>NC_138530.1:24789102-25989102 GCF_964234715.1 Podarcis melisellensis | reverse complement strand
AGCCACGGTGCAGCTCTTGAATAATTCCGCCGCATGGATGTTGCCTGTCTGAATGGCTTTCCTCTTTGGACTTCTTTATAACAGCCCTGAACACTGTTAAGTATTGCCCATACATCACCCCTGAAGGGCATGGCCATAATTTTCAGCTTCGCATATCCCTGTGTAAATCAAAAGTAACTCCACAGAACTTAATGGAATTATTTCAATGTAAAACAGGTACATGGCATTGTCTAGCTAGCCCAAGGGCTTCAGCCATTGGTGCAGTCCCACAGTGTGGGATATAGTCTCATTTTTTAAATCAGCATTGTTGCTTCTCCATAGCTCCATGTCTGTGGGCCCTCAGTTGTGGTCTCACATTGCCAGTCTGAAGAACAAAATGTGGATGGTTTTGTTTTGTTTTGAGGGCTCGCAAATGAAACATACCATGTCCAGGTTTCAGTGTTTGTAGTAAACCATACTTGGGTAGCCTTAACTCATTTTAAAACTTAAATCCCTCCAGATATGCATCTCAGTTGTCATTTGGTGGAACATTAAAGTTTCTTCAATACTGATTTTTTTCAAAGCTAAATGGCACTACTGGTTTAGCCGAAGAAACAACATAGTGAAGCACAGTTTTTTTTAAAAAAAAAACCACACAAAAACTTTTAACTCTAAGCTCGGCAATTTTTACTGGGGCTCTCCTGGTGCTGTTGGACTCCAAATCCCATCAGTCCCAGTCAGCATGTCCAATGGTCAGGGATGATGGAAGTCGTTGCCCAACAACATCTAGAGGGCTACAAGCTCTCCATCCCCTGTGTTAGAAGAAGGGGTGTGGACAGGGCAGGAAGCAGCAGGAGATCAATCTGGAATGTTCTCCAAGATGGCATCTCTTCTCCAGCCTTAACAAGAAGTCTTTGTTCCTCACAGACAATAGCCACTTGCATACTTCACAACATTAAGACTAGCATAAGGGTCTGTAGACCACTAAACTGTGGAAGGGGCATGTGGAGGCGGACAAGAGGTCTCTGTGTCTTGCGCGATGAAAGCTTTTAGGATAATCTCACCATTTATCAAATGAGTATGTTTCCTTCTATGCAGTGAGGTGTTCACAGCTGCAGGTGTTTGGGGTATCTCGAGGAGGGGGGAAAGAAAGAGGAAAGTTCATTGTTTCTCTAACGATTTGCAAGAATATCTGAAATTGAAATAGAAGTTTTGTCCTTTACGTGGTAAGGGGAAGAGAGGAAAAGAGGAAGCATTGTTAGGTGTTGGTAATGTAAAAACATAAGTATGCTGTTATTTATGTAATTAGTTATTGCTTTCATTATGGGTGCAGTCTTAATGGTTATAGTATTTATGTATAATTACCTTAATATTCACTGAAATTTCCAAGTAGCTCCCTAATTAACTGTCTCAAATATATAATTACATTGCATCTTTACGCAAGACTTGCCTAATTAATGTCGTTACACCACTTCTTTTGTGAATGTGCATTATTAAATGCTCTTTGCATCATTCTTTTGACATCTTGTAATTCATGCTTTACAAAAATTAAGACCCCCTGAATTAGAAACCTTCCTGAGCAACCATCTCCAGCCGCAAGCACTGGATGACATCTTTCTTTGAACAAAGCAACAAACTTGGTAGGCCTCATTATCACTCTCAGTCACAAAATGCTCTTTCGGGGGAGATGAAAGGCATCCTAGGTACAAGCATTGTCTTTCAGAGAGGGGATGGAAAACATGGGTATGGTGAAGCAGGAAAGAACACACAGCTAGTAATTGAGACCAAGCTTTCTCAGAAGGCACCTTGTCTGCCAAACAAGTGCAGTTGTTGGAGGATCTTATCACAACATGGCTCCACTGAGTCAGCTGACCAATCAGCCAATAAGGTTGTATAGTGTAATAACAGCAAACACCACTAGAGGCAATCTGCTTGTGTTGCACTTCCTGGGAGGAGCCAATAATTAGGTAAAAGTGGCACCCACTTACTCCAATCTGAGGAGAAAGAAGCTGGCTATGGACAGGGAAACCCCTGTAAAACTTCTACTTAAATAAGAACTGAAATCTGGTTTAGAAAATGGCTTTTTGAATGCTGTAAGCCAGGCATGTCCAAAGTCCAACAACTTTGGATGGCCCTCAAACATGTTCACTTCATCAAATCTGGCCCTCTTTGAAAAAAGTTTGGGCACCCCTGCTGTAAGCCAAGGAAACACATCCTTTTTTTTCTGTCATGAATTACATTCCCCTCAGGAGTACTCTGTGGCTGTGGGTGGGGACATGCTAATAGGAGAAATAGGAGAATTCTGAACATTGTACATATTGCACTTAGACCCATCTTTTCTCCCTTCTTACCCTACAGGCAAATACTTGCTCATTTATTCATTTTTCTTTCAGTCATGCTATGTGCCTTCAGCATCAAGCGTTCTTATAGATGGATATTTTTAACAGGGATTAAGGTTGGAGGCTTGTGTAGCATCAACATACACTATCAATCTCATTCAATTATACCCATCCACTATCATAAATTCTTGCAATGTTTCATTTGAAAAGAAAAGGGAATACAACAAAACATACCATTTCTTCTGCTTAATTAATTTGAGGCTGGGAAGGAACAAAATGAAGAAGGGAAATATATCTTCCTATGCACATAAAAAGTAATGCTGTCGTCACGCTAGAACTCTTGTGTGCATGCACAGCTGGAAGAGGAGAAGAGCTTGGGCAGGTATGTGTGTGTATGCATGCAAGTTAAGTGGAACGACAGGGCCATGGTGCTCCAAGGGGAGCCTGTCTGCTGAGGGTGGACTTTCTTGCCAAGTTGCCAGGTGCCTTGCAGACCACAATGCATGGCTGGTGGGCTATATTCAGCTTGGTGGGGTGCAAATTCTGCAGGCTTATCCTTAAATATTAATGTGCAGCAAGGTTGCTGAACTTGTAGGACCACAATTCTCACCATTCCTGACCTGGATGGCGTTGAGGGGAATGAAAGTACAATGACACCTGGAGAGTGACAGGTACCCTAAAATCTGATGTACAAGATATCTGATGAGGGGGTTATAAAACAACAACAACAACCCACCACTTTGTCTACATTTCATTTAAAATCCAGATAACAGTGGAAACATCAGTTTTATTATGATGATACTATCAGCTACAACAACTGCTATTAATAAAGACAGGCTTCCTAGAATTTCATAGGTGTGTCGTGGAATATGTTCCATCTCCCAACTTGTATTTTTATCATCATGTGTAAGCAATACAGCAAAATGTAGACTTGGGGCCTTACCATATTGCATGCATTGGAAATGTGAAGCTGTTTGTTGGTTCTGGTGGAGGATCAAGACAACGTTTTCTCCCACAACCCATTATTTTGTTAATGGAAATTTCCCCACTTCCCCAGCTCAGGCAATCATTTCCCTTCTGAGTGCTGGAAACTAAGTATAGATGGGTACATCTCAACTTGTACTCATAATATTACCAGGGATAAGCAGGTCACTCCTGCCGCAATTCCCATGCTGTTATGAATCTGTTTTGCCAGCTGGGCAGGTTTGAATGCAGGGGGTCTACCTGCACATGTTATACTCCAGATTAGGGAAATGTAGAAAACTAAACATGCCTTTTTGAAAACATCCCAGAACTCAGGAGAGGCCTGCACAGACTTCATTCACACAACTCCTCCTGTGGTTTGCATGCAAGAAAATGTCCCCTTGAAATTAAGGGAGTTGTCATGACTTTGCAATGTGGCACCTGAGGTCTTGGATGTGGGCAAGGTTCAGGCTAGATTGTCAGGGAGAGAACCACCACTACTTTATTCTGGGCCCTTCCAGTGAGAATACACAGCCCTGCCTTCGTCTTCTGACTCAGAGGATGTATCCCGCTGGACTGCTGTCTCCCCAGGCTTACAGAATCCACAGGCTACAAAATAAGGTGGGGGCCCTTTAACCAGTCAGCCAGCTCCTCCAGTGAGGCAGGGCATAACACACAAGGTCTGGTGAACCTGCACAAAGCTTCAGTTGGCTCTAGCTCCCTGCAGAGACAACATCTCTTAAAGCGGACCCTTGGAGCTGTCCAGGGTCCTGCATCTTCCCTGCTTGACTTGGACTTGAGACACTGGACACTGACTGCTCCTCGCAGTTGCCCACAGAACTGGACAGGGAGCTTGTTTGGCAATGTGCGAATTGCAATACAATGATCTGAATTCACATGGCAAGTGGAGGAGGGTAGAAGGGTCTTGATGCAGATATTGGGGAAAACTTCCAATCAAGGACAGAGCCAGAGGTGATTGTAGGGTGGTACAACCAATGTGGTCGCCTTGGGCAACCTGCTGCAGGGGGCACCAAAGCAATGCTGTAGTGCGAGAGGTGGGAGGCGCTGAATTTTAGCATCACACAGGGCACAGCAGAAATTTGAGATCCCAAAGTCCACCACCACTATGCCATTAAGGTGGCATGTCATTTGGTCGTAACATAACTGTCTTGGGGTCTGCTATACCCAGGATTCCACCCGATTTCTCTTAAAGGCAACATGTTAACAATCCAGAAAAGCAAAGCTTACAGTAAGACACACACACACACACACACACACCATAGTTTATCCCAATTGACTTGGCAACTGACTCCGACAGTGCAGCTATCCCTTCTCCAGCAAGGTCACCATTTCCTTCCTCCATCCACTGCATGGAGAAAGAATGTAGTGATTCTGATCCTGGATGGATATACCTGAGTGGATAAGTGCACTGTCCCCCTTTATTTAGAAAGACACCATGGGCTACATCCAACATGGTGCAAGTGGACTTCGACTCAAACCGCAGGACTTCCTTTCCCATTCTGCAGCTCCTCCCTCGTCACATACCCTCCAACATTCCTCTGATGAAAATAAGGACACCCTATTCCATCATCATCATCATTCCCTGCCCATCTGACCGGGTTGCCCCAGCCACTCTGGGTGGCTTCCAACATATATACTGTAAAAACATGATAAAACATTAAACATTTTTAAAAACTTCCCTATACAGGGCTGCCTTCAGATGTCTTCTAAAGGTTGTATAGTTACTCCTTAGCTCAGGGGGTCACATAACTCCATACCCTCCAACATTTATTCAATGAAAATAGGGACGTCCTAAAGAAAAGCAGGACATTCCGGGATCAAATCAGAAACCTGGATGGCTTCTCTAAATCCCGGACTGTCCCCGGAAAATAGGGACACTTGGAGGGTCTGTGCTCACTGGGCCACCAAACTCTGTTCTGGAGGACACCCCCCAGAAGAGCGGGGAAAGGAAGGAGAAATCCAATTGCATGACTGGAAGCAGCATTGGATACATTGGACTCTGCTTACTCAAGGCAATCATGTCATTTCATGATATTTAAGATAATATTTAAGATAATGTTATAAAATGCAGGTTTTTAAATGTGTGACCGGCGGAACAAAAGTTCTTTGCCCACTGTGGGGTTTTCCATCACAGTTTTTGAAAAAGAAAAGGTTATATTATATTACACTCAACAGTTACCAAAATAGTCAACCACTGGACATCTGGAAGACAAAACACCTACAGGAAAATGAAGCAAATGGGGAAGATTCATGATAACAGGAAACATAAAACATGCCAAAACAAAGGAGGTAATAGACTCGGCTTTGGTGAGCAAGTTCACCCATCAGCATGAGTTCCTGAGGAATCTTCAGAGACGAGTGAGGTGATGTCTGCTGTTCGCCGCAAGCAGCAGCACACAACAGGGAGAGGGGTGACCTTTATAACCTCTCTTTGTTACTGAAATATAGCAATGAATCTATATGTTTAACAGGGCTTTGGTTCTCTCTTAGTGACCAAGTCAGTGCCGGATTACCAAGTAGGCAGAACAGGCACTACCTTATGGGCCCCACATCTTTTAGGGGCCCTGCAACAATGGAACAAAATATTATTGATTTGATCTTGAAAGAAAAATGTATTAGGAGCTAATATGTGAGGGAGGGGCAACAAGATTTCAACTGCCTAGGGGCCTCCACAGGGTTTAATCCAGGGTTGGACCAACTGCAGCAGGATGACCCTGTTATCCTCTTTCTTTTCAGTGATGCATTTCCTTTCGGAGTTTGTGATGCAAGTGATCGTGCTCTAGTGCAGACTGACCAGGGTTGGGATTCTTCATATATTCCTCATGACTGTAAGAGGCACCAGGTCTCTTCACACATAAAAAGTACACTTGCATGTGCAATAGATAGAGAACAAGGAAATAAAAAAAAACAATTTCAACAACAGAATCAAAATTGAGTTTGAGCATATAGATCTGTAATTTAATAAACGAAGTGCATAAATGAAAATATACAAATCTCTCCACAGAACTCAAATAAATGAGATCTTTACATTATGTGAAATACCAATATGTTTTAAAAATTAGTACTTCAGGCTTTTTAAACATCTTGTGTTTTTGAGTTTTGTGGAGAGATTAAAGTTGTATGTTTTCATTTTTGCACTTTGTATATTAATTTACAGATCTATACCCTCAAGCCCAGTTTTATATTTTGGCTCCTTACATGTCACTACAACAAACAAGGGAGGTGGGTGACGCTGTGGGTTAAACCACTGTGCCGCTTGGGCTTGCCAATCGAAAGGTCAGCGGTTTGAATCCCCGCGACGGGGTGAGTCCCATTGTTCGGCCCCAGCTCCTGTCAGCCTCGCAGTTTGAAAGCACACAGCATGAGTAGACAAATAAGTACCACTCTGGTGGGAAGGTAAATGGCGTTTCTGTGTGCTGCTCTGGTTTCACCAGAAGCAGCTCAGTCATGATGGCTGAGGAAAAACTGTCTGCAGAAGCAAACAAACGCCGGCTCCCTCAGCCTTTAAAGCGAGATGAGTGCTGCAACCCCAGAGTCATTCGTGACTGGACTTAATTGTCAGGGGTCCCTTTACCTTTACAACAAACAATTTTTATGCATTTACACTCAAGAGACAACCAGGATTGACCTAGTATCTGAAAGTGCAGCTTGCGGTAAAACTCCGCTTGATCCCACTATAAGGTAGAAACTCCGTTCACAACATGTCGCTGTCTTCATGTCCACCCAGCAGCACAGTGGTTGGTCTGTTCCACTGAGCCAGTAAAATCAAAGGCTTCACCTATGTGTACTAAAAATGTGGCGTTCAACTTCACCACATTCAAATAATTTTGGTTCACTGAGCTTTTGAATACAGAAAGGTAAACTCATGCAGTTTATTACTTGTACAATAATCAATTATCACTTGACCAGCTGAACCTATGGAGATTGTTAGCTGTGCCTAAAAAAATAGTTAGCTACCTTACATCAGGTCAGACTATTGGTTCATCTAACACAGCATATTCCAGGTCAGAGCTGGCCAGGAACTTCAGGCTTGCAGGAGGTGCTTTGCTTTGTTTTGTTGTTTTAATAAACGCTATTAATTTTCAAGAAACAGATGTTAGCATACACATAACACTATCAAAACAACTGATTTTAACCCTCCCTCAGGACAGAAGACTAATGCAGGCGCACACACACCCCATTTAAGCCGGGGTTATGTTCCGAGGCACCACGCGTGTCAGTGAAATCACACATAGAAGAACACCATCAAAAAGGCCTGCAAATAAACCCTTCCACCCCTGCCCCATTCCACCCCTTTTCATAACGTTTTTGTGATGTTTTTAGGGTCACTTCCCGATTTGGAGTGACGTGCCTGTGCACAATCGTGCACACACTGAATGCACGTTTAAATAGGGGGTTGCCTGTACTACAAATTTTCCCAATAATCTATATGTGTAGTTGGCGGGTGGCAGTCTTCTGGGTTTTCACTTGAATTCTTTATAGCAGGGTGCCATATTACTACAAAATCAACATTATCAGTTGCATCGTTCAGGGACCTCACTCTCTTAGTTAGTTTCTCAGATAAAGCAATTGTCCATATGTTCTGTTTCCATTGTGTGATGTGTAGATGATCAAGTCCTTTCCAGTTCTTTGCTATGAGCAATTGTGCCTCTCCCTGTGGTTTGGTTTTGTTTTGTTGTTGTTTTAGAAAGAGCCTTTAGATCCACTAAGTGGAGCCAGGTGGGAAATTCTTAACAGTTATAAAAGACAGAATTCTGAGCCCATGAGCTTCTTTTGAAGACTAGAACTGAATGAGACTTTTAGCCCTTCCTATCTGCTCCTGACCCACCCCCTCACCTTCCTTCATTTTAGCAGTATATTTTAGAGTGGGGAGAGGCATTTTTGTTATAGCCATTGTGAACAGAATTGGGAGTCCGAAATACTAGCTGGTCAGCTTCATATCCCCCAGAGATGTACCCATTTCCTTCCACCCACCCTTTGTCTATGCTGACTAGCAGGGCCTTTCAAGGTCTCAGGACAGAAGTCTTCCACCTCATCTGCTCCATTGTTCTTTTACCAGAGGTGTCAGGATTTGAACCCAGGATCTTCTTCCTGCAAAGCAGATGTGCTACCACTGCGGCCATGGCCTCTCCCCTTTCTTATCATCTCAGGCAAATATCGCAAAATGGGAGGCGAGTTCAGTAGCGACATGGGCTACTGCCACCGAGCTAGTAGTTGAGAGTAGCACAATATCCCTCAAGAGAAAGGAACACCATCCCCTGCAACTATATTTAACGGTGACAATCAATAAATATAAGGAGACCTCACCTCCCACTGCCTAGCACCAACCACAACAACCCCGCCAACAATATACATACATTTCAGAAGCAGGAATCAAAACTTGAAACCTGAATTGTTCCATTCGGCACTGCAGGACAAAGTACTGTTTTGATTAACAAAATGGCGATTTCAGCCATTGCTCTGACTGTTGATGTTTTTGAAATAAAGTTCCGATCGTTCTCAAAAAGGGGAAATTAAGCACATAGTTCTAAGGGGAGTTTTGTAACAGTAACTACACTCTTTTTTATTTTTTTAAAAAAGGCTTATTATACCCGAGGATAGATAACTTCACAGAGCAGCCTGTCTGTGTGTGTTTTATTAAGATCTTAAGACCACCCGCAAGCATCGCACATGGACTGGAACCTGAAGAGAATATTTGAGGAGGGGTCTGCTTAGAAGAAGGGAGAGAAAAGCAATTTTTGCCTAGGCAGATGCAAATTTTCATGTTCACCGGAAAAATAGGAACAATTATTTGCTTTGTTTGATCATTGCTCCATTTGCGAACACGTCCAAATGATGTCTGCTGAGGAATAATAATAAATAATAATAATATAAGAAAAATTTGAAACATATCCTTAAACTCCAGGGGTAAATCTGCCTGGGCGTAAGGGCTGCAAGAGCCCCATTCTGCAGCACTTTCTTTTGGGCGCCGCTCAGGAAGAGGACAACAAGGGCTTTGTTCAACTTGATCATCTCATCAAAAAAGACAAAAAGAAAAAAGGGAGAGAGGGAGAAAGTTGGGAGGCAAGAGTAAATGGGTATGATCTGAATGCATATTTGAGTTACATCTAATACAACCAGCATCATAGATGAACAAGATCAAATAAATGGTAAAACCTGACAAAGGGAAGAATAGATGGTATGTGGAGCCATCTGTTTTGGAGGACACCCAAGTCTGTCTGAATCTGCCGGGCCAAACTACCAGCTATTCTAAGATCCTCCATTCCAAGAGTGGCCTCATACACATCCACACAATCAGCTTCTCTCGCCATCACTTTGGCTGCAACTTTTTTGTGCAATTAAGTAATTTATTCCTTTCTTCATCCTCCTGATTCTAATGAATCCAAGCCACAAACAAGCCCCAGTTGCTCCTATTCAAGGAGTCTGATTGCATCTGGCAGTAATTGCTGAAAATCCTGAAGAGGAAACAGGGTAGGAAAGCATATTGTTTGTGGGGGTAATAGGTGAAGACCTGCCTCTCTTGACCTATAATACATTAGTGTCAGTGAACATTTGGCAGCCTTCAGATGATTAGCAATGAAGATGAATCAAGCAAAAAAAAAAAAAAGAGGTAGAAATCTGCCTCATCTGAATCGCCAGAACTGCATACATTTGCATGTTGATTAGCTGTTCCTTTGTCTGTGCTCCTAATTATTATGACACGTTATGTCTTCATCATGCAAGATTCTGATCTGTCTTGTTCAAAATGCATGTAGAAAAAAGTGCTGTTTATTGATTCAACATGTAACTTTAATTTTTATGTTTGCTTTAATTAAATACATATTTGATTGCCTTTGACTGGTGTCTCGGAAGGTTTTTTTCCTTTACTATTCTTTATTTCATCCTGTTGACAAACAAACAGGTAACCTTTCATTTTTATGCTTCGATCACTTGCTAATGCAAATTCCCTCTCATGCTTTTCTGCCTTATTACAAAACACTTCTTAAGATTGTATATAAGAAAAGAACCTTCCAAAACATGAATGCTTCCTAAAATTTACTGAGATAAGTAGCTAAAACATAAATATGGTAACTTCTTATTACTGAAACCAATTGTCCTTGTAGCATTTACCAGGGACTTACTTAAAAAAAATATACCACCTCTGTTGTAGTGATTTAGCGGGATTTTAAGTAAAATCCTTGGACATCCATGATCAATGGACTATTAATTTCATGTGCTAAAAGATAGAATTTGCTATGGATGTTTCCTACATCACTGGAACATTTAGCATCTTGGATTCTGTTTCAGTTTAGTAGTAAGCATGTAAATGTTACCTCTTGCCTTACCACGTTTATCCAGCTACAGCCCTGTGCCTATTTCCCTGACTATAATAAGCCCCATGAAACACAGTGGGACTTTCTTCTACATAAAAAGGCATGTGATAGTTTAGTATATAAAGGTACCCCTGACCGTTAGGTCCAGTCGTGACCGACTCTGGGGTTGTGACGCTCATCTCGCTTTATTGGCCGAAGGAGCCAGCATACAGCTTACGGGTCATGTGGCCAGCATGACTAAGCCGCTTCTGGCGAACCAGAGCAGCACACAGAAATGCCGTTTACCTTTCTGCTGGAGCGGTACCTAGTTATCTACTTGCACTTTGAGCTGCTTTCGAACTGCTAGGTTGGCAGGAAGTTTAGTATATAGAGGTGCACTAATTAAGACTGCGCTAGGACGAGGGTGGCGCTGTGGGTTAAACCGCAGAGCCTAGGGCTTGCTGATCAGAAGGTCGGTGGTTCGAATCCCCACGACGGGGTGAGTTCCCATTGCTCAGTCCCTGCTCCTGCGAACCTAGCAGTTCAAAAGCACGTCAAAGTGCAAGTAGATAAATAGGTACCGCTCCGGCGGGAAGGTAAACAGCGTTTCCATGCGCTGCTCTGGTTCTCCAGAAGCGGCTTAGTCATGCTGGCCACATGACCCGGAAGCTGTACGCCAGCTCCCTCGGCCAATAAAACGAGAGGAGCGCCGCAACCCTAGAGTCGGCCACAACCGGACCTAATGGTCAGGGGTCCCTTTAACTTTAATTAAGACTGCAATCCCATGCAGAGATAACGAAGGACAGAGTTTTGTTGAACTCTGAGGGACTTACTTTCTTTGAATTGTGTTGCATTGCACAGCACTCTTGTTTCTGATGTCTGATCTGTTGATTGTGGGAAAACTTGAAATGTTTCATTTGGTTTTCCATTATTATTATTATTATTTTAAAAAATGCATTGACTTGGGAATTGGAAGTGACACCAATAACTACAGGGCTATATAGTTTGATATACACTGATCAGTTTTAAATAGCCTTGCTGAGCAGCGTCTGGACAGATATTTGTCAGTGGTGCTGTAGGTGGCTCCTGCATTGCAAACCTCGCACTGAGGAGGAAGTTGTGTTAGATGACCTCCATGATTCCTTCTGACTCCAAGGCCCCATCTGTACTATGCATTTAAAGCAGTATCTTGCAAATTGAAACAGTCATGGATCCCTCCAAACAATCCTGGGAACTGTAGTTGTTAAGGGTGCTGAGAGTGGCTAGGAAACCCCCTTCGCCTCATGCAGCTACAATTTCCAGGGTGGTTTAACCATCTTTCCGGGGAACTCTAGAAAATGTAGCTCTGGTTAAGGGACTGGAGATCTAACAACTACTCGATCTACTCTCTGTGCTGTCCTGCAAAATGATAAGGAGAAGCTTACTACACACCTGACCAGAAATACAATGAAGCAGACAAATAATTGGAAAAGGCAGCTTAAAGATTCTCCATGACCTTTAAGAGTGACCTGTAAAACACTCTCAAGTTTGCCATCCATGCTCCAAATCAGATCCTCAAGAGCATGAGGAGAGAAGCATTCCCTCAACTTTAAAATTCTGTGTCATTGGAGATTTACCAAAAGCACAGTCTGTGCATGTTCTGTAAACGATGTGAGATATTTCTATTCAAACGGGTTTATAGCATCCAGAAAGAAGGAAGTGATAGGGTGGGCAAACGGATATACTGGTACCAACCCCAAGCCCTTGAGACAGGGCACTCTGTAAATCCCATCAATTAAACAGTAAATTATTAGACCAAGGCCAGCCAGGATGATGACTTCCAGATGTATTTTTATTAGAACACCCTTCTTCCCTGATGATTGCCATGCTAACTGGGACTTCCCTCCAACACTATTACTCTATATTCCTGCGTTGCAGAGGGTTCACTGGATTCAATCTGTGATTGAAGTCGGAACCCAAAATAACCAGACAGCATCACATTGAATATCCCTGGACTAGGCTCATCAATGTATATCCCCGGTCTAGTTATAACATATAAGGCCTTGAACAACATGGCGGCAGATTACCTGAAATACTGCCTGCTCCAGTATAGGCCTGTAAGGTCACTCATGTCAAGGAATTTTACTCACAGCAACACACCCCTACAGAATAACACAGGGCAGTGGCCCCCAAGCAGGCATTTTCTGCCATTGTCCCTGCACCTCTTGTTAGCTGCTTCACACAATTTGTGATGATATATCCTTTTGCTTAGGCTTTCCCTGACCCATAAAACCAGACGGTATTATTCCTGAATTCCGTTTTTTTCCTGTTTTCAATCTGTCTTTATAACGCTATTTTTACTGTTTTGATTATACTGTTTTGACGTTTCTATGTTGTTTTTCTATACTGTCCAGGATTTTTTTTTTTAATGATTGGTTTTGGAAATGCTTTTTTAAACAAACAAACAAACAAACATATTAAAAACAGAGGTGGTCTAAAGGCATATGAGGTGGCCATCTTGCTGAAGCTAAGCAAGGTGGTCAGTGCTTGGATGGGAAACCACCGTTCTATGCTCTTTGAATGAAAGGCGGTATACAAATTTAATAGAGATAGATAGATAGATTATAATAATACACACCACCTTGAGTTCCATGATGGAAGCAAAATGGGGCTATAAATGCAATATATAAGTAGAGTACAGTTGTACGGAATCCGTTCCAGAAGTCCATTCAACTGCCAAAACGTTCGAAAACCAAATTGCGGCTTCTGATTGGCTGCAGAAAGCTCCTACAGCCAATCAGAAGCAGCAGAAGCCCCATCAGACATTCGGGTTCCGAAAGAATGTTAACAAACTGGAGCAATCACTTCCGGGTTTGCGGCATTTGGGAGCCAAAATGTCCAAGTTCCAGGGCTGTACAGTATTGTATTGTATTGTATTGTATTGTATTGTATTGACCCCTCAACAGCATGACTAGCCTCAGGGATCTTCTCAGCAACAGCCTCTTTGGTGACTTGCAAAGATTTTCTTGTTGGCAGGGGATCTGGTAATGTGGGTTTGAGTAGAGCCAATACAAATATGGCTGGGCCTAGTGCCAGGGAGGAAGCCTAGGTATAGACCTATATCATGTGCAGTAGCTAGCGAGTCTCTAATTAGAAGAGAGAGAAAATTGCCTGTGGCTACTCACATAACTTCTATTATGCATTGGGGAGCTCCAAAGTCATAGAATCCAGTATACCTGAGAGGGAAGAGGGGGCGGAAAGCCGTATAAAATCCGTGTTTCCTAATCTTTTTAACATGGATATCATGTTGCCGTTTAAACGCTGGCTTCGCACACCATTCTTCACAAAGTAAACGACTCTCTTAACCGATACTCACGAGCCATTTGGCCTTTGAAAATGCAGACTTGTCTGGAGAGGGATCACTAATCCAACTAAGGCATTTTTTTGAACTGATCCTTCAAGCACTGACTTTATCTTTCTAAAGAAGCACTTAACTGCAAATCCTATATCCAAATACGGAGCCAAGCAGGCCTTGCTAAGCTTGTAGGTTGCGAGAGCAGGAGGTGGAAGGCCTTGTGCGCCGCCATACAGGGAAGCGTGCGAAAATCCTGCACCACCTAATAGCGAGTCGCATCATGCGTATTGCCTGTATCTATGTGAGGAAAGCCCTATACTTAAAAGCAACATTATCAGATTCCCAAGGCCTCAAAAATGTTCACCAGGCCATGCCTTACTCCTCAGTGGACCATAACTTCCTTGATGTGTACATAAGCAATTTTTCTTGCCAGAAAGGTTTACCATATTAATCTCTCCCAGCAAAAGCAACAAAGACTCTGGTAGCACCCTCAAGACTAACTATTTTATGGTGTAAGCTTTCCTGAACCAATTAGGAGGGTCCATCTAATCAGGTGCATAAAGTTGCAGCTCCTGGTTTGCAAATACATATATGTATGTTAGGAGGAATGCAAACTGAGCAGTTAAGGTGAATAACAACCGGCTCTTGTTGGAATGTACCAGGCCTCATGGAAAATGTGCACCTAATTAAACCACAAAGAGGGTGACTCTATCTGTCCTGGCTCTGGCTCCACCTACTGTTGGCCTCCTTGCTTTCCATCCTACCAGTCCCAATGAGCCATCACTGGCAAGAAGGTCTCTACCTTTAGGAGCCTTGAAATTGTCCATCAACAGTTAGCACCTGGAGGGCAGCCCGTATAGGCACCCAGGTCACCTGATCACAATCACAATGAGATGTATTGCATTTCTATGATTTCTCAATATTCATACATACATAGAAATTGGTGCGTGCAAATGTTTATGCAAATTGGTGTCCTGTTTTGTCTTTGTTTGTTTGACCTCACTGGGTAGCTCCCAACAAAAGATAGCACCAAACATCAAAAGCTTCCCGATCCAGGGCTGCCGTCAGATATCTACGGAAGGTCTTTTAATTGTTTATCTCTTTGACATCTGACGCAAGGGAGTTCCACACAGTGGGCATGAATACCAAGAAGGCCCTCTGCCTGGTTCCCTGTAACTTCACTTGTCTCAGTGAGGGATCCAGCAGAACCAGGAAACAGCTTTCACCTTTGTTCCTAGGCCATCAGAAATCATCAACCAGCGCGACCAAGGTGGTTTCAGCCCCATGATGGAGCCTGAATCCCAATTGGAAGGGGTCCAAGTGGCATGTTTCTTCTTTTATCTTTAGTGATGTGCAAGTGGACTACCTATTTTGGGACTATCAAAATGGATATGCCCCCTAGTAGTGAATGAAATACAAGACCTCAAGAACTTCCCCACAAATCGTGAATGGACTAATTGCTCTGTCTGTTTTATGATCTGTCTCACACAGACATTGTGTTGGTTGGCAAGCTAATTTATACACAGTAAAAGCAGGCACCAGTTTCATGCACAGTAAATACATACATTATTTTCTTTTTCCCTGGGCCTTCTGAAGGCACCTGCAGAATGCTTTCACCAACGCCTGCAAAGATAACTCAAGTTGTTTAGTGACATCCATATTTTTCTTTCATGATAAATAGTCAAATGTTCTTTTAAAATGTGGTGCTAATATAATAGTGGGTTTGCCACCAAACACTGTATGCTGCACATAATTCCTGGATGATTTACCAGAACACATTGGGGGTATCAGAGGTCACAGAAAACAGGGTGGGAAATAATTACATTTTGCCGGAGCTATCCAATTCTCTTCCTTGCCTACATGATGTATTTATTTACTCTATAATAGACTGGCTTCTGAAGCAGCAGAGTATCACAAATTCCTTGAAAAAAATAATTAAGAATGCTTAACAGAATGTCACAATGGAGATCATTAGGGAACAGACTCTGCGATTCAGATACTTACAGCAACTTATGATGTGTAAGTCTCCTCCAGTGTACTCTAAAAACCAATCGATCTTTTTGAGCATCGCTGTTGAATGCTCAAAAACCTTGAGTGAGTTTTGGAGCATTTATAGGAACACTCAGTTTGGTTGAGCCATGCTTTTGCTCACTTCCCTGCCAGTCTCCTCCACACCTTTCTTTTGCAAGGAAGCTTTGCCACAAGGAAAGCAGAGGGATCGTAGAAAGCAGTGAGGAAGCTCTCTTCCACACAGCCTCTCCTGGAAAAGATGCCACGGGCCATGAGGTTTGTATCACAGAATCATAGAATCAGTGCTTTTTTCTATTTAAAATATTTAGGGGTACTCTCATTTTCCTACTCATATTGAAATACTGCCTTTCAATGAGGCCAAACTTAGATTCACAAAATGTTTAGGGGTATGTGTACCCCTGCATCGTCGTCCCCCCAGAAGAAAGCACTGCATAGAATCATAGAATTTTAGAGTTGGAAGGGACCCCAAGGGTCATCTAGTCCAACCCCCTGCAATGCAGGAATCTCAGCTAAAGCATCCATGACAGATGGCCACCCAACCTCTGTTGAAAAACCTCCAAGGAAGGAGAGTTCACCACCTCTCTTGGGAGTTTATTCCACTGCTGAACAGCTCTTATCATCAGAAAGTTTTTCTGAATGTTTAGTCGGAATCTCCTTTCTTGCAACTTGAAGCCATTGGTTCGAGTCCTACCTTCCAGAGCAGGATAAAACAAGCATGCTCCCTCCTCCATGTGACAGCCCTTAAGATGTTTTAAGATGGCTATCATATCTCCTCTCGGTCTCCTCTTTTTCCAGTCTAAACATGCCCAGGTCCTTCAAGTGCTCCTCAAAAGGCTTAGTTTGCAGACCATCGATTATCTTGGTTGTCTTCCTCTGCACACGTTCCAGCTTGTCAACATCCTTCTTAAATTGTGGTGCCCAGAATTGCACACAGTATTCCAGGTGTGGTCTGACCAAGGCAGAATAGAGTGGTACTATTACTTCCCTTGATCTGGACATTATATTCTGTTGATGCTTCTGTTTTTTTGCTGCTGCATCCCACTGTTGACTCATGTTAAGCTTGTGGTCCACTCCATGTTCCTGGGCAAGGTCAGTGTGGTGCAAATCCATCAGAGTATTGGGTTGACTCTGCTGGCACATGTGCACTGTGCTGACCTCACTGCTGCCTTGTCCATCCCTCTCTATTACCCAGTAAGCAGCAGTGCTGCAACTGACCAGATGTCAGGCGAGAGCTACTGCCTCACTCCACCATGCATTACTGGCTTAAACAGAAATATAACACAGCTCACCAGAATGGGGAAGACTATATGACCTGCTGAGCTGAGGGTGCTGTTCAGCCACTCATGGCCAATGGGCTCCTGCTCCCCCTGCACAATTCTTTGCCTTTAAACCAGACATGGGCCAGAGAGCCCTTCAAAGAGAGGACAACTTCAAACAGAGGACTGTCCTCACAAAGTAGGACCTACAATCACCCTGAATTTGTCCCTTTCTCCATTGGTGAACAACTGGAGGGTGTGTGTATTTACATTCCTTTGCCAGTTATCTCCCTGTTCCAAGGCTGGAAATATTATATTTTTCTGGAAAAGTTGCTATTTTCAGCACAATTACTACAGCTGTCATTTGGTCTTGGAAAGGCTGGTAGAGTATACTTAACAGCTGCCAAGCAAGGAGAAATTCAACAGGTGAAGGATTTCCTCGTCACCTTACGCTCCTTCGGGGGCAGGAGGGGGAGTTCTACCTGTTGGGATTCTGTCCAACACATGGTTATCTACGGGCACAGGGATTTGCCAGGGAAAATACCAACCCTACGGATTATCATCGGTCACATATATTGCTTTTGTTTTTAACCATAATCTCTGCAGCCATTCCACCTGATAAACAAACAGGGGGGAAGATGCAATGAGGTGTAAGAATAGATTTGTGCAGGGCAGGCAACTGAACATTTAATTTATTTACCTCTCCTAACAGATACCTGGGGTGACATTTATTAATAAACGACATTATCAGGTGTCTGATATGTAGCTCACAGAAATTAATTACCCAGCTCCTGGTTAAAAAAAAACAAAACTATAACAAGCCTGCAGTGCTGTAACGTTTGTGCTAATTGAAAATGAGATAAGTGCTGTGGGTGCAATTTGCATTCAATGCAGTGTATTAATTATCTACAGTTCTCTCCGTGATAAATATACCTGACTGAATCACTCCGCTAATTTGCCAGGTAATAGAGTTATAAGTGGATTCCCTGAGGTGACCAAGGAAAGGCTTCAGCCCTATTGGAAAATCAAGGCATCAGCCTCTTCATCGAGTGAACAAACTCTCCCATTTCTGTCCATAGCAGATTCAAAGACCATGTCAGCAAATGCTTTCATAGACTTTTGGATTAGCATGTTTAAATCACACACACACACATAGTGTGTATAATGAATTGAGCATTGGCCTTGTACCTCTGAGGCTGGTGTTTGTAGGAGAGCCTTTCTGGTGAAGAGGAACCCTCGTTTTTGTGCTAAAATTACAAGAGAAGTTTGCCACATGAGAGTCCCATAGTATATATTACATTTGAATGCCCCCTCCTGTGGTGAAAGATGGTATTTAGCACATGAGGGGGGACTCTTGATTCCAAGTTTCCTTCATAAAAATGAATGCTAGCTCTCACCACAGAATTGTACGCCTGTGGCAGAAATTTATAGCATGGGTTTTGTGGTGACAGTCAACCACAGGGACTGATGTGGGACCTCTGTGTTCCCTTCTTCCTGTGGGAGGTCTTGGGGGGGGTTGAGGCCTAGGTGTGCACAGTCCTCTTTATGTTATTGTTTATTTCAGACCATCCATCCAAGGCACTCAGGATAGCATCTCCTCTCCCCATTTCATCATCACATTAACCCACTGAGGTAAGCTGGGCCAGTGAGCTTCAGGGCTCATTTGAAACTGGCTCTCTTTAGGCAACACATTAACAACTACTATGCTCCACTGGCTGTCTTGATATGTTAGGTATGGACGTCAGGCTTTAAGGACATGCCTCCCCCTGCCTTTTAAGTCTCACAACAACCCTGTGAAGTAGGTTACAGAATATGGCAGCTAGGATATTCACAGCAACAAGGGGGTGTGAGCCTACTACACCCATTTCAGAACATGCACACAAGTTGCCGATTCACTGCTGGGAACAATTCAAAGTGGTGCATTTCCTCTTGGGTGATGCTTAGGTGACCCACCCTACATCAGAGACTGAATACTAGGTGCTAGGGACAAACAACAAAGGACCCTGTTTCCTTCATGCCTTGATTGCGGGAAAGATTGATGGAAAAGAATGCTGGACTCGGACTCTTGAGTCAATCCTTTGATCCTCAGCTTACTTTTTTCTTTTTATGAACTTATCAGCAGTGATCATAATTTGCATTCCCCAGGCCCACACTTCCAACAACTGCTACTCTGTGCCAGGTTTCTTAGACTGCGATTTGGGACCCTATAAGTACTAGTTGAACTATGCAGTTGAACACAACTGAGTCTAGAATTGCTCTGGTGATTACCTAGCTTGTTACTTTCGTTTCAGCGGTATAGACATATATTCAATTGGTGTTTCCAGGGGGTTAAAAAAAACTTACCACAACCACCTGTCTGTGCAGAATCTACCCCTGGGATGGAGTATGGGCTCAATTTTTGTCGTATGGGGACAAATAAAATAAAATGTAAAAATCACTGATCCCTACCTGCAAACTTTATTTTTTAAAAGGGAAATCTAGCTGTTGTGAAACAACATGGCAAGGCAGCGGAGGGAGGGGAGAGAGGGAGCTGTTAACAAAAATCTTAACTTTGACTCTGAAACGCATTTGTTAAATAGCCATCCTAATGGCATTATTGCAGCTAAAAACACAGCGACTTGAAAATGCTGTATACATTATTACTCTCATTATCCACCAACTGCAAGAATGCTGCACTAAAACTAACTCAAAACACCTCGGGGAAGGTAATTGCTACTAATGGATCTGAAGTGTGTAAAATTGGGCATTATTACTCAGTCATCATATCCTTGAATCGCCAAAGCCATCGGATATCGCAGTTGCCGGGCTCACTCATCTCTCAATCATGGGAGAAATTTGAGGAAAGTGGCAAGCTCTCCTTCATTTTGCATTAGAAGGAAAATTCAACAACAAAAGCGAAAGATTACAGCAGCCTGTTTGTGGCCGAAAGGTTTTGTCTGGGATCAGCATTTTACTGCTCAAACCCCCCCTTCCCCTGCTTTGAGAAAGACCGGCAGATGTTGCTCCAGAAATACATTTCTCCACTGAAGTATCTTACTTAGCATGAAGGACTGCACACAATATTTTGTTCATTAGTATATACATCCACAGGTGACTAGGGACACAATGCATTGGCAAGTCCCACTAAAATGAATGAAAGGTGCACAGCAGAATTACCATTCCATCCATGCAGAGCCCATTTATTCCAGTGTGGCTTGTGCAGGAGAATTTCCCAGTGGATTATGCCAAGGAGAAGCAAAATGTGGATGTGTGTTCCCAAATAAGGCAGCAATGATGAGGCTGAGAATTGCTCGATTCTGTACAGAGCAGATGAGCTGATACTGTTGATTGGGCTATTTAGGTTTCTAAATACTGGGTGAGCTATTAAACCACATATTCCTAGATGTTCAGGTTAAAAGATAGGTGCACTGTGGCAAGACAGGGATTGTTGATATGATGACCTGAGCTGTAGGGATACGTTCCCTTTGCCTCCCCACATTCAAAGGGCTTCAGTTTCCCTTATCACATTGCCAGATCTTCCTGACTACATGCCACTGAGGTTATCATGTTCAGGACATAATCCTTGATTGGTTGGGCTTGTGCAGTGAAAAATACCACTCTCTCTCTCATTCTCTCTCTCTCACACATACACACACAATTTCCAAAACAGCACCAGATCAGGGAAACAATGACAGATCAGGTGTGGAAAAATTGTGTGAAAGAGTGGAAAGGAGGGGGGGCGGCCACTTTTGCCTCCTCCAGATGGTAATTTTCAAACAGAAAGCCTCCCAAACATTCGACACAGCACCAGTTAATCATAACCAAGTTGTGTAACTTTGTAATGTTTATGTACTTAATATTGTAACTGCAGTGGAAAACTCCAGTAAAATATTTTAAGCTGAAAGCAAAGCCAGGCTTTGTGCAGTGCACATGAAATTTCCCCCAGAAGTCCCAGGTGCGATTTCTTGTCCCTTGAGAATGTTCTGTTAGCTGGAAACCTTGTTCCAAAAACTACAGCTTATGTGATATAGATCTGTTAAGCTCACAGTTGGAAGCGGTGCCCCGCTGCCAGGATCAGGCATATTTAGCACAACTGGTGTAACGTGTAGCACATTTGTACTGTATACACCGATAAAACTGGGAGAGCCAGCAGCTATAGAACAGGACAACAGAGGCATGAAATGTTAATTAGTCACATACAGGCCATGTTATTCCTTCACCACCACATTTTTAGCTATATGCCTATGATGTTTGAGAGAATAAAGCCCTCTCCCTCTTCTCTGGGAAATGCGGGAAGAGGGGGGGGGGTCTCCATCATCCCTCCTCAGTCCAGTCCCTGACAGAAAGATACAATTTGCACATTATCTTAGTGGTACATATCAGTGGCAGCTCTTGGGGTCTCCAATTTCAGCAGCGCCTTATGTGGTGCCAAAATTCAGCACTCCTCCACCTCTCACAAGGGACGCAGGTGGTGCTGTGGGTTAAACCACAGAGCCTAGGGCTTGCCGATCAGAAGGTCGGTGGTTTGAATCCCTGAGACGGGGTGAGCTCCCGTTGCTCGGTCCCTGCTCTTGCCAACCCAGCGGTTCGAAAGCACGTCAAAGTGCTTTCGAACTGCTAGGTTGGCAGGAAGTTTAGTATATAGAGGTGCACTAATTAAGTCTGCGCTAGGACGAGGGTGGCGCTGTGGGTTAAACCACAGAGCCTAGGGCTTGCTGATCAGAAGGTCGGTGGTTCGAATCCCCACGACGGGGTGAGTTCCCATTGCTCGGTCCCTGCTCCTGCCAACCTAGCAGTTCGAAATCACGTCAAAGTGCAAGTAGATAAATAGGTACCGCTCCGGCAGGAAGGTAAACGGCGTTTCCGTGTGCTGCTCTGGTTCGCCAGAAACGGCTTAGCCATGCTGGCCACATGACCCAGAAGCTGTACGCCAGCTCCCTCGGCCAGTAAAGCGAGATGAGCGCCGCAACCCCAGAGTCGGCCACGACTGGATCTAATGGTCAGGGGTCCCTTTACCTTTACCACCTCTCACACTCCATTCTAAGTCATAGCTGTGTCATCCTCAGCTCTGCGCCTGGTGCAACCGAACCTGTCATGCTCTCCGAAATCTGCCTCTGTATCTATTAGAACAACATATCCACGGAACAGGGGTGGTGAACCTATGGCCCTCCATGTGTTCTTGGACTTTAATTCCCAGCAGTCTCAGTCAGCAAGCCAATAATGAGAGATGATGGGAGTTGTACGCCTGCCATATCTGTAGGAAGGGTCACCGGTTCTCTGCCCCCTGCCATGGAGAATAGAATGTCTTGGAGGTAAAACTGTGACCCATTTGCATCACAGACTGAATCTTTCCAATCTAAATGCTGCATCTTGATTCTATTGTGTGCAGAACAACCAATAGCGAGTGACTCTAATTCAAGGTCCGCGGTTGACTGGGGTCTTTTGGAATTAAAATTGCATTGCACATAGAAAGTTTTTACAAGCAGATTCAGTCCTTGTTCTAAACAGCGTCCGTCTTGGATGATGACAACATGCAGACTGGTGAAAGACAAACAGGATAGCATCAGGCGGGTCAAGGTGACAGTAGACTTAACGTATTCTGTTATTAATGCAGACTTCAGTTGTATGTAATAGATGCTGACATGTTTTGGTGAACAAGACCAGTTGTGAATCAAGGTATGGCTATTGATTTATACCTGGTTCCTTTTCTTAGCCAAGCACTTTACAGAATTGCAATGACTACCCAGATTTATGTCCGTCACAATGGCAAAAGCAAACTCCTCCATCCAGGCCTGGGGTGAGATATAGTCATGATTCTAACATTGGCGACAACGCGACGTAGCCTTCTGGAAAGCAATTGTGACGGGATGCAAAAAGTAAAGGACCCAGTGACCATCGCAGCCAAAGGGTTGATTGGCAAGCTGGGGAGCTATAGACAATATTTAATGCATTGGAAACTATCCCCACTTCCAGCATGGCACTTCAGGGAGGAATCACTAGAAAAAGAAGGTATTGTACATAAGAACTTACGTTGGCCATCAGACCAAATGCCCCAGGGAGTTATAGTTCAGGAACATCTGGAGGGCCAACATTCCCTATGCTCGACACAGTCAAAGTTTCAGTGCAGTCTTGGCTTAGGAGCGTCTCCACCTCCATTGTTCTGCCCGGACACTGAGGTCCAGCGCCAAGGGCCTTCTGGCGGTTCCCTCGCTGCGAGAAGCCAAGTTACAGGGAACCAGGCAGAGGGCCTTCTCGGTAGCGGCACCCGCCCTGTGGAACACTCTCTCACCAGATGTCAAAGAGAAAAACAACTACCAAACTTTTAGAAGACATCTAAAGGCAGCCATGTTTAGGAAAGCTTTTAATGTTTAATAGGTTATTGTATTTTAAGTGTTTTGTTGGAAGCCGTCCAGAGTGGCTGGGGAAACCCAGCCAGATGGGTGGGGTATAAATAATAAATTATTATTATATTATTATTAGGAGCAATAACCTCTGCATGCCCTATGAGTCTGTGATTCTATGCCCTGTCCTACCACCACCACCTTCTCTCTCTCTCTCTCTCTCTCTCTCTCTCTCTCTCTCTCTCTCTGTCTCTCTCTGTCTCTCTCTCTCTCTGCCTGCTGAGTGAATGAACCAAAGCAAGGAGGAGAGAAACCCACTGTAGAAAGAAGCCCCACTGACAGTCATGTCTTAGGGTCTCCTCAAATTTGAGACCAGCACCAAGCCTGGCATTAATGCCCCTCTTCTATCAGACTTAGGGACATGGGTGGCACTGTGGATTAAACCACAGAGCCTAGGGCTTGCCGATCAGAAGGTCAGCGGTTCGAATCCCCGCAACAGGGTGAGCTCCCGTTGTTCGATCCCTGCTCCTGCCAACCTAGCAGTTCGAAAGCACGTCAAAGTGCAAGTAGATAAATAGGTGGGAAGGTAAACGGCGTTTCCATGCGCTGCTCTGGTTCGCCAGAAGCGGCTTAGTCATGCTGGCCACATGACCCGGAAGCTGTACGCTGGCTCCCTCGGCCAATAAAGCGAGATGAGTGCCGCAACCCCAGAGTCGGTCACGACTGGACCTAATGGTCAGGGGCCCCTTTACCTTTACCTCTATCAGACTTGTGAGCGGCTGCTAAGGCATTAGAAACCTGCAGATCATCCTCTCCCCGTGCCTGCATAGAGACACAAGAAGAACCCTGCTGGATCAGGCCAATGGCCCATCTAGTCCAGTATCCTGTTCTCCCTGTGGCCAGCCAAATGCCCCGGCTGAAATGGCCCACAGTCAGGGATGATGGGAGCTGTTGCGCCAGAAAAGAACTGTCTCCCCCTAGTTCATATGTTTCACAGACTCCCTACTCAGAGAACTGTTTGTATCCATTACTTCTTTCCTTTTCTTTTTTTTCTTTTTTTTTTGACTACAGTTTTCCAGCTTTGCAGCTCAAGCGCACAGATTTTGTGCTTTTAAACTGGGAGGTCCCTCATTCAATACTTGATGTGGCAGGTGTCACACAGATACAGGCAGTGTCTGATCTATTAATGTCTCACTTAGCATTGATGTGATGCGCCGTGTTAATCTTCCAAATGCCATCTGATCCTAACCAAGTCAGAGATGCTTTTTCTGCTTCTATAGCCTTTTCTTGAAGTGATAGCAATATGCAAGGGGGGGTGGGAGCCGTTTTCAATGTTTGTCATTATTATAGGTTATATATACAGAAAGAAAAGTTAATTAAGCTTTAAAAAAAATCCATCACACATCAATGGCTGCATTTTAATGAGTACAAAAAGTTGAGGTGTTTACTGCCAATTAAAGTGGTTTTTAAATAAGCATTAATTAATGCAGAAATTCAGAAGAAAGTTATGCCTTGTCAAAGAAAGGCCAGTGGCAGCAGTGCCCACTTCTGTACCCATTCATATTCAGATAGTAATTACCACCAACCCTATATTTTCCATAATAATGAGGACAGGCTGTCATGTCTGTCAAACAACAACAAAAAAATTGTGGCGGGTTCAAAAATACCTCAACCTGAAGCAAACTTAAAAAAAAAAAAACCTTTAGGAGAGTTCCTCTCTTAACCACAGAAATGGGTGTTGGGGGGAACAGAAGCTGCTTTACACCCTGGGGTCAGTGCAGGGCCGGCCCTATCATTAGACTGGGGGAGGCAGCCGCTTCAGGCAGCAATTGCATGCACCCCCTAAGCTAGTCTGCTGCCCTCAAGTGCAGCAGTGTCCCATTGGCAGCGTTGAAGAAAGAGTCAACTGTGTCCCTAGTCGTCTTCTGGAACAGGTGGGAGGAGAGTCTTGTCTGCTTCAGGTAGCAAAATGGCTTAGGGCATCCTTGAGTCAGTGCCTTGGTCCACCTACTCAGTTCTGGCCACACTCAAACTCCCACCTGGGGAGCCTTTGGCCCCAGATGTTGCTGAACTACAACTGCCAACATTCCTGAGCATTGGCCATGCTTGATGGGGCTGATGGGAGTTGTACTTCAGTAAAGTTTCCGCACACCTGCTTTCACCCACAGAGAGTCTTGAAAGATCTCGAGGAGACAGTGTTTCCAGCCATGCTCCCCTTGATCCTTTTAAGAGCAGATGCCGATGACTGAAAAGATCATGCTTATTTGTTATATTTGTTTAAGATATTTATATAGCACCCGTAGTCAAAAGGGCCACAGTGCCGTTCACAACACAGTAACATGATAAACAACATCATAATAATAGAACGTAATATCCGCAAAAATCCAAAAATGAAAAGTTATTTAAATACAGTTCATAATAATAAGCAGAACATAAGAGTACTCAGTACATAACCAATGCATAATAAGCAGCAGCATCAAATTATTCACAATTTCAAGCTGGCAATAAACTCCATAACCCCTGCGAAATACAAGTGTCTAATAATGCAAGTTATTATCTACTCGTGAACAGCTTAGCCTTTATTTGTTCATCTGCCCATTTATTTATTTTCTAGAAAACATCTCTATCCTTGGGAGAAGGCTGGGGTAGAAATAAAGAAATAAATACTTGTTTTCCACCTTTCCCCCTACTGTATTTCCCCACTATTTGGATAGGTTGCTGTGACAAGCACAGAATCTGCACATGTAATACTATTAGCAGCAGACATCCCGATCCGGAAAGAAAGTTCCACACATGGAAAGAGCCTTTCATGTGCCCTGCCAGTGCAGATAACAATATAAACCCTTTTGCGATGTGATGTTTTTCTGAGCTAGGTGGGTGGGTGGCTGGGGGCACCATTAGGACTAAATGTCCCAAGGAATTTCCAGGGATTTCCACCGGGGTTTCAAAGCAGGATGGATGTGTAGCCAAGCACATCTGTTAGCCACAGTCCTTACACATCAATATGCCTATGTAAATCCATGCGTACTGGGGATAGTGGCAACCGACCACAATGGAGGCAATATTCTGCCTCCATGGTCAGAGCAAGCGATGCTTCTGAATTAAAGGTAAAGGACCCCTGGATGGTTTATTCCAGTCAAAGGTGACTATTGGGTGCGTCGCTTGTCTCCGCTTTCAAGCTGAGGGAGCCAGCGTTTTTCGGAGACAGCTTTCCAGATCATGTGGCCAACATGACTAAACTATTTCTGGTACATTGGGACACCATGACGAGTGCCAGAACTCACGGAAACACCATTTACCTTCCTGCTGCAGTGGTACCTCTTTATCTACTTGCACTGGTTTGCTTTCGAACTGCTAGGTTGGCAGGAGCCAGGACAGAGCAACGGGAGCTCATCCTGTCGCGCACATTCAAACCACCAACCTTCCTATCGGCAAGCCCAAGAGTCTCACTGGTTTGAATAGCAGGTGCTGGAAACCCCAAGAAGGCCCTGAGGTGCCCACTATCTGAGGGTGGCTAAATTATTTTGTCAATATGAA
This sequence comes from Podarcis melisellensis, assembly GCF_964234715.1. Taxonomy (NCBI): domain Eukaryota; kingdom Metazoa; phylum Chordata; class Lepidosauria; order Squamata; family Lacertidae; genus Podarcis; species Podarcis melisellensis. Next base: position 25,962,030 of record NC_138530.1, on the reverse strand, counting down.
TCCCACAAGTGCTAGTTTCTGGCAGTGAAAATACAACATTAACAAATAATGTATCTTAACAACTTCCTGCCCTTTCATGACACCCAAAATCAGCTGCCTCCCTCTGCCTGCTAGTAGGACCAGCCCTTGTGGGGTTAGCTCAAAGCCACACACTTTCCCTGAAAGGAAATGCCACATGACCTCACATAAAAGGTAGCTGGGTTGGGTTTTTTTTTGTAATTTTCCACTTCTGCTATTTGCACATTCAAATGATGGCTTTTAAAATGAATCGAACAATTTCATGGAGGATGAGGCTATTGATAACTAATAGTCATACAGTACAGTATATATTATCAGGTAGGTAGCCATGTTGGTCTGACACAGTTGAAATATATAAAATAATAATAATATTATTATAGCACCCAGTAGCACCTTAGAGACCAACTAAGTTTGTTCTTGGTATAAGCTTTTGTGTGCATGCAGGTATCTGAAGAAGTGTGCATGCACATGAAAGCTGATACCAAGAACAAACATACAGTGGTACCTCGGGTTAAGTACTTAATTCGTTCTGGAGGTCCGTACTTAACCTGAAACTGTTCTTAACCTGAAGCACTTTAGCTAATGGGGCCTCCTGCTACTGCCGCACCGCCAGAGCACAATTTCTGTTCTCATCCTGAAGCAAAGTTCTTAACCTGAAGCACTATTTCTGGGTTAGCAGAGTCTGTAACCTGAAGCGTATGTAACCTGAGGTACCACTGTAGTTGGTCTCTAAAGTGCTACTGGACATTTTTTTTATTTTTATATATGTTAGTATATATTATATTACTTCCAGAATAAGACGTGGCATGCTTCTCAGTATCAGTTGTTGAGGAAGTGAGGAGATTGCTGTTGCTCTCAGGTTCTTGTGGGCTTCCCATAGGCATCTGGTTGTTGGACAAGGGCCACATTCACACCATACATTTAAAGCGCTATTATGCCACTAGAAAGAGTCATAGCTTCCCCCAAAGAATTCTGGGTGTTGTAGTTTGTTCAGGGTTCTGAGAGTTGTTAGGAGACACCTGCCCTGCATTCCCCTCACAGAGCTACAATTCCCAGAGTTCCCTGTGAAGAAGAATAGACCATTAAACCACTCTAAGAAATCTTAGCTCTGTGAGGGGAATAGGGGTCCTTTAACAACTCTCAGCACCCCTAACAAGCCACAGCTCCCAAGATTATTGTGGGAGAAGCATTAAAAGCGGTGCTTTAAACGTAAGGTGTGAATGTGGCATAGAGGAGTCCCATCCCGTAGTGCTCCTCTGTTGTTCTTCTTAACCTCTCAAAAACAAATCTAAATGAGATTAAGCCACATGTGCTACCTCGGACTGCTCAGAGGAAAAGCAGAATCCAAAACAATGAAGATGAGGACGGTGATTATGATAACGATGCAGTCTGTTTCAAGATGTTAAATCCTTCACTTCCATTCAGGTACAAAGCGCCTCTCTGCTCCAAACTGTATTTTTCCTAATTACCCTGGGTAGAGCCAAGTCTTTCCTCATAACCACCCTCTCCTCTTTGGAGGGACAAAGGTCAGCTCAGATTTTCCAAAACGGATACAAATCTTTAATTTTAGATACTACATTTCCAGGGGCCTTGCCAACAATGTGACTGAGAGAGAGAGAGAGAGAGAGCGTGTGCTGGCATGGTGGCTGATGCTGCTCTGAAACGGCAGGGGAGGTCACAAAGCCATCCCCGGAATGATGGCCACGAGACGCTCCAGAGATTCCGTAAGCTGTGCCAGAAAAGCTCAACCAAAACATACAGGAGGCTCACGTGAGCCCCTGCACTGTAATGGGTGGAACTCCTAAAGGGGCCATTCACGACTCCTGTTAGCTTATCTCAAGCGGACAGCACGGAGACTGCCAAGTATCAAAGCCGATCTGTGTTTCAAACCCAGAAAGATAAAGTTTGCTAATGACTTGATTTATAGATGCACACCCAAGAAAAAGAGATCAGTGCATCCTAAGAACCTCATACTAACTGAACGGGCAAATGCCTCCTCATTGTATTGGGTCAAACCATTCATCCATCTATTCCAGTGCCTATTCTTCCAGGAAACCCATTGACCAGCTACTAATCAGAAGCCTGGAGACTTGAAAATTTCTGTGTGCCCTACAGTTTGTTTCAACAGTAATGTATAGGTCTCAGCAAGGCAACATATTTGTGTACCTTGATAATGTTTCTCCCCTGCACAGCTCAAGCCCAGCTTTCCCCCCACTATTCCCCAACTTAGCAACCCATTTGATAGATGTACAAATCACAATTTGTTTATGGATACAGTACTCTGCAAAGAGAGGAGAAAGTGGAGGCCATGAAAGGAATAGGGGACACATTTTATTGACAACAACTTTATTCTCTCTTTTGAAGCTGAACCAGAATAGTAACAGGACTCCCCCAGCTGTATCCAAGTCCAGTGCCACCTAGAGACCAAACTCTATCATGACACTATCCACATAGTGGCTTCGTGGCATCACATGCAGGCCAATCAATCAGTTGTCTCCAGGGCTGGCTTGGTTTTTGCAGGAATACAGAGAAGTTTCTCCTTGAGGTTGATCCTGAATAGGAAGGCTGCATGTTGATACAAAATGCAGGGAATGTGCATTGCTAGGAGGTTCATGAATCAAGCTCTGTGCATTTATATACTGCCTGAAGGTTCTGCAGAAAGGAGGAATAACTCCAAAATTACATTTCCATTGCTTTCATTTGGCTGTCAGGACACGAGAACTTGCTAATGGTCTTCCTAGGTTCTTCTTGTACATAAAATCACCTGGGAGACAGAGGGGGAAGGAGAGAGAGAGAGAGAGAGAGAGAGAGAGAGAGAGAGAGAGAGAGAGAGAGAGAGAGAGATCACCACTGGAAAGCAATGGATGGTCATGGTATATATTTGAAATAGTTTACGCTGCCTTTCATAAAATATCCAAGATGGCTACTCATGACAAAAACTGATTTTTAATAAGGGTTATCAACAACAATCTCAAGCAGTAGGACAGCAAATAAAATCCAAATGACCGACACCTTAAAGGCTAAAAATATAACAGAGTCAATGAAACATTGTTTTAAAATCAACAAGGGCCTATACATTAATAATACTAGGGGTAGAGTGGGGATCAGAATGTACTAGAAGGAGTTTAAAACCCTTCCTACAAACTCAGTGGCTTTCTATAAAGAAATGTCTTCTACAGTTACTGATGCAGAAGGTCATGAGCAAGGAATCAAAGTGGGTCTCCTTAGGGAGGGAGTCGGAGTCTGTACTAGACACAGAAAGACCCTTTCCCTGGTCCCCATCAAGGCACTGGTGGGGTACATGGAATCAGAGTTAGAAGGGACCTTGGAGATCATCTAGTCTAGGTGTGGGGAACCTTTGGCCCTCCAGATGTTGCTGAACCACAACTCCCATCAGTCCCAGCAAACGTGGCTAATGGCTAGGGCTGATGGGAGTTGTAGTTCAGCATTATCTGGAGGCCAAAGGTTCCCCACATTTGATGCAGTCCAGCCCACTGCCCAGTGTAGAAATCATGAAGCCACAGCATCCCTGGCAGATGGCCACCCAGATGGAAGTTGTATGCTGACTCCCTCGGCCAATAAAGCGAGATGAGCACCGCAACCCCAGAGTCGGTCACGACTGGACCTAATGGTCAGGGGTCCCTTTACCCTTTAATGCATTTTTAATGTTGCACACCACCCTGCAATCTTTTGATAAAGGGCAGTATATAAACGGAATAGAGAAATGATAATAATAATGGGTCTCCTCTGAGTAGAGTCAAACACTGGCTACAACTCGATGAGTTGGATCCAGACGACAGCACTTCGATTAGACCCATTAAGATGAATGAGTCTTTTTCATTTCCATTTCCATTTCATTTCATGGCTGTCATTTCTAATGGAGTCCAGCCTATTTGGCAGACAGGGCACAGGTGATGAGTTGGTGCTGTGCTAATGTAAGATGCCATAAGAACAAAAAGAAAGCTCTGCTGGATCAGGCCAATGGCCTGTCTAGTCCATCATCCTGTTCTTGCAGTGGCCAACCAGATGCCTGTGGGAAACCTGCCATGACTGAGTCAAACAGCACTCTGCCCACCTGCAATTCCCCAGCAACTGAGTATTGCCTCTGGCAGTGGAGTTAGAGCACAGCTATTGCAGCTAGTAGCCTTCCAGTGCATGGATTTGTCTAATCCTGGGTAGTGATAAGAGTGAACAGAGCTTGCATCTCCCACAAGTCTTGTTCAACTTAGTTTTCCCTTGCAAAGCATGCTATTAAAAACGCCCCCCAGAAATCCTTGCTGTGTTATTGTTCAGAGACACTTTTTAGGCAGACAAGGCTTGAACAAAACAGAACACAACCACCCCCACCAGCACCCAGTAAAAGCCCGGAAGGAATGGCATTTCTGGTTTGCACCATGAAAACAGGTGACATTTCTCTACCCTTCCCTGTACATACCTTGCTCGGATCCAGCTGGGTGGCAGAAATTTAAATGTCTGTCGTTCAAGGGAAAAGTTTATTTCATCCAACAAAGAGGTTGTCTCCATCAGAAAAGTCTCATCCCTGTCTGAAGACACGGGCGAGCTGCATTTATAGCGGCATTCTTTTATTTTTATTATTCAGCTTTTCGGTAGAAATGTCACCTTTTTCAAGCAAGCTGTTATCGTGTGTTTCCCAAGCCAAACACATGGCCTCTAAGGAGAGAGGGGGTTTTGGTGTGTTTTTTTATCTCTCCGTTTTGAGCTATTTCTGTTTCTCTTTCAAGGAGCTCCATGCCTTAAGGCACCTGCAAAAACAGTAACGTCGCAAGAAGGTGCAGTTATTTGAGATGCATCAGGATGGGATGTTCAGTGGCGCGAGAACAGGGGAAGCTTCCCACAACACCAGTCACCTTACCTTGTAAGCTCCATCTCTAATGCAGGCCATTTCCCCCCCCCCCCACACACACACAATGCCAGCGCCACTTTTCTTCCGTTCGCTCTTTGTTCGCACAGTTGGGACCACTTTCTCAAAGAGTCAGTGTGCCTGACAGCAAAATAAGCCACACGAAAGGCTCAAGAGCAGCCAGCACAACTGTCTGTGATGCCTGCCAAGGAACCAGATGCTGCCACATATTGGCATCTGGGGTCTGGAACGGCTACCATGCTCTCTCCCATTTGGCTGGGGACCCGACTGCTGAAGGAGACAAAAAGGAGAGGAGGCAGAGGGGGGGAAATGGGGGGCCGGGGACATCTACAAAGCATCGTTTCGCTGGGGACCGCTTTGAGTTCGTAAGACCTGCCATCCGCCCCAAGTTCATCTATAAACGTGCGTGGGGAAGCCCCAGCGCAGAGTTCTGAGCAGGGTTTTTGTCAGAGATCAGAAGCGCTCGTTCTCCGCATCAAAAGCTTCGCGATCTTCATCTACCCTGAGACGAGGCCGCAATCATCTCCTGCTGGTCTCCACATGGCGCACAGACAGGCAGAACTCCCTTCTAGTTTGGAGGGAACTCCCCTCTAGTTGAGGTCGGTCAAACATCACCCCTCCCCATTAAACTTCTGGTGCCTACTGAAGACTTTGAAAATTCAGCAGGCATTTTAACTGAATTTGGTTTTTACAGTTTACCTGGTTCTTAGCGTTACTATATTGTTACTTGCAGGACACATTGGAAGCAGCCTTATAGCGAGTCGGGTTGTTGGTCCATCTAGCTCAGTATTGTTGACACTGACTTTCCCAGCCTCATTCACTCATGGGGAACCTTCTAGAGCCAGTGGCTGGTGGAGCCAGAAGTGAAAGTGGGTGGGGCCAGCATCCAAAGTGGGTGGAGCAATAGATGTCACTCTTATTCCTGGTGACATTCCAGCCACATAAAAGTTTGAGGTTACTATACTCACCACTCTCCAGGCAGGCAGGCAAGAGGCATTACAGTGGTACCTCGAGTTACAAACGCCTCAGGTTACAAACGTTTCAGGTTACAAACTCCACTAACCTGGAAGAGTTACCTCGAGTTGAGAACTTTGCCCCAGGGTGAGAATGGAAATTGTGTGCCGGCGGCGCAACAGCAGCAAGAGGCCCCATTAGCGAAAGCACGCCTCTAGTTAAGAGAGTTTCAGGTTAAGAACGGACCTCCGGAACGAATTAAGTTCGTAACTAGAAGTACCACTATATTGCCATTGAAGGACACATTCCAGCCAGGCAAAAGCACCTGAGGAGACAGAGAAGAAGGGTCGGTGAGATGTGCGGCTTCCAGGGGTGTGTGTGGCCGTGGCAGAGTCCCAAAGACTGGATTGAGAGATCTGGAGGACTGCATTTGGGTTCCCAGGTCTGAGGCCCTAACCTGACCATAGTCTCTTCTGCCTCTTGTTTTGCCAACTGAGGAGAATGACTAACTGCATGCTTCCATGCCTCATCTCCTCTCTTACATCGTAGTGTGATTTTGAGGGTCATCTGAGTAGCTTCTTTATCCAAATGGGCAGCACAGTACAAGGAAGGCATTAATACTGCTCACAGGGTTGCCCAGAGATCAAAGCCAGGACAGATTGAAAAGTTCTTTGCAAAATCACAATGACTCCAGAAGTGCTACAGAAATGATAAACAAAAGGGAGCAAAGGCGGCCGCTCCCTGTCCTTGCCGTGTGAAACCTTGCCGGACAAAATGATGAACTAAACAGTTTCCTGCATATTAGTGCCTATAATTCAATTAATTTGTCTTTCCATCATATTTGGGAAAGAGAATTGCTCAGAAGTTCACGCGGTGCCAAGGCAAGACTATCCAGAGATGTGCCGCTTATTAACCCCCAGTCAAATTAGAAAGAGGTTTTGCATTGCCGGTTTTTCGAAAGAGCCTCTGACCATCACGACATCTGTTGTTTTCTTGGCTGGTCCTCCCCTAATTCAGTTTTAGGCTTCCCTAGCCAGATCATTTGCCAGCTGGCCAGTGTGGTTTACTTCCCCCAGAAGGGCTTTTCCCAAACCAGCCAAACCTAGGATCTTGGGTTTACAGCTGCAGAAGAATCGGGGTGATTGCCCCTCCTTCCTGTGCCCAACACAAGGCCAGATCAACCCTCCAGCAGGAGAGCTTTAATCCTCATTGAGCACTCGGCTGGCCAAAAAGATGGAGGTAGAGCTGCCTTTGGTGAATCATTGCCTGTGGTCCCCCAACAGCTGGACCACTGCCTTAAGCCATCACCCATCCACAGAAGCATTATCTCTTTGATTCCCACTTTAGTCCTTCTTGGAACAACAGTAAGGACAAATGTAATTCATCCTGCACGGCAACAGACCCACGACTGCCGGTAACACCAACACCAACACCATCCTGGACCAGCTGTGTGCTGCCTCCAGAGTCAGAGGAAGTGGGCCTCTGAATGCCAGTTACTGGGGGACACAAGTGGGGAGAGTGTTGTTGCCCATGTGTCATGCTTATAAGGTCCCCATGGGCATCAGCTTGGTCACTGTAAGACCAGGATGCTAAACCCAATGGGCCTTTTGTCTGATTCAGCAGGACTATTGTTCTATTGTATTCATATTCTCTTTTTGGGGGTGTATGGGATGTTAGGGGAGGGGTAGCACCTCTGGTGGGGGACACGCTATGCTCCTTCTGGAGTAGTTCGCCCACCTTCAGTCCCCATCCTACACTCAGCTCTCACCTGTGGCTCCTAAAAGCTGTCAGCATGCGACAGCAGCCACACCCCAGGAATGGCTTCGACTGGCCAGCTAAAGCAAGTGAGAGGAGCTGATGGGTCTCAAACCCTCAGTGAGTTATGGGATTCTCCTGTATGTGAAGACAGATTCCAGTGGATTGAGCGGAAAAGACCAACAGTGTGTCCAACAATCAAGAAGATGGTTTCTGTATGTGCTGTAGAAGGAAGTGAGGGGCAGATGGGGCTCGTCAACCTGGGAAGGTAGCCAATCTAAGAGAAGGAATACTCTGATCCTAAACTTCTGCTGCCTTCAGGAGAAGAAAAGGCTAAGTAGTAAACCCTCCACAAATCAGAATTCAGATAAGTACAAAGATGGCTATGTTTTTGTTATCATATTGTTTCAGAAAGTGCAACTTTGATAAGTTCAGCTTTCAATACATAAATCAACCCCCCAGCCCTACTGCTAATCCAGGAGTTGTGGGTGCATCGCTTTCTTTCAGTGTTGCTATACAACACTGGTTTAGTGGGACTTTCCAGGGTAAATTTCCACAGGGCTCTTTTCACATACAGCTTACACTATTTTAACCAGACCTTCCAAAAAAAAAACAATGCCTTTTGGTCTGGCCAGCTGACTTGCACCAGAGCACCAGACTAAAATACAGGACATTTCAGGATCCAATCAGAAGCTGGGAGTGGTTTCTAAAATTCCAGGATGTTCCACTTAAATTGGAACGGTTGAGCAATATGGTTTAACTACTATTTTTCTACGTGGCCTGAACAGAGGGTTGGCTGAAGCCTACCCCATTTCCACTGCAGATAGGAATAGCCATTGTTCCAGGGCATGTCCCACCATCCAAATGACTGCATCGTGTTGACACGGAGTCTGACCAGAATGCATTGTTTAAAGAACTTCTTCCACCTTTTCTGTTTTGTGTCAAGCACCAAGCAAGGAGAAGACCCTTCAAGGTGAAAGTGGGCAAAAGGTAGGCTGGGATCTACATGTAGAGTGCTAGATAATTTACAGTAGATCAAGAAGAGTTTCTGACAATTATTTAAAAACAAAAAGGCAGTTTTATTTTCATACTTATGCACCACCACCACCAAAGAAAACTAGTTTGATTCTCTGATCTGCAGTAATTCTGATGGATGCTCTCCAAGTCATCTGATGCCAAGCTATTCTTTTGAATCTGTCTCCAGGGAATGCACCATGAAGTTCTGGATTAAAACAAAGTAGATCCCACAAGCCTAAAGTCTGCCCACCCCACCTGAAGACATTTGAGGTGGTTAGAGAAAAGAATTGCAACTGTGGGGAACAGAGGGCCATTCCCCGTCTTTTCCAACACAGTGTGTGTAAAACACTGTAGTCTTAAGCCATAAGGCAGATAAAACTGACAGAAGTGCATGATAAGTTCAATTTTACACTGGTGCTTGCCTGCTTCATTCATCGCATGTGCCTGGGAAATGTGAGAGAACGAGCATTCAGCGCTTCTCATTTAGATTACAGTCATCTCTTGATTAAATCTCCTTCTGAACAGCAGTATATTGTAACTTAAAAAAAAAATAAAGTATTGATGGCTACGAAAGCAAATAAGCTCTCATTTTATTACTTAAATCACTCTCATAAATCTTGCCAAAGAGGAAGTTCCTGTTTCTTCAGCTTTCCATTTGGCGTCCTTGAGAAAACAATCAGAACGACATTCACAAGAAATCTACAGTCACTTGACTTCCTACTCCCTTGCATCTTGTTTAGTCTAAACATGTTATGGGAAGAACCTCCCTTGATGCAAAATCTACCAACTGGAATCTCTTTGTAGGAACTTTTTAAAGGACTTCATAATTTGCAAACCAACTGAAGAGTCATTTAAGGCTACGCAACGGAGGGACCCACCAGACACCCTTTTTCTTGCGCATTCATGATGATTGGGGTGCATTATGGCATCAGGGCACTTATGCGCAATCCCACTTCCAACACTGTCTGCACCTGCAAAAGTCTGGGGGTTGGACATGTTGCTTTCTTCCCAATGGGTGCATGCCTCATTGACGGCATAATTTGTGGCAGTGGGGAAAGTTTTCAATTAGCAATAATTGTGCCTTGGATTAACCTCATGGTCTTGTTGAAGTCCTGTAACTCTGCATACCACAAATATTCAGGGTTGGGTGCCTGTGGGGGAATAATAAAGTGGAATGATGCGTAAATGCACCAGTATAAATCCAGCACAACTACTGTTTAAAGCACCATGGTACCACTTTACACAGTCATGGCTTGCCCCAAATAATTCTGGGAGCTATAGTTAAGGGTGTTGAGAGATCTTAGGAGACCTCTGTTCCCCTCACAGATCTATAGTTTCCAGAATGGTTTAAGAAATCCCTCTTCACAGAAAATTCCAGGAATTGTAGTTTTGTGAGGGGAATAGAGGCCTCCTAACAACAACCACTGGATTTTCAATGGGTCTGCCCCAAGTATGAATTTGTTAAACACCACCCTTTATATTTTATTATTGGATTGTGGTTTCATATTCTACACAACGATGGAAACTGATCTTGTAAGGCTGACATTAAAATCTCATACAGAATAATAATTACAAAATGAGAAGGATGCAAGTGCAGAACCATTTTGTTTTGATTTTTTGAAGAGAATACTTCTTGTACCACAATGCGGTAAAAGACCAACCATTCCAATCTGTTGTCATTACTGTCCATCAAATCAATCCATGGATTGTGGCCTTCAGAATGAGATCCTCTTCCAAACCAATGGGGGGAGAACACTGCTGGAAGGAAACACTATATTTCTCTCAACTTCAGAGATTTCCTCACCTCTCAGCACAGGAAGTTGTTGCTGCAGCTCACCTGAGAGACTTCCTGTTATGTAGCCATGGAATGGTTTTGCTCAAAGGAAGTTTTGGAGAATGATGTAATCTTGGAGAGCCCTCCATCGTAGTAATTCTACTGGTGACCTGGTTGCAGCCTACAGTGTTATTACAGTCCTGTGGCTTGTGTTTATATCACAAGGGAGAGAGGGAGTGGGGAAACAGGAGCAGAATAATTTCAAAAGAAAAGAAAAAAAGAGCTTCCAGATTTCCTCTGCTTAAATGAACTCTTTTCCTTTTCCATATTATGTGACCACGCAGTCCTGGCGCCTAACAGATGCAGTCTGTTCAGATGAACTTGGGGGACAGCCCATAAAAATCCAAGGTTGACCTATGAACTAGGATGAGCAGTGAGAGTTGTTGAAAAGCCTGAAAACTCCTTTACCAAAAGGAATTTGCCCTTTGTTCTCCGGATAAAGCTGGGGGGAAAGAAGGCACAGGCAAGAGATATTAACGCATCATGGTGTACAAGCGCCCCAGTGTACTCTACGAATGTTTGGAGGGGCTGGCGATGTTTCGCTTTTACAAAATGAACATGGTGGGATGACCAACCTGCATATCGGCTAGTTATTTCTGTTCCAGTTCTCACTTGTGAGTGAACTGACAACTTTGCCCATCTTGCTGGAGACATTTCCCTGGCAGAGAGAATTGAAAAGGAGGGATGGGGAGGACATTGAGTTCACATTTAAAGGCGACTCAATCAAATCCACACTTCCCGAAACAATGTACAAACCAAAACACGGCCATCTTTAGACATCGGCACTTGACTCTCAATTTTGCAGTGCAGTTTTCCAGCCAAGTAACATCTACAAAAATGCTATGGTAATGTGTGTATAAAATTGCATATTAACATGAACAAAATGTGTTATATGTGGAGAAACTGCTTTGCAAAAATGGCTATGTCAGGCAAAATTGCATGCCAAATTGTGTATGGGGGGCTGCACTAAATAGCTGCTAAGTTTTCATGAGGACTTAAATTTGAAAATGTAGAGTACGGAATTTAAGACCGGTAAAACGAGAAACTGAGATTAATATTGATAGAGCCACCCATATCTGAAAAATGCTCTTTTCTTTGCTGTGACCCTTCTCAAAGTTGTGGGCTTCATCTTTCACTTTGAAAAGTGGGTTTCTCTAACCCGTAACCAGTTTCTGGAGAGAACTGCTTGAGGCTGTGATGACAGCAAGTCTCACTTACACATGCAAATATATAGCAGGTGGTAATCCTAAGGCTTCAATCCTTGCCAAACATCCTGGGGAGAAAGCAACACTGGGAATTACTTCAGAGAAAATGTACACGGGATCAGTTGATGTGCAGAGGCTGCGACAAAAATGGGAACTCCAAAAAGGAACAGGAAGCAGAGGCAAAAAGTAGCACTTCTGAATTCTAAACCACTGTTCTCTGAATTTCCCTGAAGAAGGACCAGTGGGGTATGAAGCACAGAACTTCATTTTTGTCTACCCCCCACCCATCCCCCTGGTTGTGGGTTGTTGTTTTTCTTGTTGTTGTTTAGGGTGGCGCTGTGGGTTAAACCACAGAGCCTAGGACTTGCCGATCAGAAGGTCAGCGGTTCGAATCCCCGCGACGAGGTGAGCTCCCATTGTTCGGTCCCTGCTCCTGCCCATCTAGCAGTTCGAAAGCACATCAAAGTGCAAGTAGATAAATAGGTACCACTCTGGCAGGAAGGTAAACGGCATTTCTGTGCGCTGCGCTGGTTCGCCAGAAGCGGCTTAGTCATGCTGGCCACATGACCCGGAAGCTGTACGCTGGCTCCCTCGGCCAATAAAGCAAGATAAGCGTCACAACCCCAGAGTCAGCCATGACTGGACCTAATGGTCAGGGGTCCCTTTACCTTTTACTTCCTGTTTGGAAGCTGCAGCGAGCACCAAAGGTGCAGAAACAGTTTCTGTAGGTATGGTCGGGGAGAAGTCTGATTCAGTTCACATTTTAAAGGCAAACTTATCTAACACACACTTTCTGAGAGGCAAAGCGAAACGCAGCCAGCCTTTGAAATCAGCCCTTTTGCAATGCAGTTTCTCCAGCCAGGTGACGGGCACTAGTGCACTAGTGCAAAGTGTGTTACTAAAATGTGTGCAATAGTGAAAATAACACACGGGCGTGCATTATATAAGGAGAAACTGCTTTGCCAAAATGTGTCTGTTAGGCAAGGCTTCATGCCAAAAAAGGTGTACGTGAGGTGAAAATTCACATTAAGAACTAGTTCCTTAAAAAAAAAAGCAAACTGATGAAGAAATGCAGAGAACTGAACTTGAAGAATGAGAAACTGAGAGATACTGAAATGGACATATTTGCCCATCCTTACCCAGAGAGAGCAAGACACCTGAAACCCACCAGGCTGGTCTTTCCATGTGCTGCCCTGGGGTGTAGCAGTCTTCTGAGTACATCAAAGACCTCCCCCAAAGCTTTCAAAACATTGGGCTAGCACAAGAGAGCACTTCCCAGTTGCTTATAGTGAACTGAAGGGTGCCTGCACCAAATATCAACAGGGCGCATGCCAACATGTGGGTGGTGACAGCTCCCAGCTCTGGAACGCCCTTCCTTCAAAGCCAAAGCAACTCTCAGAGGCAATGTTGAAAAGCATCTTCTGCAGCACGCACTTAGCAATCTGGGAACAGCGCAATAATATCCTCATAGCAGTTTTTATCTCTGAAGACTTTGAATTGGTACCCTCTGTGAGTTATAAATTTAATAAAACAAAAGCATTTTTTAAAAAGAAAATCTCTTTATTTAGATAGAAATATCAGCTTTTAGAGTGCTTTATTTCCCCCACTCCCTTCCCCCAAAACATCTGCAGCCCGCAGTATCGTCTCCTTTTTTTCTCCCTCTGGCAAAATTACCAACATGTTTTAAGTACCAATGGCAGAGCTACCATGATTTTTATGGACTTAAGCAGTTGGTAGGCCTACAACCCACCTGAAACAGCTTCTTAGTGAACAATCTGTTTGAAAAGAGTGATTGTTTTCCAGGAAAGGACAGCCATCTTCTTGTGGACAGCCCATACATGTAGTCAGAAACTTGCCCACAGCAAGTGCCATGGAATTCAAAATGGTAGAATGCTGTTGCATATGGAAGGCTTCCACTGCGCTTCTTGGTGAAGCAATTTAAGATGACCCCATTCCAAATCTAAGCACGCCAATTTGGAGGCTCTCTCCTCCTTAGGAGGGATGCACATAGGCAAGACACAAACACACATTTATTGGGTGTTTCTGAATGAAGAAACAGGGCGGCAGTGGAATCTAGGAGGCGGCAAAACGACATTTTTCAGAATTAACATGCACATGCAAATAGATTGTGTTGTACACAATTCCATTTTGCAGGTGGGATCCTGCACGGTTCAGCATTCCCACATGAAAAAAGAAAAAGCCAAAACAAAACACCACAACTGTCTTTTCCCATTAAAAAAATCCCTTCTTCTTCAGCTCGGCAGGGAGGGCCAGCACTAATGCTTGATATGTTAGCTTTCCATGGTGACAGAATCACAGAACTGTAGAGTTGGAAGGGACCTCAAGGGCCATCTAATCCAACCGCCCCCGCCCGGCAATGCAGGATTCTCAACTAAAGCATCCATGACAGATAGATGTCCAACCTCTGCTTAAAAACCTCCAAGGAAGGAGAGTCCAAGGAGGTTCTGAAATGGGAAAGCATCCCAAAGGTTCCCCACCTGCAATCTGAGATGAGACAGGTAATGAATTCCATAGCACTTGATTTTTATCTGCCTCTACAGATGAGACCTAAAATAGCCTAAACAGGAATGTGGCAGCTTTGTTAAATATATATATATATATATATCTCCAAACATTTATATCTGCACACTTAGTCAGCATCTTCTTGCCTTGCTGCAAGTCCAACTACTAAAGCAATCATGATCGGGCTGAGAGATATCCTGTCTTGTAGTGACTTAAAACATATAATTCACTGGAGGTTAGAGTTAGTGCTTTAAAACAAGCATTGCCAACCAACGTGCACAAGATAAGAGTAGCCGGACTGCCCTCTTCCATCTTCTGACAGATGTTAGGCAATCATTCTGGAGTTACATTACATGATGCTATGTACGCCCCCCTCACTCAGCAAACATACAGAGATATACATGTTACATGTCAAGTTTTGCAGAAACACCATAGCATTTTATTTAGCATATGTTATTAATAAGTTATTCTTCTCCCCATTCCCCAACCTCAGCTGCGTCTAGCTTAGGGAAGGAGTACATTGACACTATAAAAAGAGGGGGGGCTATTTCCAGCTGGCATATGCAAGAGGAGCTTGGCATGTACAACAGGAGTGCCGCACTTCCGTCATGACTTACAAGAGAAACACAAAAAGTGCATTCCATTATACGTAATCCCCAAGTGCCCAAACCAGATGGGATCACAAACACAGGTCGCCACCAAAAACTTCCAGTTCTGTGTTGAGCTCCCCGTTCCCATGCATTCGCCACCCCAATCCCAAACGGCTGCCAAAAAATGAAAAGTGGGGTGAGGAAATGTACAGCATTGTTTCTCCAAAACAGAACAAAGACAGAGAGTGGGGCATGATCAGCATCACATCTCATCCTGGCCAAAAAGGACTCCTAAATACAGTGCCCATCAGTGTAGACCACACCTTAGTTTGGCCTAGTCCTCAATTCTGGCTGAAACTGTTCTCTCTTTGATGCCTTTCCAGTCTCCAACTTTATTCATCCTTGCCCAGAAGATCCGAGAACCTTTATGATGGCAGCCAGCCAAGAAAGGTATCTGTAAACATGGGCAGTGAAGTCGTCACACCTTATCACTTTGTTAATTCCGCCCAGTCGATGGGGGCAAAAAAGGGGTGGGATTTTATGTCTTCAACTCCGGCGATTCCAGCACCAAGACGCTCCACAGCGTTGAACTGCAAAAGCTTAAGGCAAAATATACAGAGTTAGTATGAACCATAGGAATAAAAGTGCTCAGCAAGCATACCAGAACGGACTTGGTACAGTCCGTGAGATTGTGTTTATGATTGTATCATTGCTGTAAGCTTCCCAGAGATCTTAGCTATTGAGCAGCATACAAACTAGGGAAGGCATTCAACAAATGGGGAACTAGAATAAATAAGGTCCCATCAAGGATCACTTCCAACTGGGCAACTCCCAGTGGCAGCGGCACCAACATGTGCTCTGCCCATCATAGGGCCTGAGATGGCTGGTAATGGAGAAGATACTTTGGTCCCAAGCTATTCAGGGGCAACTTCTAATTCCTTCCCTGAATTGCTACTGTCTTTGCCCTAGCCAACTAGTTTTGCATTTTTTTCTTTCTTCCATTATATCTGAGCCCTTCTTAAGCTTCACTCTGTTGGTACCTGCCTGCCTCTCCAGTTCGTAGGGCAATTCCACACACTGTGTGGCAGCAGACACCAAGTGCTGGCTCAACAGGCAGCCACTGCCAGTCTTGGTCCCCCATCCCTGATTATGATGAACATACCAATTACAACCTTAACGAACTTCATTCTTGTTGCAGCCACACTTTTAGGTGTATGTTTCAAAATGAGGGAAGAGGAGAGTAATGTGCAAAGGAAGTCTTGGTAATCTTTAGAAACTAGTGATGCTCTAAAACCAAGTCTAAAGAAAATGGAGCAGCTGATTGCCAGAATTATGAAAACTAAGCAGCTTGTTTATTTTGCATTGAAGAACTTACAATATATTCAAAAGGGGGGGGGGGAGCTGAATATATGTAGAAAGTGAAGCCAGCTCTTCATATCTGCAAATTCTGATGGAGAATGATTGCTTGAAAGGAAGTAACCAGCAAAGAGGCAGGAAAATATTTACCAAGGATAAAGGAGCTGAAGTTTACATTTTGCCATCTTATGAGACTGTCGCATTCTAAATAAACAGTTCAAAAGAATAAATTCGTTTCTGGGTTTCCTCTAAAGGACTGACTCCTGTATAATGCAACTCTCTACATCCCATTGTCATTTAGTAGTGCTCTGTATTCTTCTGGGCGGTGCGTCTTCAAATGCATACAACCCCATAATCAAAGTGAGAAATTTCCCCATAAAATGTATTCATTTGCACATCTTAAGTTGGCTCTGCCACTTAAAATCTCTCAAACCTCTCACTTGGTAGAGATAACTCGGAGAGCAAAAACAAGCCTCTCCTTTGTGAATATACATGAGCCGACAGAAAAACAGTGGCAGGCATTGCCATTCTGCTGTCCTTCCTGGAAAACGGAACAAGTGACAGCAGGTGGGAAAGTTAAGTGCAAAGAAAATTATGCTCTGAAGCTTTCTCCCCTTTCTGCAAGGAGAGAACTATAATCTTGGAAAGCAAATGCAGAATAAATTGTGCTGGATCTACACGGCTGGGAAACACACGGGTTTATTATGCTTTGCCGAGACAACCTTTGAGAAAGATCTTGTAGACAAAATGCCAGTCAAGTCAACCTTTCCAAACTTCATCTAAAAAGATTTAGACACCCAAATATAAATAATAATACCCCTGAATTACAGAATACTTAGTTGGCTAAGGGGGGGGGGTGATTTATTTATTTTTTTAATGAGGTCACTGGTTTTGGAAGCTGTGTCATGAGACACATTTGGCATAGCATCTGCACACTGTTCCTCTCCTAGGTATTCTGCAACGGGCTGACCCAAGCAACCCTGCGAGGGGATGGAAGAGGAAAATTACAATGACAAATGACCAGCCATGCCAAGAGCCCCTTTTTCCTTTTCCTGACTAAGCTTCCTCAAATATGAATGGTAGTTTCCTTGGATAGACACACAACAGAAGGTTGATTTACTAGCCAATGGGGCGTACCCTTCGACCCAAAAGTCAGCCACGTGCAGCCTAGGGCTGGAACGCTTCCTCTAGGACACGGGTGACTTTGAACTTGGAGAGGAGGGAAATAGCAAATGACCTGGCTTAAGAGGTCCCACAGGAGCTGAGCACTGCTATGTGTTGCTTTAATAAAGGTCTCCAAGATGCCAGTGGTAAAATTCCATTCATTTTCAATCTCTGTGTGTGCAGAGGGGAAGCACTCAGCCTTCTGTGAGATTTTATGTACTGGATGAGCATAGTTATGAAGTATTACATTCACTCTGGTACAGTGGACAGGCTGCTATTGGTAGCTGCAGTAATATTGTTTACTTTACTGCTGCTATTAATGTTATAATTATTGTTTCAGTTTTTTACACACCCTTCATCATACGGTCTCAGGGCAGGTTACAAAAATGTCATCACCATCATCATGTTGTTGCTGCTGTTGTTGTTGTTGTTTGTATCCTGCCCATCTGACTAGGTGGCTCAGTCAATATTCAGTATTAAATTCAGTATTAAACAGTTCAGTTCAATATTAAAACAGTTTAACTCATACGAAAGGTGCAGGACTAGGGAGAGCCTGAAAATATATATGTCGGGTATCAAAGGGGTGGATCACCCACCGTGGATCAACTATTAAAGACCTATTTTTTTAAATAAAAACCAACACCTGATTTTCGCAGTAAATTCAGGCCACAGTTATACTTGCCAGGACCACGGCTGTGAAGGTCCCTTATGCCAAACCCTCAACAACTCTTTAACCTCTTTCCAAGATGAACCACCTTCACTTACAAAAAGGTTCAGGAAATGCATGTCCATTTGCAGCTCTACACATGTTTATGGCTATGTGACTTTGCAGGCCATCCTTGTTAATCATTCATTTCTCAGCTCTTGGCTACGCTCCCCACCCCCACCCCCAAAGAATCACCAGCTGGCATGTATGTGTGTAGAAATCGCATATACAAATTCTCCAGGAATGTACCTGTTGAAGGAGTGATCTTGCCTCTTCTGAGATGTGATCTGGCACGTTCAGACAGGTGTGGGTATTTATTCCTGCTGGGTGGCACTCCAGCAGAGTCTATAGCAAACCAACAAGAAACATGATAATATTGTTAATGTATATAGTGATATAATGATGTAAAAGAAGAGCAATCTGCTACAGAACCTCTGCACATGTGTCTCCCAAACAGTTGGCTTTGGGAGCTTGGTCTGCTGAGAGCTCAATGTGCATGCTCAGAATCTCATTTTACATTCAGAGATGGAGAAGGACATCTTAGTATGCCATCGTGAATCAGGTTCACGGTTTAGCTCTAACCAGCAGAAGGACTGAGGAGAAGCAGAACAGCCCTCATTTCCTCTCCTAGCACCTGCACATGTTAAACCATGGTTTGGCTTAGTGTGGCACGCAAACCAGATTACTGTCTTGCCTTTATCTGTTCTCTTCCTTCCTGGACTTCTACAAAGTCCCCAAAATACAAGAGTCAACATAACAAAATACAGGAGTTAACATGATATATCAGCAGACTGTGTACAATAGTCAGCCTAGAAGCCTGCAACCCTAGTTTACATCCTGCAACAAACATTCATTGTAAATTTTGCTCCCGTATGATACCTTTTCAAGAAGAACGTAACTTTTTTATTGTCCCTGGAAAGACTTTTGGTGCCATGAATCTTACCAGAATGGTCCGTTGTGAATGTAATTAACAGTGTCTACATTAACACAAGCAATGCTTTATTTTGCCCCTAGAATACTGCATCCGTAGTGAGATGATCTAGCATCATCTGTTTGTCAGAATGCCTTTGCCTGTTGAAGAGTTCTGTGCAGTACAGAAGTATGCACCCTGCACTTCAGGTACTCTCAATAAAGAGATTGCTGATCTTCTCACAGTTTCTGTTATTTGCTATGCCCCTTTTGCTAAATAATGGTCAGAATGACTCACCTTCCCCGTCAGAAGTTCAAAGAGCAAAGCACCTAGACTCCACCAATCGCAGGCCTCCGTTTCTTCAAAGACAACGCCAACTTCTGAATGAAAGACATTTGCAATGAAAATCCAAGCGATGTGTGCACCTTGAAACTTGCATTTACAAGGAGACACAGATGCTGGTGGAGCATATCTGAAGCTAAGCCCTTCAGACAACCTAGTGCATAGACACGCATCATTACAGACAAAATGATTTACTCTTCAGTTTGGAATGTCAACAGAGGCTGCTGCTCCCTCCTAAACACCTCCTCCCCCCACCCACACACCTTGAATGGCTTTAAAAGAGCATTAGACAAATTCACAGAGGATGAGGCTATCAATGGCAGCTAGCCACAATGGCTATGTTCTCTTCTCACTGTCGGAGGAGTTATGCTTCAGAATACCAGTTGCTGGGAATCACAGATTGGCAGAGTAATATTGAGCTCAGGTCCAGCTTGTAGGGCTTCCCCCAGGAATCTGGCTGGCCACTGTGAGAATAGGATGCTGGACTCGATGAGTCACTGGCCTGATCCAACAGACTCTTCTTATGGGTTTATGTCAGTTGTCTCCACCGCAAATCTTTATGAAGAGGGATGAATTCCCCTGGCACATTGAAGGAAAGAGCATGCCCACTACAGCATATCACAGTGTCCTGGGTGCATGAGTGTCTCTTTACACGAACGCGGAACTGGTAGTTTGTTGCCTTAATCTTGGTTAGCACTGCCCTCGCCCCACACTAAATACAGCAGAACCATGGTATATTATCAGTCTTTACATCAAGGGTGGGGAACCTATGGCCCTCCAGATGTTGCTGGATTCAAACTCCCAACAGCTTGGGGTGGTGCGAGTTGAAGTCCAACAACATCTGGAGGTGGTTAGCAAAAACAAAAACAAAACCCCACTTTGTGAAGTTTAAGCTGTGCCCTCTGGATGTTGCTGGTCTCCCAACATCCTTGACCACTGACCATATTAAAGGTAAAGGTAAAGGTACCCCTGCCCGTACGGGCCAGTCTTGCCAGACTCTGGGGTTGTGCGCCCATCTCACTCAAGAGGCCAGGGGCCAGCGCTGTCCGAAGACACTTCCGGGTCACGTGGCCAGCGTGACATCGCTGCTCTGGCGAGCCAGAGCTGCACACGGAAACGCCGTTTACCTTCCCGCTAGAAAGCGGTCCCTATTTATCTACTTGCACCCGAGGGTGCTTTCGAACTGCTAGGTTGGCAGGCGCTGGGACTGAACAACGGGAGCGCACCCCGCCACGGGGATTCGAACCGCCGACCTTTCGATCGGCAAGCCCTAGGCGCTGAGGCTTTAACCCACAGCACCACCCGCGTCCCATATTAGATGAGCCTGATTGGAGCTGTAGTCCAACAAGTTCTGGAGGGCCCACATTGGCTACAACTGGTTTAGACATTCAGGTGAACCGCCCAACCAGGTTTACATGACACAGTAGTTGCACAGGGCCAGTATGGGGACAACTCTTGAGAATACAGTGGGAATGTCTGCTCAAACGTGTGCCAACACTGAACCGAATGGGTTCAGCTCTTCCACACATGAGCAGGACGGGGACTAGTGTCTGTTGCAACTCCCAGCTGTTTTGTTCCAACAAACCATAGCTACAGACCATAACTACATAAGCATTATCGTTCAGTCCTTTTAGACTAGCATCCTTCTATACATTTTTCTAAAAAACCTGATTGGTATAAAAAAAATATGCATCTGTGCTGTATGTATCTTTTGTAATTTACAAACAAGTAAAAGCTGTATTCAAATAACCACTTAATGCCCTTTCTAAAGAGCCAAGGCCAATGTTAGCCACCCACAAAGTAGTGAAATCAAATAAGGCTGCAGTCCTAAGCACAGCTATGTAGGTGTGAGTCCCATTAACCTCTGTGGGCCCCACTCAGCAGAATAAGGCTGATTACCAGATTTTGTCAGTAAAGTAATACAGAATTCATTGTGCAGAGGGAGGTCCCCCATAAGACCTTACAATCCTGAGTCTTAACTACCAGTACACACTCGGTGAGGCTTCGCCAGGCTGCAACATCAGAATGCTGTGTGTATTACTTCTGAGCAGACATGCATAAGATTGCACTGGAAGAATCCAAACCTTTGCATGTTTACTCAATGGAAAACCCCACTGAGTTCAGTTAACATTCAAGATAAGCATGCAGATTTGCAGCCTTGAAGATCTTAGATGTTTTGGCCAACTGGGTAGTCGCTCTTCGATATAATTTTATTTTACCCTTCCATCCCTCAATATCTTCATTCTCCCTGCTTTGCCTCTCAGAGCAGGCTGTTTCCACATTCAGAATTAAAGTGAGAGACTTTCAATAATCAAGGAGACAGAGGCAGATAAACATTTGCCATATTCTCTCCCTTCCTTTGAATGGGTCACACAATGGCCACAACAACCTATTGATAGTAATAGACCTGTTATATCACATCAGTAAGGTTACCTTTTCTCTCAATAAGGGGAGAAGAAGAAAAATCTAGAAAACTATAGACTGTGTTGTGATTTCACATAAGTTGTCCAAGCAGCTAATGCCATTCTGCATGACAAAATTGCTCTCCCCAGCCCCCCCCCCAGCTTTAATGTTGCAGTAAATCTAATCCCAATACTCATTCTTAATAATGAAGCCATTTCGTTCACATCACCCAAGTCATTTACACAACAAATGGCAGCGACATACAAGCTTAAGTGACCAGTTGCTTTGCTTTCCTATCCCTGCAATTTGCTCCAACAGGTCTCTCCACTTAGTGGATGCAAGCCATTCAGGAGTCATTCAGGGAAGAACATGGGGCAATCTGGATTGAGAAGCAGGGGAAGATGCCATACTGCAAATCAGGTCATTGCTCCACCTACCGAACCCACACTGTCCTTGTTCTTTGGACAGCCAACTTGGAGCTGTTCCTCAGCCTTGATTTTGATTTTCCCCACCCAGACGTCACAATGTGCTGAATTTGTCATCAGTTCATCATGCCAGGAATTCTCCCGATTGCAAGTCCTCTTCGGACTTTGTCTCCAACTAGCTGTGCTTCTTCCAGCTCCTCCCTTAATTTTCATCGGACAAACACTTTTGCAACTTCTTTTTTAATCCACGTTAACCATCAAAATGTTTCCTGCAAATTTTGTACTCAATTATCTTTCTCATATGCATGTGTGTCCAGGAAGTTCTGACAAGGAAAGTCTGAAAAATGCGAAGCATTTCATTTCAAAACATACAAGCATCTGCATTCTGCTTTGTGAAATAAAAATTAAAAACCCCTGTGCCCTTTAAGACAAAGACTAACAGCAATAGAAGGAATCCTTTTTCTTCCTGTTAGCTGGCCTCAGGATGGATTTAAAACTTCCTCTAAAGCCATCTGGCAATATAAAAAGGACAAAGTTGTTTTAGTGCCGTGTTATCAAAGATGATAAACACTCACTCCTAGCCTGCCCTTTAGCTCCTTTCAATTATATAGAAGAGCAACTACCCCACCCCAAACCATAGAACTCCTACATTCAGGTCTTGTGACCTAATAAGTGGCTCCCTTTGAGAACTACGGCTTCATTTTAAATGTGGATTGCACTTTGTTCCTGGTGCCTTGAAAAATACAAAAAGAGTAATTTGCTGTATGCAATGTTTAAGAATACAGCACTTAGAATCCATTTGCTTTTCCGACAATAACAGTGTGGAATTCGTAGATCGAAGATCAACCATGCCAAACCAATATTTGGACTCTCCAGTGCTCACACAAAGCTTCCCTGCCAATGGGCTCCCCCACTCATTTCAATGGAGGGTCAATTCTCTACACACAGAACTGGCTCTCTTTACTGAGGCTCCACATGCACCTAGGTCTCTGGATTATCCACCTCCCCTCTAAAAAATATTTCTATGCAAACAGAACTCCATTTTCCCCTACAACTTTTCTTTCTCTGAAGTGCCGAAACGTGCGAGTCAATATGACTTAACTTAAGGGCACAAAGGTTTGTTGTTCAGCAGCAACAAGCCCTAAAATGTATCGCAACAGAGTTTTGAAAGGCATTACTTGGTAAGGGCCAAGGATATCTCACCTGACCTGATGTGTCAGTTTCTAAACACGTGATGTGCTGATACTCAACCTTGCCCTGAAATACAAGCCCACTGAACTGGAAGCCCTATCTCATAATCCTAGATGTATAGAGAATAGCTGAGGGTGTTCAGCAGGGAGGAGGGGGGTGGTACATACATCCAGAAAGGAGCTTTTCCCCACCTAGCTGACAGGTGACAGAAAAAGGTCTCAGCTAAAACTGATGATGCTAATAATCCAGGGAACAAGGGGAAGAATCATAGCTGAGTAGTAAAGCACACATCGCGCATGCAGAAGCCCCTAGGTTCAACTCTTCTTATCTCCAATTAAAGGGACAAGTGGCAACACTGGAAAAGGACTTTCCCAGGGATCTCAGATTATTCCATTCAGTACTATGGCAGATGGAGCACTGCTATGACTCCGCATTGTATGTGGTACCCTGGCTTCTGATACCTGACAGGTATCTTTTTAGGACCTGCCTTGTTTTTGTCATTTTGTTCTAAATTGTTTTTAATATTTTGAAATACGGTGCTTCGATATTAATATTGTGTTTCAATTGTTGTAAGCCTCCCTAGGGAACTTAGGGTGAAAAGCAGGTAATAAATGATAATAAGAAGAATTTCTTTCACATGACAAGTGTCCTGATATTGACAGCAAGATCCTCTCTTGGAACAAATTAAGCGGTGATGTTCAGATTGAGGGTAGCCTTGACCAGGCTATAGCTCCTTGAAGATAAGAACAAAAGGATCAGCTAGCCTCCCCCAAACCAAGTCCCCAAAATACAGTTTTATAAACTTTGTATTGTTTGTGAGCTAGCAGCAGCTTATACCTTTTGCCTTGTTTTGCTGCCAGTGACTCAGCGTTCAAAACTCCCATTGTTCTAGGCGCGTTTTGCGACAGGGAATTTCATAAACGCGAGCAGTTTTATAGCTCTGAGTGCAGTACTGCGCCTCAGATTTCAGATTCAAGTTGCCGCTGTTACTTGGAAGTAAATCCCAGTCAAGTTCAATGGGGCTTCCTCCCAAGTAAAACATGAATAGATTGGGGACCTGAAAACTTTCTTTTCTTTTAACCCCAACATGTTAACCCCAACATTGTTTAATGTACTTTTAATGTATGATGTGCTTTTAATTTGAAATATACTAGCCAGTTAGTTATGATGGTTCAATTAGTGCATGTTAAAGCATTATCTACCTCAGACTCTCACAGGGATGCTTAAAATCCAAACAAATTTTGGAGTGGGATCATTGAAGGACCCTTAAGTCTTAGGTTTGCAAACTGGACACTCAAGGTGGGCGTCTCTGCCATCAGTTGTATAGGCCTTTAATACAGTGGTGCCTCGCAAGACGAAAAGAATCCGTTCCGCGATTCTCTTCGTCTAGCGGTTTTTTCGTCTTGCGAAGCAAACCCATTGACAGCTTAGCGGATTAGCGCTACAGCGGTCTAGCGGCTTCTAGCGATCAGCTGTTAAGCGGCTTAGCGGCTTAGGAAAAGGGCGAAAAAAGCGGGGGGAAACCGCGGGGACTCGCAAGATTTTTTCGTCTTGCGAAGCAACCCCATAGGGAAATTCGTTTAGCGAAGCGTCTCCAAAACGGAAAACCCTTTCGTCTAGCGGGTTTTCCGTCTTGCGAGGTGTTCATCTTGCGGGGCACCACTGTATGTGTTAATTGTGGCACCAAAAAGATATATTTGTATGAAGGAAAGGGGGTGTAGGGAGAACCCAGGGCTTGTCTGCAGAGTGAAAGGAAAGGAGGACCTTTTTCTGCCTCCTCACTTCCAGCCACTCTCTGATGACTACAGAAGAGACCCTTTAAAGAAGATTAGTTTGTTTTCTGAAGACTTCAGATGAGGACTAGACCATGTGAAAAATGAACATAAGATTTAAGCTGCAGTTCATTCATTTTCAGCTTTGTATTCTTGTTATAAAAAGTATGCCTAGACATTCCATTGTTGTGCCCATAACCTAGGTTTAAGGTGTCATTTAGCTCCTAGCTTTCATATCTGAGTTTCTAACACTGCAATGACTCTCTAAAATCCAAGATCATAATGTTGACGGGGGCGGGGAACGGTTGCAGGAATATGTCAATAACAGAAGGCGATCATTTGCATTTCAAAATTTATCTTTCTTGCTCAATTAGACCAAAACATGTTGATTTAAAAGGTTTGTGTGTGAGAGTGTTTGTGTTTCTTTTTTCAAACTTATTTATAGAGCAGAATAATGGCCCCCCTGCTAGCTTGGCATTTGCTCAAAATTTTCGGTCCCTGCAAATCGAATGTTACTGGAATTTTTCCCTCAGCTCTCCTCCTCCTCCTCCCCTCCCCACTCACCCCTCCTCCCCCTTTCAAAATACCAAGGCACATTAACCAAGAGATAAAAAGATCAGTTGCTGATATTACAAAGCACAGGGCAGGTGGTTAATGTTTTTTTAGCACAAATATGTGATAAGGATTCCCAGGGGACACTGGGAGCAAAGGGGTGTTTAAACAGAAGTGAAACATTTGCATCATGAGTTCAGGACAACTTTGCCCTTTTATCCAAACACCACCCACATACATAGTTATGCTTACATTAATTTATATATATATAGTGGATTTCTTATTCTTTCTTTAAAAAATGAATGAACAGCAAGCATTTTGGGAGCTACCGGTGTAAACTCTCATGCACTGGTTACTAACTAGCTATTAGGAAATTAAACCTGCTCAGACCACAGGCCATCCACTCTGGTGTTGTCTTTCCTGATAAAACTCTAGATTGTTCAACCAGAACATACGTGCTCTAAAATACTACGATATTATGTGTCAATAATATAGGGTTGTATTCAACCCAGTGCTAAGGAGAAAGTTCTGTCAGTGGAAGGATTCATTGGACAATGGGAGGTTATCCCCCTCCCCTTCTCCCAGGCACCCCTAAATCAGTTCTGGGGTTTCCCCAACTCTCCAGAACAGATATGGGGATAGTGCTATGGGGACAGGGGGAGGAAGGAGGGGGCTCCAGCGCTAATCCTTGCTCTAGTGCAAATATTTTGTTGAATACCTCCCACAGCCCACAATACCCCCTGCTTTGGCTAATCAGCAGAAGTAACTGAGGCTGCGTTCACAAAGCAGTTTATTCTGTTTCCCTGACATTTGCCTAGCGGTTAATTTCCACTTTATATCTGAGCTTCCACACGACATAGAAGCCGCGTGTTATTTGCAAACGGAATTTTCCCTGGGAACAAAAAAAAGGGAAGTGAGTGCCAGACTTGTGCTATATTCTGCTATATCTCTGGAGGTTGCTTTTATGTCTCGTGAAAGCTCAGATACGATGTGGAAATTAACAGTTATGAGAAATGTTAGGAAAAGATAATAAATGTAAATGCAGCCTGAGACTACTGTTGCTTTCCCTTACCTCTTCCTTTCTCTCCCTCTCCGTTGTGTTATTGATTGGTCACAACCGATCTGCGTTTTAAGAAATATGGAGCTGTTTTGTTTTCTGTGCCTTCCGCTCCGTATCGCTAGCCGACGGTGCAAAGGATGGAGAAACCCTCTAGATAATGTCATCAGGGCACTGAGTAAGTTGTGCTATACATTCTGCAGGCAAGGAGGGCAACACATGAGTCCATGAGGCTGCATCCTGCGTCAATCATACGCTCAGAAGACTTGTGGGAATTATGGAATCATAAACTGAAAGATATGACTAGCGTGCGTCTATCAATTTCAGTGGGTCTATTCTGAGCAGGATTAGCGGACTACAACCCTATTTTTGGCACCGGCATTTCTTACAATATATAGTTCTGCTCTTATGATTGTAAGCCTTTGGGCACAGTTGTGTGTTTTATAATTTTCATACGCAGCCGCCTTGCTTTTTATGGAGATAAAACGTATTATTAAATGTTCTTCTTCTTTATTTTATTAATTACCAGGATGGATTTTGGAGTCAATCATTCCTATTATGCTACGGAATATAGTGAATTTTTTAAAAAAATCTGACTTTTGTTTGGGCAGCACGCCTTTTTTGCTTTGGCGAGTGCTTTACTTGGAGAGCTTCTGCAAATAGCATTATAGTTATTTATTTCAGCTTAAACTTCTTTACGTAACCTGTCCTTGGGACTCTGGGAACTAAAGGGATGGCCTGATATGTGATAGTACTAGAATACTCAGAAACTCACACAGCCGACAGAGCAGATGAGCACAAGCAATTACAACAAAGCTCCTCTATATCTAGATCTGGAGCACTGGGGGGAAATGCTAGCTCCCCCCCCCCTTGACCACAGAAATCAGTTAATGGTAGGTTGCCACCTACTGGCCAACTTCAAGAAAGAATTCCCCTGGCAAAAGCTGTTTGAGGGCCGAAGCAGATGCTACCAGCAAATGAATATTTTGGGTTTGGTCGTTCCACACACACACACACCCTCCAAGCCAGAGGGCTGCTTTGTTTATGGAAAAGCAACCAAGGGAGGGGGGCTTGACCCTTTCCCTGCCGACTGCTTTCCCACTCCCACTTGCTACCTTCCAAACACTCCTGTCTTGAAAAGCAGCTGGAAGCGGCACTTTTGGAGCACAGAAATGGCAGGCATGGAAAAGATTAAAATGGTGCACATTTGAAATTCGGTTCACCTCACTGTGGTTTTGAGCTGCAGCCAGCTCAAGGTTTTTTTGTTTTTTGGTACATGGAATATTGGTCCCCTAAAAGTGGATTTTATTTAATGGGCATTTTAAAAGACAAGTTGGAGAAATAAATCGTGGCCTGTTTCTCTCCACATTGTCTCTTTTCTCCAGGATCAGGAGACAAACTATTTTTAAAAAGGCAAAAGGGGCTGGGCTGAAACAGAAGCATCAACCCTGCAGTCCATGTGTCCTGGGGCTTTGCCCCCAAGCGGGTTGCAGGAAAAAAACTGCAGAACCAGTGTGTCGTTGCACAGTGTTGGGTATGTTCTTGAAGGCCAAACAGGGGCCTTTTCATCTGCCAGGGAACTGTTTTGCTGTATCAAACCAAAGTGCATCTCACCCAGCATACTGCTTCCAGTAGAGGTCAGCAGTGACTGCCTTTCCATTTGTTCCCAGAATCAGATGTTTGAGGGTATACTGCTTCTGGACATGGAGGTTCCGTTCATGCCACATAGCCATGAATGTATGACCCTGTTTAAAGACACCAAAGCCAGTACAACGTCCCAGGACGTGCTTTGGCATATAACCACAACATACATCAAATGAGACCATCGCTCCATGTAGCTCAGTATTGTCTACAACTGAGATGGCATACTGTGCATCTGTGCTCCTATGGGACAAGGTCCTTCCTGGCAAGCCAACCACTGCCTTCAATTTCACATACTTTGCACATCCTTGATTGCAACAACCCTGACTCCTGCATTGCAGGGGGCTGGACTAGGTGGCCATTGGGATCCTTTCCAACTCTACAATTCTGTGCCTTGGGGAGTTTTTATAATTTGCTTTGTTGCTAAGGTCTGAACTGCTTTGGTATTTCTTTTTCCTTCTGCAAACAAAAAAGCAGCATAGAAATCTATTTAACAAATTGCATGCCTCTGCAAAAAATACATTGACTGGAAGTGCATTGGCTCAAATGGAGAAAATGCCTTACATTCGATAAAGGATGTGGTCCAGTCCCTCAAATTAGGAAGGGGTGGATGGGGTAGAAAAGTCAGGGGAAGCTCGACACAAGACCCCCAGCCTCACCCCTCTTCTGCTTTACCCCACACGAGAGGCAGCTCTTCTTGCTAATTCCTCTGTCAGCTGGGGAGTCTCAAAGCATCTTTTCTCAACTTGGAAAGATGCCCTAGGATGGAACTAAAGAGCCCTTGGAGTAGCAGACAATCACTTCACCTTTTTTCCCCCCGTGTGACCATTCATGCTGCGTTGCCACCTGCATTCATCCTTTTCAACCATGGAGCCAACATATATCCACACAGCATAAATCCAGGCGAAAAAGATGAGGGGAGTTTGAGGGCAGAAGTTAAGCATGGCAAAGAGCACGGGGATGCTCCTGGCAAAAAATGGCAACCCAGCATTGACTCCTTCCTCTCCCCTGAAACGAGAAGTAAATGATGCATCATCATCACTTCCCCCAGTCATTTCACTGGCTGTGTTTGGGAGGGGAAAAATGTGAGGTGATGACCATCATCTCACGCCTTATTACTTCACATTATATAGCGAGAAGAGTAAACCTGGCATAGGACTGCCATCTTCAGTACCTGCCCCCTATTTTTTCCCCTCGTCTCATCAGGGCAGGCTCCAGATTCGGGACAGTCCTTAGCAAAGTGCACTCTGGTGGCCCTATTATGTAGGCAGGTCTTGACAGGTAGGAAGCAGTGCTAAGTGACTCGGAGTCATTTCATAATTCCCCACAATGCCCCGAGAGCAATGCTTCATTTAAGGTCGCTGTGAGAAATCAAAATGGCGGCTCCCAGACCTAATTGCCCAGTGCTGCTTGGACTGCTTTTCTTGTTGTTTTGAAGTAGAAGGTAGGACAGGAATAAGTGGTGGACCCTGCTTAGGGCAGAGGTAGCCAAAATGGTGCCCTCCAGCTGTTGTTAGGACTACAACTCCCATCAGTCCCAACTGGCATGACCAATGAGCAGGGACGGTGGGAACTGTAGTCCAGTGTCTAGTGGGAATCACATTGGCAGCCCCTGCCTTATGTGAGCAATGTCTTTTGTCCTCTTGCCTCAAAATCCACCAGATGTACAACTAAGGACAGCCAAAGCTGTGCCTGTTGCAGCAACCGCCACAGAAGAACACACTAAGTAAATCCTGATTCTACACCATAGCTTAGTTGAATGGGAGCTTTCTTGTAGATCAGCTTTCTCCAACCTGGTACGCTTCAGGACTACAATTCCCATCATCCCTGACCTATGGTCATACGACCTGGGGATGATGGGAGTCCAAAACGCCCAGAGGGCACCACCAAGTTGGGGAAAGCAGCTTTAGATCATCTCCTGCAGCATGAGATGAAGTGCTGCAAGATCCCATCTCTGAAAACAGAAATCAAGATTTAGAAATCCATAAATACTTAAGCAGTTTCTTGCCTTACATCCCCTGCCTTGCTTTTCTTCACAGACCTGTTTATTTATATTGTAAGTCTGCAGATAGGGTTTTGTCACAGTTAATCTTATGTTAGCATATTGTACAGTGCCTTGCTTTAAAAAAAAATGCTTCAGAAATAATAAGATGTTATTATAATATTGAGTGTAGCGAGCTTTCTTGTTTTCTACTTTGCAACAAACAAATGCTCACAAAAGGTTAGCTCCATCTTTATGAAGCCAGTAACCTTTGGAAAAGGCTTGACAGTATTAAAATTCCAAATGATGCTACCTGAAGTATTAGGAGCCAGCAGAAAATATGGACATGGAAAACAGGATGTACGTGTGTGTCTTTGTGTGTGTGTACATGCCAGAGCAGGGCAGAGGTGAGAATTTAAGTCAAACAGCCAGAGCTGTACAATGTGACTATACATATTGGCACGTGCCACTCAAATTCATTCATTCGTGTAAACATTACTGAAAGCAATGCTTCCATATATGACTTTAAGAACTGAAAGTTTGCAAACGCAGTCTGTGCTTTTAGAACTAAGATCAAAGTTCCAGAAAAGAAGGGATTCCTAGCAGCAATGCCTCCTTAACTGCATTACATTTTAGAGGATTAAAAGCAAATAATATGTAGTTCTGCCTATCAAGTTTGCACAGGCACGGGCCAACCCTTTGCAATTTATCAAAAGAGATTATAGTGGTACCTCAGGTTAAGTACTTAATTCGTTCTGGAGGTCCGTACTTAACCTGAAACTGTTCTTAACCTGAAGCACCACTTTAGCTAATGGGGACTCCTGCTGATGCCACGCCGCCAGAGCGGAGCCCAATTTCTGTTCTCATCCTGAAGCAAAGTTCCTAACCTGAAGCACTATTTCTGGGTTAGCTGAGTCTGTAACCTGAAGCGTATGTAACCCGAGGTACCACTGTATGAAGTTTAGTTTTAGAACCCCACTGGCCTACTGAGGCAATAAGATCCCCACTGGCTCTTGCACCTGAGAGAGACCTATCTGATCTAATCTGTGTTAGATTAGCACAATGTGTTTTAAATGTGTTTTGGGAAAATATGACTAGTTCAAAATGCAACAACTGGGATACTGACAAATGTTCATCAAAAAGACTGGTGCTGATACAAACTGCACTGGCCTCCAATTTATTTCTGGGCGAAAGTGCTGGCTGTGACCTAAGAGGCCCCTTGTCTATGTGAATCTGCCAGCCTATTAAGGTTATCTTCTGAAGCTCTTCTCCGAGCATCTCCCTATTCAGTCGTTAGGTGGGGCCTTCTTCCACTGGGGAGCCCTATTTACAGAACAGTCTCCCCATGGATGTTCAGCAGACACTTCCTTGATTAATGTCTCGGGCTGCCTTCATAAGACATAAGAAAAGGCCTGGTGGATCAGGCCAAAGGCCCATGTGGCCAGCATCCTGTGGCCAACCAGATGCCTGTGAAGAGCCCACAAGCAGGACCTGAGCACAAGAGCATTCCCCACCCCCACCCCACCCGTTGTTTCCAGACACTGGTATTCAGAAGCATAGCCTTTACCATCATGAACTTTGTCTAATCCTCTTTTAAAGCCATCAAATTGGTCACCGCCACTGCTTCCTGTGGTAGTGAGTTCCACAGTTTAACTACATGCTGTGCAAAGAAGTACTTTCTTTCACAAAGAAGCATTTCCCAATCTGAAACACCACAATTCTTTAAGCCTTCCTCCTCTGGAGCCCAGCTTACTTGACATGAAAATTTGTCCACACAACGCATATTCTCACCACATTATCTTTAGAACTTTTAAAGGTCACAAAGACATGTCACTGCCACTTCTTGTACACCCCTGGCTACTTGTGTTTGGATGTACTGGGAATCCATGGCACATTCAGCACCACAGAGACACAGTCTACTGGGAACATCTCTTGTGCAAGATAGCACAAGGCGGCACATAATGCATTTTCGACATGTCCCCCAAAGCACGATATATTTTAACAACAACCCCCTCATTTCCATGAATAACGTCAGGGATGGGGAGCCTCAAGCCCTCTAGATGTTGCTAGACTACAATTCCCATCATGCCAAGCCACTGGCCATGCTTACTGGGGCTGATGGGAATAGGAGTTCCAACACCACCAGAGGCACAGATTCCCCATCCCTGGAGTACACATAGATGATGTTTGCACACTCTTAAAAGAACATGGCTTTTCAGAACCTTAATGCATATGTGTTAAATCTACAATTCTCAGTGATATTCTCCAGCTAAACAACGTTCAGTTATCAGCATTTCAGATTCCAAAATAACGTATTAAAAATAAAAATAAAAAAGAGCTAGAAGATGTTGAACAGCTTGTATTCCCAAGGAACAGAGGGTGGGATGGGATGAAAGCTCCATGAGAAAATGAAAGCTGCTAATCTGTTTTCCAAGTGAAACATTTGAGGTGATTGCTCTAACCTGGGGCACAGTACATTCTCTCTATGGCATCGTTGTCACAGGAATCTTCAACCTCACTCCACCTGCTAAAATACGTTAGCTGAATGTGTCCTAAAAACAAAACGACAGGAGAAATCAAAACATTTTTCCCTTCCATTTTCTGCAGAAGTGAACTGTAATTACTCCTTTTGTAGCTAAAAACAGTATCATTAAGAATAATGGCATCATTAAGTACTAGAAGCTATTACTGGGGGTGAATTTGCTGCATTGATAATGAAGCTCTAGACAGGAAATGAAGATACTAATTACAAGATAAAACGCCTACTCAGTTAATTGGAAGCAACAGCGAATAAAAAGAAATGCATTTGCAGAAGTTCCTGACCTCGATCATTCAATAAGATGTTGTTTGGGTTCAAATCACGGCACACAATTCCTTCTCGATGCAAGGCATCAAGGGCTACTACCATTTCAGCTGCCCATCTCTGAACGCAGCCCTCGGGGAGGTAAAATCTGGAGGTTAGCGCTAATCTCTCGTCGAGGTCCTGAAATATCTGGTGTATCTCATTCTCTCCTCTGCCCCTCGCACCTGACTCTTTGCGTTCTGCTTTGTGCAACATAGCAGAGGCGGTTTCCTCTTTACTCAAGTCTTCCGCCTGATCAGAAAACAGCAGAACAGCTTCGTTGTCCAAATCTAAGCTGCGTTCTTCAGCAGCCGCTTGCGCCTTAGAAGTCAGCAACCTTCCCTGCACACTGAATGCGTCCAGTGATGACGCAGAGGCTGCTCCAAGCCCTCCAAAGAGAGTCCTATCCCCAGAGCCAACTGGGTCACTAGCAGCTCTGTGGAATGTCCTGATCGCTTCCTGAGTGTCTTCTCCCACCACCTGGTCCACCTTTGGCTCAAGGCCTCCTCTGCATTGCTCTGCGCTGTTATTCAGTTGCAAGACGTCAGGGGTTTCCAAAAGTTTGCTTTCCAAATTGTCACCCTTCTGCTCCGCCAGCTTAGCCGGCCTGTCTGCCGTGGCTTCTTTCGTTTGCTCCGTGAGGCCTGGCAGGTTGACCAGAAGGTCAGGTCTTCCTTCGTCCACGCTACTCACATCGTCGAAGGCGACATCCTTGAAGGAGATCACTGGCACTGAGTCATTGGAGCCTCTGCTGATTGTGTCCTGGTAGGCAGGGCCCAGTTTGGTTTCTATGGCATCGAGGCTCTTATCCTGATCTGGCATGGACAAAAACTGTTTCAAAGACTCAGATTTTAAGCTGTAAAGTTTATCTCCAAAATCCAGCCCCAGGTGTTCACTGGCACTGTCTTTGCTGTCAATTCTGAAGAACTCCATGGGACTGTTCTTGGATTTGCTTAACGATTCTGATATTCGGGTGGGACTAACAATTTCTTGATCAATGTCGTCGGCAAAAAAGTTTACTTCCTGAGATGTGAATGGGGACCCCAAATTCCCACTGGCAGGCTCATCACGTGCCTTGATGCCTCCCTGTTCTTTGGTAATGAGAGTGCCATTGTCTGTTTTCAGAATAGGCTCCTCATTTAACGATCCAGGGTCGACCTTTTCTTGACCATATTCATTGCATAAGGTTAGATAACTTGTAGTGCATTCTTCCTCTGAACTGGACCCCGAATCAATCCACTTGAGAGAACTTTCCTGGCCATCTTCCTGGTTACTACTGCCATCTTGAGAACTTGGAGTGAGACTGGTCTTCAGCGGTAACACCTTCAGCATGTTACCACCATTGCTTCCTCTAGAGTCAACGCTGCTGCCAATATCTTGAGGGCTAGGAGTTGCCTGGTGCAAATGTATTTTGGTAGAACTCGATCTTCTGGATTTGGGGTCTTCAAAGCTTTCTTCGGGGCTTCTGTTGAGGAACTTACTGATATAAGACCACAGCTTGCCTCCTACAACAAATAAAGTAATTGGGATTAATTGTGTTTCCTTTACAGACATGCATGTCAGGAAAACATCAAATTGCCCTTGGTTCTAAATGCTAGGTTAAGAAATAAAGAACCCTAGGTTGTTGCACCCATGGTTAAGAATGGTTGAAAGCAAGAGAAGAGGTTGAATGCCCATATGACAGATAGTCCATACTATGTTCCAGTCTGCTTCTAATCCTCTAACCCTGCTTAGACAAATTAGCAATATATCTGCACTGACCATCTCGTCAAGCCCTTCCCATCTCCAACCTTGCAAACAAGCAACTATCAAGAGTTGCCTGCCTTACTCTTACCTTAAAATGAGCATCAATTAGCTTTAAGTTGGACCCCAAATGGAAGACTTCCGGAAGCATATTATTGCTAGTTGACTGTAACTGTTTCTCTCTTGCGCATTTATTTACACAAATTTGTATGAAACTTAAAACATAAAATCTCACGATATATAAAAATATATACCATGCCACCAGGCAGTAATAAGTGAATGCTATCAAGCTGGGTCACACTACAGAGAAAGCTTTTGTGAACAGGGAAGTCAGATGACACAATCATCTGAAATCATCTGTTTGGTTTGGTTTTTATGATCTAATATATTTATATTTATGTTTTTAAATGTGTTGTAGGAGACCTTCAGGCAACAAGCACCTAACAAGCTTAACAAATCATAAACTTACTGCAGGGAGGAGGAGGAGCAACAGCAAGAGGAAGAAGAGGATGTCTGATTAATATTGATTAATATTAATAGGCAGGTAGGGAATACAATGTGAAATATCACTAGAAATTCTTTTGAGCTCTCAGAGTCAGGGGCATGTATTTACTAAAGTCCAACTGTTAATGTTTACTTTTACAAACTCGCCCACCTACCCATTGTGTTCCTTCCTTTCCATGGAGGTTTTCTAGTTCTTAAATCCTTATGAACATATGATGCTACCTTATAACATCAGGCTGTTAATCCACCTAGCCTTGTATTGAGTATTCTGGCTGGTGTCAGGCACTGGCCATTCTTATCTCTTCCTACCTTATTCTTCTAAACAGAGTTGCTGGGACCTGAGACCTTCTGCATGTGCTCTTTCCACGAGAATTCTATCCCTTAAGAATTAATAACTAGTAGAAACAAAGCTTAAATATGTGCAACTGGATTTGCTTGCTTTCAGGTATTTACTCCCCCCTCCCCTGCCTCCTTTCACTGTGTCCCACCCACCTAAATTTAGATTTTAAACTCTTGGGGGAAAGGGACCTACATTTTGCTCTACAAAGTGCCATGTTTACTGATGCCGCTTTATAAATAATTGGCATCATCATAAATACAATTCAAAGCTCTTAATTTCAGAAGCTTTCTGAAACCTGTCATTACTCTGATCAATGCACTCCCAAAAGTTAGGAAAAAACCACCGCAGAACTGTTTTTAGAAGCTGAGAGTGAAAATAAAGGAAAACCCCATTTTCGATGTTGATGCACACCTCAATGTTCAACCAATGAAAATCATTTGAATATATCGTCATTTCTGTATGAATGTTATGGAAAAGGCACCAAAGTAAAAATATGTAAACAATTAAAAAATAATAATAGTTGGGTTAGAGAGAAACAGAATCAATGATTTTATTTCATACAAAGACACCTCAAAATGCCCAATCTAGGTTACAGAGGAGCAATATTTCCTTCTGGGTATGTAATTATGTCTTTATGAATGACACACTAATAATCTTTTCTATCTTGTACTGCGATGGATAAGATCAATTAAATGCATTAGGCAGAGCTGGTGCACTACTGGCCATCTAATGCATGTAAAAATATCAGGGGGTTGGGAAATCAATCGATGCATAGGAGTTTCCTTAAATATTGCACCTTATTAGCAATTAGGAAAGGTTCGTAGGTAGAGGGCATGCTTTGCATGCAAAAGTTCCCAGGTCCAGTCCCTTGCATCAGCTGCCTAATAGACATTTTCCATGTCAGCATCTAAATATCCATGTAGCTTCCCTTCAGTCATTCAGACTTTTGGGCTGGGGGGTTGCTGGGGGGGGGCGCACACTGTTGCTACTATTGATATTCATTTTTGCATCTTTACTGTTAGATCTTATGATTTATGATTTATATGGATATTGTTCAATTTGCTTGTGTACTTTTTGCTATGGACCACAATTGGTGAGGCTAAGATTGGGGTCTTGTCATCTCCGTACACACCGCCCAGGTTTGCACCCTGGAAAGGTCACCCCAGTGCTGCTAACACAGTGGTCTGACTTCACCCCGGAAGGGACACTCCATTGTCTCTTGAGGCAGATGGACACCAACACCCATCAACTTTTAGATGTGTTTTTATTTATTATTCATAACTACTTTGTTATGTTTGTAATTATGTAAGTCTTCTCATGTTGTAAGGTGCCTTGAGAAACACCACCACCAAGCTAGATCCAGGTAAGAGCCATCTCTCAAAAGTGGTTTATATTTACTGAACAATTTTTGTGTCAAGCTAAAAAGAGTCTTCGGGGGGGGGGGGACACGCGCTTCCTGCTTTGTGTCCATGGAACAAAATGTACGGCGGGCAGTACTTCTGACTAGAGACGTCAGAGCAGTCTACTGAAAATGGGGATGGGGCAGAGACTGAAGGAGGTTCACTTATTTGTCCCCTGTCTGGAACAGAAATCAATCCAAGGAACATGACTGATATTCACTGTTGTTTCGCTCAGTGCACAAAACAGTACACAATTGATTATCCCACCACCGCTCAATTTACAGTGTGCTTCCTTTGCACTAAAATGAACAGGTCAGAATAATTTAAGGGCAAGATAATGTGAAATGAATAATGTCGTTTGGGGCAGAAGATGAACTGCAGTGTTAAAGAAACAGTGCTGCACTGATACGAAGACACGGCAGAATGGAAAACAGTGCCTTTCTACATCCACACGCATGACCCTTAAGACTGTAGACGGGAAAGATATAAGGCTACTATAGTATTGTCCTGCTACAATATCAGCGTCTGCTAACAGGAAACATCTTCATCTTGAAGTTTCTTGAGTGCTTTCCAGGTGGATATGAACTCCAGCTTGTTTATGCTTAAAAAGAGTTGACACTTTTCAACAGCCACTTAAACTCCGATATCCGTCAAAGCCCTTCGCACCCCTTGCCCCCCAGACTGTTTTAAAGGAGTCTGGGGGGCCAGGGGTGGGGAGGGCTTTGACGGATATCAGCGTCTAAGTGGCTGTTGGGAAGTGTCAACTCTTTTTAAGCATAAACAAGCATCTGTTTCAACAATTTCTGGCACTGACACCGCTAAGTAGTAGTGAAGCCTCAGACTGGCTTTCCATCACATTACATCTAGCCAAGTGCTTTGTGACATAGCTAACAGACACTTTATGGATGTCCTCGTCTTTAACAAGACATTTAATACATCACGACCAAGATGTTGTGGGAGAGACAGTTGGGGGGAGGAAGAGAGAAAAGATAAGGTTCTACTAGATTGATCTATGATGGCTGCATACAACTATGAAGAAAAAAACATTGTCATTGCTGCTTTCTGGTTTCCAGAATGCAGCTCAGGATTTCTAAAACATGACTGGGTGGATATATTCTGGAATTAAGTAAAAGTGAAAAAAGGGGGGCAAGAGGAAACAAACTTTGGCAATCCCATCCACCATTACATGAGATTTTGGCTTTAGGGGCAATCCCCGGAACGTAACCCCACACAAACTGAGGGATTGCTGTATAGAGTTATTAGCAGCAATGTAAATTTTTAAGGCTCCATTCCATTCTGAACAAAAGGGCTAATTAAATGTAAGAAATATTTAAATCCCTGTGTTATTCAGGTGGGCAGGGGGAGTTAATAAGTAATTATTCTTTGCCACCTGTTCCCTGAACATACCAGCAAATTTCCTAAAGACACGGAAGCCACCACTCTGCTGTGCTGCTTTCAACTCCTATGTGATGCCATTGGCTATTTTTCCTTTTAGAAAACCAGATCAGCTGCTGCGTTGACTGTGGAAACTCAACAAAAAGCTTGCTTTAAAAAATAAAATAATAATAATAAATAATTAAAAGCAGCAGTGATTATTCTCGTATGGATGATAGGTATATTAACCACAGAACAGAAACCGGCTCATTTGCCGAAGATTACAAGGGGTTTAACTTCTCCCATGTTAGGAACAGCCATGCATTTAAGCACTAGCCTGGTAGGCAAGGGCAATAAGGACTTGTATGCAGGCGAGTTCAGGGAACTAGCCTGGGCTAGTGAAGGGAAGGCAGAGTGCTCCGTCTCTTGTCTGCATCCAGCAAGGAAACCAAGTGGGTTGCCCAAAGAAGGAAACCCTCAACCCCAACATCCAGCACAGAAATGCAGCAGGCGAACAGAGTTCTTTGTCCTGCCTCTGCAAGCTTTCAACAGGTAAGCAGGGCCGTCCCTAACCATTAGGCAGAGTGAGGCGACTGCCTCAAATGTCAGGTGCCGGGAGTGCGAGAGTGAGACAAGAGCTATGTGTGCCACACAGCCTGCCCTGTGCCCCCTGAGAAGAAGAAAAGAGTTTCAATTTGATATCCCGCCTTTCACTCCCCTTCAGGAGTCTCAAAGGGGCTAACATTCTCCTTTCCCTTCCTCCCCCACAACAAACACTCTGTGAGGTGAGTGGGCTGAGAGACTTCAGAGAAGTGTGACTAGCCCAAGGTTACCCAGCAGCTGCATGTGGAGGAGCGGAGACGCAAACCCGGTTCACCAGATTATGAGTCTACCACTCTCTGCTGTTCTCTGGTGAGGTGGACGCTGCCCCATCAGCATTGCTGAAGTAAGTTTCAACTCTGACTATGGTCAGTTTCTGTCCATGGAATGAGGGGGTTGGGGGGGGGGACCAGCTTGCCCTTCATTTCATCAGCAGCAACTGTGTATTGAGGAAGTTAGCTATTTTTGCCAGCTAGGGAGTTCTGCGGGTTTATTTACCAGGCTGCTTGAAAACAGAGCCATGTTCAGAGGTCGCCTACCTGCTAAGAATCAGACATGGGGGGCAGAGGTCAGGGACTGCTTTAGGGATTTCTAGAGGTATCTGGATGGCTACAGTTGGAAATGGGGTGTTGGACCAGATGGAACTTTGGATCTGAGCCAGGAGCACTCTCCTTATAGTCTAATGGCAGGAGCAGGGAACATGTGGCTGCCCAGATGTAGCTGGGCTACAACCTATCTGAGAATCTCATCACTGCTTTGCACAACACATTTCATTTTGAAGGCTGATTAAGCAGCCACCTTGCACACACCATCGCCTTGCACACTCACAGCTGGGCTGGGGGTTTTGAGCACTGCCACTTTCGAAATGCAGCAACGAGCAACATACTGGAAAACCAAAAGGGTTCTGCTGTCATTAAGAAACTGCCTCAAAGTAATATATATATATATCTCACAAACTCAATAAAAATTTCCGGGTCAGGACAGGGACTTGCTGCCGCTCAATATGGGTCGAAACATGGGAAGTGCAATAACTGCTCCAGAAACATTAAAAAAAAACACATTACAAATCCCAGGTGCACGACTTGCATAGGAGATTCTTACACACTATAACAAGCCATGAGTTAGCATGGCAGTACAAATGCTCAGGTTGGCTGAGGTTTAGTGCCAGCAGTGGCGAAAAAGGCTTCCCCACATCCCTCCCCCAAACTTTTAACTGGTACTGGGGTCCTCTTAAACTGAGAGCTGTTGCCCTCCTGTGTTTTGGTGCTTCAT
Organism: Podarcis melisellensis; assembly: GCF_964234715.1. Taxonomy (NCBI): domain Eukaryota; kingdom Metazoa; phylum Chordata; class Lepidosauria; order Squamata; family Lacertidae; genus Podarcis; species Podarcis melisellensis. The sequence continues at coordinate 25,921,677 of NC_138530.1, read as the reverse complement.
GAGGGTTGGGGAAAACTTCCAAGACAAGCGCAAAAATGCAAAAAGTGGGAATTGCACATAGCAAGCAATTCGGAAAGAGGCGTGTGGCATTTATGTGCTTTGCAGCCGTGCCTCCGAAACCTCTGGCTTGAAAGGCAGCCCTCTAACTCCGGGATGCTGCTGACTGAAAAGCCAGCATTGTTCTCCTCCTCCTACCCTCCCCGATCCCTCCTGCAAGAGATCTGAAGCAGCAGACCCACCTTCTGCATGGCGCAGTACAAGGAAGACCGACTCCTCCGAGATGATGTACTTGTGCAGGGCCACCATGTTGGGCACACAGCGGGGGATGATGGTCTTTCTCTTCCTGCTGTACTCGCTACTTTTCCTTAGACCCTGACAGAGAACAAAAAGGTCAGTTGTACCCTCAGTTGCCTTTGCAGCATGCTGTGCTCGGTGTTTATCAACCAAACTAATCTATCCGAGTTACTCCAGGCTTCAGAGAAGCCACTCATCTGCTGCTCTATGGCCCTCGGTCCCCCGAGGCCCTGCTGATGGCATCTGGCGCAGGTCCAGAGAACAGAAGATGGCACAAAGCTCCCATTAAAATCAATTACATGGGTCAATGTTTTCATTAGAATCTCTCGCAAACCAAGTCATCAGGATGACACTCTGTTATTTCCCCGTGACCTTTTTTTAAAAATCTATTTTGGAGGGTGGGTGGGTGCCGTGCTTTAAGTTGGAGAGTAAGGTGCAATTTTTTTACATCCACCCACGTTTCATAGGCAAGCCTTCCCCCCTACACACACACACACACACACACACACTCCGACCCACTTTTAATGGGTTAGGAGCAAGCACACACCACTCTGTCTTTCCCTCAGCTTGATGGCGTGACACGGTTTGTTTCCCAAAGAGGTTATTACTTCAAAAGGTGGCACGGGCAAAGGAAAGCGTGATGAGGGGAGCCTTGCTGCTGGTATACATACAGATAAAATGTGTTTCAGGAAACTAAAGCAGATTTTGCCAGCCTGGTGCCCTCCAGATGTTTTGGAGTTGTGGTCCTAAAAATCTGGAGGGCACCAGATTGGCAAAGGCTACACAAAGGTCATAGGCATCCATTTGATGGCTTCACATTGCGCATTTTGTTTTACAAACTTGCTAAGAGGAGACAGGAGGAGATGCTGCATTGCCACCCTTAGCTGACACAGACCTCACAGAACATAAAGCTACAAAATAAAAAATACATAATAAAAATAAGAACAAAGACATACTCCTCCACTTCCACAACACATTTAAGGAATATCGGATGTTCAATCAGCCAAAGGCATGGTTGAAGGGAAGCATTTTTGCCAGGCACTTAGAGGGGTACAATGAAAACGCCAGCCGAACTTCCCTGGGGAGAGCATTCCACAAACAGGGAGCCACTGCACAAAAAGCCCGTTTTCAGGGTGCCACCTTCCGGAGCTCTCCTGGAGGAGGCAGGCGAAGAAGGCCCTCAGAAGGTGATCTCAGGGTCTGGGCAGGTTCATATGGAGAGAGGTGGTCCTTAAGGCTTGTTTCTACAGACATACCTCTCTATCCTCCATGCAGACAAGCAAGAGGCTCTATTTTGTGTTGATGCCACATGAGCCTCACCAACTCAGGGGATAACCAGCAATACTCTGACAGATGCTCTCAGTGATCAAGCTGGGATATAAGGGTTCAGGTGGGCCCCTAAGGTACCCTGGACCTAAGTTGTTCAAGGCTTTATCAATTAGTGCCTATGGCACTTTGGGGTCTTGATTTTGTTGACTGAATCTGTGGGCAGGCGAGGAGGCAAACATCAGCGCACCAAGTGATATAGGAAAAAATAATGACTTACCTTCAGTATAAATGTCTGCTGTGTCCTAGTATCCATTACCAGCAAAACCTAAATGAAACCAGCAATTACAAAAATGCAGGCAATTTGTATGAGCTTTCACGGAACAGCTCTTATGGCTTCCTCTCTGCATATCAGAGAGTACAAGACCCCCGCAAAGGAACTCTACAAAAACCCTCGAATATAGGCAACAACTCATTGCATTTTTAGAAAAACAGTAATGCTGCAAAGGCTTAACAAGACAGTGGGTCATTCAAGAATGCAACGTGATAGTGGGGTGTATCAGCTTTTACACACCAGTACACAACTCCCAAACTACCACTTGATTTTAGAGTGTTTGCTATCTACTATTTTAATAATGTGTATGTTCCCACCCAGGGACCACTGACTTTGCTGCTTTGTTTTGAGAGGGGCATTACAGAGAACCAGTTTACCACAGCAGGAGAACAATATATGAGCTACAGAGGAAGAAGCAACTTTTAATAGGAGTCTTATCTGTTGTGCAAATCAGACCCTTTGCAGAATATGATTGCAACAGCTTAAAACAAAATCGAGAGAAGTTCACTTTCTTCTCAAATATGATGAACACAGCCACAGCTACACCACCCTCGCCCAATGTGTTAGCATTACCTTTGTTAACACTAATGTCCTGGTTTATCTCATAGTCATAAATGGTTGGGTGGTGACACCTAATCTGGGCTTGTATTTACTGAATATCCAAAGTGTAAACTTGCTACAGGGAAGCCCATGGTTAGCTTCGGTCCCTATCCAGTGGCAATTATCCAGATACTCTGAACGCAGAAACCTGCAAGTGGTCAGAAGAGAGCCAGTGTGGTGTAGTGGTTAAGAGCGGTAGATTTGTAATCTGGGGAACCGGGTTCGCTTCCCCGCTCCTCCACATGCAGCTGCTGGGTGACCTTGGGCCAGTCACACTTCTCTGAAGTCTCTCAGCCCCACTCACCTCACAGAGTGTTTGTTGTGAGGGAGGAAGGGAAAGGAGAATGTTAGCCGCTTTGAGACTCCTTAGGGTAGTGATAAAGCGGGATATCAAATCCAAACTCTTCTTCTTCTTCTTCTTCTTCTTCAGAACTTCCAGAATCTTGTTTGATCCTCATACCAAGATTTCCCCCAAAGCTAAAGAGCTTCTGCTGCAGAACTCATTCAGAGCATGATCCATATGCGTATTGTGGACATTTAAAGATCTCATATATAGTAGGGCTGCCATATGTCCAGAATTTCCCAGTCATAGCTGGGATTCATCCGCTGAAAATTGTGTCTGGCTGGAATTATTGGGAAGCGGCTAAAATATCCAGGAGAGCCCGGGCATATGGCAGCCCATATTGGCAATGTTGATTTTTTGGCGATTTCCCTAAAAAATATAGGTAAAAACTTCCATTTTATTTTATTTTTTTGAGGGGGGAAAAGCTCAACAACTTCTGCATCTGGATTTTCACTTTCTGAAATATGGCAACCCTAGTATATAGTTTGTTTATTTGTGTATTGTAAATTGATTATATTATTTATCCCAGTTAATACAATGAAGACTTCTAACAACATGCAATAAAAACAACATTCAATAAAAGTTCCAAAACGCTAGGTAATAATTCTAGCTTCATGGAGATCAGTAACAAAATGGTGTGGCATATTCATGTTTGTGCCCAGAATAGTCACTCTATTCCCTCTTCCACCCATTTTCCACGGCCCCCGCCTCTGCCAACAGACAGTCATCACTCTTTGCCCATTGAATAGGCTCAGTCCTTGCCATGATGTTTTTGAGGTGTTCTCCCTCCCCGCAGTCTCCCCACTCCCTGGAAATATTATTTGTACTTCGGAAAACCCTAGGGTTCATTCCCAAGCGGGATGATACTTTCCCTTGCAGGTGCATAGTGCCATTTTGGCTACATGAAGAACAGCACTCAGATAAATGAATTCACTTCTAGCATATGCATACACACAAATGCTGATTCTACGTCCCTAGGTTGGTGAGTTTCCCATCAAGATTTTATAAGATTGCAAATCAGGGCTATTTAAAAGCAGACTAGGAACTGATAGGATAAATCATAGCAGGAAAATTGAGCTGTGATCTCCCTGTTTAGCCACAAGGCAAGGGTGGAAAAGACATGCCAAATTAAAATAGATAAAAATGCTTAGAAAGTGATACATCAATTTTCCCAGGGACTTTGTCTTTTCAACCAAGTTTGTTTTCAGCTAGCTAACATTCACATTGAGGCAGTAAATACAAGAACATATGTGATTTTTTTTTAAATGTGCCCTTTGACTGTCAATTTTTCCCAAACAGGTGTTGGTTAAATGATTATAAATTGGCCCCTGGATACACCTCTTCAACTGAGCCGTACAGGACTGGAGATAATATAATTAGAGTAAAAACATCAGGCTGGTGAATGCTTTCCATCTGCTTGGCAATAATGTTTAGTTAACAATAGTCTTTAAAAAGAAGCACCTTCAACTTCCCTTCTTAAAGTTATTTATAGGGCCATTCTTAACACCCCAGCACTCTTGCTAACAAGAGCTTTAGCCACTTGGAAATTATAAGCCATACGGCTAATTCCGAAAAAGAAACGTCTGCACACAACATCTGCAGCTCTCCAATTTTAAATGAAGCAACCTCATTTTAGAGTCATTTCTTAATGAATGGGCCTACGACTCTGTATTAATATTATCATTGCATACACAAAGATCATAAGGAGCCAAGCATTTATTTGGGGGGGGGGGAATACCAACACAAGGCTAATCGGTAGTGAAGCCGTCAGCATAAAGGACAGAATAATAGCTTCTTTAACCCACAAGAGGGCTGGATCATTTGTAGGCTAGAACGTACCAATTTAATAACACTGCTCATGGCTTTGCTCACCTTTATAAAGACAAAAATCTAATTTGGACTAATTTGATATGATCGTCTTCCCAATCAAAAGCGCCCAGCACAGACTTTCATTTCAGGATAAAACAACTGCTGTAACCAAGCCGTCATGAAATAATTACCTTTGATAGAATATCATTATTGGGACAAATACCATTAAAAGAATGCTCCGCATTTATTTCCTCCTGTACCTCCCAACTAGTATGTGGGGTGGCTCTTAATTGTCTAAGCAGGAGTAGGTCACATGTTGATCACAAGCCACATGCAGCCATCAGGTGCAGAGTCCAACTCTTCCTCCACAAATGACCTTGAGCACAGCTCACCCACATCCTATTCTTGTCAACTGCAGAAGCGCCATTTTTGTTGAGCTTTGCCAACTCAAAGCTGGAAACAATGGCCAACCACTTCGTCAAGCACTGCTCACCAATCTTCCGTCTCCTCCTATTGTTCACGTCAGGCCTTGATGGAAGCAGGCACCAATTTACTTGCAACTGTGAAAATTCTACGCTCAAAACTCACCAGCGGGGCTAAAAAGAGGAAAGCCAACCCTAACAATACACACTTCCATTTTGTTTTAATGGAGAACTGTTCTTTTTAGCAGCCTTTTTTTTTTAAGTAAAGGTAAATGACCCTTGGATGGTTAAGTCCAGTCAAAGGTGTCCATGGGGTGTGGCGCTCATCTTGCTTCAGGCCAAGGCAGCCGGCATTTGTCTGCAGACAGCTTTCCGGGTCATGTGGCCAGCATGATTAAACCGCTTCTGGCACATGAGAACATCGTGACGAAAGCCAGAGTGCACGGAAACGTCCTTTACCATTCTGCCACAGTGGTACCTATTTTTCTACTTTCACTGATATGCTTTCGAACTGCTAGGTTGGTAGGAGCTGGGACAGAGCAACTGTCAGCCCTCAAAGGAGTCTGCTAGCAAGTTCTGCCACCAAGGATGCCAACCTTCCTTGCCATAGCTTAGTGGTAAAGAATCTGTTTTGCATAAAGAAGGTTCTAGGTTTAATCTGCAGCATCTCCAGGTAGAGCTTGAATAAATCCTTCCCTGAAACTCTGGAGAGATTCTGCCAGTCAGTGTAGACAATACTGAGCTAGCTGGACCCATGGTCTGACCCAGTACAGTCGTATCTTGGGAGTCAAACGCCTTGCAAGCTGAACGTTTTGGCTCCCAAACGCTGCAACCCTGGAAGTGAGTCTTCCAGTTTGCAAACTTTCTTTGGAACCCGAACGTTCGATGTGGGTTCTTCAGCTTCCGATTGGCTGCAGGAGCTTCCTTCAGCCAATCAGAAGCCGCGCCTTGGTTTCTGAACGTTTCGGAAGTCGAACGGACTTCCGGAATGGATTCCGCTCCACTTCCGAGGTATGACTGTATAAGGCACCTGCTTATGGTCCCTTTGCTCTAGTCTAGATGAGCAAAGCAGAAAGAAAAGACTAGGCTATGATCCCCAAAGCGACTGTATTTGGACAGGAGCCTCTGGTTCTCTCTGGTTTGCTTTCAACTGCTCTGCAGCCAAAATGGCACCTCTCCATAATGGCGTCCATCACAGCGGGACTTTGGGACAGGACTCCAGGATCCCACACAGCTATGCAGGGCTGAAGGGCCAGAAAACACAGAAGCTGGCGTTCTGCATTTAGAAGCGAACAATTTGATCCACTTTACCATCTAAACAGGGTGTGGGTGGGTGGGGGTGGGGTGGCTGTCCCCCATAAAGACCATTAAGAACTAAGCCTAAAATGACCAAACTGCACAACTGCCTCTCCGACAACTTAGTGAGGGTTTTTTAAATAAAAAAACCCAGCTGACTACAAAACCTTTACTAATGCTTTAAAGACAAATATGCAGATCACATTGAAACAGTAAGAGGAAAAACCAAGTCAATGCCTTCAAAGGCCTCTTTGTGCTTTGACAGTAGTTTCAGTCTCCAAGTCAGCAGTATAAAGCTCTAAAAATTGCATGTAAAATTAGGACAAATTATTGTAAGTGGAGCAGCAAGGGAACATTAACGATATCTAAGACAGTAACACGGTAATTTCGGAAGAGGGCAGGGCTGCAAAACAAGAAAGAAAGAAATAATCCCATTTTATTTTTACGTCCCCAAAGTTGAGGATTGACACAAATACTGTGATTGTAACTTTGTAACTGTGCAAAGGTGTACCATATTTTTTTCCGTGTATTAGACAAGGGTTTTTTGACTTAAAAAAAAAAAGTGTCAAAAACTGGGGTCGTCCAATAGACGGGTAGTGGGGAGGGAGCTGTGCGCCACCAGCCAATGGGAGTGATGGGAGCGCAATTTCCCTCGATGCTGCTGCGCGTGGGAAACAATCTAGGGAGTGTTTCCTGCCCGCCGCTGCATGGGGAGAGAAGCTCAACAGCTTTGGGCCGTCTCCCCTCATTTTCTTAAAACTGAGTCCCCCAAAATAGAGGGGTCTTATACATGGGGGCATCTTATAGATGGAAAATTACGGTACTTAACTGGCAATCAAGGAACCTGCAGCCCATATGAATGCTTTAAAAACATTTCCACTGAAATAAATGGGGTTCAGTCCCAGGACTGCACAGCATTGCAGCCTTGGCTCCACATGAAGACTTAGGCTGGAAAATCTAAATTACTCCCCGTTTCACCCCGTCACCATAAAATAAGATAATTGGGATCGAACAGTTTTGTTTACCAAAAAAAAAAAGGAGAAGGGAAGACAAGTTTTGTGAAAATAAATAAATGCATTTTTAGAAAACAAAAACTGGAGGGTTGTTTATTTGTTTTTAAGCTGGAAAATAACCACAATTTAGCCTAAAGAAAAGAGTTGATTTTTTAACAATAAAAAGCTTTAAACACACAGAAATTAGCAACTGTTTCGGTATGCTAATTTTTTTTAATTAAAAGATACTTCTGCAGCAAGAGCTCTTTCATATGCACTGCTGACTCTTCATCAAAAGCAAAGTTTCCAACTTAACACCAGCCTAGCTGGTGGCAGCCTGAAGGTTTACCATCTGCTGCCACCCCAAGTCACGGTGGCCACCTTCAGAACATATGCATCAAAGCGCCAAGATAAGAGACAGAAGGAATGCTGCAGAAGTCAGCAGAAAGGGAGGGGAGTCGAAAGCCCAGAGGCGGGCAACAGGCAAGCCACCAGAAAAAGGGAATATGGCGAATCGCGAAGTCACCTTATTCAACTCCCTGCCAAGGTCACAAGGGACACAACTAGATGAACTACGAGCCAGGAATAAAATGTGCCTGTCTCCAGTCGGTTTTTCCTTCAACAGAAACTTGCATAGATGGATTTGGAGGGACAATTTGCGTATCTGGGGGTAGTAAAACACCTCACAGGGACTTAATTCTGCTTAATTCTGTTTGCAAAGCCCGTAAGACATTCAGTGCTTTATGGGAAGAGGCGTAGCTTGGTGGTAGAGCATCTGCCTTGCATGCAGAAGGTCCCAGGTTCAATCCCTGGCGTCTCCAGTTTGGGCTGACAACCCAGAGAGCTGCTGCCAGTCAGTGTAGGCCGTACTGAGTTAGATGGACCAATGGTCCAACTCAGTGTAAGGCAACGTCCTAGGTCTGCACCTCAAAACTTTCCATTGGCTGGTATAAAACAGAATCCTAAATGGGGACCCAGGGAGTATAAAAGAAAGAAATTTCACAAAGGTATCTCCATTGGTAAAACATGAGACTCTTAAAATTTCAGGCTCATGAGTTCAAGTCCAATGTTGGGCAAAAGATTCCTGCATTGCAGGGGCTGGACTTACGATGACCCTTGTGGTCCCTTCCAACTCTACAGTTCTATGCTCTATGAAACTGAGGGTCAGAGTACATGTTTTATGTGAGAATGTGGTGATCACACAGGGTCCCCGGACGTTTGACAGTCTATTGATCCCTGTGCCACCACTGTGACTGCCTCCCCGCTGCCACCAACCCATTTCTCTTGGGTACACACGGAGTCCAGGCATTTGTTAACATTAAACCAAATAAACAAGTTTATTTTATAAGCCTTAACAAGTTTATGGTTTCAGATGATTTTTCTTGTCAGTCTCTTAATCTTAGGTTCTTACCGGCCTATACCTTCCTAATAACTTCTAACTAATTATCCCAACTGTCTATCTGACTCCTGGTAACAGATTCTCTCACTCTCTCACATCAAACTATCCCAACCCACAGACTTATCCTCCCTCTCTCTTCTCTAACACCCGACTAACTCCTTAACAACACTAACTCTAACTCTTAACTCCTCCCCCTGGGTCCCCACTAGCCAATCACTTCACACTCATTTAACCCTTTCCTTATGAGCCAGTATGATGTCACCTAGGAGGGCAAACGCCACAGAGAAACCTGTGACTGGATTTCCCCTGCGTCGCCTTCTTTACTTCAAAGCAGATGCATGAGCTACGCCAGTGTGGTGTAGTGGTTAAGAGTGGTAGTCTTGTAATCTGGGGAACCGGGTTCGAGTCTCCGCTCCTCCACCTGCAACTGCTGGGTGACCTTGGGCCAGTCACACTTCTCTGAAGTCTCTCAGCCCCACTCACCTCACAGAGTGTTTGTTGTGGGGGAGGAAGGGAAAGGAGAATGTTAGCCGCTTTGAGACTCCTTAAAGGGAGTGAAAGGCGGGATATCAAATCCAAACTCTTCTTCTTCTTCTAATTTGATCTGATAGGGGGAAGCAATGCTGCAGGGGAAGCATTTACCCCCTTTCCCCCATGCCACCACCACCCCGATCTATTTGCTCCACATACAATGAAGCTGCTGCTAGGTCCAGGGGAGAGGGGCATACGGGCACCATACAGGAATTTGCTCTTGCTAAGAACAGCATCTTTGCCAAGTTATAACTCCCAGGATTCTTTGGGCAACACCACGAGACATGTAATGTTTGCTGCACGGCCTATACCTAAAGCAGCCAACTTTTCTATCTCTGGAAACTTTTCCCCTGATGCGGGATGGAGAGGGGTGTATTTTCACCAAACAAACTGGCCTCCTCGCAGACACGACTGCCAGGGCATTGAATTGCAAATCCAAAGAGAGATTTAATATTAAAATGGAGATTGAAGCTCCTATCTTACAAATGTGGGGAAAACCCCTTCCTTTCCTTGCAATTCCCTTTTGTCATCTTCTCCTTTTTTTCGCCATGCATTGATTAAAGAAAAGTAAGACCACAAGGAGCTAAATAGAAACTGGTTCAGCCTCTGGTCTGCCAAGTTGGCTATTCCTGGCCCTAGACCACCTGCAAAAACCTCCTTCAGGCAGCAAAAAAATCCTCATTTGCTGGCTGCCCTTTCTTCCTCTTGATTTCTGCTTGCCAGCAAGTGAGAGCAAAAGAGAGGCTGAGCACATCTGGCAAGCTCTGTATTTGCTGATCTTGGGTTCTGTTTTCCCCTTATTTGCAAGGCTGGCCTAGAAGGCAGTGACTGTTGCCTTCCGCTAACAGACTGCCAGCATCTCATAGGTCTCCGCCGCTGAAGTGCTCAAGCTCCATCCTGCTCCTATGCAAACAGTTCTGGCTTGTGCACCAGCAGTGGATGAATCCCACACATGGATGCACCCCAAGACTTGCAGCTATCTGCTCCATCCCTCCTGGTGAAGGATTAGGAGGTTAAGTCGTTCCTGGACCATCCCACCGTCTTACAGATTTATACAGTATACACAGCTGAAAGCTATCATCGGCTTGGTCAAATTGCTCTTGCTGTCTAGGCTCTTTAATAAATACGCAAAGAAAGGAACACCAGACCAGATCAGACCCTTATAAGCAGATGTAAGCAGATGAGAATGAAAAAGACGTTGACTTACAAGCCTGACCTAGTGACACTGGAGGAAATGGAACTAAATTGACTCAAATCTAAGCGGTCTGACCAAAGAGGTCTGCAGTCGAGGCAGCAAGACATTACTGAGAGGTCTCCTAGCGTTGCAAGCTTAATGCATCATACATCGCAGCGGAAAGGGAGATGTTACTAGTTATTCCCAAGGCCACACGTTTTACCGCACTGACATCCATCAGGTATTTGTATTTATTTCTTGTGTCTTTATTTCTGGTCTTTATTTCTAACCAACAAGCAGTGGGCTGCCTGCTCCTTCCCAACAGCGATCATATTTCTGAACATGGACACAGTGCAATAAGAACATGATTATCAGTGCACAAGGTCCCTTACAGGGTAGCAAGAAGAAACATTGGTAGTCCCTGCCTGAATAGGCTAACAGCATGAAATATGATGTAGAGGAACATCAGAGGTAGAGGGGAATATGAGAGACAACGGTTATTGTGTTCAGAGACAACGGTTATTCAGTTCAGTTTTGTGAGGAATATTGTTTTTGCTTGTTCCTGTGTTGTGTATTTTTGTGTTTTTATATTGCAAACTGCCCTGTGATCCTCGGATGAAGGGTGGTATAGAAATTTAATTAATTAATACTAATAATAAGAAATTTGAGCCACTTGCAAAGTCCTGATCTGGCAATGGGTGCAAATGGCTCCAGCATCCAAACAGAGTGTTGGGACTTTGGCTGGGAGGGCTGTACAGAAAAAAAACCTGCTCCCTCCCTCCTTCTCAGCCTAACATATCTAACTCCCTCCCCTCAAGAGCCATCTCCATTTATAGCAAACAGAAGACAGTCTCACCTGCCAGAAGAATTCTAGTGCATGAGCCTAGTTCAGGCATAGGCAAACTCGGCCCTCCAGATGTTTTGGGACTACAATTCCCATCATCCCTGACCACTAGGTCCTGTTAGCTAGGGGTGATGGGAGTTGTAGTCCCAAAACATCTGGAGGGCCAAATTTGCCTATGCCTGGCCTAGTACATATGCTTTGGGAATCTGGCATTTTCAATATTTTGGATATGAAAGGGTTGGGCATCTGTAACCGCCACTCAAAGTAAAATGTTATGAAAGTCCAGAATCTTGACTTATATAATATATGAAGACTCTTGAGTTGCAGTATGTGTGTGTGCACGCGCGTGTGTTATTTCTATAGCAGGTCTCATGCTTCTTATTCACTATCTTAATCATTCAAATAACTATGTAAGTATGCTTATCCTAAGAAAAAGAGAGGATTGTTTACCTAAGTCAAAGATAGAGAACTTCCCCGCTCACCATGAAGAGCCACATTCCCTTGGGAAATAGTTGCCAGCAACACAGCAAGAGTAGAAGGAGCCAATACTTGCTGTGGGAAAGCATACAGCCACACTCATTTCTCTCTCTCTCTCCGTCACACAAGCACATGCACACAAACACACCCTGCAGGCCACACATCCTCTGTCCCTGGCAACACTATCCTGTGAGAGTATGTGACTGAACTGGCATATGAACCAGGCATTTCCACCTTGCAACTGAGGTGCTAAACTCAGAAGTTAGAGTACAGATCAAATGCACACTATGAACGGGCAGATTTAAAATTTTCAAATAAATGAAAGAAATAAACCTCATCTGAGTGACTACAAGGAACTATCAAAAGGCTGGCAGATTAAATGCTGAATGAAGAAGTGTGCCTTTAAAAGTTAAACAGCCCACTTCATTAGCATGTCACCCAAGTTTGACTTGGATCCCTAATTGGCTATACTTAACCAGGGCAGTCACTTTAATCGCAGCATCTCTTTGGTCTCTCAATTAGGCTTACAAGAGCCACATCTTGTTCATAAATGTTTACTCAAGACAAAATGAAATTACCCTGGATGGAATCTGGAGGTATTTTATCCCGCATATACTAAAAACAAGGAGGTAGGGAACCATCATTTTCTTCCCCATAGTTTTTAACTTGGGGGGATTGAAAAGAACAAGGAGAAACACCTTTTTAAAATTCACTTTTATTCTCCTCTGTTGCCCTACGCCACACACACACACACACACACACACACACTCGTAAACCTCCAACTAACTCCCCAGACTCTCACACCAACTCCACTGAACGTATATATATTTTTCCATGTTTCCATCTCACCTAATACTGAAAGACCAAAACTGCTGTCTTTCCTAGAATGTAAGAAAAGCCGTGCCGGATCAGGATATGTAGCCCATCTAGTCCAGCATCCCATTCACACATGTACTTTGTACGTATGCTGTGTACGCAGCCGCAAAATGTTTGCCCAGCTCCAATACGGGGGGCGGGGGGAGGGAGGCGAAACTGGAGCATAGCAAGTGGGGAGAGATGACCCATCCTAGAGGAACTCCTGTTTTGAAGTTACTTCTGGGCCTTCCTTCAAGTTGCACCCAAGGTTGAAAGAAAACGAAACATTCATGCCTTAAGAACCTGTTTGTCAGCATTTGCAGCGTTTACACTTACCTTTGAGTAAAATGGGGGACGTCATCTTTTGGGGGGACAGGATGCACAATTTTCCATCTTACTTTCTTTCAAAGTTGCCATTCCTGGAAGCAACCTGGCACCTTATTTGGCATGTTTTTAGCTAAAGCATAGTAGCCGGGGCATAGCATTTTTTTAAAATATAAAAATTTCACTGGGCCCTTTTTGCAGACTGGCACCATATTCTTTAGCTCAAATATATTTTGCATGACCTTACATGAATTGCTTAGATAAAAGCCTTTCCCTCCCCCCTTCTACTTTTGTTATTTTAAAGTGCAGATGCATTTGAGTCATTTTCCCTCTTTGTTTCATATCCTTAAGATCCGCAGCTTCAAAGACAGAATGTCAGCATGCAGTCGATTTATGACTGAACTCTTGAAGAGACACTGAAGAATTACCTTGTCAATCACCCCAAGGACTCTAAAGGCCTTCAGTTCCTCGGCAGGGCTCCTTAGGTTCCAAGAGGGCCTTGAACTTAGTGATCCTGGAGGCTAATGGAAGATATCAAAGATTACAACATCAATCAGGGTGGTACTTGAAGGAAGACTGCCTGCTGGAGCAAATGCCAGGCTGAAGGAAACTAAATTTATCATAAATCAGAGAGAGGGAAGATGAAAGAAGTTTGCTGTTTGTCCTTAATGCAAAAAAGGAAGCAGGGGGAGTTGATAGTAAATAAATCGCTGGGACACTGAAAATGGAAATGTGGCAAAAAGGAATATTAATATTTTAAGAAAAAAATATTAAGAATTTAGACACTTCCCCAGTTCTTTGTGCATGCAAGGAATCTCGGGTGCATTGCTATAGAAACCCCACCCGTATCCATTACTCTGGGTTTGAAGGAAGAGGAACAAAAATAAGAGTGACAAAAGTATAGCAGGGAAACTACAGGCAATGTTTTGTGCCATTATTCAGTCTTTACTTTCATTAGAAAAACAACAACCCTAAAACCAGAAAAGTGATTTGCTAAATAGCCTGACTTTAAACTAATTATGGATCATGAACCTAATTCTGGCTCCCCAACCATAAACATATAAGTAAGGGACGCGGGTGGTGCTGTGGGTAAAACCTCAGCGCCTAGGACTTGCTGATCATAAGGTCGGCGGTTCGAATCCCCGTGGCGGGGTGAGCTCCCGTCGTTCAGTCCCAGCTCCTGCCCACCTAGCAGTTTGAAAGCACCCCTAGGTGCAAGTAGATAAATAAGTACCGCTTTATAGCGGGAAGGTAAACGGCGTTTCCGTGTGCAGCACTGGTGCTGGCTCGCCAGCTGCAGCTTTGTCATGCTGGCCACGTGACTCGGAAGTGTCTTCGGACAGCGCTGGCTCCCGGCCTCTTAAGCGAGATGAGCGTGCAACCCTAGAGTCGGACACGACTGGCCCGTACGGGCAGGTGTACCTTTACCTTTACCTTTAAGGGACATCCTTTCCCTCCAAGAAGCAGCATTTAGTGGTCACAACTCCAAGTGAGGCAGAAGAGAGAGTTAATCTGCCACACCCCCAAATCAGAAATTCCCTAATTAGATTAGTTGTTTTAAAAAAAAGTAAAGGACCCCTGACAGTTAAGTCCAGTCACAGACGAGCCTGGGGTTGCAGCGCTCATCTCACTTTACAGGCCGAGGGAGCCGGCGTTTGTCCGCAGACACTTTTTCTGGGTCATGTGGCCAGCATGACTAAGCCGCTTCTGGCGCAAAGGAACACCGAAAGCAGAGCAGCGCAGGGAAACGCCGTTTACCTTCCCGCCGGAGCAGTACCTATTTATCTACTTGCACTTGTCTGGCGTGCTTTCGAACTGCTGGGCTGGCAGGAGCTGGGACTGAGCAAATGGAGCTCACCCCGTTGTGGGGATTCAAACCGCCGACCTTCTGATCAGCAAGCCCAAGAGGCTCAGTGGTTTAGACCACAGCATGTTAGGAAACACCAATTCCCCTCAAGCAGCTGCAATTCCCAGTTAACTTTTGAGGAGGGATTGAGTGTTAACCCACTCTGAGAGCTACAGTGAGGTGAATGGGGGGGGTCTCCTAACAATTCTCAGCACCCTTGGAAATGACAGCTCCCAGAATTCTTTGGGGGAAACCATGATTGTTGAAAGTGCTTTGAATGTGTGGTGTGAATGTGGCCTTAGTAAAAACCCACCCCAATACCTCTGTGCAGACCGTCTACTTCTGTGTCAATGCACAAGGGAGCAGTGAGGTTAAGCCAAACAGCCCTTTCCCCCATTTTATGCTCTAAGAAGTTACTCCTCCTGGTGTCAGCACAAATCTCTACAGGGAAGTGCAGCTGTACGCGTGAAAGCTTCTATTCGCCCTGCTTAAAAGGGAAAACATGGTTCTAGTTTGTGGGGAGGTTTCAGGAGGGCAAGATGCAAGAATAAACAAATGTCTTTTTCTTCTTTCTCACCTCCCTTCTCATAAGCCCTCAAAAACACTATGGGTGGGGTTCAGTTAACGAATCCTGTCAGCAGAGGGCAGAGCAAGGACTTCCGCTGGCAAAATGGGGGCTTCCTCACTCTACTCCCTCCATGCTCCACAAAATTGGGCTGGAGCCACAGAACAGTGAGCAAGGGGAGGGGAGGGGATCTCATCCCAGCTTTCCAGCCGAAATGCCTATCTTGACAGAATCATTGACATAGTGTGACATGGAATTTTTCCCTACATGGGGACCATTCCAGGCTGACAGAAACCCCAAACATGAGCATACCAGTTGGGGGCCAGAGATACAGTGTGACATTTTGTAAAATGTTAAGCCTGCCTCCTCTCAGCCATGACCCTGGCTGCAATCCATCTAAGTTTGTCCCACAGAATCCAGTGAAGTCAATAGTCCATAATACTTGAAATACTTGTGGTAATTATACAAATTTCCACACAGGAGTTCCTGCTATGCAATCAATTTAATCTTTGGTTAAGTGGATCTACATTCTAAGCTTGGAAAGAACCTGAAGGGAATTTAAGGCCAACCCTGTACCATAACATCCCAATGCACAAATATACCGCTAAAAATTAAGCAGCCCTCAGGTGTGGGGGGGAAACGTCCTCCAAAGCTCATCTGGGGAGTTCTATTGGAGTAGAAGAGGCTTCTTTTCCCTGTTTTGTTTTTTCTCGCCCCCAAAACCCTCCCTCAAAACAGAAAACAACAACAAAAGGCAATCACCATTCAGAGAGGCAGAGATTAATTTGCCCCTTTGCCTATTCACAGCAACTATCTGCCTTCAACTATTCTTAGGGTTGTTCAAAGTAAGATAAAAGACTCATTTGCCCTTTTTTGTCCTTCTGTGATACAAATGTAGACAGACAGGAAGTTTGGAACTTTTAACGTTTGCTACATGAGAGCAGTCATCGACAATCACACACAGTTTTGTGTGACTGCAGCAAAAGACATCTAAGCTAAGAACAGAAAGGTCCTCGGGGAATCTTTTATTTTATTTTTCGGCTGTTGCCGAAGAAGGGCAAAGTCAAGATTTGTTAAAGGATGTATCTCGTTCTCTCAGTTCCAAGTCCAAGAGCTACCACCCCAGTTCCTGCAAATGTTTTAACGATCACTCCTCGCTGGAAAAATCCTCATGTAAAGATCGCACTGAAGATGGCTTCAGAAGCCCCTTAATGTTCAAAGACTATCATATCACCAAGGTGTCCCTTATCATTACTTTAAAGGAACATCTTCTCCTGTGCAATCCTGTCTGCTCGGCTCCCCTCCAAATCAGAAGGAGAGGCTTCTCCGTAACCTCCAACTTTAAAAAAAAAAAAGCTGGGATGTGAGATTGTGCTTTTTCTATTGTTGCATCTACAGTCTGGAAGTTAATACCTGAAGAAATCCACCTTTAAACTTCCTTGTTCTCACCCTGCCCAAGCAAGACTTTTTAAAAACCCTTTCCTCAGAGAGTGGTGCTACTGCCGTTTTTGTGCCCCCGTTTCAGAATCATGCAGTCATAGAATTGTAGAGTTGGAAGGGACCCCAAGGGTCATCTAGTCCAACCCCAGTCTCAGATAAAGCATCCATGGCAGATGGCCATCCAACCCCTGCTTTAAAACTTCCAAGGAAGGAGAGTCCACAACCTCTCAAGGGAGTCCGTTCCACTGTGAAACAGCTCTTACTGTCAGAAAGTTCTTCCTGATGTTTGGTCGAAATATCCTTTCTTGGAACTTTAATCCTTTGGTGTGGATCCTACCCTTCAGAGCAGGAAAAAGAAGCTTGCTCAATCTTCCATGTGACAGCCATTTAGATATTTGAAGGTGGCGCTCGATACTTAGTACTGGCCTTTTTTATTTATTTTTATTTTTATTTTTTTCATTTGTGAATTGCGATCTTTAATCCAGCATTCTTCTTTCTTAAACTGAAAATCCATGAGTAAACTAAATAATTGCTGATGAACCAAACAGGATAGGGAAGCTATGGTCTGCCTGAAGCAAAAGTCAAGATGGTGCCCACCAACACCCCAAAATACCATGCACAAAAACTGGCAGTAGAATCTGACTCCGATGTTGATGGCCAAACACCATCCTTCCCTGCACCTGAGGACAGCACGTGGCACAGTGCAAGCCACATGGCAGACACAGCTATGTTTCCCTGGCATTCCTTGTCCCCAACTCTGCCACCTGAGATAGCTGCTTCCCTCTCTCTAATGGCAAGGATAGTGCCTTAATTATGGGCAGCCTTCCCTCTCCACTTCCTGCAATGCTTTGGTCCAAAGCTGTACATATTTGCTTATCTTGCAGAATCCTGCTTCTGTAATTCATAAGGAGAAGCAAACTCTGCATGGAACACATACAAACACTCCAAGAGAGATTACAGTCGTACCTTGGAAGCTGAACGCCTTTGCGAGTCAAACGTTTTGGCTCCCGAACGCTGCAAACACTCAAAAGTGAGTGTTCCCATTTGTGAACGTTCTTTGGAACCCGAATGTCCAACAGGGCTTCCGCAGCTTCTGATTGGCTACAGGAGCTTCCTGCAACCAATCGGAAGCCCCGCCTTGGTTTCCGAACGTTTTGGAAGTCGAACGGACTTCCGGAACGGATTCTGTTTGACTTCCGAGGTACAACTTTACATTATTTTGCATTTTGTAAAAAGAAAAGAACCTACTCCAGAAACTGAAGCATCTTCTAATGAGGGTTTACAATAGAGGCTTGAAATTTTTTCTGCTCTCATCAGATATTCCGAAGTCTTCCTCTTCACTGCTTCGCGGCGTGTTGGACTTGACTCCCCTGTGTGATATAAGACAAGAGTGTTAAAAATCTGCCACCTCTGAGATTTTGTCTTCCTGTAGATTCAGCTCAAATCAGTGGGTTGCACCCAAGGCTGGTTTTTATCGCTAGCAAAGTAAACTTCCACTCGTGCAGTGGTTCTTTCCTCTCCCCTACAGAGCCTACACACCGCCTCAAAATCTGCTTCAGAGGATTGTAGGATCTTCTGGAGAAGATTTTACGGGCACACAGGAAGAGAAGAGGAAGTACAGTTGTGCGAGCGGAATACCCCATGTTCAGTGCTGGCGACAACCCAGTGGTTTTCCATTTGTGTTCCAAATCATAGTTGTGAGTTGCTGGAAGCTTCCAACTACTAAGTAATTCTACTTAGTAGTATTTACATAACCTCCAACTACTACTGCTCAATTTGGCTTCAGTTTCATAGATATTCATAAAATTCATCTGGGATTGTTTGCATTTGCATGATTCACCTCTATCAGGAAGGGTTTTTTTAATGTTTGGCATTTTACTATGTTTTTAGATGTGCTGTAAGCCACCCAGAGCGGCTGGGGCAACCCAGCCAGATGGGCGGTATAGAATTAATAAAATTGTTATTGCTGTCACCAAATTCTGGACATTAACATCTATTACACACACTCACATGCACTCACACATATAGAATTTACCATCTCATTCAATGCTAACATTTTCTAGCTTAGAATTTTTGAGGTGTTAAGGATAAAGTTGAGGATTCTATTTTCCTTGTTTAAATGAAAGAGACTGCTGCTTACAAACAATATATTTTGAGTTTGTAACAGCTAAAAATTAACATGCTGCACATGCCTCCAATTCTATTCATCGCATAAACACCAAACACAAGACAAAGAAATTGCTAATTATTATCAAATTGTAAAAATTCATATTTCTAGCACATATCTTGAGGTATTCAATAGGCATTTCTCCTAAGTTCACCTTAAGATGCTTTCTTTTTTTCAGTGCTTTGTGGGTTCATATGTATATAGGAATACAAGTGTTAACTGCGTTAAAGCTTTTAATTTTTCTTGATGGCAAGATCATGCAAGGTCACCCCACTTCAAACAAAAGATTCATTTTCTATTTAGTTGTTTTCCTAGATACCAGCAGATATTTGTGTTTCATTTGATAAAGATCAAAGCTTTTCACCTAAATCAGTCAGATTCGAAAAAAGAAAAGAAAATGAGCAATGTCATTTTAAATGTTTGAAAAAACTAGCCTCCTCTGAAGAAAGATATAAAAAGTGTGTTAATGCTGATGACAGAGACCTTCAAATAAAAAAAAAAAACCCTTCGAGATTCCTCTTCTCTCTCTCTCTCTCTTTCTCTCTCCCTCCCTCCCCATTTGCTATACAGCAGCTGTGCCTCACGCAAATTCACATGAATGAAAATATTTGGGCGAGAAACCACCCCCTTAGCTTGTTTTCCATATGACTTTCCTGTAATTATTTTGTAAACTGTTCGCACAACAATATATAAAAACATCTGCAAAAACAGGTAATTAATGTGTCAAGCTAAACTAATGCATTTTTATGGTGGCCATGCTTCGTCAACTGTAATTATAACTCTTTTTAAGCAAATGATGATGTGTTTGTTGCAATGTGAAAGTGGTTATTTTAGATGCTCTGTTCACCGTTACTGCAAACAGAATATTAAAAAAAAAGGAGGGGGGGACTCGACACAGCTTACTACGCAACATATACAGGCTTCTAGTCATTTGCTTCCCCTCGTCGCAAACCATCTTGTTGCGCTTAAAGGGTTGATCTTTCTTTTATTTGGATCAGCATCTGAGCTGGTCAGGTCAAATTGAATTCTTCTTGGCCACAGAAACAGAGGTCACTGCCTTGTATTGGCAGTCAGACCCTTGGTCCATCAAGTTTAGTATTCTTAACAATGACTGGCAGCACCTCTCCAGGGTTTCAGTAAGGGGCAACCCAAAGTCCTATCTACTTGGGGACCATTTTGTCCCCAAGGGCCAGATCTTTATCAGGATCTGCTGCAAGGGTTAAATCTGACAGGTGGGTGGGGTTTCAAAGCATGTTGGGACTTCAACCCCCATCATTCAGCCCGGACACTAAGATTCAGCGGCTGAGGCCTTCTGACGGTTCCCTCACTGCAAGAAGTGAGGTTACAGGGAAGCAGGCAGAGGGCCTTCTCGGTAGTGGCGCCTGCCCTGTGGAACGCCCTCCCATCAGATGTCAAAGAAATAAGCAGCTATCTTATTTTTAAAAGACATCTGAAGGCAGCCCTGTTTAGGGAAGTTTTTAATATTTAATGCTGTATTGATTTTAACACTCGATTGGGAACCGCCGAGAGTGGCTGGGGAAACTCAGCCCGATGGGCGGGGTATAAATAATAAATTATTATTATGATATTATTATTCAAAGTGCTTGGCAGGCAGCAAGGCGATGCTAAAAGGCTTTTTGCTATGTTTCAGCAGCTGTTTCAATGCCAGCCCCTGGTTGCCGGGCACCCCGGAAGCTGCGGAAGGGGGTCGATTGGCAGGGCCAAGCCTCACCCATGTATGAGTTCAAGTACAGGGTACATGGGTGTTGCTTGCAGGCCAAATGGGGAAAGTTGGGTCTATGTGGTACAGATACCCCAACACTGCCCTACCTTGGAAATAGCGAGGATTGAACCTAGGAACCTCTGAATGCAAAGGAGATGCTCTACCACCGAGCTACAGACCTCCTTCTCCAATCGAACCTGGAGTCTTCTGTATGCAATGCCGATAAGCAGAAAAACCTGTCTCATTTTCCACCCCCTCCTTCTGCCCCAAATATCCAAGGGCTGCCTCACAACCTTATGCAGGAACAGTGTTTCCTGCAACGACACTAGTTTCGACACTGTTTTTTTTTGTACAGCCAATACCTCAAGTATGATGGGCAGAGTATTTAATCTGTCCAGTGTTTAAGCTTAACAATTCATTAAAACATTGGCTGTGACTGAATTACAGCATGACCTATGGTGGGTCAAAACTGCAGCACTAACCAACTATAGAAAGTTAATATTGCATCTCAAGCCTTACTTACAGAAATAAGATAATAATTTGAAAAACTATCCTATAAAAGCACACTATCTGAAAACAAGATGAGAGTTGCATTCATTCATTTATGGTACATGTCAACTACATTCCTTGGTAGGCTTCAAAAGCAAATGAGATAATCAATTTGTGTTGTTGTTTTTATCAATAAAGAACTCTGTTAATTTCACAGTAGAGGCTTCAGGGCTCGACAACTGCAAGCAGAGGGATGAGGCGCTCTCGGTGTGGAAGTCATTTGTTCAGGAGAGGCCATTTGAGGGAAGTAGCATTTGATCATCAATAAACACCAGTCACATTAATAATAAAAATAAAAGATTAGAAGCTCTAGAATTGCCTTCCTCCAACCTGATGTCCTCTAGATGTTGTTGAAGTAGAATTCCTATCACCCCTAACCCCTGGCAATGGCTGATGGGAATTGCAGTCCAAAACATTTTGAGGATTCCTGGATGAGGAACCATCTTGAGGACTCCAGTGCATTAGGTTGCTAGACTAAAAGATTTACAGAAAAAGTTTTGGAGATGTGATATAAACTATAGTTCAGAGAGATCTTCCCACTGGCGCCAGGCGCCAATCTGCACGTCTCCTTGTTTCTAACAGAAAGAGTATTTCAACTGCAGCATAGTAAACACCACTGTAGTTTTACCTCTCCTCACCTTAAAATGGTAGCAAAACAACGTGGTTGGAT
The DNA here is from genome assembly GCF_964234715.1 of Podarcis melisellensis. Taxonomy (NCBI): domain Eukaryota; kingdom Metazoa; phylum Chordata; class Lepidosauria; order Squamata; family Lacertidae; genus Podarcis; species Podarcis melisellensis. Next base: position 25,899,757 of record NC_138530.1, on the reverse strand, counting down.
CCTATGACAGGGTATCAGGCAATGTCTAAGGTTGTGCAAGCAGGGTTCATTTTGCCCAGTGGGACTTCCCTTTCCTCTCCCTCCTCCGCCACCCCGTACCACTTGTGCCCCAAACCTGCTTAGAAGGTATCCTCCCTTCCACCACCAAGCATTGCAGCAGAGCAGAAGGCAGCTCCATTTAGAAAACTAGAAAATGCTCCACTGTAATTTTGAAATCCCACTCCTAACGCTCATTTATCTAGTTATTCAATGTATTTTACCCCGCTCTTTAGTACACACACACACACAGAGAGAGAGAGAGAGAGAGAGAGAGAGAGAGAGAGAGAGAGAGCGCTTCCTGAGCGTTTACAAGAACAGCTGCCCTCAGGTTTCCAATCTAAAAAGACACAAGGGAGAGGGGAGAGGGGTGGAGAAAGGGGGGAAGCAAGCTGAGGCTGAGCATAGTCTCATCAGATGCTTCAAATGGCTCTGAACTACTGTCCAAAGGCCCTTTAAGGAAGACCCATTGAGGTGGGGTTTTCCCAATTGTTGTTGTTTAGTTGTTTAGTCGTGTCCGACTCTTTGTGACCCCATGAACCAGAGCACGCCAGGCACTCCTGTCTTCCACTGCCTCCCGCAGCTTGGTCTTCAAATCACAGCAGCATGCCACAGGGCAGGAGTCCCCTTGCTGCTGGTTCGGGATGTAAATAAGGTTTTGGCCTTCCATGGAGAAGGAAACTTTCCTTTGACTATCTCTCAAAATCAAAGGTGGAGCACTTCTCAGAATGACTACTGCCTCTTTCTTTAGGCTGGCATTTAAAGGATCCGGTTAAAGGTGATGCAAGATAATTTGGTTTCCTCTTCTTAGCTGGTTCTGTGACAATGGGTGCTTTATTGTGCTGGTTGAAATTTCAAATCTGGGCTTTGGATCAAGACAAAACACAAAGGGAGAAGCAACAGCTTCTTACTGCCGACAAGAAAACAAAATGGTGCCAGAAGCGCTCCATGTTCCAGCATAAAGACTACAGAAACAGGAGGAGGCTGTTTTCATAGCCACGTTCTGAGGTTGTTCACACACAACCTCTGAACAGTGGGGAAGGAAGGCGCGATATTTTCCAGTTCCCTTTTGCATTCTGCTCTGGAAGAGCTTTCAATCTAGCAAAGGCAGAGATGGCCAAGAATCAGAGTAGCACAAAAGGAACTTGTTAGGCAACAAAGAGGAACCTAGCAGACGCCTGATCCTGGGAAACCAGCTACAGCAGCTTGAACAGCAAACATAACTTTAGATACAGGGGCTGCAGGAAAAATATTTGTATTACACGCTTCCTGGAAGATACTGAAGTATCTTTTTTTTTAATTTTTGCAAATTGAATTGCAAAAAAGGGTAAAACAGGGAACCTGTGGCTCTCTAGACTTTTGGACTACAACTCCCATAATTTCTGGCCATTGACCATGCTGACTGGGGCTGATGAGCCTCAGATTAGCTACCCATAGCACTGGGTGTACTTTGCTGCCTTCGTACTAGGACCTCTTCACACACTGCCAAACTTCCATAGACAAGTCTCTTCCATGTGGGAAATTGTGAGCAGGTGTGGCGTTTAGTGTCAGTCTAGGGACTGGGAGACCAGGATTCAAATCCCCACTTAGCTATTAAGCTCAATGGGCACCCTCTCAAAGACCACTGCCTCTCAGCCTAACCTACCTCAAACTGTTGTTGTGGGGATTAAGTGAGGACTGGGGAATTATGTGTGCCACCTTCATCTCCTTACAGGGAAAAGGTGGAAGATCAACGCAGTACATAAAGCAAAATAGGAATAAATAAAGAGCAACCAGATGCGAGGAGAAGGGCAGCGGAGGTGCTACTAGGGAACACTACCCAATATTCCCATGCAGTGCTCTGTGAGAAATGGCAACAGGGGCCCAGAACATTCCCAGGATGCTCTGTGGCAAGCAGAGATTCTGCGGCCAATATTTATTTATTTAAAATGGTTTCCATTCCCTGCAATCCTCTAAAATGCTCAAGGCACCTCACCAAATAATAAAACAGTACCGTGTCAACTTGGGAAGAATTCCCTAAAGGGGGGAAATAAACAAATAGGAAAGCCACTGCTTTTGCTTATAAAGGAATCAGATTTCTCGCTTGTTGATTTTTAAATCAACATTGAAGACAGGGCGGGCAACGTAGTTATGTGGCACATGGGTCATTCGAGGACTACCGCAAAGGGTCAATTAAGAAGGAGGCTGCTCACTAAATCAGAGGGCAATCAATGGGCCTGGAGGGGTGTACCGACCTCAGACTGCTCTGCAAGCAGATCAAAGACAGGAGGGGCAGCAGCAGGAGGCCCGGTCGTGACTTTCTCTACAACTGGAGCTGCAAAGTCCAAGCAGAGCCAGCGCAGTTCCACGGCAGGGATGGGGAACCTATGCCCCACCAGGTGTTGGTGGACTACAACTCCCACCATCCCTGCCCACTGGCCATGGTAGCTGGGGCTGATGGGAGCTGAGCCTGGCAACATCTGGAGGGCCACGGGTTCCTTATCCCTGTTCTGGCTGTTGCCATGTATGCCAGTGGTAGTCAAGAGGACGATGGTCTCCATCAGCCCCAGCCAGCCTGGTAAGTGAGGTTGTAGCAACATCTGGAGACAACCATGCTGGACATCCCTGAAGTAACCCATCTTGCAGGGTTGTGAACTCTGGGCCTCAGCCATGCAGTTACATTAGAGGTGAGGAGCCTTTGGCCCTCCAGATGTTGTTGGATTACAGCTCCCATTGGCCTTGACTATTGGCCATGCTAGCTAGGGGCGATAGGAGAAAGGGGCACGAGTGGCAGCTTCGCACACGAAGGTTCCTAATAGATACATGTGTGACAGATGTACAGTGGTATCTCGGGTTACAGACGCTTCAGGTTACAGACGCTTCAGGTTACAGACTCCGCTAACCCAGAAATAGTACGTCGGGTTAAGAACTTTGCTTCAGGATGAGAACAGAAATCATGCGCGGCGGCAGCAGCAGAAGGCCCCATTAGCTAAAGTGGTGTCTCAGGTTAAGAACAGTTTCAGGTTAAAAACAGACCTCCAGAACGAATTAAATTTTTAACCCAAGGTACCACTGTAGTTTAGCAACATCTGGGGCCCCACATTACCCCTGCCAAGTATCTCCCTAGTCAAAACACTAGGACCGCCACCATGACACGAAGGGGTTTCTTCTTATCTATCGTGCTTTTGTTTTGTCTTTGTTTTGAAGGTCATTACCCAGCCTGTGCTTTAGGGTTAAGTCGGATTTCAAATATATAAACACACAGCTGGACCATTTCCAAGCCAAAGCAAAAAATAAAATCCTTCCGTCTGGTCCTGCTCTCTTGTTATTTCACTGGACACCACTGTCGTTCTCTCTCTCTCTCTCTCTCTCTCTCTCTCTCTCTCTCTCTCTCTCTCTCTCCTTGGACCATCCCCAAGGAACAGAATTTGGGCCAAGAGGTTTCACTCCTTGTACCTGAGCCTTGGGCAGCCATCAGGCGCTACTAGTTTTCCAGCTTCCAAACGGAGACTGGCAGGCGACCGCTTTCGCCCTGAAGCGACAGGCAGATCAGTTTTCTTGGAGAGACTTGTAAGTGGAAACCATGTGACAGAAGAGCAACGAGGGACGGCGAAAAACAATAGCAACAATGCCGCACCACCAAAGGGTTCCGAATCCACTGATAAGCAAGGGTAATTTCCTTGACAGTTCTGTGCCTCGGAAGATCCGGCTCTCTTCAGCAACTTGGCACCATGGCCAACATTTCTTGGTAGAGCTAAGCCCAGGATGAAAGGGTGAAGCCACAGAGATATAGGCACATCTCCTTGAGTTTCCATTTCTCTTGGTTGGAGAGCACGTAAACGTTAACACCAAGGGGGGGGTCGTGGCTAGGAGCATCTCTGTTGCACACAGAGGGGTCTCAGGTTCAACCTGCTGTCAGTTGATGTAGACATGGAGATGGACCGAAGATTCGTATGTAACCAGAAAGGCCAGTTCAGATGATGGATCCAAAGAGGAAATAGCAATGCTTGCTTCCACTGTTGAGTGCTGAGTGATGAAGAAGCTTTGCTCTGGTTATCAAGAAACGGGGAGGTTTACACTGATGGGTTTAAAGCAGTGTTTCCCGAAATGAGAGGTGCCACCCTTGGGGGGGGGCGCAGGAATGATCCAGGGGGGCAGTAGTAGCCTCAGATGCAATTGTGGGGCGTTGAATAAAAATAAGGGGGCAACAGAAGCAAAAAGACAGAAGGTTCCTCCTTCTCATTAGGACTATTTTCAATGTTATTCATAATTTTTACGTTAATATTATCCTTCATTGTCTTACTTTTCTGTGTGCAATGTGAATGTTACTATGGTTGGTTTTAATAAATAATTTTATCACTTCAAGCTTTAAGCTGTCTTCTTTGCAACAACATCTTTGTTTACCATGTCGTAGGATGTACCGTATTTTCCGCTCTATAAGACGCACACACACACACCCCCAAAAAGTAGGGGAAATGTATGTGCATCTTATGGAGCGAATGTTGGCTGTGCAGCTATTGCTGAAGCCAGAACAGCAAGAGGGAGAGATGTGCAGCAATCCCTCTTGGTGTTCTGGCTTCAGGGATAGCCATGCAAAGCCTCTTCAACATTTGATTCAGAATATTTTTTTTTCCTTGTTTTCCTCCTCTAAAATCTAGGTGCATCTTATGGTTGGGTGCGTCTTATAGAGCGAAAAATACGGTAGGTAGAAATAGAGATACATAAAAGAACGCAAATTTGTCACTACATCTTCCTGTTTGTTCGCTTACAGAATTTCTTTTTTCTGAAAAGAGGGCAGTAGGCCAAATAAGTCTGAGAGCCTCTGGTTTAGAGAGACTCTTTAAAGAAGCCCCTCCTCTCCTAGGTGCATGGGGACCCACTGTCTGGCGCTCTCAGTGAGCCACACTGGAGGCTGAATTTTAGTCAGAATAAATGTTGTTCCTGTGAGTGGCATTTGGCATAGGACTGGACTGTATCAAAGCTGAAGGGCCTCACACCTGAGGGTGCAATGCAGCCCTCCAGACCTCTCTATCTGGTCCTCAGGACTCTCTCCAGGCCACACTTCCTCGGCCACACACTCCACTCTCCTTGAGCATTTTTGCCTTGCAGGAATGTGCCCTTGAATGCCCCTTGCTTGCTTGGATGGAGGGGTGTGTGATACTGTAGAAACTAGCCTGCCACTCACAGGTAAGATTTATGGGTTTGCTGCTTTGCCTACCTTTTCCTCTGGCCCCACACACTTGTGGCCCCCAGGAGGTTGCTCATAATAGAGCAGGCCCTCAACTCTGAAAAAGGTCCTGGCCCCTGGCCCCTTGACCATATATGGCCATTACCCATCCTTGACAACATAGCATTATGAATTCTATCATGCTTTGAATGCAGATCTCCCCAGGTTCAAACCCGGTGAGCTCCAGTTAAAAGGATCAGGTAGCAGGCAATGAGAGAAACCTCTTTCCACTACCCTGGGAAGTTCCTTCCAGTCCAAGCAGACAACACAGTGGTACCTTGGTTATCGAACAGCTCAGTTCACAAACAACTTGGAACCCGAATGCTGCAAAAGCAGAAGTAGGTGTTCCAGTTTTCAAACTTTTTTTTTTGTGGAAATCAAACGTGCTCCATTTTGAGTCCCCCTATGTTTCCTGTTGTGCTTCTAATTTGCGTCGCCCTATTCAAGCCTTCCATTTCCAACTGCAGTGTTCTGAGGTGATATTTGGAGCTTATATTTGGTGCTTTTGTTTTTGCTATTTATTTTGCGTTTTTTGTTTTGCGGCTTTTTCAGTTGATTTGTTTTTGTGACTGTGTGGGTCCCAGTTCAGCTACTGATGGATTGAGTGAGTGAGTGAGTGAGTGCAGAAATGGATAAAAGCCCCCCATCCAAACAATGACTATCATCAGTGCAGGTAGGAATAAAACATTAATTTTAATTTTTATCATCTACAATACTGTTTTATGTATTGTATACTACAGTACATTGCTTATTGCTTTCATTTTATGGATCAATGGTCTCGTTAGATAGTAAAATTCATGTTAAATTGCTGTTTTAGGAATTGTTTTTAAAAGTCTGGAACAGATTAATCCATTTTGAATTACTTTCTATGGGAAAGCATGCCTTGGTTTTGGAACAGACTAATAATAATAATAATAATAATAATAATAATAATAATAATAATAATAATTTATTATTTTTACCCCGCCCATCTTGCTGGGTTTCCCCAGCCACTCTGGGTGGCTTCCAACAAAGATTAAAAATACATTAAAATGTCACACATTAAAAACTTCCTTAAACAGGGCTGCCTTCAGATGTCTTCTAAATGTCAGGTAGTTGTTTATCTCTTTGACATCTGATGGGAGGGCGTTCCACAGGGCAGGCGCCACTACTGAGAAGGCCCTCTGTCTGGTTCCCTGTAGCTTTGCTTCTCGCGGTGAGGGAACCGCCAGAAGGCCCTTGGCACTGGACCTTAGTGTCCGGGCAGAACGATGGGGGTGGAGACACTCCTTTAGGTATACTGGACGAAGGCCGTTTAGGGCTTTAAAGGTCAGCACCAACACTTTGAATTGTGCTCAGAAACGTACTGGGAGCCAATGTAGGTCTTTCAGGACCGGTGTTATGTGGTCTTGGCGGCTGCTCCCAGTCACCAGTCTAGCTGCCGCATTCTGGATTAGTTGTAGTTTCCGGGTCACCTTCAAAAGTAGCCCCATGTAGAGCACATTGCAGTAGTCTAAGCGGGAGATAACCAGAGCATGCACCACTCTGGCAAGACAGTCCACGGGCAGATAGGGTCTCAGCCTGCATGGAGCTGATAAACAGCTGCCCTGGACACAGAATTAACCTGCGCCTCCATGGACAGCTGTGAGTCCAAATGACTCCCAGGCTGCGCACCTGGTCCCTCAGGGGCACAGTTACCCCATACAGGACCAGGGAGTCCTCTACACTAGCCCGCCCCCATCCCCCAAGAATAGTACTTCTGTACTCAATCCATCAGCCACCATCCATCCTCCAACTGATTAAGTTTGAGAACCAAGGTACCACTGTACTGGCCAAGGCAGTCAAACAGATTTTATTTATTTATTTGTGTATTTAATTGAATCTGTATACTGCTTAATTGTAAATGAAACCTCTGAGGATTTGGTATAAGGCAGCCTCCTATGTTACCATACATCTGAATGCCTCTGAATGTCTTGGATGCTTTAGTTGAGATCCCTGCATTGCAGGGGGTTGGACTAGATGACCCTCAGGGTCCCAGGACTCTGATTCCAAATAGTTTTCAAATCCAGCAGCCAACGGAATCATCAGCACCAGCATAATTTTTATAGTCTAGAGCACTATAAAAATCTGCTTCCCTTTTTCTTTTTGTATTCTATTCTATCATTTGGATAATAAACTGGGTGATTGTATGTGCACATGTTAATTATGGAAAGGGAAGCAGATCTCCACTATACTAAACAAAGAAGGTGGGGAAGAGTCCTTTTAGCAACTTACAGATACGGTAAGAATAAATGCTGGTTGAGCTACTGAGAAAAGGCTGGGTTCATCTGATTTTCACACTAATGTTGCATGTTGGCTGGATGGCAACCATTTAGTAGCAAGAACTACTAAGGGCTCATATGCAAACCAATCTGAAGTTTTATTGCAGTCGTTTGGTATTTGTTGCAAACTCCACTCAGGTAGAGAGGGGTCTTCTCAGGAGTTCCAAAAGTAAATGCTCATGAAAATATACCCCCTTCTATTGCACTGGCTGTGCTTAGGAGATCAAACATCTCTCAGATTATTATTATTAGAAGAAGAAGAGCTATGACATGCTTTTTTGTCCGGGCATGCAGCCCCTTTGTGGCACAAGCAAACAAACTAGGAAGTATTCAACCAACCATAGTTTCCGGTTACGTCCAAACTAGGGGACTACGGTTACCAGCTTCAGAGAAGTCAGGATATTAAACCACGGTGTGAAGTTCATTATTTACCACTGCTTATTAATTTACATACCACTTGCCTGCCCAAATGGCTGTCAAGTACAGTGGTACTTCGGGTTAAGAACTTAATTCATTCTGGAGGTCTGTTATTAACCTGAAACAGTTTTTAACCTGAAGCACCACTTTAGCTAATGGGGCCTCCCACTGCCGCTGCACAATTTCTGTTCTCATCCTGAAGCAAAGTTCTTAACCCAAAGTACTATTTCTGGGTTAGCGGAGTCTGTAACCTGAAGCGCATGTAACCAGAAGCATATGTAACCCAAGGTACCACAGTATAAAATCAATTATAAAGTCCATACATAATCAAAAGCAGCTTTGAATTTCCTGGTTTGTTACCAAACTGAAATTGATAGTTTCCCAGTTCAAGGGGCGGGGGGACTGGAAGCTTGTGGCTAATTAGAGGCTTCCCAGTTTGATAGTGGGTTGCCCAAATTCGCTCCCACACTTACGGCAAAAGGCTTGTTCATATCTCAGAATATTAAGTCAAGTAATGATCACCTGAACGGGCAACGCTGTACCCCTTAAACTCACTACACGTACAGCATATGTAATGTCACCATGAGATTCTTGCAAGAGGACATGAGAAGTGGCCTTTTGGACTATATAAATTATAAAACTTAATGCTGTGAACTAAAGGAGACAGCAGTTAAGAGGCTATTACACTATTACAGGGATATGGCACTGATCGGAGTCAATGGAAAGGAGAGATTTCTGCAAGGCACACCGCGAAGTAAAGTGCTCTAGATCAACTGATAGCAGAAATCATTAAGAGCAAAGATAAAAATCAAGAAGCGGTGCTTTTGGGCTTTTTTGTTCTCCGTGTTGCAACTGAAGTTTGGAAGCTACAAATCCTACTTACTTGGCGCCACCATGTGGCAATAATCTGTATTGTCACTTTTTCCATCAATGGAGAATGGAAACTCTTGTTCACAAGCAAAAACATACCAACACTTGTGTAAGTCTCCTGACACAAGCCCACTAGGAAGGATAAATCCATAGGTAGCTTCCTATTAATGCAGATATGTAAATTCTGCAAGAATGCACTGTTTCTCATGCACCCACATCATTTTCGACAGACATTAACACATAAGAAGAGCTCTGCAGGATCTGACCAACAGCCCGTCTAGTCCAGCATCCTGTTCTTACAGTGGCCAACCAGATGCCTGTGGAAAGCCAACTATGCAGGACATGAGAACAACAGCATCTCCCTTCTCATGTTCTCCAGCAACTGGTGTTCGGCACAGAAGCAGAAAATAGTTATCACGGTTTGTAGCCGTTGATAGGATTAGACTAATGAAAGGAGGATAAGACTTTTCCAAAGCCATCCAAGCTGGTGGTTCCATCACTACCTGGCTGTGCAGTTCTGGAATGCTTACACATAAAGGTTGAAAAGCCAGGGTCTGTAGTGCTCAAACCTCACCCATTTAATAATATAAGAAACCAAAATGCGGGAGGGAAGCCCTGCTTGAGTGGAGTCTAGCCTGCGCTTACTGAGATCATTCAACCCTAGAAATATTCTGAAGAAAGGGAACAAATGAATGAGGTTGAGTAAGCCACGAACTGTAAAGTTTCCGGTTTCAGCTAATGTTCCAAGGGAAAGGATTCCTCTAACTCAGGGGAACTTGAGTTTTAAGTAGCCCCTGTGTGGACTTGACAGCATCAAGAAGGCCCTCTTCGCCAATAACCTGGGAAGGAAGTTCTCTTTTTGGAATATAGGCAAAAAGGATGCATATCCGCAACAGGGGCATAACTTTGGCCAGCTTGCCTACTGCAGAAGCACGTTCAACTGAGCTGCACAGCCTTCTCCCCTAGATCAAGCTCGGAGGAAGCCCGCTCCGAAAATCAACATGAGGCAGGATACAGATTCCTATGGGGCTGATTAACTGCCGGGAGCAGCTGTGATCTGTGGACAGCTGCCCCACGCTGAGCCTCTGAAATGCAGGTGACAGCTTCTCAGTGAAATACCCTCAGGCCCTGGAGTGGCTCCACCCACCCAGGCTGGTCTACGGATCCTCCTGGGCAGAAAGCTATGGAAGAAGCTTCTTGTTCCAGTTGAAGAACAAACACTTCCTGAGCTCTGACGTACAGTATATTCCCATATCCTTTCATTGCCCTTCAATCCTGACCCCTGGGTTGTTCTCCTCAGTCCTACCTCCTGCTTTGACCCCAAGCCTTCTCCATCCCACTGCTCCTGGTTCATTTCTGGCCGTCATCCAGCATCCAAGCGCCAACAGTGACACAGTCCCTTTCCTCCTCTCCAAGGCAGTTAAAGCATATAATATGACTTTTTGCTTTAATCACGATGTTTAGCTTTTTTTTGGTTGTTGCTTTGTTATCAGTGTTTTATGGACTGTTAATAGTTTTTACACTGATGATTTGCTAATTATTCCACTTGATTTCTGCTGCATTTGTGATGTTCTGTTACGTTCCATCATATGCTCCTTCTCTTTATTGTTTGTAAGCCACTTTTGGGATTCATTTGAAAGGAATGCAGCCTAGAAACACAATAAATCAAATCAAATCGATTTTGGAACAGCAGGAGTCAGAAGATAACGACACCAAGGAATGGCCACATTTGTGAGTCGTCAGAGGCCATGTTCAGGGCTACCGATGGACAGAAGAGACAGGATTACAGTGGTACCTCGGGTTAAGTACTTAATTCGTTCTGGAGGTCTGTTCTTGACCTGAAACTGTTCTTAACCTGAAGCACCACTTTAGCTGGGGCCTCCTGCTGCCGCTGTGCCGCCGCTGCACAATTTCTGTTCTCATCCTGAAGCATAGTTCTTAACCCGAGGTAATGTTTCTGGTTTAGCGGAGTCTGTAACCTGAAGCATATGTAACCTGAAGCATATGTAACCCGAGGTACCACTGTAGATGGTTTGATCTAGCAGGGCTACTCTGATATCCTCACAGGGCGGTTTTCAATTTACACCACAGATAAGGAACCCATAGTTCTCCAAACTTCCCAAATCCCATCAGCCCTAACCAGCATGGCCAGTGGTCAAGGATCATGAGAGTTGCAAGCCCAGCAACATTTAAGAAGTTGCAAGTCCCCCCATTCCTACTTTATGCCAAACCTAGTTCAAGACAAACAGGCTTAATAATTTAGGTGGACTCTTTTGAGCACTTAGCAAACTAGCTATGCAAACACAATGCAGCTATTGACTGGGATGCTGAGTTTGCTCCCATTGGCAGGAGAATCCCCTGGACAGAGTTCCACACATGGGATCTTCCAACCGGCGGAAGAGAAGAGGCAACTCTCAACTGAGGTTGAGACATCTGGAGGGCAGCAGGCTGGCGAAAGCTAAACCAAGCCAACAAGAAACGCAGCCAAAAAAACACAATAAGTAAAACCATACCTTGCACCCCTTCCAGGAGCAGATCCACTCCTTTCCTATAAAAGCCAAAGGCAGCCTCATAGTCTTCCTCTTCCTCCTTCTTCAAGGCCAGCTTTATCAGCTCCCCTGCCTTGTCCAGGTAGTCTCGCCTGCCAAGCTTGGCCTTTAAGCTCCCAGTGAACAGGCCCCGGCTCTCCCTCTCGCCATCGGGTTTGCTCCATTCGTGGTCCGAAACGGCAGAGGCCTGCGCCAGCGGTTCGGCGGGAAAGCTGAGGCTGAAGGATCTGCTGGGGGAATTCTGGTTAGATGCCATTCCATCATCTAACTCAGCAAGAGAGTCCACATCAACGGTCAAAGAGATCAGGTCGCTGTCGCTTGAGAAACCTGAAGGGCAGAAGGAGAATGGAGTTGGGAAAGAATCTGGTGGGTCATCTAGTCCAGAGGTAGCCAAAATGGCATCTTCCACCCGCGGGCAAATCATGGCTACCAGAGGGTCTAATTTGGCCAGTGAGACCCATGTCCTAGTGTCAATCAGGTGATGTCACTGAGTGATGTCAGCTGATAGGCAAGGGGATTGAAGTCTCCACTCATCCACTGGTGAGCAGACAGTTCAGTCCTGCTGGGTGCTGCTTCACCAGTACATTTTCTGAGGGGAACGCACTGGCAAAGAAGATCCCTCCCTCCCCACATGGCACAATCCAAGACTTCAGCTATTCACAGAAGCAACGATCAGCACGACAATGCTGCGTTCGCGACCAAAAGTCAAATCGACCATTCCTTACTCACGCTTACCTCCATACTCTGACTGACTGAGTGTCACGTCATCAAGGAGACCGGCATCCTTCCGAGCTTGAAACCAAAGGTGGGGAGGAGAGGGGAAATATATAGAAGGGAAAGTGGGTGAGTTTCTGTAGCCCAAGACAAGTCACAACTCTTGAAATGACGCCTGCATGTGTTATAACTGGGATACTGAACCCTTTCTCTAATCTGTGTAGAAATCAAATGACCTTGGCCGCATTCAAGCTCAAAGCACAATAATACACCGCTTTAAACAGTTGTGGGGGAAGCCATGAGTTTTTAAAATGGTAGCACAGCACTTTAAATGGTGTGAGGAGAAAAGGGTCTGAGAAACCAACCCCTCGCTAACTAAAACAATATAAATGAATCACATGCTTGTTAAAGACATTGCAGATATGCCAAACTACAGACTTGCAGCCTGGTCCTAGCCACTTTTGCTCAGAGTTCCCACAGTTTTTTAACAGGGCTTATACCCTAAGCAAGCAAGCTTAGGGGCGCAAGTGTTAGAAGTGCCTTTTACAGAAAGACAGCTGCATTAAGGTATCTCAAGCTCTGGCATTAGCAGGTTTTATCCCATATCAGCGAAGAGTGGCAGGGTTTGGGACTCCATGCATGCTAAAAATTACAGCTGAAATGCTAATGCTGCCATCTAGAGGAGATGAAGAGGGAAAATGTGCACTTTTACATTCCTTGACTATGCTATAAATCACCCTACTTGGTAAACTTGGGCTGGAGACAAAATTACAAGAGGTAACACAGTGGGAGCCAACCTTCAGAACTGCAGACCGACAGGCTGTCTGTCAGGGAATCCGACAGAGGATCTGCAGGGCCAATCAATTCAGACCCAGCATGTACTTCTCCATCCTTGAAAGAGAAAAAGAAATTAGGACTTATTTAACTGTTACTTGCTATGAATTAACACAACTTCCACTTTCACCAAGAAAAAGAAGAGCTATAGAAAAACGTGGCCCGGTTACAGAGGCTTCACATTCTCCCCATTCAAAACCTAACTTCTTAAATAAAAGGCTCACTCATATTTTCACCCATCTGGGGAAAGGAAAAGTTATACCTCCCCTCCCCACACTGGAAGCCCCCCACACCTGAATGATATTTTTTTAAGCTCATAGTTGCCAACTACATATTTATTGAGTGTGCAGTTTAGCCCTAAGTATCTAGCAACTATAAGCAACACATTCTAAGCAGCCTTCTCGGTGAAGAAAAATATCATTTACTTTAATAATAATAATAATAATAATAATAATAATAATAACAACAATAATAACAACAATAATAACAACAACAACAATAACAATAACAATTTATTATTTATACCCCGCCCATCTGGCTGGGCTTCCCCAGCCACTCTGGGCGGCTCCCAACACAATATTAAAATACAGTAATGCATCAAACATTAAAAGCTTCCCTAAACTTTAAATCACCCTGCTTGCCTACAGCCCTATTCCACAAAAGAGAGCAGTTGTGAAGGGTGAGTGGCATTCTGGCTGCACACAAGTGTCTCCTTTGCAGGCATATTCCCATTTATTCATATATTGAGTGATATAGAACACACCAGCACCTCTTGCAATTCATGGGAGATACATAGGTAGCTACTTAGACATGATGGCTAGCTATGACAGCCTCCACTGTCGGAGGTAGTATGACTCCGGACACCAAGATGCTGGGCATTGCAAAAGGGGAGAGTGCTGTTGCACGCAGACTTCCTCCTTGCAGGCTTCCCACGGGCATCTGGTCGGCCATTTTGAGAACAGGGTGCTGGACTAGATGAGCCTTTGGTCTGATCCAGGTAGAGCTCTTCTTAATGTCCTACTGACCATGCTAACTGCGCAAGGGTTCCCAGAATCTGGTATATGGCTGTTTAAAGACAGGCACATGCCATTCATGCCTACATGTTTAGGAAATGAATGGTATCCCTAGCTAGCAGGACCGGTTGTCAGGCATGATGGGAACTGTAGTCCAGAAACAGCTGGAGACCCAGGTTTGGGAAACTCTGCTTTGAGCTTTCACAAATGCAGGCAAACCAAGCTTCAGAGCTGTATTTCCTAATACCACTTCATTTATTTTTAAAAATAATTTTTAAATTGATTTTCCAGTATTGACCCAATATTACCACAGTTTTGCCTATTATGCAGATTCCAATTAATGTCAAAATAATTCCAACTGATTCCAAATTTATACAATTTAATCAAAGTGGTTTCCCGCGCTCCTTGATCATTTTTTTAATGCAGTCCTTATATTGTTGCAGTTCTTTTTTTATTATTATCTAATTACATTTCAGTTGGTATATTAATCAGTAAGAAAACGGCTACCTTTTTAACTATTAACTAATCTTGTTAATACCTTATCTAACTTTCCAAGGATTTCAAATGAGGTGCTCTAATTATTTTCCTCTTCTCTGCATGTGCCAGTCTAACACCACTAACACCACTTTAAATAATCATGGTTTCCCCAAAATAATTATGGGAACTGTAGATTGTCTAGGATACTTAGTTGTTAGGAGACCCCTGTCTGCCTCCCAGTTTTTATAATTCCCAGAGTTCTTGTGAAGAGGGATTGACTCTGAAAATTGCATCTCTGTGAGGCAAATAAGAGTCTCCTAACAACTCTCAGAATCCCTGCGACAGGGTGAGCTCCCATTGCTCAGTCCCAGCTCCTGCCAACCTAGCAGTTCGAAAGCATATCAAAGTGCAAGCAGATAAATAGGTACCGCTCTGGCGGGTAGATAAACGGCGTTTCCGTGCGCTGCTCTTGTTTCGGTGCTCCGTTGTGCCAGAAGCGGCTTAGTCATGCGGGCCACATGACCTGGAAAAACTGTATGCGGACAAACATTGGCTCCCTCGGCCAGTAAAGCGAGATGAGCGCCGCAACTCCAGAGTCGTTCACGACTGGACTTAACTGTCAGGGGTCCTTTACCTTTACAATTTTAACAACTCTCAGAGCCAGGGCTTTTTTTCAGCCAGAACTCACCGGAACTCAGATCAGGCAGCTCTCAGGTGGGCACCACTGCCATGATAAGAGAACAAGTGGGGCATTCACAGTTCCAGCACCTCTTTTTGTAGAAAAAAATAGCACTGCTCAGAACCCTTAACAAGCTACAGTTCCCAGAATCCTTTGGGGGAAGCCATGACTGCTTGAAGTGGTATGATACTACTTTAAAGGTATGGTGTGGGTGTGGCTTAAGTTCTACTCAAGAGTAGACCCACTGAAATTAATGGACCTAACTTACTAGGTTTCTTTCATTTCAATGGGTCTACCCTGAGCCCATCTGGGCCAAATGCCACCCCACATGTAAACCCATTTAAAATGGGTTCCTCCTCCTCCCTCCTTCCCTAGGGGAGACCCTTTTTATGTCGCCTTGACCTGACTCTCAAAAGAGTAGCTGCCTTAAAGAGCGTGGCTGTTGCTTATTCTGCCTAGTGGCATCACTGACAAGGCGTGGAGCGGCTCAGAAGTTATTTAACCTTAAAGAAATCTTCAAGCTGCTTGCTGTTAAAGAGCGCCGGGATGTTGGCAGAGAACTGAAGCAAGTCTTCCGCGCACTGTCTCCTCTCTTCAATCACACTTTCTTCAAATCGCCCTGAAACATAAAAAGCATCAACATTCTGAGAAACAATTAAGCCTTTTCCTTGCTTTATCAAAAACAAAAAACAAAAAAACCCCACCACCCTAAGAGAAGAAAGCCCCGCATCTATCAAGACGCATGATCACTTTGGGAGACAGTGACAAGCTTCACACTTCTCAAAATGCCCCCTACAATCCTGCCTTCTGCAATCAAATGATATAATCTGGCAGCGGCTCACAGAACCCAAGATTCCTCCCTCCTTAAAAGACGTGCGAAGCAACACTCCAGATTAGCCAAGAGACACAAGCATATGTCCATCAGTTTCCAGAAGCTAAATGTTCTAATCCTCCTTGTCACATTATGGATGGCCACGTTCTGCCTTAGCTACGGGCCTAACCCTGCGCAGACTGGATTGCCACCTAGCAAGGCTCTAACTGCATGTGTCAACGACACGATTGCTAAAATTAAATACCGGACGCCAATGGGATTCTTCTTCTTTTTTTTTAATTTCCCTTCCCCTAATGGTAATTGCTGCACCAGGATTGGAGTGGAGAGGGGCCGATTTTACGGAGTTTGCAGCTGGAGAGGGAAAGATTCTATTTCACCTTCCTGAACGCTGCAATCTTGGTACAGACAGTTATTTAATTTTTAAAGACACACAGCGCGATTACTAATCGCATCATTAACATCACACGTAGTTGGGCCCTCAGCTAACATAAAGGCAGAGGCTTGGATGGATGTTAAGTGGAACTCTGCTTATGGGACGCTCCCATCGGAAGGAGAGGCAATTTTCGCCCGAATTCCCTCTCCCACCTGCAGCCCCTGTGCATCCCAACCCGGAAATCTGCTCCGGAGGGCTGGAGGACTGCCCAGAACAGTTGGAGGTACAGGAGCTGCTGGGGGAAATGGGAATAGTCAGAAACTGGCACCTTCTCCCCCCATCAAAGAGAGACCCCACTGGATTAAAAGTTATTATGTGAATAGGAGTCCTCCCCTCCACAGAAATATTCTAGTCATTTTTTTTATTTATTATTTTGTTCCCAAAAAGTGTGGTTTATTGCAATATATATGTATTCCGTATCTGTTGTCTGATTTTGACAATTTTGAGATAAGACAGAGTTATGAGATTTGCAGCGGCAGCCCAAAAGCGGAGGGTAAAACTAATGGAGGCTAATATGGCAAAGCACGATAATTTAATTGGATGATTTGATTTAAACATTTATCTGGATGCCTTTAAATGTATCAGCTCTCTTGACCATTTGTACTCCAATGCGTATTTTTGTTTTATTCTTCTGTCATCTTTTGTATGTTGAATATTTAGTAGTAATATTATCTTTAGATTAAAACAGACCAAAATACTAACAGTGCACTTTTCATTTCATTTTTTCTGTGGTTAATATGACCATGATGGCCAAAAGAACAACACAAAACGGTAGTAATATTTATATTCTGAAATGCTCCATAAATACTTTATCTTTCGCATTGGGTGATGAATTCAGCTTTCTGAACCCTGCCAGCCTTCATTGTGGGGGTGAGAGGGTGAGCTTTTAGACCTTGGCTGGATCTACACAGATATAAAAAACACTATGGGGAGAAAAGCTATAAAAAAAATACAGCTCCCAATTGATATTTTCACAGACTTTGGATTTCTGCTCTACAGCAGGATCTGGTGTCACATTTTTATGATGCATTTATAACGTTATAAATTCACCTGTGTAGCTAAGATGATTATGATGATAATAATAATAATAATTTTTTATTTATACCCCGCCCTCCCCAGCCAAGGCCGGGCTCAGAGCGGCTTACAAGCAATAATAAAAACAAGATGAATGATTACAACTTAAAAACAAAAATAAAATACAACATTAAAATAATGGAACATTAAAATATTAAAATGTAGCCTCATCGCAGGAGGAGAAGGAAAAGAAAGGGGGGAAAAGAGAGGGAGGGAATCAAATTGGCTCCAAGCCAAAGGCCAGGTGGAAAGAAATCAGATCCTGCAGGGCCCTGGTCTCATGAGGCAGAGCGTTCCACCAGGCCGGAGCCAGAGTTGAAAAGGCCCTGGCTCTGGTTGAAGCCTATCTAACCTCCTTAGGGCCTGGGACCACTAGGGTGTTGTTATTTATGGACCTTGAGGCTCTCCGTGGAGCATACCAGGAGAGGCGGTCTCGTAGGTACGAGGGTCCTAGGCCATGAAGGGCTTTAAAGGTCAAAAGCAGCACCTTAAATCTGACCCTGTACTCCACCGGGAGCCAGTGCAGCTTGAAAAGCACTGGGTGAATATGCTCCCATGGCAGAGACCTCCATGAGGAGCCTCGCTGCAGCATTCTGCACCCGCTGGAGTTTCTGGGACAGCTTCAAGGGCAGCCCCGCATAGAGCTAATTACAGTAGTCAAGCCTGGAGATGACCGTCGCATGGATCACTGTGGCCAGGTCGGGGCGGGAAAGGTAAGGGACCAACTGCTTGATGCGGCGAAGGTGGAAAAATGTCGCCTTGGCTGTTGCTGTAACTTGCGCCTCCATGGAAAGGGAGGCGTCAAGGATTACACCCAAACTCTTAAAGGAAGGCAATGGCACTAATTGGGCCCCGACAAGAGAAGAGAGTTGGTCCCTCATCCCCATGCCATCCCGACCTAGCCATAGGACCTCTGTCTTCGAAGGATTTAGTTTCAATCGGCTCCCACGAAACCATCCAGCCACAGCTTCCAAGCATCTGGTCAGTGTGTTCGGGGCTGAGTCAGTGTGGCCATCCATCAGCAGATAGAGCTGAGTGTCATCAGCATATTGGTGATAGCCCAGCCCAAAGCTCCGGATAATCTGGGCAAGGGGGCGCATAAAGATGTTAAAAAGCATTGGGGAGAGAATTGCACCCTGCGGCACTCCACACACCAAGGAGTGGCGCGACGACATTTCCCTCCCTAGTGCCACCCTCTGTCCCCGACCAGAGATAAAAGAGCACAACCAGTTACGGGCTATGCCCTGTATCCCCACATCTGCGAGGCGGTGGTTCAGAAGATCATGATCGACCATGTCAAAGGCTGCTGACAAATCTAAAAGGATCAGCAGTCCTGACCCACCTCGATCCAGTTGTCTACGGAGATCATCTGTTAGGGCAACCAGAGCCGTCTCCGTCCCAAAATCAGGACGGAAACCAGACTGAAATGGATCTAATGCCATCTGATGATGATGATAGTAATAATTTATTTTTTATTTATTTTTTAATTTATTTATTTATTTATTTATTTATTTATTTATTTATTTATTTCCCGCCCATCTGGTTGGGTTTCCCCAGCCACTCTCGGAAGCTTCCAACAAAATATTGAATATACAATAAAACACCAGACATTAAAAACTTCCCTAAACTAGGCTGCCTTTAGATGTCTTCTAAAGGTCAGATAGTTGTTTATTTCCTTGACATCTGATGGGAGGACGTTCCACAAGGAAGGCGCCACTACGGAGAACCAGGCATCTGCCTGGTTCCCTGTAACTTTGCTTCTCGCAGTGAAGGAACCACCAGAAGGCCCTTAGAGCTGGACCTCAGTGTCCGAGCTGAACAATGGGGGTGGAGATGCTCCTTCAGCTATACTGGACCAAGGCCATTTAGGGCTTTAAAGGTCAGCACCAACACTTTGAATTGTGCTCGGAAACATACTGGGGCCCAACGTAGGGAGCCAATGTCCCTTATCTTTGCAGAAATAGACTTGAAAGGCTCTGGGTAACGCCTGACAAAATCTTACAGGAGTAGCCAAGTTCCAGCCATCATGGAAGCAGTTTGGGGGCTTTGTATTGCTTCTCACACTTCCACATAACTAACAGAAACAGACTTCCCCAACCCTGATGGAAAGACACTTTTATTTATATTGTAGCTGTAATGTTCCTTGGTTATGCTATTTTCCGTGCAAAGTATCTCTTTTGGGGAAAAATATTAAAAATATAACCTTTTAAAAAGAATGAGACAGATGCATGGAAGGTAAGCTTCAGGTTGTGTTTTTTCCGGGTTACAGACGCGCCGAAACCCGGAAGTAACCCATTCTGGAACTTCTGGGTTTCAGCGCGTTTCAGCGGTCACGCATGCGCAGAAGCGCCGAATCGCAACCCGCGCTTGCACAGACGCGGCGCTGCGGGTTGCGAATGTGCCTCCCATGCAGATCACGTTCGCAACCCAAGCGTCCACTGTACACTGAAACAGCCCTCCAAGGACTTTTCACTGTAGTGTCAGAATCAGTGTTCAAAATGAGCCAGGCGTTGGCGCATTTTGCACCTAGTTATCAGCCACTTGTGACCAAGTGAAGATGCCTGGGCGCCAGGGTGGCATCCGACATCTCCACCATCTGGAGGTGCCTGCCTCAAGAATCCTTGGATCTGGACTGTTTTCACACACTAATAACCACACCCTATCCATTATATTTTATCTGCATCATCAGAATGAATTGCAGGAACCAAAGTGCTTCTTCTGTGCAGCCTCAGCAGGAGCACTGAACAATGTCATGGTTGTCACTTGTCTTCACTTACCCCACCCCACTGCCCCGCTCACAGTTGTGAAGAATGTTCTTACGTTATGAATGGCCCGTGTCACCATTAAAAGAGAGGGGTAGGAATAGGCCAAGATATTTGTGGATTGTCCCTGAGTTAAGTGGCTTTTCTTCATTAAGTTCTCCAAGTTCTCAACCTGTGGGTCCCCAGATGTTGTTGGACTACAACTCCCACCATCCCTCACCACTGGTCATGCTGGCTAGGAATGATGGGAGTTGTAGTCCAAGAACATCTGGGAACCCACAGGTTGAGAAACACTGCGCCTAGCTCAAGTTTGTCATCTGAACTAGCCAGATGTTTAACTGAGAATCAATCACAGCCAGTCCATCATTTGAAAAATAAGACTTTACAGCCAGCTTGCCCAAAAATGGCAACTAGACATTTAGTTTTGGCGACTGAAACCCTGGTTTTAGGAGCCATTTGGTGCCTGGTTTTTATATCTGACTTTCTAACACGGGTCAGATAGAAAAGACTACACCAGTTACTACGGCCAGCTCACTTCGGCCATTTAGAAAAGTTGCAGAGTCTGGGGTTTTCAAGAGGACTTTTGCCTCTGAGTGAGAGAGATGCATTATTGCTCTGTGCCACATTGACTAGGATCACTGCTTGTCATTGTGTATTAGCTGTCTCTTCAATGAATAAATAAAGCAGGAGCAGCCAATGTGGTATCCTGCAGATGTTGTGACACCACAACTCCCATTATCCCTCAGCATTGGCCATTCTGGCTGGGGCTGGCTTGAGCTGCAGAGACCAAGTTGTAGATGGAAAGGATCTTTCGTGTAACATTTGTAATCATTCAAAAGTCACCTGGAGAGAGCCTCACAAGGAAGGGGAACAGGAATTTAAAATACTGATTAAGGCTACCCTCTGACACGCACACTTAGGAGTAACTCAGGGGCACTCACTTTTGAGTAGGTGCGTACGGGGTTGTAAGTTACTTTGCTGAAGCCAGATCTGGGAGCAGGACCGAAGATCAAAGAAAGCTGAGCAGCTGGGTCTATTGTCATTAACTTTTGGTTTCCAAGCTCTGTGCCAGAATTGTCTAACTGGTGGAGAAGGTGGAAAACTCCAAGCAAAATTCAGGAAAGCAGCATGAACTCTTTCCTCATCATCAAAGGGTTCTTATAACCCCGTGGTGCACAGGTCTCTATTTTAGCAGCACCGAAAGAACAATACATTGGCTTTCCATCTTTGAAACTTTGTGGGAACGGGTGAATTCTTAGCTCTCCACCCATTTTTCAAAGGGGAACAGGGTGCAGAGAGAAAGGAATGTAGCAGCTCTTCCGGACTACAGAAGTATTTAGAAAACATTTATTCAAGTTGCTGTGCAGCTATGGAGGTGAGGAGAATGGGCACACTCTGGCTTCCCTCATCACCCAAAAAACTAAGCCTTGCTGGAAGTGGGCTGCCTTTTTGAGATTATTCCCATAAAGGGAAGATCAGCTTGGACCCTAGTAGTTTTTGAAGGCTTAACAACTTGCCTTGCGACATAAAGACTGGCATTCAGAGAATGTGTTTAGGTTCATCTACGTAGCCTGCAGATGTTTGGTGGGCTCTGGTCCAGTGGTAACCAGCACTGCCTTCCACGCTACAGCCTCTTCTTTCAACGTGGGGTACTTAGGTTAACTGTTCTGTGGATATTCTGTTCCATATATACACCAAGACAGGGCTAGCCAACATGGTATCCTCTAAATGGATTCCAACCCCCATCATCCCTGACTGGGAAGGTCTACAGAACAAAGGAGCAGGTAACAATAGGTTTTCGTCCCTATTTTGTGTTAGAAAATGTCTTGAAAGCAGGGGAATTACTTTTTGCTTTTTCAAAAAATAAATGAGAAAACTAACGAGCAATAACTGTCAAGCGCATTGCCTTAATTTTACTATTCCAAATGCGCAAAACATTCCAGTCTTACCCTCATCCTTCCAAATATTTGTCCGCCCTTCTATTGTGCTCTCGCTCTTGCCAACTCTTGTTCCCAATGCAAGCTGTTGTTAAAAACACACACACACACTCACATCCAAAACCCACAAAACCCAATTATGCTTGAGCAGAGAACCTCTGCTTGAGCAGAGAAATTAAACAATGCCACTTTCAGAGCACATTTTACCCAGAATTCTAATCTTGCTCATGCAACTCAATAAAAGCATCCAGAGAGGTAAGGAGATGATGGTTTGAAGGGAGGGGGGCTGTTTTATTCATCATTGCTTCCTTTAGGGAACTCCTCAGAATTGCTGTATTATTACAAGCATGCTGGAAAATTCCATTAGAGAAATGGGACCTGCAACAAAATGTTGCAACATCAAGTGCTCCTGTTCAGAGCACCAGCCAGCCAGCCATGACCTCTTCCAAGACACCCCATTCCACCCTCCCTGCTTCCACCACCACCAACAGACACCCAATACCCCATGCTCCCTGAACATGATCAGTCCTCATTGAGCTGATCTGTGCTTCTGCCAACCTTGAAACTCCTCCAAGGCTGCCAGCATCTTCCTCTGGGGTATAGATAGTGCCATTTTGGCTATCTGAGGATCAGCAGTTGGAAAAACAAGCCCACCTTTTTTATTAAAATAGAAGAGGACATTCATCCAATTCCCAAGTTCGCAAGTTTCTCTGGGTAGTGGGAGCCCTGACACTTCAGATTTGGAAGGCAAATGTAAAATTAACATGGGGTATAAATGGGGTACCTACCAAGAGCGATTAGATTTTTCAGAAGGAAAGCCAAAAATGGAAAAATTAGAAGAGATGAAAGAATACGTGCCAGACTGGCTAAATTATTATCCAATTAATTCAAAATTTAAGGCAAAAAACAACAACTGGGATTTAGAGAACAACAATCACTTTCAATGGCATCCCCATATCTTATTCTTATTCTTTATTAAATTTGTTAGCTGCTTTGCCTTGCAAGGCAACCCAAAGCGACTTACAAACCTGCCCTTACCAGCCAACTGTACCCAGTAGGATGGAAAAATACTTGCCAACTTAGATGTTTTAATACTGCTACCCTCCATGAGCAGCACATGCCTCTCACAATGGCTGGCATAATAAACAACAATGATAAATAACAATGAAGCAGTTTAACACAACCAATTGTTTATAGTTTGCAAAAAGCAGTAAAAAAAAAGTCACAATCTCACCAGCTAATGTGGCAATCAGAATGCTTTCCTAAGCAGGAATATTTTGTCTACCCTCTGAAAGATCAATGATAAAAGGAAGCCAGCCAGATGTCCCTCTCTGGGGAGGGGATTCCCAAGGGAGAGGGTCATTGGGGGAAGGGTTTGGGATCTCCCATCCACACAACAATGGGGGGGGGTCAGGGCCTCCTGATTTTAATGAACTTTAAAGCCTAGGACTTGCCGATCAGGAGGTCGGCGGTTCGAATCCCCATAACGGGGTGAGCTCCCTGCTCCTGCCAACCTAGCAGTTCAAAAGCACATCAAAGTGCAATTAGATAAATAGGTACCGCTCCGGCGGGAAGGTAAATGGCATTTCCGTGCACTGCTCTGGTTCGCCAGAAGCGGCTTAGTCATGCTAGCCACAGGACCCGGATGCTGTACGCCAGCTCCCTCGGCCAATAAAGCGAGATGAGCGCCGCAACCCCACAGTCGGCCACGACTGGACCTAATGGTCAGGGGTACCTTTACCTTTACCTAGGTGAATAAAAGGCAGGAGATGCTCTAGAATTTTTAGTGCAGTGTAGCTGACCATCTGAAAAATCAGTATTTTCATTGAAAGCCAGGACAAAAAGTATACAGGTGTATGTATATATGATATCTGCACCATCTGAACTATGTGCTACATAACTTCCGACACGTGGCAGAGAACTTAGCCAAATATACATGGGAAAGTGCATATTCTAATATCGTCAAACATGTTTTTCTATACATATAATGAAAATCTACGAATGTTATCACACTGCAGTTCACTTTGCCACAGACAGGTGGGGCAGTGAACTGCACCATGAGGATAAACTGGGCTCTCAGGCATGCTCTGGGGGGTGGGCAAGAAGGGAAGGAACTGGAGATGGAGACAGGCGAGTAGGCCAATAGGCAGACTGGCAGCCCAGGCCAGTGGGCAGGCTTCTTTCTCACACTTCCCACAGCATTGGCAGTGAAGAAAAGAAGGGGAGAAAGAAGCTTTGCTCTCTCCTTCATCACCCACCCACCCACCCCACCTCCAGACTGGCAGGCTTCTTTCTCCAGCACCCTCAGAGATAGTGGGTACTTAGGAGAGGCAGGTTGGTGAGGCAAGCAAGTGAGCGGGTAGCCCAGGTGAACTGAGGAAGTTTTGGGTACTCTAGCAGAAACAATGTGGGGGGGGGCAAGGGGGGTTTGGTAGGGGGCAGGTGGGATTGGTGGGCAAAGAGAGCAAAGCGTAGTCCCTAATGACGAATATAGTTTGATGGGCGGTATCGTTATTTGCACATACA
The DNA here is from genome assembly GCF_964234715.1 of Podarcis melisellensis. Classification (NCBI taxonomy): domain Eukaryota; kingdom Metazoa; phylum Chordata; class Lepidosauria; order Squamata; family Lacertidae; genus Podarcis; species Podarcis melisellensis. Next base: position 25,875,098 of record NC_138530.1, on the reverse strand, counting down.
GCACATTTCTAAGTGGGTCCTCGACTTGCTACCTTTAAGCCTCCACTGAGTGTGGCACAGAGGTGATTCATCTCACTGCTACCTGACAGAAGATTGCAAAGATTGCACCAGGTTGTCTTCTACTGAACTATGGTCCCCACCACGAACATGGCCTTTGCATTCAGCAGGAAGAGGTGCAATTGCAACAAGAAATCGGGGAAGCCCTGGTGCATGTCTTTCAAACGTCACAGCTACCTGCCACTTCAGAGATGCAATAATTTTGTCACTTGCTTTTGGACCACTTGCTCAGCAGCTCTGTATACTAACCAGGATGACATTTAAATTATAGAAATAAGTTGGGGGGCCCCCTCTCTCCTTGCCAAGTCTTTTGGGCACATCAGCATCATGTCCTTGAGCTTTTTAAAAATTTAACACTCTGTGGCAATTCTAGGCACGGCATGAGCCTCGCAAAAAAAAAAAACCCATTCAGTCTGGGCCAATATGTTATTCTGCAACGGAGAAACCCAGAGAAACTGCAAAGCTCAAAGGAAAGAAAGCCTTTCTGCAGCATGATACAAGGCTCATTCTTGGTGCTAGCAAAAGTTGTGAGACCAAGCTAGCTGTCTCTCTTATTATGGTTGTTTTGTCATAGCAATTCCTCTCTTGTTTAATTTAGTACAAGGGTGGCCAACAAAGTGACCTTCAGATTATGTTGGGCTCCAACTCCCATCAGTCCCAGCCAAGCTGGCCAATAGGCAGGGAAGATGTGTGTTGCAGTCCAACAACATCTGAAAGGCACCAAGTTTGCCACCGCTAATTCAACAGCAGCTCACCCAGTCGGGCAGAGCAACAATGATAGTTTTCTGGCTGCGGCATTGCTGTCACTTACTGGGAAGAGGAGGTAGCAGAGAGGTCAGTGCAGTGTGTGAGGGCAGTGGTGAAGTTAATCCGGCACTCCACAAGTGCATTTGCACCGTGCCACCCTCCCAATCTTCTCTGCCTCCCTGGTAATCTACAGCAACCCTGCCGCCAGGAAGCTAACACTGCGGCTCTGACCCACCAGGTGAGCCCCCTCTGCCCTAACATGGACAAAATATTAAACTTTCTTATTTTTAAGAAGATAATCACGCTTGGAAGTATAGAAGCCCTTTCCGTGCAATGGGGGTTATAATACCAGGAATGCCTTGCAGCCTCAAGCCCATGAGATTTCCCTTTCCTAATAATTTTTCAGAGCTAACACATGACTAACCATAGTTATCTCAACTCACAGATCAGCACAACAGCCAACTGTGGTTTGGAGCTAACCCTGTGGTTATTAAAAAACACATGAAGAAATTATGGTTAACGGCTAACCCTTGGTGCATTTCAAAAATAAAAGGGAGGGGGAATCTGCACAAATGAAGGAAGTAATAAGAAAGGAACTCAGGGATATGAAAATATGAAATAAAATATTACATATGAAAGAAAATATTAAGTAGTGTTGGGTCTACAGCAAATCCACAGAAGTGTCTCTCTGCAAAGTTTGCAGATCTGCACTATCATTTATGTCTAAGTTTCCACGGTCACTACTAAAACATGTTATAGACCCATTATAGTGGGTGAAGAGAGGTTTGTGGGTTTTTGTTTCCTTATGCAATACCAGTTACTAGAGTTTAAAAGAGTGGCCAGATGGGTGGGGTATTATTATTATTATTATTATTATTATTATTATTATTATTATTATTTCTACTACTACTACTAAACTGATCACACACAATATACTTCAGTTACTATGTTGCTTTTGGCAGAATCAAAACAATGCTAGCACAATACAGAACTCTGAAAATCCACAGATTTATTCACCAATCATTCCCAAATGATTTTAGCAAATTTAAAAAAAAAAGTATATATGCTTACCAAATACTATTGCTTTAGCAAAAGGAGGAAACAATTCTGTATGCCTGAATAAGTGTTTATGAATCTGCCAGAGTTCTTTGTGCAATTTCTTAAAGTCACTGTATCTCTTCCAAACGACTATCTGAAGTGAAAACAGAAAACAAACACCCATGAGGCAATCATTCCTGCTAATTGAGCATTTACCAAGAATGGCAGAAACCAACACAGTAGCGTATTAGACGTGCCCTATGAGATCTTTTTAAAAGTCACTAAACTCTTTAACTGCAGCTATTAATCAAATCTTGCCCTTGCTGTACACCCACCCGCATCCCTGCGAAGTATCGTTCAGCCAATATATTAAGCAACAATTAATCTCCAAGGCAGTCCATAAACTACTTAAACTACGCAAGCAGCTGCTGTGCTTGAACTTAAGCAATTTCCACCCCAATCAACCGAAAGGACATTTGTGGATTTGGGTTAATAGAAGAAAGCTACTTTATACTGAGTCAGACCACTGGTCTATCTACCTTAGTATTGTCTATTACACTGAGTGGCAGCACCTCTGCAGGTTTTCGGGACAGTTCCTCCCCTCCAATTTCAATTTGCTTTGTATTGTGCATTCATGATTATAGCACAGTCAGCAGAGGATGAAATTTTTAATCACAGGGTCTTGGGTTCGAGAACCACATTGGGTGAAAGATTTCTGCATTGCAGGGGGTTGGACCAGATGATCAATTCTGTGATTTGTGGTATCAGGGCAGTTATACACGACCTTACTTTCAATACCATTTGCACCTGCAAAGGTTTCAAGGCAGACATGTTGCCTCATTCCCAGTACGTGCATCTCTTGCAGCTTCCTGCTAAAATCCTGTGACTTTTTTATATCATGAACATCCCCACAGGCGTGTGTCTCGCTTTTGCTGCACTATAATAACTCAAAGATGCCCCTCCGAACAGCAATAGTAGCAGTAACATTGCGGGAGCATTGCAAAGCAACAAATAAAGCAGAATGATGCATAGACTATCCGGTACAAATCCACCCCAACACTCTATTATTAAATCAATGACATGCTGCAGAATAAACCCGCAAAACAAAGACACACAAAAACCAGAAGTCTGGAAGGGCCCAACATTTCTTTCCCAGTCCTACATGAAAATGTCAGAGATTTGAACCTGGAACATTTGGCATGCAAGGAAGGCTCTACCACTGAACTACAGCCCTTCCCTCAATTCCTCCTTTGCAGCTCAAATATTATAATAATAATAATTTTTTATTTATACCCCGCCCTCCCCAGCCAAGGCCGGGCTCAGAGCGGCTTACAAGCAATAATAAAAACAAGATGAATGATTACAACTTAAAAACAAAAATAAAATACAACATTAAAATAATGGAACATTAAAATATTAAAATGTAGCCTCATCGCAGGAGAAGGAAAAGAAAGAAAAAAAAGAGAGGGAGGGAGGGAATCAAATTGGCTCCAAGCCAAAGGCCAGGCGGAACAACTCTGTCTTACAGGCCCTGCGGAAAGAAATCAGATCCCGCAGGGCCCTGGTCTCATGAGGCAGAGCGTTCCACCAGGCCGGAGCCAGAGTTGAAAAGCCCTGGCTCTGGTTGAAGCCAATCTAACTTCCTTAGGGCCTGGGAACACTAGGGTGTTCCTTGAGGCTCTCCGTGGGGCATACCAGGAGAGGCGGTCCCATAGGTACGAGGGTCCTAGGCCATGAAGGGCTTTAAAGGTCAAAAGCAGCACCTTAAATCTGACCCTGTACTCCACCGGGAGCCAGTGCAGCTTGAAAAGCACTGGGTGAATATGCTCCCATGGCAGAGACCCCATGAGGAGCCTCGCTCCAGCATTCTGTACCCGCTGGAGTTTCTGGGACAGCTTCAAGGGCAGCCCCGCATAGAGCGAATTACAGTAGTCAAGCCTGGAGATGACCGTTGCATGGATCACTGTGGCCAGGTCGGGGCGGGAAAGGTAAGGGACCAACTGCTTGATGCGGCGAAGGTGGAAAAATGTCGCCTTGGCTGTTGCTGTAACTTGTGCCTCCATGGAAAGGGAGGCGTCAAGGATTACACCCAAACTCTTAACGGAAGGCAATGGCACTAATTGGGCCCCCACAAGAGAAGAGAGTTGGTCCCTCATCCCCATGCCATCCCGACCTAGCCATAGGACCTCTGTCTTCGAAGGATTTAGTTTCAATGGGCTGCAGAATGCCAGGAAAAGACACCCCCAGGACACATAAAATGATTTCTGGTTGCCTGATCTCTGCTATATAAATTTTACTTTGTACTACCACATGCTCCTCACTTTGCTGGGCAGGAAGAAGTTCCAGGCATAGCGCTAACCTGGGGATGTGACTTCCTATCGAAGGAAAGATCAATGGGGACTTGCAGCATTCTGTAATATCTGTTTTACTTACAAATATAAAGGCAGAACAAAGATTGGAGCCCTGGGCAACTGCGGGGTATTTTTCCAGGCCAGGACAAAGTAAAACACTAAAAGGCACAGTCTATAATTTCTCACACACAAAAGTGGGAAGAACATTTGCCTTTTATCTCTACAAATGCTGGAAAACACTCTTTTTGAAAAACAAAATAAAACCGAAAGCTTGGAATCTGGAGGTTACAGTTAACTGCTGAAGGGGCAACAGCCCGCATTGCCAACCCCCAACCCTGCAGTCACCCATAGTTGGCGGCAAACAGTTTGGCACTCTTGGCAGCACAGCCAGCGCCAGGCATGCCCAACAGGTAAATGGCGATCTACTGGTAGATCGCGGGGTGCTCCTGGTAGATCTCTGGCCCCTCAGTGATCTACGGTACTTCCCCCCCTAAAAGCTCAACAACTTTGGCCTCCCCCAAAAAGCGCAAGAACTTTGCCTTTCCAAAAAAAAGCTCAACAACTGAGGTCCATCCAAAGACAATGGGTAAATGACTGCCAGTTTTTTTATACTGTGAGTGGATCGCAGTCTATTGGGAGTTGGACATCCCTGCGTTAGACAGAGTGAGGCAGCTGCTCCAGGCACCAGGTGGTTGGGCAGTGGTGGAAAGGTATCAAGGGACAGAGATATGCCTTTGCCCCCTGAAATAGCCTGCCACACCCACATGTGGTGGAGGCCGCTGTCCTCCACTACTGCTGAAGTAAGATTCAGCTGCCAGTCCTGCTGGATTCTGCGCACATAATTTTGTTTGGAGGGGTGTATCTTTTCCTTTGCCTCAGGTGGCAGAATGCATTGGGCTGGCCCCAAGGGCAGTGAAGTCACTACCTCTAAATTATAATCTCAGAGAGGGGCACGCAGCATCCCAAAACGCTTCAGTCGTCAGCCAACTTTGTTTCAAAATCTATGTGTGTGTACATGTGTGTGCCTATGTCTGCACACCTGTATGACTTGGTCCCATCCACTTCAGGTTTGGGCCCTGTCCATACTGCAAGCCATTAACCCCTAACAAAAATGGTGGCTGGTACAGCTTGACCACTGAAGCATTACGGAACAACAACCAGCTACTATGGCCCTTTGCTACCCCTTGGTTCAAAACCTCAGCCTCATTTGCAGCAGTTATGTAGCAAACTAACATCTTCGAGCGGATGATCCAGCAGAAGAGGAGGGTGCTACAAGGAATGCTAAGCATGGCAAAAGGGTTCTGTCTTATTGTATTTCTTTAACAGCAACCAAAAGTTAAAGGAAAGGGAGAAGAATAATGTCCACCCACAAGAACAGAAACAGAAAATCCACCACTAAAAATAATGATATGCTAAGAATATGTGGTCTGTGCCTATTCCACCTAGTTATAACATTTTTGCTGGAATGAAAAAATTAAGAAACCAGAGCAGCTCTTTGGTTAAGATGAAAACAAGAAATATTTGCCAATTCTTATGGTAAAGGGGGAGGGGACAGATAAAATGATAAGGTGTTGAAGTGAGCAAATACAATGACCCAAATTCACTGCAAAGTGAATCATGGAAGGTTCTTACTCTGAGGGAAGCCATTCACCTCAAAGATTTACATCAAGACTCATCCCTTTAAAGCTCCTGCCACTTTACCAGAGAGGGCCAGCCCTACTATAAGGCAGAGTGAGGAAGCTGCCTCAGGTGGCAGGTACTGAAGTGTATGAGGAGCATCAGAAAAGCCCCCTTCTGCTGGGGACAGAGGTATGTGTGCCACGCAGCCAGCCCTGCACCCCTTAAGCTAACTTGCCACCCTTAGGTGTGGTGGAAGTGTCAGTGTTTACTGTTTGCTGTTACTTCCAGTCCAGTCACTTTCTGTAGGAGAAAAGGAGATGGCCGCCATCTTGTCCTTCCTCTCAAGACGGCCCTGCCACAAAGTTCTAAATAGCCATCCACTTAAATTGCTCGTGGTAACAATTTTCTGAAAGCAACTAGGCATAGAAGCTGCTGGGCTACTCAAATTGCAACACTATTCAAATTAAGAATAGGCTTTCTGGTGAAAAAACTTAGTGCTACTTCAGAAGATCTGAAGTGGACTGTTCCTTTTTCTAGAACAATAATCAGGAGCAGACTGAACAGGACCCAGCAAACACCAGGACACACCAACTAAACATAGCTGAGGGCTTCAATGCCTTGCACATTGTGTTGCCTCTTTCCAGTGGCAATTGGCAATGTGGTTTTTAACTTGCTTTTTTCTCTCCAAAGAATTGGAAAAAACAGAAAGGGAGATACTGTTCTTTCCAGGTCTTGACACTTCTAACACTAAGAGTAAAATCTGGATGATCATGGTTCATTTATTATTGTTGTTGTTATTGTTATTTATTATGTAATACATATTTTAAAATATACTGCACATAATACTAGCTTTAAGCAAAGCCAACCGGCAATCCAACAAAACAATTTAAACACAATTGCACTATCTATTTGCCAGATAATTTCCTTCATCTCCAAGTTTGAAAGTCAGGCATTCCATATGGAGAAATGGCAGATTTTTTTCTGACAACAAACAGCACATTTCACCCTGTACCTGGGCCAAAGTTTACACGTGAACAACTGTTTGGAAGCAAAAGACACTAATGGCTCCAAAATTATAAATTATGTGTGCTGTTGTTGCTGCTTTAAGAACATAGAAGAGGCCCTAAGCCAAATGAAGGCCTCTAGGCTTCTCTAGGCCTCTATCTAGCCCTCAGGACTCTCCCAAGGCCACATCCCGCCCTGGTCATACTTTGTATGCCTTGAGTGCTTTTGCCAGGCTACAATGTGTATTTGAACTCTAATAAGTGCTTCTTCCTACATGGGGGATTAGAGGGGGATGTGTGAGTAAATTAGTATTTGCTCCTATCCCCACTTAGCACAGACCCGTGGCCCTCAGAGTGTTACGTAGAAGAGAAAGCGGCCCTTGAGCTGAAAAAGGTTCACCACCCCTAGAAGAGAAAGTCTTGTTTCCATTTCCAACAGATTAATGGGGAGGGGGAATCCCACCTCTGTTTAAAACAGAGCCTGTGCAATGAACTGGCTCATACAAGACATTAAGCCAAACCCGTTTGAAAAGTAATTTTATTTCATGCAGAGAAAGGTTTAGGCATCAGTCTGAAATAGTGAATGTCTTACAGTCAACTGCTGCAAACTTTCACATCAGCAGCATTTGCCGCTGCAAACAAATGCTTTTGGTATACCAGCATTATTATCTGCCTTCCACATCTATATAAATTAAAACTCCCTGGTGATTTACCATGTATGGCACCTTAGTGTTTGCACTTTCAGAAACCATTAAGGCCCAGAAAGGAAATGCATTACTATGCTTTGTTAATAAAGCCCTGGAGAAATGTCAAACTTTGGGGATGGTAGCACAGCAACAGAAAGTAAACTTACAATGGCTGATAAACTTACAATGGCATATCATAAGAACATAAGAAAAGCCCTGGTGCATCAGGCCAAAGCCCCATATTATGCAACATCCTGCACTCACAGTGCAGATGCCTATGGGAAGCCCACAAGCAGGACCTGACCTGCTTCTGAAAAGCAACCCAAAGTCAGACTAGTTGTGTCATCCAAACTCAAGCTTGTGGTTTCTTTCCTCCAAATAAACCACAAGTGGCAAGCCAAAAACAAACTTTATCTTCCGCTTATGGTTTGTCTAGAGAGAAGCAAACCAAGAGCCCAGGTTCAGATGATGTGGCAAGCCAGACCATGGCTTGTGTATTTTAACTATGGTTTAATGGGATGTGTGAACCAGGCCACGGTGTGCCTCATGAATGTAACACTTATGGCTAGTATGACAAAATGGCGGCTATGCTCTGCCTCCATAGTCAGGGGCAATAACGCATCTGAAATTAGTTGCTGGAAAACGCAGGAGGCAGAGAGTGCTCTTGCGCTCAAGGTCCTGATTCTGGGTTTTCCACAGGCATCTGGTTAGCCACTGTGAGAACAGGATGATGGACTAGATGGGCCATTGGCTTGATCCAGCAGGCTCTTCTTTTTAGGAAGATGATAATGGCAACCTGTTTTCACAGGTTATTTCCAGTTCAGGATCCTCCTTGGAAAAGGTGAACAACAAGTTACAAACTAGAAGAAGACAAATCTGGAAGAGAGTTTATTTGCTGGTCTACCTTTGTCACAGACGTAAAGGTGAAATAGAAAAGGTCTGAGAAAGATTGTGATCGATGCAGGGATGTGGCCCTTCAGATTTTGTTGGGCTCCAACTCCCATCAGGTCAAGCCAGCATGACAACTGGGTCAGGCATTATAGAATTTGGAGTCCAGCAACATCTGTGAAGGCTGCAGGTTCTCCACCCCCCACTGTGCAAACAAGGAAAAGATTTGGCAACTTGGTTTTACCCTTGCACACAGAAAGTAGGAAGCAAACAATTTGACAGTACTGGGATAATGTTTCTGTAATTAATCCATTTTTATATTTGTTCTTACTCAATGATCCATATCCAAGGACTGTCAAAATCAATCAGGTTGTTTCAAGTTCAAATTTCCCTCGTTGATAGATAGATGATAGTTGTTGTTGATGATGATGATAGATAGATAGATAGATAGATAGATAGATAGATAGATAGATGATCAATAGATAGATAGATGATAGATAGAGATAGATAGATAGATAGATAGATAGATAGATAGATAGATAGATAGATAGATAGATAGATAGATAGATAGATAGATAGATAGATAGATGATAGATAGATAGATAGATGATAGATAGAGAGATAGATGATAGATGATAGATGATAGATAGATAGATAGATAGAAGATGATAGATAGATAGATAGATAGATAGATATAGATAGATGATAGATAGATGATAGATAGATGATAGATAGATAGTAGATAGATAGATAGATAGATAGATAGATAGATAGATAGATAGATAGATGATAGATAGATGATAGATATTTTACTAAATTTGCTATAAACAGGTGAACCAACTGAGTCTATGAAAAAATGTTTTATTTCTAGATTGTGGGTGAAGTGGGAGTGCATAACGCATCTTTCATTACAGCAAAGATCTTATTTTGAAATATCAAATATACTGTAGAAGTCACAAGGGAGAAGACTTCGTGATACACCTACCCTGACCATCTTCCCAACTCTCCCTTCCACCCTCTTTCATCATTTCAAAATGCCTCTGCTAGAATCCCATCTCACTGAAATCATACCCACTTTATTCTCACTAAGTCTCTACTGCCAGCATACTGCCAGAACCTTGTGTTAAGGACTCCCAACTCTCCTTGACCTTACTCACCCTTTCTCACTCACCCCTCTGCCTACAGACCCATCTGCCCTTTTCAGTCCCTCTTGTCTGATTCTGGCTGCACCTTCCTACATGCTGATTTCTTGCATCATGCCCAGAAGTCTACTTTGTGTGCAGAAACAGCTTTCGATCTAAAGAGAACGTGTCTTTCTCATGCAAAACATGTCGGGAAGCCTTGCATGAGGAATGTGGCAAGAAAGATTGAGAAACATTGGTTCTTCTGTTTCATGCAACCGGGTGAGCACTTCAGCAGTACAGGGGCTGAGCATTTCCTACCCCAAAACTGCACAAGTGGAATTATATTGCTCTGGTCACAGCCTCAGGACTCCTGGCCTATGCCTGGAGGATAAAGCTATCAATGGCTACTAGCCATGATTGCTATGTTCTGCCTTCACTGTCAAAGGCAGCATGCTTCTGTACACCAGTTGCTGCAGGCAGGACTCAGGTCCTGTTGCAGGCTTCACATGTGCAAATGCACATGTGGTCACCATGACAAGATGCTGAACTGCTTTCACAGCCACACCATACATGGTTTCTCCCAAAGAATCATGGGAAGTGTAGTTTATCCCTCACAGAGGGACAAACCCGGCACCCTTAAGAAAATACAGTGCCCAGGATTCTTTCTGGGGAAGTCATGTGCCCTAACTGCATGGAATGGATGTGACCTGAATGGGCCTTTGGCCTGCTTGTGTTCTCATAAACAGCCCTCCTCCACTCATCAAAGCTTTTGCCCGAAGGTTTATGTGAAGCTTTTCTCAGCTGCAAGTATTTTAGATTGTTCCGCTTCCCTTGGGAAAGAAGCCATAGCTCAGTGGTAGAGCACATGATGTGAATGAATAAAATCTCAGATTTCATCCCGGAAATGTTCAGACAAAAAGTAGGAAATTATATGACAGACCTCTCTACCTGAGGCTCTAGGGAGCCACTGCCCGTGAGAGAAGACGGTTTCCTACCTTCCTATCCTTATTTTTCCTTTTGTCAACTCTGTTTTGCATCCTGTTAATCTTACATAATCACTTTCACCCTCTGGTGTTCAGATGGTTATGGATCACATCTCTCTCCAATTCTCCATCCATCATTCTGGTATTTGTTGTAGACAGGCTATTGAGTAGTTTCCCTGATTCTTAACACGTTTTCAGAAAGTGGTGCTGTGCTTATGCTTTGGGGGGGGGTTGCATTGTTTTATCGTGTGTGTGCTGTGTTTATCATTTTGGGCAAAACTTCATGGCCACCAGGAGTTCAGTTATGTTGGGTAGGTAACACACCCAAGGTAGGACTGAGGACCTCACTAATTTAATTAGAACTGTGCTAATTACACAATGGTAGCTTGAAAGAGAAAAGTGCATTGCTACCCATTTCCTTAACAATCCATTAGGACTCTCTTTCAAATATCAGATAGAAGATGAAGAACGTGTGTGTGTGTGTGTGTGTGTGTGTGCGCGCGCGCGCGGAGGTGTGTGCACACCTGCACAGGAGGATCCCTAGACTTAGCCTGCGAGCAAATGACCAACTGAGGCAGCAGAAACAAGATTAGCCATCAATTGCCAATCTAGTCACTAAAACAGGAACAGAACTTACTTGTTCTATTTTGCAATATAAAAAGACATAACAGTTTGTGCCATACCTATGCTAGAACTAAAGATGCTTTAAAAGATAAAGGTTTACCTCTTGGACATCTTCTGGATTTTTTCGAGAAACAATCTGAAAAACAAAAGCAAAGGCCCTGTCAGTGCTTGAATTTGTTAATGAGAGACACAGAGAGAGCACACAAAAGTGCCCAATGATCTAATATTGATTTTTAAAAACCCTTTCTTTATTTGGGACTACGCTTGATTAGGATTATACTCATCCATCCCAGTCTTGATATCCACACATTCCAGCATCATATCTGCGGAGGGGTTTACACATGTAGAAACCAATTCATGTGAGTCCCATAGAGTGCAGCTAACACCTATGCAGACTGAATTCAATGCACTTCAGACCATATGAGAACATCATGATCCAATGCAAGGCAGAGCAAAAGCACCCAGTCCTATTACTCTCAGGGTGTGTTGTCTTTGCAAACTGTCTTCAAAATAACATGTCACTTACAACTCCACATTCAGCGCATTTTTGTACTGTACGCAAAAATGAAGAAGTGCAAGGGAACAGAAAGGCAAGTCATTAAACAATGGAATTCAACCGCACGATAAGAAAAGAAACCTCATTTTCCTCTTCATCCTCCTCCTTTCCCTCTTCATCAGTAATTTCCAACTTTCCCCCACACCAAGAAGCCCCTGTGTGTCCAACACAGAAGCTCCCTGTACTGTACCATATTCTAGGGAATATTTTAAGGTGCATCGTCAGTTCACAAGACAAGCAGGCCAAGATCTCAGCATTGCCCAGTACGAACTGAAAGTACACTCTAGAAAGCATCCCAAAGTCTCCTGCTGAATTACTAAAGTCGGGAATGTTTCTGACTGGTCTTTCCCACTTGATGGGAGAACAACCATAATAAAGCTTGCAGGTAAAAGGAGGGATGCACTGTAGGTGAAACAAACCAGCAAGTCTGAATGCATACACTGGGACCTACATACTTTTTTTCCCCTTTTCTTTTTTAAAATTTTATTTACATTTTTCAGTGTTGCATTTTTTTCAAAACCACATTCACATTAAAATAAACATTTCCCCATTCATATCTTTCTTTAAAATAAACTGATCATTCGCGACTTCCCTTCTTCCCCTTCCCTGGTTCCTTTAATTTTCCCGCATATTCTTGCATAGCCATTTAACTCTCTTATTCCTTTATTATTCCTTTGTTATGTGTTATACTGTTGAATTTACCTTAATTCTACTAACATTTTCACATGTTTACAGTTGTTTTCCAGATACTACACAAAATTTGTCCATTCCTCTTTATATACCTGATCTTCTTGTTGTCTTATTTTACTTGTTAGACTTGCCAACTCTGCATATTCTGTCATTTTAAATTGCCAATCCTCCTTACAGTCATACCTTGGAAGTCAAACGGAATCTGTTCCGGAAGGCTGTTTGTCTTTCAAAATGTTTGGAAACCAAAGTGCGGCTTCTGATTGGCTGCAGGAAGCTCCTGCAGCCAGTCAGAAGCTGCGGAAGCCCCGTCGGACATTTGAATTCCAAAGAACCTTCACAAACCAGAACACTCACTTCCGGGTTTGCGGCGTTCGCCAAAATGTTCGACTCGCAAAGAGTTTGGCATCCAAGCTACTACTGTATTTCGGACCTCACTCAACCGCCATTTCTGGGCTTACAAACCTACTGATGTTTTTTGTTCTGCATGCAGGACAAGCAGCAGCAGCTGGAATCTTAGGCAGCTACTGGGGTTCCAGTGCTCACTGCCAATACCAGGTCTGAGACCCCCATGCAGGCAGTTTGACCTTAGAGCCACAAGCTCTTTAATTAGATGCCCCAATCCTTAGAAGGCCGCAAACAGGATGCAGGGCTCAAGTGATAGAAAGGCTAGCCCAATATTATGAGGGGAGGGGGCCTTTTTTTAATTCACTTTCTCCACATGAGAGATACTTTTATGAACTTCTAGCATGTTCTTAAGCAGAGGTTGGATAGCCATCTGTTATAGATGCTTTAGCTGAGATTCCTGCATTGCAGCGGGTTGGACTAGATGACCCTTGGGTCCCTTCCAACTCTAAGATTCTATTATTCACCTTTTCTTAAAGCTGAAAAGCCCCAAGCTATTCATTTCTTCGTTTGGGCATTCATATTCCACCTTTTTGTGACAAATCAAGGTGGCATGCAGAATCTTTAAAGATATAATGGCATATAGAGATGGATGCTAAAGGGCACAACATACGCCAGTAAAATACCACAACAACACACACCAGGAAGAGCAGGCTCTAATTAAAAAATACCTGGTGAAAGGAAGTAGTCTTAAGAGCCCATTTAAAAGCAGGCAAAAAAAACCAAAAAACCAAAAAACCCACAGCCAAACCCTCAGTATGCTCAGTAGGGGTCTATACATATCCTCTTCAAGTGTTACTAAAGAGAGTTAACACAAGCGAGGGCTTTTTCCACTCCAGTTCTCACCTCCCTCCAATTGTGGAGGTTATCCCTATGAAATGGGGAGCCCTCTTAAAAGCTGATTTCCCAGCATTTTAAAACACAGAAACCTCCACAAGCACAGTAAGATCCATGCTTCAGAAGGTCAGCTTCCACAAGTTGGTAGGGCAAGAAAGGTGCTGAGCAATATACAGTATGCTGTCAGTGGGCTCCTGCTGTTGTCTTGTTGGGCTGTGTACGTAATAAAGGGGAGCCACACCGGGGTGAAGGCATCATCTTTTGTTTGTCCCCTATTGTTGTAGCTTGGTACCAGTGGTCCATGTTTACTCCTGACAGGTCCCTTCAGTGTTTAGCTATAATGCAACCTCTGCGATAGCTCAGTCAGTAAAGAATGAGACTCTTAAACTCAGGATCATGGGTTCAAACCCCACACTGGGCAACATATTTCCGCATTGCAGGATGATCAGTGTGGCCACTTCTTCCAACACTACAATTCTATGATCCCTGGCTGCTGAGAGAAGGTGGCTTATGAGTTCTTTGTAGCGTGGGTGTGTTATTGTCTTGGAAAATATTCAGTAGGGCCAGTTCTGGAGTGGCTTCTAGTACCTTTTTTGTTATTTTGCATATTTCTTGGAGGACTGGATGATCTGTTAGAAAGAACTCTATGAACTGATAGCAGCGACACTGCATGTACTTTTGAAACCCAAGAAAATATTTAATAGAAACAATTTAAAAGAAAAGGAAGGTGCGGAGCTAGTACTGTACATTCATCAACCCCACTGCCCCACACTCCCGGCTGATAACTTTTGCCACTTTAGCAACAATTGAAAGGGGCTATAGAGAAACCCAATTCTGCAGGCAGTTCGTATGTGATGGATCAGGGCAATAACCTTTGTACCCTTAAGGCAGCTCAAATCAACTCTTAATGAAAGCGTTCGGTGGTACTTGCAGCAAATGGTCAGTGGTCATTAAAATGTTCCAATACCACTAAGAGGAGCATAGAAAGTTGCCTTATACAGAGTCAGACCATCCATCCATTTAAAGCCCTAAACAGCCTCAGTCCAATATATCTGAAGGAGCGCCTCCACCTCCATCGTTCTGCCCGGACACTGAGGTCCAGTGCCGAGGGCCTTCTGGCGGTTCCCTTGCTACGAGAAGCCAAGTTACAGGGAACCAGGCAGAGGGCCTTCTCGGTAGTGGCACCCACCCTGTGGAACGCCCTCCCATCAGATGTCAAAGAGAAAAATAACTACCAAACTTTTAGAAGACATCTGAAGGCAGCCCTGTTTAGGGAAGCTTTTAATGTTTAACAAGTTATTGTATTTTAGTGTTTTGTCGGAAGCCGCCCAGAGTGGCTGGGGAAACCCAGCCACATGTGCAGGGTATAAATAATTTTGTATTATTATTATTATTATTATTATTATTATTATTATTATTATTATTATCATCCATCTGGATCAGTAATGCCTACACTGATTGGTAGCACCTCTTCAGGGCTTCAGATAGGGATCTCTCCAAGCCAAACCTGGAGATGTCAGGGATTTTTTTGCATGCAAAGTATATAGCACTGAACCACAACCCTTCTCTGCATCCACTCAACCAACCGAGTACCCCACTACATGAAGGCAGCACACATAACAAGTTTAATTCAACAAAGGCTCTGATCGACTTTAGAACTCAAACTGCTAAAGATCTCTCAATCTGCTTTCATGCTGGGCTGCCTGTCCTATGGCTGCACAGCCCTTTGGTGACATCACAGCAACTCAACCAATGGCAGTCCGCAGTTCCCAAGACTAAGCAATCCTACCATCACAGGAAGGCTGATTCAGATTATCACTCATTTCACAATACAACCTGAGAAGACTGAGAGCATTCTAAGGAAGCTTACCGTCAAAGTTTTAACTCCAATTCCAGCATGTTGACATGTAAGGTCAGTTCATGCCAGCAGCTTCAAGCGCCACCAGCGTTAAACTCTGTACTGCTGGCTGGCTCTATTCCATGACAAAAACGGGGAGACCTTACATAGATGCTTGTTGTTAACATTACTTTAACAAGCACTATCCCCCTGGTATTTGAAGCTTCGGATGCATTCGCTTTGGTTACTCGGGAACCAAATAAAACCAAGGGAGCATGATGCAATGAGCAGGGGGAGGAAAGGAATCCCAGCCTCTTTTGGAGACTGTTATCGTGAGCGTGAGCAGGTGCGCTGGGTCTTTTCTTTAACCTTGCTTGGGCGAGTGCATTTCAAATCCAATTCTCTTAAAGAGCAAGGGCCTGCAGGTTTTAATATATTGATTTAAGAGCATTTATCTATAATTGTGGAACAGTTCTGGCTTTCACTGTTTACCTTTCACATGCCTTGCACAATCTTTATGCCCCTCTTCCTCTTTGTCTCTCTCACACACATATACCCCACTTCACCTCAGGCTTACAATGAAGTAACTGAATTGTCTTGGAAATTTAACAGCCAAGTTTTCTTATCTACCATCCTCCTGGACAAGCCTGCTTTCTTATCTCTTGAGAGAAAGGCGCTGTGGAATTTACCACCAGGAATGGACAACAAAGGGCCCATCGTCTGCACCCTACATTTAAAGTACTACCATACCACTTTTAACAATTATGGCTTTCCCCCAAGGGATCCTGGGAAATGTATTATTATTATTATTATTACTATTACTATTTACATGTGTTGCCTCAGGAAGATTTTCGGTATCACATGGCAGGACGGAGTTTCAAGCAAATATGTACTCTCCTGGGCCCACATTCCCAGCATGTTTGCACTCCTATCTCAGCAACATCGACACTGGCTTGGTCCCGTCCACAGAATGGAAGACAACAGGTCCCCCCAAGGCGTGCTCTATGGGGAGCTGGCTTCTGGCACCAGGTTCATTGGCAGACCAACTCTGTTTACAAAGATGTTTGCAAACATGACAGGAAAGAACATCACACCTGCCAGATCCCAGGACAGGTTCCAACAATGAAAACACTGTAGTTGGTTAAGAATGATGGGAATTGTTAGGAGACCCCGATTCCCCTTACAGAGCTACAGTTTCCAGAGTTTTGTGAGGGGAATAAGCAGTGCTATTTTTCTAGAAAAAGAGGTGCCAGAACTCACTATGAATGCCTCCCTTGTTCTCTTATAATGGCAAAGGCAGCCACCTGAGAGGTGCCGGAACTGAGTTCCGGAAAGTTCCAGCTGAAAATAAAAGCCCTGTGAATAAAGGTTTCCTAATAATTCTCAGCACCCTTAACTACAGTTCCTAGGATTGGGGTGGGGAGTTATGACTGTTTAAAGTGGTATTGGCTTTAAATGTAGGGTTTGGGTACCAAGAGACTTGTGGTACATTAAAGGCTAACAAACTTATTGGGACAAACACAATCATGGGCTGAAGCCCACATCCTCAGATGCACAAAGCGAAATCTTAGTTGGCAAGTATACAAAGGAGAAAAATTATAAGGTAGGAGTCAAATGGGCACCAAGATGCAAAAAGTAGAGGCAGTTATAACTAGAATTTAAATGTTTGTTAAACCAGTGCACCTTTGATAGTAGCAGGTTGGTGAATGTTAGGAGGAGCAGAGCAGATAAAAGAAAGTACTTCTTCATACAGCACACAGCTAAACTATGGCACTTGTTCCTACAGAAGGCAGTGATGGCTACCAACTTGGATGGCTTTAAAAGAAGAGTAGAGAAAGTCAATGGAGGACAAGGCTATCAATTAATACCTAGCCATGATGTCAATCCAATTGCTGGGAGCTGCAAGTGAGCAGATTGCTGTTGCCCTCATGTTCTGCTTGCAGGCTTCCCATGAGCATTTGGCTGGCCTCTGTGAGAACAGGATGCTGAACTAGATGAGCCATTTTATAAGAAATAAAAGCAGCAATAGTAATGCAATGTAAAATCATTAATAATAATAATAATTTATTATTTATACCCTGCCCATCTGGCTGGGTTTCCCCAGCCACTCTGGGCGGCTTCCAACTGAATACTGAAAACAATACAGCATCAGACATTAAAAACTTCCGGGCCGCCTTCAGTTGTCTTTTAAAAGTAAAATAGTTGTTTATTTCCCTGACATCTGCTGGGAGGGCGTTCCACAGGGCAGACGCCACTACCAGAAGGCCCTCTGCCTGGTTCCCTGTAACCTCACATCTTGCAATGAGGGAACCGCCAGAAGGCCCTCAGCGCTGGACCTCAGTGTCCGGGCTGGATGATGGGGGGTGGAGATGCTCCTTCATGTATACAGGACTGAGGCAGTTTAGGGCTTTAAAGGTCAGCACCAACACTTTGAATTGTGCTCGGAAACGTACTTAATGCAGGCATGCCATGGAAGCCTGTGGATCATAGGTTGTCCACAGACCACAGTTTGGGACACACACAACTGTTGTAATAACTACTGAAAGGAAAAGAAAGCAACATCTAATCCAGGCTGTACCAGGTTTATTTGACTGCAGTATCTCCGTCATCACGATTGAAAACTCACATTTTTTTCCAAGGACAGATAGGGAATCAGGTGGATACCATTTTAAAAAATAAAAAATAAAATAAAAATAAGTATTTTATGGAAACCATTTGGAGGTTAAAAGATATATAAACCTTGCAAAATAAATATATTAAATTAACACCAGTATAGCCTGCATACAATGCTACTTCCTCCCAGCAGTGAGAATGTGGGCTGGAATGCAGGAGAAGATAGTTGAAAGTCCAAGACTCTTAGCAGATGAAGGTTTCTCCCAAGTAATGTCTGAATGAGCCCTTGTCTCTTACCGGAGACGCAAGGGAGCACGGAATTTCAAAAGAGGTTATTCTCTGATAGGTGCCAATCTATTATTTATTGATTACTTATTTGTTGCTTTTATATCCCATGTTTTTTCTCCAAGAAGCTCAAATTCCTGACATGGTGCTCCCCCTTGTCATTTAATCCCAACAACCCTGAGAGGGAGGTGTGGCAGAGAGCCAGTGACCGGCTGAAGGTTACCCACTGAACTTCATAGCCAAGTAAGGATTTGAAACCTCATCTTCCAGGTCCTAGTCGGATATTTTAACCATTATGCCACACTGGGTCTCAAATAAATGTTTTTAGGGCAATGTGTGGGAAGGTCAAGACATGGGAAATATGACTAATTTTTTGGCTTTCATTTGAGTTAGGCTGTCATCTGTGCAAAAAAACAGCTCTTCCTTCATTTCCAATAGCACAGAGGAGAGGACATGGTCTCTTTGCATTGTACTCAAGGACCAGGTCTAGGAAACAAATGAGTGCTACTACACCATCAAAACCTGGCTCTGCCCTTTGAGCTGGAAGCCCAGATCAAACCATAACCTCCTGTTGCCCTTTGGACAACCAGGCCCATCGAAAAATCAGGCACAACTACAAACTGCTTCCCATCTCTACACCTATAGCGATGGCTGTCCCTTCTGACCTAGCCTTACATAATGCAGATTTTGGCTCTCTCCCCAAACACATCTCTACTGGGGGAAGCTCACATCCCTGACCCAATGTGCAAGAAGCCAGTCCCTCCGTGTTTGGCAGTGTTTATCCCAGGTTAAGCATGCAGAGGATTGCAGTGTTATTCCTACATCCCATCCACTCCTCTGAAGATAGAGGATGCTGACCTCGCCTCCAGATAAAACCCACATGCATGGAAACGAGGGAAGAGGAGGATCTGAGATGGAAGGGAGATGCCATGATCCCTCCTACCCCCCAAACTGGGTACTTCTGGAGTGGGGTCTGAGTGGAAATGCGACTCCCTCCATCCTATAGAGCAGGGGTCAGCAACTCATTCAGCCGTGGGCCAGTCCGGACTATATTTGGGGGGGGGGGGTGAACGAATTCCTATGCCCTATAAATAACCAGAGATGCATTTTAAATAAAAGGACACATTCTACTCATGTAAAAACACACTGATTCCCAGACCGTCCGCGGGCCAGATTGAGAAGGCGATTGGGCCGCATCCAGCCCACGGCCCTTAGGATGCCTACCCCTGCTATAGAGCGAGGAAAAATGTATAGAGATGTCGGGGAAGAAAGAGAATCAATGCTCTCTCTCTGCCGCCCCCTCACTCCTCTCAGCAGATTGCGGGGGGGGGGGGAGGAGAGAGAGATATGGACATCTGCTTGGAGAGAGGACGAGCAAAGGCATCCCTGTAAGAGGCCACGGCGCTGTGGCAAAAGCACATGCCCGCCGGGCGTTGCCAAAAGAGGCCCTGGGTTCCAATTCTGCCTTCTCCGGCTTCGGTAGATGCCGGGAAGCCGCTGCCCGCGAGCCGCACGGACAACCTGCCTACTTGCAGGCAAGCAGGCTCCCGGGATCTCCCTGCCCGTGGCGGAGATCAGAAGGGGAAGGATCCCGTTCGTCACCCCCGAACCTAATCAAAGATTGCACGGAAGACGGCCTTCCCATTTCTCTTTCTCTTTCCCTTTTCTTCCCGAGGCTGACTCACCCGCGCGGTGACCTTATACAGGGTGTATCCCCGAGGATGGCGCTTGGGCTCGGTGACCGTGTAGAACCGGGCCACGTCCCCGCCTCGTCCCTGCGGGGAGATCATCCTTGCTCGCAGCGGGCCGGCAGGAGGTGCGGAGGCCGCGGCTTCCTCGGCGCCGGCCCAGCGCCGCCAGGCTGCTGCAAAGATCCACTCCCGGGTCAGGCCTGAGCCGGCGGCGGAAGCGATGGGAGAGAGGGAGCGGCGGCGGCAGCCGCGAAAGCAGCGCCTCTCCTCTCCTCCGCGTGGATCCGGCGCGCGATGCAGGCGAGGGCGGCCCCCGCGACGCAGCTCGCCGGCCTGCCTCTCTTTCCTCCCCCACCCGCCCTGCCCGATCCTTCCCGCGGGGGTCGGGATGGAGCCTCCCCACCCACACACGCCTTGGAAGGAGAAGCGCCGGCAGAGTCAGGCCGGCTGGGTTGTCTCCCGGAGTGTCCAGGGGCGCATGAAATGACTGCGCGCGCGCGACCCTTTTCAGGATCGAGAGAAAAAAGGTTCCTCTGCTCAGAGCTTAATTTGAGAGAAAGTAGCACGAAGACTCCGGGTTGTTGTCCTTTCCCACCACCTCTTCCGCTTCTGGGGGCGCTCTTTCCGCAAGCCTAAACATGTTTATTCGGAAGTAAGTCCTTCTTGCTCCCAAATAAAACGGTGCGTAAATGTGCAGTCTTAACCCTGACTCATGATTTCTAATAATGATGCGTTTTATGCAATGATTTCTCATGTTCCTGGCATGTCGCATACACACTGTCTTGATGTAGGCCTATGCACAACATCCCTGCAAGGAAGATCTGTATTATTATTCCCAGGGGGCCAGGGGGGGGGATTAAGAGAAAGACTAAAGACCACTTAGTAAATCCAGGACAGATGTCTAGCCAGTAGGCCACATCAGTTCTCTGTATTTATTCAGTGGTGGCGAGTGAAATAGACTCTGCACCTGCTCTGGCAATTTAAATCTATTTTTATTTCCTACGTGCCGGGGTTGCAATTGAAAAAACGATGCCAAGACTGAATTAAGCCCTGTATTTATGCATGGGTGTAGCCGGGGCAGGGGTGGGGAGAGGCAGCTGTCCCCCTTCAATAAAATTCAATAAAAATACATAGCAAACTGAGGTTCTGCAGCCCCCTAACAAAAGGTCTAACCCCCTCCAGCAAAAATCCTGGCTACGTCCATGCATTTATGACTTCTTACATCTAAGCATAGCTACCAAGGTTATACGTAGAATGTTTAGTATTTATGAGGTTGGATGGCCATCTGTCATGGATGCTTTATGTCCCTGAATAACCAGTTGCTGGGATAGCACTGTAGGGGTGGAGAGCACTGTTGAACTCAGGTGCTGTTTGCAGGCATCTCATGGGCTTGTGGTTGGCCACTGTGGTCAACCACAGGATGTTGGCCTGATCCAACAGAGCTCTTCTGACATTCTTAGGAAGTGCATATTCTTTCCAAAGGATTCCCTAAAAGCTACATACTACAATTTGTCCTCTGGAAGAAAGGCTTTTGTGGTCTCAGATGTGCTATTTTCTATGCACCTATTATTAATCCTCTTTTCGCATCTCAGTATGTGAACACTGTGAGCAGTATGTTGAGTTTTAAAGGTGGGGAATGGCTGGAGCATAACTGCTTGGAGGTCACACTCTCAGGAGAGTGTATAACTTGACATCTGTCCCTATTGAAAATCATTTTGTTAGTTTGGGTCCAGTACTTCAATCATGATTTAGGGTGGAAAGAGAAGTCTGTATTCAAGAACCAATTAACAAACAATACTTATACTGAAGCTTGATCACTACATGTCAGGTGCATAGCTGTCAACCTTTTCCTTTTCTTGCGAGGAATTCTATTCGGAATAAGGGAATTTCCCTTTAAAAAAGGGAAACGTTGACAGCTATGGTCAGGTGTGAAGCCCACAGCCATACAGACAGGTCTAATTTAGGAATTATTGGTCTATTTACCGATAAATATACATTGCACTTATACAGTATTTACCTTTTGTGCAATGATTGAAATATACTGTACACTCTATAGTTCTCTCCCTTCTATCCTCACAACTGTATGGCAGGTTGGACTGAGAGATAGTTACTGACCCAAGGTCATCCACTGAGTGAGAATGTGAACCTTGGACTCCCCAGTCCAAGGCCCACATTTTAGCCAGTGTCCTATACATAAAACTAAGCTGCAAATTCAGTTAGTTATTGTAACTAGGTGTGTGTTTTTAGATTACTAGGTCACTGTTTATCCACATCCATAGCTTGCCACTTGGTTTATTTGCCATTCAGCTAGGTACTCCCTTTTAAAGCAACAGACTTATTTCATTTTAACTCCTTTTCAGCTCAATTTATTTTTATTATTTTAAAAATTGTTTCAATAGTTTTGATACTTGATTTTAATGTACACCATCCCGAAATCCATGTTTTGTATAAAGGCACTGGTTAGAAATTTTCAAAAGAAATAAAAATAAGCAATTACTGATTTTGCTATATTACCCACCCTTCAACAGGAGGTCCCAGAGGCGGTTACAACTATTTAAAAGTCAGCATTAAAAACAGAACAATTTACAGTCATGGGAATAGGGTGGGCCCTGAAACACACACACACATACACACCAGGTACCAAATGTCAGGATAAAGAGATGCATCTTCAGCAGTCACTGAGAATTGTACAGTGAAATGCCAGACACTCCTCTGTGGGGAGGGAATTGCACAATTTAGGAGCTGTCACAGAAAATGCCCTCTCCTGGGCTATCACCCCCCAAACTTCTAAGGGAAGTGGAGCTACAAAGAGACCGCTCCCTCTAATCTTAAAGGGGGCAGTCTCCCAAAAAATTTGGGACATAAGCCTTTTGGATTTAAACATTAGTGTGAGCACCTTAAATTAGGCCCAGAAAAACCTGGAAACTAATGCAGCTGTTTTAGGACAGGGGCTATGTAAATCCTAAAGGCAACCCCAGCCACTTGACCGCTGCACTTTTGGACTACTTGAAGTTTCTGAGTTGTCTTCAAGGGTTGTCCCATGTAGAGCACACTGCAATAATCCAATCTGGAAGTTACCAGAGCGTGGAGTACCTTGGTCAAGCCATCTCCAGGTATAGGTAATGAGTTAAAATCTTGATGTCACATGTTAACTGTGAACATACTACCCCCTTGGGTATGCACTTAAGAGTAATTAATGTCAATCAAAGCCACCACTTCATAATCATGCACTGAACAGTGAGGTAAATCACGTTACTCTGATTTTTTAATGTATTTTGCCATAGTTTCATTAGCTGCATAATTTAACATATATAGCAATGTCTTTTTTATTTATTATTCCTCCAAAGACCACTTGCACAGAACCTGTAAGGGTCGTTTAGAGTTCATTTAACAATAATTTGTTATTTATATACTATTTATATTTATTTTCTAATTACCTTTATATCCCACCTTTCCTCTAAGGAGCTCAACAGTTATTAGGTAACCAATTTCAAAGTTGTTTTGTTTAGTAAATACAAACAAAGCAAAAATGATGAATTAGATCACTCTCTCATCAGAAAACTTTCTGATGCAGACTGAAAAAAAAACCAGATCCAAATTATCCTAATTTGTTTAGGAAAAATCTCCAGTTCTAAATTTTCCAGAAAACCCACATCACTGATTAAGATTAGCATTTTGTGTGATCACAATAGAACAATGGTTCCAAAGTTCTAGGTCTAGCACTACAGGTTTCCATGGCAATTGTGATTTGGTTCCAAGAGAACCAATTCTGCCCTCACAGTTCGCCAACTATTGTTTCATTTAAAAGTAGAACTAGATGTGGAACCGCATCATGGCCATAAGGTGAGTTTTTTAGCTAGTTAGAACTCATTTGGTTGTTACTGGGTTCTGTGTATGTTTATTTAAAAATCTAAGTCATAGAATTGTAGAGTTGGAAGGGACTACGAGGTTCATCTAGTCCAGCCTCCTATAATACAGGAATCTTTTGCCCAATGTGGGGCTTAAATCCACAATCCTGTGATTAAGTCTTGTGCTCTACCAACTGAGCTATTCCACTAAGCGCCATTGGTTTTTATACTTGCAAACTACTTAGAAGCATATTCTGACATTAAGCATTACATAAATAAATATGTTGAACTGGACTCACTCCCAGTGTGATTGTGCATAGAGATTGCCACCTGTTCATTTGGGCAAACTCCTAAGTGTGCATAGGACAGCAGCCTCCATCTCTCCCTCAGTTATATTGTCAAGGTGTACAGTTTGCATTCACAATGCCAATATAAAACTGACATTTAATGTTATTTCCTTACCAGTACTAGGTAGATATTTATAGTTTAGATTGTATTTAATTAGCATAATCTATAAAGTGATATTGGCCCCCGGAAAGAATCACAGCATATTCCCTTTCGCACTAGAGACACTGATGCCTCTCTTTGGTATAATAAAAGTGACACCTTAAAAAGTTGCCACCCATGGCAAATAGTAATTCATTCTAGAGTGATAGCACATGAACTAGGAGCAATTCCCACGAGGGTCTCCTGTGCTAGCCTCACTGAAATGGACTGGAGCACTTAATTCCCATTCATTTCAGTGCAGTTCATATGGGAGCGCACCATGCTCCATGTTACTAAGTAGGATGTGGGTTTATTTATTTATACACCACCCTCCCAATACCTTATTAGGACAGCTTGCTATTAAAAACAGCACAACAATAACTTTTAAGATAAGTTTCAAACACCAAATCTACAAAAGCAGTATACCTATAATCCCCCTAGGGTACCAAATATCTTGAGCCAGCCCTGATGCTCATCCTTTCTGTTTTACTCTTCGGAAAGGCAATAGTAGCTGTCTGTTAAGAACAGCAGAAGTTGTGGTCCTGCAACACACAGTCCAGCAGTTGATTGTAGTGGGTTTGTGTCCAATCCATGATGAAGAAACTCTCGGGATCACACTCAGTTTACATCAGAATCGTCCTCTGACCACACTGGGTGGCTTTAGACTGGCTACTGTTTCTCAAGTCAGAGAACTGTAGTTGGATAGGATTCTGAGAGTCATCTAGTGTCCCTCCAGGGGGCCTAAACAACCTGACACACTGACTCATTGTGCCACCAGATACCAGCTCCCTTAGTGTGCTGTACATGAACCATGTACACAACCCTAGAATCGTAGAACTGAAAGGGACCTGGACATCTCCCAAGGGTCATCTAGTCCAACCCCCCTGCAGCAAGGGAGCGTAACAAAAACGAAAAGAGCAACTTAAAATATAAACAGGTGTGTGACCTGCGGAGAGGAAAAACTCATTTATTTACAATAATCCTGAACCCCTTTTGCCAAGATCGGTTTCGGACCAGTTCGACACACTTAAAATGATAGGCAGGAGGTGCATTCCTCTCTCGGGTTTAGACCGCAAAGTCGACCCAGGGCCAAAAGCTCCAGCAGCAGACAAACTCCCTTCATGGTCGGGGAGGCTCCTTCGGCTCTTGTGTACTGCACGTGCATAGCGGGCGGTCCAAATCCCACGGCGCGCCTGCTCCGTCCCCCTCGGGCTTGCTTTCCTTTCGGCTCGGCGGCTTCCAGCCCCTCCTCACTGGAGGTTGCGGCCCAGGTACTGCAGGAACATGCTTCCAAGCTGCGGCAGGTCGCCCTCGCCTTCACCCGGGTGTATCTTGGCGTAGCTGAGGAACTGCCTCCGGAGCCGGCTCAGCTCCGCCAGGCTGACGGGCCGGCTCAGCAGCAGCCCCGGAGGCTCCCCGCCGCCGGCCTGCGACAGCCCGTCCACCGCGAGCGGCACGAACTGGCCCGGCTGGGCTCCGTTCCTCTGGGCGGCCATGAGGGCGGCCAGCACGTCCTGCGTGAGGCGGTCGAGGCGGTGCAGGAAGCCGGCGGCCTGCAGGGGCTGCGAGCGCGTGGACTGGTTGGGCGGCGGCGGGCGGCGCTCGAAGAGGGCGGCGCGGATCTCGGGCCAAGGCAGCGGCTCGGCGGGGTCGGCGGGCGCCACGAAGAGCGGCCAGTCCCAGCGGTGGCGCGAGTCGGGCGGCTCCAGGGGAGGCCGGTCCGGGCGGGCGGCGCCTCCCGGGCACAGGAGCACGCAGTGCGGCGTCCCCGCGTGCTTGCTGAGGCAGTACAGCTCGTAGCGGAAGCTCTTCAGCTCGGCGCCCGAGTCCACCAGAACCACGTCGCGGCGGCTCAGCAGGCGCTCGGCCTCCGCCCTCAGAGCAGCCCGGGCGACGCCGTCCCCGCCGCCGGCGCCCAAGTCGGCCTCGGCCACCACGAAAACGCGCCGCTCTGAGGCCTCCTCGGCGCTCAGCGCCGCCTTCAGCTCTTCGGCGCGCCGGGTCTTGCCGCTTCCCGGCAGCCCGCAGAGGACGACCAGCGGCATGGCGTCTCTCTCCGCCTCAGTCCCAAGCCGGGCCGGCTGTCATCATCTTCCCCCTCAGGGCCTTTCTTCCCTGCACAAAAATGGCGGCGGAGGCGTTAATGTTGCCCTTAAGAAAGATGGTTCCCGTGAGATAGATTATTCGCCCCGCCTTCCGCTCTTTGAATTGTTCTACGACGACTTTTATCCACGGACCATAGAGATAGGAAAAATTAGAGTGTGGAGTCCTGTCTAAAGATGCTTCCAAACTCGCCTTTAGAGTAGAACTGGTCCCACGGAAATGGCAACTGATAGAAAACAACGAAGCAAAGTTTTTGGTCTCCGCCAGAGGAGAAATGGAACCTTTCCGTTTTCGCGCAATATCGCCGCAGGTTCTAAAGGGAAGAGTCTAAAGGAACCCGGAAGTCTGTCGTGTTCAGTAGGTCTATTTATAAATCTATGAGTCCGCCGGCGAGGGCAGCGTCTGTTGCGGAAGCCGAACTACAAGTCCCATGGGCCCCCACGGAAGCCAAAGCGAGAGCGCCCTTCGTTACGTGAGGAGGGGAGGAGCGACCGCTAAGTCCGGCTTGTTTGGATGCGGCTGCGCGGGCGAAGCCGGACCTGGAGCGCGTGTGGTGAAGGAGCCGCCGGCCACGGCCCTCTGAGATGAGCCCTCTGCGGGGCCGGCGCGGGGAGCAGAGAACCTGCCGGGGCGGCCTGGCAAAGCAGAGGGCAGGTGTCCCCCCTGGAGGTAACTGCGGCGGCTCAGCCGGGGTGGGCGGCCTAAGGCTGGAGGGGGCCACCTGTGGCCCTCCGAATCATCCCCGGACACTGGCGACATGGGAGGGATTCGACAAGCTCGTGGTGCCTGTATTCCGCCTTCAGTGTCAGAATTATTACGGAATTTGTATATCGCCTTTCATCTGCGGGTCATAAGGCGGCTTGCAATATAAAAACACCATCCTTCTGAAGGCTGCCTGTGAGGAGAGCGCTGGTTTTCCTGCTCCTGGGCTTCCCACGCTGTTGGCCACTGTGACAACATGATGCTGGACTCGGTGGGCCTGATCCAGCAGGCTCCTCTTAGGTTCTGAAGATCTGGAGGACCACAGGTTCCCCACCCGTGGCTGAAAGGCAGGTGTTGCTTTTGGCACTCCGGGTGTAGCTGAACTGCCTCTCCTGTCGGACCCAGCTAGTGTGGCAGGGGGTGAAGAGAGTTCAGCAACATCTGGAGGGCCACAGGTTTGCCACCCTGGTTTCAAAGGGTGGCAGTGAGGAGGATTAGGGCCTCCTGTGCTTACCTGTCCCGTGAAAGAAAGAGGGACATTTTTTTATTTCAACACTTTATATACCGCTTGACATCATCGTTTCGTGTAAATGTTGCTCGAATAATTACATTTGCACCCAGCCTTTCTTCTGTCATGAAAGGCAGCATACATGTGGTTTTCAGTTACTGTACCTGGCACTGATCAGACCCAGATCTGCATAGCTTCAGCAAAGTCCCTTCAGTCATACCCTGCAACTTAGTACTCTTTGGAATACAAGTCTAAACAGCTATTGATCATGATAGCTAAGTGAAACCTCCATATGCAGAATGTGTACCTCTTGAGTATTAAGATGCTAGGAGCAAACAACAGGAGAGGATTGCTGCCTTCATGTCCTTGTATGTATGTATGTATGTATGTATACATACACACTAACAAATAAACGATCTTAGGAGTCCAGTGTTACACATTTTGCTTTGCTGACAAAACATTTAGACAGGAAAACGTCCATTAATGAGGAGTCCAGAGATAAGCCCATTGATGTTTCTGTATATATATATGTATAAGATCTAAAATATATAAACATTGCAGGTAGCTGTGTAATGTGTTAGGGAAAAAATAATCAGAAAGTAAAAATCAGGGTAGGAGTAAAGCTTTCTGGGATCAACTAAAAAGGCACAGGAGCATAGGAAGCTTCAGGGCAAGGTTATTACTAAACTGATATGGTGGCCATGGATGTGTAAACAAGTTAGTAGCTGATTGAACTTGAGCATTAGTGAATATGTTCGGTATCTGTCAGTCATTCTCAAACTATGTGCTTTCTGTTTCACTTCTGCTGCTTCTATATCAGGCTTCCTCAACTTCGGCCCTCCAGATGTCTTGAGACTACAATTCCCATCATCCCTGACTACCGCTCCTGCTAGCTAGGGATCATGGGAGTTGTAGGTCAAAAATATCTGGAGGGCTGAAGTTGAGGAAGCCTGTTCTGTATGACAAAACTGCTCAGCCTTGTGTCATAACCAACCACACCTGGAAACACAAAGCAGCATAAAGCATTTGCCCATTGCAGCCTAATGTGTTTTTGGTAGAGATATCTAAGAGACCAAAGCAAGACCTGGGTCATAGCTAGTGGACAGAGTTTCTTTTCTTCTGAAGAAAAAGTAATGCCCTTCCTTATTTAATGAGATTAAAGGTAAAGGTACCCCTGCCCGTATGAGCCAGTCTTGCCAGACTCTGGTTGTGCGCTCATCTTACTCTGTAGGCCAGGAGCCAGCGCTGTCCGCAGACACTTCCGGGTCACGTGGCCAGCATGACAAGCTGCATCTGGCAAGCCAGCGCATCACACGGAACGCCATTTACCTTCCCGCTGGTAAGCGGTCCCTATTTATCTACTTGCACCCAGAGGTGCTTTCGAACTGCTAGGTTGGCAGGCGCTGGGACTGAACGACAAGAGCGCACCCCGCCGCGGGGATTCGAACTGCCGACCATGCGATCGGCAAGTCCTAGGCGCTGAGGTTTTACCCACAGCGCCACCCGCGTCCCTTGTAATGAGATTAAATATTTGTAATTTGAGGATAAAGCCAATTACAGACTTCAAGCAATGGAGGAGTGTAATGTTGCAGCATCCGAGATCAGCCAGGAGGATGCAGTTTCCAGACAGGAAGCCAGGTTAGTGTGTTGCAGTAAGAACAAGGCCGTTGTCTAGTTGTCATGTCTGTATATCTCACAGCAAAGGATCTTTCCTAACACTGCTTTCTTTCCAGATATCCCATGCTGTCCCATCGTGTACAGAGGCTCGGCAGAGATTGGGTTTGCCACTGGAATGTTGCTCAGAGACTCTTCCGGGATGGTCAAGCTTTCCAGCATATGAAGAGAACCGCATCCTGTTTTGGGGCTTGTTACTCACCCTTGAACCCTTGGGATTGCCCAGGGAGCTGTAGGCTTCCTCTGCTCTGGAGCACACAGTTTCCTAGCCTCGTACAAAACTCTTCCATTCATCTCTGTGCTACAATGAAAGCTGAGGGAGATGAGCCATGTGTAAAGCGAAGAAGACATAGTGGGGATCAGGACATTTGTCACAGCCCTAATGAAAAACTGTGTACCTCACCTTCAGATGAAACATCCTGGTCTCCACCTCAACTTCAGTGTAAAGAAGGAAGCACTCCAGAACCAAGAGGTATGGTGGCATCTTACTCCCTTGATCCTTTGCTCTTAATATTTACAGGGTTTTGTTACTTATTTAGGAGAGAAGAGAGGCCATGGGGTCTGGGATGCCTTGGTTCAAGTCCCCATGCGGCCATGCACCCATACTCAGTGAGCCGGTCAATGTCTCTTGCCTAACCTACCTCATCGGATTCTTGAGGTGCCTTGAATTCCTTGGAAAAAGGATGAGATAAAGGTGTGATATTATTATATATGCTGAATTCAACTTGCTCAGAAACCACATATATTTATGGTTTATGGTCCATAAGCTGTTCACACCTTTCTTTTGCACTGTTGACAACAGCTGATGAAATAAGCCAACAAAATTTACAAGAGTGATCATTTTTGTTGTTGCCTGCACTTCCAGGCCTGCCAGAGAGGAGGTGAAGGCCCCTCCTTCATATCCTGCTTGGGTACACAAGCTACTAGCAACATGGGGTGCTGCCTTATATTGAGTCAGCAGAGGTTGAATGGCCATCCGTCATGGATGCTTTTGCTGAGATTCCTGCATTGCAGGGAGTTGGACCAGATGACCCTCAGGGTCCGTTCCAGCTCTACAATTCTGTGATTCATTGGTCCATCTACTTCACTGCTTTCCATGCAACAGCTCTTCAGAGGCTGAAGCAGGAATCCTTCTCAGTCTTACCTGGAGATGCCAGGGATTGAGCCTGGAATCATCTGCATACAAGGCAGATGATGCTCTGCCACTGAGCTACTAGTCTTTTAGGCTAATAATAATAATAATATTTCTACTAAGTGGACTGGTGAATGATGAATGGATCATTCTATCCTACTATTTTGTGTCCTCCACCACCAGCTTGCTGCATTTTCTTGCTGCCAGTTGACACCTTTATGTTGTTTCTGAAGCACAAAGCCCTGAAAAACTTGGAACCAGTATACCTGAAGGTTCACCCCACCCCTTATATCCCCAATTAATCATTGTGCTCTAGAGGTGAGGGCCTCCTTCAGGTACCATCTTATCAAGATGTCCATTCCGCACAGTGCAGGAATCAGGCCTTTAGTATTGTGGCAGCTGCTCTTTGGAAATAACTTCCATTAAATATTAGAGATGCACCATCTCTGTTGTCATTTCAGCGCTTACTGAAAACTTTCCTCTTTCAACAAACCTTTTAAGGAAAGATCATTCCCAGTCTGTGTCGGAATCTTGAATTGTTTTTAGATGTTTTAATTGGCACATTTATCGTGTGCTTGCCACCCTGTGCTCCTCTGGGAGGAAGTGCAGGAAATAAATGGAAGAAGATATTTCCATTTCTTCACAGCTAGTATGGAGACCAAGCAGGCTGGTGAGAGAGGCATTTTTGCAATGTATCTGTTGTTATTCAGTTTATGTGTCATTTTCAAACATAAAGAAGTGCTGAAGCAACTCAACAGCAATTCAGTACCGAAAATAGAACATACAGGTAGGATATCAATTAAATTTCACTAACAAAAATTAATGACAAAATAGAAAAATCCATCCTCCACCAGCCCACTCATTTGCCTGCATCCAGCAAGTTGTTTATTACAACTTTTATGTTAATTTCCACTCCTCAGCAGAGTCCTGTTTATTGCTATCCCAGTTTTCCTGTTGTTATTGTTTTCTTCCTAGTTTCTGTTATATACTAAAGCTACTTCTGAGAGAGATGGGTCTCTTTTGGTACTATTGTTGTTAAACAATTCAAGAACAGAGGTACTTCCTATTTAAAGAAGTGGTAATGTTATTGCCAAATTACTAGAAGTCCTTCTTAACAAAACACTTAAAATTATTATTCTTATTTTAAACCCTCAGAAAGCTTTCCCAAAAGAGAGATAAAAATGCAGCAGTTCAACAAAATTATCAAAAAAAAAAAAAAAGGCTTTAGCTTGCTACCTCCTAGATTTGTCTGAGCAGAGGAGTACCTAGGCAGAGCTCCACAACTAAGGAGGCTGCCTCGCTGATCAGTACACACCTGATCTCAGAAGGGGAACAGGACCTAATGCAGAGCTGGACAGTTCATATTTAATTAGAAGGCTCCCCAAAACAGGACTTAAATTGTTTTGTACAGAACTTTAAAAGCTCAAGTCAAAAGTATGGATGCAAACAATTCGCCACTCCTGGCCTGGTTTTTGTGTTTCAGCAGGTGTGGTCAAGAGACACTGGGAATACTTTTGCCAGCAAAGTAAAAAAATGAAGGTCCTTGAAGAGGATAAGCCGATCAACCAGGATCATCAAGACACACTGGAGAAGTTTGAGTTCACCGTAATGTCGTACAACATCCTTTCCCAAGACTTGTTGGAAGACAACTCTCACCTGTATAGACACTGCCAACGGCATGTACTAGCCTGGAACTATCGCTTTCCCAACATTCTTGCAGACATCAAACGGATGAATGCAGATGTAAGTGGGAAGCTAACCTCATAGCTGCCAATAAAAAACACAATCCATAGGAGAACAAATCTTTTACAGACCGTAAGCCAGGCGTGAGGACCCTTTGGCCCTCCAGATGTTTGCTGAACTACAGCTCCCATCATTCCTGGCCATTCACTATGCTTGCTGAGGCTGATGGGAATTGTAGTTCATCAACATCCAGAGGGCAAGAAGTTCCCACACCTGCCATAAGTGAACATGTGGTTATTGCAAGCACTTCATGTTTAAGTATAGTGAATATTTACCTGGTGCCATGTCTCTCCATTCAGATTCGTTCTCAAAACCCCACCTTTTGACATGGTCTTATTTTCTTACAGCCCAGTATTTGCATGTTAAGTAAATATAAAATTGCAGCCTTGGGCTGCATGAAATACAATGGGATTTACTTCCAATAAGACATGCATCGGTTTATAACATTAATTTTCCTTTTGAAAGCATGTTGATTTCACTGGCAGAGCTAACCATGCTCTTCAGGAATCAGCGTGGCCTGAAAATGCTTGAATTTGCCTGAATCGTACCCAGTTCTTAACAGTACATAATTTTACTATTAAATAACCTGAAATTATTTTCAGTTGCAGTATTACCATTATTATCTCTTCTTAGAAATGTTATTGAAAGTTGTAAGCCAGTTTCTAAAAATTTAAAGCCAGCCTAGTCATCTTAGGGAGTATGCTACTTGTTGATCAGCTGTTTTCCTCCCAACAGGTACTTTGTTTGCAAGAGGTACAAGAAGACCACTACAGAATAGAGATCAAGCCAAGTTTGGAAGCCTTAGGTATTAACTGTCCAGTAATATATGTCAAACCACCACCTACCCACCCCGCTTTCCCCAGCTAACCTCCCTACAGTCCACTGATTTTGGCCATTTTAACCCCAGCCCATCTCCATGAGCAAATAGAAAGCAAGAAGGTATGGGGAGAACCATGGTACAGTCTTGCTAGTAGACCATGTTCTTATCTCTCCAGCCCTCCATAAGCCAAATCTGACAGGCAGGCAGGGTTGGGACTTCTGCAGATAATCACAGTGCTTTGAGGTGCAGTGAATCAGCAGGCTTGAAGTCACCACCTGTCAGCTGATTGATGATGACTTCAAGCCTGCTTTCCAAAGGGGTGGGCTGTGCAATCGAGTTCCTCACAATGAATTCAATCACACAGCCAATCCAGTTGCATCTTCACCTGTCGCACACTTGATGTGCAAGTACGGGGCAGGTGTGCGTGGTTTGGTGGAAATAGCCTCGTGTGCCATACAGTGGTGCCCCGCAAGACGAATGCCTCGCAAGACGAAAAACCCGCAAGACGAAAGGGTTTTGCGGTTTTTGCGTCGCTTCGCTAGACGATTTTCCCTATGGGCTTGCTTCGCAAGACGAAAGCCCATAGGGAAATCTCCGGGGACCTCTTTTAAATGCTGGCGGTGGGGAGCAAAGCCTTTTCCCCCCTCCGGACTTCAGAAGAGGTCCAGGAAGGCCGGCGGGGGCGAAAGGCTTTGCTCCCCACCGCCAGCATTTTAAAAGCGGTCCGGGATAGCAGGGAAGCGCTTCCCGCTATCCCGGACGGCTTTTGAAGGCAGCCGGGGGGGAGCAAAGACTTTCGCCCCCCCACCGGCCTTCAGAAGAGGTCCTGGACCTCTTCTGAAGGCCGGCGGGGGGCGAAAGTCTTTGCTCCCCCCGCCTGACCTTCCCGGGAGAGCGGAAAAACACGCTGCGATTCTCCCTCTCCCCAACGGCTTTTGAAGGCAGGCGGGGAGGAGCAAAGACTTTTGCCCCCCGCCAACCTTCAGAAGAGGTCCAGGACCTCTTACAAAGGCGGGCGGGGGGCAAAAGTCTTTGTCCCCCCTGCCTGCCTGCCCGGGACTGTCCGGGGCGATTTAAAAGCCCCCGGACGGCTTTTGAAGGCAGGCGGGGGGGAGCAAAGACCTCTTCCGAAGGCGCGCGGGGGGCAAAAGTCTTTGTCCCCCCTGCCTGCCTAACCGGGGGCTTTTAAATCGCAGTCCCGGGGCAATTTAAAAGCCCCCGGTTAAGCAGGCAGGGGGGACAAAGACTTTTGCCCCCCGCCCACCTTCGGAAGAGGTCCAGGACCTCTTCCGAAGGCGGGCGGGGGGCAAAAGTCTTTGTCCCCCCTGCCTGCCTAACCGGGAGAGCGGGAAGGCAGCGCTGCGTTTTCCATTCTCCCGGGAAGGCAGGCAGGGGGGAGCAAAGACTTTCGCCCCCCGCAGGCCTTCAGAAGAGGTCGGGGGACAGACTGTCCCCGGACCTGGTCTGAAGGCGGTTTCCATAGGAATGCATTAATTGATTTTTAATGCATTCCTATGGGAAACCGTGCTTCGCAAGACGAAAAACTCGCAAGACGAAAAGACTTGCGGAACGAATTAATTTCGTCTTGCGAGGCACCACTGTATTTGGCCTTTGGGCAGGAGATTCCCCATCCCTGCTATAAGAGGTAGACCCACTCAACCCCTGCTGTGTAGCTGAGGGACAGGGAAGCTGTGGCTCTCCAGATGTTGGACTCCAATTCACACCTTCCCTGACCGTTGGCTACGCTGACTGGGGCTGATGGGAGTTTTCATCGAACAATTTATGGAGGACCACTTGTTCCCCATCCCCGGCATACAGCCCAATGGACCAGAACATATTAAACATGTGTACTTAGAGTATAAAGGAGACACATTGTGAAGCACCTTTTTTCTCCCTTCCCCAGGCTATCATTGTGAGTACAAGATGAGGACAGGAAGGAAGCCAGATGGCTGCACCATTTGCTTCAAGGCCTCCAAGTTCCATCTCCTCTCTTCGAATCCAGTGGAATTCTTTCGGCGCAACATCCCCCTCTTGGACAGAGATAACGTGGGCCTGGTGGTTCTCTTGCAACCTCTTTTTTCCTGCAAGGCCGCCATCTGCGTGGCCAACACACACCTGCTGTATAACCCAAGGCGGGGGGACATCAAGCTCACCCAGCTTGCCATGCTGCTGGCGGAAATTAACAGCGTGGCTATGCAGGAAGACGGGCGTTTCTGCCCCCTCGTCATCTGCGGGGACTTCAATTCCGTCCCTCACTCTCCCCTGTACAATTTCTTAAGGGAAGGCAAGCTGAATTACGAAGGACTGGCGATAGGGAAAGTAGGTGGCCATTTGTCAAGTTGGTGTGTAAAGAAAAAAAATATATGGGTAGACAACACGCAAAAGATGATGTCCCTGCCACCCACCCCTGTAACATTGTGGGGTTTCCATGATGATAATTTGCATTGCTGTTCTTTCTAAAATATGCTGTGTGGTCCAAAGCCAGTGCAGGTATGAGGTTTTCAAGCAGTGTTCTTAGGAAGTAGTTGGTTGCATCCATTAATAATCTTCTGGAGCTTTCAGCCCACAGGAGGGTGGAAGACATTCCAAGGCCCACCATGGGACTGTGGTGAGGCCAACGGTTCTAAGACACTCTGAGTGCCCTAGAACATGCCTTTGCTCCTTCTCTTTCTGCGATGAGCAGGGGTTCTGTGTCAGATGAGTTCCGCAGTAGACAAGGTGATGCGAATGTAGGATATGTTCACTGAAGAGTAGAACTTTTCAAAGCATTGCTTTGGTCAGGGGTGGTGAACAGCATTCGAAACTCCCATTGTTCTAGGCGCATTTTGCGACAGGGACTTTCATTAGCGCGAGCAGTTTCTGAGCTCTGGGCGCAGTACTGAGCCTAAGATTTCAGATTAAAACTGCCACTGCTGGAAGAAAAGGAGGACCTTTTTCTGCCTCCCCACTTCCAGCCACTCTCTGAAGACTGGAGAAGGGACCCTCATAAGAATATGAGGGGGGCGAGCAGGGGAAGTATGACTTTGTTTTTTGCAGTCTTCAGATGAGGACTAGACCATGTGAAAAATGAGCATAAGATTTTAGCTGCAGTTCATTCTTTTTCAGTTTTGTACTCTTGTTAAAAAAAGGACACCTAAACACTCCATTGCGGTGCCCATAACCTATGTTTAAGGTGCCATTTAGCTCCTAGCTTTCATAACTCAGTTTTTAACACAGGTGGTGAACTGCATCTAACCAGCAGACTGAATCATTCTCTCTCCTGCCCCTTCTGGGCCAGGTCTGACAGGTTACTAATGGGGCCACCCACTTGTTTATCACCTGATGTCTCCTGGCATCAAGTGACCCTTTTTTGCCCACATGGGTATTGCAGAGCAATTTGCAAAGTACTCCACATGACCCATCAGTCAGCTGATAGTTTGGTCTTGTTGAGCCTCTTTGCAAAGGAAGACGCAAGAGTATTGTGGAGTGCTTTTCATAGCGCTTTGCAGGTGCTGCTGATCAGCTGAACTGGTAGCACAGTAAATTAAAAATCATCTAGAGCATAGTTGCTTTTGCATGAAATGGTGGTACCAATTTGTGTGTGTGTGTGTGTGTGTGTGTGCGCGCGCGCACGCACACACACATAGGAACATACAAACACATAATAAATGTAAAGTAATTACATTTTTGCCAGCTCTCTCACCAACTAGACTCCAAAACTGAGTACTTGTGGCACAGGAGTTCTTTTATGGCTCAAAAAGTGGCTAAATGGGAAGCCAAAAATTAAAAATAAATGTGGCAGCTCTCACAATAGTAGAAATAAACTGTTGGGTCATTGAAAGGATTTGTGTTAAGACAGGTGCTCTTTAACATTCAAAACTGATCCAGAGTTGAGAGTGAACAGTAAGGTAATATATCATGCCAGTTTATCTTGAAAGCTAAAATCCCAAGCTAACTATGAATTGCCATGAAATAGCTCTGCAAGCTAGATGGCTGAACCTAAGACTTCAGTCCTAAAATCATTTATCTAGAAGTATGCCCAATTGAAGTTAATGGGGCTTACCTCTGAGTAGACATTTTTAGGTTTGTAATGTAAATGAGTGGGTTCTGGTTAACAGCAGAAATCACTTCTGAGCATCTTCTAGAAATGCACATATTTCTCTTTGGTTGTTTTGTTTTGTTTCTTGCTTTTTAAGGTGTCTGGCCAGGAACAGTCCCCACGGGGCAATAGGATACTCACTATCCCCATTTGGCCTCCAAGCCTCGGCATTTCTCAGGACTGTATGTATGAGGAGCAACAGAAGCAGCTAGAAAAAGAGAGAGGTAAATTTCAGTGCAGATAACCCAAGTGTTTTCCGAAAAGGTTACTTCCCCTCCAATGTTTACAGCTGAATTTAACCTAGCAGTTCCTTCGTGTGTCATTTCAGCAATTCAGTCACATAATGCTGGCAGTTCAAGTCCTACAGGCGCTGTCTGACCCCAGAGAAGCTAAAAATATAAAGTCATTGGGAATTCATCAGTGGGTGAAAAGTTTTTGTGGATGTTTACAAAAGCCTTAGAAGTGATTTTAGTAGAGTTGACTGGTCACATTGGTTCTTCCCAGGCGCTCATCTGCAGGTCAACTCATGAGCAACTTTTGGCTGAATGGATAAGCAGCAGCTGTAGTTCTGTGTGCACTCTCCCATTATAGGGTAGGAGCCATAGCTCATACACAGATCACCTGTTTTGTAGGTTCAATTCCTGCCATCTCCAGTTATAGAAGGATCAGATAACAAAACAGGAGTGGAAGATGTCTTGCTGGTGACTTTGCTATCAAGCAGACTAGATAATACTGGCCTCAGTGAACAAATGGCCTGATCAGGTATAAGGCAGCTTCCTGTGCTTCTATGATTGCTGTTGTTGGTTTTTTCCAGAGAGAAAAGAGACTAAAGAAGGAAGCTTGGAAAATTCAGAAGAGGTCGTAACAGTGGCAAAACGGTAAATTTTGACATCACTGCGGTTGTCAGCTTGTTTGCAGGCATCAGCTACTACAACTCTGGACCTGTATAAACAGAGAGCTGAAAGTTTTACTCACTAAAATGCTATATGTGCACTCCTTACTTCATCCTCCAACACACCAAGGAAGAAGAAATTGGAAATTTGCAAACTGGCAAAGGTTTGTGAATATCCAACATATGGTGGTTAGGGTTAACCATGGTTTGCAAGACCAACCCCAGTACAAAGTTTGCTTGTTCAAAGAAACCATAGTTACAACCATATTTTGGCCTCGTTTGGATGCAACAGTAAATGCTTCCGATCTCCTTATGGCCATGCTGATGGGATAAAGGAGAGCACACCATCCAGGTCTTGTGCCCCTATTACTAAACTGGTTTTGCCTTTGGTCTGAGGAAAGCTGTAGGTTAACCTGGATATAATTCTTGGCAATATAATTGCACCAAAACTTTGCAGATGTTGTCTTAGAGGCTTTGTTCTGTGCGATATGGGAACTGGGTCTTTGGAATTGCTTCTAAGATACTGGATACTATTTCTAAGATATTTTTCATTGTTTGATCTCCTGTTGTTTGTTATCCTGGGTTTCTTTGGGAGGAAGGGCAGGATATAAAATTAACAAAGGAATAAAATACAGCATTGTATGAAGGACATGGTTTAGGCTATGTCCACTATGAAGTGGATGAGGAGCACAGCAGGACAAATGTTTCCATTGTTAAACAACCGTGGCTCACAAATGCGTTGTTCTTGCCCTGCCTTGCTGCAACAGCATTCTCAGTCTGGATTGTCATGTCAAAGTGTGGGGCTTAGGTACAGAAAACAGAGCAGCTCTGGGCCAGATGGACAATTGTGGGTGGAACATCTGAAACATCAGTAACCTGGTGTAAGCATGGCCTCATCTGTGATCCTTTGTCTCAGCAGACTCTGGTGACTTCTGAAACACTTCTCCCATTTTAGGTCACCCACATATTTGCACCACAGTTTTCCCTTGTCTTCGGCCTACACTCATTATCTGCCAGACAGCGGAACCCCAGAAGTCACCACTTGCCACTCCAGGAGCGCAGTCACTGTGGATTATATCTTCTATTCTGCAGCAAAGGAGAACACAGCTGCAGAACCAGGCAAGTGACTCTAGAGCAAGATAGGTGACTAATGATTGGCTAGGTGCTCACCCAGTCTGCACAATGAGCAAAAATTTCTGGTACAGTAGAGCCTCTTTAAAGCACCCACACATAAACACACGTGGCTTTGTCGCTTCCAGATGTTCTTTATTCCACATTCATAAAATGCTAATTCTAAGAGAAGGGACTTGATTCGGACAGAAGACCTCTCTTGATTTTCAGTGCTGACTGAACAAACAGCTCAGTCCACAGCTTAATATAGAAGCTGCCTGGCTAGCTCAGACAAGGCCGTATTCTCTACCAGAAGATTTATCACCACTTAACTACCTGCATTTGTAGCCTGCGCCAACAGACCTTCTTTGCATCGTTGTCTTTGTAATGCTGACTTCCCTCCCTACACAGTTCAGTTTCAGGCTTTCCAGTGGATCACAAATAAACCAGCCCAGCCTGTTCCTATGCATTTAACATAAACCGGATCTATAGAGATGAGCAAGTAGAGCTTCTCACTACTAAGAGATACCACATTTCCACTTAATCTCTAAAGATCAAGCTGCTTGAAACGGCACAAGACCAGTTTGTTTTTTTAAAGTTTACAATTCCAGTGTGGCAAAGCCTGTGCTCACATTATTACATGCATTTTACCTGACGACATTGTACCATGTGGAAGGTTACTACTACTTTTTTTAAAAAAAATCAAGCAATAGCAGTTACACCAAAAGCTCACCAGATGGTGCCATAATGTTAAAAGTGCCTTCAAGCTGATCTCCTTGGTGGATAAGTCAGGACTGAAGCTTGTCTTGGTTGCACATATTCAGTGCTGTGCATCTTTGCAAAATCCACTGGATGGAATATTAAGTCTGTGTTTGTTTAAACTGGGGTGATCAAGAGAACTAGCAGGACATAATTGGCCAAGAGACTGTGATGCGAACAAAGAAGTTCTCACTTCAGATTTCAACCCAGTGATGAAACTGACTTTAGGTAAACCATGTTATATTTGGGGAAGGATCACACTTCCCCCCCCCACACACACACACGCATACACACACCTGGGAGTTAACTGGAGAGTTGGTCTGGCAGAGTGCCTAACACACTGAACTATGAAATAAGTAGATCATGTAGCTTTCCCCAGCCTGATGTTAGAGTACAGCCTCCATAAGCCCCAGCCAGCATGACCCACTTGTCAGGAATAGGGCATTTAAGTCCATAATATTTGAAGGGGAGCAAGTTGTGCATCTTTGCAAAATCCACTGGATGGAATATTAAGTCTGTGTTTGTTTAATCTGGGGTGATCAAGAGAACTAGCAGGACATAATTGGCCAAGAGACTGTGATGCGAACACACATGGAAGTGTGTGTGAAGCGCTTACTTGAAAGCATCATATAAATGTTCAGTATTGTTTACATTGACTTGAAAGTTCCCCAGAATGCAGTGTCTGTAAAGACCAATAGAGGAACTGTGATTCCCTGCTTGCTTATTTCAGAACAGCATGATGATGCATCCAGGCCCTGGTGCCAGCTCAGTTGTGATGTAATTTACGTGCTTATGAACCTCTCTTCAAACCTCTGGATTGTCCACAGGCACCCGAAAGCCTCTTCTTTCTGTTGCAGGAGCTGAACGTGCCTTTGACGGACGCCTGAACCTTCTTGGCCGATTATCACTGGTGACGGAAAAAGATCTCTGGGCTGTCAATGGGCTTCCCAATGAAACCATCTCCTCTGACCATCTCCCTCTCCTAGCCAAGTTCAGGCTGGAAGAGTAACACCAAAATAACGATGACCCATCTGTCTTTTATCGTTCCACTTTCCTTTTCCTTAATTCTACATCGTCAAAAGGGACTGGAGAGTGCATGCCTCCTTGATGGGTTTTAAATACAGGTATATATATATTGTAAATTATCACAGCTACTCAGATATAAAAAAGCAAATTGGAGTTTTACATTGGGATTCCTTTTTTAATAATGGAAAGTATTTGTGCAGTAATTTTTTTAAAATATATATTTACTTTTCATCAAATAGATGGTATAAAGTGCTTTTTAAAACAGAAACGATGATCAGATTTTTATTTCTTAATATTTTGATTCTCACCCTTCCTCCCAAAGGAGTCCAGGGCAACAGTCAACAAGGCAGCAAAAAATAAAATAAAATAAAACAAGTAAAAGCCATCACATGTCCTTGCAGCTATAGCTTTCATGGAGCTCCCTTAATCCTACAGGCAAGCATTTCTTCTAGACATTGATTTGTTTTTTTCCAAGGAGATGGGCTTCACTATATCTTTACCTCCTTTCATCCTCTGAGTAGCCTAGAGAGGTGTGTGTGAAGGTGAAAGAGAACCCCTTTCTACTATCTGGGCTTTCAGGGCTGTGCCTGGGATTTGAACTTGAGTTTCTGACATCTAAGTCCAGCATTTGTCGTTGCGGCCATGTTCCTGGAGGGTCTTCACCCCAGTTTGCTTTTATGATATTCCCTAAAGGTCTGACTACCTCTTCTGACTTTGGCAGTGGGTTGGGTGCCTGTTTCTCGAACCTGTGTCCATGGAGCTCATAGTGGCAGTGGTGCAAAATGCATTTTTTCTATCATGTAAACAGCCTGAGGCAAAGGGTCAAATATCAGGAAATCCTGCTTCACAAATTGTGCAAGATACAGTTAGGCCTTGAGGGCAGTTGTGTGTGTAAAAATGGAAAGGGTGTTTCTGTCCCTGGCACAGAGCCACAGCGATTT
This sequence comes from Podarcis melisellensis, assembly GCF_964234715.1. NCBI lineage: Eukaryota > Metazoa > Chordata > Lepidosauria > Squamata > Lacertidae > Podarcis > Podarcis melisellensis. Next base: position 25,833,243 of record NC_138530.1, on the reverse strand, counting down.
GCAAAGCCACACCTATTTAATATTTGCCTTGCAAATAAATCTAGGGCAGCCGTATCACCCATCAACTTAGACCTTGATTTCTACTTTTGACTCTTTGATAGCCTAGAAGCAGGGGCGGCGGCGGACCCTGAATGAAGTACCTTCCCAGTTTGGCTTGTTGGCCTGGTTCCCTGTAAGCAATTTATTGATCATCACAGGTGAGCAGCTGTTGACAAGTCTGGCCAGTTACGCAACTGTGAGCTGCAAGGAGAGCAAGGAGGAAGATGGCAAGGTTGCACAGGCAGCTTTGCTAATTCAAGGGGAGCACAGTCAAGCCCTTTGCTTGGCAGTTCTGCTGTATTCTCCGATTACTTTGGCCCTCAGAAGCCGTTCTTCAGCACAATATCCCTGCAGGTTTTGCTGACTTTAAGTTTCTTCTTTAAAGGGGGAGAGAGAGCTCAGAGTAGCTAATTAACTGCACACGAAGCAATGAGGAATACACCTGAAATAACCTTTGCATTTGGCAGAAAACCAAACACCAAGACTGCATTTCTCCATAGGTTTGAAACAAACAGATGGAAGCACAGTTTATTAGTTTAATCATCCATATACAGTCGTAACTTGTTTCTCGAATGAAATCCATTCCAGAAGTCCGTTAGATTTCTGAAAACATTCGAAAACCAAAGCACAGCTTCCAATTGGCTGCAGGAGCTTCCTGAACTCAAATTTGAAGCTGCTCTGAACGTTCGGCTTCCCAAAAACTTTCGCAAACTAGTCCAAACCACAGGTAGAGGACTTCCCCTTTTAAAGAAAGAGCCTTTCTTTAAAAAGCAGTAACCCCACTGATCACCTGGTTGGAGAGCTGGATTTAGTTCTTCCTGTTGTATTGTTTTAATGTTTTTGTGTTTGCAGCTCTGGGCTCCTTTGGGAGGAAGGGCGGGGTAGAAATTCAATAAATAAAATACTTGGCACAATTACTTTATTAAAAAAATGCAGCTCAGCTGCATCAGGACCATTTGGTGTCTCATCAGATTCTGTCACTGTGGGATAAGCTGTGTTTCTTTAAAAAATAAAAATCACAAGAGGCTATAAAAAAACCCAAGACTTCCAAGATATTTTATTAAAGTTCCATGCTGCACTAAACATACAAATGATGAGAAAAACAAAAAAAGAAAAAGAAACCATGCACATTTCTCACCCAGAACAGCATTTGACAAAAAATTATGGCAATAGAGAAACCTAGTCATTGAAATCACAGTTACTAAGTTTTCAAAATCGCAGGTATGTGTTGTGATAGAATAGGATTCATCTGTACGTAAGGAAAATGACGCCTGGATACAAAATAATTCATCCACATTAGAAAAGTTTCATTGGGAGGTTTGGACCAGGGCGGGGGGGGGGGGGGCTAAATCCCGATTCACACCATACAAATAAAGCAGAACCAACACACATTTAAAACAGATAGCTTCCACCCCATAAATCCTGGGAAACTGGTTTATTAAGGGTTTGGCGAACCAAAGCTCAATGAGAATAAAACTACAGTTCCTAGGATTCTTTGGGGAGGGGGAGTCCGTGTGTGCTGAACGTACTTTAAATGGATGGTGCAAACCCTGGATGGTGTGTTCATCTCAAGAACTAATGCAAGTAAAGTTCATGATGGAGCATGCCCCAAACACTTCACATATATTAGAGACATACATTATAGTACTTTAGAAAAAACAGAGAGGAAATCCAGACTCAGAATGTGACTTGGTTCCCACAGCACAGTAAGCCAGACTGGCTTAGCAAGCCCAGACAAGCATGGGGGTCCCAAGAGAAGCTTGCACCCAATCTGCTTCCTGGTCTTCCACTGCTGTGCTGAGCTAACAAACCAGGGTTTGTTGCAGCACATCAAAGAGGGACCCATGGTTAAGCTCACTTTGTCCTTGGCGCAGCATGATCGTAAAAAGGACCAGGGTACAGCAAACTCCTCCAGTAGCCCCCACACTCAGGTGGTCTCACTAAGCCATAGCTTGGCTCATTTAATCATGTGAACCAGCTCTTCGTATGGCACACAGCCTCTTTTTTATTTTATTTTTAAATCCAAACACTGCATTTCACTGCTAAAAAATCACTGCAATAAGAAAAGTGTCACATTAATCAGCCCTCAGTGGTACTTAACACTTATTGGGGGGGGGGGAATTCTGCCCTTTAGATTTTCGACAGCAGTCCTCTTCAGGCATTTAGGGTGAAAGGGTGCGGGCTAAAAAATGAGAATTCAGACAGGAGGATGAGCACCTAAGCTACGCTCCAGCATTCCCCAAGCACAGAGAGTCCACTTCAGAACTTCTGTGCTGAGATGGAAGATCTGAAAGGATCTTCTAAGCATGCTTGGAGAACGTGGGAAGATCTCATGCGGAGCTCGCCCAGGCCAGCATGTTGGGGGCGGGGCATGCATGAGCATGTGGGGGTGCCAGGGGCAGGACATGTGCTCACACCCCTGCCCACCCTCCACTTTTAGCCTACACACATTGATGTGACGAACGCCCAATGAGGCTAAGGCAGCCCTTATCCATGGATGCTCTCCAGATCTTCCTGGGCTACAATTCCCATTGTCCTTGGTCACAGGCCATGCTGGCTGAGGCTGATGGGAGTTGTAGTCCAAGACATCTGGATGAGGAAGGCTAGGCTTTTCAGGAATACAGTCCCAAAGCAGGAAGTCCACTGAGCCTCTCCCTTCCACCCGCTGGCTCTCAGCAGGGGCTACACTGCGGTGAGGCCCTGCGCCACACCTGGCCATTTCCTTGAATGTGAGATTCTTCCATGATTACACAGATCTGGTGCAGACACATCACTGCTGATCTCTTAACCTTAGTTAAGAGAGCTAGAGGAGAGTAAAAGCTGGCATGCTTCTTTCCACTGCTTCATCCCTTCTTTTGCTCTCCCGCCTTTCCCTTGTCGTCATGCTCCTGGTTCCACATTAGGGATGGACAAACGCCTCCATTCTGGATCTCTCCCTTTCTCATTGTCCCAATCTTAAATTCAGTTCTCTACATTCCTGCAATTTGGATTGTTTTTCAGGGGCGTGGAGAAATCATCATAAAAATTAATTAACATTTTGGCGCAGATTTGTGTTTGATTTTGGCTAACATGCACTTTTTCGCAAGCCATTTCCCCTTAAATAATGTTGATTCATCAGGATGCAATCAACATTATTTAAGGGGAAGGCTGGTGGAAATTAAATCCGATAGGAAAGGTGAGAAAGGAAGAGAGTTTGCCAGAGGGTTTCGTGCTCCTAAGCTGCAATCCTGTTACATGTGAATTTGGGATTTACCTCCAAGTCAGCATGCATAGGGTTTGAAGACAATGCAAATTTAAGACGTGTCGGCTCAGAAGAAAGACCCATGAAATTCCATGGGGCTTATTCCAGGGAAGACTGTATTGGACTGAAGCCACAGATCTCTTAACTGTGTTTAAAAGACCAGGAATGTTATTCTGCATCAGGCCAGTCATCCAGTAGCCTGCTCCTCTCCAAACCACAATCAGCAAAAAAAAAAAAAAAATCATTTGTCCAAATGCAAGGTGCATTCTAAAAGACAATTCATTGGCCAAGGGTATCTTCCCTCATTCATTTTTCTCTGACTGCACTCCGTACAGATGGCTGTTTTCCCCTAATACTTTGGCCATAACTGCATACAGGATGTCTGATCTTAATATAAGATGCCAAGACATCATCAGCTTGGAAGTATCCATCCTTTTGAAGACTATTATTATTAATCAAAATATTATAGGCATACAAACAGAGGAAGAAGAGTACATTCTTGAGGGAAGCCCATAGATTCTGACATTATTTTTAAGAATGTTCAACACACATACCTGATATGACTGTCACTACAAGGCTCATCTGTACAAAACAGCCATCTATGGTTCTTCGGCGTGATCCAAAGGTCCCTAGGGCTCTGTGGCACAAGCCGGACGCCCTAGTCTTGTCTCCCTTGGGAATGCTCCCCAAGCATAATGGGGAATGCTCATCACATGCGCAGAGGACTCACCATTGCACAGAAGACAGTGGGCCAGCACCTACATGCACAGAGCAAAACACAAACCTGACAGCTCGCAGATACGCAACAGAACCGCTGGGCCATTCCACTTGTGCTTAAAGACCAAGGGTACCAACGTTTGGTGCCCTCCAGGCCTCGCTGGACTACAACTCCCATCATCCTTGGCCACTGGCTCTGCTGGCTGGGGCTGATGGGCACTGTAGTCCAACAATATCTGGAGGGCACAACTACACTGGCTACCCCTGCATAGCCTGACACAAAATATTTTCAAAACATTATTTTTTTAAAAAAACACACACCAGGTATCAGTCATTTGTTAGGCAGGTGAATTCAGGATGATGCTCTCCAGGTGTGTCTGGACTGCAAGTCCCACCAGGCCCAGCCAAGCATGGCGAATGGTCAATGAACACCTGAAGGTCACCACATTGGCTACCCTTATGGTAGGCAAACAATTGCTTCAACTGTTAGCTGCATCCTTAACAGAATAATTGTAAGACTTCAGAGCTCTTAAGAAAACCCTTGCATATCACGATACTTTCTTTTGTCACACACATGCACATACGGGGAGTAAGGCGGAAGAGGTGGGGTCAGAAAGGGCCCAGTGAATGTTCTGCTACCAGAAAAGCTGGGGACACAGTACAAATCCGTTATAAAATCAAAATACTGTCAGCTTTGCATATCTATTGTCAAGATTCTTGAGGTAATACTGATATTCCGAAGAGAGGAAAAACTCACATAACTTTCCCGGACTGCTGCTCTTGTTGTTTTTATTGCTGAATGTCATATTTAAACACCAGACCGGAGAGACAAATAGCCTGCTGGCCTCTTCCTCTTCCATTGAGCTCCACTGAAATGGGGAGGGGGTTGCTCAGATCCCATTAATTCCAATGGAAGTCGTGCAACGAAAGTTCCTGCTGGACTATGGCTTCCTTTGACTCGCAAGCAACCGACCACACCCCAGCCCTTTCCAACGCCGCGGGGGGAATATACTTTCATCGTCGCCGGTTTCTAAAACCCTACAGACACCACACAACGCTCCGAGCTCCAATGCAAAACAGCCACGACGGAAACAATTATTTCAATCCAGACCGGGGGGGGGGGACCAAAGCCACACAACCACATCACCTCTCCCCTTTTCAGCTTGATGGAGAGTAACAACATTATTGTAGACCAAAAAAAACAGTTTCCCCCGTTCCCCCTTTTCCTTGATTCCCACTTCACGAATTGAAAAATAAAACATAAAAATAAAAAACCCCACCAATGTCACTACTAGGACCCCTAATTCCTAGGATCTTAAATAAAATCCTCATGTTCATAATGAATAGTCGCAGCTCCCTCTTTCCACTCCTTTGTCCACAGATCGCAGGGTAAAATTCAGGAAGAAGCACCCTGGAAGCTGTCTCGTTTGGCTTCTGGCTTTGTCAAATGCGGAGCTGGTAGCCGACATCGTTCAGTGTTGAGAGCTCGCTCACTTTCTTATCCAGCGCAGCGGGCCTAGAATCAAGAAGGGGAGAGGAGATGTTCAAAAGCAAATGATTAGATTCCCCTAGGATGAGACCACTACCACCAGCGTTTCAGAGTTGTATCTGAAAGTCATATCCACACCAAACATTTAAAAAAACAGCCGTGATTTTTTTTCCAAAGAAGAGGTGACCTCTCAGCTCTACAATTCACAGCACCCATAACAAACTACAGTTCCCAGGATTTTCCATGACTCCTAAAGTGGTACATGAGTGCTCTAAATGTATGGCGGTGGTGTTTTCAGGTGGTGAGTAATGCACCACCATTCCTAAACACCAAATGTCACCAAGTCGTTTATTAACGTGAGAGTGCTCCTGTGGTCATCCAATCTATACCACCAGCAGGAGGTTATCGTGTCCATCTAAATCTGGGGTAGCCAATGTGGTGGCTCTCCAGCTGATTTTGTTGTTGTTGGACTACAACTCCCATCATCCCTGACCAATCCTAACAGGATGCTCTGCTTCACTACACATCTGTGACATTTCCTCCAAACAGCTGACACGCACGGAGTGGATTATAATGGCAGCTTTGGGTATTAATAAGAACACAAGAGTCTTCTGTATCAACCCAATGGCTCATCTTGTGTATGTTTAGCTTGGATAAGAGGAGATATGATAGCCATCTTCAAATGGCTATTATTTTTAAGCAGAGGTTGGGTGGCCATCTGTCATGGATGCTGTAGCTGAGATTCCTGCATTGCAGGAGTTTGGTCTAAATGACTCTTGGGTCCCTTCCAATGCTACAATTATATGATCCAGTCCAGCATCCTGTTCTTGCAGTGCCCCAACAAGATGCCTATGGGGAAACTGCAAGCAGGATCTGAGCACAAAGCCCTAGACAAAATGGCACTCCATGTGAAGTTTTAAATGCCTTATTTCTATTGCAGTTGCACAACGTTGGTGTCTGAGTTGCATATATGATTTATCCTTCTCGTATGAGATTATAAATAGGTATATAGAGTCATAACAATCACTCACACGAACACAACACAACTTGTCAGATAGGCTAGGCACTGATGTTGTAAATCAGGAGAGGGGAAGCTGTGGTCCTACAGATGTTGCTGGTTTATGATTCCAGTCATCTCTGACCATTGGCCATGTTGGCTGAGGCCAATGGAAGCTAGAGTCCAACAAAGGGCCAAGGTTCTCCCACCCTGTTTGTAAATTTTTCCATCAGGAAGAACACAGGGTCATCATTCCTAGACATGCAATAGCTTCCAGTTAAATTGCAGCAAAGAAGGTTGGGGGGAAAACATATTTTCCACCTTACATAACAAACCCAATCTAAGCAGAAGCTCACTTTGCTGTCGCACTCCCAAAGCATGCATTTCCAAAACTTCACTTGGAATCAAATGTGAAGATAATCGATTCTGCTAAGTGACATTCTCCAAGCAGCTGCAGCTGGAGGCTGCTGTTACTTCCAGTTCTCAAGATTAATAACAGAAGAACGTTGCCTGGTTTTATAACCATGAAGTCGAGGAGTTAAATCAGAACACACAGACTGAAAGCGGAATGGAAGCCAATGACTCCCAGTTCATGAGAGGTCTCTATATCCCCACCTTCAGCCGTTCCCGTTGCTAGTCGACAGGTACACAGGTACCAGGTCTCAAGCAATCAAAGTTGCGATACTAAATTGTCTCACTCCATGTTGGACAAAATGGCAGCAACCTTTTATTTCCACAGCCAGAATACCAGCTGATGGGAATTGCAAGTGGGCAGAGTGCTGCTGCGCTCATGTCCTTGCATGGGCAACTGCTTGGCCACTGTGAAAACAGGATGTTGGACTAGATGGGCCTGATCCAGCAAGCTCCTCTTGTGCTTGGTATATAAGCACCATTAAGCATTAAGAGCTTGCAAACCCAACTTTCAGAATGTACAGGTGTCTCCTCTCCCACTTATGTGCTATCAACTTGCGCATGACCACATACACTTGTGGCACCAGGAAATAAATAAATAGATCAATTCAAACCAGGAAATGGTGGGAGAGAGATGGAGAGTCTTCATGGCTCACAAGGAGACTCTCCCCAGAGCCCAAAGAGGGCAGAGGACGCCCCAAGGAGACTGGAGGCACAGCAGAGCTCTGTTTAGTCTGCTCAGCCTCCCTGTCTAACAGCTGACCTGCACGGAAACCTAACAGCTGCAGGCGCTTTTTCATGCATCCTCCTGCTCTTTAGTGCTAAACAGGAGCAAACATCAATCCAGATAAAACCCAAATGGCTGTTTGTTCTGACTGAGCGCTAAAGAGCAGTTTTCCACAGGGGAAAGCAGCGGGACAGGATGAAGTGTAGAGGAGTCCGGAGTTTAGAATCAGAGGTGTTAAAGACCAGTATGTGACTGCAGTCTCAGAGAGAATGAGGTGTGGGTCTTTACAACTTGGAATTCAATATCAGCATTGGTAAAGACCAGGAAGCTGCTGCAGAACAAAGATACTCTGAGTAAATTATAAAGTATTGGCTGGAATTGCAAGATGTGCTGGTCCAGGAACCTAAGATCTAGTCATTAATTGGGCAACCCCAAGTCCTTCCTTGCATGGGGAGGCAGGGAAGAGGCTGTGGGCTCACAAGGTGGTCTTGGCAACAACTACCAGATAAGGCCAGAAGGTGTAGCTGGCTTCCTGCAGGACTGTCTGGCAGCCAGCGACAAGGAAAGGGCATAAAAGGCTTCCCGATCCCCCTTTGCTAAAGGGGAGTTCACAAAAGTATCTGATAAGAGGCTTACTGAGTTTTGTACAGTACTTGGGTTTTCAAAAAATGGTAAAGTGAATGTTGGCCCCGAAAGAGGCTTACGTAATCTAATTGTTGAAAAAAGGGATTGACTAATCACAGCTCTCCATTAAGAAGGTGAAGCTTCCCCGTGGGGAATGCCAAGTCTTTTATTCAGCCCTTGCCAATGAAATTATGCAGCCCAGGGGAAGGCGGGGAAAGTGCTGACTGAGGGCCTGTTTCCTACCTTGTCACTTGAGCAGATTTAATTAGCATGCCCAAGTAAAAAAATAATATCATAAATAAGGAAGCAAAGCAACCTTGGTAGACATTCATTATTTTAGCTGCGTCCGTGAGGGGAACCAGGAGTTGAAACAGCATCCTCCTAATTAATTTTGCTAGAGTAATCCCATTACATTTAAAGGATTTTCCCTCTGGGTTAAGGGGCCTGAAGGAGGCAGCTTGAAAATGATTACCATCTGATTAGGAATTTGAAGCCATTCTGATATACCAGGTACAGTGGTACCTCGGGTTAAGTACTTAATTCGTTCCGGAGGTTCATACTTAACCTGAAACCGTTCTTAACCTGAAGCACCACTTTAGCTAATGGGGCCTCCCGTTGCTGCCACGCCGCCGGAGCACGATTTCTGTTCTCATCCTGAAGCAAAGTTCTTAACCTGAAGCACTACTTCTGGGTTAGCAGAGTCTGTAACTTGAAGTGTATGTAACCTGAAGAGTATGTAACCCGAGGTACCACTGTATCCGAAAATTAAAAACTAGCCCCATTATGGGATTTAGCTTAGAACATAAGAAGAGCCTGCTGCAATGGCCCATGTATCTAGCCCAACATCCTATTCTCACAGTGGTCAACTAGATGCCCACAGGAAACGGGCAAGTGGGACCCAAGCACAAGAACATTCTCCCTTCCTCCTGCTTCCAGCAACAGGTATTCAGACGCACTGCTGCCTCCAAGAGCACTAGATCCCTGCTCCAAGGTGCTTACACATTTCAAAGGGGAAGGAGAACAGAAAGAGAGGGGATGTGTAAGAGAGGCATGAGATGAAAGTGAGCAAAACCAAACGAAGTTGGGTCTACTTTCACTTCCTTTTGGTTGGGGTGTAGACGGAAAATTACAGGCTGTGTTCAGAAGTTTATCATTCGAGTGGCAAGTCCAGTGTACTCAGTACCTTTTGAACACTTGTACAGCTTTCATGCTCAAATTAAAATAGAGGAGAACTATTTTTTCCTAGCTTTCATAGAAGCCGGATTTGCACAGAGCCGATTGGTGGGCCTTTGTGTAAATCACAACACTACTGAACTGCTGCCTTCAGAGTCCCCTTATGTGTGTCCCAGAGGAATTTTGCTGGCCGCCATCAGAAACAGAATTCTGGGTGAAATGAACCTTTTGACCATCCCAGCAAAGCAATCCTCATGATCAAGGGTGGGGAACCGTCCAGATGTTGGACTCCAGTTCCCACCACCCCTCACCACTGGCCCAACTGGCTAGTGTGACAGATGGGAGTTGAAGCCCCCAACATTTTACAAAGCCACAGGTTCCCCATCCTCACTCATGATCCTCAAGCTCATCCTACTCCAAAACTGTCTTAAAACTTTAAGTATGTCATAGGATCCTGTCACGTTTACTTCTAAGAACTAGAACAGTCATCACCCTCTAGCCCAGTGTTGCCCAGACTTGGGTCTCCAGCTTTTCGGGGACTACAATTCCCATCATCCCTAACCACTGGTCCTGCTAGCTAGGGATGATGGGAGTTGTAGTTCAAAAAACACCTGGAGACCCAAGTTCGGGAAACACTGCTTTAGCTGTTTTGGACTACAACTACTATCGGCCCCAAACAGTATGCCCAATGGTCAGCAATGATGGGAACTGTAGTCCAGGAACATTTAGAGAGCTGCTGTTGGGAGTTGCACCCCGGGTTCACAAAGGCTGAACTAAGTCACACACTATTCAACTTTCAACTTGAACTTAGCCTAATCTTTTATTCCCCTTCCTTCCCTCCCCCTCCCCTTTTTATGAAGATTACCCGCTCTGGGATCCCACAGCTAATTCTCCCCTGGTCTCCACACTGGCCCAAATAGGACTAATTTAGCCAGCTAGCCCTGGTGATCATCTAATGTTTATTGGATGGATTTCCCCCCTAAACTGATTTTTGAATCCTGAATTTATTGTTATTCGTGTTTTATACTGTATTTTATGCTGTTTTTTGTTGCATCACAATTAAGTGTTTTGAATTTGTTGTTAGCCAGCCTGAGCCCGGTTTTTGAACCAGGAAGGGCGAGGTATAAATAAAAAATTATTATTATTACTACTGCTACTTCTACTATTATTATTACTATTATTATTATTCTGGAGTTCTGACCCTGCTGCTGACCAGCAAGACTTAAGCAGCCCCTCAGCCTACCTGCGGGCCATAAGTGCTACAACCCATGAGCGGGCCAAGGGATGGATTTCAATTTCCCTTGCCCCTGTCCTGGGAGAAATTTAAAAGCAGGAAAGGAGCTAGCAACAGTGCACCTGGCGTTTGGCTCGCCAGTTGGCGCTCCAGAGAGGCCTGCTGAGCTGACACATCTTAGTCAAACACACACCTCCCCCTTGAACACTTGTGCCACCCTAGCAACTGTGGAAACAGCCACAGAAACAGGGAGATTAAAATACTCCCCTAAAGTAGGCGCAATGAGGCAGGAAGAAGGAGCTAGAGATTTGCAACCTCTGACAACTATAATTATCCAGACACTAAATGAGGCCAGGCACTCCTACCGAGAGGCCCCCAAGAATGCTGGTGGTTCAGCGATAGTATGAATTCGCGGGGAAAATAGAAGCGTGTGGTTAATTTAACAGCTGCAAGGAACATTGGGGTATATTTAGAGAGACAGTCTAGTGACACTTTTCGCTGCTAAGAAACTGTGAAGAGACCCCTCCGTAGACTTATTTAAAATGCAACTATCATACACATTATGGACCTAAAGGACACATTCAGATGTCATTCTAAACCATCGTTTAGACACAAGACACAGAAGGGCCAGAACAAACCTCAGTGAGTCCCAGGCTTATACAGTTTCCCTTTCCCTTTTGCCTCTTCCTCCAAAGTGACTTGTGTTCACTTTGCTACAGCTTTGAAACAAACCAACTTGCAACGAAAACCTCACCAATTTAGGAGAGGGGCAGGGGAGAGTGGGCAAGGCCGAGGCTTACTGTAGCTCAATCGCATCACAATAAGGCAGCCTTCTGCAACCTGGCGCCCTTCAGGTGTCCCCTGAAATATGACCAGCCCTGCATTGTTAACATTTCAGTGTAGGCCAAAATATGTCTGTTTCTCCAGGTATTTGGGGATGTTACTCCACTGCTGCTTTGGGTGTGCTGGAAATTCTACTTGCCATTTAATTTATCTAAGAACCAATTCTAAGTGTAGATTGCTGTTTGGTTTAAGGGATGTTGTAGCCTGCCCTGGGATCAGCTGGTTAAAAATATCCTTAATACATAGTAGGTAAATAAGTTTCGCTCTTGCAAAGCCCCTGTACCCTGACATTGTCCTTGTATTTTAAACTTAAGAGACACATTTTAACTTGCACACAGCATTTTTTAAATGTCTGGATCACCAAAGCACCACAAAGTGCTTCAGGGCTGCCCGCTTCAACTTGCGCAGCCTTGAACAGAACCCACTTTAGCCACACCCCAAATCCCTCAAAGGCACCCTGCCTCCGTTCAAGAGTCATTTCAATCCAGTGCCTTAGACCTGAAACATATGGTGTAAAATGTAAGAGGGAGCCTTTAAACACGTACAGAATGTCTTCTCACCTCTGCAAAGGCCCTATCAAATCCCAAGGATCTGGGTAGGGTTTGAAGGGGACCTGGGCAAAGTGTCATCTGAGGCAGGGACGAAACTAGGCTTTACTTCACCCAGGTCAAAGACCCAGTTTGGCACACGCACACCGCCTGCATTCGCACACACACACATACAGGTTGGGAGCCTCAGTGGTGCCCCTCTGGAGGCTTCACCCGGGTGAAATAAAACTGGCTAGCCCTCCCCCTCCCCCTCCCGCTGTGTAGCTATGGCATTGCTCTAAGGGCCCCCTCTTTTAACAGCGGGTATACCTGGCTGTGGTGGCAATGCTCTAACCTGTACTAGCCAGCTGGGTCTAGTCACCCTTTCAGTTTACTAGAACAATGCTAGGTCAGGTGCATTGTGGGAAATTGGAACATGGCTATATCTGGCAGCCTGGTGCTGCCTGAAGCGCCGGGCCTGAAAAATAATTCAAGGGGGCTCAGGACTGGCATCAGCCACAGGCCCTGGCAGCTAACCAAGGACATCAGGTGCTGACTCCAGTTCTCTAGAGAAAGCAGCGATAAGGGTTTTTAAGTCAGAGGGTACAACTTCAAGACAAGCTGCCTGGCATTTTTCGTCTTAGAAATTAAGGCTATATCTGATTTCCTCTTCCTTCCTACTATCTGAACGTTCTCACTCTGAAAACCTGTGATGTCACGTGATACCTGAAGACTCCAGTCCGTTGGATAGGATTCAGTTTCTGCCTAAAAAGATCAAGAAAGCAGAATCTGCTGTGGGATGCATATTTTTGCTTTAAATCCGCTACATGTGCTACATTCAGCGTAGTCCCAGGCATGTATACTTAGAAGTAAGGCCCATTCTTTTTAGTAGGCCTTACTCCCAAGTGATTATGCACAGGGCTGAAATTTCAATCTTCATCTCTTCTCCTCTCTCTCTACGACAATTAAATTAGGTTAGGTCTGAAGTGTAACTAAACTCAAGCAGTTTCAACTTCAGGCACCATTTTAAGAAAAGCATTAAGCTGCAACCAAGTTTGGTGTTCAGTCAAGTTTGGTTTTCTGCTGTGGAACGTTGCGGTGTGGGGAGATTTTTGTTGTTGCTATTATTGAACAACTCAGAACAGCAACAAAATGGTGGTGTGGAATGCACCCATTCGTTGTTTCAACCATCCAGGAAACTCCATTCCATTCGCCCTCTCACACATCCCCAATTTCCCACCTGCAACAAACGCTTCACATTCTGTGACCACTGAGCATGTCAAGTCCTCACTGGGCTGTTTTGGGAAAGGCACTTGCCTCCTAGGTTTTTCATATATATGACTCCAGCAAAACTTGGAGTGCACCCAAGCAGGCTGATGCCTCCTAATTTGTCAGCAACCATGCTTTAGCTACATAGTCAGCAGCCAGGCTATGCGGCCACCACCTTGCTGAAGCTAAACATATCCAGGCCTGGTCAGAAACCACCTTGGGTTCAATGATGGAAGCAAGGTGGGGCAGAAATGAGGGACAATAAATACCTCAGCATCTGAGCTCACTGCTAGTATATGACTGGGACTCAGAAACTCTTCCTGATCTACAGCTAATTCCCTAGAGATCCATCAGCAGAACCAAGTCTAACTTCTGCCCACCTCGTACCTAAAATGTAGTCTTCCCTGCCCCTCTGGATTTGCATATTGTAGAGGAGAGGATGGGAGTTTTTCAACATAAATTCCATTATGGAAGGAAGGCAAGCAATGCATTTTAAATCTTAAATAATAGGCAAGCCGTCTTCCAGCAAAGATTTTTCTACCACTACTTCTGTTTGAGGACACCTGAGAAGTTTCCAAGGAGGCTCAGGGTTTCCCAGGTCAGAATATAGCCTGAAAAGCATTGGAGGTCATATTCACCACAAATATCTGACCCAGTCAGCAGTGCAAAACTCAACATGGGTATACTCACGATTTGTCTCTTCGGCAGGCCCGCCTCTGAGGGCTGGTTTGTCTTCTTCGGGGGGAGAGGGACTTCCCCCGTGTTCTCTGCTTGACTGGAGAATGGGCACTTGCGGGCTTCAAAATCTGAAAGAGGGAAATGGGTGGGTTAAGAAAAGTTTTCCCTTGCAAGTAGTTCATTGTTGGATAGGAGAGAAAGTGCACCTTTCATTTATGAAACTGCATTGTGGTTTAACACAGCTGAAGGTTTTCTTTTCCATTCTGTTATAGATTACTCTGACAAAGGCAAAGGGGTATTTTTGGGTTCTTCTGAATGTATCTGCTGCTGGCTTGTGATTCAGCTTGTCTCCGCAGCCTTCTATGGACTCTGCTTGTTTGTTTTAGTTGTGCTCTTTTTGGTAGATCACCTTAATATAAAGACTTAAAGGAGAGCTATCGTTCAGCATTTATACACCATAAAATATTGTGTATTTTAGGGGTCTGTTGAAGACTTTCCTGTTTCAAGTAGCCTTCTAAGTGCAGATTGTTGTTCCAGTCAGTATCTGTATTAGATATGAAATTGGTTTTATATACTTCATAGTTGTCAGTGGTTTTTAAAATTGTTTTATATGTAATTGCCTCTCTCTTGCTCCCTCCCTCGCGCGCACACACACACACACCATCTCCAGGCATCACACAAAATGGGCACATACCTTCATTCTCATATCTCTGGCATATTTCTCCAGCTCCTTCCTTATCTCTGACCTCACCATCTTTGACACATTGAGCACCAACTGCCTCCATTCGATGGGCTGAAAGCTGTGTGGTTCATGGGGGACATACAATCCAATTTTCACTTTTTTCACAGAGTGTAAATACTTTTTGTAGGACTCTTCAAATTCAAAGATGAGGTCACTCAGAGTTCGGAAAATCAAAGGCTTGTCCATCAGCTCCGATCTTCTGCTCATGCCCAGAGATCCATATCGACCATTGAAATAAATTCCAAGCACCACATGATGAAAATTGTTCCCTGAGAAGTGGGATTTAAAACTGATTGGGAATCGTTCCACTGAAGGCTGCCCATTGGTTAAGTATCTGGCAAGGCTACCGTTAAGGCAACAAAGACCCTCTGTTGACAGAAATGTTTTCCATGCTGCATATGATACACATATAACATTTGCCTACACTGTACTGTGTTCAGACATCATGATCAGCTATGGTTTGTTGCAGTAGGAACAAACCTAGGTGAGCCTTGAGCTCATACACTCTCGCTCCTACTGTGACCAAGAGATCAGAAGCCATTTCAGCTAACCACAGTTTAGCATTACATCCAAACGATGGTTCACCTCTTAACTGTGTTTTGTTGAAACAAACCATCTTCATAACCCACGGCTTGTAGCTGGCTTGTGTCAGAGACATTACAAACTGTAGTTAGAATAAAACCAGAAGTGAAAGCTTTCAAACTCCTCTGTGTTGCTGTGATGGTGGAGAGGAGAAGAAAGGAAAGGAGAGGATAATACCAGTGCTTTCCTGGTGTATAATACCAGTGCTTTCCTAGGCTTGTTCCTGTCACGATAAGCCATGTTTTATTGTGATATCTGAATGCAACCATTGGTCATTCTAGCCCTATATTATCTATTCCAATTAGCAAGGCCTCTCCCACCAAGACACAAGGGTTTTCCAAGCACTACTATCGAAGATCCTTTTAAGTGGGTATGTCAGAGATTGAACCTGTGATCTTCTACAATACATGAAATGTGTGTGTAATGGAGCCAATTACCTTCTACAGGGCAACCAATTTAGGCAGCTTCGCAGCAAATCTTAACCACCATTAAAGAGAGGCTATCACTCAATTTATACTATATGAGGAGTCAGTACTTGGGTTTTATACCTCAGTTGCCAAAACGCTTGAGTCAGCCCCAGCCTTCTGCTGAAAGGACTCAAGATCACAGCGTACGTAAAGTGAAAATAAGGAAGGAAGTTTATAAAGATGGTGTTTGTTCTATAAAGTACAAAATGTTCAGAGGGGTCTCAAGAGCAACAATCACTCCATCAGTTCTGAGAGATGTATATTCTCCAACCTAATTGGAAACACTTCGGAGCAGTTGGTTAATGGAGTGTGGAAAGCAGTTTCAAGAAAGGGATTGTCCCCCACAGGTAGTTCTTTCACCTCTGCTTAAACAGGTTTTATAAAAGTATGAAACAGTATAAATGAAACCTGCAAGAACAGTTTAACAGAAGCTGTGGGACAAAAGATTATTTTTAAAAATTATTTTCTATGTATTTCCTTCCCTAAAGGTCCCGTGGTGCATTGCAACCATTTAAAGTAAAATATCACAACAGTCTAAAACAAGACACAGACACAAGCATAGTGTGGGTCCTTTATGTGTATAGTGTGGTTCCATTGTCCTTGCCAAACCACTTTTAATCCTCAGCTGCACATGACGTACGTTTAAAGCACATTCCACCACCACCCAAAGAATCCTGGGAACTGTAGTTTGTCAAGGATGCTGGGACCTGTGAGGGATGAACTACAGTTCCCAGGATTCTGTGGGGCATGTGTGCTTTAAATACATGGTCTGCATGCAACCTCTGTAAACTACTATCTGCCTTTAACTTCAAAGGGGTTTGCAAAGGAACTGTTCCCTTTTGAATGTGGGTTCTATGAGTGCCAAATTCTGATATGAAGCTCTATTCATCTTTTTAGAACTCAAAGTTATCAAGATGACTGGGCTGCAGTCTTAAATAGATTTTGTAGAGGGCATGTCCCAGGGAACCCAGAGCCTTTTAACATCCATGTATATTTGCTCAGGAAGGATTGTACTGTTAAAACACTCTGCACAACCTCTTTTCACCCACACAATATTTCCCCAAGTAATTATCCCAGCTGAGGGTCTGGATAATTATGACACTTAGGGTACAACCTAAGGAGACGAAAAAGTGAACTCAGGAGCTAAAGCATTTCCATCACTTCCAACATTGCAAAACGCCTTTGCAAAATGAAAAACAACAACAATAGGCTTTGTCTAACTGAAATGGCATGGAACTCAGCTGCGAGAAACCTGCCCTCCATTGCATTCTCACATAAACATGAACTCCCGAGGTGCCAGGAAAGTGCTTAAAAATGGAAGGACTTTTCAGCAGTCTTTTTTAATCCAGATCAACATGTATCATGTGCACACTAATCTTTATGCGCCACTGCTAGCACGATATCATTTTAGGATACGTCAGTACCCATTTATAGGAATCCGCAATATTTGTAGTCATGGTTTTCCAACATCGCTCCTACTGATCCTTTAAGCAAAGGCTACATTGAATGCAGGATATGCCATAGCAAACACTCCCTTCCTCCTTCTGTCACTTAAGGTTATTGATAGACCTACAAGGCATGATCCAACATTGAATCAGAAGCAAAAACACGCCCGCTTCCAGGCAGGAGTTTGTTGTGGAATTGAGACAGCTCATGCTTGGAGGCTGCTCACATCATCCACATAACATCATCAACATCAAAACGCTAACCTGTCCTTTTTCCTCAGAGGTTCCCCATTGCACAAAGTCCACTAAGTAAAAAGAAGCTGTTATGCAATCCTAGTCACCGCTGATGCGGAAGCTCTTTAGCAAAAAAATTTGGGTGAGCACCACATGTGTGTGTTGATGTTTCAGTGGGTTCTATCGTCACACCTCTCAGTTCAGAATAACTGTTCTTTCAGGATCTCCACACATGTGGTGGATTACCTCAGGTGTCATAAGAAAGCGGCAGAGATAGTGCAGGATAGTACGCACCCCAGAAATGATCTCTTTCAGCTTCTGCCTTCTGGAAGAAGGTACAGGGTTATAAAGACTAGGACTAGCCGCCTGAGAAACAGTTTTTATCCAAATGCGATTTTGGTTTTAAATCCAGTGTAAGGTAGTCTCTGTGGGAGTATATTGTATTTAATTATGGGGTATCAGAGTTTTTAGGGGTTTAACCAGGCTGGGATAGATGGGATAGCTGGCTTGTTAGTTTTTGAATGTCTGATGTAGGTTTTTTCAATTTTGTTGTTCTGTATGGGGCAATGACAATAAAGATTATCGTATCGTATCCACCAAGATGGGTGTGCATATATACACACATACACAGACATTTGGAGGTATTGCACAAAACCTCTATATCAGAATTCCAGAATTTCATTGCTATTGTGTATGTTTTGGATTGGGGGTGGGAGAGAAGCATGACTGTGCGCCTAATAGCTATGGGGGCCTATAGAGTATTCCTAGTTTGAGGGAGGTATAGTGCCAGTCCCCACCAAAGCAAGCAGCAGATCAAGATAGTAAAATTATATCACTCTCTGGTGCAGGACCAAAATATTAATTTAAAAAAAAAACACCAAATGGATATGGGGGAGGAGAGCCCAAGCCTCCATTTTGTCTGCTGTGAAACATGATAACTAATGGCCGGTAACACCTGCTCTTGTGCTCTTGCACACTTCTGGGGTACAGAAATAGCTGCGCACATGCCTAGAACAAAAAAAGGGGGTAGCAGAGGGCAAGGGAGGAGTGATAATGGGAAAAGATAAAGCTACACAGCACAGGAACATGCCACCATGTTCTGCTCACTTGGTGTGGAAAGCAAATGACTGAACAGCAACACATACCCAAACAGAATATGCTTGGTGTTGTTTCAGGTCAATCTTTTATGTTGGGGGGGGGGATTAGAGGCTTTGAATCCTGCAGATCCATGAGCAGTCTGACACCTTTAAACACACACACACTATTAGGAGGACACAACAGATGGGACATTATGCTGCGAGCAGTACTTTATTTCTTAAAAAATGTTGAGGGGTACTCTCATTTCCCTACTCATTTTGAAATACTGCCCCTCAATGAGGCCAAACTTAGATTCACAAAATGTTTAGGGGTTTGCATACCCCTGCAACGCCCGCCCCCCCAAAAAAGCAATGGCTGGGAGAGTTCCAGCAATATTAGTTTTGTCCCATGCAAAGACCTCCCTCTCCACTTGTGGAGCAGAACTCAAGCAGCCTCCTAAGGCCTCTCATACAGCTCTCAACTAGTTTTAGAATCTTAAAATCAAAATGCCTTCTTGCTAATTAGATCTTTAAGTGCTTTGGGGTCACCAGAAGACAAGTAAATGCAGACTTCATCTCAGATAAATTATAAAGCCAGTTGCATTTCTTCTTCGATGTAACCAACTTCTAGATCTGCCCTTTCTTTTGCTAGCATCTGTCAAGTCTTTCAGGCACTGATCTGATCCGTCACAATTGTTCCTTGCATCTCAGAAGAATTTAACTCCATTTGCCTCCAAGCAGATCTTTGTTAAGTCTGAACAGCTGTCCCCTGTCGCCACCTGCCCTTGTGTCAGAGCCATAAAGCCTTCAGGTCCCCAAATCCTTGCTATTTAATCCCATTAAATTCTAACTAGGAGGAGGAGAATCACCTTTGACTTTGCACTCTTGTGTACCACAGAAACAATAGCCAGAGAAGGGGACCTTCAGGCGTAGGACGCTTTGGTACCTAGTGCAAGTCAATGGCTGGGGTCAACCTCTTCTTTTGAAATGAAAAGACTCATGGTGAATACAGTACAACCAGACACAGACCAAGCCTACTCCTGAGCCTACTCTGAAACAGAAACGGCAGGAAAGAAAGCTTGCTTCCCCACCGGTGTTGTGTCCGCACGATGTATACAAACAGAAGTAAAGTTAACCCTCCACCCATATGGGGCTTTTCTCAGAAACGTACAGAATTTTCAGCTGGCCGTAAGTGCAATTCTGTGGCTTTTGCTGGACAGAAGGCATGCAACATCCATTCTCATTCACTGTTCATGATTGACAGGTTGCTCCTGATGCAAACCACTCAGGGAAGGCGCCAAGGGGTCAGCATAGTTAGGCATCGGCTGAGGACCCATACCCCCAGATGGGCCCCACGGACAAGAGCCCCTTGCACTTGCTGTAGTAAGGGAGTAGATTCAATGAAGAACAGGATGGAGTCCCATTTGACCGTCTTGCCCAAGAATTTGCGGCTGACACCGAAAGCACTGATAGTAACCTTATAAATTTGGACATGTTTTGAGACTGATGCCGTGCGCATCGGGTGATGATTTTATCTGCGTGAGCATTCATGAACACTAACTTCAAGATAGGGACATTGTTCCGTGCTTCCTTCAACCAAGACGCAAGATCAGGAAGGACCGAAGAGCAGAGTACTGCTCGTAACTGCTCTACAAATACAGAATTCATTGCCTAGGCCACACACGCCCTGTGTTTTCTGGGAAATAGTGAAGTCTCACCTACACTGCCAGCCTTTTTATCAGCTTACTTTTGGCTCAGTAAATATATTTGCCTGAAATGACTACATGGGTTGATACTGATTGAACTTCTGGTTGCTTCTTTTCAAAAGTTTGATTTTCAATTAAACTTTAATTTTAGTGACATTTTATCTTGCTTTAGAATGAAAATTGTCTTGCATGTTTGTTTAAAAGGGAAGGATGCAATACATATATATATATAGAGAGAGAGCAGAGGATTGGATCTAGACTTAGCACCCTATGGGGGTGGGAATTGGGTGAATTCCCATTCCCCTGCAGCTCCCAACACCACCTTCCACATGTTTCCAGGGTTTGGGAAGCCCCCAAGAACTGAACCGAGAAGCATTCCCAATCTGGTGCTCTCCAGGTTTTTGGAACTGCAACTCCCATCATCCCTGACCACAGGCCATGTGGGTAGCAGGTGCTGATGGGAGTTACAGTCCAAAACATCTGAAAGGCACCTGGTTGGGAAAAGCTGATGTAGACGGTGGCACTGGGGGCTACAGGGAGAAGGGGAGATATCAGCAAAAGCCACCTCTCCTCTGCTGGTGAGACCCCTCCATTGGATCAAAAGCCTTTTTTCTACAGAAGTCAAAGGCTGGATCCAAGTTAGTATAAAGAAATCCAAAGATACCAGCTATTGCATGGCTGTTGTTAGATCAGGGCCAGTGCACAACATGGGGAAGACATATGCCTCTGGGTACCTGTTGCTAGGATTCAGAAGTGGGGAGAGTGCTATTGGGTTCAGTTTCCACTTGTGTGTTTCCGAAAGGAAACACACTGCGAGGGCAGGGTGTTGGACTAGAGCTCTTCTTATGTTCTTAAACAAAATTGAGCATGTTTCTTATCTCAGGAGGGCTGTAATTCCAGGAAGATTTTTGCAGGCCAAACAAATAGATGAGGAGAGGAAGCTGTCTGGATTCCTTTGAAAATCTCCAGCCAGGCAACCCATATAATCTCCCCTGCTCTGTTTACTGAGAGTCCCATATAATCTCTCCTGCTCTGTTTACTGAGAGTCTGATATCCTGAGGGGGTGGGGAGGGAGTTTCTGATAAGGACTCATCAGCTGTGCCTTCAACCAATCTTGGAGTGAATTGAGTGCTTCAACTCACCGCCTCACAAAACTTCAAGAGGCTTCTAAGCAGGAAGAGAGTGCTCCAAAACCTAATTTGACACACAAAGAGATTACGGAAGTGATCTTTTTTTATATATAAAAAAGGAGGAAAATCACTTGTAAAAGCTGACAGTGCAAGCTGTCAAGAGACCTGATTAAAATGACAACTCAGTAATCTGCTTGGCGCTGGGAAGCTCCTGTATTTTTTTAAGCACTGCTGCTTTGGCGTGATCCTGCCCCGAACGCAAGCAGCAGCGAGGCCTGTCAGCGTAATGAGGTTATTACTGCCTGTATCTTATTTCCACAGAAGGAGAGGGAGTCAGGAAGCTCAGTCATGATCTTGACATTCAGAAAGGAGGGGAGTGCTACTTTCTTGCTGACTAAGGGCCCCTCCAGACTGATGCATTTTGGTGGATATATCCTGCAACAAGTTATGGGCACAATAGTGTATTGACCTTGACAAGGAGCTAATAGCACTGCCAGCCGACTGGGGAGGGGCCCCCTCAGGGATGCTGTGACACCAAGCCAGGGTGGAGACCAGTGAGACTTCACCCTTGGTGGAGGCCAACCTACATAACTCCTAGGTATGATTCTGGCACTGAGTGGTGGATTTATCTGGCGGTTCCCTCATTGCGAGAAGTGAGGCTACAGGGAACCAGACAAGAGGGCCTTCTCGGTAGTGGCGCCCGCCCTGTGGAACACTCTCCCATCAGATGTCAAAGAGATAAACTACCTGACATTCAGAAGACATCTTAAGGCAGCCCTGTTCAGGGAAGTTTTTAATATTTAACGCTGTACTGTTTTTAACACTTGATTGGGAGCCGTCCAGAGGGGTGGGGTATAAATAATAAATAATAAACTCAGCCGGATGGGCGGGGTAAAAATAATAAAATTATTATTATTAATTATTATTTTATTGGACCATGCCATATTTTTGGGGAAAATATTTGTGACAAAGTGACTGATGTGAAAAGCCTGAGTTTTCCATCACAATTTCCTGCTTTATTTTAAAATGAACCCTTTGCTCCTAGGTAATCTAAGTAAACTAGGCCAATGGAGATGTTTCAAAGCATATTGAAAAGGAGTCAAGCTTCCAACAATCCTCTGCCTCACAGATGTGTAGCCCAGATGTTGTTGGACTTCAGTTCCCATCAGCCCCATAGTTAGCTGTAATCCAGTAACATCTGGAAGGAAGCAGGTTCCCCAAACCAGCTCTGTTTTAACTCACCTTTGGCCGGTGCTCCAAGAAATGTAGGTTACCATTATATTATTATTAATAATAATAATAATAACAGATACGAGCAAAGAACTTGTAGATAAAAGGATACATCCCCAGGATAACTGCTTCAAGGCATTTGATAGGTAAAGATTCCCTGGTCATTTCTTTTGCCGATTCCATTAACCTACGAAAGCAGAGGAGGAAAAGAAAACAAATCATTTATACAAATGCTGGACCAAGAATCACTGTGCCTGAAATCCACGGCCATGTACTATAGTCACTCAGAGAAAGCAACTGATGTTTTCAAACCAGGAAGCTGCACACAGACTTTTTATTTCAGAAGAAAACAATGTTGAGAACTGCTTGATCCGGCACTGATGACTTCATGACTAAACAAACCTAACTGAGTTGTGGAGGAGTCTTGTGGAGCAGGCAGCCTGTTTTATACTGCTTTATTAATCCTCATCATGACTTAGTTCCACATAAGTAACTGGAGTTGTGAAAATGACCATATTGGCTTACCAGGGAAGGATGGCAGCTCAGTGGCAGAGCATCGCTTTGAGTTCAGAATGCCCCAGTTTCAGTCCCCAACATCTCCAAACAGGGCTGGGAGAGAACCCTGTCTGAAACCCTGCAAGCCAGGGGTGAAGAACCCCCAGGTCTGTGGGCCAAATGTGGCCCTCCAATCCTCTCTTTTTGGCCCTCCCAAGGCAAGCCCCCTCACCAGCGCTGCTTTGCACCCAGAGTGCTTTTGCCTGGCCAAGATGAGTCCCTGAATTCTGATGATGCCTCTTGCTTGTCTGGATGAATTAGGTAGGGTGGGTGGGTGATTAGAGGCTAGCCTACTGTGCAAAGCTTTAGCCAGTAGTCATTGTGTTATGTACTGAGCTGAATCCTAGAACAATAGGATCCAGAATGCAGCAGTCTAATGGGTGTGCAGAAGCCACCCAATCCAGCTCCAGGTGGAAGTGAATCAGCAACCTGATCGGCCTGCAGGAACAGCCAATCAAGCTTCTGGAGGAAGTGAATCCACAAACTGATTGGCCTACAGGTGCAGCCCGGAATTAGCCAATCAGGTGGGGCCCATCGTGTAAATAATGTATAAATAGCAGACGTTTTGCGGAAAGTTTAATTCATCGTTACTACGAGCTGAATAAAGAGCATGAAATTCACACTCAACTCTGAGTATATTTCACATTGGCACATTATCTGGCAATCTTCTGGACCTTTCTCAGTGTGGCAAGTGCCTTTTCGCAGGGCGCACCCTTGTAGTGCAGCAATAACCAGTTCCCTGTCTTCAAACCAGTTGGAGATCTGTTGCTCTCTTTGGCCAAAGGAGGACATAGCTGTGTTGCAAGGTTTACATTTGCACTCCTTGCTCTGTCCAGGCTGCCCAGAAATCATGTAGACCTTGGGCTGCAAAAAACATTCAGGTGTAGACAGTATCCTATGTTTCACCCCTTTCTGGTCTAGTCAGTTTCATTCCTAATAGAGACTTTCTCCTGACTGTTTGTTTGTTAAAGTAGCACACCAGAACTCCTGCGGATAAACAAATTTCAGACACAATAAAAGTTAGAACAATTCCCAAAGTGTTCCAGTTGCTGCATTATAAGGGCTTTTCCCAGCAAGGTTCTTCTTATACTCATATGTTAATTATAGCCCTGCAGTTCTGACTTGACGTCTCTGTGGGTTGCCTGCTGAACCTTGTCTGCTTCCAGATGGGCAGTTTCCTAGCGCTCATAAACATTGCTCTTTCACTGCAAGCTGAATTGCAATTGATTTTCTCCACATTGCACTTCTGGCGTATGTTCGTCCCACTGGCTTCCATTCACACCAGTGGCTGTAGCATAGTTGCTGTAGCGCAGGAAAGAACATTCCCATTCACCTGAGTGCCACTTTCCAGGCATAAAATAGCAATTCCCTCTTTTCATAGCATCATAGAACTGTAAAGTTGGAAAGCACCCTGAGGGTCACCCCCTCCAATGCAGGAATCTCAGCTAAAGCATCCATGACAGATGGCCATCCAACCTCTGCTTCAAAACCTCCAACAAAGGAGTGTTCCGTTGCCAAACAGGGCTTACTGTCAGAAAGTTCTTCCTGAGGTTTAGCCAGAATCTCCTTTCTTCTAACTTCAAGCCATAGATTTGGGTCCTCCCTCCAGAGCAGTAGAAAACAAGCTTGCACCATTTTCCAGATGACAGCCCTTTAGATCATGGGTAGGCAAATTAAGGCCCGGGGGCCAGATCCAGCCCAATCACCTTCTCAATCCGGCCCACAGACGGTCCGGGAATCAGTGCGTTTTTACATGAGTAGACCGTGTCCTTTTATTTAAAATGCATCTCTGGGTTATTTGTGGGGCATAGGAATTCATTCATTTTTTCTCTCTTCAAAATATAGTTTGGCTACCCCAGAAGGCCTGAGGGGCAGTGGACCGGCCCCCTGCTGAAAAGGTTTGCTGACCCCTGTCTTTAGATATTTGAAGAGGCCTGTCATAGCTGCTCTCTGTTTCCTCTTTACCAGGCTAAACATACCCAATTCCCCCAACCATTCCTCATAAGGCACGCTTTAGGCATATAAGGTAAAGGGTAAAGGGACCCCTGACCATTAGGTCCAGTCGTGACTGACTCTGGGGTTGCAGCACTCATCTCGCTTTATTGGCCGAGGGAACCGGCATACAGCTTCTGGGTCATGTGGCCAGCAGGACTAAGCCACTTTTGGTGAACCAGAGCAGCGCATGGAAACACTGTTTACCTTCCCGCCAGAGTGGTACCTATTTATCTACTTGCACTTTGACGTGCTTTCGAACTGCTAGGTTGGCAGGAGCAGGGAGCGAGCAACAGGAGCTCACCCCGTTTCGGGGATTCGAACCGCCGACCTTCTGATCTGCAAGTCTTAGGCTCTGTGGTTTAACCCACAGCACCACCCGTGGCTTATAGCAAGCCCTATACTAACAAAAGTCACGGCAGTAAACAATTGAGTCCCCATACAGGACATCTCAGAAAAGCTCCCTGTAAAAGTAGATGGGTGGAGTTGGAGAATAAGCCTTGTTTTAGTTATCACACTAGCCCAGTCTAGACAGCAATGTCTTTTTTTGTTCACAGAAGCTTCAGATGTGACGAGGATGCATGAGGAACAGGAAGCACAAGTACCTGTCCATGTGCTTCTCCAGTTCACTCAAAAAAAGGCATGTCTGCATCTCCCCTGCAGGGAGACAGAGAAACAACCCCCCCCCGCCCCCCACATCCCATCTGTCATCACAGCCAAAGCTGCTTACAGACACAGCTTCAGCGTTTTTCAAGGTCCCCATTCTGAGCATTGCCACAGGCACTGGCTCACCACGTTCACAACAATTCCTATTCATAGATCAGGGATCACACTATGGAAACGCAGCAGCTAAAACACAGACAAGCAGCCTGCTGTGCTGGGAGGAGCTGGCACAAACAGGGCCCCCAAGTAACACTGAACAATATGTCTCCTACAATTGTCTTCCAGCCAGTCCCGTCTGAGATTTATCAAAATGTCAAAATAAGTGGTGGACCCTCCAGAGCTGAGACATCTGCACTGCTGTGTCTTATGGAATGTTCCAC
The DNA here is from genome assembly GCF_964234715.1 of Podarcis melisellensis. Taxonomy (NCBI): domain Eukaryota; kingdom Metazoa; phylum Chordata; class Lepidosauria; order Squamata; family Lacertidae; genus Podarcis; species Podarcis melisellensis. The sequence goes on along the minus strand of NC_138530.1, from coordinate 25,807,072 downwards.
CATATAAACAAAATTATTAATTATTATTATTATTACTATTATTTGCATTTATTATTTATTTAGCTATTAAATTTGTGTACCACCCTTCATATCCGAAGATCACAGGGAGGTTCGCAACTTAAAAATACAAAATAAGAACACAAAATACATAAGACGAAATCAAGGACAAGGACAAAACAAACCACCGCTGCTGCCACCGCAATCACATTTAAAAGGCCACTGAATGTTCAGGGATGATGGGGGCTATAGTCCAACTACATCTGCAGAGACACAGTTTCCCAGCCTCTGTGGTTCTATTTTATATTATACAGTTTTACTATATATTAGTTTGGTGCCCAGGTAGTCCTTTGATCTAACTCAGCTTAGTAGAAATACTATGTACTTAGTAGAAATACTATGAGAGGTGGAAGTTTAAAGCTCTTCTATTACACCAGTTGGGAGGAAGTAGAGGCTAGTTGTCAATCAGCTTCCTGACTGGGTAAAGACACACGAGGAAGGATAAATAATAGTTGACCTTCTGGATCTCCACAGGAAGCTTCAGAGCCCCCTGCCTTGAGAACTTCTGACACCAGGCTCAGAAGCAGCAGGCCATGCGCATGCAAAGCCATGTGCAGCAGTCTCCTTGCTAGCTGGGGAAAAGGAGCACATCTTGGCAGCTTTTCAATACAGGGTTTTACAAGATGGTAATTATTATCCCCGCTTCCTGAAGCCATCAGGGTGGGCAGAATATTAATGGTTTCAGTGCCTGACAGTCTTCACCAGCTGAGCAGAGCAAACGCAAGCAGCAACTCATCCTCCTCTTATTGTCGAAATACCAAAGTCATGTTTTAATGTATGCTCCATTTCCAATGCAAGACCTCACTTATCTGGATCCTCCACTCACCAACATACTGAAGGCAGATATTTAAAATCCAAGACACCAGGCATTTTGCTAGCTTAATTTAAGCAGACACACGTTGTCTGTCAGGTCACACAATACTTGCACAATTATTGATTGATTGATTGATTGATGGATTGATTGATTTTATTTACTTAATTTATATCTCACCCTTCCTCCCCCAAAAAACCCAGGGGGGCATGAAGATCCACAAATTAAAAAGCAAAAGCAAAACCATTCTAAAAAATGGTTAAACACTTTTATATGGTATGATATAATACCCTGCTGCCACACTTTTGGGTTGTCAGTAATGAAAAGATATATATTTTTAAGTTAAAAACTTCTAAAAGCAATTGCAGTTAGAAACATATCAAAGCATTTAGTTAAAAACGTTGTAAAAGCAATTAAAAGCATTATTCCATCCAGTGATCTGGGGTTGTTACTGAAGTCAGCAGAACAAAAGCTTGCCACTCGTTACACAAGGAAGACTGTTCTGCCCCATTGTGGGACCATTGACCCAGCAACAGAGTTGCATTCCAAGGCCAAAAAACAGCGGCACTGTGGAAGGGAAATACAGGGGAGTGCAGCTCTCAACTTTTTTCAGGATAGGAGCAGTGATGTCATTGGCCAGTGCACCAGGGTAAATGATGGACCCTTCTTGCTCTGGCAAATGAATGGGGCCTCCAAGATTATTTGTGACAGATTAGTATAAAGGAGGCTAGAGAAAGAGAAAAATAATCAAGGAAAGGCTGGATTCTTCTTTCTGTTCCTTGATGAGGCTCCCTTTCCTACTTCTCCCTAGCAGTTTAAATGGTAACCCTTCTTTGAAAGATGGTTTGCATTTCCAATCAAAAGCTAAAGAGGTTGCAATTCAGCAGATGGGGATCATTTGTTTAAACCTTGTCTTGATGTGTTTTTCAAGATGAGCCTAGGGGTTGTAGTTACAGCGAACTATTACGCAGAGTAGACCTAGTGAAATTAACAGACCTAAGTAAGTCACGTTGAATGCAATCCTAGGCAGGTTCGTTGGAGCTTACTCCTAGGAATCCCTGCATATGATGGCATGGCATGCTGATCTAACAAACTAGGTATTATGCCAGGCTTTTTCAACCTCGGCCCTCCAGATATTTTGAGACTTATGTTTGCTTCAGATTGCGCGTTTTCAGGTTGTGTCCTGCAGCGACCCGGAAGCACCAGAAAGGGTTACTTCTGGGTTTCAACGCTGGCGCAGACGCGCAAAACAACATCATGCGTATGCGCAGAAGCGGCGAGTCACGCATGCGCAGACGTGCAGAAGTGGGGAGTGTTCTTTTCAGGTTGCGAACAGGCCTCCGGAACACATCCCGTTTGCAACCAGAGGTACCACTGTACACCACTAGTCATAACCGACATCTGTCTGCTGCAGCGTATGAGCCATACAATGCAGTCTTTGGGGCAATTCACATAATGACTCATCACATAGTGTTGGTCCACGATGAAGCAACTACAAGCTGGCATTTTTTGGCTAGGCAACTGGCCTTGTCGCTGGTACAGACCTGAGCTAAGAGTGTAACTTTCCACTTCCGGGCTCTGTTCACGTGGCCAAAGTTTCTGAGTTGCTGGGAACAGTTGTTAGAGAGGAGAGGGCTCTTGTGCTTGCAGGTTTCCTATAGGAATCTGGCTGGCCATTGTGAGAACAGCATGCTGGACTAGATGGGCCATTGGCTTGGTCCAACAGGCTCGTCTTATGTCGAGCATTCGATCCTGTTTTATCCATGCAGACAAGTTACCCCACCTTAGGAGCTCTCTTTAAAAATAACCCAAGCCCACCAGAGCATCCGGCATCCCCAATGAGTCCAATTAATACTTACCCACTTAGAGGTCTTGATTTCCTAATTTCAAAAAATTGAGTCCCTGTGTGATTGTATCTGGGTTTTATTGGCTAAGGCAAAGTAACTGCATAACAGGGAAGAGAAATCAATTGGTTTGAGCAAGTGATATGACCATCAACACTCCTACCACCTATTAAAAGTTATTACCTCCAATTTAATCACAGATTTAAAAACATACACAATGGAGATGTATTTGACAATGAATGTGGGGCTACCTTTGAAGGTGACTCAGAGACTGCTATTAATCCAGAACACAGCTGCTAGACTGGTGACTGGGAGCAGCTGCTGGGACCATATAACACCAGTCTGAAGAGATCTACACAGGCTCCTGTTATGTTTCTGAGCACAATTCAAAGTGTTGGTGCTGACCTTTAAAGCCCTAAACAGCCTCAGCCCTATATACCTGAAGGAGTGTCTCCATCTTCATTCTTCAACTCTAACCTCTGGTTCCCTCGCTGTGGCCAACACAGTGGTTTATTTTTGGCAGTGTTTTAAATCACTTTCTGACTCAGAGTTGCAGCTTAATAGCCAGACACAGGATGGCCACTTAATAGCCCAATGGGAACATCTGTTCCCAGCATGGAGAGCTGAACTGTAATGGAGTGATGTGTCAAAAAGGAAGCAAAGCATCAGGTTAATTTGCTGTTTTAGATGCGTGGGAAACTGGAGAAGCGGCTCTGCTTTAGAGTGGGTTTTTTCGTAAGGCAGATCCTCAGGAGGTTTAGAATGGTCAATTTTTTAAAAGCTGGTTGGGTTCGTTGCAATGTCAAACAAAGTTCACTCAGATTTCAAGACATCCTTAATGCTTTGTATACTTAAAGCACTTCTCCCCCTCCAATCCATATACCACTCCAATATGCTAGTCTGAATTGCAGGTGATTATCTGGGGAAGGGCTGTAGCTCAGGGGTAGAGCATCTGCCTTGCATGCAGATCCCCAGCCTCTCCAGGTAGAGCTGAGAAAGATGCCCTGCCAGTCAGGATAGGCAATACTGAGATAGACTGGGCACATCCACACTGTACATTTGAAGCACATGGCTTCCCCCAAAGAATCCTGGGAACTGTAGTTTTCTTCTCACTCAGTTGCAATTCGCCACACCCTTAACAAACTACAGAGCCATGGTGTGTAAATGTATGGTGTGGGTTTCTCTTTCTTTAAAAAAAAAAATTCATTTTTCAAACATTTTTGTACAATCTACTCATACTTTATCACACAGTCATCAATTTTTGACTTCCCTCAATTTCTCTGCCAATCTTTCGTTAAAGTTTCTATTGTTAACGCCTTTCTAAAGTTACTATTGCCTTTAGCCATTCCTCCACCTTTCACTTACTTCTTTTTTTACAATATTTCTTAATTTTTCACAGAGACTCTTCAAAACCAACAAGTGTTGTCTGTACATCACATATGCCTTTCAGATACTCTGTAAATCTCCCCCAGTCCTCAATAAACTTTTGGTCTTTCTGATTACGAATCTTCCCAGTCAGTTTATCCAATTCTGCGTATTCAGTCAGTTTCATTCTCCATTCTGGTGTGGGTTTCTCCTTAGGTGAAAACTTAGCTTCCTTCTTACAGGACTCCAATTTGCTAAACCGTATAATTTCCTCTCTTTTCAGGCTGCGAACTGCTCATGGCACTGCTCATGTACACGAGGATAGCACCAGTAGGCTTGGGGGAAACCCAAAATTTGCAAAACAGCACCGAAGAGAGGAGGGAACACAAGAAGCAGCTCAAGGAGTACTGAGCATGCTCAGTACTCACAGAATACAGTGGTACCTTGGGTTACAGACGTTTCAGGTTACAGACCCTGCTAACCCCGAAATAGTACCTCAGGTTAAGAACTTTGCTTCAGGATGAGAACAGAAATCATGCAGTGGCAACACAGCAGCAGCGGGAGGCCCCATTAGCTAAAGTGGTACCTCAGGTTAAGAACAGTTTCAGGTTAAGAACAGACCTCCAGAACGAATTAAGTTCTTAACCCGAGGTACCACTGTAGTACTGATTTGGGGTGTAAGGGAATGGCAAAATTTTGTTGCGGATCTCACTTGTTCCATCTAATGATCTACCCCCACCAAACTCCTAAGGCTTCACAGGCCCCTTCAGCTCAATACAGGCTGCTCTGGCATTTCAAAGGTATGGCCGCCACCTTTTCTTCCTCAGCAGCAATTCATCACCACAAAGATGTGAAAATTCTCTTCCCGATGACCTTGGAAGCGGAGTTCACAAAGGACATTTTCAATCGATTGGATGCTAAATCTCCCTCTTCAATTACATCCTCATCAGTGTCAGCACAAGCTAATTGCATGGCCCTCAAGACCAAGCGAAGCAGGCCAAAGCTTAGGTAGCCTCACAAATCTTCCCTAGTGCCGGGGAAAGGCAGCAAAGAGAATTTTACCCCTCCTTCGCTTTCCATTCTCATGTCACATTTTACTCTTTTCCCTCCCTCCCTCCATGCATTCACTCACTCACTCACTCACTCACTCACTCAATAGCTCAATGGAAAAGCTTAACATTGCAGTTTTGGGTCTCCAAAACATATATATATATATATATATTAAAAAAGGATACTGCAGCATCTTCATGTAATTCTGTATTGCCTGAAGCCACTCAGGGATGGTCATGGAAGCCCTGTAGCTTGGCAAGGATGGCATTGAAGGCTGTGAACGAGGAGAGAGAGAAATGTTGAGAGGTTGTTGCTTATTCAAGCAGGAAGGGGGCAGAGCTGAAATCACCTCAGGATGACAGTGTTCTGCTCACACCAGAGGTCCGGTTATGGGGTGGCTCAAGCCCTGGGTCTTTTCTGCAGTGGCCCCACATCTCTTGACTCTTCGCTTACCTGCTTTTTACTATTATTTGTTTCAAAATATATTTATATGGATAGGTATATGCGAGTACATTGAAAATGCAAGTACTGACATGGAAACAAGCACACAATAATTGCAGAGTTTAGACAGGGTACATCAAATTGGAAGTAAACTTTAAATAACAATGATTTGTATAATCCAGAATATTGTCCAATAACCATGGACAAAAAATTAAAAGGGGGGAGCAAAGAAAAAGAAACCAGCATACTTAATAAAGTTAATAGGGGGGAGGTATTGGTTGGGCCCTTTGATTTATAAATGTATACATTTATGATATTTTGTTGAAGAAGTATCATATTCATTTGTTCTCATAAAATTGCAAAAGGTGTCTTGTCTAACTAACCATCTCTCTGACTGCTGCTCCAAAGTTCTGTAAACATTTTCCGTTCTTCCTCAAATGCTCTCTTTCTTAATTTAAAAAAAAAAAAGCTTTGCCAACAGGATTACTGGCCTTCATCAATGCCAGGAAGACCCCAGCCACCTACTCTCAAATTTGCACCAAGACACACTTCCATTTATGCAGATACATGGCTCCTGAGCCTCATGTCCCAACTGGCCAGCAGCATCGCTGGTTTACGCCAAGGAAGGTCGTGCAGCAGGCACGTCTAGGGCAGGCTTCCTCAACCTCAGCCCTCCAGATGTTTTGAGACTACAATTCCCATCATCCTTGACCACTGGTCCTGCTAGCTAGGGATCATGGGAGTTGTAGGCCAAATAACACCTGGAGGGCCGAGGTTGAGGAAGCCTGGTCTAGGGCCTTGTAGATGTTGCAGGACTCCCACCATCCCCAGTCAATATAATCAGGAGGGCCACTGATTCTTCACTCCTGGCAAGTGCCTAAGTGACAGGAGCCAGCCAGCAATAAATCATATGGAGTAAGCAAAGTTAACTCTTTATTAGAAGCATAGTCTGCCAGGCCTAATGAGCACAGCAATTCTTCTTTGGTAGGTCTTGCCCCTATGAGGCAGTTGTGAAGACTGAGGAGCCTTACCTTCCTACAACTGTCAAAGTCTCATCCTCCTTCCCAAGCAATCTTCCCAAGCAATCTGAGACTACGCTGGCATTTCTGCTTCTCTCACTTCATGCCTCTCCTGGTCCTGGGAGACCAGGGAGGGGGAAGCTTGTTGCAGCAGAATGGAGAGACACTCTTGCTTCTTCACCACCCTGACTCATCTCTGCCTCTTGGCTTCCCTCATCCCTCTCTCCTGCTGCAGCTTCCAATTCAGAACTTCTTTTTACCTAAGACTCTCCCTTCTCATTGAGGCCTGTTACCTCTTCAGCTTCCTCCTCCCAGTTTGCTCCCTCTTCTCCCTCTGAGCACTCGTCGTCGTCCCACCACCAATCCCCAGGTTCGGGGGCCTTCTTCCCTTTGGGGTTCCCCAGCCTCCCACCATTCCTCTCTCTTTCCAGCCAATTCATGACAATAAGATTGGGCAGTCTTGGGGAGAATGTACACATTCAGTCCTGCAAAGAGCCAACTTCTCCAGGCTCCGTTTGGTCTTCATTCCAGCATCAGGCCAGCTCTGCCAAATCAACTGTTTTCTTAGTTTGGCCTTGCAATGCACAGAAGACAGTTCCCCATCACTCAGCACTACTCCCTGAGCCATACTTTCCCCAGAATATTCACCACAGCTGTTTGCAGCACTGTCAAAGGGAGGTGGTTATGATGCCACATGTCACTCTTCTGTGCCAGCAATTGACAAACGGACTTGGACACATGCCTTCAGCAGCCGGACTGCTAGCATATGTGACAGGAGCCAGTGACCAGATGCTGTAATGTCTGAAACACAAACAAGCTTCCTTTGCCATGAGAATCTTGTGCTTGGTTCATGAACAACTTTTTAAAGAAGTTTACCATTTAGAGCTGCATAACAGATTTACAAAAGAATGCCGAGCACCTGCTCTTACCTGATGTCGGCAGTCAGGGATTCCAATACTGTCGCAGCTCTGGATAGTGCCTATTCCTAAAAATGGGACACCGATTTCCAAAATATTTCCCCAGCCTTTTGATGCTGCTGTTCTGTTCCCCCAGGGTGCTAAATTTTGTTTAAGGAAGTTATAACTTATTTATTTGTGTTTATTGCATTTTGCACCCCGCCTTTTCTACAAGAAGATTAAGGTGATATAGCATAGCTATAGCTCCTCCTCCCCATTTTCCCCTCACAACCACCCTAGGAAATAAGTTAGGCAGAAAGGCAGTGATTGGCCCAGTGAGCTTCATGGCTGAGTCGGGGTTTGAACCCTGGTCTCTCAGGTCCTATTCTGACACTTGTAACCATTACACCACACTGGCTCATTAAGGAAGAGAAGGTCACCTACTAGTCAGAGCAGACTGGGGCAGGGAACCTGGGGCCCTCCATATTTATTTCTGCTGGACTCCAACTCCCATGAGCCTGAGTCAGCAAGGGATGATGGGAGCTGTAGGTGAACAACACCTACAGGACCGCAAGCACTCGACTGAATTCACCAGAGGTGGAATACTGGATCTTGACAGTGTAACAGATTGTTTTTTCTCCCATCTCCCATGGGCCAAGTTTGATGGTGGGCAACTGTGACCTGTCAATCACCTGACATCACAATAAATAATCTGATCCAGGATGTGTCAGATTTCCACGCATGACGACGGAAGGGCTTAATTCCTGGTTTGCACTGGAATTGCCTTGCCCAGATGTGCACAGGATGTTTAAAAATTAGTTGCCATCCAGGGATCTACTGTAGCATCAGGCAGTCCAGTGGGTATCAGACCAGGTTTTCGGAGGGTTTTTTGTTTTGTTATGTTTTTGTATAAAAGAAAAACAAATGGTCAGAGCAACTCTGTGGCACATAACAAAATGTCAACCTGCCCAGACGGATGACATGCTTGCTCACGACTGCTAAAACACAAGGGAGTTTAATAGGAAAGCCGTCTCAGTGCCCCGCAGTATGTAGCCTTGCAGACATAACAGGTGGCTGGAAGGGCAGCTATCTCTAGAGAGTTTCCATCGCAAGTTGTCTCCATCGCCAGCTGTTTCATCAATCACCAGGCCAGCCGCAAGTCACATGGTGCAGAATTAGAATTCGGAATGGAAAAAGCTGAGGGAAGGAAGCATCTGCCTTGACCGCCTGCAATAGCAACTGGGACGCTGGGATGCTCATTGAAACCCAAATCCCGATTCCTTTCTGGCCGAGAGGAAATAGCGTGCCTCTGACACGCTAATAAGAAAATCATCACTAATTACAGATTTAATTTGGGTGGCATATGCCAGTTTCCCATACGTTGCAATTTAGCACTTACTTTGAATAAGTCCATTCACAAGGATTTCAATTGGGATCTAGCAGCTGATGAATTAAAATGGAGGGATTGGAAAGAGGGTTGCCAACCATCTTAAAAAACAAAGAAACAAAACCCAGATCTTTATTTCAACCCAGTGTTGCTCCTGTGCCTTTAATGCTTTGATTGCCATACATTCATAGCTGGTAACGCTTATCTGCATGACGCTCCACTCAGTGCCCTTCAAGCTGCCATGACAGGTACAGGAGAAAGCCAGGTATGGGGTTTTTTCTGGTCAGTTGGCAACCCTAATTATCACCCTCATTTTTCAAAGCAAAGGGAAATGCTGAAATAAATACACAACAGATTCTGGGCAGAATGGCTAAGGGACTATATTTTCATTTTGTTATTTATTTAAGGCATTTATATGTGGCTTTATATTCAGAATTTCGAAGCTATGTACATAGAATGTTAAAAAAAATCATACAAAGAATAAGATTAAAATTCATTCTAAAAACAGGGGTGGAAACCACTTTAAAATTCCTGCTGCATTAGGAAAGTCTTTGTCAAGCTCCCCACATTGGGCAAAAAGATTCCTGCATTGGAGGGGGCTGGATAGATGACCCTGGTGGTTCCTTCCAACTTTATGGTTCTATGATTCTAAGTGTCCCAAATTTATCGGGGGGGGGGGTGTGCACATGGCATCTGAGATGTAGGACAATAGTTTTTCTTTGAAGACTAGTAAATATATCCAACTTATTGTTAGAGTTATAATGCAATCATATTATGTAAGCCTGTTGATTTGATGTTAGCTTACAGACTGAAATGGACAGGACTAACTTAAGTCCATTAATTTCAATGTGTCTGTTCTGAGGATAACTTAGTTGGACACAGTTATATATGTTTCCGGGCACAATTCAAAGTGTTGGTGCTGACCTTTAAAGCCCTAAACGGCCTTGGACCAGTATACCTGAAGGAGCGTCTCCTCCCCCATCGTTCTGCCCGGACACTGAGGTCCAGCTCCGAGGGCCTTCTGGCGGTTCCCTCACTGCGAGAGGCCAAGTTACAGGGAACCAGGCAGAGGGCCTTCTCAGTGGTGGCGCCTGCCCTGTGGAACGCCCTCCCATCAGATGTCAAGGAAATAAACAACTATCTGACTTTTAGAAGACATCTGAAGGCAACCCTGTTCAGGGAAGCTTTTAATATTTGATGAGTTATTGTATTTTAATATTTTGCTGGAAGCCGCCCATCTGACTGGGGAAACGCAGCCAGATGGGTGGGGTATAAATAATAAAAAATTATGTATTATTATTATTACTATTATTAATAATTCTTTCCACACACAGAGCTATATAAGGGCCTGTTTTATTTCTCCATATGACCAGCCAGCCTCTGTGTCCTGGGATGCAGCTCCTTGGAAAGCTGGCAGCGTAATCCTCTGCATCTTCATGCACAATAGGGCTCACATCTAATTAAATGTGCATAGGATTGCAGCAAATTCAGCCCGTGTGGGTTAGTAGTGTCGAACTAGGACCTAGGAGACCAGGGTTCAAATCCCCACCTTGGGCCCAGTCCCTGCCTCTCAGCCTAACCTACCTCGCAGGGTTGTTCAGGCGATTAAATGAGGAGAGGGAAAACCATGTATGCCACTTTGAGCTCCCGGAAGAAAAAGGTGGGATATAAATGTGATATATAAATAGATAATACCACTTCCCAAATGTTACACGGAGTTCTTAACTAATTCTGAAGGAACTCCTGGAGCCCATTTGAATGCCCTTCTCCAAACAACTTATATTGTTGGGTACGTATAGAGGACCATGCATAGGGTTCAAGACTCCATCTTGAAGTGCAGTCCATCATCCTTAGTGTCGCCATGACTGCAAGCAACATCAGGCCTGCCTCTTTGCTCACCAATGGTGCAATTTTGCTTCTCCTTTATATTGAAGGTGTGGGCAGGCTCTGGAGATGACTGTAGCTGAGTAGCAGAGCACATCTGATAGAAAGGGGACCATAACTCATTAGTAGAGTCTATACCTTGCATGCAGAAGATCCCAGATTCAATCTCCAGCATTTCCCATTCTGGGTGGTAGGAAAGACTCAGATCCTGGAGAGCCACTGCCAGTCAGGGTAGGCAAGACTAGCTAGATGATCTGGCCTAAGCAGCTTTGTGTAGTACTTGTAAGTGCACAGAACACAGAAGAAGCTGGGAGCAGCTGGTCAGAGTGAAACAATCCAAACTGCCTGGTTTGAGGATTTCAGACTTCTCATTGCATCCCATCAAATCCGAAATTCAATGCAATCCTGAGCCAAGTGTCATTTTTCCTGCCAAACTGCAGCTGTTGTGCCACCTGTGATTTCATTTCATCACTAGAGCTGTTAGCAAAGAGCTGCAAACTTTCACAACTGTTCATGGAGGGAAACTACGAGACCCGACATTTCCAAATGCATGGAAAGCGATTCGTTGCTCAAAATTAAGTGCTTAGCATGGAAATGCCCAGATGACTGTCGCTGTTAACCACCTCTGGCCTCCGCTCTAATGTGCAACTACAAGCATTTCCTCCAGGGATGAAAATGAACAGCTGCTGGGCTGCGTTTATAGATGTCTCAAAGGTCTACTAATGCAAGTATAACCAAGGCTGGGAATATTCTACACTACACCACAGTACTGCACGCATGGATACAAATTGGTACAAGCTTCTTCTTTTAAAGCAACTTACTAGTCCTCATGGTACAGGAAAGGCCTGGAAACATGTGGGCACCTAGGCAAAGTCTCAAAGACCAAAGGAGGCTGAGCAAGGCATGCACTGGTCCCTAGGCAAGACTTCAGTGTCCTCTTTAGAGCCGGTGGGTTGTGTCTATAAGTTAGACCTACTCAGAGCAGACCCATTGGAACGCATGAGCATGCCTAATGGTAATTGGGGTTTCTTTTTCCCATTTCCATGGCTACCTCACCCAATGCCTGACTTCCTTACAGTTAATCCTTTGCTTGCAAAAGAAAGAGCTACCAACCTTCAATTAGCCTGCGGGATAGCTCAGTCGGTAGAACACGAGACTCTTAATCTCAGGGTTGTGGGTTCGAGCCCCACGTTGGGCCAAAAAGATGCCTGCAATTCAGGGGGTTGGACTAGATGGCCCTTGTGGTCCCTTCCAACTCTTTGAAACCCTCCAATTCTTTGAAACCCTCACTGGGGAAAGCAGAAATGATTGTCCAGATGAGTAAATACACACACACCCACGAGCTTGATTCACACACCTGACCAGAGCAGAGGTGGTTAACCTTTGGCCCACCAGGTGCTGCATGGGACTCCATGTCCCATCATCCCTGACCATCTACCATGCTGGCTGGGGCTGATGGGATTTGGAGTCCAACAACATTAGGAGATCCGTAGACTAGCCACCTGTCTGGGCTAGAGAATCTGAGGACCCTTGCCGCAGAATAAGGCCCATGACAAAGGAAGCTGCAGTCATAACTTACTTTTGCAAGGTTGTCAGCATTCCTTATGGTCTCCACCATCTCTTTGCCCGACGGATGCACCTTCGCCACGTGGCCCCACATCCTCTCCCAGGTCTTCCCATCGATAGGGAAGCCACTTTTGTTGACGAGGAAAACCACCCCTCCATCTTTGTCTTCCTCTTCCGAGCCCCCGCTGTTGGCAAGGCCAACCGTCCGGGCGTGCGAGCTTCTTGAACGGCCCCCTTTGTCTCCTTTAGGGTGGCGGGAAGCATTGGAGCTGGACCCCGTCATCGCTGAGCCTTCAAAGGGACGAGAGGCACCTCTCTGGGGCAAAGCGGGAAGAGACGGACAGCTCAGTGTCCCAACCAGGTAGCACTCCCCATCCTCTCTTCCCCCACCCCCCAAGGAATCAGGTTGGCATGAAGTTGCTTGCTAACAGCAGCCAAGCAGATCACCGACGGGTCTCTCCTCTTGCAGGCAGAATCTATTCGAAAATAACAACAGAAGGTGCAAGACAGCACATGTTAGCACCATGGTCTGACAAAACAGCCCGTTTCCCACTAGGAGAACTAGCGAGCGAGATGCATCAGGCAGAGTGGCTCTCGTTGTTCTCAGCCAGAAATGGGAAACAATGGAACAGCAGTAATCAAAGCAGACACTTATCGGATACACCTATGAAACAAAAGAGGAGGACCCTCAGATCCCTCTCTTCCTCAGGTTCTCTCTCACCGGAGCGCGGCAGAAGGCAAGAGGGATCCTGATCTCCCTCTAAGGACACGCATCTACACATTTATACGCACACCCTGGAATAACCCTCTGGGAACTGCCACACAAAAGGAAGCGGGAGCCTGCTGCTGCAGAGCTTGGGTCCCTCTCTTCCCGCATAACATTGTCCCGGGTGATCATAAATCTGTCACCCCCACAGCGAGGCTGGATTCCGCCAGATCTCCCTGCTTGTTGTGTCTGGCTCCCCGGCTCCGCGCCTGCATGGAGCCTGACTTGGGGCGGGGGGCGGCGAGGGGGGCGCACCGCTAAGGCCGTCGGAACGAGGATCCGACCGAGCATCTCGGCGAGCCCCGCCGCCGTTCAGCAGTAGCAGCGGCGCGCTTCGTTCTTCCGGGGCTTGCATGCGGCAAACAGCCTCGGATGGTGCAGGTAGGAAGGCTGGGTGCATGCACGCCTGCAGGCGAGCTGGCACCGGTCTCGGGATCCCGACGTGCGGGGAGGAAGGCGGACCTGTCTGCTGTGACTACTGCAAGCCCTTTTTTTAAAAAAAGCAGGCGGTTCCTCCCTCTCTCGGCCGCCGGGCGACCCCACCCATCCTCGGGCTCCCCTCCCCGCAAAACCCGGCCCGCCTCACCTGCTCGCGCAGCGATTCATTGCACCGGAGCCTCTCCCGGCGGCTGCGGCTGATGCTGCCTCTGCAGCTGCCTCGGCCGCCCCGGCCTCAGCCCATGTTCCATGATCAAGTGTTGCTCTCTGACATGGAACCATGTTACCCGGCAGCCGCCGACGTTCCGAGCGCCCCCATTGGGCGCCGCAACAAAGAAGGGCGGGCCTCGCGGACCCGGGCAGCGGCGCGAGGAAGGCTAGCCGGGCTCCGATTGGCTGCCGCGTTCGGCGCCGAGCTAGGCCAGCCCGGGAAACCTGATCGCTCGTGCTGCGAGTCAGGCCTTGGTGTCATTAAAAAATAATAATTAAGCGGGGTTCTCCCAGCAGCGGCGCCCCATTCAAAGTGGGTGTAAGGGTCTTTAAAATTTTAATCTGCTTTAATATTTTAACTAAAAAAAAATAAATGGAAAAAAATAGTGCTTTCAGGAAGGGTTGTGATTTTCCATTTTTATCTTTTGTAAACCGCTTTGGTGCTTCGTTTTTGTTTTTTAAACAAGCAGTGTATAAATTTGATGAAACGAATCCATTAAAGGAAAGGGCTGGCGGCGGCGTGTCTTCTTGATTCGCTGCTGCGTATTCATAGCGATTCGAACAGATCTTGAAGGCATCGCTCCCCTCCCCCCACCCCACCCTAGGATATTCCACAAGTAACGCTGAGCGTTATTTATGACTCGCCCGTCTGAGCTCATAGCTGATTTCAGTAGCAGATTCATGTACATACTATATATACTAATCACCAGGCAGACGATTAAACATAAACAAGAGTCACTGGCTATTCTTTCCTGGTGCCGTTCATGTTGCTGGTGGTTGTTGCCTGTAAATCCCTCTGCAGCTTAAGACAAAGCCGCTTGAAGGACTGTCTCTTCTTATTGCGGGGAAGGGCCCTCGCCCCTTGGAGGAGCATCTGCTATGCCTGCAGGAGGCCCCTAGTTCATTTTCTGACATCTCCAAGTAGGTCTAGGAGAGACCCTGGAGAGCTGCTGCCAGTCAGTGTAGACAATACTGAACCAGATGGATGGACCAATGGTCAGATTCCACATAAGGCAGCTTCTTGTGGTCCTGTGCTTCCTACGGGAATCTGTCTATCCTTTAACATCAGCTGTTACACTCCCTTGTGTGTGCCATTGCTTAGTGAGGTGAGACTGGTGACAATGCATGATGGGGCTTTTTCTGTGGCGGACTCTTGTCTGTGGAACTGCCTGCCCCAAGATGTTGTTACCTTCCTCTTTACCTGGGTTTTTCTGGCAATTGGAAGTGTTACTTTTTAAACAAGCCATTTTGGCTACCTTAATGCAGAGGCAGCCAGATGTTGTTGAGACTCCAAATCCCATCTGCTACAGTCACCAGGGCCAATAGTCAGGGTTTATGGGAACTGTAGTTCAGCAGCATCGGGCAAGCACTAGGTTGGCTCCCTCTGCCTTACTGCATTGATTGTGAGCATTGCTCTCTGTGCTCCTAGTTGGTGTTTTTTCTCTCTCTTTCTTTTACTGCTGTTTATAGTTTTTATCATTTGTGTTTTAATAGCTTGATCAGTTTGGTTTTTCTGTTTGCTTTTATATTTTGTGCCACGTTGAGCAACTCCTGTGGAGTGGGAAAGCAGAGTAGATTTAAATATATATATTAATGGGTAAAAATGATGTATGGAAAGAACAAAAGATAACCCAGGTTCTGCAGAATGAAAGTTCAACCTTTAACCTGACATTACAAGAGTGTACTTTGATCAATAGGAACATAAAGAAATATAACAAAAAGCATATATGTAGTCTCTTGCATGCTACATTTCCCAGGTCCGAGTTCTGGCAGTTTTCATTTTATACATTAAGAACTGATTTCTAAAATGAAATATGCCAAACTCGAAGGGTTCGTCCACACTTCTGTTTGTCGTGTGCCTAAAAACCTGATTGATGTTTGCTCCGATACAGCAGGAAAGATTGAGCTTCTCTAGGAGCCAAGCAGAAGTCTGGATGAACCCAAAGTCTTTTCCTCCCTCTCACTGAATCCCCCCCAATCCCATCCCATATATGTGGGATCTACTTTATTTCAGAGTCTTAGGGTAAAAAAGAAAGTGGTTGTTCTGTCTTCCGACTATAAACTTAAAATGTAACTGCTAAGATGTAAAATGCCTGCAAAGTAGCCCAGTTGGATTTCTTTTCCTTTCACCCTGATGGGCAGTGGCATAATCTGGGGTTTACGAAAGTCCCATTATAGAGATCAGCAGATTTGATCCGTTAGACCTCAGATTCCCTTTTCATCTACCCCAGATGGCAGATGGGGAGGAGGGAGGTGAAAAATGAACATATATGCTAAACTCGATGAGCATGTCAAGAATGAAAGCTATTTGAATGCTAACGTTTCTTTTTTTTATACACCACACAATAGACTTACTCAGGACTGAACAAGATTCATCCGTGGCCAGGGCACCATCTGCATTCCAGGGGATTTGGGTGTGGGGAAGTAATCTTACAAACGTTCTGATATGTGCCCATTTGTATGGGCAGAGCTGGCCTGACCATTAGTCAGAGTGAAGCATCTGCCTCAGGCAGCTCATTTTAGGTGTCACTAAAGGGCAGCAAAGGGTAAATCGTGTAAATTATTATGGTGGCATTGTTACCGCCAGAAAGGGAGAAAAGTTCTTGTGAGACTTCCTGCCTCAGGTGCCAAAATCACCTGGGTAGCGTTTGGTACCTTTCACCTTGACAGAGGAAGGGGTGTGCCATTACAGTTCTTCCTCAGGCAGCAAAATGTCTTGGGCCAGCCCTGTGTCCAAGGGTGGCTGGTGGCTCCCTCTGGGACTGGTGGCATCAGAGGTGGATTTAGCAGAATGTGACTGGTTCGCCCCATTGGACACTGAGCCAAGAGGGCACTGCAGGGGGCGTCACAACAAGGACAGACAATGGAAGGCTAGAGGCCAGGGGGCACTGAATTTTGGCATCACACAGGGAGCTGCTGAAATTTGAAAGCCCAAATTCCACCACATAAGTCAGAGCCAATGACAGGTGGACCCGACAGATCTAGCAGGCTCTTCTTATGCCCTTATGACTGGCATCTAATATTCCTAGGGAGCTTGGCCCATCCAGGAACCTCATGCTGTTTACCAGGACGGATATTGCAGCTCCCTGTTCTCTTGGATGCTTGAAGAGGACCACTGGGTATCTGAGCATGCATGGTTAGATCAAATAAACTATGCCGGGTTACATGATTGGTTAGGTCCCAGCCTCTGAGCAAGAACTTCGTGGCACAAGCCCTGAAACTGTATTTCTGGAGATGGAATTGACAAGTGTGGGTTGCGGTGGCATTTGTTTGTTTGTTTGCAGATCTGCATAATGAAAAGTTTTAGTGCTACCGACTGCGTTAAGGTAACCCCAGAGCCCTAGCATTGTTGACTTGAAAAGACAAGCTGCCTCTTTTGCTTCCAGTGGCGCAGTCAGGACAGGACCGTAGGGCAGAAACGGCAGGAGGCCTTGCCACATTTTGTAGTCAGTGAAGTTATGCACATTGAAGAAGGGCTCCTCTCTTCAGTCTAATATTACATAACTGGTACAGCTTGCTCTGTAGGTATGAGCACACTTATTTTATGCTAATGCCACTCTGCGGCACTAAGTAATCCCCAGAGGAGCCAGCTCCCCTCCTGACTGTCTCCTTGGCTCGTGTTTCTCTCTCGGTGGAATTGCTGAACTCCATCATTAGCATGAGCAACCGGAAGACCATGGAGGTATTGTTTGAGGAGCTAAAGTAAACCAGCTGTGTGGGTTTGTGATGCCTGCAGAGTGTTTGGTTCCAGGAGAAAGAAGGGCATTCAGGAAGGGAACTGGAACAAAGATGCTTCTCTCTGCTGTGAATTTGCTGTGTGTTAAGGATTTTCGGCCCTGTTAACTCTTGGCTTCTGGGTGTGCTGACAACAAGCAAAACGGGACTGGTTTCTGACTAGGTTTCCTAGGAAGCTGACTTAATACTGTGTCAGACCACTGACTCCATTGAGCTTAGTATTGTCCACACTGACTGGCAGCGGCTCTCCAGGGTTTCAGAGTCTTTCCCAAACCCTACCTGGAGATAGATGGATTCCTGCCTGGATTG
The DNA here is from genome assembly GCF_964234715.1 of Podarcis melisellensis. Lineage (NCBI taxonomy): Eukaryota > Metazoa > Chordata > Lepidosauria > Squamata > Lacertidae > Podarcis > Podarcis melisellensis. The sequence continues at coordinate 25,789,294 of NC_138530.1, read as the reverse complement.
AACTTGGGACCTCCTGTACGCAAAGCAGATGCTTTGTAGCTCTTCAGTTTCTCTGCACTGTCTGCCAGCATTCCTATTCCTTGAGCTGAAAGCGACAACGGCAGGTGAAAGATGCTCAGTTCAGCTTTGCTGCTTCTATGGGACATAGGTACATGTGTGGAGGGAGTAAAAGCACATTTATATCAGCAGCCTTCCTACACTGCAAGGACGCTCTCTATGGAGACATGGCTTCAGGCACCAGGCCTGTTGGCAGACCAACTCTGCATTACAAAGATGTCTACTAACATGGCAGGAAGACTGGCAACATTAACCCTGACATGTGGGAATCCCTTGCAGATGGACCACACTGCCTGGAGACAGGCAGTCAAGTTGTGTATCCAAAGTGGTGACCAGAGGAGAAAAGGCCGCTTGGAGGAGCACAGAGAGAAGAAACACCATGTGCATCTGCAGCAGCACAACTGGACACTTTCATCTTCCCTAGATGCAACAAAACATGTCTCTCCTGTATCGTTCTCTACAGCCACAGCAGGCACTGAATCATTCGAACAGCTTGACATCACCCCAAAGGCACACACCTCCATTGTCTCCCGAGACAGACAGTTGCCACGACTCCTTTTTCCTCAACCTTTGAATCTCCCTCCTTGGCTTGAGTTTTGTTGTTGTTTTTAAACTGTAACATGCATTAATTTTGATTAAATGTCATTGTTTTCAACAACATAGGAAGCATAACACACCACCCTAATGATAAGATATATACACTCAATAAGTGAAAACTAGGGTAATGAAAACAAAAGGAACTTTTTTTATATACAAAAATAAATAAATACTAACATTTTAGTCTTGTTCCAGCAGGTAGGACCCAAGCAAACCAGTTCACATTTCAAGAAGGGAGATCTTTTGACTGAAGATTTGAAGATCTTCCTGATAGTACAAGCTGTTCAACAGTAGTGTTAACAGATTGTCTTGCAAGGTGGTGGACTCTTCATCTTTACTGAGGCTCTTAAGCAGAGGCTGCATGGCGCCAAACTATCAGTGATTTCCTCTATTGACTAGATGACCTTGGCTGTCTCCCCCAATTCTACTATTCTATCATTAATCAGCTCATTTTCTTTGTCCCATAAGACAGGCAGAATTCCTCCAACCGGAAAAAGTCTTTTCACTGAGGGAAGCACTCCTCACATCAGAGGAAGGGAACATTTAGATCCAGCCTAGAGTTACGAACTCTGTGGCAGCCTCACAACAGACCCTTCTTCTCCAATGGAAGCCCTCTGGTCATGTCGCCATCTGCCCTGCTGGCATTCCCCATGTTGCGTTGCAGCAGGAACTTGGAATCTTCAGCTTGGCTGTTTTCACCTGGAGGAACCCAAAACGGTTGTGGTTAAGCAGCACACCACATGTTTCCAGCCCAAGTCCTATTTTAAGTTCTGGGAGATGGAAAGAGCAGACTAGCACACATACTTTGCACACTCCCTAGTGGGAGAAACAGTCAAGCCAAATGACGCCACTGCAGTGGTACCTCGGGTTAAGTACTTAATTCGTTCCGGAGGTCCGTTCTTAACCTGAAACTGTTCTTTTTCCCCTCCATAATTTTTATTAAATTTTCCACAATTATAACAAATATTGCAACAAGCATTGCACAACTGAAGGGCAAACCAGAACAAACACAAAAATACATCAAAGAAAACAACAACAAGCAAACAATAAAAACAAACTTAATTGTTTTAAAAATCCAACCTTTTGAACATGTTAATTGACTTCCTCTAGTCCCTCCCTTCTGAGTTTCCTTGTATCTGAATGTAACAGCTTTCCAATATCATTATTAAACAACAATATTCCAATTATAATCAATTTTTTTCTTACTGTTCTAAATCCCATTTATTTAATTAAATCCTAAGTTAGTCCTATGCCTATTTGGTACTTTCAAGTAATTTCTAATTTTTTTATTTTACAATATTTATTCAAATAGTCCTTAAAATTCCTCCAGTCTTCTTGATATTCCTCTTCTCTCTGGTTGCGGATTCTTCCAGTCAGGTCAGCTAGCTCCAAAAAATACATCATCCATGATGGAACCTGAAACTGTTCCTAACCTGAAGCACCACTTTAGCTAATGGGGCCTCCTGCTGCTATCCACGCCGCCACTGCGCGATTTCTGTTCTCATCCTGAAGCAAAGTTCTTAACCCGAGATAATCTTTCTGAGTTAGCGGAGTGTGTAACCTGAAGCGTCTGTAACCTGAAGCATATGTAACCCGAGGTACCACTGTATTCACATCGCACTTCACTCTGTAGCTGCGTTTTTGTGAGAGACGACGGTATTGCCACCACAGTTATGTGGTTCCAGGAGAAACAACTTCCTTCTAACTTGTGCCCCTGAGGCTGTTTTCCCAACACTCCGGCATGATTTTGTGGTTTCTTCTTCAGTCAGATTCTCCCTGCAGCTTGATTTCCAAGTGCAAGAAAAAACTGCTGTGAAAGTGGTGGCTGGGTGATTTATCATAAGCCCCCTGACTGGCTAGCGCCTGTGACGTCACTGATGCCAAAAGACCCTTTCCCAAGCCCACACAATTCTTGGAATTTCCAAAGGGTTTAGGATATAAAATACGTTTTAATAAGCTCTTCACGGGGCGAACGGTTTCTCTCTGTACAGCTCATGCAGCCCCCAACCTTTAAACACAAGATAGGAGAACTTGCTGGAGTTCCTTGCCATAGGAGCAATCCTATACACAAGAAGCTGGTGCAAAGTGAGCCAGTGTAAAGTTATACCAAATCCAGACCCAGTTCAGCAGTTGGGGCTTCTGCTGCTGCTCTGCCTAAGCCTGGCTGAGGGGAATCAAGCTTTTTAAATAGTGCTCTGTGCTGGGTTGCCAGGTCACATGGCCAAGCTGCACACGCTTCAGATCCAGCCCAAGTCCTGCTTCTCTGGTCCCACCCATGCCATGCCCCCATAATCTCCCTTTGGGGGGACTTACACTGGCTGAACAAGGAAGCAGCCAGCTGAACTGTCAGGGGCAGACTTTGGTCTTTCAAATTTCAGCGGTGCCCTGTGCCAAAATTCCTCTCACTTCTTGCCTTCCATTCTGCTCAGTTGTCATAGTTGTAACGCCCTGTGTCGTCCCCTAGGCTCAGCACCCAGTACAGAAGAATTGGTCACACTGCTCTAAATCTGCCTCTGGAGCTGAGGATCTACATCTTCAACAGCTCGTTCCAATGGTTCTTGTCATAGATTGCCCCCTAAGTGAATAACATTTTTTTGAAAGTCTCCCTTTGCTGGATTTGCCCTTTGTACACATTCCTTGCACTGACAGAACATTAGCACTCCTTTGAATACAACCCTGAGCATTTCCAAAAGATTTGTAGAAGCGAAGCGGAGGCAGCGATCCCCTCGGTAGCAGGAGAATGCTTTCATGGGATGAAGTGAGCCACATATTCTGCTTCTAGTCTGCAGAGGTGAAATTTAATCTCCTCCTACTTGCTCTTCACCATTGATGCTCTGCTCTGGCAATTCCTCATTAACAAGGAGGAGTGAAAGTGTCAAAGCAGCAGCGGAGCATTTCATTAGCGACTTTCATCTGAGGATCTCATAGCACTTCACAAACACCCATTGCCCATCACCCCACTTATTAGTGTGGATGCAATGGGTGAGTCAGAGATGTGTAAAGCCCTATGGAATATCATTACATTTGATGAAACCCTTCATGGAAGTAAAAAGTGTGGGCAGATCACTTCACCATCCATGTAAGTAGTTTGGTTTCAATTGCTAGCCTTTTACTGTATGCATATATATCTAGTTTAGTAAACACTTGCTCTGTTTGAGATGCTCTTTTCCATCTGTAAAATGGGTATAACTATGACCTACTTCTCAGGGCTTTTTGTAAATAGATGATAAAGACTGGAAATAGCTTTTCCTATTATGAAATACTGGGCTTTCACCTTTGATATGGCTTCAGTCTGAGGGAGGTTTCTTTGGGGGAGCATATTCAAATGGGGTGGAGCAGCAGGCTGGGTGCTGAGTGCAAAGGGGTTTCTCTGTACAGTAGCACCTGATCTAGATCTAATCTGTATGAAGAAAGGTCTTTCCCTCTGCAAATAGCCTTGTCTCAATTAATAGCACAAGTCGTCCTAAAGAAATGCTGCCACCTACTGAATAAACTGCCAACATCATTCTGCCTCAGTTTGATTTACTGGAGGAAAGTTGCAACATACAGACCCAGACCAAACACTACAAAAAGTCAAGGTTAGTATGCTCCTTGTGGCATCCTAGGCAGCTCTTCATTTGCGCTCCCCCAAGTTTTGCTGTAGCTTGGTCCAGTCTATATCATTTTCTAGTTTACACACACACACACACACACACACACACACACACACACCACAGCCTAATAACCACGAGGATCAGAAAGCTTAGAATCAGCAAAACAGATTTGTCACCTATAAGGTCAGGAACTGATGTGATATCCAGCAGGCAGATGCTGGTGTCTCCCATCAGAGGTGATGGATGCCTCAATGAAGTCCTGAATGGATAAACCCTCTGTACCATACATATATGTGATTTCATGTTTCTATAATAAATTATTATTATTTCTACCCCGCCCATCTGGATGGGTTTCTCCAGCCACTCTGGGCTGCTCCCAACAGAATATTAAAAACATGACAAAACATCAAACATTAAAAGCTTCCCTAAACAGATGTCTTCTAAAAGTCAAGTAGTTGCTTATTTCCTTGACATCTGATGGGAGGGCCTTCCACAGGGCGGGCACCACTACCAAGAAGGCCCTCTGCCTGGTTCTAGCCTTTTCAACAAACTACACACCGTGTCCCCCACCAGAGGTAATACCCCTCTCCTAACACTCCATAAGCCCTCCAGGAAAAGGGAAACCCTGGTCCTAAACCTCTGCTGCCTTGCAGGATACCTTTGGAAGAAGAAAAGGCTAAGGAGTAAACCCTACCCAAATCCAGAGTGGAGTCCCTAAGACTGTTGGATGGCAACTTATATGAGGCAACTCTGGCAACTCCTGCAGCTAAGCTGGCACCAAATGTATTGCTCTGTTTTCCTTTGGACCACATCAGCGAGGCCAAGAAGCTTCTTGTCTGGGCAGCCCAGGACCTCCAAAGACACTGTCCAGGCTTGTGCCCCAGGGAGGTCACTTTCCTGCTGCTAGTTTGGCTGCACCCCGGAGGCACACTCCATTGTCTATCGAGACAGGAAGATGCCAGCAACCCTTTCCCAAATTGTTTCCCCGAATGCTTAACTACACTTCTTTTTTTTCTAGGATTCATTTGTATAATTAAGACAACATATGGATAATGGCTTAATAGGTTCTCAAAAAAGAATCCAGATTTCCAGGTTATGTCATGTTGCACTTTGAGTGCATAATTCAAGATGCATGACCCATTAGCAATCCCAGATAAGAGTTTTGAAAAAGGGAATTGAAATCAGCAGGAGAGGAAAGATTGGGGGGGGGGACACAGTAGTTGTACACATCTTGACAGTCGTTGCATATCTAAATTGGGCACCCTACATTCTAAGGATTTTGTTGCTAATTTGGTTTAGCAATCCTTCCCAGGATATTTGAAGCATTTTCTTAGTGCTGAATAGTCTAATACGATGTATGTCCCACTGAGTTCAATGGGATTTACTCCTGGGTAAGTGTGCACAGGACTATGACCTACAGCAAACTTCTTCTTTTTTTACATTCACCTATAGGGCGCAGGTGGCGCTGTGGGTTAAACCACAGAGCCTAGGACTTGCCAATCAGAAGGTCGGCGGTTCAAACCCCCGTGACGGGGTGAGCTCCCATTGCTCGGTCCCTGCTCCTGCCAACCTAGCATTTCAAAAGCACGTCAAAGTGCAAGTAGATAAATAGGTACCGCTCTGCCAGGAAGGTAAACGGTGTTTCCGTGCACTGCTCTGGTTTGCCAGAAGCAGCTTTGTCATGCTGGCCACATGACCTGGAAGCTGTACGCCGGCTCCCTCGGCCAATAAAACAAGATAAGCGCCGCAACCCCAGAGTCGGTCATGACTGGACCTAATAGTCAGGGGTCCCTTTACCTTTACCTATAGTCCACAAAGTGTCAAGTGTGTGAGAGGTTTGAAGTGGCTATGAGAAACGGTCAGGAATCAGGGTGCCCAACCAATGGTCCCCTTTTCCATTGAGGGGACAACCTCCAGAATCCAGAATGCAGCAGCTAGACTTGTGACTGGGAGCGACCATCGAGGCCACATAACACCGGTCTTGAAAGGCCTACATTGGCTCCCAGTACAGTATGTTTCCGAGCACCATTCAAAGTGTTGGTGCTGACCTTTAAAGCCCTAAACGGCCTCAGTCCAGTATACCTGAGGGAGCGTCTCCACCCCCGTTGTTCTGCCCAGACACTAAGGTCCAGCGCCAAGAGCCTTCTGGCAGTTCCCTCACTGCAAGAAGCCAAGTTACAGGGAACCAGGCAGAGGGCCTTCTCGGTAGTGGCACCCGCCCTGTGGAACGCCCTCCCACCAGATGTCAAAGAGAAGAACAACTACCAGACTTTTAGAAGACACCTGAAGGCATCTTTAGGGAAGCTTTTAATGTTTAACAGACTACTGTATCTTAATACTTTGTTGGAAGCCGCCCAAAGTTGCTGGGAGGCCTAGCCAGATGGGTGGGGTATAAATTTTTTATTAGTATTATTAGTATTTTTATTACATAACATTAATCAAAGGCCTTCCACTCAGTGCTTAACTGTGTAGCATGCTGAGTTTGCTAATATCACAAGGCCTTATACACGCTATATGCCAATCCTTGATCCTTTTATAGGATACGTCCTCATTTCATTATATGTTTTGTGGCTTTACAAGGAGTTGCCAGCCTTGTTCAGCAGCTCAGACCATGTCATGCTGTCTGCACTTGGGCTGCCTTCCAGCTGGGAGAGTGTTTAGAAGCCAGCTAGTAATTTAATTCACTTACCGCTACGGCAGTCACATATCTTGAGTCTCCAGTCCATTGAGTGCTATTGGAGGCATGGAACCAATGCTCAAAGCTAACAGCAGAGGTCTCCCTCAGCTGAAACTTTAGCAATAGACAGTGATCTTGATGCAAACTCAGCCTTCACTAAAAAGTAAAAAAAAAAAAAATGGCCAGCTTTTTACTAGAAAAGGGCGTTTTTAAAAAACTTTCAGGGATGGAGAAGGAAGGCAAGAAAAGATGAAGAAGAAACCCTACTGGATTGGGACCATTAGTATAAGTAATAATACACACACCCCAATATAGGCAAGTACAAAAATGGATTACAGTATTAATACAATCAAAAAGACAATGATTTTCCCACCTCACTCTTCATTTGCTAGCTTGAAACCACCTCCATTATGAAGGTTATGAATCCAGACTTTAAATGAAAGCCTTGCTAGGATCAGCAACCCTGAAATGACATTGTGATACTTTGGTCTTACAACTCTGTAGAAACAGTTACAACACTTTTTTGAGGTGTGAGGAGGGAGTGGGAAAGCCTATTGGTAGAATGAGCTATATTTACTTTCAGCCATACAAGTTAGTGGGAACCATTTGGTTCTATGCAAGGAAGTAGAGGGTGCTATAACACTACTGGGGCAAGGGTAAAAATCTTCCCACCCTAGAATCTGCCCGCAATGTTCGGTGTCAGAAATCAGTTACATCTTCAAGGAGGTCCATGTCCTTCAAAGTCTGACCTGCTTATTATTTAATCTTAGGAGCTATTTATAGCACAGGATTAGGAAATAAGATCATGTGAGAAGACGGTACATCATGTTGATGACTAACATATAGGAAACAAACCAGGTCGTTGTGTACCTAGAACATAGCAGTAAGACCTTGCTGAATGATATGCTTAGCTGCAAAAAGAAATTGCACAAGAATGATGACTGTTTATACACAGGGAGAGCTATCAGATGAGGGGAGGAGGTAGATATGCCTAGCAGCCGACAATGTTTTTTAAAAATCAGTGGATGTTCTCTAACTGTTGCAGAATTGTGCCAAACAGTGCCTGGTAGTTATAACAGCAGCAGTAGCCAGATGACTGCTCACAAATTCTCTGCACTTGCAACTGAATAATTAGTGTAGCACCTATTCACTAGGAGACCTTGTTTATAGTCTCTCATGGTGCCATGCCTGTGCCCACTCAAAACACTGAGAACTGTTAAGCAAGGGAAAAAATCACTTCCACTCTGAAATATTAATGACATATACAGTTGGCTAGAACATGCAAGGCTCTTTTTTTAAAAAAAATTGTGACTATAGTGGTACCTCGGGTTACATACGCTTCAGGTTACATACGCTTCAGGTTATAGACTCCGCTAACCCAGAAATAGTACCTTGGGTTAATAATAATAATAATAATAATAATAATAATAATAATAATAATAATAATTTTTATTTATACCCCGTCCTCCCCAGCCAAGGCCGGGCTCAGGGCAGCTAACAAGCAATAATAAAAAACAAATTGAATGAATACAACTTAAAAAAACAAGATTAAAATACAACATTAAAATATTGAAACATTAAAATATTAAAATGCAGCCTCATTAATAACTTTGCTTCAGGATGAGAACAGAAATTGTGCTCCAGCAGTGTGGCAACAGTGGGAGGCCCCATTAGCTAAAGTGGTGCTTCAGGTTAAGAACAGTTTCAGGTTAAGAATGGAGCTCTGGAACGAATTAAGTACTTAATCCAAGGTACCACTGTATTTTAAAAAAACCCACTGTCAACTACACTGGTAAAGTTCACGGTTCACGTCTGGATGAAACCTTCCTAATAATGAGTCAAGAGTCAAGTTATAGATCAGTTTAGGCCCGGCAGTGGTGTCCCAGCTTTTTTCAAAGTTGTTGACCTTTTTTAAGGATTAAAGTTGCTGAGCTTTTTTTATGATTTTACTCCAAGGTTGTTGAATTTAGGATTGAAGTTTTTGAGGTTTTTTTAGGATTTCACCCCAGGCAATAAACTGCCACAGAGGCCAAATTGGGCCCCCGAAACAGACTTTGGACATGCCTGGAGGGAGTTAATTCTGCTGTCAGAATTCTAACCAACTTGAAGCAGTTGCCATGATCAGGCAGCTAAATAGGTCAGTATCCCCAAAGGTCAGGAAGACGGGGAGGGTGAACAGCGAGTGACAGCAGGAATAAAGGGAGCCCTGAAGCAAATTAAACCAAGCCATAGAAGTGTCTTTGTACTAAGTGTATATCAAGTTTTCTACTCAAACAGCTGTTTAGCCTCAGGGCCAGCTGAAACCCTAGTTGCGAGGTCAACATGACACAGCATAGAATATCAAGATCATTCCCTGGCTTCCTTGATCTCCTGAAGTAGTAGTGAGGCATAAATGTTTTGTCTACATACCTACAGGACCTGATGTTTATATCTAGCAATGTCAGTGCTTAACTTACAGATATGTTCCATCTGTTTATATTTACCAAGGGGTGGGGTGGGGAGACAATGTTCATATTCCAAGTACAGAATAAAAAAACACTTGGTGTTAATGACCACACTTTTATGAGGACACAGTCCAAAATGCAAGCATAGCTACTTCATGGTGTTAAAAGAATACTGAGCCACAAACCACCATTTTCTATTTATTATTATTTATTGAATTGCTACCCCACACTTCCTCCCAAAGGACCCAGGGAAAGCAAGCATTTCAGCATTTCTCCACAGCCTTCACCAACCCAGATGCCTTGAACTACAATTCTCATCCACCTCAGCCAGCACGGCCATGCCAGCTAGAGCTGACGGAAGCTGTATTTTTCTATTTTGTTTATTCATTTGGAGGGCCCCAGATCAGTGGAGGCTGTCTGGACATATTGTCTTTGTTCCATATTACCACATCAAAAATGTGCACACAATGTAGTTGAGAGGCTTGCTCTGAAGCTGGGTTTGCTTGGGAGGAAAATAAGGTTATGGAGACAACGAGAACTGGCAGAGAGCACTAGGGTCAACATCAGGTTCTTTGAGGATACACAACATGAGGGACTTGAACCAACATCTGATACAATGATTGCCATAGTAGATTTCAAGATTATAAATACATTGTGTTAAAGCTGTTCAAATTTATGCAGTAATTCCAGGAAATTCCAGAACATTCCTCCTTTGCCTGTCAGAGCCCAGCTCCACCTTCCATGCATGTTGTAAAGGGTTCCCCCATCTCTCCAAAGCAGATTGTGGGGAGCACAGTGGCTATGGGGTGAAGGGTTAAAAATATATCCTGCCACCCCTTTCACCCACAGCAGTGCCCAATAAGCAGAGCTCCACTCCTGCCCTAATGTAGATGAAATTAGAAAAAAAATAACATGACAAAAATCCACCCACTTATACCTCAATGGATCACTCAGACACTGCACATTTGAGAAAGCTCAAATCTGAGAAAGTATGGATTCCACATAAGATAGTGAAAGCAAAATGAGTCCCTAAGAGGCCGTAATGGAGACCCTCAGTAAGAAGATTTTGGACCCACTATTTGTTGAAAGGGCTTCTGGCATGTTTTAGAGATACCGAGTTTAACTATCCAACAGATACAGGGCTGGCCCAATACATGTTGGCATCTGAGGTGAACCACAAAATGGTGCACCCCTCCCTGCCAGGGAAGAAGGGGTAAGTGAAGAGCTATACCCAGGAACATGGAGGGAATAAAGATCAACATAGGGATCTGCTGCCCCTGTGGATTCTGCCGCCTGAGGCATTTGCCTCACCCTGTCTCATGGGTGGGCCGTCCCTGAACCAATAGCACAACCAAGAATCCTGTCAAGTAATCAAAGCAGAGGGGCCAGGTTTCCAAGAACCCTGAATCTCTAGCCATGTGAGCCATTGTTCTTCTCAAACAGAAGCAACCCAAGCTAGATAACAAAGTGGTTTTGAAGTAGAGGGGAGCTTCAAAATTAGTTTGAGATACATTCTGGAGGTAAAAAGAAAAATCCCACTGGGCTAGTACAACCAGCTAAGCAGTTCTTTGGAATCCAGCAAGAGAACTTAAAACGCCAGTTTTTCTAAGCACAGAGATTTGCCTATAGATTCCCTAGTGAATTGAAATGATGCAAAATCCCATACTGTTAGGTATACATACAAGTAACATGTCGCCAGCTCCCCACTGACCTGCAATTATTTAGATAGCAAATAAGTTTGCCTATTTAAACTATGCAGCACACTTACCCCTTTTTATTTTTTATTTAATCCAGAATATAATTTGCCAATGTATACCTGAAGTCCCAGGGAATAACTTGCACAGTCCCAACAGGGAACCATTGTTGTAGCTGCCATTAAGCCCTCATTACAAGGAACACTTGGATTTAAAAATCCCCACAGGCATTCTGCCAGGTCAAACTTATTTGGGAGCTTTTCAGAAGGCAGCTCTGCAATTTGGCAAAAGACATAAAACAGGGGATTCAGCAGGATTAAGGTTTTAACGTTAATTCTGGAAGGAAACTAACTTACTTTAAGCTCCAAATGTCATACTAAAGGTATGGTGATTTTTAAAGGTGGCTTTTGGGGGGGGTGTAAAAAATTGGCCATTTTAAATTTATATAACAAGTTTAGCTATAAAGCTATCTCTCTTATGAAAGATGTTCCAAGGGAAGAGATGGCAGAAAAAGAATGTTTCCTTCAAAAAAAAACAACCACCCTAGATTTAGGGTGGGAGTCACTTAATGAACAGCAGAAGGGCAACACTTCCCCACCAGAAAAAGTTCTCTGGGTGGGGTTGGAAACAGTATGTGGGGGGAGAGGAGATCATTCCACCTGCCAAGCCAATATGCTTAGGCAAACGGAACATTTTAAATGGTGTAACAATTGAATTCCACCTATGGGGGGGGGATTTTTTAATTGATGAATTTCTGCAGCACGTGGAATTACAGCTATAGATAATACCTGTATGTTGGTATGTGTCATGTGACAAAGGTATTTGAGAGCAGAAGCAGTAAAGGAGTCTAGAAATGTTATGAAATGCTGAAAAGCTGCAGAAGCATTTAGCATGCTGGATCACTGTGGCTCATATTTAGAAGAAGAGAAGAATTTGGATTTGATATCCCGCTTTATCACTACCCGAAGGAGTCTCAAAGCGGCTAACAACCTCCTTTCCCTTCCTCCCCCACAACAAACACTCTGTGAGGTGAGTGGGGCTGAGAGACTTCAGAGAAGTGTGACTGGCCCAAGGTCACCCAGCAGCTGCATGTGGAGGAGCGGAGACGCGAACCCGGTTCCCCAGATTACGAGACTACCGCTCTTAACCACTACACCACACTGGCCAAAACAGAGCAGGAGGTTGGGGAAGACTGTGCTAAGAGCAGGCAGTTCACACCTTCTGAATTCATAGCAGAGGTAAGAGTTGAGCCACAAACATTAGTCTCTTAACCACTGTGCTATAGTGGCTCCTAATAACTGAACATTGCTAGAGAAGAAGCACCTTCTGTACCAAATCCCCTTTCCCTGCCCATGCCACTTACAGCAGGGGTCCTGCCAGGGTCCTGAACCCAGCCACCACCTCCGCAAGGCCCAAGGCTCAGAAGCAGCCAGACGGGAAGAGCCCTGAGGTAAAAGCGTGCAAGTGCAACAAAGCCCTGGCTGCTTGATAATGGCACGCTGCCCCTTTAAGCCGATGGAGAAGAAGAAGAGTTTGGATTTGATATCCTGCTTTATCACTACCCGAAGGACTCTCAAAGCGGCTAACAACCTCCTTTCCCTTCCTCCCCCACAACAAACACTCTGTGAGGTGAGTGAGGCTGAGAGACTTCAAAGAAGTGTGGCTAGCCTAAGGTCACCCAGCAGCTGCATGTGGAGGAGCGGAGATGCGAACCCGGTTCACCAGATTACGAGACTATCGCTCTTAACCACTACACCGCACTGGCTCTCCACTTTCCTCCTTCCTTTAAAGCAGAGAGATATCTAAAAAGGTAACCATCATTTACTACCAGGCAAGTTGTATTCAAGTGACATGAAGGAAGAACATTTAACAGACAAAATATTTCTCCAATGGACACACAAAAATTTCCACCAAATCAGCAAGCGGCAGAGGCTGAATATGTACTTTCAAGTTTTTCCTTAACTTCACAAGAAGGCATAAAGCACAAATCTGAGGCCTGATTCATTTGCTACATGATTCAGCAGGAAAAGGCACAATATTATAAACCTCTAACCAGGTGAAGCAGTAGATAAACATTCACTTTGTGCTCTTGCAATACTTTTATTTGCCCATTACTTTTCACTAACAAACATACAGACACACAAATGAAAAATGGCTGCAAGTACGTGCCTTTGTACGGTCTGGCAATGCTTTTTTTCACCATTCAAACTTTAAGAAAAACACAGCTGCATTTTCAAAATGCAAAGGGAAAAAAATCTGGACAGATGAGGATCTGGTTTTGTAGCTCAGAAATCCAGACTCTCTCAAACAAGAAAAAAATATATATATTTCCAGAAAGTATGAGCTTATGAAGCTCCCACATCTGTATTTAAACACAAGAGGTTTCATAAACTATAATCCTTTCAAGGCCAACAGAAATGGCGAACAGAAACTACAGTATAACACATTCAAAATCTGAATTAAGTATACTGCATGTTGTGCTGAAGGAAATGCCACCTCCTGTAAAAGTGGCGGATTAAAATTTCCAATATATTTACAATAAAAAAAGTTTTAAAATGCTCCTTTAATTCATGCTAATCTTTAAGAGCACACCTTCATATAAAAGATGTGTGGATTAATTAGTTGTGCAGCTTTTAATTAGAACTTACTCGTACTTGCCACAGTACTCAAGTTCCTTTGCAGCAAAGATCAGGACCTGTGCCCCCCCCCCAAATGACATTGGACTCCAATTCCCAGTAGCCCTAGGCAGTATGACCACTGGCCAGGGACAATGGAAGTTGCAGTGCCACAGTTTCCCCATCCCTAGTTTACATTACAGTACTATGCATCCTAACTTGGAAGTAAGACCGGCTGCATTTGTTCAATGGTGCTTATCCCACACTATGTTTATGATTGCAGTTTTTCTGTCTCTGCTGAAACTGCACAGCTTCCACACAGGAATGACATACTGCTGGAGATCTTAAACTGCACAACTAATAAATAAATAAAAGTTAAGAATCCCACTATAAATAAGTCGCCATAAAATTAACAGGTGCCTTCAGCAGAGTGCATGTGTATCTTGAGTTCGTATATAAGCAGTACTGCATGATCATGACTGCAAACACGTTACTTCGAGACAGTTCTTGTTCTCTATCTGTCAGGTTGCTTCTGCTTGGGCTAACTTGAAAATTATGAGTATCTGGCACTTCTTTCTTCCATCCTAAATGTTTAATTCAGACTGGCTTTTCGATGCAGTTTTACTCAGTTCATCTTCTGTAGGACCGTCAACTGACATCTGTGAGAAAAAATAAAATTGATGGCTGATTCAATCCATTCTTGACAGGGTTGCCTGGGCTCTGAGGCTACAATAATCATAATTTTAGAAATCAATAGTGAAAACGAGCTTGAACATAATATGAGTAGGGGGGCTTACAAATTCTGAAGAATGGAGATATAAGGGAAAAGCAAATAAACCTATTGCTTGGGCCACTAATTATTTCAACTCCTAAAACCAGCATTATTAATTCTAGTATCTGGTTCAGCTGGTGATAATGGGTATCAAAGTGAGCCCACAAAGACAGAAGTGCCTTATATTTTGGAGTTTTCTCACTGTATAAGTTTGAGAGTTCTCTAACTTTACGTGCCTTGTAACTGATTTGGGATAGGCTATTGGATTGCTTGGGAAGCAGGTGGCGCTGTGGGTTAAAGCCTCAGCGCCTAGGACTTGCCGATCGAAAGGTTGGCGGTTCGAATCCCTGCGGCGGGGTGCGCTCCCGCTGCTCGGTCCCAGCGCCTGCCAACCTAGCAGTTCGAAAGCACCTCCGGGTGCAAGTAGATAAATAGGGACCGCTTACCAGCGGGAAGGTAAAACGGCGTTTCCGTGTGCGGCTCTGGCTCGCCAGAGTAGCGATGTCACGCTGGCCACGTGACCCGGAAGTGTCTCCGGACAGCGCTGGCCCCTGGCCTCTTAAGTGAGATGGGCGCACAACCCCAGAGTCTGTCAAGACTGGCCCATACGGGCAGGGGTACCTTTACCTTTACCTTTACTATTGGATTGCTTGTTTTGTGTGCAATGTTCTATGATGTTTTGATTACTTTACAGGTGACCATTTCCCTTTGATTAAGATATTACTGAGACGAGTCCATGCAGCTCTCTCTTTTGTAGGTGGATCAAAGCATGGCCGTTAAGAAAGAAGTGCCACTTCTCCTTGCTGCCTCTGAGTAACTTGTGACAAGAAGCTACCAGTGTCAGAAACACCACGGACAGAATAATTGCCACACACAGGAAGAACAAGGATATAGTTTGAGTTCCTCACTTGCAGTTTTATATATGTGTCAACACGAATACAAGTTATTAATATTGCAGTTGTTGTATAAGGGATTATTATTATGACCAGAATGTAATTGAAACGAATTACAATTTTAGAACGCAGAAAATAAGAAAATAATCAAACCATCCAATCTGGCACGTGGGAAGCCACTTTAACTAAATTATATAATTCGGTATTTGAATGATTGGTATTAATAATTGTATTATAAATTGGTATTGTTATGATGAGGCTATTATTGGACTGTAGTTGAAAACTAATAAAAAATTATCATGGGGGTGGGGTGGGGACTACAACCACAAAGCTCTTTTAAATAATGGCAAGCTGCACTTGAAATCTGCTACTCAAAGCAGCCAGAACTCTAATGACATTGTGTTCAACAGTCTACTGCCGAGTGCCAGGTATTAGTGGTCGATTATGCCAGCAAATTAAAAGATTAAAACTACTTACAGATTTAATGTCAACACTTATCCCTGAATTCACATTGTGCCTTCGCAAATCTGATTTGATTAAAGCTAAAAGGAGGAAAGAAAAGAAGCATATGAATACCAGCACATTCACTGCCGTGAATATTTTTGCAGGATAAATTCTGTTGGTCCTTAAGGTGCTATGAGACTATTGCTTTTGCAGCAAAAGACTAACATCATGATTGCTCGGCAGACCACATGATACCTGCCTTATTCCTAGCTGTTGTTTCTCACTCTACAACAGTGATTTTCAGACAGGTTCCAGGCTGAAACATGCAGCAGTTAACAGCCCTGGATGCTGAAACACATTTATCAAATGTTGACGAGGGTCAAATTTGACAATGGTGCCGGACTCAGCACTCTGAAAACCTCAGCTTTCATTAAAAAATAAAATAAAATGTTTAATGTGCTGCAGGCAGGAAGAGGAGGAGCTAGAACATATAATAATTTATTATTTCTACCCCACCCATCTGGCTGGGTTTCCCAGCCACTCTGGGCGGCTTCCAACAAAAGATAAAAAACACATTAAAACATCAGTCATTAAAAACTTCCCTAAACATATTGTTGTTATCTTTGATATTAAACACTAATATTGCATATTTCTAGTTTCCACCTGGCTAAATTGATCTACCAATTTATACACACCCAAACAATTATGAACCGCTAGCCTATAATGGGGAATGAATGGGAGTCGAGATCAAGCATAGGCAACCTTCAGCCCTCCAGATGTTTTGGACTACAATTCCCATCATCCCTGACCACTGGTCCTGTTCGCTAGGGATCATGGGAGTTGTAGGCCAAAACATCTGGAGGGCCGAAGGTTGCCTATGCCTGGTCTAGATCCAAACTGTAGAAACACAAAGACCAAAAAGCCCATTTGTTGAATGAACAGAAGATGCATTCAACTTACACAGCAACCCTAAGCGTATATACTTAAATGTACTGTGTTTAATGAGGTTTATTTCCAGTTGACCATGCTGGACATGTTTAAATCAGAATTAAGTTTCACTGCTTCCTGAGTGTGTTTAGGGCTGCAGCCTGTGTGAGTTTAGCATCACAGCACAGCTTTCATGCTCTTGCAGCGGTTTTGCTCATTCAACTATTTAATAACCTTGCTCACATTTTACTTCTTAGTGCAGGGTTCTACTGCTATCAGACAAAGGAAGATTTAATTTTCTTTGTTGTCACAATAGTTTGGATGGCAGCCAGTAATCCTAATAAGTTTTCTTTACTCACATCCCACTCTTAAATCTAACTAGCTCTTTTTTAAAAAAAGCAAGCTACCCACAGGCCACTTCCTCCTCACCTCATTTTCCCTCTTTTAAAGTAGATAAAGCCAGGCAACCAGCTGTTTGTTACCACTTTTATTGATATTCCCCTGCTTTTGAGAACTTAATTATTTTCATCCATCTTACTTTCTCATATGGCTGCTTTTATGATACGTTGTTGTTAATGTTGTTATTGTTGTGAGACACTTTGGGTATGTTTAATAGAAAGTCGGGATAGAAATGTTTCAAATTAATAAAACAGAAATAAAATATGAACGAATCAGGTCTTTGGGATGGACTGCATACTATTCCAGTAAGAAGAAAATACATTTATACCCTAATTTGAGAAAGAAAGCCAATTCGTTACCTGTTAAAATGATACCTATAAACATCCATACGAAGAGGAAGATGTTTCCTGCGCGGGGATTGTAATCTGTTGTGAGCTTTCCTTGAATCAGCGTAAAGATAATCCCAAATATCTGTAAATTGACCATAAGAAGGAATTTCAGATTGCTTCTCGATAAAGAGTATCTTCACTACAATGCTATCACAGTTAAAACTTGAATGGTGTTTGTTCACAGTGGTTGTGTTGCAGCAGAGGGAGAGATAGGAAACAGGGCAAGGTCATCAGCTCTGCTGAGATACTAGCTAAATTTTTCTTCACTTTTGGATGGTTTTCACTTGAGCTGGTCACGCTAAGAATTTTGTATTCCTACGAACTGGTGCCCTCGTTTGCCTTTCTTTCCTTTTCACATATTGCCTGTTGGGTTGTGTCTTTTAGAGTACAAGCCTAAGGGCAAGGGCTGCCTGCCTTGCCTGTTACTGATTTTATGAAAGCTGCAGTAGGAGCCTTCTCAGCAGAAGAGCCCGCCAGAAATGAATTTCATAGAATCATAGAATTGTAAAATTGGACGGGACCCCCAAGGGTCATCTAGTCCAACCCTCTCAAATGCAGGAATCTTGCCCCAGCCAACCCTTGCTGGGCTCAAATCACCAAGCTTCTGGTTAGCAGTCAGATGCACTGGCCCACTGTACCACCTAGGGGAGTTTCACTTCTGCATTCTCTAGGTATGCTATTTAGAGACAATGCACCATATTTTTCGCTCTATAAGACGCACCAGACCATAAGACGCAGCTAGTTTTTGGAGGAGGAAAACAAGAAAAAAAATAATCTGAATCCCAGAAGCCAGAACAGCAAGAGGGATCTGGCTTCTGGGATAGCCTCTTGCTGTTCTGGCTTATGTGATAGCCGTGCGCAGCCTCTCCCAGGCAGCAGGATGAAAGCTCCTCCTGCCCAGAAGAGGCTGAGTGCAGCTAAGCCAGAAGCCAGGACAGCAAATGGGATCGCTGGGCTGTCCTGGCTTATGGGATAGCCGTGTGCAGCCTCTCCCGGGCAGTGAGAGAAAGGCTCCCCCAAGAGCCGCGCTCCCTTTAAAGAGTGCACAGAGCGTGTGTGCAACTCTTGGGGGCTTTTCCCTGAGGAGGGAGAAGGGCAGCTCTTTAAAGGTAGCGCTGAGCAGAGCCTCCCGCCTGCATTCGCTCCATAAGACGCACACATATTTTCCCTTACTTTTTAGGAGGGAAAAAGTGTGTCTTATAGACCAAAAAACATGGTATATATACTAGCTATACTATCAATTATGTACCACATTAGCTGTCCACTGATCTTTGTCAATTGTGTTTTCTTCCATTCCACATTTGTGGGTTTTTAATTTACCCAACACTCTCAGAGATGAGCATGGAATAGTCTTCCTGCACAAAAGGGAGCCCAGCGCTTCTCTCATCTCTGCAGATCTGTGCAACTGTGCAAGGTGGGGGGCACTCTACAATCCTCCCACAATCCCAGTGGGAAGGTGGCTTGCTGAGTAAACAGCCAGCTTGCACTCCCAAGTTGAAAAGGCAGGGACATGAGGACAGGGAAGCCAGAATAAAATGGGGGAGGGCTGCAAGTCAGTGGCAGAGCTTCTGCTTTGCCAAGTGAAGAAGAAGAAGAAGAAGAGTTTGGATTTGATATCCCGCCTTTCACTCCCCTTCAGGAGTCTCAAAGCGGCTAACATTCTCCTTTCCCTTCCTCCCCCACAACAAACACTCTGTGAGGTGAGTGGGGCTGAGAGACTTCACAGAAGTGTGACTGGCCCAAGGTCACCCAGCAGCTGCATGTGGAGGAGCGGAGACGCGAACCCGGTTCCCCAGATTAGAGACTACCGCTCTTAACCACTACACCACACTGGAAGGTACGATATTCAATCCCTGCCATCAAAAGATAGGAATGGAAATATCCCTTGCCTGTCAGTGTGGACAAACCTGGGTGAGGTGAACCAATGATCTCATTCGGTATAAGGCACCTTCCACTGCTTTCATGCATTAGCGTTTCTAAATGCCACCATATTGTGCTCATGCAACACGCAATGTTTTCAGCAGGAATACGGCAGACTCGGTGCATCACTGCCTTTTAGGGAAGTTGCTGCAATTTTTGAAAGCACTTTAAATACTAGCTATTGCATCGTGCATCCATAAGGTTCTGCATAAGTAGGTCTATCACGCCTGATTACAAAACAGAGAGCTACCAGAACTCAAAACAGAGCATTAATTATTGGAGCAGATTAGTTTACAAAGCATCCCGTTGTTACCTGTGCTGAAGCATTCAGAAGCCCTGAGGAGGTGCCTTCTGATTCAGGGTATGTAATTTCCACAGCAAATTCAAAGCCAAGGGGGAGATAACCAGTCATGAAGAAGCTGCCGTAGAAACCCAAAGTTCAAATGAGCAACAGTTGTTATGAAGACCATGTGTGTAAAACACCTTTTTTTAATCCACAGGAAATACATATGGGCACCGGAAAGCTCACAACTCTTTTAAACAAAAAGTTATTAGACCCAGTGAAATCAGGTGGTTTAAGTAACTTAAGTCCACTGCATGGCTTAGATCAATAACATCTAAGAGATTTAATTTAGCCTGCATTATAATACAACAGTTTATTTTATTAATCTGTGGATCCATACCCTAGCACTCCGCCAGTCACAAACACAACGACGAGGTGTCCACAGTCCAAGGTGAATGTAAATACAACCATCCCAACAAATGAGAGGATGTACACAACCAATGTAGTCTGCCTGTAAACAGAGTAAGAAGAAAACACAACGCTGTCAAGTTCAGATCGCATCAGTATAAACCAAGTTTAAACCAAGCTACTTTGCAGTTCAAACACACATGCACAGCACTACATTTCAGTGACAACCTGTCACTTCCCTGCTTTGTCTCAGGACAGGCTGTCACAGTCTTGTGCTACTTGGTCAAAAAAATTTAACGTACCTTCCCATCTCTCAGGATACAGACAATATAAAAACCACAATAAACACCAACAATATTAGCAATGCAGGAATGCAGTATAGTTAGACAGGGTCTAGGGACAACTGATTATCTATAGAAATGCATGCCACCTCAAACAGCTCTCTTAACCTGTCACTTGAACCTATTCTGAGATCATCTTCTGAGGCCCTCCTTCATGTGCCTCTTCCTCGAGAGGCCCTGAGGGTGGCAACAGGAGAACAGGCCTTCTATGCAGTGGCTCCCCATCTGTGGAATGCTCTCCCCAGGGAAGTTCACCTGGCACCTTCATTATACACTTTTAGGCACCAGGCAAAAATGTTCCTTCTTAATCAGCCTTTGGTTGACCTGATTGACATCCTATAGCAGGCATAGGCAAACTTGGCCCTCCAAATGTTTTGGGACTACAGCTCCCATCATCCTGTGCAGGACCAGTGGTCAGGGATGATGGGAGTTGTAGTCCCCAAACATCTGGAGAGCCAAGTTTGCTTATGCCTGTCCTATATTCTTTTAAAATGTGGCTCTTTTTCAAGGGGGTGTTATTGGGTTATTGTTCTTATTTTGATTTTATACCCTGTGATATTTTCTGTGAACCACCCTGAGATCTCCGGGTATAGGGTAGTAATGTTGTGTGTGTGTGTGTGTGTGTGTGTGTGTGTGTGTGTGTGTGTCAAGGGAGTCTGGCAAGTCCCTCTTGGAAGGGACTGACACACTTTAGATTATTAGGATGAAATTTATGATATTTAAACCATACAAAAAAGAAGCTTAATAGAGAAAAAGTGTTAGCTACAAGCACATCAAAAACACGTCGACCACAAGCCCGCATGCAAATGTTGATCAGCTTAGTTTGCAGTAAGTAAAAAATATTTTTGTACCTTAAAAGTTAACTTGCATGCAGTTATTCAAAGCTTAAAATTGTCCTGCAGCACATAATCTACCCTACTTCCTGACATTCCAAGCTCCCTTTATATGTTGAGTTACTGAATTCCGCTTATTTATTGCTTCAGTACACCTTTCCTTATCATTTAACATCATCGTTAGTTCCCAACAAATAATTCAGTAAACAAAATAGGGGGCCCATAGGAATCTGAAATATTTCACTTAATATTCTCTTTACCATTCTCTGGACCACACTTCAGCCACAGGCTTTGTCACAAAGCTGCCGCCCACCAGTGAAACAACAGGGAGATATGAGGGAAGGCCTCAAAAAGTAATGGGGAAGCAGGTTATTTACTAATTTCCCCTTCTCTAATGGTGGGAAGTTCCAGATGAGTTTGGCAGCGGTCCATTTACTTTGGTGAAGACAGCAGTCGGCGGTTCAAATCCCCGCATCGGGGTGAGCTCCTGTTGTTCGGTCCCTGCTCCTGCCAATCTAGCAGTTTGAAAGCACGTCAAAGTGCAAGTAGATAAATAGGTACCACTCTGCCAGGAAGGTAAATGGCGTTTCCGTGCACTGCTCTGGTTTGCCAGAAGCGGCTTAGTCATGCTGGCCACATCACCCGGAAGCTGTACACCAGCTCCCTCGGCCAATAAAGCGAGATGAGCACCGCAACCCCAGAGTCGGTCACGACTGGACCTAATGGTCAGGGGTCCCTTTACCTTTAAGCCTTATTTTATGGTTTCCCACTCGCACACTTACTTGTATGTTTTGGTGTAATCCAGCCACAAGCCACAAATAACTGAACCCACCATTCCAGCTACCACAAGAGTCAGGCCGATCCTTCCTGCATTCACTTCTTCTCCCTTGGAATAACATTGTTATGTAAGTATCCATAAGTGACACCCACTTTACTACAGTTAATATGTGCACACAAACTTATTAGAAAAGCCAAAATTTAAGTAAACATCGCTGCTGTAGCTAAGTGTAAAAAATAATTGCTAGAGCAGGCTTCCTCAACCTCTGCCCTCCAGATGTTTTGAGACTACAATTCCCATCATCCCTGACCACTGGTCCTGCTAGCTAGGGATCATGGGAGTTGTAGGCCAAAAACATCTGGAGGGCCGAGGTTGAGGAAGCTTATGCTAGAGCTTTTCACAGATGGGTTAATCCAGACTATAAAGACATTTTAATGTACTCAAATCAATGAAATAAATGTTGGTAACAGGAGGCAGCCTGCACAACCATAATTTTCACTTTGTCATTTTAAAGTTTTCGATCGCTTCCAATTCTAACAGATCCCATGACAGCATTAAAATCAGGCTACTTGCTTATAAGCACAGTGATTTTAAAATGGGTAGAAGCCAAGCAACATAAATTTTAAAAAATCACAAAAGGAACATGCAGGTTCTACTCAAGTATTTCAAATTGCAGCAGATTTGGGAGATGTGCTCAGAGGCCAGAAGATGAACTACTTGTTACTCTTTAAGACTTCTCCAAGAAGCTCAATCCCCTCTTTTGTGGCTACGAATATCACATAGATTCTACCCTTTCTTCATATGTGCTATTGCACTATCCCTTAGTTTGCAGCCAGGAAACTGAATCAAGGCATGACACACACATATAATCACCAATTTCTTAGGTCAGATCTGTTCCAGCCCTGAGCAAAACGACACTCTCAACCCTAATTTGACAGTGATAACTGAAACAAGCATGACATGAAATTCTTTAAGAGAATAAATTAATCAACAGACATTCTTGAGAAACTTGCCTCATAGTGAGTTATTATCATTTGGTTTAGTAGAGTTGAGACTGAATAAAATGCCCCAGTCATAATTCCTGCAATGAGAAATAAGACTGTTTAAAGTACTGGTATGGTTACTGAAATGAAATCAAGCAAAATTAATTTTTATTTTTTAAAAGGAGAAAACTTGAATCATTGGTATCTGAAGGCTAAAATAAACAGCTCTATCACTTCATATTGTTTTAGTTTATTACAAACATAGCAAAGTTAATTAAACTGTATAAGGCCATAATCTGATTAGACATGTAAGCTTTATTTGAGTACATAAAAAGTGAAAAAAACACCAGTTTAAAGTAAGAATGACACAGTTCTACGGAACTTTCAAAGAAGAATTTTATATTGAACAATAAATCTTTGCTGCCACATGTAGGCTAAATATATTTGTATACATGTGGTGTGGACTTTTCAAAAGTTTTTTAAAAGATGTGTGAATCTACTAAAACATTTTTGGAACAGTTAATGAAAATATCAGATACTACCTAAGTATTCAGCAACATTAATAGACTCTAAATGGAACTGATTGTACAGAAAAATTTTAAATGAAGAAAATCATTGTTGAACAACTGAATAAACTATATAAATACATTGTTATATTGTCATCTGCTTCTTGTCACCCATTTTTATCATTTAAAGTTGATAATGGTTAGATTTTATTGATTTATTTTAAAATGAAAAAGTACATAGTAGCATAAATATTTACCTCCTAATAGATGAATCTGTAGTAAGGTATGTGGGGGGGGGCGTCGTTACGCAACTATGTTATACAAGACACATGAAAAAAAGATGCTCAAAATACTCACCATAACTGATCAACAAAAGAACAAAAGGAACATTTCTGAACAGGTTGATCATTGATTGCTTGTAGGAGTAATTATCAGGCGAGACATCCAGAAGAACAGCCCGAGACTGACTTGGGGGATATTTAGGTTTTTCCTTAAACACTAGGAAGAAGGTGACACAGACATAAAAGTTTTGCAAACCAGCTATTGTTATTCAAAATATTAATTAGCACCATGCAAATCATGAGATGAGGGTGAGGTCACAGGGTGTACCTTTCCCATCATTTATCTAATCCGGCCTTTCCCAACCTGACCCCCTCCAGATGTTGTGGGACTACAACTCCCATCAGCCCCAGCCAGCATGAGCAATGGTTAAGCATGACAGGATTGGTAGTCCAGTATAGGGGGCACCAGGTTCAGGAAAACTGATCTACACACACACACACACACACACACACACTTATCTGAGAAAGAGACGATGCTTTAAGTGTTTTCCCAACTAGCAGAAGTTCTTTGATTCAAGTTCAATCTGTTCTTTACGCTTCTTCTCATGATTTCCTTCGCTGTCAAGTAGTGCAACTGTTTATTTTCATTGCATCCAAAGTGTATACTTTTTTTCCTATTGGAGTTGCTAAGATGTTGCTCCAGGCTCTCAGCTAGTGTAACATTTTATCCGTTTCCCCCAGCTCTCATTTCTAACTACCGCATTGAACTTGTTCCCTTTTATGCAGAGCTTTGATTTACTTGTTTCTATTGCTCTTCAGTTCAAACTCCTTTGTCTGAATGTCCCCTTTATCTATGCCCTATTTCTGAGAGACACCCCCCCAAAAAAAGAAATACATCCAGGTTGTTGGTTTTCAAAGTAGAAGATGGCAAGATTCCCACTGCAGATACTTTCAAATACCTGGTACAAATGAATTGACCGGTAGGACTGTTTCACGGCAGCCCAACATAAACTTTGGAATTTTCTCCCTTCCTATTCCCAGAGTTAAGTGAAAAAGGTAAGTCAAGCTACACTTTTTTATCTGCAGGTAACCCTAGAAAGGGAAATGGTGAAGCAGCTATAGCCATGAAGGCAAAACTTATAGGAATGTGTTTTAGAAGGGGCGGGGGAGCAGGGTGGTAGTTAATGGAATCAGATGATAATTTCGTAACTAGGCAAAAAGCATTCCAAGCAGTATTTTTTATGTACTGTGAAAATATTTACTCTCTTGCTATTTTAACTGTTTTCCAATTTAAACATTTTTTAATGGATTGGAATGTTTTGTCAAGCATAGCCTATCATAGCTGTCAACGTTTCCCTTTTTTAAAGGGAAATTCCCTTATTCCAAATAGGATTCCTCACAAGAAAAGGGAAAAGTTGACAACTCTGCACCTCATCTATGATATTTATATAGCCTTTGACTGACTTGGATTTGCTTTGTTTGAAAGCTTTCTTCAGCTTTTACAAAACTGCTTACAGATATGTTTTACTTACCCACTGCTGCTAGTATAAAAAGGAATGTGGATATGGCTGCCGTACCATAGAACATAATGCGGATGTTATGTCCCATGAGGTCCATGTCATCAGGTGTGTTTGGAACTAAAACTGGTGGCAATAAGAAGCCGATTGCTGTGCCCAGCTGTAAAGAAAAAGCAACCTAAATGAGGTTTGGTAATTGAAACATGCATATAACTGCAAGTAAAGCATGTTTGAAACCAAAGTGTTCCTTCATTAACCTGAAGGGGAACAGGTCCTGGTGGATTTATTTACACTTAGAGTGTTTAAATAGTGCATCATTATTGAATTAAAATGCAAGGCATTTATCAGTAGTAACAGAGAAATTGTGCGATCCCAATTCTATTGGTATGTTTCATATAGTGCTATCCTATGTTAGCATTTCTGTAAGGTGCTGCCTCTCTCTGAATATTGGTGACAATCAAGGCATTTGCTGAAATTTCTAATCTTGAAATATACCAGCAT
Organism: Podarcis melisellensis; assembly: GCF_964234715.1. Taxonomy (NCBI): domain Eukaryota; kingdom Metazoa; phylum Chordata; class Lepidosauria; order Squamata; family Lacertidae; genus Podarcis; species Podarcis melisellensis. Next base: position 25,763,442 of record NC_138530.1, on the reverse strand, counting down.
CTCTATTTTACTGATACTGCAATCACTGGAAGTGTACAGCTGAATTTCTTTACCATTCTCTGTCAGCAGAATTAATTGAAGCACATGGTTTAACTGCAAAAAAAGCATTAGATACTTCGTGCCTTTAGTTCAGAAATGCTACAGGCAAACATGGAAGCTTTGTAGTCAACACCCTTTTAAAATTGTAAAGCTGTTGTCTGCTTTTACAATGTTTTATCTTTGTATAATTCATAACAGTTCTACATTAAGCTGCACAGGATACCATTATTGGGGTGGTAGGCAGACTAATGGAAATGAGACTGCTACTGCCTTTAGTTTCAAAGTCTTTCACAGCTCATGGAGAAATGTTTTAAGTTACAATTATATTGAAACATCATTCTCCATGGACGAAGCTGCTTTGACACACCACTACAGACAGGGCTTTGCTTGTCATCAACCTGCAACTAACTAAGTGGTACCTTGGGTTAAGTACTTAATTCATCCCGGAGGTCTGTTCTTAACCTGAAACTGTTCTTAACCTGAAGCACCACTTTAGCTAATGGGGCCTCCTACTGCCACTGCTGCACGATTTCTGTTCTCATCCTGAAGCAAAGTTCTTAACCCAAGGTATTATTTCTGGGTTAGCGGAGTCTGTAACCTGAAGCGTATGTAACCCGAAGTACCACTGTACATGGCACAAACAAAACACACTGCTAGGCCTTCCCACCCCACCCTCATCACAAAAATTCTAGCCCTTTCCATTTAAGATTCCTTCCTCCCTTATAAATGCATGATTTCTCCAGCTATTCTCCTGATGAGCATCCCTCCCTGACACACCCCTGACCCAAGCATCTTCCATTCTACATCCTCTTACCTGGTTGCCCAGAACAGCTACAGCACAAGCAGTGGACACTTCCTTGGGCCCAAACCAGACAGATGCAATGCGGGAGGGCAGCCCCAGAATAAAGACCTGGGCTATGGAGCACACAATCTGAGCCACCAACGTGACCGCATACAGGTTTGGTTGGACGCTGGTACACTTAATCCAGGCACCCAGGCAGTTGAGTCCAGACCCCAGCAAGGCAGTGATGCGAAGACCCCGAGTGTCCAGCAGCCAAGTGGCAGGGAAGATCAGGGGGATGTACGTCACCATATAGGTCATGGACAGCCAGTCTATTTGAGAGTTGGAGACGTTGTAGTAACGGGTGAAGACATTGGTCAGTATACTGTACTGGATCCACTGGAAGGCGTTCACCAGCGAGTACAAGCTGAAGATGACCAGCACTACCAGCCTGCGCTTGGACAGCCGAGGGATCAGCTTCACTTCCGATGTGGAAGCAGGGAGCATGGCTTCTGCCTCAGGGTGCTCCTCAGATGCAACAGCTCTTCCAACCTCCACATCGCTCACCAACACCAGAGGTACTGAGCTGCTGCTCCTTTGTGTCTCCCTGCCGGGGAGGCACCCGTTCTGGTGCAGGGGAGGCATCAAGGCTACCTCCACAATCTCCCCACCCTCTCCCTCCTCTCCGCCTTCCCCTGCCTCTGACATGTCAGCACCATCTCCACCCATCCTCAAGCCTGGCTCCGTTTCCTTCAAGCCGGCTTCCCTGAACACACCCACAGGTCACCCACAGGTGATCTACTGGAGGCCTCCCCTTGCCCACCCAGAAAGCCCCTCCCCTCAGTCACACTCTCCTATCTTTTGCCCCACAGATTCACCCCAAAATAAAGATGCAGCCCCAAAACTCCTATCCTCTGCCCCAGACTCACACCCACAATCCTTTGATGCACAGATACGCACACAAAACACCCCCCACACACTCCTATCCCAGACACAGGCAGGATTATTCCCCGTCCTCCAAGGGACTAGCCCCTTTTATTGCCTCTATTGCCCCCCCCCCCGCCTCACACGTCAAGGTCGCCTGCCCGCCACCTGTCCTGCCTCAGGTTCGCGCCCCTTCCCAGCCTCCAGCACAAAAGAGGATTTGCACGAGCGCGCACCCGTCCCTGCCCAGCACACTCGCTCGCTCGCTCCTTCCCCACCCAGCCAGCCCTCTTCTGTCCCGGGGGGCCTCTCGCTGCCACCCCGCCCCGCAGCACGGAAGGGTCAGGAGGGCTAAGCAACGGACGCAGCGCCCACCCTCGCTCCGCAACGCTTTCCGCCCCTCTAGCAACTCGCGGCCGGCTCCCGCATGCGCACACGGCGCTCGCCCCCCTCGGCAGATACGCCGAAGCCGCTTCCGCAGCCAATGGGACGGCCGGGCTCGGGGAAAGGGGGCGGGGCTTGGTCCATCTCTCCATCCGTCCGAGGCTTGTGCGCCTCTTCCATGTCACTGGGGGCCACGTGGAGCTCTCTAGTGACCCCTCCCCGCGGGGGTTGCTGGGATCCTCGCCTTTCTCAGGCCCTCGTCCGGCGCAAGAGAGGTTTCCTCCCCCACGCACCCACCCTTGCCATTCTCCGCGCACCCCTTCGTGCCTTGCAAAAGAAGGATGCTACAGAGACACCCGGGCAGCTCCGGGAAATCAGAGGGTGCAGTAAGACGGATCCAAACACAAAAACAAAATTAAACTGTCCACAGAGAAGATGACTCATTGTTTTTGTATTGCAGTGGGGTAGGTACTGTGTGAAATGTGCATTTGCACTGCACTGTTGTTGTTTTTTCCAGAATGAGTGGATGGAGGAAAGAGACAGAAAGTGGTTCTGTAGGTAGTGTGTCATTTTAGGCGCAGGGAAACACAGGTTCAGAAGGGCCGGATTGAACGTGATGTGAGAGATCCGTGACTGCATTTTCTGGCTTTTTCTTCTCTTGGCTAGAAGCACCCTTGCTTAAGATCACGGCTCAGGCATTTGAGGGCAGGGGGTGTCCCTAACCCTTCTCCATGAAATATCAGGGCAGTAATGTAAAAAACCCATCAAAAGATGTACTAAACCATCCTTAAGAGGACTGGGTACTCAGTAATATGTTAAACTGCAAAGGGCTTTGGGCATAAAATGTCTTCAAGAGATGTTCAAAAGTGAAGATGCCTACTGAATATCTGCTGGTAGTATGTTCTACAGCACAGGACCTGCGACACTAAACTGAGGCCAGTCATGCCTCTGTAACATGGAGGAGGGAATAACAGTCCTCCTCCAGATGATCTCTGCGATTCAGCTGATCTATAAGGGCTCAGGCAGTCCCTAAGGTCTCCTGGACCCAAATGGTTCAGTGCACAAGATACACAACTTATGCCACTCATGTCTGACCTAAATCATTCCTCAAAAGCTACATGTTGCACTAGAGGAGAGTTGGAAGGTAAAATTGTATCTTATCCAATTTGTCCTTGTTTTATTGTACAGTATACTGTATCACTAGGTTCAGAGAAACCTCACACTCTTGTCTGCAAGATCTAGGCTTTGCAGCAACTACAAAGACCTCTTTCTTTCCAAAAAAAATTTAAGACAACAAGGTTGGACAAGCAAACGGAAGCCTTATTGCTAATTTAGTCATTATTTGTTTATTTATAAATACTTATATACCACTGTATCATAAAAATATATCACAGCGGCTTACAAGAATATAAAAACATAAAACCAAACAATAACATAACGAAAGTTAAAAATAAGTTTAAAGCAAAAATAAATTAAAAACAAACATGAATGGACCATTGTGGGGGATGAGCTCATAATTGCCTACATAGGCCTGGCAGCACAGAAAAGTTTTCAGCAAGCTTTTAAAAACTGGTATAGAAGGCGACTGCTGATTCTTTGAATTGCCAGTTGCTAAGCATCTACGGAACTTCCTGAAGTTCTAAACAGTCCCTGTTTTTCCATCAGGAGATCTAAGTTGGGAGTCCCACTCAATAATCTCTTAGGAAATCGGAGCACTGCAGGGTATGTGTTGCTTAAAGGTTGAGCTGGTATAGGAGGCCTCCACCTCTAGTTCCAGCATATTGGGAAGAATATAGGAGTACTTTTTGACAAGACATGTAATCTAAGGAACAACAACCGAATCAAGATTGGCATGCTGACCATGGTTTGCCAGAACACCCCTCCCCAGTTTTGATCTACACTTCCCATCATTCTTGGCCACTTGTCTTTGCTGGCAGGGCTGGCGGGAAATGCAGTCCAAAACATCTGGAGCGCACCAGCTTGGGAAAGGCTGTTCTGGACACCTAGAAATTATCATTTCTATCACGAATCAGCTATAAATCAAATGGTGCTTCGAACAAGGAGCATTTCTAGCACCCCTTCATGAGTTGGATGGCCAAGTACCTTCTTTTAAAGAGTTCATTTCTAGCCTATTTCACAGCTTAGATGCATCATCTGTAAGAATTATTTACAGTGGTGCCCCGCAAGACGAACGCCTCGCAAGACGAAAAACCCGCTAGACGAAAGGGTTTTCCGTTTTGGAGGCGCTTCGTAAAACGAATTCCCCTATGGGGTTGCTTCGCAAGACGAAAAAAAAATTGCATCCCCCTGCGGGGTTTTTTTTGCTTTTTTCACCCTTTTCTTAAGCCGCTAAGCCGCTTATCAGCTGTTCCGCTGATAAGCCGCTTAACAGCTGATCGCTGGAAGCCGCTTGACAGCTGTAGCGCTAATCCGCTAAGCTGTCAATGGGCTTGCTTCGCAAGACGAAAAAACCGCTATACGAAGAGCCTCACGGAACGGATTAATTTCGTCTTGCGAGGCACCACTGTATCCCTGTCATATTAGACGTGTGTTTTCCAAAGTGGGTGATGCCGCTCCCTGAGGGGGTGTTAGAATGATCCAGAGGAGCAGTTAGTAGCCTCAGGTGCAATTGGGGGCATTGAATAAAAATAAGAGGGCAGTGGAAGCATAGAGAAGAGAATTTAAAAAAAACACACACCATGTTTGTTGTGTAATAATGCTTACCACCAGGTGAGGCACTGTTGCAGGATGGCAACAACGCCTCCCCTGGATCTGGTGGTCGTGCTGCAAGTGAGGGGTTTTCCTGGGCTTAGATGAGCTCTTTTCAGCTTCCCAGGCCTTGGAAGTAGATCACAGCTTGCCTATTTGGCCAATGGCAGGCAGGCTGTGGCACCAGCCCTGCCCCTGGGGCAGATCAGAGTGAGTTTGGGGTCGCTGAGTATTTTTTTTCTCTGAAAAGGTGGGTGGTAGGCCAAATATGTTTGGGAACCTCTGTATTAGATGATGGATTTAACCCAAAGGTAGCCAACAGGGTGCCCTACAGATGTCATGCCCCTTCCACAAGCGCACTCTCCTTGAATAATAATAATAATAATAATAATAATAATAATAATAATAATAATTTTTATTTATATCCCACCCTCCCCAGCCAAAGCTGGGCTCAGGGCGGCTAACAACAATAAAACAGTACAACAGTACAGCACACCACTCTAAAATCATTCATTATAAAATTAATTCAAAACAAACCACTGGCAACCATTGGGCCAGAGCTCCGCGAAGATTGCCGAAGGAGGGAGTCAGGCTGTGCCCTGGCCAAAGGCCTGGTGGAACAGCTCTGTCTTGCAGGCCCTGCGGAAAGATTCAAGTCCCACAGGGCCCTAGTCTCTTGTGACAGAGTGTTCCACCAGATTGGAGCCACAGCCGAAAAAGCCCTGGCTCTAGTTGAGGCCAGCCTAACCTCTCTGTGGCCTGAGACCTTCAAGATGTTTTTATTTGAAGACGGTAAGTTTCTCTGTGGGACATACCAGGAGAGGCAGTCCCGTAGGTACGAGGATCCTAGGCCGTATAGGGCTTTAAAGGTTAAAACCAGCACCTTAAACCTGATCCTGTACTCCACCGGGAGCCAGTGCAGCTGGTATAGCACCGGGTGAATGTGATCTCGCAGCGAGGACCCCGTAAGGAGTCTCACTGCAGCATTTTTGCCTGGCTGATATGGGACCTTAAACTCAGATAATGTCTCTTGCTTTCTTGAACGGAAGACAGAGAGGGGTGTGGGAGTATCATCGCTCCAACCACTTTTTGCCTCTGGTCCCACCCACCTCTAGCATGCGGCCCTCAGAAGGTTACACACAAGGGAAGGTGGCCCCTGGACACGAGTTTCTTATCCTTGTTTTAAAGCATCCTTATTATTTGATCCCAGAAACAGTAGTACTGATCAGCATGGGGGCAGAGGAAAAGAGCCGATTGTACCATCTTCTGTTGCACAACTGTATCTTCGGTTTCATTCCTATAGCAACTGAGCAGGGCTAAGGTGTCCTGCTTTCACATGGGCTAAAAGCATTTGAAGTTACTGAGGCTTGCTTATATTTTTGCTCTGCTTTTAAAAGCAGGACTTATCTCGGGATAAAGAGAAGTTCCAATTGACCAACATGGCCGAAGATGAGAAAAAGCTCTTGATTGAATATAACAAGTGGAGGGATCCTGGATGCTGGTTGGAAGGAAAGACCGAAACGGCCTGGCTCAGGCCTCAGAGGAGGCATTATCCCTTTTCTAACCGCAATTCGGCAGAGATTTTTAAAATAGTGAAGCATGAGTACATCAGTGACAGGGCTTCCTGGATAACAATAGGCCCTCCTGAAAATAAGGAAAAGAGGCATTTCCCGGAAAAAAGTAAGTTAGTTTGTAATGTAGTGTGACACACAATATCGCCAATCTCCACAGCAGAGATTATAGGGAGTTCCAGGCACTCTTTACCCCAGGTTTGTGTTTCCTTTTGGACAATGAGGAACAGTGGAGACTGAGGTGTCTTTATGATATATGGTTTATTTACACATCTATACAACCTGAGCCTATGATGGAGGAGTTTCCAGCATTACAGTTCTGTTTCTCCCTTGGATTCTGCCCTAGATTCAAACTGTCAGCCCACATTGTGCTCTGACTCCCACCTTTCTCCACTTGCAAACTGCAATTATCTTTCCTCCAGCTTACACCATGCCCACTGCAATCCTGAAACTCCTTCCCTGAAACTCTGGTGTTGTCTTTGGCTAGCTATCCAGAACCTGGGGTGGAGATCCACCCATTTACTGGTTGGCACATAGTCTCGGCCCAGTGTACCTGAAGGAGTGTCTCCACCTCCATTGTTCAGCCCAGACACTGAGGTCCAGCTCCAAGAGCCTTCTGGTGGTTCCCTCACTGCGAGAAGTGAGGTTACAGGGAACCAGACAGAGGGCCTTCTTGGTAGTGGCGCCTGCCCTTTGGAATGCCCTCCCATCAGATGTCAAGGAAATAAGCAACTACCTGACTTTTAGAAGACATCTGAAGGCAGCCCTGTTTAGGGAAGTTTTTTATGTTTGATGTTTTATCATGTTTTTAATACAGTGGTACCTCGATTTACAAACTTAATTCATTCCAGAAGTCAGTTCTTAAACCAAAAAGGTTCTTAAACCAAGACACGCTTTCCCTAATGAGGCCTTCTGCCGCCAGTGCCCTTTCACCGTTTGGATTCCATTTTTAGACCAAGGTAAAGTTCACAAAGTAAAGGTAAAGGACCCCTGACAGTTAAGTCCAGTCGCAAATGACTCTGGGGTTGCAGCGCTCATCTTGCTTTACTAGCTGAGGGAACCAACGTTTGTCCGCAGACAGTTTTTCCAGGTCATGTGGCCAGCATGACTAAGCTGCTTCTGGCGAAACCAGAGCAGCACACAGAAATGCCGTTTACCTTCCCGCCGGAGTGGTACCTATTTATCTACTTACACTCTGACATGCTTTCGAACTGCTAGGTTGGCAGGAGCTGCGACTGAGCAACGGGCGCTCACCCCATCACAGGGATTCGAACCACCAACCTTCCAATCGGCAAGCCCTAGGCTCAGTGTAAACCAAATCGTTCTTAAACTGGACTGTTCTTAAACCGAGGTACCACTGTATTCTGCAGGGAGCCGCCCAGAGTGGCTGGGGAAACTCAGATGGGCAGGGTAATAATAATAATAATAATAATATATTAGCCTTCTTAATGGCTTTCTTAATGGGTCATTACCCTTCCCTTTCCCCTCTTTCAATGGCCCATCTTGCCAGGAGATTGTTTCATCAGGAAGACAGCCTGGCTTATAATATTTTAACATTTGCTGGGTAGAGGGATTAAAAGGTCTGTCACCTACAAACACATAACGATATATTACATTGCAAGTAAATGTTGAACTGTAGGAATCTGTAATTCCACCCTTCTCTACACGTCAACTTTGGAGGAGTAATGAGGGACATTTCCACACAACAGTTTATCATGGATTCGGTGCTCCGCATGGATGCAATTTTTCATAGCATTCGCATGATGACATCCTTGTCAAAATACCAGCCCATATTTCCCTCCTGTTTTAATCCAGATTTACTTTTTCCACAATTTATTTGTTTTTTACTTAGGTTTTCTTCTCTCACAGTAATTCCAGATTAAATGGGGAAATAATAAAGGACAGCATTTTTATGTGGTTGATGTCTGTGCTTTGCAAAAATTGTGTGCATGCGTTAACCCCTTAGTTTGCAATGGGCCTACTGCTCACTCTGTCCATCCTGCCTCTTGTGCTCTTAACACCCATCTCTTCTGTTCCATTCTCCTTTACCCAGCATGAAGCTGCTGAAAAGTATGGCATTATCTTTCTTTCTCCTGAGGTGCAATTCAGCTGCATTGCTTCCCTATGTTGTAGAGTTATGCTTGCCTCACTCCCCCAAAGTGGTGAAAACTTTCAGGGGTACATACAGTGCTTACCTGGGTTTGGTGTCCTTTGGAAGAAGGGAGTAAATAGAACGAATATACAAACAGTGACAAAGAGGGGTTGGGGGCTGTTCAAGGAAGCGTATTGCTCTGAGGACATATTTCCCAAGCCCATCTGCCCACCCCCACTCCATGTGGAGACTGGTTGTTATTGCTCAATAGTAAGGAAAAGACAATCAGCTAAGAGACATTGTTGTTTAGAATGCGTGGGCATATTTCATGACTGAGCTTTGCTAATGCAAACAGGTACTGGGGATTGATCACTGACTCAGCCACCAACTAATTCCTTGTAAAACAAAACAGAAAACTGATGTTGAGTGTGGGCTGAAGCAGCAGAACAGGTGTTACATCATCACCACTGAATTTATTTTAGATGCTGCTTGCAAAACAATGAGGAGAAAGGCAGACCTTATTTATTTAGCTTTTTGCCTTATCTTGCCTGGCCCACAGTTTCGTGCATGATTAACTTTTAAGACTGGGAGAAAGGACACTGAAGCGGAGTTAAAACAATTTGGTCTGAAAAATTCCCTCGAGGTTAGAGATAGATGACTCTTGTCAGTTTTGCTTTCTAGTCTTTCGAAACTTACCTTTGGTTCTCCAAATTTCTGCAGCAACTTCCATGAACAAATAAATAAAAGTTTCCATGAAAATTCAGCAGCAACATAGTGCAATTTTCTCCTAATAAGCACATTTCTGTTTGCAGTTTTTACACATTTTTGCAAGCAACTTTCCCTAACTTTTTGTGTAATTTTTCACTTATATGCATTTTTATACACATTTTCACCTAATTTTTTTTTAATTAGTTGGAGAACTAGATCACAACATTTGTAGAAGTGTGAATTTTGAATCATGGTGGCCAGAGACTGCTGGGATAGGGGAGAATGTTGGTTCAGTTTGCATTTTCTGAAAAGCAGCTTACCCTGGGCTCCCAGGTCCTAGACCAGCACTCTAACCACTACACCACAATGGCTCTTACCAGTAAAGGTTACATCATGCTGGGAGCTTCCCACTTCAGACAGTAGCTCTCCAGCTGTTTGACGTGTTGGGGAAGGTGGAGCTGGCAGGCTGCTCTCCCTCACATGTTGCTTTATTCCAATTCTTGAACATCTGTAGAGAGCTTGTTGATTTAACCAAGATGGCTTATTGTTAACCAAGATGGTGCCCTACAGATGTTGTGGACTAAAACTCCCATCATCCCTGATCATTGGCTATATTGGCTGAGGCTGATGGAGCTTGTACAGTGGTACCTCGGGTTGCATACACTTCAGGTTACATACGCTTCAGGTTACAGACTCCGCTAACCCAGAAACAGTGGTTCAGGTTAAGAACTTTGCTTCAGGATGAGAACAGAAATTGTGCTCTGGCGGCGCGTACTTAACCCGGGGTACCACTCTAGTTAGTTGCAGGTTGATGACAAGCAAAGCCCTGTCTGTAGTGGTGTGTCAAAGCAGCTTCGTCCATGGAGAATGATGTTTCAATATAATTGTAACTTAAAACATTTCTCCATGAGCTGTGAAAGACTTTGAAACTACAGGCAGTAGCAGTCTCGTTTCCATTAGATTGCCTACCACCCCAGTAATGGTATCCTGTGCAGGATGAGAACAGTAATCGTGCTCCGGCAGCGTGGCAGCAGCAGGAGGCCCCATTAGCTAAAGTGGTGCTTCAGGTTAAGAACAGTTTCAGGTTAAGTACGGACCTCCGGAACGAATTAAGTACTTAACCTGAGGTACCACTGTAGTCTACAACATCTAGACAGCACCACATCGGCTACTCTTGCTTTCACCAAATGGTTCTAAGAAAGTCGTTGTCTTCTACTGATTCTGTTTTATGCTTCTTTACTTTGTATCTTGCAGGCCATGCCATCTTTGGATGATGTGCTCCTCAAAGGCAGTTTCTCCTGGAGTGCTGGGCATTTCTCAGGAGCAAATAAACAATTATAATACTGTCCTTGTTTGAATTAAATTGGTTACCAAAAAATTAAATACGGTAGTTTGAAAATAAGTTATGTAAAATATGCCAGTACGTTGTTTTTTAAATTTAAAAATTTGTATCTATTTCCTTGGTCCAGACTAAGTGAATAAGAAATAAATTTAACACACTTGGCTTGTATCTAATGCACTATTTAAGAGAACATTTTGTGTTTGTTGTTTCAGTAATCAAATAATTAAAGACAGTTACATGATATTAAAACATGGGGCAACTGCAATACTTTATTCTTACTGTTCTCAAAATTGAAAGGGAGCTGCAGTTCAGCAGAAGAACATCTGCTTTGCATGCAGAAGGCTCTGGGTTCAATCTCTGCTATCTCCAAGGAGGACTAGGGAAGACCCCTTTTCAAAATCCCACAGACTGCCAAACACTGTTGACAACCTGAGTTTGATGGACCAAGGGCCCTCCAGATGTTTTGGCCTACAACTCCCATGATCCCTAGCTAACAGGACCAGTGGTCAGGGATGATGGGAACTGTAGTCCCAAAACATCTGGAGGGCCTGAAGATTGCCTATGCCTGGTCTGACTTGATATAAGGCAGCTTCCTCAACAACAAAAAGTGCCATACCTTAACTAAAATTGGATAGGGCTGCTGAGGACCAGATGACATTACCTTAGAGCAGACATGGCCCATGAGCTGCTGCTAGACAGATCTGCGTAAAAGGAAGCTGAACACATTTTATTCTGCCTTAACTGAGACAGCAGAGCAAAAAAAATATTTAAAAAGGGAATGAAAATGTAGCTTGGTCCCCAAAGTCAGCAGATGCCACTCTGAATAAAACAGAAGGTGCCCAGATCTGTTATGTAAGAAGATGGATGTTATTTTTCCTATTATTGCTTTCCAGAGTAGATCAGCTGTGCACCATGGCACCTTCAAAGGCTTTCACTGGAACACCTGAGCAGGTGCCCAAGACATTGAGCTTTCATTGAGGGAGAGGAAAAGTACATCTCTAGCCTGCCTTGAAAGAAAGTTGTGGGGCTAAATGTGCAGTTTCCTTCTGTCAGGGACTGGCTGGATGAGGAGGAGTGGTAGGAGCCCCCAGCCCAGGAACTCCCCAGGGAGGACAGGGAAGATGAGGACTTAGACTCCATGTCAGGAGTGCATGCAGGAGCCAGGCCCTGGGACCAGTAGGACTTTGCAGGACTGGGGCCTTCCTAAGTTTGTTTTGAAGAGGCAAGGTGCAGCCGCTTGGTAACTCACTGCACCTGGTGGCAAGAGCCGAGAAGGGATATAAGGTCAGCATTTCCCTTCGGCTCTTTGCCACAGCAACACGTTTCCTACCTTGCTGCGTTTGGCTCCTTGACTTTGTGACTCCTTGCTTCTTGATCCTCGGACCCTTGGCTTTTTGACTCCCGGCTCTCTGTCCCTTGGACTCTTGGCTTCCTGACTCCTGAACTCCTGTTCCTGCTCTCTCCCCACCATTTTGCCCCCGGTCCTGACGTCCCCAGCCGGGACTTCGATTGCCTGTGAACCGGACCATGACACTCCATGGTCCTAGTGGTGGGACGTCAGGGAGGAGACTGGGGGGTGGGGATGAGCTGGGAGGTAATAGAAGCAGAAGGGTGGAGTGATCGAGGTTGTGTGTGTGTGTGTGTGTGTGTGTGTGTGTGTGTGTGTCAGAAGATGAAGGCCTTTCCAGGGCAGGGCTGGAGGCTGAGCATTTCAGTGTGAGCACAGACACAAGGAGGAATCGGAAGGTACACCTGCCATCGCACAGCAGCGCAGTCTCAATCCTGCTGCTCTCCTTCTCTCACAACCCGGTTCCAGGAGAGCCCTGCATGTTGCCAAGCAAAGGGCCAGGCAGGCCCATCCCCACGTTGCAGTCTCTGTCTGTTGGGGAGGTCTCCAGAGTAAGAGGCTAGAGGGGAAAGGCAGGACCAGAGGTCAGTTTTCCAGCAATGTCTCAAGCTGAAGGAGTCGAGCCACAGAGGCCCCACTATGTTACTTTCTGTGAATAGAAGTCAGTTGCATTTCAAGCCTCCAGCCTTTTCCTGACCTGCGGAAACCCAGCATTTCTCTTTCAGCCTCATGACACTAACTGGTTTCTGTGAAATGAGAGTGGGTGCCATGTGGCCACCTTGTATATTTTTCCTGCTAGTGAGGAATGTTCCCTCCCTATTAAGACAGCAACAACATCTGTGCTTGTTTGTGTAAAATCAGTCTTGTGCAACCTCTACAATCAGGACTTGGAGAATGTAGCTGACTTATGAGGAGCGTAAAGTTGTTGAGGATGGCTGTCTATCTAATTTTGGGTTATGCCACATGCCTCCCCAGAGGAGTTATTTTGTGGCTGGTGCCCCCAGCACTTTCCCAAAATTCAAAATGTGGCCACTGGTCCAAAAAGGTTGGCGCCCCCTGTTCTAAACACAGACCAACTCTTACGTCTCTCCCCCCCCCCAAGATGACATTAAAATGCCTGGATCGGGGTGGCCGACTTAATTCCTCTGAGGTGTTGTGGACTACAACTCCCTGATCATTAGTTATCAGTGGCGTAGTGTGGGGGGTGCAGGGGGGCCGGCTGCACCGGGCGCAACATCTGGGGGGGCGCTCGCACTCGCAGCTCTCTGCCCCTACCTGGCTCACTCACTCTCTCTCACTTCAGTGCTGGCTGTGCGAATCTGATCCAAGCCACCGGGTCACTGCCCACTGTGGAGGGGGTGGGTGCCAGGCGTGTGGTGTGGAGAGAGAGCGAGGGACTATCTGGGGGAGGGACAGTGCAGCGGTCGCCCAGCGCAGCGCTGAGCGCGGGAGAGAACCACACCAGCCCAGCCCAGGCAGCAGCAAGAAGAAGCTGGCAGCGGCGGCAGGTTAGGGATTAGGGGGCGCAAATTACTTGCCTTGCCCCGGGTGCTGACAACCCACGCTACGCCACTGTTAGTTATGTTTGGATTGATGGGAGTTGTAGTTCATAATAGCACCAGATCAGCTAAGGCTGCCCTAGATTATTCACTGATGTTACATTCACTTTGGACCCAGTCAAGCACCAGTGGTTAATTTAGTTTTCTTATAAGCTGCTTTTCCACCGTGCCCAAAGCTCCTGAGAATAAACATCAGATAATTATCACAATAAAGCAATGCGTTTGGAACAGCAATTCATTACACGTTAAGTTAAATATTATGATAAAATGATACTATTATACTTCATTATTTACTTATTTAATTATATAACACTCAAATAGTAGGCTGCTAAGAGGTTTGCAAAAGACAGCCTAAACTATTTATTTAAAAATGCAGATAAAGACAAACATTAAAAACAAGTTAGATAACATTTGGTTACATAACAAGTTATCATACATTTTGACATTTGAGATTATGTTTTTAGGACACACCTCATTTTCATGGTTGCAAGTTGTTCAAAATTGTTTTTATATTGTCTTTTAATGCTGTAACTCACCCTGGGACCTTAGGGTAAAGGGTGGGTAACAAACAAACAAACTTGTTAAAAAATATTTTAAAAAACAAGTAATTTATAAACCATTATATTTATTAAAACCACCTGTTAAAACTGCATGCTAACATTACATGCCTGGATAGGCTTGCTGAAATGTAACAGTGATGGCTCAGTTGGTTAGAGCATGGTGCCAATAGCACCAAGGTTGCAGGTTTGATCCCCATATGGGACAGCTGCATATTCCTGCATTACGGGGTACCTTCCAACAATATGTACAACAAAGGTACCTGCCTAATATGGGCAAGGAGTTCCAAAGAGTGGGCTGAAGGACCAATTTCTTGCAAGTGGGGTGCAAACACTTGTAAAAGTGCCAGTTCCACAGACCTAACTGATTGGATGAGCACATATGGAGTTAAAATATATGCAATACAAAAGCAAGATAAAAATTAATAGTAAATAAAATTACATAGCTGGCTCAGCCATCACATATCTAGTGCTGGTCTACTCTAAGGTGCTACAGCAGCCTGAGGTTGACATAGTTTGAGATCCTTGAATGGGCAAGGGCAGAATCATTTCAGTAGGTAAATGGTTTTGCTGGCTCCCTCTCTTTTTTTTACGGCAAAGGAGCACTGGCAGCAATATGTTGTCTGTAATAAATGTAAAATTCAGTGCACAGAGAGAGACAGAGAAGGAGAGATAAAGTCTCTCAGCCAAACTGATTCAGTTTTGTGATACTTCTGGCCAATTGCAAGCACAGACAGGCTTAGTTCAATTTCTACCACACAAATCTGAGAGCTGCTTAAAATTCAGTAAGCTAAGAGAGTATGGTTACTGGGGTAGGCAGACCTCAAGTTTTTGGGATCTGCTTTGAGGTTTGTTTTTTCTAGACCTCCAAGATGGACCAGGTGGAAAAGGCATATAGGTAAAATAAAAAAACAGAGTGGCTCTGAGCACATTATGAGTTTCCAGTTTCCAGGATTCTTTGAGGGGAAGATGTGCTACAGGCCTGCTGTGTTTGAGGCCTTTCAGCTTAGCCTACAGAGTGGGTCCCTGGATTTCTGCCCTAAAGTGCTGCCTTGACAGTACCACTGATTTCAGCTCCTGAAAACAAAACACATTTGATCTGAACTGAGAGGTGTGTGTGGAACCCAGCCACAAGAAAATGTTGAGTTTTGTTGAAACAATGAAGTTCAGAGGTGCCAGCTGTCAATGCTTTTCTTGACAGAAGTCCCATTTATATCCTGCCAGAAAAGCAATTTGAAGGTCGAGTTGCTAGTTAAAGTTCCCTTTGTTTCTCTTAAAAGCTGGTCCAACAGAGTAACTTAGGATGGAGAAAGTTAATTCACACAGAGAGAGATATTTTCCACTGAATAGGTAGTGTCAACGCTAGATGAATGCAAAGTGTTATGTGGCTTAAAATGCAGCAATGTGGGATTTGATTCATACAGTATTTTGGAGTGATCATTGGAAACACTTGCGATGCTGCTGTTAATGCTCACCTCAGTTCTCAGAGCAGTAAGATGCTCCAGGGGTGCTGTACTAATTCTGGTTTGGTTTCCTTTGGAAGGAGTCACTGGAAATGTTTTCTCTGTTTAGCAGCATTGTGTTTATTGACAAAACCAAAGAGGACACTTGACAGACTTGTCCAGGGCTTTTAAACTGGTTTGACCATTTTAACAGCCCCTGTCTTTTGCAGACCCGCCTCTTACAATGATAAAATTATTGGGCTAGCAGGGATCCTGAGAAGACATTCAGCTCAACCCCAATCCTAAAACATTGGGCAAAGTTCTAGAAAATTATCTGCTAGAGACTTGGTGATAGAGGTGAAGAATCCATGTTTGTATGAGAAAAGAATGTTTCCCTCAGAATGGGATGGCTTCAAAGTTTAGGAGATGTTGTTTCATTCAGAGGGTTAATTTTCATGGCATATCATCTCAACAAATATTTTTTTATTGAAATTCACAAAGACATTAAGGTAAAGAGATGGCATATGTGCCTTGATTAACAGCATGGCAGTTAAGCCAAAAAAATCACAGTAACAAAGAAATCAAAACATTCTTCACTTGCAATAGTGATCAAATTATTATCATGCTTCTCATATGTGGAACAGCCAGCAAGTTCCAGCCAAGGCAAGCAAAACCTTACTAGACCTCAAAGCCTTAAAAGACCTTTGAAACGGCTATGGTGAAGCTTCTGAAACAGGCAGAAATCCTTATAGCCAATTATTTATGTATTGTTTGTCACTCACCACAAGCAACAAACCTCCAGAATGCAAAACAAACATTCAAGCATGCAAAATATCAGCAAAATGCAAGCAATTCAAAACAGCACTGGCAGTAAAACAAAACCCCACAACACCTGAATAATCCTATAAATCTAAGACCCCCAATGGAAGCTAAAACTAATTGCCATCAGATTGAACAAAGACTAATATAAAATCTGTCAACATAACAACATAACATAACAATGAATCAATCTATGCAAGAAATACATTTTTTGGACACTACTATAAAAATACAGGATGGGCGCATAGACACCACCTTATACCGTAAACCAACTGACCGACAAACATATCTACATGCCTCTAGCTACCATCCCAAACATACCAAACAGTCCATTGTATATAGCCAGGCACTACGTTACAGCCGTATCTGTTCCAATTCTACAGACAGAGACTCTCACCTAAGAGATCTACAGCAAACCTTTTTAGAACTAAAATACCCAGCAGATGAAGTTAGACAACAGATCAACAGAGCCAGACTGATACCCAGAGAGAACTTGCTGCAAGACAGACCCAAAAAAGAAAATAACAGAACACCTCTAGTCATCACATACAGCTCCCAAGTTAAAACAGTACAACGCATCATCAGAGATCTACAACCTCTCCTGGACAATGACCGTTCTCTTTCTCAAGCTCTGGGAGGAAGACCTTTCATTGCCTACAGACAGCCACCCAATCTTAAACAACTCCTAACCTACAATAATACTACAACCAGACTTAACACGGACACTGGCACCAGAGCCTGCAATAAACCCAGATGCCAACTTTGCTGCCACATACACCCGGACAACACCATTACTGGTCCCAACAACATCACACATACCATCTCGGGACTATTTAATTGCTCATCGTCTAACATTGTGTATGCCATCAAATGCCAACAGTGTCCTTCAGCTCTCTATATTGGACAAACAGGCCAAACCTTACGCCAAAGAATAAACGGACACAAATCTGACATCAGGAATCACAAGACAGAGAAACCAGTAGGAGAACACTTCAATCTCCCAGGACATTCTATACAAGATCTCAAAGTAGCTGTTTTGCTACAAAGGAATTTCAGAAATAGACTGGAAAGAGAAGCTGCTGAATTGCAACTTATTACCAAACTTAAAACCATGGAGACACCTGGTCTGAACAAAGACCTTGGATTCTTATCTCATTATACATGACAAAGCCATTTTTCACCTTCTCACCTCTTGCTTTTTCCTGTAAGACCTATTGCAGTCGTTAAGAGTCGTCAACAGGCTCATCACAGCTATCTGCCAATCACCCATTCCCACCACCCTTCTGAGTAATACCCCTCCCCACCTTCTCACTATATAGAAGGGTCTGGAAACTTCTGTTTCAGTGTATCTGAAGAAGTGTGCATGCACACGAAAGCTCATACCAAGAACTAACTTAGTTGGTCTTTAAGGTGCTACCGGAAGGAATTTTTCTTGTTTTAACATAACATAACATACTTATATCCAGTCCAGGGCTTAGTTTTTAGTTTCTTAGCCACAGTGTTGCCCTTGTAGGGAGGAGGATATGAACAAAACTAGAATGAGTTGGCTCTGGCTCCCCTAAGTGTTGGGTCATCCTGCCCTCTGCCAGTCCCAAATGGCACCAACTACCACTGCCATTTTGTGTGAGGCCACACTTTCCACAACAGCCATATTGTGTTAGGCCTCACCCCCATAACAGCCATTTTGTGGCTGGTGCCCACGGCGCTTTCTCAAAATTATATATGTGCCCACTGCCCCCAAAAGGGGTAGCGATGCATGTTCTCACATAGTAATTAGAATATTTCCCCCTAATTATTAGAATAAACTTCCCTGGGGTGGAGCTGGAAAAGCAGGTTACTGTACTCTTTCTATTTCAGCTTTGGCTGTTTGCCAACCCAGCCATGCTTGTCTCTGCTTTAACATGCCCATTCTTTCAGCATAGCAGACATCTTTTAGCTCCTTTGACCGCTATGTCTTTCTGGAACTGTGATTGATTTGAAAAACAACCAGGAGGTTATTTGTATTCTAAAGCACTGTTAGGGATGCATACACAGGGCACCCACTTCTGTCTTAGAAAGGAAACGAGCTAGACTTGTTATTCCCCTCTCAGTACCTATAAAGGAAGATATATCTTGATTTCATACATGCCCATACAGTGGAAAGCAAGGGCATTTTATTAATCGTTTATAAAGTGCCTAAAATTTGACAGGCACCATCCAGAAGCCAGAAGCCCACACAAACCCTTCACTGTACTCTTTCTGGTGCCTACAAAACACATTTTTGTTTAACAAAACAAAACATGGAAAATGTTGATTTATGTTTTAATCTGTTTTTAGTTTATTTCTGTTTTTTTAAAATATAAAAAAGCTTTAAGTAGTTGCTTTTAACAGTTTTACCTGATGATTTGGTTGTCTTATTGTCTTTGTAAACTGCTTTGAGGGTTGTTGTTGTTTTAAAAAGCGGTGTATAGATTTTATGAAATAAGTATGTAAGGCATGCTACTCATGCTAATTGAATAGCCAACAACATTGCCTTATCTCCCAGCAAACAAATCAGGAGGGGAGGCTCAATAAATGAGTTAACATATATTCTTTTAAAATTTTATTTATTGAATTTATATCCCACCCTTGTTCCCTAAGGAGCCGAGGGTGGCAGATCATATATATATATGCATTAGGTGCACATTATTATTTTTTTACCTCAGATTGCCTTTTGCCATCTGCTCCCATGTTTTATGGCAGATGCCCCACACCGTCTGAGAGCAATCTGTGCTTCAAATCCTTTCCAAACTACCTTACCTTGTTATATTAATGGAGAGGGCTAATGGCACAGCTTCAGGCTGAAGCAAATTGCTCTCCAATATCTGTGTGTGTGCGCGCCTGCGCATACACAAACACACACATGCTGCTTCCCTCTTTTCTTCCTCCCCACAGGAGAGCAGGGAAGCAGGAAGAAGTTGGCTTCCTTACCCCTTTGATCCCACAGCAGCTGCTGAGGTAAAGGGAGGTCAGGGAGTTTGCTGGAAGGAACATGAATCTGGCAGCGTTCTCCTTCCCTCACGCCTGGCCAGCAACAACTCCTGCTTAGCCCCAGGTTGCTAGAAAAACGGTCTCTGCTTCCCCGTCTTATTTAATTTCAGCGCTGCAAGCAAGAGGACGGTTATCACAGGAATTTGGCTCTCACACAAATTCCACAACATGTGGCCCTCCTGATGTTGCAGGACTCCCAGTCCCATCACCCCCTGAACCAGTGTGGACAGTGGTGAGGCATGATGGGAACTGGACTCCCAACAGCCTTGGGAGGTCCACAATCTCCCCGTTCCTGGATTGGACCATAATCTAGCAGTCACATCGGGTGACGGTCCATTGCTCAGTAGCAGAGCACATGTGTTGCATGCAGAGAGGCTGATGTCCAATTTCTGTCTTCTCCAAGGATCAGGTAGGAAGCATAGACAGGTTCCTGAGAGAACAGCGTGTAGACCTAGCTGGGACTCACTCTTTGGTCTGATCAAGCAGGCCTCTCCTCAGAAAAGGTCACCTTGCCAGTCAGAGTGCACAATATATGGAGAAAATGGGCAAATAGTCTGAAAGGGACGTGGGTGGTGCTGTGGTCTAAACCACTGACTCTCTTGGGCTTGCCGATCAGAAGGTTGGCTGTTCGAATCCCCACGATGGGTTGAGCTTCTGTTGCTCTGTCCCAGCTCCTGACAACATAGCAGTTCGAAAGCATGCCAATGCAAGTAGAGAATAGGTTCCACTGCAGCGGGAAGGAAAATGGCGTTTCATTGCGCTCTGGTTTCCGTCATGGTGCCCCATTGCGCCAGAAGCGGTTTCGTCATGTTGTACACAAACACCGGCTCCCTCAGCCTCAAAGCAAGATGAGTGTTGCAACTCCATAGGAGCCTTTGACTGGAGATAACTGTCCAGGGATCCTTTACCTTTTACCTAGTCTGATTGGGTATTCATCATTTTGGGGTTCCAACTGGATACCTGCAAAGCCCCCACATTTTTAGTGGGGTAGCACCGTGGAAGGGTGTGTGTGTGTGTGTGTGTAAGAGTCACCACCATTAAAAAGACGAGGAAAAAGCATTATAAGAGCTCAAGGACACGTTCCAGCTAGGCAAATGCACAAAAGGTCCAAGACGCAAAGCAGGGCCAGTGAGGGGAGTGGCCTGTAGGGTGTCTCAAGGGCCAGAGAGAGATGCCTCGAGGGCCACATTTCACTCCCAAACATAACGTTTATCCCTCCTATGCTACAGTCTTCTACTAATTTGTCCTTCATGCATTCCTGTGAAGTAAATAGGATATCAACATTCCCCTTTTATATAGCCAGAACTAAAACGCAAAGAACTCCATGGAGAAAGGGAAGACATACAAATAAGATAAATGCCTATAAAAAAATTAAAAAAACAAATCAATATAAATTGTTTTTTTATTGTTTTTTAAGCACAAAGAAAATGAAAGATGTTATATTTTTTAAAACATGCAATGGTTATGGTCCTTTTATTAGGAAAATGCCAATGTCAAATTAAGGAGAGTTTGTATATACCATCATTCTATATTTGGTGCAATTTACAGACACAACCAATAGGGAACATCATAACGTCTTAAAAATTTGTGAAGTTATGAATATATTGAAGCCAGGTCACACAAATATATTAAGGGACAGCAGAACATTAGTTATATTCAGAGAAAGTTCTTCAGTCTGGGAAACAGTTTCTGTGCATTCTGGGTTGTTATGTCTATAACTTCTTCCACTGAAAACCCTTTTATTTTAGCAATGTATTCTGCAGCAATGAAGACGTTCTTTGGTTCATTTCTCACCTGAAATACAAATAAGTGACATTAGTCTCCAGCCACATCTATGGCCAACTCAGTTTCTGTTTAGGTTCAAATCCTCGTAGAATCGTAGAGTTGGAAGGTATCATCATCATCATCATAATTTATTTATTTATACCCCCACCCATCTGGCTGAGTTTCCCCAGCCACTCTGGGCTGCTTCCAATTGAGTATTAAAAACAATACAGCATTAAAGGGGCATCTAGACAGCATTAGGCATCTAGACAACAATACAGGGGCATCCTGAAATGCCCTACGTGGGGCTTGAACCCCTGACTCTTATATTAAGAGTCCCATGCTCTACTGACTGGGCTACCTTGCTGTGCTCTGGCTCTTATTAACGGCACCATTCTTTTTATCCACCTTTGAAACTGACCTTTTTATGATATTCATGACTGAGCCCTTTACAGAGGTGGAGGCCCAGTAGGTCAGCCTATTGCACTCAAGCCTCCATTTACTCTACCCAGCCCTTTCCCAACACTGTCAAGACCTCTTGAGATCTCCTCCTCCAAACTGTAGTTGTTTTGCCACACCATCACTCGACATCTCAAGCCACTTCTTCCCAAACAGGATCGTGATCATAAACTGTGTTGCAGAAGTTGGCTGGCCATCTGTCATGGGTGCTTAGTTGAGACTCCTGTGTTGTAGGGGTCTGAACTAGATGACCCTCAGAGTCCCTTCCAACTCTACAATTCTATGATACTTTACCTGTTTCTCAGGGCCAAGCGCAGGAGAGTCAGTTTCTAAGCAAATGTTTTCTAGGGGCAACTGTTTCACAAGTTTCTGCTTCTTGAACAAAATAAGGAAAGCAATTAGCATCATGATTCTCCAAGCAGCCAAAATAAACATTTAAAAAGCTGAACTGTCCACAGATTAAATAACTGTTTAGTTGAGCCTCCTTTACCCAAATAATTAAATATTAATACTGCCAGATCTTGAATGCAAATGCTTTTTCTGAAGACAGCGAAAAAATTTTTGTTTACTAAATTGTATATTGCCAATAACTGGAAGCAGTTGTTAATGTCTTCTTTTCCATTCCTTATTTCAGTGGCAGGAGAACCAAAATAGCTTGCAAAAATTAGAGTGTCCTCATCTCCTACTGATCCATCAGAGGCGGGGAATCCTTTTGGCTCCATGTACCAGATTTGAGATATGAACAAAGAACCTTATAGCCAGAAGCCAGGACTTCTTGAATCTCACCTGCTCACTCCTTATAATAGATGGAGGAATGGAGAAAAAATACCCAGCCTTCACCCCTTCCATTGCCACCGACGGCTTGCCATCAAACGCATGGAGCAGCACCCTTTCAGCACCTAAGGAGAACGACAGAAATCAGGAAAAGAACTTTTGCTTCCTGTAGAAACATCAAAGCGCAGACCAGGCAGTGAATGTGATCCAAAGATCCACAGGGCTCTACAAAAAGCTAGAGGCGCACTTGTGGAATGCGGCTCTACAAATGGGTTTATATCCTTTACAATATATTAATGTTGTATTTCATATTTGGCTGTGTGATCTCCTGACTTGCCTGGCATGACTCTGACCAAAACCCCAAAATGCAGCCAGCTGACTGCTGGCAGGCCCAGCTGCACTGGTTGCCAGTATGTTTTCGCAGAACAGGTGTTGATCTGCAAAGCCCTGTACGGCCTAGGACTCCAATATCTTTCAGGGCATTGCCCCCAATATAAACCTGCCCAAACCCTTCTCTCTTCATCTGAGGCCCTCCTCTAGGTGCCCCTTCAGAGGGTGGTGTGGCATTCGTACGGAGCCCCCAGTCGTCTCACAGACTATTGACCCATACACCACTAATCCGCTGCCACCAACCAGGTCCTCCCCGGTAAATCACTTAGTCTCAGTCAGGTTCTTAAGTTAACAACGAAGATTGTAGTTTATTGCAAACACAAATAAACTTTAAATGCATTCGAAACGCTGTTACCTTTTATCCTCTTAGTCTTATTTTATTCTGTCTCTAACTCTTCTACCTCCCCTCACACAAGAACCAACTGCACTAACTGTCTCTCTATTTCCATCTGTCTGCCAACTGCTTTCCCAACTTCCTTTTCCCAACCAACTAACTAACTACTAACCAACAGTCTAAACCTTGAGCTAAGCCCTTTTATAAACAGGTAGGCTCCGCCTCTGCTTTTCTATTGGGCTACCTATTAACTCTTTCTCTCCCCCTGTACAGACATTTTCAAAAGAAGGGGCAAACGGCGCAGGTGGCAATAAGAGAGAGGGCACTTTTAGTTGTGGCTCCCAGTTTGAGGAATGCTTTTGAGGTCTGCCTGCCAACATCATTAGCACCCTTTCGGCCTGTGGTAAAAATGTATCTCCTCTCCGAGGCATTTGACCGACTATGTCCTGCTGCTTATTGCTGAACTGATTTCCGCTGATGACGTTTGGGTTGCTGGGTTGCTTTATGGGTCACTGTGATGGCTTTAGTGCATTTCCCCCTGGTTTTATGCTATGTCTTTGTCTCTTAAGCCTTTGCCAATTGCTTACAGACCTTATTGGAGTAAGCAACTAGTAAGTCAAATAATGGTATTTATAATAAATAATAATAATAATAATAATAATAATAATAATAATAATAATAATACTATCATCTAAAGATAACTTCCTTCTAAAGTACAGTGCCCAGGGCCTTCAAAAACCTACACTTGTGCCTCTAATTGAGAAGGCTCTGGATCTTATGCTAAAACAGATGTGTAAGATTGGCTGAGCCTGGATAGCTCAGATGGTTAGAGCGTGGTGCTGATAATGTCAAGGTTGCAGGTTCGATCCCTGTATGGGGCATCTGAATAGTCTGGCATGGACTTTACAATTCTATGATCCTATTTCAGGTCTCCTTCTTGTTTCTGTTCTAACATCCAAAGGAGGAAAACCTGACTGTCCCCCACAGTGAACAGGCCCTGTGTATTTTGGCAAGAAAACTAAACAAACCGAATGAATGTAAATAAAACAAAACATTATACCTTGTTCCTTTAAGAGGTTAATGGTTGGCCTTCCAGCTGAGCGGGAATGGACATTTCTAGGATAAACAAGAAGAACAAAAGATATCAGCAGGAGTTGTTAGCAAAACTGTGGGCTGGGTTTTCATGGCCGGATAAACCACTTCCCTGGGTGAAGTTTTAGCATTTTTTATGTGATTAAGCTTGAATCAAGTTACATTTTTTAACTCTGTTTTTATCAACCTGAAGCCTTCAGAAAAGGGCTATTAAAAATTATGTAAACAAATAAATTGCACTTTGATGGTCCACTGAATTGCTGCTTAAAGCAAAATAGGTAGGAAGAGTTATTGCAGAGTGCCTGGAAACATCTCAAAAGAACTGTGCAAAGATTATACAGCAACACAGTCTGTAACCCTGAAAATACAGCAAAAACACTTCCTCCATTAATACGAGGAATAGATAATACAATAAATTGCATTAATAATTTTAATTAGACCACTGCATTTTAGACAATAAAGGTAAAGGTACCCCTGCCTGTTCGGGCCAGTCTTGCCAGACTCTAGGGTTGTGTGCTCATCTCACGCTATAGGCTGGGAGCCAGCGCTGTCCGCAGACACTTCCGGGTCACGTAGCCAGTGTGACAAGCTGCATCTGGCAAGCCAGCACAGCACACGGAACGCTGTTTACCTTCCCGCCAGTAAGCGGTCCCTATTTATCTACTTGCACCCGGAGGTGCTTTCGAACTGCTAGGTTGGCAGGCGCTGGGACCGAACGACGGGAGTGCACCCCGCCGCGGGGATTTGAACCGTCGACCATGCGATCGGCAAGTCCTAGGCGCTGAGGTTTTACCCACAGTGCCACCCGCGTCCCTAACATTTTAGACAATGCTCTGGTTTAATTAGCAACTGAATTCCAATCACATCAAATGATGTTTTCATTCACAAAAATAAAACTAATTGTCTCTCTTGCAACATACACAAGACCTACAAAGGCAAATCGAGTTGTTTTGCCAGCTGAATCTGCTTGATCAAGACTTGTCTTTGCTCTTCCTTCTGCTCATCAGTGCTTGCAAATCTGGGAGTGAAATCCAGACCAACCTGCAGGAAAAATGGGAGACGGGAATTCAAAAACACTGATAGAAATTGTTGGTTTACTTTGTCTATCAGCACAAAATGCACTCAGCTAGGAGCACTAATAAAAGCAGACTTGACCCCAAAGTCTCCTATAGCAGTTTACACTTGACAAGAAACGTATTATTGAAGACCTGCTATTTTTGTGAAACACCCAAGGTCCTTAATCAAGCATTTAATCAGCAGTCCAATATGTTGACTGTTGTGAAAAAGCCAAGAACTTGCTTAAAGTTTAAAGGGCTACATCTGACACGACACAATTTCTACATCAAAAATATTTCCTTGTATGAAAAACTGTGCTATTGACATGCAGATCATCATATGTGACAACTGCATATATGGGTGGTATAAGAAACAACATGTATAACTTATGTTAAAAATATTTATTTTCTATATTTATATCCCACTTTATATCCTTATATGAAATATAAATTATTATATAGGATTGTCACAGATATACATTATTTCAGTGTGTGCACACTTTCTGGAACACTATAACCCAGGCTTCCTCAACCTCGGCCCTCCAGATGTTTTGAGACTACAATTCCCATCATCCCTGACCTCTGGTCCTGCTAGCTGGGGATCATGGGAATTGTAGGCCAAAAACATCCAGAGGGCCGAGGTTGAGGAAGCCTGCTATAACCCATCACAGCTTCCCAGAACATGTTCTGTACTCAGCAAATTACATGTGGGGTTTTTCGTCATGCAAATATCTACACAACAAGCATTTCACATTTTTTGTGAATCGTCAACACAATCCTCTAAGTGCTTAATTAGAAATAAGTCCCACTGAGTTCAACTGGATTTACTCCCAGTTTACATGTGCATAGGAGGGTAGCCTAAGGTTGAAGTCTTATGCACACGAACCTCAGAGTAAGCCTTACTGAGCATAACGGGACTTACTTTTGGGTAAACATGCAAAGGATTGTGCTATGCAGCTGTAATCCTAGGGACCTACAAGTAAAAACATTTAGGGTTGTGCTGCCCAGTGCTTTTGGCAGCTGAACACCAAAAGCTATAAAGATTCTACTTACTTCTCCGATAGCCAACAAGCGGTCCTTATAGAGTTCTATGAGTGGCAATGCTTCGTCCAGATCCTGCACAAAGATCTTGTGTAAGTGTGAAATGAACACTTAGGCCTCAAACAATTACAGTAGACTCAGATGTCTGCTTCACTTCCCACCACTGTTTCTGTCTCATACTCCTATTTTATAACCCACTTTTCCTCATACATTCCTGCAACTTGTGTACATTTAACTTGTGCGCATTCAGCTTTATGTGTGTGGCAATTAAATATATTTTTTAAAGGGGGCAGGGCTCTGGGGAAAATGACTTTGGCAATCCCACCTGCCATTGAACTCAGTGGGCTTTTGACCATACGTGATTTGGGATTTATGCGTGATCCCTGGAACGTAACCCCCACGCAAGCTGTGGGCCTACAGTATTTAAGTAAGACACCACAGATGTTTTAACACATCTTTCTTGGATCATAGTTTTGTTCTTTGCTAATTGCAATTCTGTATAGCTAAAGCAATGCCATTTTGCTGTAGGCAGTGCCTTTTCCTTGTCCTGTTTAAGTTAGGTCTGCGACGTCAGCCTGGCAAACCCCGTAATCTGGGTTGTGGCATATAAACTTAAGGCAGGGATAGTCAACGTGGCCCACTCCGGTTCTTGTTGGACTCACAGCCCAAATAGCCAATGGTGAGGGATAATGGGACTTTTAGCCGAGCATTCCAAGCTAAACACATTGTAAGTTTACTTAAGAGCAGGGACAGGGAACCTGTACCCTACACCTACTGACAGATGTGGCTGCACTATAATGCTCAGCACCCTTGGCCATGGACTATGCTGGCTGTGACTGTGGGGAGCTAGAGCCTAACTACACCTAAAAGAGTTACAGGTAGGTAGCTGTGTCGGTCTGCCGTAGTTGAAACTAAATAAACAAATTCCTTCCAGTAGCACCTTAGAGACCAACTTAGTTTGTTATTGGTATGAGCTTTCGCGTGGTATCTGAAGAAGTGTGCATGCACACAAAAGCTCATACCAATAATAAACTTAGTTGGTCTCTAAGGTGCTACTGGAAGGAAATTTTTTATTTTGTTACACCTGAAAGACTACAGATTCCCCATCCATGATTAAGAGGCAGGCTATGTGCGTAGTTAATCACACTAGGATGCTTCAGATTGGTTACTTTTATTTTGAAGACACAGGTACGGGCCCCCACCTGGAGCATGCTTCCTATCTGGACCGTACCCTACACTAGTTTCCCCAATGAAAATTATTATAGGGAACCTGTGCTCCCCTCTCCAGATGCTGCTGAACTACACTCCATCACCTCTAGCCAGACTTTTAAAAAGCATGTCTTAACTGTTTGCTCTCTGAGGTACTGTTGAAAATCACCTCCTGACAACACATCCCTGCTCTGAAGTAAGCTTGTTATGCATCTAGCTTGGAATTATGTGAACCTCCATTGATGACAGCTAAGTTGTAGATCTTGCTTAGATGCCTGAAAAAGGATGGGAAGTTATTTTGCCCAGCACCAATTTTTATTTTCTTTTTGATGCTCCTTTGAGGATACCTCTAGTTTGCTCTGGGAGAGCAGGAGACAGGGAAGAAGGGGTCCGTATACAAAAATAGTGCTGCAAGACCACATGCAATAGGAACCGATAAGTTTACCTGGCAAACTGAAAAACAGTACAGAAATTGTTAACTGCTGCAATTGTAACTGGTTGCCATTTCACCTTTAACGTAACACAGCGATCATTTCCCGTTGGACTACTTTGAACTGGATGGATGCCCAGACATGGAAAGACAAATCCTGGGTACCTGGATACAAACATGTGTTAAGTAATGGGAAAGGGCAGACATGTATTATGGTTAAATAAAAAAGAAAGAGGACTGAAAAGGTAACAGCTTTTGCTATTCCAATCAACACTACCACTAAGATTTTATTGCTCCTATTTTGATTGCTTATGAGCAATAGCATTTTCAAATTTTGCACTCTGACCGTGAATGTCTCTTAAAGCACCATTGTTTTATTTACCATAACATTTTCCACATAAAACAAGACCAGAATACATTTATTTTATGAGACAGTGACAAGCTCAAGAGCATTCAGTGAGTCTCGTGGGATTACTGATCTCATCAAGGTTCAACATTCTCTCCCAGGTCCAAGTTCAATATTCCACCTGCTATGATTGATTACTGTAATGTGTTTTAAGCAGGGCTACCCTTGCATGTGGTCCAGAAACATCAGCTGGTGCAGAATGCAGTAGTAAGACTATTCACAGCAACAGATTACTAGCAACATGGCACTGGCACTGGTTGCCAGCTTGCTACTGGGCCAGATTCAAGGTAG
Source organism: Podarcis melisellensis (assembly GCF_964234715.1). Classification (NCBI taxonomy): domain Eukaryota; kingdom Metazoa; phylum Chordata; class Lepidosauria; order Squamata; family Lacertidae; genus Podarcis; species Podarcis melisellensis. Next base: position 25,734,913 of record NC_138530.1, on the reverse strand, counting down.
TTGTGTTAATTCAGCTCGGACCCAAAGTATCTTAAGGACCATCTGATTCCTTGTGCTCCACCTTGATCACTGAGAGCCTCTGATAGGGCAGTGAGTTCTGGTGGTTTCCTACACTCCTGAGGTTCAATTTGCCATCATTAGGGCTGAGCCTTTAGAATGGCAGGCCCTGCATCCTGCATTCATTCAGATGTCTCTTGTTGCTTACACAGGCTTTTGCAACATAAATTTTCTTTTTAATTTGATCAGTATGTATTAATGCTTTTAATAATGTATGAATTATGTTTTTAGATATATCTTTGTTTATTTTGTTTTTCTATACTTCATTATATCACTATGAATCTTTTTTTTAAAAAAAGAATATTTCAAGTATCACAGAATCAACTACATCAAATTGCTGAAATTTATAAAATACCATGGGAAGGCTCCAGAAGTGTTCCTTTTGCTTGGAACACTCCGGGCATTCCAAAGTCAAGTGAGATTTTTTTCTTTTCTTTGAACAGCACACGGTCGTTAAACACAAGCTCCATCATTTAGCCTAGACACTGAGGTCCAGCTCTGAGGGCCTTCTGGCAGTTCTTTCACTGTGAGAAGTGAAGTTACAAGGAACCAGGCAGGTGGCCTTCTTGGTAGGGGCACCCACCCTGTGGAACGCCCTCCCATCAGAGGTCAAGGAAATAAACAACTATCTGACTTTTAGAAGACATCAGAAGGCAGCCCTTTTTAGGGAAGTTTTTAATGGTTGATGTTTTACTATGTTTTTATATCTGTTGGAAGCTGTCCAGCGTGGCTGGAGAAACCCAGTCAGATGGGCAGGGTACAAATAATAAAATTATCATCATCTCATAATGTAATTTTGACTTAGATCAAAAACAGTTACCATGCAGCATGACAGAACTGTCATATGAGAAGCAAAATCCAAAGAATCTGGATGTGCTAAACAAGTTGTTCATCATTTTGGATTCTAGCCTGTAACTATTTTCTACCTTGTGAAACAGACTGAAGAACTAGAAACTTTGTTACCTTTCTGAAAGTTGAATAATTTTTTCAAAATCTTCTCTGTATTCAGCAACTACCACCAGAGCCAAAACTTTACACTGAAACAACATGGAAAAATGTTAGCTACAGTTGACAATAACAACAACAAATCCGTTTATTGTGATGACCATGCCTGTGCACAAAAATCAACACTACAATAGTTAAAAATATTAAAATTCATTACATACTATGCCAACAAAACCTTCTTCCCACAAAATAGAAAAGGAGGGAAAATGAGCAACGAGTTAAACAGACGATGAAGGGGTCTTTACATTGTCGTCCATAAATCTTTCCCTGGCTTTCATGGCCTTCATCACAAAAACCGCTACCACATGGGTAATGCGTGGGTTTGCATCAACTAACAAAAATTTTACTCTATCTTCAGGACTGGTTATAGAGTTGGGTATAATTTGCAGCAATGCATCTCTAAAGCCCGAGTAAATGGGGCAATAGAGGAAGTAATGTGTAAGATCCTCTTTAATTTTCATAAGGCAAGGACATAAACGATGTTCTACTGGGGTTTTTGTGTATCTGCCAGTCAGATAAGCAGTTGGCAATGTTTGAAACCGTGCCATAGTGAAAGCTCTCCGAAGGGTGGGATCAGTGATCTCCACAAAGTAGTTGGCACAGATTTTGACTGCTTTTACTCGGGGGAACCAGTAGGAAAACCCAGAGTTTTTTATCTTAGTGGAGTCCAAAAAGGCGTCTTTTTCAAAGATCCATTCCCGAACTTTATCAGGGCTCCACAATTTGAGAGTATTAAACTCAGGTAGGTTGTATCTGGATAGAATGAGTTGACAATAACAATGAGAAGTCTTATAATCTGATCATAAACACATCTGTTTGAAATTACTGATTTTGCCATATCTTCCTTCCAAATAAATGTGATTCCTGTTTCTTAGCTTACCTTAAAATGGCTCAGCCTTTAGGAGAAGTTAACTCAAGGAAGTTCATGGAATAAAAGTTTTCCATCCCCCTCATAACTGCTACAGGTACCTGAAACTCCTCAAAAAGCCTTTCCAGAAAGGGAAGGGGGCTTCCTGAACAATGTGGGATGGAGTGGGGGGGCTGCTGGGGGGCTCCTTGAACATCCTCACTTATCTTAGGCTCCAAACTCGATTTTGGTAGAATCTTCTTTTCCCCAGCAACTCATTCCCTGTTGCTCAGGAGGGGTCCTGATCATTCAGAGATGATTTCAGGGGGTGCAGAGGACTGCAGAAGAAAGGTGGGGACAGACAACTTTGCTTCAATTAACTTCCTTAAGTTAATTTACTTTAGTATACAAACTAAGCCCTTGAGCTATCAAAATCTATAGATCTACTGCCTATAAAACTTTAACTGCAAAAAATATATAGATATAACTACAAACCTTTTTTGCTTCTTCCAATACACTTTCAATGTCCTAGAAGATAATAAAAATATACGTAATTATGCTAGCAGAATAATTTGTAAAGAAGGGGAGAAAGCAGTAGAAATGGCAAATGTGTCCTTTCTCTTTCAGTTACAGATGGGTAGCCGTGTTGGTCTGCCATAGTCAAAACAAAAAAAATTCCTTCCAGTAGCACCTTAAAGACCAGCTAAGTTAATTCTTGGTATGAGCTTTCGTGTGCATGCACACTTCTTCAGATACCATAGAAGTGTGCATGAAGACGTGTGCATGCACACGAAAGCTCATACCAAGAACTAACTTAGTTGGTCTTTAAGGTGCTACTGGAAGGAATTTTTTTTTTTTGCTTTCTCTTTCAATAACTCTTTGCTCCTAAAAGTTGGCAAACATTACTTATTTAAACCACCACTGTCCCTTCTTTCAAACAGAAGGAAAGCTATTACTACTACAACTACTCATGAAAGTGTTTTTCCTTTTCAATTCATATATTCAGGTACAGATAAAGGCAAACAAATGCACATTCATTTTGCAAAAGTAAAATGAATTTTTTTCCCTGGTTTTATGTTATACAGTATGGGCCCTAGATGAGCTGTTTACATTTTTACTGATCAGTATGGAGACATCTATCCCCTTTCACATGGGGACTGAAGTACGGTAAATTCAGATGTCCCAGACCGAGAGGTCTTGCTGGGATGAATAACTGCGGAAGGAGATGGGGCTTTTCACAGAATCAGAGCTGGAAGGCCTCACGGAGCTCGAAACCATGACCCTGAGATGAAGAGTGTCTCATGCTCTACCGACTGAGCTATTTCGCCTGCACATCCTCCCCGGGGAGGAGGCATGTTAATTGTAGTTTTACTTGGTAAACAAATACTGCTTTCAATCTGGAAAAGAAATATGGTTTGTTAATGTCAGACATTAAGTAATTCATACTTAAGGAAGCTAATAGTAGATAGCATGTGACTTTATGCATGTGTATAGGGAAGTTTGTAACATTTGACATTTTATTATGTTTTTATATTGGTCAACGAAAGAGCTTTAAAGACTGTCTCAAGGCAAATCTAAAAAAATGTAGTATAAACACCGACAACTGGGAAATACTGGCCTGTGAGCGCTCCAGTTGGAGAACAGCGTTTTCCAAAGGTGTCATGGACTTTGAAGACACTCGAAAGGGAGAAACGAGCTAAGAGGAAGGCACGCTTGGCAAATCCACACCGTGATCAACTCCCGCCAGGGACCCAATGTCCCCACTGTGGAAGGACGTGTGGATCCAGAATTGGCCTCTACAGTCACTTACGGACTCATTGTTAAAACCGTGTTTATGGTAGACAATCTCACTCGGCTACGAGTGATCGCCAAAGATATTCTGAAAGTTTTTGACGTTTTATTATGTTTTTATATTCTGCTGGAAGCCGCCCCGAGTAGCTGGGGAAACCAAGCCAGAGGGGCGGGGTATAAATAATAAAATTATTATTATTATTATTATTATTATTATTATTATTATTATTATTATTATTATTATTATGGTTAGCCACCGTAGGAAACCGTGGGAAACGGGTCGCTGGACCAGATAGGTCCTCGATCTCACCCAGGGAAACTCTTACGAGATGAGAGGGAGAAGGAATTATAAGCGGCGGCCAACCGCAGGGTGTAAACCGTGCCGCCCACTCACCCCTCGGAACTCGGGCGCGGCAAGGTGGCAATGGCAGTCCACCGCCCCCATCTCGACGACGCGCGCGGAACCGAACGCCAAGGGGGCCTCGCTTTCCAGCCGGACCTATTTTGCCGAAGCTCCCTCTCTCTCGCGCGCGCACAGCTAACCCGCCTTTCAATAGGGCTCGGCTTAGCACTGCTTCCGGGTGAGGGAGGGAGATAAAAAAAACCAACGAACGGTTTCTCCGAGAGAGCGGGAAAAAGGCAGGCCGAGATGGAGGAGGCGCCGCCGCCGCCGGCTGCTGCTGCTTCCCCTCGGGACTGCCGGGTGCGGTGCTGCTCGCGGCGCCAGACGGCCGAGTTGCTGGGCTACTGCCAGCCTTTCGTGCGGAAGCTCGGGGAGGGCCAGCCGGTGGAGGCCGAGAGCTTGGAGCAGGCCGTGGGGGAAGCGATCTGGGTAAGGGCGGCCGAGCTGAAGGGGGCGGCTGGGAAGGGGGAGGCCCACACGACCACCACCCCCACAACCGCAGCTTTCTGGATTTGGGGCAGCGCGGGTTGCCCAGTTTCTAAGGCGTGTCGGGTCCAAAATCATTTATCTCCATTGCATAATAGCTGTCAACGTTTCGCTTTTTTTTAAGGGAAATTCCCTTATTCCAAATAGGATTGCTCGCAAGAAAAGGGAAAAGTTGACAGCTATGGCAAATTGCATGTCACTGAATTGCTTGTGGAGCCTTGTTCTGTGGTGCTAAGATGTTTGGTGCAATAATTTCTTTTTAAAAAACTAACTTCTCCATGTATAATAAAGTATTATTGTTGTTCTTGTTGTTGTTTATTCTGACTTTTTGTCCTGATAGGGGGTCAAGGCGGCTTTAAGATAAAAGAGAAACAGATCGTTGCAATACAAACATCACAGCTCTAGCTGTTTCCTTAAGTATAATTTTAAATGCATTAAACCAAAACAGCAGCTAGCCTTGTCATTTTTTGCAATAGGAACAGGGGAAGTGTATTGGCTGCTTAAAATTAGAACCATGACTTAGATGCATGTTAAAGGCTCCAATCCAATAAGTCTCTCCAGATGTTTCCTCTGAGGCAGTGCTGTTTTTCTAGAAAAACTGGTGCTGGCACTCACAATGAACGTCTCCCTTTTTCTCCTATAATGGCAATGGTGCCCACCTGAGAGGTGCTGGAACTGAGTTCCAGTGAGTTCTGGCTGAAAGAAAAGCCCTGGTCTGAGGATGTTGTCTTGATTTCTTGTTTCTCATCTCATAAGGAGATGAATGGATGCCAGGTGTAAAAGTATAGAGGATTCATCTTGACTCTGGCAAGACCATACCTGCGAGTACCAGGAATTTATTGACAGGCCTGCTGCAGAACACCAGCATTTAGCAATTTTTAAATGAGCAGCAACCAACAAAACGTTAATATCTCCTAATGAGTTACACGTTGATTTGATTCACCCATTATTCCTAACAAGACTAACAAAGGAGTTGGGTTTATCTTTGTATTTGCAATAATTCCTGACAAGGTTCTGGTATCTTTAATATGGCATTACAGGTTTTTTGGTTTTTTTAAAAAGAATCTATTTATTTGTTTTTGGTTCATTTCCCCACTTTTTTCTGTAAAAGCAGCCAAAGATATAGATAGGGAGGGAAGTAGATAAGTGTATATATATTTAAATACATAATTTTGACAATCAACAACCAGTAGTACTGAAACAGTATGAACATGGATGAAACCGGAAAACATGCAGAAAATGCTTGTTTGAATAACAAGGTTCTCAAGAAAGGGAGCCCATCAGACCTCCCCAGGGAGGATATTCCACAGGTAGGGTGCTGCAACTGAGAAGGGACTGAGGTGCTGTCCTTGGTACCTGTTAAATAGATTTCCAGGGCAAACAGGTCAGAGACCAGGACTTTTGCTGCTGATCATAAGGCGCTTGGAGGCTCATATGGATGAAGGTGGCCTGTTAAGGTTAACCCAATATATAACATTAATTCTGGAAATGAATGAAGTTATAATTCAATGGCTGAAGTTTCATGAGTCCTTTTAGTGCTAGGAAAAACAGCCCCCGTAAATTTTCATGGTTCCAGGATCTGGTTAAAATAGTGATATTATAGATGGCTATTGTATAATTCTATTAAAAATTGCTTTTTCTAAATGTTTAAAGTTGTTCACATACAGCGTATTACAGTGAAAGTATACATGTTTATTAGGAAGTCAAGTTGTGTTAAATGAGGCTTAACCCTGGCTGAGTAGGTTACTTTAGGAGTGCAGCCTTTGTGATTCTTGCAGCAAACGTATTGACTAGGCCAGTACTATCGCTATATTACAGGGTTGTATTATTTCTCTTCAGAGTGAACTGAAGTATGTTATAGTCTAAAAAAAAAGTTTAAAATAGAATGTTAAACCATAAATGATGCAGACTACCTTGTGCCTTAAAAATAGAGCTGAACATTACCTTTGCATGGAGATGAGGACCATTCCTGCCTTGGCATCCTTGTTTTTGTAACCTGAGAAAGGCAGGAAAAGCATAAGCTTATCAAGCTTTTTTTGTGGGGAGGGGAAGTATTTGGCCTGGTGGTTAAAAATTGCCTAGGCATTGTATATGTGCTGAGTCTCAGGCTGGTGAAGTAACAGTAGCATGATTTGCATGTACTGTAACTTTATACCAGTGTAAAATAAACTATGGTTTAATTTGAAAAAGCAGTGGACTGGTCCCCCTCCCCGTATATAGACCACACATATAGCACACACAGTCTCACACATACACACTTTCACACGTACAAACATACACATCTCTCTCTCTCTCTCTTTTTTTTATAATAATATTTATTAAAATTTTGTTTAAGCAATAAAAGACATACATAGTAACATAGTATTTTCCAATATCCACATTTCATTCTCATCATTGGACTTCCTCACAACTCTTGTTCCTGCATTCCAAACTCATAAATTTTGCCAGCAAATTATTAACTTGTTTCAATTCATGTAATGTAATTTTCCAATATTGAATCTCAAATTTTAGAAAATTTAGATCACTCTTTTGGAGACTTAGTTTTAACATACTATTTATCCAAAATTTGTCTTTTCTTTCAATTGCATTTAGATTCATATTCCTTATAACTAATTTGTTGGAACCATGTTATTACTAATCTTACATCTTTCTTAACATTCATACAATTTACAATGTTTTTGTAAATAGTCCTTAAATTTCTTCCAGTCCTCCTCCACCAGTTCTTCTCCCAGGTCTCGGATTCTGCCAGTCATTTCCGCCAGTTCCATATAGTCCATCAGTTGCATCTGCCATTCTTCCAGTGTGGGCAAATCTTGAGTTTTCCAGCATTTAGCGATGAGTATCCTTGCTGCTGTTGTAGCATACATAAAAAAGGTTCGGTCCTTCTTTTGCACCCTCTGGCCGACAATGCCTAAAAGAAAGGCCTCTGGTTTCTTAGGGAAGGTATACTTAAATACCTTTTTCAGCTCATTATATATCATTTCCCAGAAAGCTTTCACTCTAGGGCAGGTCCACCAGAGGTGAAAGAATGTTCCTTCAGCTTCTTTACACTTCCAGCATTTATTATCAGACCATCTCTCTCTCTCTCTCTCTCTCTCTCTCTCTCTCTCTCTCTCTCTCTCTCTCAGACCATCTCTCTCTCTCTCTCTCTCTCTCTCTCTCTCTCTCTCTCTCTCTCTCTCACACACACACACACACACACACACACACAGAGAGAGAGAGAGAGAGAGAGGGCACTGTGTCTTTTCACAGCTGGGAGAAATACTGCCTTTTGCTTTTGTGAAGATTAAAAGGAAGTGTTTTCTACCCCCCTCCCCATCTAGCTTCAGCTTTAAACAAACAACAGTTTACCAAGTTTGGATATAACAATCCAAATGTTTCTTCAGCTGAAATAGTCACATATTTTTTCTGTGTTTACTTCTGTCTCCACTTCTCTCTGCTGTTTCCCCTAATATTTTCCCCTTACCAACATAAAGGCACTGTTTGCATTTTTTTGGCTCCAAAATGTTTTGGGTCATTCTTCTGAGTCTGCATGAATTGGTTGTAAAAAGGATGTGAAATATATTCTCTGTTCAGCCTTATCTGTTTATGAAGGCCTTTTCCTATGGTACGGTTGGCCTATTATTGGGGGGGGGCCTCTATGACAGACATCCTCACTTAGGATGGGTACTGGATAACATGCCTGCTATTTATGTGTGTTTTTTGCTTAAATCCCTCTCTGTAGTCCCACAGCAGGGACTTTGATTTAACTGTTTGATTTAACTGTTTGTGGAAGCATGCTTGTGAAGGGACTCTGTGACCAGAGTCCTTGCCCAGAAGAACTAAGAAAGAATGAGGCACTTTTAAAACAAAACAGGTAGTTTATTTGTCTACACATAAAGAGGTTATAGCTTAGTGGTTACTTTTGCAAGGCACAATACTTTGTTTCAAATAGACACTCTCAACAGAGATGGTTAATAAATATCTTAACACTTTCATCCTGTAACTGGGTAGAGAAATTCTTTCTAGAATGGTTATTGTTTTACACTATCCATAAAACACTTCCTGCTTTTCCTATAGTCCAAACCTTCCCCTCAGGTAGATCTTTGTGTGCCCACAGATAATCTTTGTCTGTTTCCACTGACAGATAAAACCTAAGTCTACTCAAATAACCAGAGATTCCTTCTGCCCACCAAAACAGAAAGTCCCTAACCTGAAACCCAGGTCCCTGTCCCTTTCGGATTGTTAAGTGTAAGCATCTATTCCACACACTCTCTCCTGAGTGGCTGAACTACCAGCCATCTCCCACTGGTTGTTGGATCACCAGGAGGCAGACCCAAGGTCTGTCCATCACAGCCTCTGTCATCAGAGTGATGTGAGCCAGCTTTTCTCCATAGCTGGTTACTTTATGCTACACAGAAGTAGAAAAAAAGATGACAGTATGAAGTAGTTTATTGAGTGTTATATTGCATCAGTAGATTAATTAGCATTTTTAAGAGTTCTGATGTATACATTTTCTACAGAACTTCGAAACAGCTGTACAAGAGAATATTACCGTTAACGGACTCCCATGGCAGGAGTCATCAGATGATCCTCAAAATGGTATGTGAACTTCTGAATATATTTTTCTTATTTCTGTGCTGACTTATTTATGTTTTAGTCTTCTGCCTATGAACCCCAACAAATGTGTGAACAAAGGGCATCTGCAGGTGCCTTTCAATATATCAGTCCCCTGGCAGGTTTGGCACCTAGTTTAAATATCTTGAGTTTCTAACAATGGTTGGGAACCATATTTTTAGGAGAGGCGAAAGGATATGTGTAAGCTGCCACACTTCAAAAATAACTTTTTATAATTTTTAAGTGTACCTGAAGCAATAGGAACATCTGCATGGAAGTTGCATTAATTTTTTGTGTGCAATTGATGAATCTTTTGATATTCTTTTATAACCAATTGTACAATACAATGTTAATAATAATAATAAGTTTGTGTTTTTTAAAAATATTGTCAGGTTTTGTTATTACTATATTTGGACTATTTGTAGAACTAAAAAAAACCCCCAAACTTCATTTTCCCAGGATATTATTTTTTTGGTGTTACTATGTTTGTCCAGCAGGGGATGCTCAAAATACATCCTTGGCAGTAGCAGTACCTCTATTTAAGAGGGATAGCCAAGTTAGTCTTTTGCAGCAAAATCAACAAAAAGTCTGGTGGCATCTAAAAGACGAACAAGCTTATTATGCCACAGGTTTGTGAACTTGAGGAAGTAGATTCTGGCTTATATAATAATAATTTTTTTGTGTGTTTTATGCATCTTCCTTACCTAGAAGCTGGTCTGTTAGCTATTTCTTTAGGCAGTAATTTTGCAAATAATTTTAATTTTTGAGTAAATCTTCTAAATTAGATGCCTGGTTTTTAGAATGGAAGTACGGCTAAAGGTTTGCTGTCTTAATTTAATCACTCATTGCTATGAACCTGCTACCACCTGCTGGGAACAAGAAATACCTTTGGCTAAAAACTTTGCTGTCACTAGGGTGTGTGTGTGTTTAATGCAACTTACTTTGATGGCATCTCCCTTTTGAAGCTGTTGTTTTCTAGTCAGATGAGGTAGATAGCCTTCTGTTCCAGTTCTCTCACCACCCCAATTAGCAGTTGCAGCATTGTGGTAGTTGCGAACTGCAACTTTAATTGTACCTAAAGTTGCCCAGTTCAACAACTTGGTGTACCCATCTTCTCTGGTCCTTCCCCGCTTTATACTGTGCTGATCAGATCAAACCTAGAGTCCTGTTTCTAGTTCTGGGTACCACAGTTTCAAGGAGGGCATTGACCATTTGCAGTGTTCTCAGGGGAGGGCAACCAAGATGGTGAAGGATCTGGAAACCAAACCAAATCCTTATGAGGAGCAGTTGAAATGTTTCATTATGTTTAGCCTGAAGAGGAGAAGATGAAGGGGTGCAGAGGAGACACACATGACAGCAGTCTTTCAAACTTTTGACAGGTTGTCATATAGAAGGCTATGCTCTGCCTCCACAGATGGAGGTAGTAATGATTCTGAATACTAGTTGCTGAAAGCAGCAGGAAGGGAGGGTGCTCTTGTGTTCAGGTCCAGCTTGTGTGCTTACCACAGGCATCTGGTGAGCCAGTGTGAGAATAGCATGCTGGACAAAATGAACCATTGGCCTGATCCAGCAGGCTCTTTTGATGTTCTTTAGATGCAGCAGAATTGCATCTTTGCTCCAAGGCACAGGACTAGAAGCAATGGGTGGAAATTTTAGGGAAGCAGATTTCTGCTGCTCATTAGTAGAACCTTTCTCAGAGTAGTTCAACATTGTTCAAAAGCTATTCAACAGTGGAACAGGCCACCTTGAGAGGTGATGGACTATCCTACTCTGGAGGTATCTGACCTGAGGCTAAAGAGCCAACTCTCAGGGATGCCTCCTGCATTGAGCAAGTAGTTGGACGGTTTGACCTGCATCCCTTCCAACTCTATGATTCATAGTTCCACATATCCCTGATTAAGATGGAGTCAAGTACAGTGGTAACTTAGTTTATGAACTTACTCCGTTTCAGAAGTCCATTCTTAAACCAAAGCATTCTTAAACCAAGGCGTGCTTTCCCATAGCAACAGGGGACTCAATTTACAAATGGAACACACTCAACATATTCTGTTTCCAAGGCAAAGTTCACAAACCAAAATACCTACTTCTGGGTTTGCTGCATTCTTAATCCAAGTTGTTCATAAACTAAGCTGTTCTTAAACAAAGGTACCACTGTATAATACATCTTTCAATTTTTAGATCTTACCTGGTAACTGAAGATAACCTTGTGTTTCTCAGGGAATGGGGCAGGGTGATACCTCAGCCATGCATTTCTCAAAGCTCCTTGGGGGATCTTTAAGACCACTGGGCTTGGAAGAGGAAACATTTTTTTCAGAGATATTGCAAACAAGACTTTCACATAGATTGTCCAAATAATTTTACATACCGTATATTCATATCTGTCTTGTGAATTAGATACGGATATCAAACTCCTTGAAGATCAGCTTGATGAGTTAATAGTGGAGGTGGCATCCAAACGCAATCAGTATCCCAGAAAAATTCAAGTGCATGTGGTCCAAGCACTTAAAAGAAAGCAAGAGTTATTGGTGAGTATCCTTAATTCTTAGTTCACTTGATTCATTTCAAAAGAATGTTGTTCATCTGTTGCTTATGAGTAGGCCAGCAGATACTTTTGAATGTTAGAAAGAAAATGTAAATTCTAGCTTTTAGACTACATGAATTCCTCTCCCTTAACTTCGCTGTACTCTAGTTAGGGAGATCATGCCAACAATTGCTGTGAGGATTGATGAAGTTTGTGCTGAGTGCACACTTGCCCTACAAATGTATTTTAGAATAATATCTTTAAAACTGGTTTTTCAATGCAAGGGTTTTTTTGTACCACCAGAATATATTAAATGCTTCTTGGGGGAAAATGTTGTACTGATATCAAGTGTAAAGTGACACCACTTTTGGTAGTGCACATAGGGCCAAAGATATGGTTTAGCATGTCCAGGATATGGTTGCAATTAATTTCTCTTTCTCTGCATCTTCTTGGGGCACATCAGTCCTTCTATCCTGAGTCTAATTTTTAAAAGTGCAAAGTGTATAAACATTAGTCCCAACTTTGCCATTGAGTTCTGAGTCGAATCCTTAAATTGAAGGTATTGATGAGTTATAAATTATCACAGTATCTGATTCTGCTCCTTGCACCCATCCTGCAATTTTTCCACTGGTGAGCATGTCTGGCTAAATGTTGCTCTCAAGAATGTATCTAGTGAAATGCCATCAAATTTAAATTTACCAGATGGACCTAATAATGAATAGGTAGATCCTAGTTGCACTGTGTTTTCTGTTCCTTACTGTTTCCCTGCTGCAACTATTTTAACCTCTCAGATGCCAGCTGTGTGCAAGCTACTTTTCAGTAAAGAAAAGCTGAGCATTGCTTTCCCTGTTTCCACTCTCTATTTTTATTTATTTTTAATCAGCACGTGTTGTAAGCTCAGATTCTGTGTGCCTCTTACACCAGGCTCTAATCATACAGTGGTGCCTCGCAAGACGAAATTAATCCGTTCCGTGAGGCTCTTCGTATAGCGGTTTTTTCGTCTTGCGAAGCAAGCCCATTGACAGTTTAGCGGATTAGCGCTAGAGCTGTCAAGCGGCTTCCAGCGATCAGCTGTTAAGCGGCTTATCAGCGGAACAGCTGATAAGCGGCTTAGCGGCTTAAGAAAAGGGCGAAAAAAGCGAAAAAAACCAGCGGGGGATGCAAGATTTTTTTCGTCTTGCGAAGCAACCCCATAGGGGAATTCGTTTTACGAAGCGCCTCCAAAACGGAAAACCCTTTCGTCTAGCGGGTTTTTCGTCTTGCGAGGCGTTCGTCTTGCGGGGCACCACTGTACTGCTATACTGTAAGCACAAACAGTGTGTATGAGATAGTGCACAACTGTGTCGTCAAATCTTGGTGACCAAGAAGTGATCTGTGGGACAGAAAAGATGCCTGCAGTGGTTTTCTGATTTTTATTTTAAGAAGGAGGTGACACACAGTAAAGCTATCAGTGGTTACTAGTTATGATGTTCACCTTCCACTGTTGGAGGCAGAATGCCGCTGAATGAATACCACTTGCCAAGAAACACAAGTGGGGAAAGTGATCATGCTCTCAGGTCCTGCTTATGGGCTTCCGTCTGGCATCTGATTGGCCACTGTGAGAACAGGATGCTGGACTATAAGGACGGTTGGCCTAATTCAGCAGGCTGCTCTTACATTCACTTAAGTTTTTTGTGCCATTTCCTAAGCCTACCAGCAGAGGGCAGTGTTTGGTCATTCTTCTAAATTGCATTAGAATTTGAAAATGCAATTGTTTGATAGTTCAGATTAAAACGTCAAGTGTATTATCATGGCAGTATTTAGGCAGCCTAGATAAATGAGGGAAATGGAACTGCTTTTGGTAGTTTTTGTACTGGAACAAGAATGCTGGATGCTACTGGATAATCCTACTGCATGCCTATCAGAATGAATTCAGTTCTCCATTTTCCATACAAAAGAATCAGACACTTAATGTAAGCTTAATAAAACTGAAAGCAAGCCAAATACTTAGCAATGGAGGTTCTAAATAATATATTTGTTCATACAGGGCTGCTATCGACCTCTTGCGAATCATCAAGAGATAAAAGCAGAACCTTCTCAAGGTAATGGTTTGAAATGATGAAATCATAGTTTAATGCTAGCCTGAAAATGTCACCATTGCAAAAATAAAAATAAAATGCTGCACTTTTTCATATTCTTGACAGTTACAATTTAAAACACACACTGCTCTGTTCACTCTTTTCCAGATAGCCATGTTAATCTATTGCTAAAAAAACAGTGCAAATAGCACATTTATTAAGGCATAAGCTTCATGGACTAGAGTCCACATCATTGGATGCATGAAGTGTTATCCTAAACTGGCAGGCATATATACACACAGCTGTAGGGGTTTATTTTTTTCTCTTTGTGTGTGTGTACCTGCCAGTTTAGCTGGTACACCTGACTTGGACTCTACTCCATGAAGTTTTTTTTTTTTTTTAATATAATTTTTATTAAGGTTTTCCAAATTAAAAACAAATTAGATCCAATTCATACACTTTCTTCCAAAACCAAAACCAGGACTTCCCCTTCCCACCCCCAGTTGTGTTCCAAATCTTCCGAATAAGCAATTAAGTTCAACAAGTTTTTATCCCATAACTCACTTAGCATCAATAACCCAATTTTTCCAAATTCCCATCCCCTAAGATCGATTTTTTCCCTTCCACGAGTTCCCCCTTTCAAAATTTTATAAAGAAAGAAAAAAAGATATAAAGATAGAAAATAATTTTACAACCTTTGGATTCCAAATTTCCCTCCCCCCTTTCCCTGTTGTGTTCCTTCTATCCCTTCCTCCTAGTGTCTTCCTGAGGTGCCTACCCGCTTCATCCATATCCCTCTAGTAGTTTGCCAGTCATATTTAATTACAAATGTCCAATCTTGGAAGGAGTCTGTCTCAAAAAGGGGCCCATTTTTTCTCTCCAGATTTTTCTATCCAGGAGTAAAAAACTCCCATTTAATTTCCATAAGCTTGTCAAATCTGGATGTCCCAAATGTTCCCAACTCTGTCCAGTTCATGATGTTTCCATATTCTTGTCATTCTCTCTCTTCCTTCTATTTCCCTATTTTCCCGCAAAAATGTTCTTTTTCCATGACCTTCTTATTTTCTGCAGAGGCTTGTTGTTCAGAAGCAAAGCGTCATGTCCCTTTCGTTTTCCAACTGAAAAGTCCATTGTTTCCTGTAGTTTGTAGCCCTCTGTAGACAAAACAATGTTCCATTTCTGCAGTTCCCAGGAGATTAAAAGTTACAACTGTTCAGGTTTCCTGAAAAAAACACATGCAGTGTCGCTCAGCTCCTCTAGGTGGATCGCAGTAACTGAGTTCCCTTCCAAATCAAATCCATTAGTCCAACTAGTTTATAAATCCTTATTTGAAACAATTTATATACAATTTAACCGGCAAAGTCCTCAAAACGAAGTCCCTGCTTTATTCTTCCATTTTGACAGCCTTTGACAGCTGTCAAAACTCCCGATGCTCTTTCCCAGGTAGTTTCACGGATCGCTCCAGGGATTCGGGGGGGGGGGTTGTTTTTTTTGATACAAATTCCACTTTTCTCCTCCAGCACAGTCTTATAATTTTCCCTCGCAAAGTTGCCAATTCATGAAGATAAAGATACGCTCGATCTTAGTCGTTAAATCCTTTGTTTTAGCTCTTCTACAATTGAGGGGTAGGCTGACTTCCTTTTTTCCACCTCCCCCGTTCGCTCCAGATTTTTAAAAATTTATCCCTCTTTTTTTTAATCCATAGTCCAATTACTCACGGGTTCTTTTAGGTCCAAATTTTCAATAGAAGAAGCCAGCGCTCTCCGCCGGATGGCTTGCGGCTGCGCTCGGCAGGTATAGCAGAGAACTCAAAGCACCACGCTTCTCCCCGGCGCCCGATCCGTAGCCTTTAAAAAGGCTCTTCACGAGCCGGGATGGCGCTAACGGTGCCAGCCGAGTCTCCATGTCCACGGCCTCACTCTGGCCGTGGTTTTTGAGGGTCCCCGCATCGCCGGTGCGGTAGGACCCAGCCCCTGCCGAGCAGGCTCCCTCCGGAGCTCGGAGGGAGCCCGCCATTCGGCGATGGCGCCGACCCGGAAGTCCTCTACTCCATGAAGTTAACGCCATAATAAATACATTAAGTCACTAAAGCCTCTTGTTTATTCTCTGTGGGCAGTAGTGGCTTTGTTTAAATATTTTAATTTATTTAAATGTTTGGGAAACCATCTCTTTGTGGTTTTTACTGTGCTAAGCTCCCTAGAGGCTGTGGTAATTGTTGTTAGTATTATAATAATATTTATTTATATCCCACCTTTTTCCTTGACAGGGACGCAAGGTGGCTTATAGCTAAAATAGAAACAGCTAAAAACATAGATAAAAAGCAATCATTAAAAAACAATTAAACATTAATAGAATATATATATATATATATATATATATATATATATGTAGTGTTTGTGTGTGTGTGTGTGTGTGTGTGTATCTGTGTGTCTGTAGATAGATGGATGGATGGATATGGATACGTAGATATAGATATATGACATACAGATCATTACAATAAAAACATCATAGCACCAGCCCTTTCTGGACACCAACTCTTAATTGTGCCCAGAAACACACTGGTATCCAGTGGAGCAATTGTAAAACCAGCCCCAGTCAGCAATTTGGCTGCAGCTCTTCAAGCCATTGACATTTCGGAGCACTTTGACTACTGTTCCAGTGCAGTCATTCTGCCCCTTTTTTCTAGCCCGTGTGCCGTTCTTCAGAGGCACGGCTTTTCATTTCAAAACTCTTCAGGTAGGGCACTAAACAGGAACGCAGGCTAGGAGCATAGCAGTCTCTGCCTTATGCCAGGCCAAATTCTTTGTCCACTTACTTGGTCCACTTATTGACAGCAACTGTCCAGAATCTTTGGCAGAGGTCTTTCCCATCCCCTGCTACTTGTTCTGGGATTCTCAGCATTGAGTCTGGGATGTCCGGACATTGCATGCAAAGCATTGTGGTACCATTGAGCTACAATCTATCTCCTTGGTTAGTAGATTGTGTGTGAATTCTGGTTAGTAGACGGTGTAAATTCTGACACCCCAGCAGGTGATTATCATTAACACTTTGTTAAACAAACCCTTAATTTAGACCAGGGGTTCTCAAACTTTTTTCTCTGGCCAGAGAATAAAAAATTGCTCACCCCACACCAATTATTTTTATTGATAAGAAAAGCATTGGAAAACAAAAGGAAACAACTCCTAGCAGTGCTTGATTTGTAGCATAGATCACAACTACTTTATAACATGATCATGGGGCATCCAGAAAGTATAGGACAATGCAGCTAAATAAGAACATGAATCATTCCCAATATATAATTATAAACAAGCTTATTACAGATGTACCTTAAGTATGTACACAAACTCCATGCTTGAGCTGTTTTTTTTTCGGGTAATCTCATTTAGATTAGGTCTAATTTGAGGCAAACTCAGTCTCATCTCCTCATCAACACAAAGAAGCCTTTCTCTTTTCTGATCTTTCATATTTGTCAGATTTGAAAATCCCTGTTCAAAAAATTAAGTCGTGGAGAACTGTAGAAGAATAGCCAATGCTGTTGAATAAAGGCATAGATACTGCTTCTGGTTGTGTATGCATACTACACTGAAATGTTTAAATGTGTCTTTGATTATCCGTTAATCTTCTCGCCACCCTTGACATCCTCTGCCCTTTGAGAACCTCTGATTTAGACAAATATAAAGTTTTCCCCCCATCAAATTTGGGTTGAGTTCTGGTGACATTTTTTCTGGCTTAGAGGAGCTGCTGCTTCCTGTGCAGCAAAGGATCCCCACCCCCATATCTGGCTTTGGGTGCATTTGTGCTAGCAAGTTGCACATGTTTCCAGAAGTTGCATACAAACTGCATTAATCCTATGGACTCACTGGGTGACTTGAGGCAAGACTCTTTGTCTCTCACCAGTAAAAAGTCAATATTAATTATTTAACTTGCAAAGTATTGCAAGGATGAGTATTTAGAAGAATTGTGAATAACTTTCAAAATGAAAAGAACTATAAATATGTTTTAGTAACAAGCTTGAGTCCTTTTTTGCATATCACAGACAGTGCCCAGCAGTGAGTGCTTCTTAACTTTGTGTCTTAGCAGAGCAGAAATACAAATTACTAACAAAAAATATCATACAGAATTATGCACTGTGTTCAAAGTGTTTATTTGCATAGTTTCTGGGATGTTCATGCATCCCTGTTTAGTAACTGGTGGCCAGAAACCAAAGATATTTAGATTACTCACTACCTCTCATTTCCTTTTTTCATTTCCCTGTGCTTTGAAAGCCATGAACGTATTTCTCTTACTAAATATCAAGCACCTTTAATATACTGTCAAGTAACAATCTCTCCAGTGTATCATATCATATAGGAACTGTTGGGCTGGATCAGTTCGGATGATGCAGTTCTCTTTGTTCAAAAGAAGCCAGGCGGATGCCTCTGAGAGGTTCGCAACCTTTAGTTGTTTGTAATAAACTTGTACTCCAGTTTCTAGCCAAGATAGACAGGTACTTCAGTCTCTGCAGTGATGGGCAAGAATGTCCAGCACCAAACTGTTTAACAATAGTAGCAACAAAACAATCCCTTGCACACTCTGCTGCTACCCTAAGTTGTTATTGTTTAGTCGTGTCCGACTCTTCATGATGCCATGGACCAGAGCACGCCAGGCACTCCTGTCTTCCACTGCCTCCCGCAGTTTGGTCAAACTCATGCTGGTAGCTTCGAGAACACTGTCCAACCATCTCGTCCTCTGTCGTCCCCTTCTCCTTGTGCCCTCAATCTTTCCTAACATCAGGGTCTTTTCCAGGGAGTCTTCTCTTCTCATGAGGTGGCCAAAGTACTGGAGCCTCAGCTTCAGGATCTGTCCTTCCAGTGAGCACTCAGGGCTCATTTCCTTAAGAATGGAGAGGTTTGATCTTCTTGCAGGCCATGGGACTCTCAAGAGTCTCCTCCAGCATCATAATTCAAAAGCATCAATTCTTTGGCGATCAGCCTTCTTTATGGTCCAGCTCTCCCTTCCATACATCACTACTGGGAAAACCATAGCTTTAACTCTAAAATGAAGAAAGCTGGAGATAACAAGGAATGGATTACTGTCTGGAAGCAGTGGAAGATTTATTCAGTTCTGGTACTGACAACAAATTGTTTTGCTCTACATTATTCAATCTTGCTCCAGCTTCAAGTATGTGGATCTTGGGGTGCTAGAAAAATACCTAGTAGATCTTGTAAGCCTGAAGTCTGCCCACTGCTGCTCTAGCTTGCTGCAGCTCCTGTTATTAGTGGTACCACTTTTCAGATTGTAAACTGAGGAGAAGAAGGAATATTTTTAAATTTAATTTAATTTACATACCACCCTATACCTGGAGGTCTCAGGGCGGTTCACAGAATAAAATCAAAATATAAAACCACAAAATACATAATCAAAATAAAAACAACAACCCAATACCCTCCCTGAAAAAAACCCACATTTTAAAAGGCATAGGATGTCAATCAAATCAACCAAAGGCCTGGTTAAAAAGGAATGTTTTTGCCTGGCACCTAAAGGTGTATAAGTTCACTCAAGGGGCTCGTGGGTGAGCTGGAGTTTGTAACGTACAACATGCCTTGAGGATGTTATGTAAATGACATGGTACAGGAGTAGCTTATTGAGGAGCAGGAGGGACAGAGAAAAATAATGGAGATAGAGGCAGGGGTAAATGGATGAAGAATGGGTGTATGTTTCAGATGAAGGGTTTGAAGGCGGTAAGAGTAGTGGCGCCATGCAGGTGTTTTATGAGACAGCTGAAGCTGCTGTAACTAGAGCAAAGGTATGAAGAACATAGGCAGGATTGTATTCTCCCACATAAATTATGGGGTGCAAAAACCATGCAATACTGGCACTCCTGCCCAATTCACAGAGGACTATCAGAAGATGTGAGCTGACCTAGTAGGGTACTCCAACTCTGTGGCAACCTCCCAGACACATGGAGCCAGTCCATCAAACCTCTCCAGTAACTGTTGCTGTTTTCTGGCTCAGAACTTGTGGAGGAATTGTGGCATACTTGCCCACAAGGTCACTACATTGTATTGTCCTATCAAGGCTCCTTATTGGAATCCAATAAAAACTACATTAAAACATTCCAAATTACAGTACAATCAAAAAAGCCAAATATACATGCCAAATTATATATCTTTGGGTGACTTCCAATGCTCTGAATTTCACGAAGTGCTGATCATCTAATATCACATTGCATTTCTTAGTTAGTCAATAAACCATTCCGATGTTAATCCTTCATTTAATTTAAGTCCCACATAGATTATGTCCTGTCTGCCTTCTCCACTGCTAGTGGACTGCAGACTGTCTTTATAAGTTTCCTACTCCTAGTATTCTTTCTTGAGTGAAGTGTTACCTTTGTGTCAATTCTTTGTGTGTTTGCACTGTTAATGTATGGGAAAGTACTCAAGGAGTCATTTCTAGCTAATTTCATTTTCTTTTTATTATTACAACAATATCAACTTTTTAAAATGCTTTTAACGTAATCAACACATTTCTTATAATTTCTTATTTCTTCCTGAGTTTGACCCAACAGTGAAAGTTCTTGTTTTGCAGCAGGTGGGATTTCCACTTCTTTGTTTCTGGCTTAGCTTTTTTTCACTTGCTAGGTTTCTGTTGACAGGAAAGCATGTAGTTGCAACTTCACAAAGTGAAAACTAGGGCTGAGCTGGAACTTCTTGCATGCTTTTGCTTTTGCTGAGGTCAGCTGAGCGAGCTGTGCAGTCCCTTAGCTAGCTGGGAAACGGCCAAATCTCTCGGGGAGTCTTGAGGCACAAACATTTTTTGTTCATGAGCCTCTTCATGGATTCAGAGAAATGGTCCACCCTGTTGAAAGGGCAAGATTCAGCACAATAATGCACCAAACCCACAAAACGCAGCTGAGGGCCTTTAAGAAAAGAGCCCGTTGCAATTATGGCAATCGTCTTGATTTCTGTTGAACAGGGCAGCTGTTATCCAAAAAGCTGCAAGTGCACAGGCTTATATTTGCCTGCAAAGAAAACTGCAAAGATTTGCCCTCTTGAGGGGTTTGTGTGAAATCCATTTGTCTACCAGTTGACAATGCAAATGTTGTTGCTCAGTGTCCAGGGCTGCAGCTGATGGCTGTATTTCGGGGGTTGTTTTGTGATGCTTGCCCCTTCTGTTTACCACAATCTCTGCCACTTGAGGATGCTTTGCCCAGCATTTGCTCACAGAACTGTTCTCGCAAGTTACTCTGTGAATTGGGAAAGGGTATTCATGAGTCAGTGATGCGGGTGGCGCTGTGGGTTAAACCACAGAAGCCTAGGGCTTGCCGATCAGAAGGTCGGCGGTTCAAATCCCCACAATGGGGTGAGCTCCCGTTGCTTGGTACCTGTGCTCCTGCCAACCTAGCAGTTCAAAAGCACGTCAAAAGTGCAAGTAGATGAATAGGTACTGCTCCGGCGGGAAGGTAAATGGTGTTTCCATGCGCTGCTCTGGTTCGCCAGAAGCGGCTTATTCATGCTGGCCACATGACCCGGTCGCCGGCTCCCTTGGCCAATAAAGTGAGATGAGCGCCACAACCCCAGAGTCGGTCACGACTGGATCTAATGGTCAGGGGTCCCTTTACCTTTACCTATTCATGAGTCAGAGCTGATTCACATTTTGTACAGCAAACATGTTTGCAGCATTAACAACATTAAGTGTGAAGTGTGCATTTGTAAACACTCAGCGGACATGTGTTGAGGAACCTCTGTAGATCAGAGTTCCCAGCACCTGTTCACCTCCAGTCAGCGAGCTTACAAACATGCGTCTGTGCTTTAGGAGACTTCCTGATGCAAACACACTTTCCACATAAAAGGCAAGCTGACCCAATATTGCAAATGGGGCAATCTGATTTGCATAAATTGCATTGCTAGTATAAATAAGTCGCAGCCCTGGCTCATATCTTTAGGAACCAATACCTGATTCCCCAGGGGCCTGGTTGCATGACTTTTCTCTGCCTGAGTGAAATCATGTGAGGGGGCCTTTTGCAAGAATTGTATATGCCTTGTTCATATGTTAACTTTACCTGCACAGTAGTAACAGGCCACTTCACAGGGGAATTTGAAACGTTGCTTGGATTGAATGCTCTCTGGGGCACAAGTTATTTTATGCATTACTCAGTTTTCTCCTATGTACACGTTTTGAGTTTAGGTCCTCTGTGCCTGTTATGTGTTGTACATGTAGTAATTATGCACTTATAAATGATCTCTAGTAATGAAAAAAAAAAAACCCCACAACCATAATTGTGAAGCAGTCTTTACAATTCTGTTGCATTGCAGGTAGACATTTAGTGGAACTCAATTAACATTCCCCTCTTTTCAGTCTTAAAAGCTTTGAATAGAATAGAATAGAATAGAATAGAATAGAATAGAATAGAAATATTTATACCACGCCTTCCCCAGCCAGGACCGGGCTC
Source organism: Podarcis melisellensis (assembly GCF_964234715.1). Taxonomy (NCBI): domain Eukaryota; kingdom Metazoa; phylum Chordata; class Lepidosauria; order Squamata; family Lacertidae; genus Podarcis; species Podarcis melisellensis. The sequence continues at coordinate 25,712,719 of NC_138530.1, read as the reverse complement.
AGGATGGCTAACATCAAAACACACAATACATTAAAAACACAAAACCGAACAATTGATTAAAATACAGCTTAAAATCAAATTAAGATCAGAATAAAATCAGATGGCAACCCACAAATTATAACTGTAGGGGTTGGGAACATTAAGTGTGCACCAGGCTCCAACTCTTCCCATTTGTGTTATTTGTGTGAGTCTTAGCTATTTGTGCTGATCTTATATGAGCTGGTGGGAAGAGTTAGGGTTGTACTAGATTATACAACTAGTACAAAGGTTATACTAGAGTTGGATTAAGCAGCTTTGTGTTTATGGCAAAGAAAGTATGATTTCAAGCAGGAAGTAAGCAACCTAGATTTATAACACGACAGTTTAATATCACAGACTTGATTCAGAGAATCTTTTCGGAGTGTTTTCAAATAGCAAGCAAGCAAACAAACCTAAACTTGTTATTATGCCTAATCTTGTAAACAAACCCACATAATTTACTAACCCATAAAAACTTGAATCAACCTACCTGTCCACATTGTACTTAGACTAGTCATTTGTGATTTGTGACTGTGAGCAGTCTGTAATGTTTCCTGTCTGGACAACTGGAAATGATAGTTACGTATCACAGATAGCCATGTACAAGCATGCTTTCGTTTTTTTATATACAGTATATTTTATATATTACATTTTAAGCCAGCTCTTTATCCAAGGAGCCCAGGCTCTCTCTCTGTCCATTGTATCCTCACAGCAATCAGGCGAGATACTGTGACCAGCTAAAGGATACATAGTCAGCTTCATGGCTCAACTCAAATCTCCCTGGTCTAGTACAACTCTCTAACTGCTATATCACATTGTTTCTTTACTTATGTGCTGAGTGAATAGGAGTTTGCTCAGTTTCAAGAGATGCATCCTGTACATATTCATGGATTTTTTTCCTCTTAAATTTTTCGGTAATCTGGCCAATGTAGAAAGATCACTGCTGAAACCTATTTGGTACCATTCCTTCATGCTAAAAACTTTTGATGCTTTCTCAGTGAAATAAAGTATTTTAAAATGATGTGAAATAGTGGAAACTACCTGTAATAGTGCTCTTGTAATCCTTTTTTGTACTTTGTTGTGGGCAAATGAATTTTTTCTCCCTTTTATAGGATATGAAATATTTTTTTTCTTTGCAGATTCTCGTATGGCCGACTTGAGGCTTTCAACAAAAACTGCATCCAGGGACATTGGGGAGTTGTTTAAGGTGAGAACTGGAAGGGGAAGCAAGAGCTACACAATCAGCTAGGAGCATTTATACTTATTTTCAGACACCGCCGTAGAACAGTGCTGAAGCAGAAACCTAGGAAATAAGACTGACCTATTTAATTATTATGTACAAATCTGTCATTGTATTAGGTAAGGTAAGATTGTTCATTTGGACACAACTGAGCTAAGGTAGAAGGCTTCCAAATTCTCCCGAGTTTCAGGGAGACAGCTTTATTTTATTAATTTCCTGCAGTAGTTTCTAGTTCTCCAAAATGGCCCTGTTCTCCCTGCTGCATTTAGCATTTCAGCTAGACACTAAAGTTGTCTTAAAAAATAGAAACTAAATTAACTCCCTTCTGGCTTAGCTCTTTGCCACTAAACAGTAGATGAAATGTAATTTGTAGGAGGCAAAATGGAATTTACATGTTTTGGGTTGTATCCAACTAAGGTTTTTTCGAAGTAGACACATTAAAATTAATGAGCCTAAATTAACAGATATCATTAATGTCATTGAGTTTACTTGGGGTAGGAATAACATTGGATACAAGCCCTTTGTCTTTAAACATTTGAATGTTTTGAGCAGAGTTTTATAGCAGGGCCTCTGTGCTCTTGTTGTTTGACCATGGTGTAGTGCAGTGTGGGAATTAAGATACATTATTAAGGTAATGGTGTCAAAGATAAAAGTAGGCAATCGTTTTTGCAACTCTGGAAGATGTGAAATATTCTTTTGAGCCTTGTAAAGGAATGCTGAAATTGTGAATCAGTATCATTGAAGGTTTTGGCATCCATGGTGGGCGCGTTAATATTTGAATCCGACTGTTGTGGAGTTTGTAGTACTGCAATTCATACTCGTTCCTTTTTCACTAACTTAAAACCTGTTCTGTTCTCCCCACCCCAGTCTCTGTCATCCCTTGTAGAAAAAGCAGAGGGTTTCTCAAAAGCATTGTCTATGCAACCAACTTTGGGATTATGCAAACTCCATCAAGAAATCTGTTCTGGCTCAGAAGTGAAAAAGGCGGATAACATTGAAGTCAAAGATCTTTTGTCGCAAGTGGAAGTCACACCCCCAGAAAGTGGTACCAGCAATTCCATTCTACTGAAAAAAAAGAGACGATCTTATTCCCCACAGAAACACTACCCACTTCGAGCAGGGGTAATTAATCTTGATACATGAAAACTTTTTTGTGGGGGACTACTGTGTAGCCTCCCCTGCCCCCGAATCTGTCCACATAAACATAGACTGGTTCGCAAAAGCATCAATATTGATGTCGCCAAACCGATCTTAACTGGAAGTTTTGTTGTTGGGTCCTCTCATATAGCTCTGAATACTTCGCTGGACCATTTCTTACTAATTCTGAGCATTGTTCTTTGAAACCTGAGGCTGCTATACTTTTGCTGTATTATAGCAGACTGATCCAGCTACAACATCTTGAGCTGCTTACAACGTCTGAATGGCGAGGGATCTCCAGGGCATACGTGCAGGAAGCTGTGCTCTAGTAAAGCTCAGTTCAAGCAGAAGACTCCATGCCATGGGGGAGCAAAGAAGAAAGCTTAAAAAAACAAAACCCTGCTGCAAATGTCCAAGTCTTTTGGCATAAAAGGGTTGGTGGATCACAGCAACAGTTTGCAATTGTCTGTCAGTATTGCTTCAGCATTTAGTTTATTTGCACAGGTTTGTTGCGAACATCAGGAGATAGATGCAGGCAGAACTGGATGTTTGGTTGCAGAATCAGTCTCCGCTAAACATCTAGGAAATGATGGAGGAAGGATCCAATTTGGAGGTTGGCAGGAGTGTTTAAGCCATTCCACACTTGCGTCTTCTCCTCTGCATTCTCTTTCCCAGCTGCTTTTCTCCTAGTTGCAGAACTAATGCATTGAGGATTCCTGCTGGGCAAAGGTTATGTAGGGGACAAATAGCAAGTGAGGAAACAACTAAGGATCTGTTGCATGCCCACAATTTCTTCCTTCCAAAACTGTTTAAATGGCAACGCAGGTACCAAAACATAGGTCTGCCACCAGATGTGTTGCTTTGTCCTGAAAAGTAACCTGGAATATATGCAACATTTGGAATTGTAAGGGAATTCTTGGCTTGCATGTATTGTGACATCTTGAGACAGTGTTCATTATGGTGTGTATATACGTCTGGCGTTAACCTTCTTATGGTCTCTTGAGTACTTCCCTCATCTGTACCTCAAGCGTACAAGGTTTAGGATTACTAATCCATCTAGTAAATTGAAAGTGTTTAGATCACAGTATAAATCTAGAATTCTCATAAATTAATTTTGAGCCATGCTGCTTTTCTGTCAAACTTGCCAGTACATCTATGTTTGCCTCTCTCACAAAAAGTGGAAGAGATGGCCCCTTTTAGGGGTCTCTTTAAAACACAGTGCCTGATCATAGATGGTGCTTGCTTGATGGGCAGTTTGACTGCTGATCACCTAAAGCCAGAGGGGAATGTACCTTTGAGTTGCATCTGCCTGCTGAAAGGAGTGGAGTGAGCTGAAACAGAATTGTTTGTTCTGAATCTGGCAGCGTATATTCAAGGAGAGTTGTAAAAAAGCTATTTTGAATTTGGGGGTACAGGACTTGTATGCATGCTTGCTTTGCCACAGAATGCTTGGTCAGTGTGTACATTAGTAAATACATTACTACACTTACTTAGCTTCCCCCGCCTGTGAAATTCCCACCATTTCGGAGACAATATATGTACAGTTTAAAACAGGACTACATTGGTGAGGCTTATTTATGAAGTACCTAAATCAATGTTATTATCAGGTATTTTCTTTTTTCCTAGTTGAAATTTACTGAGAATTACATTTTTTTCTGAAAATGGGGGGGGGAATGCTTGCCTCAATGTTAATTATTGTGGGGTGAATCCATCTAAATCATATTTGGAGTAGACTCATTAAAATCAATGGATTTAAGCTAATCATGTTTATTTCAATGGGTTTACTCTAAATATGACCTAGTTGGAGTCCATCCTGTTTCTTCAAAAAAATATTCATTAAACAGTCTGGCCAAAATACTAGGAGTGGTATCTGAATGGTTGGTAGTCATTAGACATGCCCATTAATGTCAATAGGTCTCCTCTTAAGTATGTCTAACATACTTAACATCACCCTAGAAACATATTTAACTCTGCTCTTGAAATTCTATTTTTAAAGATTGTGCTTGTGGAATAGGCCTTGCACAGTGAACATGTACCCATGCCTTGTCTCCTTTGTAAAATGTATATTTGTATATAAAATACATTTTTTGTACACCACATTCATCAAAATGAGATTTCTGGATTTTTGGCTTGCTTTACTAGTTTTTTGCAAAGCAGTTCTGAGTCAGGTTTTCAAAACAGTTGCAGTTCAAGTGCATCTGAAATGCTATATGCAGTAGGACTTGGTGCTACTTTTTTGCATAAAGAAATTGTCATTATAAATTAGGAAATGGATAGTCAGGATCCAAACAACTGCAAACTAGTTATGCATATACAAGGTGGCTGGCTTGAGTTTCTCTTCCCTCAATACCACATGGAAAATCTCTTGAAGTGGAGCTCTGTCTAAAACATTTTTAGACAATAGGGGTTTGCTGATCATAGCTAAAGTTACCAAGGTTCCCTTAAAGTAGATATTAAAAACCCAGTCATGTTTAAAATCAGCCCATTATGAAGTTTTACATTTTACATTTGGATGAGCGTTTAAAACATACTTTCAGTACCGACCAGTCCTCTCATTAAGAGTAGTAATTTCCCTCCTTGTAGTAATTTCTCTTGTCCATAATTTTATTAATAATACCGGTACATTGTTTTTTGTGGTTTGCTTTGGGACCTGTATTTGGTAATCTAGGTGCTTTTCTTTGTTCTTGTCTTTCTGCAATTAGGAGAAATAATTACTTATTCTGATTCTGTTTTCAAAATGCCTAAAACAAAACAACTTGGAGTCCAATATAGTTGTGTGCCCATTCATTTTGAAAACGAGCAGTATGACTTGTCAGTATTTCTGACATGATGGAGATGCCCCTCATCTGTGCATAAAATTAGTACTACTGTATAACCTGAACAGTTCCAACTCATGATACCATCTGCACAGCACAAGACTTTTGGTTTCTCTTCCCTCTAGCCCGGGGGCAGCAAAGCTTTTCAGCAGGGGGCTGGTCCACTGTCCCTCAGACCTTTTGGGGGCCGGACTATTTTTTTTGGGGGGGTAAGCGAATTCCTAGGTCCCACAAATAACCCAGAGATGCATTTTAAATAAAAGCACACATTCTACTCATGTAAAAACACCAGACAGGCCCCACAAGTAACCCAGAGATGTATTTTAAATAAAAAGGACACATTCTACTCATGTAAAACTACGCTGATTCCTGGACTGTCTGCAGGCCAGATTGAGAAAGCGATTCGGAGGGTTCGGCCCCTGGAGAAGCCCTATTCTACAAGCAGACACTCACTTGGATTAATCTTAGATCTCAGCTGTAGTCTCTATAGGTGTCAAATGCCATTGAGAATAATTGTACTAATAATATCGAGTTCCTTTCAAGTGTCAGCACAGTGAACAAGAATTGGTTGAATTACAGGTAGGTTTTCCTGCAGGAAACAGCCTACATGTAGGTTGTTTCCAGTACAGTACATGGAGACAATCAGAAACACCCCCACCTCAGTGTATCCATTTCTCCAAAACAAACTAATGGAAACCTCCACAATGCTTAAACATGTTCAGGCAGTCCAGTGCTATTTTTCTAGAAAAACAGGTGGCAGAACTCACCATGAACACCTTCCTTGTTCTCTTAGAATGGCAATGGTTCCTGTGAGTTCCCTCTGGGGAAAAGAAGCCCTGACACAGTCTATGCTTAAAGCATGGAAAGGAAAAACAGGAAAACAGTCCCCATCCTCATCTAATCCCCCTGGCTCACAACGTACTATTCCACCATGCATCCCAAAGCATCCAAGTAAGAATTGGGCAGACCAAAGTCCTACACCACCTAACAGACTTCTACAAGAATGGCAACCTCATACCAGTAAGGGAAAAACAAGATAAGCTAAAGGACACCCTAATGCCTTGGCTGATCCATCACCTTCTTAAACAACCCGGCAGCAGCCACTAGGCCACTGACTAACTTTGGAAAGATCCTCTTGACAGCAGAGGGACACAGCAAAGGAATGGTATCTACAGTATATTACTCCAAGACACTACAAATTCCTTCACCACAATTAAAGACGCATGGGAGCATGACAAAGGATATGAAATAAACTACCCAATGGTCCAAACTCTGGTCTAAGCCACCATTTAAATCCATCTCAGCCAAACGAAGAGAGCTCACCTCGAATTTTTTTTATAGGTGGTACCTAACGCCATGGAAGCTAGCACTGATACACCGAGGAACCTCACCTAAATGCTGGAGAAGCTGCATGTAATGCATGAAATATGTAAGACATATTTCAGAATGAGCATGTTTTGAGGTGGAATCCATTTCACGAAGTTCTTGCCACTTTCCTTAAACACAATATTCCTTCTTTATTGCAGCCTGTCCCTCAAAACTGCCGCAGTCTGATTTATGATGCTGAGTAAACAGGGTGGCATTTTAAGACATGTTTTTGTAGACTGAGGCATGGGCATTCTTTCTGATCTGACTCTTAGAATGGAGTTAACTTTTTTTGTTTTCTGGAGAACAAAATATAAAGCTGACAGGTGAAGCAATGCAGTGTTTGCTTTGGGGAAAGGATTGTGCTCAGTTTTTTGGGTTTTTTAAAGCTATCACTCTAGGAGTCCCACTTTTGATAGGAGTGGCATTGCCTTTCAGTCCTTTACATTTAAGGATCTTGTAAATAAGGCAAGGAGAGTAGTTTTTCCTGGAAGCATTCATGATGGATTGGTCCAGTGGTATAATTGTTGCGTTTTTGAAGTGAATTACCATATTTTTTGCACCATAACACTCACTTTTTTCCTCCTAGAAAGTAAGGGGAAATGTCTGTGCGTGTTATGGAGGAAATGCCTACAGGTGGCATGCCTACGGATTTTCCTCCTCTAAAAACTATGTGTGTGTTATGGTCGGGTGCGTGTTATAGAGCGAAAAATACGGTATATTAAGTAAATTCTATCTCTTAGCTATGTGTAATTATTTTGCCTTCTAACTTACAGGAAATCCTATTGTTGTAAAAGCGAAATCTAAAATCTCCTTTTACTTGAAACGTTACAACATTCAACATTTTTATTTTTAACTTGGGCATGAACTGGTGTTGCATCAGAAGGCGTCTGGCTGTTTTCTTAATATAGCTCATCAAGTTCTGCGAGGGACACCTAATAAAAAGACGGCTGCGTGATCCTTGTGTGCATCTGGGCTTGATAGTGTGGTACATTGCCGAGACTGAAATAGGCAGGAGGATTGTGCTTTGGAAAGACTAATGAACTGCAGCGGAAAGAAAACAGTGTTGCATGCAATAAATCTAGTATAGAATGGAAAATTATGCCTTTGTTTCATTCACACAATACGGCATTCTGGAATTACCAAGTTATAGATGGGAAAACAAGAATAGGTGACACTATTTCATCACTTTGGCAAAGGGTCATAGGTCAGTGGTAGGGAGTGAATTTTTCATGTAAAAGTTTCCCAGTTCAATCCCTGGCATCCCCAAGCTGGGTAAGACCAGCCAGTGTACACAATACTTGGATAGATGGACAAATGCACTATATTGGTATAAGATGGGTTCCTGTGTTGCATCTTTGCATCAGTTGTAGAGTTGGAGGCAACGCTGAGGGTCATCTAGATCTGTCTCTGCTGTAAGGCAACCTGTGATCTTTGGATGAAGGGAGGCATATAAACTGAACAAACAAACAAAAGGAAGGGGGTGTTAACCATTCAGTGGTCCGCCAAGACCCTTGGCAATTTTTCTTTTTTAATATTTATGTTTTATTGAAATTTTTCCCTTCTGTTTTTTGGAAAGTTTTAGGGACACTTTTCAGAATACATTGCAGTAAAAATCTAGGTAAGCTAAACAAATAGAAAAAAGGAAAATGTAAAGTCCTCTCTGATAGGACTCTTATCCCACATAGAGAGAGGTGGACCCTCCTGGCTCTCACCTGGGACCTTCCCTTTCTTATCCCAGCCTCTTACCCTGGGAAATCTTCCTTTCGCTGCCTCTCACACAGGGTCCTGCACCAACCATTCATCCCCTTCATCTGCGCGTCATTTCCTCCTTAACCCAGAGTAGAGTTTATGCAAGAGCAAAGCAGGGGGAAAAATAAATTAGCGGGATGAAAAAGAAGAGGGGGAGGGGAATAAAAAAGATAAAGATGCCTTTTTCTGACTATTTAAAGAAATAGTATGATGAACTCGCTAGCAGGATTCGAGCTATGAGCAACAAAAGTAATTAGATGGTAATATTGTGGTTATGATTTGATAGATAAAAGACAGGGTGCAGCAGAAGTGGAGAAGCAACAACTCCATGGGGAAAGGGGTGGGAAGTCGACAAAAATATGAGAAAAGACAGAATTGTGTTTTTGTTTTAATTGCATATGTTTAAAAAGTTGAAGCTTAATAAGATAATTATATATATATATATATATATATATATATATATATATATATATATATATATATATATATATAATATAAATGGAAGACATTAGCAGAAAATACAGAAGAGGAACTTCCAATTTTCCATCTGCTGTTTGCATAAAATACGAGTCTTCGTTGAAAGTTTTCGGTGCGAATACAAAGTGAAAGAAAAAATATATAATCACAAAAAGATTTTTTTTAAAAAAACAAACAAACTTGAATTTATGGTGCAATACGAAATATAAGTCTGTAAGTACTGGAAGCGTGAAATTAATAACACGGCGATTCTTTTTTCAAGCGACGTGTGGTGGCGAGCTGAGGAACTTCTGGTTTCACACGACCCCTCCGCGCCGATCCGGCCCGGGATGGCAGGCAGGCGGGCGGGGAGCGGTTCTGGCTGGGGCCGAGACGCGGCAGTGGGGAAAGGGCGAGGGAAAAGCCCCCGTGGCCTCGCTTCCCCCTCGGGCGGCTCCCTCGCCGCCCCCCGGCCTGTGGTCGCGCAGCCAGTTCCCTCCGAAGTTTCATCCGGGGCGCCACGTGATTTCCACGAAGCCCGCCTCGGAAGGCGCCGCCGCCGCCGCAGCCCGGGCGCCCCAGTCAGGCGAGCGCGGGAGCGGGAGCGGGCGCCTGCCTGCTTCTGCTCTCTTCCCGGCCGGGTTCTGCCCCAGGAAGGCGGCGAGCGGCCGGGGAAGCACGCGCGCCTCGCGGTTGCCGGCAGCTGCCGGGATGTCCCGGGCTGGGCTTTCCGCCTAGGCTGAGAGGCAAAGCAAGCAAGCCAGGCAGGCAGGCATTCGTCCGGCGCAGCGCGGCGACGACGACGCTCCACCTCTCCGGGGCTCCCCCGATGCGCTTTGGCCGCCGCCTCCTGCCGGCTGCGCGCACAAGGAGGAGCGCCAGCGCCGCCTCGGCGGGATGTCTCAGGGCGCGCCGGCGGCGAGCACTTTGCGAAGGAGCTCCTCTTCGGAGGGGACGCAGCAGGTAAGCCAGGGAGAGGGACCGGGGCCGGGAAGTGGGCTGGAAAGGGGACCCGGGGGGAAGGTTGCGCCGAGTCCTCCTGGCGCGCTCCTTCCCAGAAGACCTACATTGAGGGGGGGAGCTTGAAGCTTGAGCTGCTATGGGGGCCCCTTCACAACCAGCAACGGGGTCTAACCACGCTTCTCTTCTTCCATGGGGTTGCTCCCATGGACAGATCACCACAATTTGCGTTTTTGGGTATCCAAAATTCATAGAATCATCAGAATCTTAAGAGTTGGGAAAGACCCCCAGGGTCATCTAGTGCAGGAATCTCAGCTGAAAGCACCCAGGACAGCATGGTCATCTAACCTCTGCTTAAAAACCTCCAAGGAAAGAGAGTCCATCACCTCTTGTGGGAGTCTCTTCTGCTGCCAAACAGATCTGACTGTCCAGTGGTGAGCGTGGGGGGTGCAGGGGGGGCCAGCTGCACCGGCCGCAACATCTGGGGGTTAGGGTTAGGGGGCGCAAATCCACGGGTTAGGGGGCGCAAATTACTTGCCTTGCCCCGGGTGCTGACAACCCACGCTACGCCACTGTGACTGTCAGAAAGTTTTTCCGAATGTTTAGTGGCCTTTCTTGTAACTTTAAAGCCATTGCCTCGAGTCCCACCCTCCAGCAGAAAGCGAGCATGTTCCCTCTTCCATGTGGCAACCGTTAAGATATTTGGAGGTGGCTATCATATCTCCTCTCAGTCTCCTCTTTTCCAGGCTAAACATACCCTGCTCCTCATAAGACTTAGTTTCCAGACCCTAAGCTTAGTTTCCTCTTTAGGGTCTGTTTTTTCAAAAAAGGGAAGGGGTTATATTAGCCACAGCAGAACAGCCAACTTACTGTGCTACTAACTCTCAGACTTTGTTGAAATGTACAGTGGTACCTCAGGTTAAGTACTTAATTCGTTCCAGAGGTCTGTACTTAACCTGAAACTGTTCTTAACCTGAAGCACCACTTTAGCTAATGGGGCCTCCTGCTGCTGCCATGCCACCGGAGCCCGATTTCTGTTCTTATCCTAAAGCAAAGTTCTTAACCTGAAGCACTATTTCTGGGTTAGCGGAGTCTGTAACTTGAAGCGTATGTAACCCGAGGTACCACTGTATGCAGCAAAAAAAAATATCTTATCTGATTTGTGCTACTAGACCCAAAAATTTTAATCAAAGTGGACTGAAGTCACTTCTGGGGCTCCTCTTGAATTTGAGACCCTGAAGCTTGAGCTTCATTTAGCTTTGTAGTAAATCTGCCCCCTGCTTCTGAGGGATCGGAAATAAAACCACCGTGATCCAAGCAGGGTTGCAGAGGTTTGGTGCTGCTGTGCAGTCTCAAAAAACAAAATCAGATCAAAAAAATATATGGGGGTAGAGGAGCAGGGCAGCCAAAATGACAGAGGTGTGTGTAGAGCGGTTTACTTACCAGGAAAGGCTATGGGTTTTGTCTTTTCCTCGTTTTTATTACATATTTTGTGTTTTTAATCTATTTTTGGGCTGTGAACTGCCCTGAGATCTTCAGGCAAAGGGCAGTATATGAATTTAATAAATAAATGAAATCGCATGGGGTATGTTTTAGAAGAAATCTGTGAAGCGGGTGAGGGCGGAGGAGCAGGTGTGCACAGAAATAATTCCAGGTGAAAGTTTCCTGCATGGCAGATGACGCTCGCGACCGTTCCAACTCTGCAATTCTATGATTCTAAGGTCTATGACTTATAAGTTACAGGTTGTCAACTTGGCTATTCTCAATCTTTATGCGACCGGGACCCCTCTACCCCACTTGGCACCACTGAAAGGAACCCTGGTGGACTGTGTCTGCCAGGGATCTCCTATGGGACTATACATTTCAGAACAAACTTAGAACAAGTTGCTCTGTTTGTCCATTTGACACTAACAGAGCAAAGGCACGCAGCTTGAATTTGCCCATTGAACAACAGCCCTATCTTTCTGTGGCTACAAGCCATGATTGCTCTGCCTCCACAGCTTGGAGGCACCAATGCTTCTGAATGCCAGTTGATGGAAACCACCAGAGGGAAGAGAGAGGGCTCTTTGCACAGGCATCTGGTCGGCCACTGTGAGAAGAGGATGCTAAGCTTAGATGGGCCTGAATTTAAATTGCATAACAATAACTAACAGATTAGTGACTGAGAGAGTGAGAAGAAATAAACTGACAGCGAGGTGGAAGGAGGGAATGAATCAGAGTGGATGGAAAGAGAAAGGAACAGGGAAGGGCAGAAAGGACAATCTCTTTCTCCAGATTGGCCACATCCTTGTTCATCCTGAAATGCTAATTTTTAAACGTCTCCAGGGAAGGAGGCTAGAATTACCCATAGACATCAATGGGGAAATTAAACAATCTGATATAACTAGGATCGGGCACAAGCATGTCCATTTCGCCCTTCCCAAAGCAGGGAGTAGAAAACCACATTGGAGTGGAGCATCCTCACTTAGGGTTGGCATAAGGCCACAAGCTGTGTCTGTGCGGAAATCATCAAAAATGTCCGGGAAAATCCGGACGTATGGCAGCCCATGTCAGGAGTGTCGTTTTTGCAGATTTCCCTCAGAAATACGGTAGCTCGAGAACATCCCATTTCCTTGCGATTTTGCAATTAAAAAACCAAAAGAACCTTTCTGTCTAGATTTTTGCTTTTTGAAATATGGCAACCCTATCCGTGGTGGGCATGGATTTCTGTCTATTAGGAGTGGATCTTGGGGTAGGGGATGGCATGGGGAGTGGCTGGAACCCGGAACAAAATTGCACTTCATACTGCAAAATTTTGTTGCAGTATACCCACTGTATGATTCTCTAAATCAAAACCCACCAGTGGTCATAAGCGACTCATTGGTCATGCCTTGCCGGAAGGCAGTAGGTACCCTCAGCGATACCGTCTTGTGTGTTTTTTTTGAAGTTGCTTTTCAAAGAGAAGGAGAAGGAGTGGGGGGCAATGGGGGGAGAAGGAGTGAGTTAGATTGGAAATTCGATGCATTCTCAGTGGGGGAACCCCCGTGCACATGCAAAGTGCTTACCATCACAGAAGACAGTGGAAAGCCTCAGCGAGCAGATCATACCCTTAAGGGGAAAGCAGAGAGAAGACCCAGGTCTGCTTCAGTGATTTTGCTGGGATCCAAGCACACCAAAGCCTTCAGGGCCCATTAAGCTAGGACTTGCCGATCAGAAGGTTGGCGGTTCGAATCCCCGCAACGGGGTGAGCTCCCGTTGCTTGGTCCCTGCTCCTGCTAACCTAGCAGTTTGAAAGCACAACAAAGTGCAAGTAGATAAATAGGTACTGCTCCGGCGGGAAGATAAACGGTGTTTCCATGCTTCTCTGCTATGCCAGAAGCGGCTTTGTCATGCTGGCCACATGACCCGGAAGCTGTATGCCGGTTCCCTTGGTGCCACAACCCCAGAGATAAGCGCCGCAACCCCAGAGTCGTCTGCAACTGGACCTAATGGTCAGGGGTCCCTTTACCTTTTTTTAAGCACACCAAAGCCTTCCAGGACCCATTAAGCAGAGCGAAGGGGCCATGCCATGCTTCTGAATACCAGCTGCTGGAAACCACCAGAGGGGAGAGTGCTCTTGTGCTCAGGTTGCACTTGCGGTTTCCAACAGGTCTCTGGTTGGCCACTGTGAGAACAGGATGCTGGACTTGATGGGCCACTGGCCTGATCCAGCAGGCTCCTCTTACGTTAAGCTGCAGGTGCTACAGCAGCAGCCAATCTACCCTCCATTCCCATTTTTTTGTTTCTTTTCCAGTTCACCTTCTTAAAAAAATTTAAAAATAGGACACATACCAGGAAGTGTGCAATAACAAATGCTACTGGCGTACTTCACAATGGTCAAAATGAAGAGTTGTGAATTGGGAAAGGGATTTGAACTAAGAGATAAACAAGATCCTAGTCCATCTAGCCCCCAGTGCTCCAGTGATTCTTTCTTCTTTCCATGTTCTTCACCTTTTTCTGTCCACCTTCCCATTTCCCTTCACTCCCAGTTAATGTTTACATGTTGTAGTTGAGTGTGTGTGTGTGTGTGTGTATGGAGGTTTTGCACAAGACTGCTCTTACACAAGCCTTGGTATTAAAATTTAAGAAATATAAAGGTTTAGTTATGTTCGGCAAACCTACCCCCAGCATGCAGTAGTTGGAAGTAGGCATGTTTGGAAATGTGTCGGCAACTGCAAAGGACATCTCTTGTATGTGTCAATTTCTCCTGAAGCACATTTTTAATTTTATTATTAATACTGCTGTTTTGCAGAAGAGCAGTTTAAAAATAATAATAATAATATGATTACCTTCAGCCACAGTTGGTGGAAATAGGCATGATATATCCTTTCCTTTTGGCTGATGGAAACAGAATGGCTAAGCTGTGCTCAGGTAAGGAGCAAATGAAAGCAGAAGGTGCAGTAATAGATGGCGTGTTGTTGTTGTTTAGTCGTTTAGTCGTGTCCGACTCTTCGTGACCCCATGGACCAGAGAACGCCAGGCGCTCCTGTCTTCCACTGCCTCCCGCAGTTTGGTGAAACTCATGCTGGTAGCTTCAATAACACTGTCCAAGCATCTCGTCCTCTGTCATCCCCTTCTCCTTGTGCCCTCCATCTTTCCCAACATCAGGGTCTTTTCCAGGTAGTCTTCTCTTCTCCTGAGGTGGCCAAAGTATTGGAGCCTCAGCTTCAGGATCTGTCCTTCCAGTGAGCACTCAGGGCTGATTTCCTTAAGAATGGATTGGTTTGATCTTCTTGCAGTCCATGGGACTCCCAAGAGTCTCCTCCAGCACCACACTGCAAAACCTCACTACACACACACCTACACAATGTGCTTCATTGCATCCATAGTCAGTGCATGTGATTTTATACTGGAAGCCTCTACAAACTGGATTAGCCGTGGATTGGAAAAATCTTAATTAACTTGGAGGCGGGAGAACCAAATTAACTGGCTGCCTGTTGGATGAATTCTGTGAACGCTGCAGGTGGGGGTGGGGAATGGAGGCACAAGGAGCTTCAAATCCACATTAAACTCCTTTGTAGGTGAACCCTAACTAAGTAATCTGATTTTGTTGGCCAGGGTCATGAAGACGATGAAAGGAAAGTACGACGGAGAGAGAAGAACAGAGTTGCGGCCCAGAGGAGCAGAAAGAAACAAACACAGAAAGCAGATAAACTCCACGAGGTGAATATTGCTGTGGATCCCTGAGGGAGGGAAGAGCACTAATATCACTCCTGAGTGCAAATTAAGGCCCTCTTCATACTTATTTAAGGGCTGAACAAAATGGCAGCATTTGTCAGGGCTGGGCAACCTGGCTTGTTGTTGAGCAGCTGTAAAGTAGCAAAGGGGAGTGTGTGTTTTGTAGCGGAAAAGCAGCTGGTGGGAGGGGGGTGCTTAACCCTTTCTCTGCCTACTGGTACTACTGTCCTCCCACCCCACGCTGCTGCTTTTTCCTGGGATGCAGCAAACATGAGTCTGGAAGAGAAGCAGCTAGGGGGAGGTGTTGTATGGAGAAGGAACAGGCAGGGGAATCACTTGCCTTGCAGTATCTGAAGGGCTGTCAAACCGAAGAGAGAGCTGGTGTGTTCTCTGTTACTTGCAAGGGGTGGCACTAGAACTGATGGGTGGAAATTGCAGGGAAGCGGATTTTGGCTTAAACATTTAGGTGAGACATCCAAATGGTTATGGGTTGTTTGACAGTGGAACAGCCGGCCTTGGGAGGGGTTGGGTTCCCCTTTGCTGGTGGTAGTGTAGCAGAGGTTGTAGACAGCCATCTGTCAGGGAGGCAGCAATTGCATTCTGCACTACAGATCCTGCTTTCAGCAACGGATTGGATGACCTACAAGGTTCCTTCCAGTTCTAGGACTCTTAAGATATTCACATGCAAACACCTGTGGAATTCATGGTCCCCTTCTACCAATTTGCATCTGTTCAGTCACTACCGTGTTAGCAGTTTGGCGATGTGGCAAACACTGCCTTGCATGACTGAAGTAGATGACATTTTTAAATTATTATAAATGTTCATATATAAATACATCCTTTTATTTGTATGCCATATTTCTAGTGTTCAAACCATTACATAATTGCAAATATAATAAAAATGGTCTTAAACAATAAACGAAACACATTAAAAAGTACAGAACTAAACTGAACAACTTCCACATTAAATCACAACAAGATCGAAGAGTAAAGATACAAAAATTAACATCAATAGCAGCAACAACCTTTCACTCTCCTCCCTACAACAAAACAATACTCCAGCCCAAGAGTCTGTTCAGCAGCCTCAGCTTTTGTAGCTGGAGTCAGTCAGGGCTCCAGCATCCCAGGCCAGGTGGGAAAAGGCCTGCAAGGCAGGGAGCAGGTCTTCCACGACTCACAACCAAGATGGTCTCTGGTCTCTTCAGCAACTTCAGCTTCTGCAGCTGGAGTCAGTAAATCCTGTGACCAGGCAGTCCATAATGTGATGAGCAATGTCTGTCACATGTTATTCCAGAGTGGCCAACCAGATGCCTATGGGAAACCCAGATGCAGGGCATGAGTGCAGAAACCCTCTTCCATTTTTCTTCCCCAGCAGCTGGCATTCAGAGGCAAACTGCTTCTCATCTTGGAGGTAGCATTTAGCCATTGCCAGTTTTCCTGAAGGAGCTCAGCTTTGGTGTGTCAGAAAACCTCAGGCCCATCTATTTCTGCATTCTGTTTCTGACAGAGAGGCTAGCAGGATGCTCAGAAGGCAAGGTGCAGTGGAGCTGAACACCCCCAGCTGTTTGAACAGGGCATTGGTGATCAGTGGTAGACTGCCTCTGATCACAGATGTTCCATGCTTCACCCTTGAGGCTCCTAGGTGGTTCTTTCCTCTGCAAACACATTTTCAAGGATGCTTAAACTCGTGGTTCTCAATGCAGCCTGGGGCAGTGAATTCTGCATAATAATTACAAACCACATGAAGTACAGTTTTGACTGGCCTGCATCTTACACACCCTGCCAGGTTCAGAAGATCCTGGAGCGTGTCATGTTTTGAGTCAAAATTGGTGTGTTTTTCACTGTTCACTCTCTCTGCAATGTTCATGATATTAGAAGTCTGTGCCACAGCCCTTCTTGCTGTTGCGTGTCTTTCAGGGCTATAAAGCCCCGATTGCCAAAGGCTTTCCCTTTGCTCTTTTCAATGTGTCTTCTATGTAACAAGTAGAGCGGAAGAAGACGGGGTTCCTACACGTTAACTGGTGTACAGAAAAGGAGCTTTCAACAGGTGTAGCTTCTGCGGAAACTATTTTTTACCAGAGTCATGGCAGTTATCCAACATTTTTTTTTTTTTTGCAGGCCACTTACTGGCATGGGAGTGGCCCCTCAGGAGACCATTTAGTAAATATTTAGTTATTCTAAAAATCAAAACATAGATTTCAGATTTTAATAACATTTCCCCTTCAATGTTGGCATTGTTGTCAAAATAATTGCTTTGGTATGAAAATGTCCCTTTATCTAGTAACATATAAAGGGGAATAATAATAATAATAATAATAATAATAATAATAATAATAATAATAATAATAATAATATGCCACCCTTCATCATAAGATCTCAGAGCAGTTCACAGAATAAAATACTGGATAAAAACATGTAAATAATTAAATAAAGCAGCAAAACAATAATGGCCCCCTTCTCACAGACAACATTTAAAAGGCTGTAGGATATAAATCAGCCAAGGGCCTGGTTGAAGAGGAATGTTTTTGCCTGGTGCCTAAAAATACATAATGAAGGTACCAGGCGAACCTCCCGGGGGAGAGCATTCCACAGATGAGGAGCCACTGCAGAAAAGGCCCCTTCTTGTGTTGCCACTAGGCCTAGGTGATATATCAGTATATCGCCCAGGACTGGTATGAGGAGCAGACTGCAATGTCCGCTTCACTCAGTGATATATCGCTGGTGAAACCGCCACCGCTCCTGAGTCCCTCCGCTAGCAACTTCCTCCAGTGAGCATTACTAGCAGAGGGACTCAGGAGCGGGGGCGGTTTCACCAGCGATGCATCACTGAGTGAAACCGCTATCTCACGCTGCCCTCATACTGCGCAGAGGAAGAAAACAGATGCATCGGTGAGGCGTCGATACAGCTTGTGCCTCTCTCTGCATCTTTAAACCGCTTGGCTGAAGAGTGTGTGGTTGCCGCTCCCCTCGGCCGAGCAGTTAAAGGATCCCCCAGCCCAACGCTGGCTCCTGCGCAAGTTGGAGGGGAGGACCAGGGATGGCTCTTCTGGGATTGGGGAACCCTCCCGCGCCCCAGCTGAGCTAGACAAACAAGCTGTGTTGGCCCAGCCTGCTAGGCACTGGGGTGAAACCGTCTCAGTTTCCGCAGTGAGAGCTGCGACAAATTCTCCCGGCGCCTTGCAGGCTGAGGCCAATGCAGCTTGTTTTTTCAACATCGCGATATATCACCAGACCACGATGTTTGACTGGTGATATACCGCGATGTTGAAAAGCTGATATCGCCCAGCCCTCGATGCTACCCTTTGAGCTTCACATGTAGGAGGCACATGGAGAAGGGCCAGGGGCGCCGACTTATAAAAAATATTGGGGGGGCGGGGGCCCATACCAACTTATAAAAAATATTGGGGGGGGGCCAAGACCTCCAAACCGCTGCTGCTGGGGGAACGAAAGGGGCGAGCCCCGGGCTGCCCCAACCTTAAGTGAACCTCTGAGTGCCCGCCCTTTGCGGCAGCCGATTGGCTGCTGCCGTGGGCAGTGAATATTAATGAGCTAGGGGGACGCCAGCCCCGCGAGATTGTTGATGGGTCGAGAGCCCGCAACCCCACCCCCTCTCTAGATCGGGAGTGGCTTTGTTTTAACTCATTACTGAATGTATTTTATCTATCGTCAAACAAGGAAAATAAAAAATACCAACATAATTTTGTGATTTTACAAAGCATAATATAACTAATAATTTTCTTAAATTATTGGGGGGGCAGAGCCCCCCCAAACAATTTTTTGAGGGGGCTCAGGCCCCCTCAGGCCCCATGGAGTCGGCGCCTATGAGAAGGGCCTCAGATGATGAGTGCAGAGTCCGGGATGGTTTATATGGGAAGAGGTGGTCCTTGAGGTACTGCGGTCCTCATCAGTTTAAGGCTGCATCAGTACTGTACAGCAGTACCATGGGTTAAGAACTTAATTTGTTCTGGAGGTCCGTTCTTAACCTCAAACTGTTCTTAACCTGAGGTACCACTTTAGCTAATGGGACCTCCCGCTACTGTCACGCTGCTGCTGTGTGATTTCTGTTCTTATCCTGAAGCAAAGTTCTTAACCCAAGGTACTATTTCTGGGTTAGTGGAGTCTGTAACCTGAAGCGTCTGTAACCTGAGGTACCACTATATTATGAAAATCACAGAGATTAGTCAATAAGCTGTCCCTGATCAAAGCTGTCCCAATCTCCTTTATCAGAAAAAGTCAATCAATCAAATGTCAGACCAAGAACATCTATTCTTCATTGTTCTACAAACTTCCTGCAGACTACCTGAATGGTCTGTTGTTCGAGAGCCCCCGGTTGGGACCATGTTGCAACTTTAGAGTAGTAGTTTCTTTAGTCTCACATTCCCCTGGAGTACATTTCTGCATTCCTTTTAACTCCTTTCCCTTTCACTCCTGTAACTGATTACTGTAAAGCTGATTTTCTTTAGAAGAGAGGCTCAAAACTAGAATAAGAAGGGTGTTGGCCAAGACTGTGTTCAGTGAGGTCGTAACAACTACTGTGAGTTTTATCATTTAGTGCTTCAATGCTTTCTTATGAGCAATCCTGAATGCATTTTAGGAAATTAGGGGGGAGAACCAGAGAGATTAATGTGACATTTCCATAGAAGAGGGCAAATTATTCATCCCCTCCATGTGTGATACGTGGCACGCTTCAAGCAGGTAATGAACTTAGTGACCATAGCAGCTGTTCCAGGCAACTGCTTCTATCTACTTTTCTTTTTTAAGGTGTATTGCTATAAATTCTCCTAGCCACATTCAAATCAGGGGGGGGGGACCAGCAACCTGCTGTACATTTGCATTGGTGCCTAAACCACATCTCTTTTCCCCACCTGCACTTAAAAAATAATAATTTAAAAAGCAGCTTTGCGTCTATGTTTCATTTGACAAGCACACCGATGAAGAAAGCAGATAATGTTTGATAAAGGAGCAGAGAGGATGGGAGACTACAGGAAGTGCAGATTATTAAGATTGTTTCATTTTAAAAATGGAAGCTGTGATGATCCAGGAAAGGGTTTGCAAATGATGTGGGTTTTGTGGAAGGATTTGAAAGAGGAGAGTGCTATGTGCAGAGCTCACCAGGGGGCTTAATAAACTTTCCTGCCTCCTGGTTTTCACCTGTTCTTTTTTTAAAACAACAACACAAAAACTGACAGATCACAAGAGATGGATATTGGGTTGTGTTTGGTTTGATTGCAAGCCTCTCTACAGTTATGAGTATTTCTTTATTTCCAGTTGGTTCCTTTGCTCATAACAGACATGTTTGTGTGCGCCAGTTTCTGATGGCAGCAGATCTAAGTAACTGCTAGGTTTTCAGAACATGGGAGGACAGCAATTGTTGCCTTTCCCCCTCCAGCAGCTGAAAGGGAAGGGTCATAACTCAGTGAGAGAATATCTGCTTTTGCATACAGAAGGTCCCAGCTATCACTACGTACTGTAGGGCATGTTCTGAACACCTGGAGTGCTGCTGTCCACCAGTGTAGGGAACACTGAACTAGATGAGCCAATGGTCTGATTCGGGGTGTGTTCCCATTAGTGCACAACGAAGTTGTATTTTGCGATCAGTGTCTGTGTTTGTTTCACAGCTCTTCCCCTGGCTGTTCACATCAGCACAGCTTCATCAGTGTCAGATTCAGTTCTGTTTATGAATGCACCGGGGTCATTGACTAGAGGCAAAGTAGAAACAGCTTAAGGAATCCAATTGATGTGCGGCTAATTTGAGAGTGCATCAAACTGTATTATTTTATAAGAGGGGACAGGAACTCAACACTAATGTCTCATAACAAATGCAACTGATCTGTAGAAACGACTGTGCAACTTGAAAAAAGAGGCAAGGCGTGTACTTTTGTAAACCAAGAAAATCTATAAAAAGAAGAAAAAAGAAAAATAAGAGAGGACAGGATCCATATGTGTTTTGATGGCCATCATGTGTGAATGTGAATTAAAAACCCAGCACTGGAAACGCAGTGTGTGCACAGCTATTTTCATAAGACTATTGTAATGTGGACAGATGTAGAGGGGCTGTGTTTCTTGCTTGAAGAGGACTGGCCTCCGTTTGAAGGTGTCCTCTGTCTTAAAGGGCTGCCGCCTGGTCCTAGTCCAGTTTCAAGATAAGAAGGGAGAGCAGGAAGAATCTTGAAGTTGCACATCAACAGTTAGCGGCATCTGGGCCACAGATTGTGCAGGCTGCTCTACATGTATAAATTAGTACATGTACATTTTAATGCAAATCAGTGCCTTCATGCGTCTTCTCTTGCTTGGGTGGTAGATTCCCACTGTATCGTCATTTCTCTGTCATGGCTAATAGTTTGGGGATAGGTCTGTCTGCCATGAATGTGTCTATCCCCTCTGAGCTACCACAAAGCGTGTTCTCCCTAACAGAGAGCACGTGTTGCGGTTGGGGAACAGGCCACCTTGGCATGATTAGGCAAATTTGGTAGAACACAGCCTTTAAAAGGTTAAATGGGTTGCTGGGGATTTTTTGATGTTGCTAATTTGGAGGAGGGGTCAGAGGCTTTAAATATAGGGGCCAGTCGAAGGGACGTCCTCTTGGCCGTTTTGGATCGGATCACCCGCCCTCCCTCCCTTTAATTAGGGTGGTCTTGCTTAGTTGACCTTGCTATGCCTGTCATGGGGTCGTTCGCCTTGGTGCAGGGGCCTGGTAGGAATTTTGCCATTTGGCTGATTGGCTGGTGCCATTTGGTTTTTGCCTACTGCGTAGCAAATCGTCACAACTTGTAAGGTTGGCGGTTAGGCATTGGTTAATTGGTGCTTGGAGGGGTAAGGTGCCTACCCCTCCAAATGAGGTGAAAGGGAATTCCGTTAAAGGAATCCAGGGGCTTGCCATTCTTTCGTCCTTGTCCGTGGAGCCGGACTCGGGCCGTGCAAGCCCCACCGGAACATGAGGGTGAGAGGTGAGGGTCTGTGTCCCAGCTTCATTTTCTCACCCAATACTTGTTTCCCACGCTGGCTTCCGGTGGTGTCCGGAAGGGACCAGCTCTGTCCTTGGGGGGCAAGGACAGATAGTCATAACCAATGCCTAAGCAACCACTCACAAATTTTGTATTTGAATAAAGTTGTGGCCAAAAATATGCCAAAAACCTTAAACAAAAATTGAAGTGTGAATTATTTGGTGGGTGGCACTGTGGAACTCAACACGCAAAGGGCCAACGCCTCTGATACGCAAACAGTAGATTTGCATTAGTGAAGGCCGCAGTAATTGAGGGCTGTGTACACACTAATCTTGTTCATAGCACACAAAAAATGTAGTTTTTCTCAGTCGGGAATTATTCATGCTCATCCTCAACATGGTGGGTTCTATCAAGATTGGTTCTAAATCCTGCCATCTCCACAACTTTTCCTGTTTACATATACCGTATCCCAGGGGAACGAAGAAGGAAATGGTCATTGTGACTGCCCACCCACTCATTTATTGCCATTATCGCCTACATCTGTTTTTAAATACCGTATTTTTCGCCCTATAGGACGCACTTTTTCCCCTCCAAAAATGAAGGGGAAATGTGTGTGCGTCCTATGGAGCGAATGCAGGCTTTCGCTGAAGCCTGGAGAGCGAGAGGGGTCGGTGCGCACTGACCCCTCTCGCTCTCCAGGCTTCAGGAAGCTATCCGCAAGCCTGGGGAGCCCGGTGTGAGGTCCCACCGGACACGCGAGGCTTGGGGCGGCAGCCTGCAGCCCGAAGCAGGGGGCGAGCTGCGGAGCCCACCCCCTGCTTCGGGCAGATGTCCTTAAGCCTCGCCCGCCCCCTGCTTCAGGCAGATGTCGGCAAGCCTTGCGCGCCCAGCTGGAGGTCCCGCCGGGCACGCAAGGCTTGGGGCAGCAGCCTGTTCTGGGGGCTGGGGTCAGGGGAAGCTCAGGCTTCCCCCGCGCCAGCCCCCGCGCCAGCCCCCGCGCCTCGGGGGGGATACTTTCCCCCTTTATTTCCCCCCCCAAAAAACCTAGGTGCATCCTATGGGGCGGTGCGTCCTATGGGGCGAAAAATACGGTAGGTACAGTGGTACCTCGGGTTAAGAACTTAATTCATTCTGGAGGTCCGTTCTTAACCTAAAACTGTCCTTAACCTGAGGTACCACTTTAGCTAATGGGGCCTCCCACTGCCGCTGCGTGATTTGTGTTCTCATCCTGAAGCAAAGTTCTTAACCCAAGGTACTATTTATGGGTTAGTGGAGTCTGTAACCTGAAGTGTATGTAACCCGAGGTACCACTGTACATAGCAATCGTTCCAAAATGGGCTTTATTTTCAGAACAGGTTTCTCAAAAAGCACTTTTTGTGGGGCCAAAGATATGCACTAGGTTATGTGTGGACTTTGTAGGGAAAGCAAGAACTCATTCTCCATTGGTTGCCGCATAAAATGTCATGTGTGTGCAGCCAGAATCTCAGGTCTGGACCCAGATGTCGTGAAGCTTACTCTGTTGCCTCAAGGTGCAGTCATTTACATATCAAACTTGCCTTACCCCATAAATTACTATCAGTGGCTACTTACCAGTATGCCTCTGACTACAAGTTGTTGGAAACCATAAGAGGGAAAAATGCTGTTGTGTTCAGATCCTGCTTACATGCTTCTCATCGGCATGTAATTGGCCACTGGGAATAGGATGCTGGACTAGATTGGCCAGTCACCTGATCCACCAGACTTTTTTAATGTTCTTAAACTAACAAAGCCCAGACCATGATGTACAAGGAATATCACACAGAGACGCGATCTTCAGAGTAGCTCTTGATAGCTGATACCAAGTCTGCTTTTATCTGATTTCTTCCCCTTGCCTTGTTTTTATTTACTTTGCAATGAGGAAACAGCGAAGTGGGGGAAATGTGCCTGGCAGTGGCTGGCTGGGTTGCATGCTTAACTCATGTGATAATCCGTTTCAGGAATACGAGTGCCTTGAGCAAGAGAATATCTCCCTGAAAAAAGAAATTGGAAAGCTGACTGATGAAATGAAACACTTGAGCGAAGTCTTGAGGAACCACGAAAAAGTCTGCCCTCTGTTACACTGCTCTTTAAACTTTGGCTTGATTCCTAGACACGATGTCCTCAGTGGCCCCTTGCCAAGATGAGGAGGCCACCTTCAGAGGATCTGCAACTTCTACTGATACGAGAGAGTTTTTGAGAGCCTCTTTCTTTTCCACCATCCTTCATGGACATGACAAGCGCTCTCGCAACTTGCGACTGGTTTCCCACCGCGAAAGTCTAGTAAATAATCAGGATGCTTCCTTGAGGATGAAAAACATGAATGGACTGCAACCTTGTGGGAAAATCTTTGGACAAAGTGCTCTCGCTCTCGCTCTCCCTCTCTCACTCTATCTCTCTATCTCTATCTCTCTATCTGTGTGCGTGTTTCCACTGTGTGCTGTTTGTCCAGCAAGGAATCTGAAATGTGGCCTTGAATGCAAATAATGTCATCACATTTATTTTTAAAGACACAACTTTCTTGTCCTCATTGTTGCTAAGAAATGTGCTGGCGACGATGAGGAAAGGGGAAGAGCCTGTTCTGGAGCTTGAAACCAAAAGGGATAGTGGGCACATCCTGGAGCCAAGGATTGCCACTTCTGCATCTCTTGCCTACTTACCAGATTCTTTCTTCCCTATGTGCCTTGGGCTTCTCCCCTTCCACTCTCTGTCAAGTTCTGTGAAAATCCAAACATTGCATGTATACTTTTCGGGCTTGTTGTAGTCGTACATAAATTCAGTGATACAAATGCAGCCATCTGCCCTGGTGATTGGGTAGCCCACATCCTAGGTCTTTTTTTTATTCTTCATTTTGGTGGCAGCGGGGGGGGGGGGTGTTCCCAGCTTTCAGGAGAGGCCTGAGGGAAGCATGCAGAGGATGGCAGAGGGAAGAAGAGAGGAAGATTCCCCTCTCTTGAGCAGTACCATAGGGTTTCTTAACTGCGAGCACACCATGAATTTAAAGCACATGAGCTCCTCCAAAGATTCCTAAGAACACTAGTTTATTGTAGCTCCGTGAGGGGCTAACTATGGCTCCTAGGATGCTCTGGGGAAAGCCACATGCTTTAAATGTATGGCATGTATGTTCTTTCATTCCTTTAGAAAGTACCAAATAATGAGACTATGGTTTGGCTACGTTGTTGAACTGTGCCTCCAGCATTGATACCCTTTTATTTCCTCCTCCTTTTGAGCCGCTGTTCGGAACCCCATTCTACAGAGAACATATTGATGCCCCTCTTTTATTTGCACTGTTCTTCATCTTCATGAGTCCCTTCCATGCCACCCCATAAGGAAAAAAAGCATTTACCTGGCTGGTGAGTTCCTGCTTTATTATGGATCAGAGCCAAAGTCTAAAGCTAATCACATTTTCGGCGTGTTTGCTGAATGACTCCGAGACCTGCATGAAAATATCTGTTTCCCCTTCCTTTATGGAGGGTGAATGTGCATCACCACTCATGCCCATAACTGGCATGTCTTTGAAAACCACAAATCCTCACTGAGTTTCATTTCAGGAACACAGCCTCACCCTTTTCTGCCCATGTTCATGGGACTGGGAACATGGGAAGCTGTCTTGTACTGAAATGGACCACTGAGCCATCTAGCTCACCATCATATGCACTGACCCGCATGGGCGCTCCAGGGTTTCAGACACAGCCAGCCCTACCTGGAGATGCTGCAGATTCAACCTGGGACCTTCTGCAATCAAAGCAGATGTCCTACCATGGAGCCATACCCCTTCCTCTGGGATTTCCCTGCTGTTTTCAGAGCAGGAAAAGCTGACAGTGTGATCTTATGAACGTTCAAGCTCAGTGTTCATTGGAGTTTACACTCTAAAACAGAGATGGGAAACATCTCCAGAACTTTTGAGAATCCATCTTGCATCGTCCCTGACTATTGGTCAGGAAGAAGAAAGCTGGAGTCACAACATCAGGAGAGAGGCATCTTCCCCACCTGCCTCCTCTCTTTGGTACCTGACATAGCTATGGGTTAAAATAGTAGAAAGGCCATATTCGTTCACAGTGCATGGAGGGAGGCAGAACTTCTGCGAGATGACTAAAGGAAACTCAAGGACATCTGAAAACAAAGTTCTGATTTATATGGTTTTGCTTCCATTTTCAAGTCCTTGAGCCAGGGAAATATGCGTTCACCACATAGCCACATTTTTCAACGCTTACAGCAATGAGGATCTGGGATTCTCCAAAAAGGGAAGTTCATGACTTTTTCAAAGAGGACCTTTTGGTTTCTCATCACTTATGCAACAGGATACTTTTAACCCCCTTTTCTAAAGTACACTTTTGGTTCTGAAGTGAGGATACTTAAATAGCCATTCTGTACTTCTGCGAATGGCATGTCCTGACTGGATGAACTAAGAGAGAGCATTTTAAGAATGCTGCCGGTTTTCAGCTCTGGCAGTTACTTTCTCGACTCACCCTCCTGCATTGCTGTTACTGCTGAAAAGGGAAGGGGGATTGGGGGGGGGCAGTTAGGTAATATTAGATTGTGGACTGAAACACATAGCCCCTCCCCCACCCCTGCCTCTTTAGACCTTTGTGTCCCTTCCAACTCTATGGTTCTATGATTTGTATTACTTCACTTCAAAATATGACAAGTCAATCCAGAAACAGCTTGCTGGGTGGGGTGGATCTGCTATGTTAGCTTCCTTGCAGGTGGACCACCATTCCTTGGCGATTTCTGTTCTAACATGTATTCGTCACAATCGGTGCTGGTTCTGCTGCAGTTCCGTTTCCATGAAATGCAACATTATTCACCTCTCCGCCTGCCATTTAGCATGAATTGCGCAGCTTATGAAACTCTGAACTTACATTCATTTCAGTGCAAAGAAAACGTCGAAACAATGTGTGTGGTGGGGTCCCATGTCATTAATTATGTATCGTTTGTGGACTTGGCAGCAGCAGCAGCAACAACAACATGAATGGATTTCTGTTCCTGACCACAGAAGGAGAGGCAAACTGTTCCTTTCTCATTTTTGTCAGAATTCTTTCACATCTTTACTGTTGCTTATTGGAAGGACGACAGATGTGGGAGGGTTAGTGGGGAGCAAATGCACCAGCAGAGCCAACCCAGTGTTCCTGCTTGTGTGTTTGCACTGCACCAGCCTCTCTGCCACCTCACCTCTCTCCCCCAGTAAGCAGCAACAACTCACCTGCTGCAAAAGTAGCATAGCGGCTCCAGTCCACCCTATGAGATACTTTTGAGCCAAGCCTTGTGTTTTTGGGGACCCTGATTCTTATTCAGCTCAGTAGGCACCAGATCTAAGCACAAAACATTGTCTCACCCCTTATATACCTACCCAATTGCTGTGCTCTGCCAGTGAGGCCTCCAACAGATGCCGTCTGATAAAGAGGTCCATACCTTACAATATAGGAATTGGGCCTTTAGTTGTGGTGGCACCTGCCCTTTGGAATGCCATCACCTTGAATATTAGACAGGCACCATCTCTGTTTTCTTTGCGGTGTCTACTGGAAACTCTCCCTCTTCCAGCAAGCCATTTAAGTAGAGATCTTTCCTGTACTGGATATGTTTTAAAGATTTTTTTTGTTAAATTGTTTTATCATTTGTTATTTGCTACCCTGGGAAGGGAGGAATATAAATTTAATAAATAAAATAAACAAACAAAAAGCTGTGTCCCCGCAGCACTTCTGGGGGAAGTCAAGTGAGAAAGAAGAGGAAGGGAGGCCTGAGGGACACTCAGTCTCTGAAGGGTGCTCAATTATTTGGGAACTGTTAAATCATCGGAACGGGGCCTATATAAGCATATAGTACAAAGCACGAAATGCAGGGTGTCAGCTTTCAGCTAAGAATAATGATAGCAAACTTCCTGGGCCTGGGGCCAAGGTAGTACTGGTCCTCTGGTATTATAACAAGTATGGGGAACCTGTGCTGCCCCCCCCCAGGTATTGCTGGACCACAACTCCCATCAGCCCTGACAATTGGCCACAGTGGCTGGGATGGATAATATTGCAATTGATTGCCCACCCTTCACCCTAAGGTCCCAGGGCAGGTTGAACAGCTTTTAAATCACAACCTATAAACCACAGGTAGTGTCCAGTGACATTTGGAGGGTTACAGATCCCTCACCTCTGAGCTAGACCATTCCAGAATCTCTTGCTTTTGTAGCTTTTAAAGGAGAGGAGAAGACAGTTGTGAGGGTAAACATGCCTTGTCATTTTCTGTTGACCGGTTTCAGGGAAACCATAAATGCATCTGTCTTGTCCTCCTGCTCTAAGCCCAAGGTTCTCATGAACATTCAGATCCCATGTGTTGACAATTGGTGGGTATCAACAACCTCAGATATGCAGATGACACAACCTTGATGGCAGAAAGTGAGGAGGAATTAAAGGACCTTTTAATGAGGGTGAAAGAGGAGAGCGCAAAATATGGTCTGAAGCTCAACATCAAAAAAACGAAGATCATGGCCACTGGTCCCATCACCTCCTGGCAAATAGAAGGGGAAGAAATGGAGGTAGTGAGAGATTTTACTTTCTTGGGCTCAATGATCACTGCAGATGGTGACAGCAGCCACGAAATTAAAAGACACCTGCTTCTTGGGAGAAGGGCAATGACAGGCCTAGACAGCATCTTGAGAAGTAGAGACATCACCTTGCCAACAAAGGTTCGTATAGTTAAAGCTATGGTTTTCCCAGTAGTGATGTATGGAAGTGAGAGCTGGACCATAAAGAAGGCTGATCGCCGAAGAATTGATGCTTTTGAATTATGGTGCTGGAGGAGACTCTTGAGAGTCCCATGGACTGCAAGAAGATCAAACCTCTCCATACTGAAGGAAATCAACCCTGAGTGCTCACTGGAAGGACAGATCCTGAAGCTGAGGCTCCAGTACTTTGGCCACCTCATGAGAAGAGAAGACTCCCTGGAAAAGACCCTGATGTTGGGAAAGATGGAGGGCAGAAGGAGAAGGGGACGGCAGAGGACGAGATGGTTGGATAGTGTTTTCGAGGTTACCAGCATGAGTTTGACCAAACTGCGGGAGGCAGTGGAGGACAGAGGTGCCTGGCGTTCTCTGGTCCATGGGGTCACGAAGAGTCGGACATGACTAAACGACTAAACAACAACAACAACAACAGATTCAAATCCAAGATCACTGCTGTTAGCCAGCATAACCTACTTCACAGGGTTGCCATGAGGGAAATGTGGGGTAGTCCTTTTAGATGCACCTGCCACTGTTCCTTGGAGGAAGGTTGGGAACCAAATGTGAGTAATAGCAAGTAAAGCATGATTTTCAAGAGATGGTACTTCAAATGTTGCATTATTACAATGTATTTTTTCAACATTCCCCTCCACCTGGAAAACAGAGATTGTCCCCTTCTTCTTCCCAGCACACCTTGCTAAAGACTCCCCCGCACTTTGAACCCACACCTCATCACACTGGCAACTGCTCTCTGCCCAGGCTCTCAGATGAGCCACTGGACCCTTTTGTCATGTTAATGCCTCTATTCCAGGTGAGTCCCTGGCTTGGAAAGAAAGCTTAGCCTGTTATTTTCCACTGACCTCCAGTCTTCCCCTCAATAATCCAAATAACCAAAACCCTGCAATTTAATAATTTCTAGGGTTTAGGAGGGTGTTGGAGGAGACTCTTGAGAGTCCCATGGACTGCAAGAAGGTCAAACCTCTCCATTCTTAAGGAAATCAGCCCTGAGTGCTCACTGGAAGGACAGATCCTGAAGCTGAGGCTCCAATACTTTGGCCACCTCATGAGAAGAGAAGACTCCCTGGAAAAGACCCTGATGTTGGGAAAGATTGAGGGCACAAGGAGAAGGGGACAACAGAGGATGAGATGGTTGGACAGTGTTCTCGAAGCTACCAGCATGAGTTTGACCAAACTGCGGGAGGCAGTGGAAGACAGGAATGCCTGGCGTTCTCTGGTCCGTGGGGTCACGAAGAGTCGGACACGACTAAATGACTAAACAACAACAAGGGTTTAGGAGAGGATCCCCCCCCCAAATCTATAACAATATCCAGCAGGTCTCCTATGTTCCCACAGTAACTAACCAGGTAGAGTTGCCCTTTCCAGCTACTGCTCTCAGGAGCTGGTATTCAGTGATATTGTCACCATGACTAGTAGCCATTGATAGTCTTTATCCTCCATGAATTTATCTTATCCCCTCTCAAAGCCAGGGCTTTTTTCAGGAGGAACTCACAGGAACTCAGTTCTGGCATCTCTCAGATGGGCACCATTACCATTCCAAGATGGAGGTGCTATTCCCTCAATAGCACTGCTTAAAGCCACCAAGTTTGGTGGCCACATCGACATACTGCAGTAAGCAAATTTAGCTCTGCTGTCCTTAACATGTACCTCGTATATCTCAATGTCCAAGGGAGATGTTGTACGATGGGAACACTCCCTCAAAGCCAGAATGGCAAGCATGCAAAGTAAACCAAAGTCACCTCACTTCACTTGAGTAGGGAGCGGTTTGTGTGTTCCCACTTCAGCTGCCTGGTTAGAAAAGAAGGCCAAGACACACAGCCCTTCATGGGATTTCCTCTTGTGCGAGGAAGAGCTATGGCACCATCAACAGGATGTGAACCAGGACGGGGAACCTTTTTTTAGGTTGAGGGCTTCATTCCCTTCTGGGTAGCCTCCCAGGCGCCACCTGCCAATGCTGGTCAGGACCAGAAGCAAAAGTGGGTGGAGCAATGGGTGTAGATTTTAATTGGAAAGTAGGCTAGTGTCCTCATGCACTCACACAGACCCCTGTATCCTTGCAGGAGAACAAGAAGAATGATCAAGAGTTCAGGGATACATTCCAGCCAGGCATAACCACTCAAGGAGGGTCCAAACCAGGGCTGGCAAGCTGTGTGCCCTGGGGAGAGTCCCAAGGGCCAGGCAGAGAAACTTGGAGGGCTGCATTGAGGTTCTCCATCATATATGTAGACACACGGTTTAAAACATGTGCTCCCTACAGCACTGCCAATTGGTCCTCATTGTCTAGGGATGCCCTTCAGATACCCACATTCCCCCATCCCTAAAAGGAATTGGCATGCTCCCAGGATATGAGTCTAAAGTACGTATCATCTACAACTTTCCCAAGTTCCCCCTCTTTCCTTCTGTTTGTTCAATGAAAGGACCACTGAAACCTGTGGAGAATTTTTTAGAGTCATTGCAATTGGACCTTGTGCAGAAACGAAGGAGCTCTCCACCTCAAGAAAAGAGTTTCATGGCTTTACTACAGAAGAACCTTACACCTTATATCTTTTAACAGATTCTTCTCCTGGACAGCAAGACTGTGCAAAAAAAAAAAGGTGCTTCTTTGTAAGAAACTGTTTCGGGAATATCTAACACTACTTCCTCCATGTTTGCCTGCCTCCTATAGTGAACATCTCATGGGTTTGCACAATGGAAAATACTAGTGGAGGAAGCACTATAAAAATTAAAAAGGTTGACTCTCTTGTGCATCACAGACTGTGCCTACTGTGGTCCAAAATACATGCTGATGCCCTAACTCTGACACATCTCATAGTCATTATTCTCCACATCCTGGATTACTTACATGTGAAACCTGCAAGAATCATTCCTGTTGTTTCAGACCCCAAAAGGCAAATTTCTGCCCCTACACAATCAACATGCACTCATGCACTTCTTTTCAAATTAATTTTATTCTGAATAGGTGGATGTAATCTAGGTCTCTCAGGGACGCAGGTGGTGCTGTGGGTTAAACCACAGAGCCTAGGACTTGCCGATCAGAAGGTCAGCGGTTCGAATCCCCGTGACGGGGTGAGCTCCCGTTGCTCGGTCCCAGCTCCTGCCAACTTAGCAGTTCAAAAGCACATCGAAGTGCAAGTAGATGAATAGGTACCACTCTGGCGGGAAGGTAAACGGCGCTTCCGTGCGCTGCTCTGGTTCACCAGAAGCGGCTTAGTCATGCTGGCCACATGACCCGGAAGCTGTACGTCGGCTCCGTCGGCCAATAAAGCGAGATGAGCGCCGCAACCCCAGAGTCGGTCATGACTGGACCTAATGGTCAGGGGTCCCTTTACCTTTATCTTTAATCTAGGTCTCAGACGCTGCTGTGCTCTTAACAGGTTCAGTCACACAGCAGCATGGGTTTTTAAAGCATCAGACCCGCAAAAGCAGCGGTTCTCAGACACATAGAGCTTGCCTCGTGTAAACTCTGCATCATGGTATTCATAGTGTTTTTCTAAAAAAGAAAAAAAGAAAAAAATTAGAAGTATAAAAGTATTGACAGCACTAGATGATCCCCAAATCATTGCCTTTTAAAATTTATTTACTTACGTAATGAGGAATATGAAGGTCTCCTAAGCTTGTGTGTTGAGCATGCTACTTTACAGAAGTGAGTCATGGCCAAGAAGTGAGTCATGGCCAAGAAGATTTTGGGCATCACATGGCAAGGACAGAGTCTCAAACGAAGATGTGTGTTCCCAAGTCCACATTCCCAGCATGTTCACACTTCTGTCTCAACGACGTCTACGCTGGCTTGGTCATATCCACAGAATGGAAGATGGCAGAGAGTGGGCTTCAGGCACTAGGTCTTTGAGCAAACCAACTCTGCGTTACAAAGATGTCTGCAAATATCATGAGGAGGCTGGCAACATTAACCCCACTGTGTAGGAATCCCTTATAGACGATTGCAGTGCCTGGAAGCAGACAGGTCATGTATCCACAGCAGAGAACAGAGGAGGAATGGCCGCTGGAAGGAGCGCAGAGAGAAGAAACGCCATGGTGCGCCTATAGCAGCAAAACAGGGTGCCTTCATCCGCCCCAGTTGCAACAAAACATGTCTCTCCTGTATCGGTCTCTACAGCCACAGCAGGCAATGTAATTCTCTAGCAGTTTGACTTTAACCCAGGCTTCCTCAATCTTGGACCTCCAGATGTTTTGAGACTACAATTCCCATCATCCCTAGCCACTGGTCCTGCTAGCTAGGGATCATGGGAGTTGTAGGCCAAAAACATCTGCAGGGCCGAGGTTGAGGAAGCCTGCTTTAACCTGAAGGCACACACTTCCATTGTCTCTTGAGACAGATTGGACGCCAACAACTTATGCAAAACATTTTTATTCGACCTTTCCCCCCAGAAGCTTTAGAGACTGCTGGCAACAGTTATGAAGGCAATAAATGTTGTAGATGACTTAAGTCATATTCAGATTAAACTCACTGACATGAGTGGTTGTAATTGGTTAAGTCTATTGGCTTCAAAAGGGCTATTATTGAGTTTGGCTAAGGCACCAATCCTTACCCCACTGATCTGTGAGCAAGCCCCACCCACTGGACAGCTGGCTTTGAGGGGCACATTCACGGCACCCTGCGAGCCCATTGGTCGCTTGGTGAGACTCACAGAAATGGTGCTCGACTTGCAGCGCACCTGAGCTGCTGTATCCTCAGGCAGGGGGCGGCCTAGAAGGACGCAACAGCTCACGATGCCCTGCCCCTCCCCTCACCCCCACCCCCAAAATGTGCCATGGGGCGATGCCCCCCCAGCTCCCCATATTATACCTCTGGCCTGTTGGAGTAATGGTCACGTAAATAAACAAGGCTGTGTACACGCACCTCTTTGCATCTAGTGCACTCTCCCACAGTCCATATATATCCTGTAATTTCTGAGGAACTACTGCGTTTTGATGCATTTTCCCCCAAACCAGCATTGATCTGAACAGAGAAAAAGAAGAAGCCAGATGTGTTTCGAGCCAGTAGTGTGTGCACAGCCAAAGCCTGTGAGCAGTGTATCACCATCTAGTGAGGAATTTATTTCTGCATGGAACTCTCTTCTTTTAAAAACCACAAGACTTCTGGTCTCCTCAGGCAACCGCTGTGGCATACCGTGTCTGGGGTTTCCGCTGGTGAATCAGCCTAGAGTAGGTTGAAGTACCAAAGGAAAACTAGTGCAGAAAGCACTAGTATTTTGAAACTAAAAAACAACAACCAAAAACTACCCTCCTCTCTTCTTCCCA
This sequence comes from Podarcis melisellensis, assembly GCF_964234715.1. Classification (NCBI taxonomy): domain Eukaryota; kingdom Metazoa; phylum Chordata; class Lepidosauria; order Squamata; family Lacertidae; genus Podarcis; species Podarcis melisellensis. Next base: position 25,678,837 of record NC_138530.1, on the reverse strand, counting down.
TCAGTCTTGAGGCATCATTTCTCTCACAGGAAGAAGTAGGAAAGAAGATTTACAAAGCTGTTACGGTCTTGAGGGAAATTAAGATGATGCGCAACTTTTTCTTTTAATGCCTGGGATTTAGGAGAAACTGTCCACAGAACTCTGACAAATCGTGGTTTTCTTTATTTATTTAACAAATTTGTATGCCACTTCCAACAGTAAAAAGACACTCTAAGCAGTTTATAAAGGACTGCCTGTCTCAGCTTCCACCGTGCATTTAACTCTAAATGCTAACAGGATGAACCATAGCTGAGTATGATATACCTTTTTTTCCCCCATGCAGAAGGTGGCAGGTTCTGTATCCAGCATTGACTGGTAGAGCTGGAAAAGTTTTCTATATGCAAAGTCACTGCCAGCCAGTGTGTACGCTGTACAGAGCTAAATGGAGCAGAGATCTGACTTGGTACAAGACAATTTCTCATGCCCTAAGCCTTGCTAGATCAGTCCAAAGTTCATCTATAGCAGTGTTTCCCAAACTTTGGTGTCCAGCTGTTTTTGGACTACAACTCCCATCATCCTTGACCACTGGATCTTGCTAGTTAGGGATGATGGGAGTTGTAGTTTAAAAAACAGCAGGAGACCTAACTTTGGGAAACACTGATCTACAGTACTGGAATGGGACTGCCTTAGAAGCACACGATATTGAATCCAAAAGGACAGGTAAATAGATAAAGGACTGATTCCAGCCATATATTTCTGGGAAGTACACAAGCAGAACGTAAAGGCAATTGCCCTCCCCTGCTCTTTGCCCTCGTCAACTGTGCCTCAAATATATACTGCCCCCAAATTTGGAGGCTCCATGTGTCCCTAGTAATAGCTGCCAATAAAGCCTCCATTAATTGTCTACTCCTTTTCAAAAGCCACACCAGACTATCAGTAGCCTCCAACATGTTCTTGTAACACTGATTTCCATAATCCAGCTTTCCTCAACCTGGTGCTCTTCAGATATGGTGGACTACAACTCCCATCATCCCTGACTGTTGGCCAAACTGGCAGGAACTGATGGGAGCTAGAGTTCAGCAATATCTGGAGGGGACAATAATTTGCCATAGTTTTGTATGTTGTGCGACGTGCTTTCCTGAATATCATAGCAGGTGGATGGAAAGGAAGCTGAGGAGTTTTGGAAGCATTTCAAATTCTCCCTCTATTTTTTTAATTAATAATTTTATTGTTTATTTAACATAATTGTTACAAAATATAAGCAAAATATTGCAAATACATACATACAAATATATTTCAAATAAGCACATATACATGAAAAAAGGAACAAAAGAGGGAAAAAAGAAGAAAAGAAAAAAGAAGGAAAATAATAAAGAGGGGGGAAAGAAGAAGAAAAGTTGGAAGAATTTCTCCCAAGTTTATTCTACAAATATCTCAATATGAAAATAATAATAAAATTTTATTGATTGACTTCCATCGCTTACACTGCTCTTCCTATATACATTTTAAGCAAGATTATATCTGTTATTCTGTATTTTCCCATACAATCTCACACAAATATTCTAATCAATAAGTTTTCTCAATCTCTCATAAATCTATTCTAAACACAACCAATACCTTACATTTAATCCTTGTCTACATAAATACTTATTTAAACATTTCCATTGTTTCTGGATTATATTTTTTGGTTTTTGTCCTATCAAATCAGTCAACTTTGATAATTCCAAGTATTCACATACTTTATTCAACCATTCTTCTTTGGTTGGAAAATAATTTCCATCCCAATTATTGGCTATCAACATTCTCGCTGCTGTTGTCACGTATAAGAAATTATTAATTTTGTCATTCGGGATGTCTCCATTCAAAATTCCTAATAAATATGATTCTGCTCTTTTATTATGTGATGTTTTTATTAGCTTTTTTAATTTCCTCATGTATCATATTCCAATAATTCTTAATTTCCGGACAGGACCACCACATATGGTGTAAGGTTCCAATCATTCTATTACACCTCCAGCACTTGTTATCGCCCAATTTTTTTTTCATTTTTGCCAACCTATCTGGTGACATATATCATCTATGATGCATCTTCATGAAGTTTTCTTTCAAATTCTTCCACTAAATTCCACCAAAGCCTACAACCTTTTCCCTATTGCCCCTCCACACCCCAGTTTGTGGGGAGATATAAGATACCCATGAAATAGAGCAAAATATTTTCTTCATTTTCTCCTCCTAGTACGTCCATTTCACTTTTTGTTGGTGAGCAGCACAAAGCTTTAACATTTGTGGTGTTCTTTTTAATGTAAAAACCAAAGTGGTCTCACTTTAGCCTTGCAACTTTCAAGTTGGCGTATCAACTCTTTGGGAAATGGTGTCCAGTAATTTCCAAGGGTAACGTGACTCTAGAGTTTAACATCCTTTCACTTTCTATTTACTAGAAATGTCCAGAATAAAGATACCCTTAACTCACACTTGGATTTCAAGTTTTCACACTGTGGTTACTGGGCCTGTGAAAATGTAAAATTCACATGTTTGCCTTGCCCCACAAAGTCCCACCTCACTCGAAAGTTGGAATGCTCTGCCTACAGAACTGTATCCAATGAAGATCTAACTTGACCTGTTTTGAGTCTTCTCATGAGATTTTTTTATTACATATCTATGGGAGTTCTCCAACTTCATTTTTTTTTTACCTAGCATGATGATTCAGCCTCAGCATTGTGCTCACTCTCACATAAGCATTCCACAGAATTCAAATTGCAATGCAGTAAAATTAAGTAAAAGACATAAACACAGCCAAAATAAAAAATAAAAGTCAATATGAATATTTAATATGATAGATGCGCCATTCCAACGTAATGGTGATCGAGTATTTTGCAGGAGTGATTCAATCACATACCAGCAATGTAGGCTTCTACAATTAAAGTGGATAAGAGCAGTTTAAGGGACACGGGTGGCGATGTGGGTTAAACCACAGAGCCTAGGGCTTGCCGATCAGAAGATTGGCAGTTTGAATCCCCGCGACGGGGTGAGCTCCTGTTGCTCGGTCCCAGCTCCTGCCAACCTAGCAGTTTGAAAGCACGTCAAAGTGCAAGTAGATAAATAGGTACTGCTCCGGCGGGAAGGTAAACGGCGTTTCTGTTCTGTTCTGGTTCGCCAGAAGTGGTTTAGTCATGCTAGCCACTGTTGTGAATTTTCTGCGGTGCTTTAGCAGAAAAGCTCAGAGTTCCAAGTTCTTCAGTGCAGTATATTTATTGTGAGCTAGATATATATAAATATTTACAGGCTATAATACACGAGCAGTTCATACAGTCAAACAGAGTACCTGGCTGCACCTTAAGGCAAATAGGAAGACTTCTAACTCTCTCTCTCTGGCTACACTCCTCTACACCACCCCTCTGCTGCTGGACAGGTTTCCCTTTTAAACTGATGACAGCCAATCAACTGTCAGCACATTACTGCTGAGTCATTCTGACCCAGCACTTCCATAGAAAGTATTGTAGGCTAATTGCATCAGCCAGTTGCATCAGCTAGCAAACTCAAACCTGCAGACTTACTATCTCACACAGCATTCTGTGAATCCCGACAGCCACATGACCCGGAAGCTGTACGACGGCTCCCTCAGCCAATAAAGTGAGATGAGCGCCGCAACCCCAGAGTCGTCTGTGACTGGACCTAACGGTTAGGGGTCCCTTTACCTTTTTAGAGCACTTTAGGGTGACAAATTCACTTTAGCACTTAGGGAAATGCACTAAAAATGTAGATTATTGTTTTTTAAAATCTCTTACATTTTTCATATATAACAAAAACATGTAAGAAATTACAATATGTAGAAGTCATATTCGGTCTGGTTTGTCTGATATACAATACTAACTTTTGGAAGGAGGTTAAGCCTGGGGTCTGGTTTCAGAAAAATATAGACAACTACAAAACTTAAAATCAAACACCTATCAGAGTTTAAAACTAAGCCCCACATCGATCCTTCCCTAACACCGGCATGGTTAAGTATATTTGTTGAGCAAAATTCAGTTGTGAAATATAAAGAGATGTTACCAATACTATTGACTGCAGTGAGACAGGTAATAGCAAGAAATTGGAAAGCAGAAGATGGAGGAACATTTCAAGAATGGAACGTTTTCCTGGCGCAATATGCTGCAATACAAAGCTTGACAAAGCAAGTACAAACAGCAAGACAAATGTGGAAGTTGATTTTGTAGGACGGTAGGACAGGTTCACCCTATGGTCAATAACTAGTGAAACTGGGACCTCAACACCAGCTTCCCAAGAGCTTTCCTCTAGAGCAGTGGTTTTCAACCAGTGTGTCGTGGCACCTTGGGGTGCCTTGAATGATGGTCAGGGGTGCCACAGGCAACACTGGCCTCTGTCCCTCTTTCCTTCCCTCCCTCCTCTGATGCCCTCTTCCGCCTCTGCCTCCCAAAGGCTTTCATGGCTGTTTGTTGCAGTAGCCCTGACTACAAGCTCCCCTGGAGAATGGTGCCTTTGGGGCTGGCTATGAGAGAGGAGAAAGGGAGACTGAGGGAACACTCCACAAGAAGAAGAAGAGTTTAGATTTGATATCCCGCCTTTCACTCCCCTTCAGGAGTCTCAAAGGGGCTAACATTCTCCTTTCCCTTCCTCCCCCACAACAAATACTCTGTGAGGTGAGTGGGGCTGAGAGACTTCAGAGAAGTGTGACTAGCCCAAGGTCACCCAGCAGCTGCATGTGGAGGAGAGGGGAATCGAACCCGGTTCCCCAGATTACGAGACTACCGCTCTTAACCACTACACCACACTGGCTCTCAGGGTGTTCGAAAAGGGGCTGCTGGCTCTGCAGGCAAGGGGTGACATAACTGGGCTCCTGAGCCCCACAGGGGTGCTACAGAAAGAATGTAGTTGGTCAAGGGAGCTGTGGACTCAAAAAGGTTGAAAACCTCTGCTTGATGTATTGAACTAAAACAATGCGTTGCTCTTCACATTCTCCTTATGTATTATGTATTATGTATTATGTATTATGAAAATAGGATAAAGCAAAGATTGATGTATATAACCTCTGAGCAGGCAAATCAGGATGATTACTCAATGTCGTATAGCCTCCCTGCAAACAAATCAGAACAAATTTCCCACACCTGATGTGGCAGCTCTGTTGTCTGTTCCAAAATTTGCAATGCACTCAGGGGACGCAGGTGGCGCTGTGGGTTAAAGCCTCATCACCTAGGACTTGCCGATCGAAAGGTCGGCGGTTCGAATCCCTGCGGTGGGGTGCGCTCCCGCTGCTCGGTCCCAGCGCCTGCCAACCTAGCAGTTCGAAAGCACCTCCGGGTGCAAGTAGATAAATAGGGACCGCTTACCAGCGGGAAGGTAAACGGCGTTTCCGTGTGCGGCTCTGGCTCGCCAGAGCAGCGATGTCACGCTGGCCACGTGACCCGGAAGTGTCTCCGGACAGCGCTGGCCCCTGGCCTCTTAAGTGAGATGGGCGCACAACCCCAGAGTCTGTCAACACTGGCCCGTACGGGCAGGGGTACCTTTACCTTTACCTTTTACAGCTTATCAATCAATCAATCAATCAATCAATCAATTAATTAATTACCTGCCCTTCGCTCTGAGGTCCCAGAACAGGTCACAACATTAAAACACAATATTCAAAACAGTTTAAAACAATATTCAATAACTACTTGTGATCCCTGATTTCATGAAGCAAACATGTATGTTCACTTATACCTGCATTTGAGTAGTAACTATGAAGCCAGACACCTTTAATTCTTGTAATCAAACCAGGTACAGAATACCAGTTTATGAAACACTAAAAATAAATAATTAGTAATATTAATATTTATAATTACTATTGTTGCTACTGTTACACCTAAAACTCCTAGTGGTTCATCATGACGCAATGCAAGTGAAACATTCATACATGAAAACAGGTATGTGAAAACTTTTCCAAAAGCTATGAATTGATAATATTGAGTAATTAATGTGCATCCCAAATGCTTGAACATTCAAACTGGAAGTGACTTTTGTGGGAATAAAATAAAAAAAATAAATCCTTCCAGTAGCACCTTGGAGACCAACTAAGTTTGTTATTGGCATGAGCTTTCGTGTGCACGCACACTTCTTCAGATACACTGAAACAGAAGTCACCAGACCCTTACATATAGTGAGAGGGTGGGGAGGGGTATTACTCAGAAGGGTGGTGGGAATGGGTGATTGGCTGATAGGTGTGGTAAAGCAGTTGACGACTGTTAATGACTGCAATTGGTCTTACAGGAAAAAGCAAGGGGTGAGAAGGTGAAAAATGGCTTTGTCATGTATTATGAGATAAGAATCCCATGTCTCTATTCAGACCAGGTCTCTCCATGGTTTTAAGTTTGGTAATAAGTTGTAATTCAGCAACTTCTCTTTCCAGTCTATTTCTGAAATTATTTTGTGGGAATGTTCAGGGTGGCAGGAGATGATATCCTTCCTAACTTGCACTACCAAGTTCCTTTACTTAGCAGAGTTTACATTCCCCTTCTCACACATGGCAGAAAACTAGTTGCAAACTCGTGTACACAATTCAATCTGGCTTGTCCAGATTGAAATGTGTTTTAATATTTTTTCTGGTAAGACCCTTGAATCCCTACTAAAAGAATAAAGACACCACAGTCTTATTAATAAGCAATAAAAAGAAATTTTACTCACGATCAGGCAGAGAACAGTGTGATCCCTGAAGGCAGGCTTAAGGCTTAAAGTTACATGCATATACAAACAGGTTTACCCAATATGTGGGTTGACCTAATGACTGCAGTTAGCAGGCTGGGAAGTTCGCAGGATGAAAGGAAGATGGAGGAGAGAGTGGCAGCATGCCTTGTCCTTTTACCAGGTCTGGAAAAGTCACACCCACCCACTAGTCACATGCAAGGAAGGATGCGCCAGGCCAGGAGGAACAGGAAGTTTCGACTGGCTGGACCAAACATTCCCTTGCATGTCCACTCTAGGAAAACAAGGAATGTTGTATTTGACTGCTTCCAGTGGATTACATCGCACAACTTTGCCGCAGAAGACCAGTGATTGAGATAAGGAAACAGTATTGTAAAACAAATTTTTGCTCTAATGGGAATTGTGCTCGCCCCAAACCAAGCTCCCACACCACGAATGAATCTGCCCACTGCAACATGAATTTCAATGTACATTCTTTCTGTAGAAGCTTCCTCTAACCACTATATTGCACATTTGTACACACTACGCTGCGTTCAACTTACAATCTCTGTGAGCAAAGCTACCTTTACCTGTTAGTGTCACTTAGTAATAGCTGAACACTTGGTCACGAAGTTTGTTTGTTGGAAGTGGTAAATTTTCAACCACTGATTTCCTGGGTTCACCACTAGTGTAGATGAAAGAGATAATGCTGATTTCTCAGAATCCTATTTCAGTAGCCATTTGTCTGATACTTGGAAGTAACTTAATTTTCAGGTAAGAGCTCCCCCCATCTTCTTCACCAAGTGCTTTGAAAACTGAAGGAGAAAGAAACAGCATTGAAATAAACCACTCAGTGGCATAGCGTGGGTGGTGGCGGCACAGAGGCAGTTGCCCCGGGTGCAAAATTGTTAAGGGGGTGTAAAATTTCAACGCCCAGTGTTGCCTCAATACAGCTATGAACTTCTGTTCCTGGGCTCCATTGAAAACAGCTTCTCTGTGTGAACCAGGAAGTGACCTCTAAGGACAATGGAACAACTCTTCTTATTTCTGTGGCTGCGATCTCCTGAGTGACATGGATGCCGCTAGGCATTTCAAGGTGCATAAGTATTCCATCTGTTTCCCTCTGGCCCTCTCACCCCCTCCATGCAGCCCCGGGCACTGGCAACCCACGCTACATCACTGTATAAGCCACAGGGATGGCACTGGAATTCAACAACATCTGGATGGCTGAAGCTTCCTCATCCCTCCTCTAAAATCATCTTGCCCAATCCTTGTGCCATCAATTGTTAAAATTACTATCTCCTCTCACCTCCATCAATGCAAATGTGTGCATTTCAGAAATATAATGGAAAGTTTGGGGGGGAAGCACTGAATTCAGATAAGCTCAAGGATTCCCCTTTGGCTTTTCCAGACAAGCATGTTGTTGTGCAACAAATGTGATGTTCCAACTCATTTGTCATTGATGAGATGCCCCTTTCCACAACAAAGCATTTCTCACTGAGACCATACTTCTGTTGTAGAAAATCCACATTTCCACCACTACTCCTTCCAGCGCCAACGTATTGTAAGATTTAGTTGCTGGGAAATTGTAGTAGTTTCCCCACCTCTCTCCCCCACCACCAGGAGACATACAGTAGCTCTTGCCATAGGCAACCTCCTGTAGATTTTCACAAGTGTCATGTGATTTCCACATCCATGAGTTGGCATTACTGGATGTATGCACGCAGATTGTCTCATACAGATGGCGAGCATCACGTCCACATCTAGTCTGGATTTTTCAAGGTTGCTTAAGATGAATAAGAGAAATGACAGGAAAAACATGAAACGATGTTAAGATAGCCTTAGGAGGTTTTGAGTAACAGGTATAACGAAACAATTAAGGATAAGAGTAAAAGCATCAGCACAGGAGAAGTGGGAAGTCAAAAAGGAAAATATAAGTGAATGATATATTGTATGTGAAGTAAATTTGTTAATTTTTTAAAGGAAAAAACCCCTAATAAAATTAATTTTAAAAAGATGAGTAAGCAAAACAGGGTGTTTTAAACAGTTTTTTTTTTGTATTGTTTAAAATATGTCAATATTCTGCAAGTGGCTGTGACAGCCTTTGTAAAATAAACACTGCAGTATATATATATACATACATACATACAATCTTCTCTGAATCGTTTTTATGCTACCTTATGTTCAATGAAGATTAAGGCAGTTCACCATCATATTAAAATGCACTTATAACAAAGACACAAGACATTAAAAAGAGAAATAAATAATATGCAAAAATAGAACACGATGCCACAGTGTTCATTACGCAGGTTATGTCCCATATATTTGAGGGTGTCTGTGAAATGACATTTGCCCCTTAGTGACCTTTGTCTTTCTCATACTTTCCCACCTTCTGTTGCAGGGGTGAAGGACCTTTTTCAGTCCATGGGCCACATTCCTTCATGGGTAACTTTCCAGGGGCCACATTCTAGCAGCAGGTGGGACCAGGTGAAAAATGCAAGTGGGGCATCTCTTACCTTTGTACAGTATGTTATCTTCATGTCATGAAAACGCCAGAGATTTCTACACCACCCACCCAGGAAAGCAGGAAGAGTTACCACAGCTCAGGGACAAATGATTTGAGGTTGTCAAGCATGGCTGGTGAGGGGTGTGGCTTCTGGAAGGGGTGTGGCCTGCAGAGATCCTCCTAAGGACCAGATGGGAAGACCTAGAGGGCTATAGTCATCTCACAGGCCTGAAGTTACCCACAGTTTTTTTTAAGGAGTGTTGTTGTTGTTTGCATTTAAAGTCCACCTTTTTGTTTTAGGAGTTCAAGGAGGGGTACCTGGTTGTCCCCTTCCTCATTTAATACAAACAGCAACCCTGTGAGGTAGATTAGGCAGTGACTGGCCCAAGATCACCCAGGGAGCTTCATGGCTGAGTGGGGATTTGAAGCCCATTCTGCCAGGCCCTATTACGGTACTCTAACCACTACACCACATGGGCTCTCACTGTCTCACAACAGTCAAAAAGTAGAATGTGCACTCCTAGAGGTGGGGACCTGTCTATCTCATATAGCAAAGTGCCTCTGGTGGGGGACACATGGTGCTCCTTCTGGGGTAGTTTGTCCACCATTGGTCCTCATCCTACACTCATATCTCACCTGTGGCTCCTAGCAGCTCTCAGCATGTGACAGCAGCCACACCCCAGGAACGGCTTCAACTGGCCAGCTAAACCAGGTGAGGGTAGCTGATGGGTGAGTTAGGGACTTGTCTTGCATGAGAAGACAGGCTCTGGCGGACTGAGCGAATGAGACCATTAGTGGGTCCAATGGTCAAGAAGGCGGTTTCTGCTTGTGCTGTAGAGGGATGTGAGGGGCAGATGGGGCTCATCAACCTGGGTAGGCAACACATCTAGGAAAGGGAAAGATCTGATCCTAAACCTCCACTGTCTTGTGGGACATCTTCAGGAGAAGAATAGGCTAAGGAATAAACCCTACACAAATTCAGAGTGGAGTCCGTAAGATGGTTGGACTCTTTCCAGCAACTCCTGCAGCCAAGCTGGTGCCAAATATATTGCTCTGCTTTCCTTTGGACCACATCAGCGAGGCTGAGGGGGGGTCTTGTCGTTTGAGCAGCCCAGGACCCCATACACACTGCCCAGGCTTGCGCCCAAGGGAGGTCCATTCAATGCTGCTAATGCACCGGTTTGACTTCACCCCCAGAGGCACACTCCATTGTCTCTCGAGGCAGACAGATGCCAACAACAATATATGCATATATAGCATCACTAGGTGGCCAAATAAAGAAACGAAGAGTCCAAATCATTATAGGGCTGTCTTTCCTAAGAACACAAATGGCTGCTAGTCTTTTACTGTGTGAAAGATGAAACCGGTAGGATTTCAGATAGGCAGCAACTGTGTCAGGGAACAACATATTTTGACTCACACTGTCCTCTAGTGGTATTTGCTCAGTCACATGCTAAATTGTGGACAGATGGGATGAACTTGAATAGATGAAGTGCCTGAGGGTCTGGAGAACAAGAACCATGTTTTCCCTTCAAATTTCTGCTTGGTGAGGCAGCAACAGACGACACACGTGTTTAGGCATGTGCACGCACATGTCCACATTGCCATGTGATCCTCTGTTTCCCCAAAGCGGTCCAGATTGTGGGGTTTGTTTGGATGCTGATTACCACTCTGGAAAAGGAGAGGGTTGCACTTTTCATCTGGTCAACTGGCATTCAGGGTGATCTTTTGCATGTCTGGCCACACAAAACTGCACCATACACACATCCCCACACTGGTCTGCAATGCAGAGAGCAGTGGGGGTATTGTGACACAATTGAGAGCTGACAGGAGCAGCTGTGGCAGGGAGGGACAGTGGACAAGCGACTTTTTGCAAGGGACCTTTATCGAGGTGGAGTAACAAAGGCCATTCAACTTATTTCTTGACCAGCAGAGGCAGGAAGTTTCAGAGTCAGAGGTGCCTCCGTCCCCTCTCGCATTGTAAATACCACAATAATAAATTAAGTAACTAACCATTTGTTGCCCATTCGTGACTTCCAAAATCAGCTGCCGTGTGAGGCAAGCTGATTCATCTTGCGTAACTGTAGAGATACACTCTGTTTAACTGAAATCGCTTTGCGCGTCGAGGTCCCCAAGACACCCCCCCCCCAAAGAAAAACACAATTGACACTTAATTTTTGTTTAAGGTTTTTGGCATAATTTTGGCCACAACTTTATTCAAATTACAGCAATGTGAGTGGTTGCTTAGGCATTGGTAGCACTAACTGACCCCGCAAAGTCAGCAAGGGTAAGTCACCTGGGGAGAGAGACGGGACTGAGAACCATGCCTCACCTCTCCCCAGAATGCTCCCAGGGGCTTGTGTGGCCCTAGCCCCTTGCCAGTGGGTTTCGGACAAAAGCATGAGGAGCCCCTGGGTTCCTTTAACGGAAAACCCTTGAAGCAGCAGCAGCAGCATTTTGGAGGGGCAGGCACAGCCGAATCCATACCCCTCCACCAACCAATTCCAAGACCAATGCCTAACCGCAAACCTTACAAGTTGTGACGATTTGCTACGCAGTAGGCAAAAACCAAGTGGCACACACTAATCAGCCAAATGGACAAAATTCCTACCAGGCCCCTGCCCCAAAGCAGACGTCTCAGTGGCCAAAACGCTTCCATTTCCTCTCCATGCTGCTTAACTGTGAATATGTATGTGGCGTCTTCTCTCTCATCCTGCAAAGAAGCCACTTCATCTTTTCTCCCAGAAGTCTGTTCAAATATTATAACTGCGTTTTCTCACATTCATCGTTCCGTATCCCTTCCTCTTGCTGTCCTTCCTCTTCTTCTCCTACACAGGTAGATGGGCAAACTGGCAGTTCCACAGATAGTGTTGGTCTCAATCAGCCCCGGCTAGCATGCCCAATGGTCACGGATGATGGGATATGACATCCCAACAATCTTTGGGGGAGGCACATGTTCACCACCCCCTACTCAAGTGTCTCCTTCAATAGCAATATTTTTTAATCAGAAGCTCCTTGCTTATGGAATTCTGTGAATCGCCCTGAGATCTACAGGTATAGGGTGGTATATGAACTTATTAAATCATCATCATCAAGGTATGTGTGTATATATGTGTATACACACACACACCATCAAAATTCTGTTTACTTTCTTAGCCTACACTGTAGGGCTAGAAGGCACACCACTTTCTTTCACTGTTTTCGTCTGAAAACCAATGGCTTCCAATGCTGGGGCGATTCTTCTGAAATGATCTAACATCTTGAATGGATAGTTCGTGCAGGTTTAGCACTCTTAAAAGTGTCATGTCTCTAGCAACAATTCTGTGTTAATTGCAAAGAACATTTGTCCCTTGAGAATTATGAATCAAAATTCATCCCTCCCCCCCCCCTTTTTTAATTTACAGATATTGAACTTTCGTCTAACTTGACCTCATTCGGACCACATGTCCTGTTTTATTCCACAGATGTGGGTTTTTATTAGTGTGAGTCAGAGAAGCAGAATTGCATTCTTCTCTCCCTCCCCCCATAAACTTAGGGTAATCTATCTTCCTATATAGGATATTGCCATGGTAACCTTGGTGTTACTAGAATGACCTAATACAATTAACTGGGCCCTATTCAGGCAAAATTTCCTTCTCACAGACCTTTGGTTTCCCCAGTACCCTTATTTCCTCTTCTCTTAACAGTAGACAGAATACTTCGTGTTTAACCACTCAGGAATGATTCATACACCAACTACTTTGATGTGATTCTGCAGGCACCAATGAACTTACTTTAGTATAAATGGTCTGTCAGCTGCTCCTATAAATTCAAGATCTTCTAGAGACACAGCACCAACTGACAGGAAGTTAAGTATTACCAGGTTGGATGTACCAAAAATGAACTCAACGGGGCTTACTTCTATTGCATGCATGTATAGGATGCACTGTTAAGAGTCCAATCCTGCATCATGAGGGCTTCAGTGGGATTTTAGCAACCTAACTGGACTCAGGATTGGATCCTTAGAGCTGGTTCACAATATAGTCATCATCATGTCTCATCATTGCTTATTCAGCCTTGATGACTCAGCTGAATGTGAGAACCACCTATCTCCACAGAGGGGGGAAATGTCATGTTTCAGATGATAGGAATATGAAAAGTCTGTCAGTGGTGTTTGGTCTGTGGTGGCTGATACAGCCATGTAAATAGTAATAGTAGTAGTAGTAGTAGTAATAATTTATACCCTGCCCATCTGACTGGGTTTCCCCAGCCATTCCTGGTGGCTCCCCACAGAATATTAAAAACACGATAAAACATGAAACATTAAAAACTTCCCTAAACAGGGTTGCCTTCAGATGTCTTCTAAAAGTCAGATAGTTGTTTATCTGCTTGACAACTGATGGGAGGGCGTTCCACAGGGTGGGCGCCACTACCGAGAAGGCCTTCTGCCTGGTTCCCTGTTAACTTCACATCTTACAGTCAGGGAACCACCAGAAGGCCCTCGGAGCTGGACCTCAATGTCTGGGCTGAACAATGGGGATGGAGACCCTCCTTCAGCTGTACTAGGCCAAGGTCAGTACAGTGGTACCTCAGGTTACGAACAGTCCTGCTTACAAACGCTTTGGGTTACGAACTCCACAAACCTAGAAGTAGGTGTTCCAGGTTGCAAACTTTGCCCTGGGATACGAACGCAATCCGCTTCTGGGGCCGTGGGAGACCTATGTAGGGAATGCGCACCTCGGGTTAAGAACGCTTCGGGTTAAGAACAGACTTCTGGAACGAATTAAGTTTGTAACCTGAGGTACCGCTGTATGATGTTATGCTGAGCAAGCAAGTAGTTTTCATTCCCCAGGTCTACTGGTGTGTCAGCACAGTCTCATATTCCTTGAGAAGGACCCAGGAGATGAGGAGACTTAGGCAGCTGTGGGAAAGGCCTTCAGTCTCCACAACTGCCTCAGACCTACCGAGAAGAGTTGTCTTGCTCATTAGGCCTGGCACTCCTGGGTAGACCTTGTTTATTCTAATCTGTAGTCAACCCCATGTGATCTATTGTTGGCTTGCTCCTAACAGTGTTCTTCATGGATGTTGGCTGCTCTGTGCTTGTATGAATGAAGAGGAGGTTTAAAATGTGATCAAGGCAAATATAGGGGGGGCATGAATGTGAACTGAGGGATATTCATGAATAGATGAAATCGGTGGAAGCTGGCAGGCTAAAGTTAGTGGACGAAGTCACCAGGCTGAAGGCAGTCGAGGCGCCTGGGTGATCCTGTCAAATGGTAGCCATTTCCAGGTGTTTCTTGCTCCAGACGAACCTTTTAAAGATTGTAGGTGGCCCTCACAATGAGTGAGAGCCACTAGAAAGGGCCTTCCCAGGCCTCTTAAGCCTTCAGATATCTCTGGTCCTGTGCTAAGACAACATTTTCCAAAACTCAGCCAACATGGCGTCGCGTTTCCCCGCATTTGGGGGAAATCGCAAGGGTCAGCATACCTGGAGTGGTGTTTGAGACTCACCCTGAGAAAACCTCCCTCATGCTCAAGATATCTCCCCCGTCTTCTTGCCTGAAGAAGCTTTGGTAATGCTTCCGATTTCTCCAGAGAGCCCCAATCCCCAGCAGAGCAGAACAAATTGCAAATGGATGCTAGGATTCTACAGACTTTGTATATACAAACCCAGGGTAGTTGGGCAGATGGCTTGTTTGGTTCAGGTATAAGGAACACCTTGCAGCAATATGGCAGGTGAAAGCAACAGCAGATCAGGAAAGGGACAATTGCAGTAATTCAGAGGGAACTGATGGCATGATATTGGCATTCGCAATGGCATGGGGTTGAGGGTCATGCAGTGAATATGGAGACCAGGCAGCCTACTGTAGTTAGGACACATTTAAGAACACTACCTGGGGAGGTGTTTTTTTTGGGGGGGGTGGGGGGTTGAGTGAGCATCAGTCCTTCAAATAAGGTGAAGTAAGTCACACAGGAACAAAAAACACACATGTATTAGTCTTTTTTTATTAAAGTATCAAAACATAAAACTTAATAGAAAACAAATTGCTTCTACTGCATTATTAAATGTTCAGAATAAAACAGATACATAAATCCATGCAGTTCTTTCATTCAACAATTCTCCCACTTGGCTTGGAAGCCAGCATCCAAACTGGCCTGGAAGGAGTTTGCCTGTGCCCTGAAGAACAGGAAGGAGCTCAGCTACTGCTGCTGGCTGCCACTGCAGACAGGAGACGTTTAGGCAGCTGAACTCCTTCCTGCCACAGTGCTGTCAGAGTGCCAGAGTCCCCCAGAAGTCCAGCAATGCAACTCTCAAGCAACGCAAACAGATATATAGGATGTATACTATTGATATAATCTTGAGGTATGTGCACTGCACACTTACTCACATACGCAACCACACACACACAACCACACACGAGGAAGCAGCCACAGCTGAACCAAGATTATCTTTGAAAAAGTAGCAGTGCCGTTGTAAACATTTGGCATGCTCGCTAAAGTCATTTGTGTTTCAACCGAAGCAGCAGCAGCAGCAGCAGCAAGACGCCTGCGTCATTTTAAATAGGCTGTAGAACCACAATATTAAAACACCTCTCAAAAGGGAAAACTGCATTGAGAGCTAACAAAGACTCTATGTATGAGAACATCATACATGCAACAGAGTCCATTCTTTTATTATCATTTTCTGAATTGCTTTTGGAAACACGTTAAATACATAGACAAAGCAGGGGTCCTTTGATACAGCACAGGTGATGGGCAGGGACCGTCTCTGGCTAATGTTGGCAGCTCCTCATACTAGCCTAGGGTGTAGATTCCAAGAAGCCCTTCCATGTTCGAAAAGTGCATTTGTTCATGGAAGGTCTAGTTGCTACAGAAGGGATAGCGAACCTGTGTCTCCCTAGAGATTAACTCACAGCATCCCTGACCATTGGCTGAACTGGCCAGGGAGCTGCTAGGAATTGTGACAACATCTGGAGGGCCACAGACTCCCCATCCCAGCACTAGAGCACACCATGAGAAAAGCAAAACCAGATCCAAATATGCTCTTTTGCTTGCAGAGCGGGAAAACAGCCTGACTGTTACAGAGTGCATTCACATTGCTACCTAAGACTGCAGTGATGTCTTTCCAGCACTCTCCCCATGACCACCCTACCCCCAGCTGTTCACATCAGCACGGCTTCATTGTTTCTGTTTGTGTACATGCCAGAGGTTGATTCTGGTGGGGGTGCCTTTACCCCATGCAAAGGTATTCCCCCTTTGGCCAGAGACAAATTCGGAAAGCCTTAAGGACTCCACTTGGTGTGAAGCTGGTTTGAGCAACAATGCATCAGACGGCAACATTTCACAAAGAAGTGCAGGGGACATGTGCATTTGGGATAATGCTGTGTGAACATGGATTAAAAACCCAGCACTAAGCACACACAGGAAATGGGAGTGTGAATGCAGCCATAGTTTTCTTCGTTCTTTGGATCTGGCCTGCAACATCCCACAATCAACAGCACCGTATCACTTTTAGGGAGCGACAACATTAGATATTGAAGACGACCGAGTACTGTCTAGAATATATATTCATAATTACAGGAACCCAATCAATTTCCCCCCAATAAGGTTCTTGATAGCAGAATTGCACATAGTTAACATAGTAAATAAACTCTCTTCCCCCCTCCCTCCCTCTTCCCACGCATCCCTCCCCAACCCAGTACATTGCACAGTCAACGCAGAGGCCTTGGGGAGGGGTTCCTGCTGTCCAACATGACTTGAGGAACAGCTCACAAACAGCAAAGTGAATTTACTCTGCAGGAAGAAAAATCACACTCTGATGAGACAGAATTTGGCCCGCTTCCTTCCATTTTTTGTTACATGAAATATACATTTGAAACACAGCATTGGACATTATAATATATCCAAATTGCTGAAAGTGTATTAAGTACTTCTGTTGCAGAATGTAAAAAACAGAGAGATAAAACAGGCAGCAGGCTCAAGTATACCAGCCACAGATTGACAGTAAAAACCTATGCATGTCTCTACTTGGAAGTCCCATTGCATTCAATGAGCCTTCCTCCCAGCTAAGTGTGTACTATATAGGATTATAGCCTTTGAAAACTATTGTTCTGAGGTACGATGTTTATGTGGGTGTGTTTTAACACTGGACAATGTGGATGAAGGATTTTATCCTGCAAACGCCTTTGTCTACTGCATTGATTACATAATTAAATTTAGATCCCAGCAGACTAAAACTAGAAATAATACTTCATAACAGAACTGCAAAGTGTTTGGGCAAAAATAAGGATTCTGCATACAGAAATCAGATTTGCAAAATTAAAATTCCTATTCTTGTGACTCAGGTTCCTAAATTCAGTGTTTGAATACTGAGTGGGGTTTGTCTCAGAGAGTGAAGTGAGCTCTTTTTCCCCGGTAAGGTGTTTGTTATTATAGTAAAAAGTTAGAGTTTAACTAAAGCATCTACCTCACAATCTGTGCACTACTTAGGCATATCAGTGATAAATAAAAGGTGATTGAGGAGTCCAGAAATCCTCACAGAAGGAGGGGTGAGAAATGCCAACAGGTGACAAATGGCTTATTGAATAGGAAGGGGCACCTGAAATTAACTCCCTCAGCTACCAAAACGATCTGCACTGTTGGAGTTAATAACATGAGTACAGGGTGCTTGAGCATTGCTCACACTAGACTTGGGGTTTCTACCCCCAGATACCCAGATTACCATTCTGTGTAAATGGTATGACAACCAGATGAGTAATCTATGCAAAAAGCCTTACAGGGAACAAAGGATGGACCACAACTCAAGTTGCAGAGCCATGCTTTGAATGTATCCATGCAAGGTGCTGTGGGGTTGAGAGACAGCAAGTAAGCTTCAGGTATCAATGTGGACCAACACTCTAACCACAAGCTGTCTGCACGACGACAGGGAAGCTGCATCTCCAAGCCTGCTATTCAGCTGTTGACAGACCTACTTGGCTACTTTTAAGTCTCTTTTCCTAGCACAGCTGTAATTGTCATGGGACAGTTTTGCAAATACATGCAGTTAATGCACCCACAATCATTCCTTTGTGCAACTTGAGAACCACCAGAATTTCTTGCTCTGAAAAAAAAAAAAAGGGTGGTGCCCAGGAAAGATTTGCAAGTTCTGGATTCATGAGGTGGTAGCCCACAAATCAAGAGAGGAGGATTAATTTAACATCTATGTCGATCGTGTCACTGTTTTGTATGTTATGAAGTCCTTCCGAATACTGTACATGATGTGACTCATAAAGTGGATTCTCAAAGGGGAATTCCCCTTTCTTCAAACCAGCCAAGGGAAGGGGTAATGTTCCAGCTTGATACATTCAGACTTTTTTCTATCTTTTTTACAGAAGCTGGTGCCTGTCATATCACCCACAAATCACCCCCAATGTGAGTCATCAAAAAACCCACAGAAAGGCTTCCGTGAAAACAACAATACAAAGAGAGCGTAAAGCTCGGTTTAAAAAACATTGCACTAGGATATAGAAACACAGTCATTCCCGTTATATCGCAATGCCTTTCGGAATTGAAAGCAGCATTCTGAAAGTTGCCAACCTCTTTCTTTTGAAAGTACAAAGCAAAAGAAAAAACGAAACGAACAGCCCACGCTATCTAACATTTCCTACCCCAATCGAGGACAGATGGGGAGGGTCCATTCAGCTTGGCTGTCCATAAGATGTGCATTACAGCGAGTCCTAGTGTTCTACTCAAGTGCAAGTACCACATGCCGTCAGGGGTTTAGCAAGTCTGTAGCTGTACGGCTTCTAGGAACAGCAAGTATGGCAGATACTAAAACCTGAATCACAGCTAAGCTAGCGCAAGCCTTTTCTTCTTAGCAATGTCATCTCCTCTGCCTTCTCTCGACTAATGGGAGACCACAAATACAAAGATACCTTCTCTTATGGCTTCTGGCTTGGGGTGATGTGCTGGGGTGTAATTTTTTGGTGTCAGAGGCATGCCCTAGGGGCACCTAGCATTGTCATTTAGCCTTGCAGGGTTCCTTCTTTGATCTGCTGAATGAAGAGGTTCCTTTCGTCCTCCGGCGTCCTCCCGTTCTGGGCCCGGACGATGCAGGTGGGCCTGTGCAGGTTAAGCATGTAGATCAAATGCTGCTTCTCGTTCTTCAGCTCCTCAATCTGAGCCTTCAGTTCTGCATTGATGGTTTCCAGCTTCTCCGATTCCTAGGCACAGGAAAAGAGGGTAAATATAAAAGCGGAAGTTCTGAACCATTCTTCTGTTAAACACACAAACGCACACCTCCTCTTTCGCATCTTCTGTGCCCAGATAGCATCCGACTTACCTTCTGCAGACATTCCGTCTTCTCCTTCTTTTTGTTTCGACACTTGGCTGCTGCAATCTTGTTCCTTTCCCTCCGTCGCCTTTTCCTTTCATCTTCAGGCGCACACTAGAGGAAGATTCAGAGAGAGAGGTAAATTGGTTGACTTTGGGCACATCCAGATGATGTATCAATATTGCAAGTGGGCCAAGTTTATACTTAATTAGTTATCAGCATCTCCCCCAAGTGTACCATGGAGCTATGACTCCTTCCCAAGAGCACATGATTCAGAAGTACATGCAGTGCACACCAAGGCTCCAGCTTGGCACTAACGCAGTTGCAGCCTTTCACAAAGCCACTTTCATTCAAATACACACAGATCATTGTCTGTGATGGGGTGGGGACTCCTGCCTTATGTATAATACAGTTTTCCTATTGGAAAGTTCATTGAACAATTATCTACTGGTTTTAGTTCCTCCCCACCCCCCTGCTTTCTGTTTTGTTCTTGTTTAAATAGAACGCCATTACTGAATGTGAAAGCAAAACAAGCAATTAAAAGAAGGAGCACCTCTGCTTTCAAAACAGACATTTCCCCAGGTCTGTCCGAAACCATGACTGTGTCCAGCGTGGAGGACATCCTGTGCGACAGGCACTTGTTCTGGATGGCAAATCTCAATTCTTCTTTCACCAGCGGAGTTAGATTTGTGAAGTCTTCAAAACCCAGGGACACCGAAGGAGACAGGCATGGGACAATGGCAGTGGCGCTGACTTCCGAAGCAGACACCTGGCCAGGGTGTTGGAGCATCATTTTGCTGAAAAAGAAGAACAAGAATGACTCTAATGACTCTTTCTGAATTTATCAGGACTCTCTCTCTCTCTCTCTCTCTCTCTCTCTGTGTGTGTGTGTTTGTTTGTCAGATGATCGTTTAACTCTCAACTAAGACCTGAATTAGAAAATATGACTTTTGGATGTGGAATAATTCCTCAAACTCTGGGCCGTGACCTGTAATTATATCTTGTTAGAATGGTTGCCCATGAATTGTATCCAAGTAAGACCTACTCAGAGTAGGTCTGTTGAAATCAATGGGCTTAAGTCAGTCATGCCCATGTGATCATTTCAATGGATCTGCTCTAGGTACAACTTAGTTGGATATATATATATCTTAGTTCAATATACAGTACACGTTTATTTAATCCTGACATTTCTATCTTGCCCTTCCTGCAAGGAGCTCCAGGAAGCATACATGGCTCCCCCTCCCTGCTGGCCACATGACCCTGAAGCTGTATGCTGGCTCCCTCGGCCAATAAAGCGAGATGAGCACCGCAACCCCAGAGTCGTCCGCGACTGGACCTAATGGACCTAATGGTAAGGGGTCCCTTTACCTTTAAGCTTCATGACTGAGTGGGGCTTTGAACCCTGGTCTCCCAGGCCCTAGGAGACTCTAACCAGTACACCACATTGGTGCTGTCTCTCCACACACACACACACACACACACACACACACAATTACACAAAGCACCCTTGATAAACAACTTAAATGCAACTATAAACCGACAATATAACTCAATAGGAAGCAATTCAAAACTAACATTGCCAGGTTTTTTGTACCATTTGGTATAATACTGCCACATACTGGCAGCTGGGTGAGCAACTTCTAACCAAACAGGAAATGTGAGACGCAATATATAAGTTATATAAGTTACATGGGATTTTGTGCAATAATTGCACCACAAGTTGAACTGGGTCACTTGTGCCGATTAATTAATCTTCCAGTCTTATGTTTAGACTGGAAGGGATTCGCCCAGTGTTTGTGCAGTTTAGGTGTGTCAGATACACTAAATCAGTGCACCCAGTGCTCAAGAAATCTCTCGCCTGCAATGTGGCTCATTCGCACATGCAGCTGCACATATATCCAGCCATAGGAATCTATCACAGGAGTCATCCTGAGACACTCCATTTTATTAGAGGAAGCAATAAAACGCTGCAAAATCTTATTAACAGCAAAATCTATCACAATTAGCTTCGTAATACATAAGCCAATTACTGCCTCTGGGCATTTGTGTACATAAATGAAGCCATCATGCTGTCAAACTAGATTTGATCTATGCAGTATCCATTGTAATTATAGCTTCAGGGAATAGTTGGAGTTCATTATGGTCTCCCACGCCAGTGGAAGTTGCACCCTTCTGCACTGGCAGTAGATAAGTGTGCTTAAGGAAAAAAATAAGATTTGAAGGCACAGCTTGAAGCGGCAAAACAAGACACACTGCCCTTGCTGCTATCTACAAACACATTTCTTCATCCTGCACCCCAACAAGGCAGCAGTATTGTCACAGTTCAATGACACGTTCCAATCAGGCAAAAGCACTTGAGAGTGCAGCGCAGGGCTGATCTGGGGAGAAGCTCATGGGCCAGACAGACAGCTCTGAAGATTCACATTCAGACCTCAGGCCACAGGTTCTTCAGACCTGATACAGATAGTTACGTTTGTTGGTCCCACACAACTGAACAACGTAAGGGTTTTATTTTTATTTCAACACAAAAGTAAGGATTTTATGATGTGCAAAGGGAATCCTAGGCATACCCCCTCCCAAAAAGCAACAACAGTAGAAAACCAAAAGTTTATTGACCTCCTGATTATGAGAGCGAAGATTTCCTGGAATTGTTTGTTATTTCCATAGACCTTGAGAAACTTATGTAATTCTGCAGAAATCCCCCTGGCCATGGTGAGTCACACCTCAGAAATGTTGGTCTCCTTCAATCCTCCATAGAGGTAGGAGATAACTCCAATCAAACCAAGACAACAAAAGGGCCTTCAGTTTCCAGGTTATCCTTTTGTTTTCAGCTCAGAAGACGGTAATGAAAAGTCGATCAAAGTGGTAAACAAAAGTGGTGTGCCTTAACTGACGTCTTTAATTGATTATAGAGATTGCTTAATTCTTCACAGATTAATCTACCCATTTCCCAGTCATATCTTAATAAGACAGGTCTATGAACTTGTTTTCTAAAAACAAAAACCAGAATGCCAAGATTTTTTTACAATGCCAGTGTTCTGGGTAATTATATGCAGAGTGGGGGGGGGTACACAGAGTCCCCATTTATAGGCTATAAATTATAGCTATGTTTAATAGGCACTTCATGCCAATTCTTGGAGCCCCATTCATTATGTTGGCACTACTGTTGGCATCAACACAAAATTCTGAGGATTTGGGGAATGGCCAAGGTTTCGTTGCACCAGTCCCCTGGCAGAGAAACAGCTGAGAATGCTGGCAGTAATGTGGGACTCTGGAGAGAATTGCTACAGCTTTCCAAAAACCATACTGCTATTAATGTACATTCTCAGCTGTGTTTCAGACAGAATCCTGCAAAGAGGTCTAGGCTGACAGACTCATCCAAAGATACCGCAGCGAGTTCCATACCTGAGAAAGCAGGAACCAGAATCTGGGTTTCACACATCCAAGCACAATCCCCCCCCCCCGTCCCAATGTCTCTCTACTAAATATTATTTGCTGCTGTAGTTTCTGTTTGATGAGCCGTCATGTACAGTCCATCGAACACAGCAGTGCTTGGTGCCCATGTTGACCGATAGGGCAGAAGGCAAGGAGGCAAACAGTAGGGGGAGCCAGATCCAACAACAGGCAGAGGCAACTAATTCCATTGTCACCATCCTCTTCCTTGCTGAATTTTGCAAGAGCAATACCAAGACTTAAGGAGTAGGAAGCTGACAGGTGCCGTACATAGGAAGTCAGGTAGGTGGGGTCTGCCTCCACCGATGTAACTGTGTGGGTCCCAAGCTCAAGGAATGGAGGATGCCTTGTTTGTTAAAGTCACTTGAACACAAAGAACACCTCACACCCGGCAACTGGGCCTCT
This sequence comes from Podarcis melisellensis, assembly GCF_964234715.1. Lineage (NCBI taxonomy): Eukaryota > Metazoa > Chordata > Lepidosauria > Squamata > Lacertidae > Podarcis > Podarcis melisellensis. The sequence goes on along the minus strand of NC_138530.1, from coordinate 25,655,531 downwards.
CTTAAGAGCTGATGCAAGACGATTGCAAGGTCTTTATGCATTCATCTTGTGATCATTCAGTGACACACAGAGGCAGACTGAAACATTCTACAGCCAGATGGAGCCAAATGAAAACATTTCACAGCCAATGTATGCAGTACTGAGCACTGCATTTCCAAATGATTAAAAAGGCAAGATCCTATGGCCTCTCCCCATGTGGTGTTCACATATCAAAGGCTCCCCATTTATTCGTCAACAATTCTGCCTTTTAAACAGGGTGACAGCTAAGCGCAAAACAAAATCAGCTCCACCACACAACTTAAATGTCAGGAGCTGCCTTATATCAAAGAATAATAATAATAATAATTATAGAGTTGGAAGGGACCCTATGGGTCACCTAGCCCCCCCCCCAGCAATGCATATATTTAGCATTTAAATAATGAGTGTTTTATCCTGAATTTCAAAAGACAAGTCATTGGTCCATTTAGTTCAGTATTATCTACTCTTCCTCGACAAGTGAAGGTCTTTGCTACCCCCACCCCAAGACCTACAACCAGAGATATTTTCTTTTAATCTGAGGGCACTTACACATAGCAGTTTATTGTAGATGAGATCCTGCACACAAGCTTTGTGCAACAGCCACGTAACATCCTACTCATACAAAATGTCATCGTATCTTATTTTCTCAATTAATCCAGATTTTCCTTTCCTCCAGAAAATATGAGTTAAAAAAAAACCCACAGAAACAGTAAATGTAGTTTAAAATAGGGCCACTGGATATAGCCCTATTTGAGCCCGGCTAAGGCTGGGGAGGGCGGGATATAAATAAAATTTATTATTATTAATTATTAATTAATTATTATTATTATTACTATTATTATTATAGGATGGCATTTTGACGAGCATGCCGTCACGTGGACTCTGAGGAAAATTTGTGTGCATGAGCAGCATCAAGTCCGCAATAAAGGCTACATGCACAGCATTCATTTAATGTACAATAATTATAGCACATTGCCCACCCCAAGAATTCTGGGAAATGTAGTTTACCCCTACACTTTCCAGCACCCAGAACAAACTACCATTCCCAGAATTCTCTGTGGGTGCTTTAAATTGCTGCCCTGGGCTCCTTCAGGAAAGTGAAATACAGATTCAATTAATATAATTTAAGTATATGGTGTGTACACAGTCCAAACTACCCAGAGATACTAGAGGTTGACCCTGAGACCTTTAACATATGAGGGATCTGCTCTACTGTATCACTGAGCAAAGGCCACCTGCCAGGCCCGGCCCACCCATGAGGCAAGGTGAGGCAACTGCCTCAGGCAGCAGGATGCACAAGGGCAGCAGATCCTGAGGTAGATCTTTATTCCCCGTCTTGTTCCTGAGGTAGATCTTCACTCACTCCTTCTTCCCTGAGAGGGAGGGGGTGCCATTTTGTAATTCGCCTCAGGTGCCAAAATGTCTTGAGCAGGCACTGCCACCCACACCCTATATTTCATGTGGTTCTTCTCTGCATGTTGATCCTTGCCGTGCAACCCTCTGCTGTTCATAGCTTTATTCTAAGCAGCAGGAGAGATTCCAAAAGCTTCTGAGTTCTTTCAACCTGTGCCAATTTGTATAAAAAGAAGGGTTTAAAAGAAGGGTATTCCTGCCGAGATCCTTCAGAGGCCCGCCCACTTTAAAAAAATGATTGCTGCACACATGCAGGCATCCGTAGGCAAAATAAACACAAGCTATTGTACACCTCCCTGCTTTCTCGGGATTTGTGTTTTAGAACTACCATCAGATAATCCAAGGCTATGGGGCACCCTCTACCTTTAAGGCACATTCGAAACACATTCGTTCCCTCAGAGAATTCTGGGCACTGTAGTTTACCCAAAACAGTTACAATTTCCAGCAACCCTTAACAAACTACATTGCCCAGAGTTCTTTGAGGCAGCCTTATATACTAATAGCAGACTCCTTCTCCAAGTGTGAAATCTTATAGGAGGAGGAGGAGTTTGGATTTGATACCCCACTTTATCACTACCCGAAGGAGTCTCAAAGCGGCTAACATTCTCCTTTCCCTTCCTCCCCCACAACAAACACTCTGGGAGGTGAGTGAGGCTGAGAGACTTCAGAGAAGTGTGACTGGCCCAAGGTCACCCAGCAGCTGCATGTGGAGGAGCAGAGACGCGAACCCGGTTCCCCAGATTAGGAGTCTACCGCTCTTAACCACTACACCACACTGGCTCTCCAAAATGGCACCATCCTCTCACATGGAGAAGGTAGCAATAGCCTGAGGGGAACCCCAAGATTTGCGACAGAAGCACACACATTTTTTTTAGGAAGGGGGGAGGCAAACAGCCCAATGAGGACTGGGCCTGCTCAGTGGCTACAGATTGTTTGCTGGCTGTTGGAGTTGAGGTGGCAGGGAATGGAATACAGTATCCTTGAGAAGGGCAAGTCTGGAGGAAAACTGAATAGGAGCGTTCTGTACAGCCAGGTTTGGTTGCAATTCTCTGTTGTGTCATATTTTCCTGTTCATAGCCAGATTTCTGATTCTAATCCCCGAAACCATTTACTCTCAAAGGCTTCTGCTAAAACAAGTGACACATCAAAGATCATGAGGGGAGATCCACACAGTACATTTAAAGTACATTTACCATGCCAGGTGTCCCCACAAAGAATCCTGGGAGCTGTAGTTTGTTAAGGGTGTGCTAAGTGTGGCTCTGTGAGAAGGAAACTACATTTCCCAGTATTCTCTAGGTGCAGTTGTGTGCTTTAAATGTGCACTGAATATCTGTTAGAAGTATGGTGTGGGTCTTTAAAAAACTGGGTCACTTTTAGCTAACTTGGTTGACATTAAAAGATTCGCCTTCACATTAAAAATAGAACAAGGCACACTGACCTGATGCTTCACGTGCCTTTCATTTCAGATATTCTCAGAAACCAAAAGTCCTCATTTTATTTTTTGACTGATACATTTGCTTCCCCACACACCCTGAATATTTTCCCCATCTTGCTGATGCAGTAACCTGTTAACCATAGAAGTTAATCTCCCACAGCTTCAAAAGCAATTAAAGTCCACAAGCACCCTGAACTGAACTTGACCTTTTAAGATTTTTGGCATTGCAGTTTGGCCACATATATCTGCTGCTTTCGAAATGGCCAGCTGTTAATATGATGAAGAAAATCAATAAGGCACCAGAAACCGCTTGCAGTCACCACTTTTTGTGTGTGGTGTCCTCACTAAGCCCCAGCTTAGATGGCAAGTTGGACAAAAGTATTTGCCGTTTTTGCTCACCATCAACCTTATTCAATGCAAAAAGTGTTTCAGAAATTCACATTGATACTCAGCACTCATAATCCCTTTGTGTGGTTTCTCAGCCATCATCAACATTTCACTTTTCAGTTGTTTTGGATCAGTGGTTCCCTAACTTTTCCCACAAAGGAATGACTGAAATCTTCTGGATTTTTCTCTCTCTATCTCTGGTAGCATTTGTAATGTGCTGTGGTAAACGCTGGACAGTTTTTAATTGTATTTTTATTGCTTCCATTATTTCTTATTATTAAATTTGTATACCGCACTATACCCACAGGTCTCCCACACATTGTATTGTATTGCAATTTGAGTTTCGCAGAATGAAAGCCATAGAAAATCAGTTAAAAATCAAGATGAATGTTTAATAGGATGTGCTTTAGCCACTAATCCACAGACACGCCACGGACCACCAGAATGAAGCTTATGGGCCACTGGTGGTCCACAGACTGCAATTTGGAAGCCTTTGCCTTGAACTACAACTCTTAGCAGCCCTAGTTGAGCAAGCTGGAGCTGGTGGGAATAGTAGTTCCGAATAGCTCAAGGGGACCAGGCTGGCAAAGGCTGCCCTATATCTTTATCACAGATAAACTCCTAAATGCTTTGAATAATCCTAGCTGCAAGCTTACTTAAGAGTAGCCCACTTGAATCCAATGGGACTTGCTTCCGAGTAAAAGTGCTTAGGAGGCTATAGCACAGCAAATTTATGCTGTGGGAAGTAAAAGAAAGCCTAGAAACCTAGGTACACTTAACTAGGAAATGCACATGAGGGAGTAAGTCACATTGAACGCAGTGGAGTTCTGTTGCACTTCGAAGGGTGCACCTGTGCAAGCTTTCTTCTGAGTAAGTTAAGCTGAACTCAGTGGGACTTTCTCCATTTATTTGTTCATTAAATAATTTCTGTATTGCCGTATCGGGGCAGTGTACATGAAAACAGAAAGCACTATTTAAAGAATAAAAATTCAGAAATTCCTTAAGGTGACTGGCTAATCAAAAATAAAAATTTAGCAGCTGCAAAGGCTCTTGTTGGCACACAAAAAGTGTCTTCAAGAGATGCATGAAAGTCAAAAGTGAGGGTGGGTGCCTGTCAAATCTCTACCAAGAGTGTATTCCACAGCACAAGACCAGCGAAGCTAAATGCCTGACTTCTAGCCGAGGCTGGTCAATCCTCTAACACTGGAGGCTTCCAAATTAAGCAGAAGTGGGACTGGGCTTCATGGTGCCAATGCTACAGACCTCCTTTGGGAGTAAACTCCATATAACTTGCTGAGACTTACTTCCAAGTAAACATGCACAGGCTGCAGCAAGTCCTGAATTCACCCAGCTTCATGCAAATAAACCACGGAAATGTTAACGTTCTGCCTCTATCTGCATGAAGATTACTTCATCTGGAACCAGCCATATTCATCTACACTTAAAGGAAAGGTAGCCGTATTGGCTTATAAGGGAAAAAATCTGTATTAGGACCATTTATTACATTACGCCAATCAAAAATGTCACAAAACACTGTGCAAACTTTTAAGTTCTCCAGAACTCCTCATCAGGCTAGATGGCAGAACCATCCCTGCTTTGCTTAATCTAGCCCAGTGAAGAGTTCTGGTGGACTCGAAAGCTTGCACATTATTTTGTGGCATTTTGTTTGGCCTAATAAAGATAGTTCCCTCCTATGGATTCTGGAATTAGCAGTTCCACTAAACAAACGTTTAACACTCCAAAGTCCCAAACATACTGAAGTTTTGAAACAGTCCTATCGATCCCTGCAAGCCTGATCTGCATAAAACCGCCTGCATTCCTATTTTTACAGGTTCCTCTGATAACTCAACGCCGGCGAGTAAAAAACCAAATCTGACAGATCGAGCAGGAAGCATCCTATACAAAGCGGCGGAGCGCTCTCGCTACCACGCCGTGCGCCACCGACTGGCGGCTGGAGGCATTGCCACATCGTAAAAAAAGTTAAACTTTCGAATCTTTTCCGCCAACCCTCGCCATCCCACAACTTACCGTAAGTGATCATCATTTGATTATTATCACTTATAAGTTGCTGTTTTTCTCCCGAAAGTCTTCTGGGAAATTAAAAAGCTGGCGATGACCTGGAAAAACCGCCGCAAAAACCTCTCCACGCGTAGTTTTTACGCAGTTGGAAATATACGATCTTGGGATTAAACAGAACTGCCCCCCCACTTTCCCTTGCCGTTTCTTTCCGTCAAAAGAAACAAATAGCAGCAGCATCAATGAAAACCACTGTGCGGTCGCCCAAACTTTTAAGATTGGAGCGCCCGAGGAGGAAACAGGCAAGTTTCTGTTGCTTACGCGAAAGAGAGCGCTCGAGAGAGATCGGTCAAACACTTTGTTCGGATGAATGAACTTTTACTTTCAGTTAGCCTCACTTTTAAAAAGAAAGAAAAAGAAACGTGAACGATTTCACTTCTGACTCCCTCACCTCACTAACTCCACGGAAGAAGAAGAAATGTCACCTACTCAACACTCGATTTGATTGAAAAAGTTCCGAGACCTGAAACGGGACGGATACGCACGTACCGAAAGACGCGCGTTCCCCTCGAGCCTATTTCCCTACCACAGACCAACCCCCCCCCCCAAAAAAACCCCACAGTTAAGACAACACCTGAGTGAGCGGGTGAGAGATCCCAGATCTCCCCGTCCCGGTTTCTCTCCGCGATTGCCTTCCCCTTCCTCCGGTGTCTCGCTCCCTTACCTGTTCCTCACCTCTCCTCCTTCGAGTCGTCTTTTCCTTCCCAGTTTCGAAGAATCGGAGGGGGGAAGAGAAGAGAGGGAAGACTCTCAGGTGAGAGTTTAAGGAATAAAATAAAAATCTCGGGCGGGGTGCGTGGAGTGGGGTTGTCCTTCGAGGCGGGACGGGTGGCGCTGGACAGCAGGAGCGGTGGTAGTAGTAGTAGTGGTGGCAGCCGCGGCTCCTTCGCTCCAAGCGCCTCTCCGCGTCTCTGGCTCCCCGCGAGGTTGCATCACCCCCTTTATATAGCCCGGCGGGCAGCGCTGGTATTTACTCTGGCCGCCGCTCGCGCGCTGATGTCATGCTATTAATAGATCCTTCAGCAAGATCTGGAGGAGGCAGGGGGCGGGGCCCAGGCTGGCGAGGGGGCGGGGCTCCCCGGTGATGCAAGGACTCCCCCCCCCCCCACACACACCAGGAGGGAGGAGGAGGAGGCGGGGCGCGGGGCGACGCTTGCCCGGGCGCGTTCCTTAAGAGGCAGGCGGAGCGCGCGCCTTGCCCGGGCGGCGGGCCAGGTGGGAACACCCTTCGCGGAGGCAGCGGCGGCGGCATGATCCTTCCATGAGCCAATGGTGCCCAAGCCAGCGCATGACTCCAGATCGCTGGCATCCCGCAGCAAAGCGGGGCCGGGCAAAGGAGAGGCGATTAGGAAGGAGGGACTGGAGGGTGCGATGGGGGGGCGTGTTTTTTTGTTTTTTGTTTTCCCCACTTTCCTGTTTAGGGAAGTTTTTAAATTTTAATGCTGTATTGTTTTTAACACTTGATTGGGAGCCGCCCAGAGTGGCTGGGGAAACTCAGCCAGATGGGCGGAGTATAAATAAATTATTATTATTATTATTATTATTATTATTATTATTATTATTATTATTATTATTCCCTTCTCTTTCTAATGAGGATCTGATTGGAACTTTGCGGACGATGCCTTGCCATTTTGTGTAGCTAAAGGAGTTAAAGGACGGGGGGGATCTGTCCCCTCCTTTGAGATTTGTGTCTAGACTGTGTGTAGGGTTTTTTTGTGTGGGATCGGGTGTATCCGCGCCTACCTCGCGAGATCCGCCGACAACGTCCCCAACCCCCCATTTCTTTGATTTTTCGGTTTTCTTTCTTTAATGAACAGCCGCGTGTGTCCTGTGGCGTCCCAATCCCCCGATTTCGCGCCCGCGCAATATATCTCTCGGGAGAGCGTGAAAACCTTAAATCCAGAATCCCCAGGGATCGTTGAAAACATTTGGGCGACCCGGCCGCTCTTAAAAAAGAGCGTTCCTCCCCCTCTCTGAAATGGACCGAAACCGCACGGGAATAGACCCCCGAGAAATTGGGGTCAGTGGGATAACTGAATCGAACGTATCACATATACAAATTACCGTCTGCCCACTTTACAGCAAAAAATAAATAAATACTGTAAAGTCGAAGAACATCTCTCCTTCCTCGCCGCCCCCGCACACACACTATTGCCGCCCTAAATTTTCTACTACAGTTGTTTGTGCTTATCTTAGCATATTGTAGACATCCGTCATCCCCCCTCATTTTATTTTATAAATGGTAATGTTCTGATCCTATCTTATTTGCGATTCCACTTTGGAAGGTTCTGTCGCGATCCACTGGATTTCTGTTCCGAATTCCAATAAACTTGTCTTTGGGGACGCGGTGAAGGACAATCACGCAGCCTGATCCTATCCTTATTCGCTCCGAAGAAGTTCTAAGCGCGTGTGCTCAGGATCCCTTGGAATCCTAGGATCCCGAGGGTTATAGTGCAACCCCCTGCAATGCAGGAAGCTCAATTATTTTGCAAAGGGGAAACCATTTTTCCACGCTTGTGATGGGAGAAGAATAATAAAATAAAAGTTCCTCCTCCTCGAACTCCACTCCTCTGGGACTGTTTAAAATGACGCTTTGCTATTCTTTGAGCTGGGGGGGGGGGTCTCTCGACTCGGGGCAGATTCGTCTGAATGCAGGCGATGTGGTGATCCCCTCGCCCCATCGCAAATAGCTCCCCACTCGAATTTCTAGGCAAATGGCGATGCAATCGAGGGCGAAAGAAGAAGGGCTGCTCTTGCACCCCCCTTCCGTCGAGGTTTCTTGCGTGTCCCCCACGCTTCCCCGTGAATAAGGAGAATAAAAAGGATGTAGACTACCGGGAGGCTCCTGCTTTGACGTATTTCCGTCAGGATGCAAAAGAAAAAGGCGCGCGCACGTGCAGAGGTCTAACGTGACTTGTGCCAAATGAAATAAACCCACGATGTCCACTCCGGAAAGGACTGTGGGCGCTGCGTGGCTGAGTATTGCGAGGGAGACATGCTCCAGTCTCTAGGCACTGACTGGCAAGCCTGATCTGTCGACTTCAGCGCAACTTCCGAGTAAGCCTGCTTAGGATCTCTCGAAACAGAAGATGATGGCTATTTTCTATTTATGAGAGGTTGGAAAAACTCATGTTAGACGGAGCACACAAATATTCCCAGCTTTAAGAGCATAACACTATACCCCTTAAAACTTAATGTAAAATGCTTCAAGCAGATAAAATCAGTGAGACTTAACTAACCTTACTCCCACTGAATTCACGGGCCTTCTCTAAGCATGGCTAAATCTGGACCCAACTCACCATGTGCAAGTAAATTCTATATCTAGTAGATTTCTGCATTGTGGGGATTGGAAAATCAATTCTGTGGTTTTATGAGAACCCCCTGGGGTTTGCTTGCTTATATAGGTTTTTGCACCTGACCCAGAGAGCACTTGGGGACAGAGAACCTTTGTTAGGAGAATTTGAAATCTGCATGACTTAAAATCTACATGGAATTTAAAACAGTAAACACTCCACTAGCAGCATTTACAGGTGCATACACAGAGAGCGAGACTCAAAGGAGCCTGTAGTATCACATATATGGAGTAGAAAACCCTACTGAAATCTCAGATATGTTTTGACAAGTGATTCTAGAACTGTCTGGTGTGGCTGTGCCACATACAGCCTAATCCTCAAATCTAAGGCCATTTTTACAAATAGCACTTAAATCAGTTTTGCATTTTCCGTATTTTATTTTTAAAATATGCTGTGGAATGCATGTTAGCTAGAACTGAAGGGGGCAAGGGAGGAAAATAAGCACCAGAATTTTATTTATTTACATGAGCTGCTAGTGTTTTTTTTAGCTTTATGGCTGGTTACAGCTCCCATAAATCTAATAAGAGGGTTTGAGAATTTTGGTTTTATTTTTTACATGATCAATTTTTACTTTGGAACAGTTCTGCCTATCAAGAAGCTTAAAAGTGGCATGGAATAACTGCTTGTTGCAAAGTTCCTTCTAGAAAATAAATAGTAAACAGGAAAGATGGCATATTGTATGTGTCAAATTTTGTACTGACATCAGACAACTAGAACTTTCTTTGTCAGGCAGGTAAGACAGAAACATATTTTGTTGTTGTTGCTGCACTTCTCACACGTTTAGTATATTTACCAGCAGGGGTCTTAGCTACTATCGGAAGTGTTTTTTAAAAATCAGAAGATCAGCGGTTCGAATCCCCGCATCGGAGTGAGCTCCCATTCCTTGGTCCCTGCTCCTGCCCACCAGCAGTTCAAAAGCACGTCAAAGTGCAAGTAGATAAATAGGTACCACTCCGGCAGGAAGGTAAACAGTGTTTCCGTGCACTGCTCTGGTTCGCCAGAAGCGGCTTAGTCATGCTGGCCACATGACCCGGAAGCTGTACGCCGGCTCCCTCGACTAATAAAGCGAGATGAGCGCCGCAACCCCAGAGTCGTCCATGCCTGGACCTAATGGTCAGGGGTCCCTTTACCCTTTACCCCTACCTTTTGCATTAAATAAAGCTGAGAAGTTGTCTTTCAATTCTGTGTGATCTGGGGAAATAAACAATCTGCACACTCATCTATTAACAGTAAATTAGCCAATGGAAGATAACCAAGATTTGTGTGCCAATTCCCTTTTCTAATATCCCAAATGGAACCTTAACTCCACACTTGAAGAATATATTTCAGCCGTGGAAAAATACTCACAGTTTTAAGCTGGATCTAGTTGGAAGTTTCCCATTGATTTTCACAGAACTTGTATGCAAGTAATTGTGCTGCCCAAGGCTGCAGCTCTGTGCATAGCTTATCTAAAACCTATTTCCTACAAACTTCTGTGAGACTTCATTTCAGAATAAACCCATTTGTGGTCAGCCTGCAAAAAGTATGATGGTGCCAGAAGCTGAGTTGCACAAAGCTTCTGTCGTTCCTCTTGAGCCAGTATGATTTAAAAAAACCCTAAACAAATATTATGTATAACAAAGATCTGCTTAAACAATAAACAGTAGATACCATCCATTCTTAATGAAATTAGCCCTGAGTGCTCACTGGAAGGACAGATCCTGAAGCTGAGGCTCCAATACTTTGGCCACCTCATGAGAAGAGAAGACTCCCTGGAAAAGACCCTGATGTTGGGAAAGATGGAGGGCACAAGGAGAAGGGGACGACAGAGGACGAGATGGTTGGGCAGTGTTCTCGAAGCTACAAACATGAGTCTGACCAAACTGTGGGAGGCAGTGGAAGACAGAAGTGCCTGGCGTGCTCTGGTCCATGGGGTCACGAAGAGTCGGACACGACTAAACGACTAAACAAGAACAACACCTATTTCTCAGACCACAAACCCAAACCGCTGGAGGGAATCAAGTATGGTATATCATGGGTAGAGAGAACATAGAAGGACAGCAGAACTTACGGAGACCTCAATGCCTTCCATCTTGAAGAGCTGTTGCCAGTCAAAGTAGTAGATTCTCCATACTGGGCTAGACATCATGAATATTGATATAAAACAGTTCTGTATGTTGATATGATACTTTTTATTCCACTTCCTTCTGTTGATTAACGTATGTAAACTTTCCACCAAAGTATTACTTTCCTTGAAGAGCTCTATGTAGGAACATCCAAGCTGTTTTATAGTAGTGCCTACAGCAGAGGTTGGTTTGTGGATCACTGGTGATCCACAAGCTTCATTCAGGCGGTCTGTGGCACATCTGTTGTTTTGTGATGGAAGACAGGATATGGAACATCCATCACATTACATACTCGTATTGATTTTTAATTGCATTTTTATTGCTTTCACTTCTTGTACTGTGTTTAGCTGTGTTACAATTCGGATTCTACAGAATCCAAATTGCAATACAATATTTAAGGAACAAAATCAGCAATAAAAAGGCAATTAAAAACCCATGCTGCATCTAAGCACAGCATATTACAATTCCTACGGCAGGCAGGGAAATCACTTAATGATTTCTACCAAGACCCCCCAGCAGTTTTCAAGCAGTCCATGGGGAAAATAGGGAACTGCTAGTCTCTCTGGAATTCCAAGCAGGAGTCTTTTCCAGCTGGAAAATGCTAGGGGTTTTGTGTATGCAGATGGTATCCTCTTCCACTGAGCTATGGTTGTTTTACCCAAAATGAAGGTGGTTCCAAAAATATGAACAAAGGCTTTGCTTTCTGTGCTTCACTTTTCCCCTTTGTACTGACACAGTCCCAGTATTCCACTGCAAATCTGCTGCTTCAAGGGACCTTTGAAGAAGCAGATTTATTCCATTGCCTCCCTTCAAATGAGTTCATTTGCTCCATACCTGTGAAATTCTTGACACCAATCTTATTAGGCAGACCCTAACTATCCATAAGGAGATCTGATTGCCGCACTTCTGGACTCTTGGACTGCAGGAAATTGGCCATTCCTGCTGTAGATTAAATGAAAAGAAAACATATATAACAGGTACCTACCTAGAGGTAAATAGATACGAAGCATATGAAAATGCAGCACTCCAAACGTAAGAACAGCCCTGCTGCATCATGCCAGTAAAACCTGAATTTAGTGTGGGAACATTTGGTTGAAGTTTACAATACTACAGTGATAGATTGGGGCAATAGAGTGTGACACTAGCAGCTATACAACTATCCATAGTTTCTATAAAAAAATTGGAAATACTGTACACTGCAAAAAGAAACGTGATAGAACAGAAACGTACCACGAGAACACTGACAATTTATTTTATTATTTTATTTATTAAATGAAAATTGCCCATCCATTTTTCAAGTTAATTAGTAATGAACATACTGTCGGGATGTTTCACCAAAGTTTCCTAAAATTATATCAAAAGAACTCTTAAGACAGCACTCCTAAAACTACTTATTGGGGAACAAGTCTCGCTGACTACATCATACATTACATTAATATTATTATTAGATGTATCCTTCCTTTACTCCCAAAGGAGCCCAAAGGGTAGCAAACATGAAAATGTCAAAACAATAGAGCTTGAAGAAAAACATATTTAAAACAAGTAAAACCATCTAGAACATTTAAAAACAAAAACTATCTAAACATATTTTTTTAATAATAATATAAAAAAAACCTCATGGTTGTTAATTTCAAGGTTGCCATGACCAATATCTATCAGCCATCAAATGTCTGGGTAATAAGGAATGTCTCTAAATTTCTCCTGAAAATCAGTAGTGTGGGAGACAGATCTCACCAGGTGGGCATTTGATAGATGGGGATCCACCAGGAAAGTCAACACCAAGCAGACAACAGCCACGTGTGGGACCACTAATAGGGTCTCCTCTGCTAATCACAGGGCCCAGTATAGTTTAGTCTGGGGAGCTGCATTATATGCATCAGTTTGCATTATAAATGTATAACCACAGAATGCTGTTCTAGGGATTCTGCTGTGGTTCTCATTATATTGTTCTGTTTTCTTCTATTTCCCCTTTTTGATTTTGTGCTTTGTGTTTTTGAAGCTTCTTAAATCGTCCAGAGACTTTTCATGTGGCAAGGCATGAATAAATTGAATAAATAATGACAATTACACCCAAATGATCAGCAACTACATGCTACGAAATGCCACCGTTTAATCATACGGGTAAACCTCATGACATCCTCTCTCCTTTAAATATTGTTGCCTAAATGAGTAACAAGAAAACAGAAGCTGAAATTGAAACAGATGTGTTGAGCACAAACAATCTAGTTCCTCCCCTTAAGATTAGAATTAGCCCATAAATGAAAACTGGGTTTAGAACTAACCCAGAAGTAATATTTCTAGTCAACTTCTTGGAGTGGCTATGGGTCTTAAAACTAACATGCCTATCAAGGTAAATGGGTAATGTATTTGAACAATAGTCTCTCAGATGGGCTCTGGAGTTGCCCAAAAGTATAGTTTTGCTTGGGACGCAGGTGGCGCTGTGGGTTAAAGCCTCAGCGCCTAGGACTTGCCGATCGAAAGGTCGGCGGTTCGAATCCCTGCGGCGGGGTGCGCTCCCGTTGCTCGGTCCCAGCGCCTGCCAACCTAGCAGTTCGAAAGCACCTCCGGGTGCAAGTAGATAAATAGGGACCGCTTACCAGCGGGAAGGTAAACGGCGTTTCCGTGTGCGGCTCTGGCTCGCCAGAGCAGCGATGTCACGCTGGCCACGTGACCCGGAAGTGTCTCCGGACAGCGCTGGCCCCTGGCCTCTTAAGTGAGATGGGCGCACAACCCCAGAGTCTGTCAAGACTGGCCCGTATGGGCAGGGGTACCTTTACCTTTATAGTTTTGCTTGATGAGAGTCAGCACCATTGGCGTATTATTCTGTAAAGGCTTCAATAAAATACATTTAATCAGTCCTGGGACAATTGCTGGTGGTACAGGAACCAAAGGTACGACCTTCCCCTTGTTGATTCCAGGGAAATGTTCAAAAATGTCAAAATACTGGAAATTATGATTGGATCATTGATGTTGTTGTTGTTTAGTCATTTAGTCGTGTCCGACTCTTCGTGACCCCATGGACCAGAGAACGCCAGGCATCTCTGTCCTCCACTGCCTTCCGCAGTTTGGACAAAGTCATGCTGGTAACCTCGAAAACACTATCCAACCATCTCATCCTCTGTCGCCCCCTTCTCCTTGTGCCCTCCATCTTTCCCAACATCAGGGTCTTCTCCAGGGAGTCTTCTCTTCTCAGAGGTGGCCAAAGTACTGGAGCCTCAGCTTCACAATCTGTCCTTCCAGTGAGCACTCAGGGTTGATTTCCTTCAGTATGGAGAGGTTTGATCTTCTTGCAGTCCATGGGACTCTCAAGAGTCTCCTCCAGCACCATAATTCAAAAGCATCAATTCTTCGGCGATCAGCCTTCTTGATGGTCCAGCTCTCACTTCCATACATCACTACTGGGAAAACCATAGCTTTAACTATGCGAACCTTTGTTGGCAAGGTGATGTCTCTACTTCTCAAGATGCTGTCTAGGCCTGTCATTGCCCTTCTCCCAAGAAGCAGGCGTCATTGGATCATTGATAGGACGATCCAATATAGGATCCCACTAGAATATCCTAGTTTTGTTTAGGTTTTTTGAAAAAAGATGTGGTAGAACCAAAAGACCTAGAAATTATTGTTGTGTTTTTATAGCTACAGAAACAGCAGTTGCACAGAAGTAGGGAGAACTATCCAGAGAGCTAGATGTGTTAGTCTTCTGCAGCAAAAACAAAGAGTTTTCTGGATTCTTAAATACTTAGGCTGAAATCCTAACCATGTCTATTCAACAGTAGGTCCTGTTGAATTCAGTGTGGCTTAATCCCAGGTAATGGGTTAGGATTGCAGCCTATCACATTTATTTTGGCATAAACTGTTGTGCCCCATCAGAAGTGGAATCTAGTCTGTGAAAGTTTATGACCGTAATAAATGTGTATTTAAGGTGGCATAAGACTGTTGGTTTGTGGCAAAAAGAACTCACCATCTACAGTGAAATAGTTGCATGGGGTCTGGTAGATACAACTTTGACTTCCATAATACATAGCAAAGAAGGAAGACTAATTAGCCATTGTTTTCAAGGAAACAGGTTTTATTTGTGGTGCATGGGAACAGCAAAGTACAAGATAATGTCCAGGCACATGCCTTTGTTGAAACCGTAATGATTTATTCGTAACCACAATTATTTCCCAAAATACTGTTGTAAGATTTATCTATAATTTATACAATAATGTGAATTTTTTTCCTTTAAAAAATGTCAACTGTTTTAAGATAAGGCCATTGTGACATATTCAGGAATGCAGTTCCTGTAGACAATAGAAGCTGGGGTTGTTCTTGAAATGTTGAAACCACTTTCGCATGAAGCACTCAAACAGATTTGTGGAGGATGAAGCTATTAGTGCCTACTAGCTACAATAGCTATGTTCTACCACCACCGTTGGTGTACTCCTGAATACTAGCTACTGGGAATCACACGTGGGGCAAGTGCCGTTGCACCCAAGTCTTGCTTGTGGACCTCCCATAGGTTGGCCACTAGAGAATGCTGGACCTTTGGTTTGATCCAGCACACATTTTCTTACGTTCTTAATCTAGTTGTTGAGATTGGGAGACTTTGGCCAAGTACTGCTGTTGAACGCTCTCCATTGATTTCACTGGGGTTCTACTGTATCCTTTGACCTTCACCTTTCATTCACATATGCCCCTGCCTTATATTGAGTACAGCCCAGTATTCTCTGCTTTGGTAACAGCTTCCCATAACCTCAAGTGGAGATCTGGGACTTGGTAAAGAAAAAGTGTTTTATATGTGTTGCATATGTGAAATAACACTGGGTACGAGACTCCTGACGGCTTTTCTCACAAGGGTCATAGGAACGTGCAAGCCCACTCACCACAACAAGGTGATGATCCAGTGAGTGAGCTATTGTACTACCAACCTTACTGTATGCTTGTGAAACATGGACCACTTCTAAACACCATTTCCAACTCCTCAAAAGATTCCATCAACAGTGTCTCCGAAAAAATTAACACATGACTTGGGAAGACAGGCGAACTAATGCCAGTGTACTGAAAGAAGCAAAGATCACCAGTGTTGAAGCAATGATTCTTTAATGTCAACTTTGTTGGATTGGTCATGTTGTGCAGATGCCCGATTATCGTCTTCCAAAGCAACTACTCTATTCCAAACTTTAAAATGGGAAGCGTAATGCTGGTGGTCAACAAAAGAGGTTCAAAGACCCTCTCAAGGCAAATCTAAAAAGATGTGCCATAAAGACAGACAACTGGGAAACACTGGTCTGCGACCGCTCCAATTGAAGAACAGCCTTTACCAAAGGTGTCATCGACTTTGAAGATGCTCAAACTCAGGACGAAAGGGAGAAACGTGCTAAGAGGAAGGCACGCTTGGCAAATCCACACTGTGATCAACTCCCGCCCGGAAACCTATGTCCTCACTGTGGAAGGACTTGTGGATCCAGATTTGGCCTCCACAGTCACTTACAGACTCACTGTTAAGACCATATTTATGGAAGACAATCTTACTCGGCTACGAGTGATCACCAAAGACGAGGAAGATAACATTGTGACACCAGATGGCGCTATGGAGTCCCATCTTTCCCTACCGGATTTCCCTGTATGGGTTTACAACACGTCTAACTGAATCGCTTCTTTGACATGTCTAGATCCAGCCCTGCTACCTTCAGTTCTTTTAACTGGAAATCTTCAATCTTATTATACATGTGAAGCAGAGGCTCTCAAACTCTGGTCCGTGAGCCGCATTCAGGTAATCTATAACAAGGTTGTAGAACATTCTAGAATAGCTGTAGTTGGGCCTGTACTTGATTGCGGTTCCCTACCCACCATGGAAATCGAGGCCATTTTAAACCAGGGCTAGATGATGAAACAAGCTAAGAAAGCTTCGGCCTCCATGATTTTCATAATACTGCAGTGGTTTTGAGAATTATGCCAAAACAGAAGGGGGAAAATATTCTATTTGTATTTGTATTTAATCCAAGAGCACGTCCACTGTATTCGAAATGCAACACTATAGTTATTAAAATTAGAGTTATTTGTCTCCTGAGACAGACAGATGCCAGCAACGATTTAGGTGCTTTATTTTGTAGAACAAAGGAAGTTTATTCAGTGATTCACTGAGACCCTCAGCAATTTTCAAGCAGTCCATGGAGTGGGAACCTCTCATGTAAAGGTTATACTGTTTCACTGAGCTGTTGCTGCCTCTTCTTCTGGGATAATACAATATGGTGCAGATCCCATTAATATCTAATCACTGCTTTAAAAAAGTATGTTAGATTTGCTCTCAGGCGCAGTGAACTTACATCTGAAGGAGGGCAGGCTAATTTGCGGCCCTCCAGATGTTGCCAAACTACACTCCCATGAACCCCACCCAGCATGGGAGTTGTAGTTCAGCAACAACTGGAGGGCCAAACTGGTTCGTCACCCTGATCTAAGGTTTGTTATTTTCAAAAGCAGTTTAAAGGTTATTGCAAAACTTAAGGACATAATGGGAAGTGGTGTAGTTTGTCATTAACTAGGTACTATATAGCTCTGTGTCACAATTTATGTCCATGTTCAATTCCTGGCATCTCGCATTAAAAGGATCAGGTAGCAGCCAATGGGAAAGAGTTAAGCCTGAGACCCTGACCTGTCAATCACAGCAGACAGTGCTGGACTGGATAGGCCAATGTGTGTTCACATTACCACCTTAGGATGCAGTGAAGCTGATGTTTCTCAGTGAATTTTACATCTCTTTCTCCACTAGCTGTTCACATCAGCACAGCTTCATCAGTGTTAGATTCAGTTATGTTTTTGTATCCTCCCCAGGTGTGCTGACAGGCCAGGGATGTCTTATTCACACTGTGGCTAGAGACGAATATGGAGCAGCTTAAGGACTTCAATCAGTGTGAAGCAGGTTTGAGAAACAACACATTAGACGGTAGTATTTTATAAGAAAGTACAGGATATCTCACCCCTGTGAAATTGCAAAAAAATGTATAAGACTGGTGATAAAAGGTGTTGGAAGTGTAAATCTAAAGAGGGAAGTTTCTACCACATGTGGTGGAAATGTGAAGAAGTTAAAAAAAATTGGGAATCCATATACAACGAACTGAAAAAAAAATACTTAAATACACTTTCGTTTAAAAGCCCGAAGCCTTCCTTCTGGGAATGATCGGAGATGAGATTAAGAAAGAAGATCATATAATGTTTCAATACGCAACTGTAGCTGCCAGGATTCTGTTAGCACAAAACTGGAAAACCCCAAATATCCCGACCGTTAAAGATTGGCAAATTAAATTATTTGAATATATGGATTTGGCAAAAATGACGCAGAACATCAGACAGCAAAAAGGTACAAAGTTTATTGACGATTGGACCAAATTCATAACATATATGGAAACAAATTCTAGAGATAGAAAAATCACAGTAGGTTTAATACAACCCTTGCGATGTGTAGATGATATAAAATGAAAAACTGCAGAATGGATTTAATATTTACATAACCCAAAACTGAGATGGAGGGAAGTCAACCATTATTTGTTGTTAATTAATGTTTGTCTTCTGATTTGCTCATGTGTTTTGTTTTGGTTGATGTTTTCTTTTTTCTTTGGTGTGTGTGTTTTTTTTGTGGTTTGGTTATAGAAAATGAATAAAAAGAAGTTTTTAAAAAAAGAAAGTACAGGATATCATGTGTTTAGGATAATGTGCGCGTGCGTGAATTCAGATTAAAAATCCAGCACTGGAAATGCAATGAGTGCACAGTGAATGTGTGAACTCAGTCTTGGTATTACAAGGCACCTTCGTACGCCCAAAGTTTTGGAGTAGAGCATGAGAAGCTTTGCAGGGTTGGGGCACTAGGTATCATCACTGGCATCTTGGATTAAAGGATCAAGGGTTGGGGAAATTTCTTGCCTTGAGACACTATGAGCTGGGCTAGGTGGGATCAGTGTTGTGACTCAGTCAAAGGCATCTTCCTGTGCACTTTGTACAAAATGTTAGCATTATAATAATCATTACCATTAATGTGTTTTCTGTGGGAATCATCACATTTCCCCACCTACAAGATCATTCAGTTTTAGTGCAATAACCCTGCAATAAAACCTTGCAGAATGACATTTGGACCAAAGTGTATTTAATGGGAAACAAATGTGCATTTGTTTATTTTTTCATACAAACAAAAGTGATTGAATGGGAAGTAACTTTCTTGTTTGGTCATCTTCTGTGTTACAATAAATTTCTGTCCCTGGCACACTTTCCTAATAGCAAGCAAGGCCCATCGGACACAGTGGGATTTACTTTTATGTGTCTGGGCACGTAGGATTGTTGTTAACCAAGAAATTATTACAGAAACCTGAAATTTATATGGAAATGTTTGAACTGTTATTATCCTCTGGGTTTGTGGAAGAGGTTTTCTGGTTTTCAAGAGGAAGGCGGCAAACTGAACAGGCTTGTTCTTTCCCTGAAACTTTCCAGAGACTTTTTATCACATGGACTTTGGATATCTACATAGCAGTGGGATTAGTAAAATGGACTGCGATTACAACTTCAGAGCAGTTGTACGCTATTGGGTGATCCAGTCAGCAATTGGCTAAAAAGTACTAATGCAATCAGGAGTTTCAGGGTGTGATATGTAAGAAGGTAATATTCTGAAATTCAACACATTTATCTGGGAGTAAACCCTGCTGAGCTGAGTGGGACTTTCTTCTGAGTAGGCATGCATAGGATTGCACTATAAGGGAAGCAAACTGTTTTGTTTTGTTTTTTAAAAAGAAACATTATGAATGAACATAAAAGATGCTATCCTTAAGTATCTGGAGAAAAAAATATTAATGGGCTTGTGAAAGAGGAGGAGTCATATATTTGTGTAACGCAGATTATACTGATATTAATTATACCTGCTAAAGAGATCCAGCAAAGAAGCCTATCCAAGAAGTAAATAGCATTGAACCTGTTGGGAAATGTAAATGCTAAGCACAGCTTTAAATGATGAATCAAATTGCAAATGCAGATTGAGGACACTTTTTGGGTGGGGAACGTCTAAGGCTAGTTTGATTCTGGTATGTGATTATAACAGGATGTGAAACAAAATACTAAAAATCACTTTTGCTTCTGAGAATGACTACCGCTTATGAAATTGTGAGTTATCATCTACATCAGGCATGGCCAAACATGGCCCTCCAGCTGTTTTGGGACTACAACTCCCATCATCCCTAACTAACAGGACCAGTGGTTAGGGATGATGGGAATTGTAGTCCCAAAACAGCTGGAGGGCCAAGTTTGGCCATGCCTGATCTACATTGATCAGGATCTCAGAAAATCTGCTATATTTTGGTAATATGCAGATTTATTTGAAAAGCTAGTTGAAAAATTAATTGGTTTAATGGAAGGTGATCAGTTCAGGCAGTTGACAGCCCTAATAAATATGCATAAGTATCTTGTATAGGTATAAATATACATCAGTTTGACATCTCTGCCATAGATGCTTTCGATAAAGGGTATTCCTGTCCTAGGAGAGGGTGCAACTTGCCCAGTTTGCAGGATGCAAAAAGATTCTGCAGGACAGTTCTAGTTAGCTCTTGGAGAATTCAAAGATAATTTGCTAAAGAAGAGCAGGGTTTAAGAGCATTTGTTACGATTATTTTCTTTCACCATATCCTTCATAAATAACTATAGCAATATTATCAACACAGTGGGGGTGTCTTTCAATAGTGATTACGTGATAATCTGACACAGAACATAAAAGATAGTAGGAAACTGAGGATCAGGAGTGTCCTGAAATTTCACTTAGCTAAGACTCTTGCCTTTTCCTCCAGTTTCAAAGGCTGGGAGAGGGAAATGGACTGCCTTAACTTTCAGTTTCCTGGGTGTTTTTTATAGCTTTGCCATGAACATGTCCAGATAGGAATGAAAGAAGTGTGTGTGGAAAATAAAGCAAACACGAGTTGGGTTCTACATCTGAAGATCAAAGATTGAATTGCAAGCTCTTTTCTCCTCTCCCCCCCCCCCGTGTTTTCTACACAGCCCTTCTTTTGAGGGACGTGGGTAGGGCTATTCCTTCATTTAAATAAATGTGACTTCCATCCAAAAAATACAACAGAGCTAAACACTTAAGAATGAGGTAATAACACAGATTATCCCCCCCCCCCATTAGATTATTAAACAGTTCCTTTTGCTTGTGATGAGACACATATAGAGAGAGGTAGAAAGAAGGGAATGTGTCAGCAGTCGGCGCATGACATGTTGGCCTGCATGGCATCACAGCTTCTACAGTTTAATCGGGGAGTAGGAGACATTTGACAGCGGACACAACGTAATAAATTTAAACACGAGAATTCATCAAGGGCAATTCATTGTCATGTTTCAAAGATCTTCTCTCAGTTAATTATGTTAATGACTGGGGGCAGGGGATCATCCACCACAAGGGACGCTACTTTTGTGCATATCTATAAATCCTCAACTGCCTTAGAGCTTCTGTGCCATGGGTTGGGCCGGCCTTCTCATCAGGCAGAGTGAGGCATCTGCCTCAGGTAGAGCATGTTGAGGATGGGGGTGGAGACTTGATAGTCATCCTCCTGAGTGACCCCACCCATTCCCTTCTGTCAGAGGACCGCCATGTGGTCTGCTCTGAGCACCCCATGGGAGGACATTGTCCCATTACCAACCTTAAAGCCACCTGGTCCACTTCAATACGCTGAATTTTTTGTGTGAGGGAAGGGATTTTGTCCTTCCGCAAGCGCAACATCTTGTGCCATCCCACATCCAACATCTTGTGTCATTAACAGCCTTGAAACCATGGGGGTGCCTCCAAAGAGCAAAAGCTGGGGATGATTTTAATCAGGGAAATTGTGTTGGAAAAGGGATAAGCTGAACCTCCTTCTCATAGCACCATGATCTTAACTAAGGATGGGGGGAGAAATTCAGTTTGGTTTGCATTTAAAGGCAAATATTAAATCTAAACTTTCCGAACCAACCCGAGAACCAAACCACAACCTGCCATCCTTCGAAGCTTGCACTTCCCCGAATTTTGTGACATGTTTTCCTTGTCTCATGCAAATGTCTGAATGACAGAAGCAGCGCTCTTGTTTCTTTTAAAAGTTCTCTGCCAGGGTCTAAAGAAGCTGGTTCTTTGTTCTCAAGGGGGTTTAAGGCTCCTGTTACTCAGACAGTTGTCTCCCCCCTTGCTTCGAAAACGGGCTTTGAAATTGAAAGGAATTTTGAAAGCAGTTTGTGTTGTGATCATGGCATTGAGGGGGAGCATCCTTTGTTTAAGAGAAAATAGTATTGAAACCCCACTTGGCACAAACGAATTCTCCTTTTGACTCTACTAGCAGCGCAATCCTACGCATGTTTTACTACAAAGTCAGCTCCACTATGTACAATAGGGCTTGCTCCCTCCTGGGGGTGCATTTAGGGTTGCAGTATTAATCCGCATCACTTTGACCCATATATTTTAAAAGGCAGCTTGGTTGCCCTCCTGCTTACTGCCGTCTTTTATATATTTCTCAGCTGCTGTCATCATCATCATCATTCATTATGAATAATAGCGATTTTTCTAGCACCTGTAATTTGCAGGGAGCCTTTCGACCTTTCTTATCTTCGGCTTGGTTTAATTGTAGCTGCACATTATTGTATGTGGTGTTTTTGCTTCGTGTGGGAGCAATTAAACCAAAATGAACAAGGTAAAGAAATGCCATAAAATTATTTGCAAATTAAAAGCATGACAAATGTTTTCCAGTTTATGATAGCATAATAAGCAGAATGGTCACCAAGCACTGGTACGTATTTGAAAGATGATACCCAGTCTTGCTTCTTTTAGTTTAAACCAAGGAACCAGGCAGAGGGTCTTCTAGTTAGTGGCGCCCGCCCTGTGGAATGACCGCCCACCAGTTGTCAAAGAAATAAACAATTATCTGACTTTTAGAAGACATCTGAAGACAGCCCTGTTTAGGGAAGTTTTTAATGTTTGATCTTAATATCCTGTTGGAAGCCACCCAGAGTGGCTGGGGAAACCCAGCCAGATGGGTGGGGTATAAATAATATATTACTGTATTACTACTATTATTAACACAAAGATGAAACTGGAGTAAAGGATATTAAAATGCATCTGCATATGTGCTGGCTTCAGCGTATAATTTTCCATAGCTATGCAAAGCAGGATGTGTTGTTTTCAGGATCCCACATTTTAGTACTTCCTCGAGTGCCCCAGAATTGTCTCCCATCTGAGGGCTGGAGAGCAGCGGTGGCAGCAATAAGTGGATAATTTAGGGGGATGCAGCTGGCCTACTTTGCAGGCCAGTTGTGCAACAGCTGCACAAGGAAGAGTGTAAGCATGTTCTCGTAGCCTTCCCGCTTCACATGGGTGACTTTTCTCATATGTGAAACAAAATAAAAAATTGCACACGAAATCTCATACTAATAACAAACTCAGTTAGTCTCTAAGGTGCTACTGGAAGGGGAAAATTATTTTGTTTTGACTACGGCAGACCAACACAGCTACCTACCTGTAGCTGTTCTCATATGCGTGAGAGAGGGTTACAAAAGTACTTCCTCACCCCAATATCTTGTGGATTAGGAGAGCAGAAAAATATGAGGCTCAAGGCTATAATTACTATGACTACACCAGGATTCTGGTTCTTGCCCTCTAGATTTCAATTCTGTCCATAAGTTTTGAACACAGATAGTTTTACTGTACATCAAGGCTTCCATTCTCCAGCTGCTAAACCAGCAGCTGGTGTTTACTTCGGGCAGCTGATATGTACTTGTCTCTGATACATACACATACTCTCTCTCTCTCTCTCTCTCTTAGTTTGCACATTACTCATAGTTTGAAAATCACTTTTGACTCCTGTAACGTAATTATGTTAATGTCAACTGAGTCACACAGAAACAGAAAGCTCTGTATATCAAGACTTGGTGTCGGTTTCTGAATACAGTGCACTCCTGTACACAGGAGGAGGGGACAAAATTGCCGGATTGTGAAAGTCATGCTAAATTACAAGCCGCGGCTCAGAAGGAAGGTTAATTTTAATTCAGGTTCACTGCAATTACCATTTTGAAAGGAAGCTCAAGCAACTTTTTCCCATTGGAGGTAGATCGATTAAACAGCAGGGAAAGTTGGGACGCCTCCACCTTCTTGCCAAGCAATATTTGCAGAATAGGGTTCACAAACTGGCAAAGATAGGTACTGTATGCTTAAGACCACGGATTTCAACAAGCAGAAGCCTGTCCAACTCTAGACTGCAATGTGGCTACACAGGCAGGACTATTCTTCATAATCAGCTATTGGTGCTGAGCAACACATTTCAATCCTAGGCACACTTACCTGGGAGGAAGTCCCAAATAATGGAGCTTATTTCTGAGTAGACATGTGTAGGATTTCACTGCATAGCAATGTATTAATTTAAACTAAACCTATTAATGTCAAGTAGCTGGCTTTGGAAGATCTCTGAAATGTGCTAGACTGATACGTTTTTTGGTTCTCTAGTACAGTAAGCTTGCAACTTACGCAGGGTTCTGGGGATCGTGCCTGAAGGCAAAACCGCCTAAAGTAAACACACACTGGGTGCAGTGGTGGGTGGAATTGTCAAATTCTTTTTTTCCTGGACACCCAACCCCTTTTCCATTTTTGGTTTTTTTATTTTGGGCAAGTGTGGAAAGCTGAATTCATCCATTACAGGGGCACAAGTTGTGGGCTTACTGCACGTTCTCCTCAGAAGGAAAATGAACATGTAAGGGTTGGTGTGTCTGGAGAAGTGGTGCGTATGAAACCCCATTATTTAAACTACAGTATCCTGTGGAATAGGTTGCTTCAATAAATTGACCTATTTCTGAGTCACACGGTGTCAGTACTTTCTTTTTCTTTTAAATTGGTTTTTATTAAAGATTTTCTGTGACACAAAGAAAACAAGGAAAATTGCATACAGCGTCTCCACTTTCAGTTCCTAGAGTCATACAAATAAAGCATACTGCAACAAAGCTCTGGACCCTCAAATCCCTCACAATATAGGGCTGCCATATGTCAGAAACAGTGTCCGGGCGAAAATCGCTAAAATGTCCAGGAAAATCCAGGCATGTAGATTTTGGTGAATTTCCTTAAATTTCCTTTTATGAGATTTTGGGGAAAACACTCAACAACTTTGGTGTCTGGATTTTCACTTTTTTAAATACAGCAACCCTCTCACTATGACAATAAAAATAAATAACTATATAAATAAAGGACCTACGAGTGAGACGCTGACACAAAACCCCTGCACAGACACTATGCAACAGAATGAAAAGATCATTATCCCATCTCCTGCAACCCTTTCCCTTCCTCTCTCTCTCCCCTCTCTTTCCCCCCAATATCCATGGCAATACCGAACAGAAATGCAGTGTCCATACTTTTAAGGCAAAGACCTTTTCAGACCAATAGTTCCCTTCACAAACACACAGATAAACATGTCATGTTGTTGTTGTTGTTGTTGTTGTTCTTGTTGGCGGCAAGTTGTTGGTAAGCAAGTTCATATTTTCTACATACAGAGATGGGTGTGTGAGTACAGTGGTACCTCGGGTTACAGGCACTTCAGGTTACAGACTCCGCTAACCCAGAAACTAACCTCAGGTTAAGAACTTTGCTTCAGGATGAGAACAGAAATTGTGCTGCGGCAGCGGGAGGCCCAATTAGCTAAAGTGGTACCTCAGGTTAAAAACAGTTTCAGGTTAAGAATGGACCTATGGAAAAAATTAAGTTCTTAACCAGAGGTACCACTGTACATGTAGGAACTAGCCTCCTGTACAAAAGTAGGATTTACATTCACTGCTCCGCCTACTTTTGTTTCCAGCCCTAATCACTACTGGCATTTGGCCCCCAGAAGGCTGACAAGAAAGGAATGTGGCCCTTCAGCTGAAAAAAAAGTTCCTCTCTAAATGTAATAGCCATGAGGGTTGCCAGGCAGGATCAAAGCAGCAGAATCAGATTTCTACCTGGCCCTACCACTCTGATCCAAACTAAAAATCTCTTCCCCTCCCAATCTACTGTTTGCACATCAGGAAGGTGTCCTCCATTGGCACCAATGGGCGTGTCCTTCCCTATGCAAACAGCAGTTGGGGGGGGGAGGGATTTTAAATAGGGCATTGGGAAGGAAAGAGCTAAACTCCCCCTTTGCACACACTCAGCTGTGCTTCAATTTCACTTGTCCATATACGTCAGATCTAAAACAACAGACTGTAACATGTTGAATGAGTAGCATTCTCCCTTATTGACAAATGCAGAAGAATACTCATGTCTGCCAAACGTAAAAGACTTAAGGTATGTTCATTATTAGTGGCCCAGGGGCCAAATCCGGCCCAATCGCCTTCTAAATCTGGCCCACGGATGTTCCTGGAATCAGCATGTTTTTACATGAGTAGAATGTGCCCTTTTATTTAAAATGCATCTCTGGGTTATTTGTGGGGCATAGGAACTCATTCATTCCCCCCCTTCAAAATATAGTCCGGCCCCCTACAAGGTCTGAGGGACAGTGGACCAGCCCCCTGCTGTAAAAGTTTGCTGACCCCTGCCATAGATCATGGCCACACATCTCAAACTGGTCACAATTAGACCATGCCAAGTCACAAAACGCACCTGGAGCCCCGGGAATTTTCAACGCTGCAGAGAGGGCGAGGATGCATTCACTGAAAGATAGGGACATTTTGGGTTTCCTTGCCCCTGCAACACGCAAACCCCAAACACTTATTCGTTAAGCTGCCACCTGACTTGCATGCTCATCTGTACCTATGTGATGGCCATTACAGTTTTCTCATTTATTTTTATCCCACCTTTCTCCAAGAGCGCAACATGTTGTATATGGCTCTCTCCCTCCTCGTTTAATCCCCACAACAACCCTGCGAAGAAGGTTAGGCTGAGAGGCAGTGATTGGTCCAAGATCACCCAGTGAGCTTCTTGGCCAAGTGGGGATTTGAACCCTAGTCTTCTACATCCTGGGATGCGGGTGGCACTGTGGGTTAAACCACAGAGCCTAGGACTTGCCGATCAGAAGTCGGTGGTTCAAATCACCGCGACGGGGTGAGCTTCCGTTGCTCAGTCCCTGCTCCTGCCAACCTAGCAGTTTGAAAGCACGTCAAAGCGCAAGTAGATAAATAGGTACCGCTCCAGCAGGAAGGTAAATGGCATTTCCGTGCGCTGCTCTGATTCAGCAGAAGTGGCTTAGTCATGCTGGCCACATGACCCGGAAACTGTACGCCGGCTCCCTCGGCCAATAAAGCGAGATGAGTGCCGCAACCCCAGAGTCGGTCACGACTGGACCTAATGGTCAGGGGTCCCTTTACCTGTACCTTCTACGTCCTTGCCTGGCACTTTACCACTGTACCACACTGCCTCTGTCCACAGTCCTGCTGATTCTTCCACATTGTTTTCTAATCAGATTGAGGCTGGTTTGAGGAAGGAACACGTCCAGCAGCAGTATTTGTTACGGAACCATAGGATCAATATGGATTGTGGCTGTTGTGCAGTGACCGCGTTGAAAATTAGCAGTGGGAGCACACTGGATGTGGAGTAATTGGAAAGGTGAGCATACCCATACAGAGATTTAAGAATGTGCTTCACTCGCTGCCACCAAAATCAGTGGTCCTTTTCACAAATTTCCTTAGGCTGCAATCCTATACACACTTATTGGAGGGTACACACCATACATTTGAAGCACAGGACTAGCTCCAAAGAATCCAGGGAACTGTAGTTTGCCAAGGGTGCTTGGAATTGTAGCTCTGTGAAGCGTACGCTACAGTTTCCAGGTTTCTCTGGGGAAGCCATGTGCATCAAATGAATGGTGTGTACACAGTCTAAGTTCCATTAGGCATAAGACTGCAAACTAGAAATCTCATTTCTCAGCTGTGACACAGCTCAAATACAGAATATGTCTATTTGGTATTGGTGAAATAGCGGCATGCATATGTTCAGTGATATTTAGTTACCCCCAAAAAGCTTATTGATTTGGAAACTCCCTCCAGAGCATAAATTCCCACCCACCCACAGCAAAATGATTGATGCCCTGACAAAAAGAAACATTGAACAAAAGCAAATTAAGCCACTTCAAACAGATATGTGGAAACTGTTGACCTTCACAGGTCCTGGGTGACACCCCCAGCTGAATCTTGTGAATACCTCTCCAAAACTCACGAGATTTAACCCTAGTGAATATAGCTTTACAATCTGACCATCAGTGTTCATTTGCTAATTTCAGGAAAGGGGGGCAGGGGGAAATGTCTATTTTCAGGCATTTGCAAAACTAATCTGCGATGGTCAACATTCAGTGTTCACCGTTAACAGTCCCAAGCACTGTTCACACACACACACACACGTTTACATGGATGTATATAGTATTACCTGGGAAAGTTGTGAGGTGAGCCAGTTCCAGACCTGAGGCAGCCCTCGGTCTCTGGGAAAGCTGAGCTTCTCTCTTTTAGCCTGACTCCTCATCTCTCTTTCAAACCTCTCCATCTGCTCCCTTAGCCAGAACCTCAGTTAATGACCTAAATCTCCTTTGCCCCCCCAGGCAGCCCCCAAGTAACCAACTGTTGTTACTAAATTAGGTGGGAATATGAAATCATAGCATAGGTGACTAATATGCGCCCTATAATTCTCCACCACCCATGATCTAAATATGAAGCAACCGCATCATCTCGACCTTAGAGTGCGTGAGGGGCTGTATTTCACAGCAATGCCCTTTGCTCAAAAGATAACCTACTAGGGACAACATCTGTCGTTCGAAACCGGCGAGACTGACATGAGTTCTAAATATTTTTGTGTGATCCCCTGCTCCTCTAACTACTTAAGTCATTTTCTGATTTTTAGTGTGTGGAAATTTACAGCCAGTGGCTCTTCCTTTAAAATACAAAGACATGTCAAAAACAGCATTTTAAAAAAAAAAGGGGGGGGGAAGAATCACAATGTTTAGAAAAGAAAAAGTCATGTTCAATTACAAAACTAGTGATAAGGAAGTTATTCTTAAATAAGTTAGTTATGAAAGAGGCAGTGTGGTGTAGTGGTTAGAATGTTGAATCCTTAGGAACAGGAAGACATGAGTTCAAGAATCATGAGGTTCTCTATGTGATTTTGGACAGGCCCAACTTACTCTGCCTAACCTACCTCTCAGGGTTGTTGTTGTGACGATGGGAGGAAGAACCATATACAGTGGTACCTCGGATTACATACGCTTCAGGTTACATACGCTTCAGGTTACAGACTCCGCTAACCCAGAAATATTACCTCCGGTTAAGAACTTTGCTTCAGGATGAGAACAGAAATTGGGCTCCGGCGGCGCGGCAGCAGCAGGAGGCCCCATTAGCTAAAGTGGTGCTTCAGGTTAAGAACAGATTCAGGTTAAGTACGGACCTCCAGAACGAATTAAGTACTTAACCTGAGGTACCACTGTATGTCTCTCTGAACTCCCTGAAGCAAGGATGGGATAGAAACAGTAATAAATCATAGAATCATGGAATCCTAGAGTTGGAAGGGACCCGAGGGTCATCTAGTCCAACCCCCTGCAGTGCAGCAATCTCAGCTAAAGCATCTCTGACAGATGGATGCAACGCACACAATTCTGATTGTATTTTTAACACTTAAGTTTCCAGAATCAGGAATGTCAATATTACATGTGGTTGTTCACTTCTTCTGTTGCTCATCAGCATCTGGTATTCAGTGACCCACTGTCTGAACATGTTGCAGAGAGTCATCACAACTAGAATTGTCCCTGAATTTGTCTAGCCAGTTTGAAAAGTCCTCTAAGCTTATGACAAGTACAAGAGGGGAGGCTCATCTGGCAGTGGAATAGGAATTGCACACCTTCAGGCACCAGGCAAAAGCATTCTTTGTTAATCAGGCCTTTGGCTTTTAACTACCTATGACATTTTTGCCCCAGTGGGGTGTTTCAACCTATTTTGTGTGTATGTGTGTGCCTGGTTTTAATGAATGTGTTTGGGTTTTTTTGCTTAAAATATTGTAAGTCACTTTGAGTTGCCATGGCAAAACAGTGACTTATTATTCTTATTCTTAATGTGGCAGCCAATCCCATAAAACAGGGATGGGAAACCTGTGGCTCTCGAGATGTCGGATTCCAGTTCCCATCATCCCCAGCCAGCATGACCAATGGTCAGGGATTATGAAAGCTCTAGCTCAAAAACATCTGGAAGGTCACAGTTAATTAATTATATGCTGTGCGAAACAAAGTTTTCTCCTTTTTAAACAGCAGCATATAAACAGAAAAGCATCAGTTTGGCCTGGTCAAGAGGCCTTTGGGTTTTCTACTAATATGCGACAAAGCCATGGCATGCTTATTTATTATGGTTACATCCTAACTTATTCCAATGATTTTAGGGAGTATTTTCCCTCAGGCTCAGTCCTCATAACAACCACCCTATGAGGTAGATTAGGCTGAGCAATATGGAGTGGCTGGCCCAAGGCTGTCCAGTAAGCTTCATGGCTGAATAGAGAGTTGATCCCGTGTCTTCCTGGTCCATGTCCACCACACTAACCGCTGCACAAGAGTAACACTGGACTTAGGTGCCCATTGGGGTTCTCTACTGCAAACATCTGTGACACATTTGATTTGATTATATAAGCAAGCCCTTGAGTGGTTACATACACAATCCAGCATGACCAATGTATTCTTGGCATCACTCCCAAAGTCAGTGGAGTTTTTGAGTTATTACGGAATGACGGTTACAACTTCTTCTATGTTGGACAATATTGCTTTCCTCTCACACACCACAGTATTACAGTGTGGGATAGGCACACAAATTCCTTTTTAATTCAAATGGCCCTCATAAAATGAGAAGGGAAGGGATGTTTATTTCACATAATATGGATCTTAGGCTGGCTGTTCAGCTACCTCCAACTGGTATGAAGAACACTGTTATCAGAAAATGTAACAGGCTTTTTAGAAGTTAACACTAACCAATGTAGTTTACAGCACAATCCTATACAAGTCTACTCAGAAGTAAGTCCCAAGGAATTCAATGGACCTAACTCCCAAGTAAGTGGATATAGAATTCTAGCCATAGACTACAAACAACAATTTGTGTTCCAGACAAACTATTGTTCCTATCATTTCTCCTTTCTTCTGCCTTCCCCGAGAACTCCCATATACTATCACTTTAACAACTATTTTATATGGTGTCAGACTATTGCTGAATCTGGTTCAGTACTATCTACTTTGGCAGCAGCTCTCCAAGGTTTCAGGTACAAGCTTTTCCAGGTCCTACCTGAAGACACCAAGGACTGAATCTGAGACCTTCTGTATGCTAGACAGATGTTGGGCCACTGAGCTACAGTCCTTCCCCTCTGAGGGTGGCAAGGCAACACCCCAAGCCACGGTTTGTTGGTTTGGGTTTCACATCAAACCATAGTATGCCCAAAGGGTAGAGTGGGAGTACAAAACAGTTTCAAACCATGGTTTCAGATCCTAGTTTGATTGCTGCATTTGCAACCTTATGGTGGGGTGGTGCTTAAGAGCTTCTAAGTAGAGCACAGGCCTGGGAGGGTGGGGATCTGTGGACTTCCAGAAGTTTTTGGACTCCACAACTCTCTCTGCATGCCCAATGGTCAGGGAACTGTAGCCTAGGAACATCTGGAGGGCCACAGGTTCCCACACAAGGACAGCGTATCCCTGTATTTTTTTATCCAACTACCAAACAATGGGGGCAGATAAAAGAGGAAGGCTGTTCACCTCAGGCTTGTATATTTCCTAGAAGCATATGGCTGCAACCATTGGAAAGAGAATGTGCACTTAAACTGGGGCCTTTGGTCAGATGCACAAGCCACTTATGTCCATTTTAACCAGGCTCAGATTAGGCCAATAATCTGCTGTAGATTAAGGCTTTATTGTATGATTACATTTCTATCCCACCGTTTCCCCAAGGAACTCAAGGTGGTGCCCAGTATTATCCCCACTCCCCTTTTCATCCTCATAACACCCCTGTGATGTGGGTTAGAAATGAGGGGCAGTGGCCGACCCAAGGTCAACCGCCGGGTTTCACGGCTTAGTAAGAATTTGAACTCTGCTCTCTCTCAGCTCCTAGGCCACCACTCTAACCACTACACCACACTGTCTCCCAGGAGGTCTCTCATCCAGGCACTGAACAGACCCAAGACCTGTAGTCATATCCTGTTGCTGTTTTTAACAAATTTTAACAAGGCTGCTTTCGTTTTTCGCTCTAAAAAAGAAACTCTTCATTGGGCAGGTCGTCTCCTTTAAAGGCTCCTGACGGCCGCTTCCTTCTGCATTCGGAACCCAGAGCGGAAGGGAAAAGGTCACTGTCCCTTTAAGGGCGCCGCACGCCAGCGAACATTCCAAGCTTTCCCCGTCCCTCTTTAGCGCGTCACCGGCATTCCGGGAAGAGGTCGGCGTCGGCCCCTCTCCGTCCTTGACAAGAGGCGCGGGCGGCGACTCGAAACAAAGAAATATTCGCGTCGCGGAACAGGAGGAAAGAGGATTCAGAGCGCCGTCTCCGCACCGTCGCTTGCGCCCGAGCGCTTTCTGAGCGCTACGGCAAGCGACGAGCCCCCTTGCCCATCCGCACTCCTCAGAACTGGCAGGCCCGCCGCCGGGTGATGACTCACGAGGGGGCGTGGCTGCAAAGCCCTGTTTCCTTCTCTCGTGCTATGACTCATCGTTGACCGCGGAAGCCCCCTGCGCACGCGCAGCAGGGCCGTCTATTTATAAACCGGCCCAAGGAGGGTGAGTGATGTCATGCAGGCGGCAGTTGGGCAGCGACCGAGATTCGGTCTCGCCCCGCCTGTTGCCTAGCGCCCTAGCGGTGTTTACTCTGCTGGGGGCCGCAGGTTGCCTGGCAACCGCGCCAGGCCGCATGAGAGCGGGAGGGCTGTGGAGGGGGGGGACACCCCTTAATCAAAGGCCGCTCAAGAGGGGGACGAAAAGAAATAGGCCCTTAAAACCCTTTAGGGCTTCTGCTCATGCCCAGGAACACTTCCCTCATGTTGTTGGTTTTATTTAGAGGGGTTTTTTGTCCTGCTTTTCAGCCCATAAAAAGTCCCAGGGTGGCTTACATATGTCAATACTAAGCATCATCATGCATATTATATAACACATATATAGCTAGGTGTATTCTCCATGACAACTTTAAAGTTTCTTTTTAAACAGTCCCAGGGAGGAATAGTAAAGCAGGTTCATATAGTTGGGTTGGGATGAGGCCCTGCGTTCTAATTTATTGAAAGGTATAAAGCGAAGTTATTTATGCTGGGCCAAAGAGTTTTGAATCTTTTTGCCTAAAATACAGTGGAATGTTGGATTAATGTGTTTTTTTAGTATACTATGTTTCTAAAGAAATGTTAATATGAATGAATTTTGGTATTATGTGTTGGGTTTATTTGTAATGGGTGATTATGTGTGGTTAAAAACCAATACAAAAATCAAAAAGTTCTGGGCCGATATCATGCCTTTAAACATATCTATGGTGTGACCGCATTTGAAAGACTCTGTATAATTCTGGTTGCCTCACCTTCCAAAGGATAAGGTAGAAATAGAAAGGGTTCAGAGAAGGGTAATCAAAATAATCAAGGGAATGGAGTGACTCTATTAGCCATCATGGTGGCTATGATCAGCCTCCATGGTTAGAGACAGCAATGCTTCTGAATACCAGTTGCTGGAAACCACATATTTGGATGCTGCTTTTGGGTTTTCTACAGGCAGCTGGATGGCCACAGAGAGCAGGATGCTGGACTAGTTGGACCATTGGCCTGATCCAGCAGGTTCCTCTTAAGTTCTTATGACTGATTTGCCTTGAATTAAGACCTAGCAGCATTCTCTGTGGGTGGAAAAACATGGTCATTGTGGCACACACACAAAAATTATACAGTGGTACCTCGGGTTAAGTACTTAATTCGTTCCGGAGGTCCGTTCTTAACCTGAAACTGTTCTTAACCTGAAGCACCACTTTAGCTAATGGGGCCTCCTGCTGCTGCCACGCCGCCGGAGCACGATTTCTGTTCTCATCCTGAATAAAAGTTCTTAACCTGAAGCACTATTTCTGGGTTAGCGGAGTCTGTAACCTGAAGCGTATGTAACCTGAGGTACCACTGTAATAGGTTTGGTTGTACCACGTGATGAATGTTTAAGATGGAATCCCAGTAGAATATTAAAATTTGTTATTTATTACAACATTTTAAATCAGTATACATCTGTAAAAAGACATGAGAAATGGACCTTTAGGAAGGCAGGAAACAAAATGAAACCTGAGGAACGTGGGACCTGGGGTCAGATGAAGCAAGATTAGGAAAGAGGGATGATGAAACTGCAGGAAAAGGGAAAGAGCAGTGGTTCTAGGAAAGGAAGAGTGGAAGAAAAGTTGATAGAGGAAAGAGCTAAGATGAATCTGATGAGAGTGAATCTTAGTTCCTTTACTATCTCTGTCAATCAGAAAAGCAGCTGTAAAATACAAGTGGCCTGTGGCTCACACAGATGTGTGAAATTCAAGAGAGAAATGGAGCTATTTATAGATACTGAAGGCATGGACTATATAAATAAACAAATTCAATTTGTCTGTTATTTTTCACTGTCAGCTTCCCCAGTGTTCTGCTCATGCTCAGCCCTCAAGCATTTTCAGCTTTGTTGGTGCCTTGGTGGTGAGCCTTGCAGTTGAATTCACAGGGAGGATTTTTTGTGTATTTGATGTTACACCTGTAGTGACTTGAGACAAGTGAATCTGGGCAGCCTTGCCACGCCCTCAAGGAATGGATAGGACATGGGATTTGTATGTAAGTGTTTGGGATCATGCAGGTCTGATTGCGTAAAAGACAAGAAAGGAGTAATAATAAAGGTTCCTAGATTTACGGTACGTTTTTTATGGCTGTGTCCTGCTCTGTTGATGTCTTAGAGCCAGTTAGATCCTTCAGTATGAGGTTGGTTAATCAATTGTGCAAAACATGGAGCTCCGATGTCTTACTTTTATTCCCAGGATAGACTATAAAAGTAACAAATTATTTCTAACCAGATTGAAAAGATTGATTTTTTTAAGAATTAGAAGTAAGGGGGGAAATAGTGCTGCCAGTTTTTCCAATTGCTTTCTTTGGATGTGATTGTTAATTTTGCTTGATATATTGAGCTCTATAAATCTATGTTTGTCGCCATATCTTTAAATAATACATATTAACCTCAGATGAATTGAAAACTGCATCAGAACAGCAAAGTTTCTTGGTCAAGGGCTGTTCATTTTGCTTCTGACACTTTGTGGGGGCCTTTATTTGTAAATAAAAACCGCTAATGCTATGTAATAACATGTAAAATAGAGATTTGTAATTCAGTAATAATAAAAGAGAAGTGCCCCATATTAAGGACATAGGATGAATTCCAGTGTGGTAGTTCCACTAATGGAATGGCTTTTGACCCAATAGAAGTGTCTGGTAACAGAAAAGGAGAGGAGGTGATTCTCCTGGATTTCAGCTATCTACATCATCTGGAGGATCCCCCAACTGTCTGGAACAGGTTTTGTAGAGGGTCTGCAGTGGGAAGGGGGAAATGGAGAAAATTGCCTTCCTGCTTAACATTAGTGAATGGCTCTGTTAGATCAAAAGTTGTTCTGTGATTGGGACAGCAGCCTTGGATTTCATCCAACAGAGGCTGCTTTATACCCAGACAGACTGTTGATTCATGTAGGCAAAGAATTAAGGCTGCACTCCTTAATGTATGTCTTAGGGCGTGAGTACCATTGGACTTAATACTAAGTAAGAAGTGCATAGAATTGCACTGCCAGTGTTACCAAATTAGTGATGAAGCCCCTACAAAGTGTGTGACACTATTCAGCCCCTATGATACTGTGTAGCAAATCCCTCTTAAGACACCTGTTCAACCTTCATTCTTTTCTGTTGTCAAGAGCTGCAGTAGGGTTTGGTCATCCATGAAGAAATAATGTTTTGGGTACATTTTCTTTTGGCTCCTTTATTTATGTGCCTGTGGGCAGGGGCTTGGAAGAGGAGAAGGAAAAGCTTCATTTTTCCACATGTAATATTCTGGGATTGCCAAGTCCTAGGAGCTATTATGTTGATGTAATTGCCTCCTTCCTGTTCCTGGCTACATAAATAGAATGGACATTTGGATCACCCGTGATTCTTCTAATTTTAGTCCTTATTTCTCAATTTTGTGACAAAAGACAGTGCTGATAAGATCTCTGAGAGTTTTCACGTGGGTCTCTCATTTCTTAGTTTCCAAAAGCAGAAAACTGGAGATCCACATGCTCATATCAGGAGCTGAAGTTGAATATTAACTTGAATCTTGCAGGCCAGCTCTTTTCCACTCCAGACAAAATGTGAGTCTGCTGAAAGCTACTGAGAATGTTTTTATTCCAGTAGCTTTTCACGTGACAGAAGGTGAAGGACAGTGCAACAGTGGCCGAAACTAAACTGCAACCACTCAGAATGTAGAAATCTTGGGGTCTTATTAGCAGTTTTCTTTTTTAAAAAAAATCTGAATGTATTGTTGTACTTTCATAAAATCATTCTTCTCAATTTCACCAGTATGAGTTTTCCTCTAACTTTAAAAGGGCATGCATTTGTATCTGCACTGGAGCTGTTAAAAAGAAGAAAAGGAAACACTGCTAAAATTGATGCTTCACCACAATCTAAGCAGCGAAAAGAAGGAATAATTGAATTGGTGAAATTAACAAGGTTTCCCGGTTTTCCCAAAGGGAAATGGGAGGGGCTGACCATCAGTACAGAAAGGCATTAATGTAACCAGCCATGTCATGATGGGACTATATCCAAGTACACTCATAGGGCAGCATGGGCAAACATCCAGTGTAGGCAATGAGGGCAGGGGAGGACAATGGCTTCTGCAGCAGCTGGAGGAGTGCCATGACCTTTAAAGAGGGGAAAGCTGAAGTTTTTAAAGGCCACATGAACTGAAGTGAGGAAAGATTCCCCAACAATCATCAAAGTACTTCAAAATGTACGTGTGATTTCAGTTTAAACTACAGTACTGCCTCTTTAACTCATTGCAACTTCACCTAAGGGCCAGACAATGGCTGCTATTGAATCTGACTGGGAATATAAGGGTTTAGTTGAGCTTTGCACTTTGGCAGAGGAGTGCTGCCAATCCTTCTGAGTTCTCCCAACTCCTTCAGAACTCTACGCTAGCCTGCTTATTCAGAAAGCTTCTGTATTGGATTCCTCCTCCTTGTTTCATGCATCCAGCTACCTACTGCCAGTCACCCTGTGCTCCAGGCTGTTTCCTTTGAGCATTAAGTAGGCTCATTTAGGATTACAGTTTATAATATCTACTTCAATGTAAGCCCCATTGACTTCAATGGGACTTACTCTTGTGTGTGTGTGAATAGAATTGCGCTTTAAATTTGCATAAGCCACAGCACAAATGCATCAGGAAATGATCACGTATCATTGAAGGCAATGCTGTAAAACGGATGGGGAACCTGTCACCCTCCAGATATTGCTGGACCACAATTCCCACCATCCCTGATCATTGGACATACTGACCGGGCTGGTGGGAGTTGAAGTCTAATATCTGGAGAGCCACAGGTTCACCACCTTGCTATAAAACACTGTATGCACTAGTTTGCCTCTCTTTTATCTACTGCTAATCTTGGTGCATTTGTTTTACAGTCCGTGCTTCTTCCTCTAAACTCTTATATTAAGTTTTACTTTTTAAAAACAAAAAACCAAAACAGTTTCCATTGCTCGATACTCATGCACATTTGGTAAGGCTTGCCCAATAGGCAATATGACAAGATATTAGGATGTGTTCAGAATTGTACATGGTGACTTCTTCTGCACAAGAAATTTTCTAACCGCAGAGATAACTATCTTTACCTATCTTAAAACGATTTACAATTAAATAAAATGGGACTGGCCCTAATAATAGAGGAGATGCTGGACAATGGCCAAAGGTCAAAGATATTTAAAAGTTATGTGTGGAGCAATTGTGGATAAATGTACAAACTCACATGCTGGGAAACTGAGTTGTAACTAGGCACGTGGTGTGCAGTGTACATTCTCATGCTGTACTTGGTGTAAGATGAAGTGAAAAACACCCATCTGGACAAGCCCTTTGGATCTGATGTTAATGGGCTGGTTAAAGTCAGCCCCAGGCAAGAACAAGCCAGCGACAGGTTAATACAGGCTGGCCTTTGAGAGAGTGGAGAAACTAGACTTTGAGAGGGGGTGGGTGGGTTTGATGTCTCCTGGTCATTCTGGTCCACAGTCTTAAGGTTCTGCTTGCATCCATTGCTGAACTCAAATCTTTACACCAGGGAAGAAGATTCTGTGGTCTTCTGGGTGATTCAGGATTCCACCCCCAGTCTACCCTAGTCAACATGGCCAATGCTCAGGGATGATGGGAACTGTAGTCCAACAATATCTGGAAAGCCACAGGTTTTCCATCTCTGCTTCAGATTGAGGAAGTGGCTATCAGCTTTTCCATCAACCATCAGTGAGAAGAATGCAAATCACTTTAAGAAAGGTTTTATGAGTGTTTGGGAATGCAGGCCATTAATATTTTTAGGGACACACAGTGTGCACTGCAGTAATGTGCTAAAGGCTCTGTGGGTTGGATCCAAAGATAAGTGCATGGAAGGAAAGTTTCCCAGTTCCTCCTGCTATTACCTGCACCCCTTGAAAAACCCCTGGAAAGGATCTCTTTTTTTAAAATTTAATAATATTTATTAAAGTTTTAAAGGTTACAAAAAGAAAAAGTAAAAACACCATATTAAACAAAAACAAAACAACACATCACAATAAGGAAAAAAAGGAAAGAAAAAGAAAAAGAAGAAAACAGAAAAATAAAATCCATTAAAAAACACAGCAAATCTTCCCATAACTTATCTTTCATTTGCTTATTTCCTTGACCTCCTCACACCTCCCTTTTTTGTATTCTAGTTCGGTTAACTATTTCAGCAAATCCTTTCCATCTTTTCCAATTTTTGTCCTGTAATTTATCTTAATATAATATAACTTTACTTTCCCTCCTTTCACCAATAAACAGTCTGTTTTTTTCCTAATCCTTTATAACATTTCTGCTAAAACCACATAACTTCATTCCAACATCCTTCTAACATTCATTAATTTTACAATGTTTCTGTAGATAGTCTTTAAATTTCTTCCAATCTTCCTCCACCGACTCTTCTCCCTGGTCTCGGATTCTGCCAGTCATTTCCGCCAGTTCCATGTAGTCCATCACCTTCATCTGCCATTCTTCCCGGGTGGGTAGATCTTGTGTCTTCCAGTACTTTGCAATAAGTACGTATTCTTGCTGCTGTTGTAGCATACATAAAGAAAATT
Source organism: Podarcis melisellensis (assembly GCF_964234715.1). Lineage (NCBI taxonomy): Eukaryota > Metazoa > Chordata > Lepidosauria > Squamata > Lacertidae > Podarcis > Podarcis melisellensis. Next base: position 25,616,483 of record NC_138530.1, on the reverse strand, counting down.
CTATCCTTCTTTGGCACCAATTGGCCGACCATGCCCAGGAGAAAGGCCTCTGGTTTCTTCAGAAAGGTATATTTAAATACCTTTTTCATTTCATTATAGATCATCTCCCAGAAAGTCTTAATCCTTGGGTATGTCCACCAACTTAGGGACGCAGGTGGCGCTGTGGGTTAAAGCCTCAGCGCCTAGGACTTGCCGATTGAAAGGTCGGCGGTTCGAATCCCTGCGGCGGGGTGCGCTCCTGCTGCTCGGTCCCAGCGCCTGCCAACCTAGCAGTTCGAAAGCACCTCCGGGTGCAAGTAGATAAATAGGGACCGCTTACCAGCGGGAAGGTAAACGGCGTTTCCGTGTGCGGCTCTGGCTTGCCAGAGCAGCGATGTCACGCTGGCCACGTGACCCGGAAGTGTCTCCAGACAGCGCTGGCCCCTGGCCTCTTAAGTGAGATGGGCGCACAACCCCAGAGTCTGTCAAGACTGGCCCGTACGGGCAGGGGTACCTTTACCTTTACCTATGTCCACCAAAGGTGAAAGAATGTACCTTCAGTCTCTTTGCATTTCCAACATTTATTATCGGGCAAATGATAAATTTTTGCAAGCTTGACTGGTGTCATGTACCACCTGTAGATCATTTTCATTATATTCTCTCTTAAGGCATTACATGCCGTGAACTTCATACCTGTGGTCCATAACTGTTCCCAGTCAGCCATCATAATGTTATGTCCAACATCTTGTGCCCATTTAATCATAGCAGATTTCACCGTTTCATCCTGAGTGTTCCATTTCAACAGCAAGTTATACATTCTTGACAAGTTCTTAATTTTGGGATCTAGCAGTTCTGTTTCCAATTTTGATTTTTCCACCTGGAAGCCAATTTTTTTGTCCAAATTATATGCCTCCATTATCTGGTAATAATGAAAACCCCTGGAAAGGATCTCTATGAAATGGGTGGAGGTGAGGGAAGTGTAGAAAATCATGAAGAGGCTTTCTGATTTTGATAACTCCCCTCCCATTCCTCAGTAGCCCTCTGTGCTACAAACTTCAACATATTATAAAATCCAAGGCTATGACTTGAATTTTAAGTTGATTGAATTTGGCTTTTGTTTATTACATTGCACCCATCAGGTTACCCCCTGTGAACCATACACAAAAAAGCATGGTTACTCATTTTTTGCCACTATTAGTCAGCTTCCAACAAATCTTCTCTAATTTTGCCCCTTCCAAAGAAACATTCATGTCTCTTTTACAGAAAAGAAGAAAGCCTTTATTATAGCCCAAGATGATTGGTAGAAACAATGTTTTCCACACTTAGAACTTTCCCTCCAATCATGACCACGAATCCATGTGACTCGTGGTACAAGAGAGATGCTGAGGTCATCAAATTGTCTGTCTTTTGAGCATGACTCTTGACATGTTACTTCTGAAGTTTCCTGCTTCTGTAGGTAGGGAAACACAAAGAGCAGTGTGTGACATAGCGAAAAGAAGCAGTGACTAAGCATTTGTGTAAAAAGAAACACTCCATTATTTTTGTTCTGCTCCCTCTTGGTTATCAACAACCGAAACTATAATTAACAAGCATTAACACTGGACCCTTTATGGGAACTTGCTAAAAATAGTGAGTCATAGAAAATACTCTTTTCTCTGTAAATTGCATGCATCATATGAATTTTGTATTTTTGTCTGCTCGGGCTATGAATACATATTCAAAGTAAATGTGGAGCAAACATACTGGAATGATGCTTTGCAGAATATGATGTGGCTTCCTGGGGAAGCACCAACAGCTGTGTGGGTTCATTGGAGAAGATGGAAGCTAAATAAACTATTTGGTATTGCATTTATCATTGCATTATTGACTGACCACCAAAGAGGTATTAGCTGAACACTGGCTTGCTTCTTCAACAGAGAGAGCTGCCACCTGTGGAGCAAAAGGTCATATCATAGACTTGTAGAGTTGGTCTTAAGCCCTGTTGTGAAGAAAGTGAGACACTGGAAGTCAGAATACACAGTGCTGAGCTAGGTAGACCAATAACATGTCTAAGTACAGGGCAGTTTCATACGTGTGCCCATACGTACATCTTTTTTGGAAGATACCATTAGGCAGCTAATTATTAGCAATGAAAACAGAAACCTGATACACTGAATGTTAATTATAAAATGTAATTTCTATAGCAGAACATAAGAAGGGCTTTGTCGTATCAGGCCAAAGACCTAACTAGCCCAAGTCTGTTCTCACAGTAGCCAGGCAGATGGTTATGGGAAACCCAGAAGTAGAACATGAATGTAACAGCACTCTCCCACCTGTGATCTCCAGCAACTCGTACTCAGGTAAAGTTATATAGGTATTCATTAATTCATTTCATTTTCTATGCTGCTTTCCCCACAAAGTTGTCCTTAAAAGGGTTTATCATCCTATTAAAACAGCAGGGGTTGCCTTGTCCTCTGTGAATTTGTCGAACCCTTTAAAGCCATCCAAGTTGGTCTTGTGGCAGCAAATTCCATAGTTTTAACTGTTGTGTAAAGAAGTATGGTTCCTCCTTGGTCCTCCCTCCATCTCCCAGTGTTCAGCTTAGTGGGATAACTCCCAGTTGTATTATGGGAGATGGAGAAAACCTTCCTACCAAATTTCTCCATCTATACCCTCCCTTATTAGTCATTTTTCTAAACTAAAAAGCCCCAAACAGTATAACCATTATTCATAGGAGTGTTGCTCCAGCTCTTTCATCATTTTGGTTGCCAATTTCTGAACCTTTTCCAGCTCCTTTTGAGGTGAGGCAACCAAGTTTCCATGTAAAACAGAGCAAGTATTTGACCTTTATAAAATCTGACATGGCCTCTTGGCAATTTGCCCTTTCCTGACCAAGGCAAATAAAAGCTGGTTTTTAAGCATTCCCCCCATTTACAACTTCCTTTATGTTTTATATTTTGGGGGGGGGGGCGAGAAGGACACTTTATGACATGCCAGACAAGTTCTATTAAGATTTGGACTCACGTACTCATGGACTGACGTTCTCAGGAAGTATATAATCAGTTTCCTAGGAATCAGCATAATAGAATTGTAGAATTGGAAGGGAATCCCAAGAGTCATCTATTCCGACCCCTTGTGTTGCAGGAATCTCGGCCAAAACATCCGCGACAGATGGCTATTCAACCTCTGCTTAAAAACCTCCAATGAAGGAGAGTCCACAACCTCCCGAGGGAGTCTGTCCCGCATAAATTCCCTGGCTTAGTAAAAGCATATATGATTTGCTGAACAACCAGTTTCCAGCCAGGGATGCAAATGACTGGTTCTAATGTGTTTGCTAATCTACTGAGACAGACCACTGGTCAATCCAGCGCAGGAATGTCCACACTGGCTGGCAGCCGCTCTCCAGGCTTTCAGGCAGGGAATATTTTCCTGGGGAACCTTGGGTATAGGGTATCTGTGGATCCCTTGTCCTGTCCCTTCCTTTTCCACCTCAGATCTACCCCCTTCTCCCTCTTGGTCCCATCCCTTTAAAGAAATCGAGAACCCTGAAAAACTCCCTCTTGATGGTGGTGAGGAAGCCAATACAAACTTGAATTTCATGGGTTGCCTTAAAAAAAGAAAAGAAATTGCAAACAGTATAAGTTTGACTCGTAACTTAGGGTGCAAGCCAAATTCTGGCAACAAGGCATGAATGGAGCCGCCACCATATTTGGAGCTCTCTTGTTCCTGCTATCTGGAGGCAGAAGGCTGTTGAGGTTGGACAGCCAACTTTCCCATGCAGCCTTTGGCTTAACAGCTTGACTTCTGCTCTCAGCTGAACATCGCCGCTTGACACTATCTGTCTCAACATTGTCTTCTAAGACCAGCAGAAACAGGGTCTCTGGTAGAGGTCTTTCCCATCTCCTATGCTTTAATCCTTTTATCTACAATTAGAGGTGTTGGGGGTTGAGCTTGTATCTTCTGCAGATAAAGCAAACTCCCCATATCCTATTTCTTTTGCACCCGTCTTTCCAAACAAACCGCCCTTCACACAATGCCTGTCTCACCCCACTGGCATGGGATTTCTCCCCAAACCTATCCTCCTCCTCTTGTGATTTCCCCCCCCCCCCACGATAAAGGCAGCAGGTGGAGGAAAACATTCAGGCCTGCTTGATGACAACAGATATGTCTGTATAGTAAGGAGCCTAGATCCCCCTTGAGTAAGTAAACATGATTTCTTATCATTGTTCCATCTTGAAACAGCCATATCCTAATACTTAGTACCATGATCTTAATAGATATATTACGGTAATTAGGGTTGCTGGACTCCACACGCCCATCGTCCCTGACCAGCAGCTGTGCCAGCTGGGGATGATGGGAATTGTAGTCCAAAATTTATGGAGGGCACCAGGTTAGCAAAGTCTGCATCAACAGGTGTAAGATATGTATGGCAATCTGTTAAATGCCTCTGTTGTTTCCTAAACATCTTGTGATAAGGGCTGTTTCCTGCCTAGGGATATAATATCTGGTGTTTCAAACAAGGCATAAGAAAATTTGAGAAATGCAGGGTGGTAATTTGATCCTTGCTGGAAACTCATTGACACCACCAGCCCATAAACAGGGTTTAACACCCTCCAGCTATTTGCTGTGGAAAGATGAGAAGGCCCATTAGGCCTAACAGGCTGTGTTTCATCCACCAGGCTGCCCTAAAGCCAGTGTTTGTAATATTTTGACCTGGATTGGGAGATAGCAAGTCAATCACTTTGTAAACTGAAAGCAGCACCGTGTTATTCCTTCTTTCTTAAACAAAAACCAATTCCCCTTTCTCACGCCACCCACACACCAGTGATTAACTTATTAATAAACCAGTGGAAGTGAAACCACTGGTTTCAACAAAGGCCTTTTATAACACCTTTCCGTCGCCCTTGTCCCACAATGCCCTGCTGTGCTGTAGGTAATCAGGCTCCAATCAGCCGACAATGACCGGCAATAGAAACTCAGGAGTGACAGAAAACCACAGTTGCTTTGCAGGCCTCATGGGACAGGAATGCTGACCTTAACTTTTAAGGCAGTTATAAAGCACTGCCCCACAGGCAATAAGCTTTTACCAAGCCTTTACGAGGGGCTGAGCTTTTAGTGTAGCCAAGCCCTGCCCTGTGGAACTCCCTGCCACTGGAAGCTTGGAAGTAATCATCCCTGCTGGCTTTTTAGATGACTCCTGAAAAATGTGTTACTCAGGCAAGCCTTTGAAACGTGAACTTCATTTTCCCAACCGTTATTTTAATGAAAATGTGGTTTAGAAATATTAGGGCAGAAAGTCGTCCAGTCTGGCATCCTGTTCTCACAGCGGCCAACCAGACTGCAAGCAGGCAGATGGGCACAGAAGCACTCTCCCATTCGTGTTTCGCATGACAGGCATGAAGTAAAGCCATTGCATTAGCAGCATCAAAGTGACCTCTCTGGGGCGCAAGTCTGGGCAGTGTGTATAAAGGTCCTGGGCTGTGCCTTTCTCTTGGCCCCACTGATGTGGTCCAAAGGAAAGCAGATCAATATGTTTGGCACTAGCTTCACTGTAGAAATTGCTGGAAGGAGCTGAACAGGGCACCATCCAACCATCTTAGGGACTCCCCTCTGGATTTGTGTAGGGTTTACTCCTTAGTGTTTTCTTTTCCCGGAGAGATCTCTCAAGACAGCAGAAGGTTAGGATCAGAGTTTTCCTTCTCCTAGATGGGTTGTCTTCCCAGGTTGATGAGCCCCATCTGCCCCTCAAGTCCCTCTACAGCATGTGCAGAAAACACCTTCTTTGACCACTGATGGTCTCATCCACCGGAGCCTATCTTCACATTCAGGGGAAGTCCGTCACTCACCGAGGGTTTGAGACCCGTTGGCTACCCACACCTGGTTTAGCCAGCCAGTCGAAGCCAGTCCCAGGGTGAAAGACCATATAAATTGAGTTTCATAAGGAAAACACTGCAGCATTGTTTGCAATCCAGCTCTCTGGATTTTTACCTTGGTATTCTCTTCCCCCTTCCCACTTCTGATAAATCCTACTTTATATTTTACTTGGGAATTAACTGGAAATGTTAATTCTTAGAACCTCCTTGTTTTTCTGTGCCTAGCCTTTCTGTAAAAGGGTTAGCATGCCGTAAGCGGGGATGACAGTGTTTCATCTTGGAATTGCAAGTCATGTGCCTAATTGGAAATGATTTCAGTTTACTACACTGGAGAGTAATGCCGCAATGTCCTCACCAAAGGAGCACATGACTCTTGTGTAAGCTAGCTGTACCTGGGAGGAGGGAATTTGATAAGGCTCTCCGGGTGTGTATTGTTGTAAGCAGATTAATAGCTCTGATCCAATAAAGGAGGTCTCTGCAGTGGCATCATCGCAGAGAGCCAGTGTGGAGTGATGGCTGCTGCCGGCTTCTCGGATCACGCTAGCCAATGAAAGATTCATGAGGAGATGGTGTTTTATAAGCCAATCTCTCATATTGCCGAAGAGTCAGAAGTGTGATGTGAGCCAATCGATATAACTCGCCCTCCCGAAAGGTGCTAATGGGAGCGTGTTTATGAGAGGAGAAATGCTCCACAACAGGCCTGGGAAATCTCAGGTTCAGAGACCAAAATCCAGCCTCCTTTACTCTCCTCAGGCCAAACTCTGAAGGTACTTACCTGGCTGCAGCTGCAAGGTGTACTTCAGCTCTTGCAATACCTCTTTCTTGTCCTGTATTTTTGTGTTGCTGGGTTTTGCTTTTTCTTTTGTAACGTATACAGCTTTGGATGAGCATTTGCCCAGAAGAGTGTCCTAAAACCACTTTAACTAAATAAAAATCTTGTCTAAATAAAACAAATATTGTTTGCCAGAGAGAGAGGGGGGAGCAATTCCCTGAGTTGCTTTAGCAGTGGGTTTTGGGGCTGGTCGATGGGAAAACGGGGGAGAATTTGCAGTATCATGCCACATCAACACATGGTTACAGTAACTGGACACAGCCTTCCTTTTTTGGGTGAGAAGAGCTCTTTCTCCTAGTCCAGAATGATTGGCAGGCGTCTGTCTATGTGTGTAAAACTGAAAGCGAGAGAGCAGCTGTTTGCAACGGATAGCTCAGCACCCTGTGAAGTGCAGTGCTGTTGAGATCTCAGCTAAAACATCTTGATTTCCCAGAGGCACCTACATATACATATAGGTAAACCTGTGTTAGAGGCCTGCACCTTGACCTAGTCCTAGCAACACCTTCACCAAGAAGACGGCCTGAAGGTTTTTCTTTCAGATTGCAGAGGGCAGGAAAACCTTTCCAGCCTGAAAGCCACATTGCTTTCTGGGTAGGCACGCCAACTCCATGGGGCTGAGGCCTCTACAGCCCCACCACCACCACCAAGTCTGCTGGGTTGGGGCTCAGCCTCCCCCCAATATTATTTTTTAAAAAATTATTTTATTGACTATTTTCACATAAAAAATTATTCCAACAATTGTATTTTCCCCCATTTCCCCCCTCCCACCCCCACATACCCCCCTCCCTCCCCCCTACGACTTCCCTCAGTTCCTCTTTCTGATTTATTAGCACAAATTGTTCTCTGCATATTATAAAAACGTAAAAATCTCTAAGTTATGTTATGTTAACTGTTATGTTAACAAATTTGTGTATGTTTAACCTGCCAAGGAGTCCAACTCATTTTGTTGTTTCTTTAAATACTTTGTAAAAGGTTACCATTCTTTTTTAAAGTCACAGTTGTCCTTATCACGAAGTTTATGCGTCAATTTTGCCAGTTCCGCATAGTCCATCAATTTCTCTTGACACTGTTCTTTTGTCGGGGTTTCTTCATTCTTCCATCCTTGTGCTATTAAGACTCTTTCCTCCATTGTCACATACATAAATACGTTCTTCATTTTCCTTGGCAGGTCTTTTCCTACAATCCCTAACGAAAATGCTTCAGGCTTTTTTACAAATGTTAATTTGAAAATTTTCTTCAACTCATTAGATATAATTTCCCCCAAAAAATTTAAGCCTCCCCCCCAATCTTGAAGGGGCACAGGAGGCCTGGTGGGATGTTGTCCCAGACTGCACAGCATCTCATGCAGACCAGCACACCTGGCAGGAGAATGTAGCATCGGGAGGAGGCCTGGTCGGCCTATCCCAATGTGACAGTTGTCATTCATGATACTCATGACACATGACATCTGCCACCATCACCCCAAATGTCGGATGCAACTCGGAGCCTGTGTTTCTGGGCAACCGTCCAAAGGTCACCTGTTGGCAAGGCCAGAGTGAAGTAAGGCTAGGCTGAGAGTCAGTGACTGGCCCAAAGTTATCCCAAAGTCTTGGGGTCAATTGCCACATACCAGGCTTCATGGCTTTAAAGTGAACCAGTAATAGGTAGAGATTTGTGGTTGGATCTCTTGCCATATTTAGTGGTAAACGCAGTGGGGGTGGATCTCAGTTGGAATCTAGCTGCTAGGTCAGCCAACTTCCCAGTAAAACCTCCCCTGTGAAGCTGCTATTTGCCCCACAAGTGAATATTTCCCCTTACAAGGCAAATAGCAACTTGGGAGGTGGTGGAGAGATGCAGTGGAAAAATAACGTGAGTGAAAGGATTAAGTGCCCCTCCCTGATTGGATTTGTGGGTCTTCAGTACTGCAGTAATCAGGTTGCAATCTTGTGTGCATTTACCTGGAAGTCTCATTAAACTCAATGGGACTTAATTCTGTGATGAGGCTGTATTTTAATGTTTCAATGTTTTAATGTTGTATTTTAATCTTGTTTTTTAAGTTGTATTCATTCAACTTGTTTTTATTATTGCTTGTTAGCCGCCCTGAACCCGGCCTTGGCTGGGGAGGGCGGGATATAAATAAAAATTATTGTTGTTGTTGTTGTTGTTGTTGTTGTTGTTGTTGTTGTTGTTATTCTGAGTTGGTATGGTTAGGAGTCAGATGTTCTTGTAATACATGCTTGGAAATTGTCATTTACCCATCACAGGCTGTGCAACCCACTCTTACCTTTAAAGCATATTCCCCACCCCAAAGAATTCTGGGCCCTGTAGTTCATTAAGGGTTACTGGAAACTGTAACTCTGTGAGGGGGAAAACTACAATGCCCAGAATTCTTTTGAGGGCAAGAAAGTGGTTTGAATGCCCTTTACAGGTACAGTGTAGCAATAGAGCTACGGTTCCCAGTAGCCTTTAAAAACTATAGTTCCCGGAATTCTTTTGGGGAGGGGAGCAGAAACCTTTTGCTCAGATTGCAAGGGCTTTTTGTCCTTGGCCATTCTGGAAAGGGCGATCCATCGAGGGCAATCTGTACATTGAGTCCCCTTGAGGTTTGCATAAGGAAACGAATTAATATTTGTATGGTCCTGTTCCTGCTGGTGATTTTACATTTACAGTTGGCAAGGCTAGCGCCGAGCAAAGGGAAGCAGCCTTCTTTTCCTTTTGCTTGGAGATCGAAAGCAGCATTCCTAGTTCTGGTAACAGGGGCTCGTAATTGCTCCGGCTTCCCCACTTTGCACAATGACACAGCGCTTGATCACCCCTCTGCGCTGCCCATCAGTCTTGTTTTCGCTTATGATTTCTTGTAAGGCTAAAGGGCCATAAAACATTCTTATCTGCCTTTGTGGCAGCACTGGCTGAAGTGTTCTCTGAGATAACAGCTCAGAGAGAGGGAGGAACCTGTTTAGATTGCAAAACCATCTCTCTGCATCTGGAGAAACTGAAACTCGTGCAGTAGAAAGCAGGGCTCTGGAGCTCTGATTGGTTATACGCAGGAAGGTTTGAATGAAATGCCACCTGTACTCTGTGGCCTGGAAGAGGGCAGGACCACAGAAGGGATGGGGATGTGGCTCAGCAGTAAAGCACATGGTTTACCTGCAAGAAGTCTTGGGGTCAGTTGCCACATACCAGGTTTCTAATTAAAGGTACCAGGTATCAGAAGATAGGGAAGATCTCTGTATATGCAAGGGAGCTGATCTGCCACAAATAATTCTGGGCACTGTCGTTTACCCTCAAGAGTCACAATTCCCAGCAACACTTAACAGACAGCAGTGCCCAGAATTCTGGGAAGGAGAGCATGTACTTTGAAAGTGCATTAAAAGTATAGTGTTTGTACACAGCCCGGGGGAGGGGGGATCATTGTTTAGCTCAAGGTTTGCATTATGGGGAACCTTTCAGTAAGGGGCACTTGTCAGCAGCAGGCAGGGGCTAAAGTGCACAGAGGAGCAGGTGCAACTCTTGACTTTGAACAGTAACAGTTTGAGGTTTCTGCATGCAGACATACAGCCCACGCAGCTCTCCGTCTCCTATGCAGGCAAGCGAGAGGGATTATCACAGTTCAAGGACAGGTTCCAGTCTGGTAAAAGCCATCCAGGAGGGTGGAGAGCAGGGCCATTGAGAGGAGGAGCTTGTGAAGGGCCTGATAGAGAGGTGTGGAAGGGCTGTAGGAGTTGGGAACAGGTCAGTAACAACTCACAAGGGGTCAGGGAAGTTAACTACAGTGGTACCTTGGGTTAAGTACGGTACTTAATTCGTTCCAGAGGTCCCTTCTTAACCTGAAACTGTTCTTAACCTGAAGCACCACTTTAGCTAATGGGGCCTCCTGCTGCCACCACACCGCCAGAGCACGATTTCTGTTCTCATTCTGAAGCAAAGTTCTTAACCCGAGGTAATATTTTTGGGTTAGCGGAGTCTGTAACCTGAAGCATATGTAACCTCAAGCGTATGTACCCCGAGGTACCACTGTATTCAGAGATACCAAAACAACTCAGGCCTAGTGAGCACAGCACATCTTCCCAGTGGATCTTGCCAAAATGAGGTGGTCGCAAGGACTAAGACTCCCCACGCCCCCAGGTCCTTCCTAAGCAACCTGAGACTTCTTTGCCTTGTCTGCCTCTGCTCCATCCTCTTCATACTTCTGTGGGTTCTGGGAGACCAGAGGGAGGGGAGCTGCTCACAACAGGAGGGAGAGACTCCCTGGCTTCTCAAGGAGCCCATCTCATCTCTGCCTCTTGACCTTCTCTCCAGCCTCTGATTCTGGACTGCCCTCTGCCACAGCCTCTTTCTGCTCACTAAACTCTGTTGCCTCTCCAGCTTCCGACATCTCCTTCTCCTAGTCTGCTCCTTCTTCTCCCTCTGACTGCTCGCCATCATCCCACCACCAATCCCCAGGCTCTGAGCCTCCTTCTCTTGGGGGTTCCCCGACTGATACCTCCCACCACTCCTCAGCATTTAGCCAGTCCATGACACTAAGGTCCCCAACCTCGGAGATGTGCAATACAGGATGAAATGGACAGTCACTCTGGTTTTGTGTGAGTTTGCCATGTTCTTAAAGAAAGAAGATGGGATTGTTTTGGTTTTTATCATTTTGTATTGCTTTATTTTTTAAAAGAAATAAATAGTGATGCAGTGCACAGGAATGGGTATTGAAGCCTTTCAAAATTCAGGCAGAATAAGAAAGTTGTATGTCCCTGCCTGAAATCCTTCATTAAAAGGGAAGATGTTCCAGAGTTGGGGTGCCACCACCAAAAAGGCTCTGCACCACATCCTCCTCTGCTATGCTTCTACTGGTGGCATCAGGTGGAGCAAGGCATCTAATCATTAATGTAAAGGACAGGCAGGTTCATGTCGCCTTTCCCCCTACCTGCTGTCTAACAAACTAGTGAAAGCATGATTTATCATGCCAACAATGCTACTCTGAGGGCTGGCATGCAGAAGGTGTGCCTCAAATTAAAATGAAAGATACTTGGATCATGCAACGAATCTGGGGGTGTATCTGGGCTGCACTCTGAACTACGGTAAGTGTTTCCTCAAGGGTAGCAGCCTATCGCCCAGATACACTTTGCTGCAATCCAAGGGGAAGCGGATGAAAGTTTGATGCATACGCAGGAAGTATAAAACAAATCTCAGGAGGGAAGAAAAACATACAAGCTCTCTTGAGGTTTGGGTACTGGTTATTGACTTACCAGGTGCATCTAAATCCATCTGATATTAACTAGAGGACCAACAACATGACAGTTCATAGTCAATTTTTATGTCACCTATGATCACATTTACACTGCTCCTGGTGATAGGTTTTGATACTTTCTGCAGGTATTATGGCAATACACAGTATAATCACTATCTTATTATGTTTACAGTGTAATCAGATGAATAGCCTAATAAAACTTTGACAGGGCTTCCAACCTCATTGCGATCAGAACACTTGTTTTTTCAAATCAATATTAATTGGATTCTCAAGATTGCCTTGGCCAATATATCCGCACTAGACCTCTTCGATCTGAGGAACTGGCACTGTTACAGGTGCTGCACATTCCTTTCCCCTGAAAAGTATCCTGGGAGCTGTAGTTTAACCCCTCACAGAACTACAGTTCCCAGCACCCTTCGCAAATTACAGCTCCCAGGATTCTTGTTGGGGAGGTTGCTTTAAATGAACGTTGCATACATACCATATCAGCCTGAGAATTCCTGAGAATGATATCTTATTGAAGACAGCATCTGGCCACATCCACAATATTCTGCCTTGCATTCTTGTTACTCGCCTTGGGGAAACCTTTGTTATGCAAAGATGGGTCATAAATCTTGGTTAAGAGACTGAGCTATGTATCAGGAAGTCTCCACTTTGAATCTCACTCCTGTCCTTGTCTCACTAGCTGGCCTTAGGCAATCTAAACTGTCTCGGCCCTATTACAGATGGGGGTTAATAATGTTGATTTACCTTCTAGGCGTGTTGTCAGGATTACAAACAGGGTGCGTATGAAGAGCTCTGAACCCTTGAAAGCACAGTACAATTGTTATTGTTAAGATAAAGAGGCTGGGGAAAACTTCTGCCTGAGGCTTTGGTTCACTCCCAGACTGTCTGGGCTGTTGCAGAGAATCTGTTTATTAAGCATTTGTCCCAATCTGTTTGCAATAATAATAATAATAATCAAAAATGCATGGAGATTGATATGAGGTCACTGTTTGGTTTTTTTGAAGATAATTTTGTTTTGGATATTTTTATTTTAACCTCTGTATCTGTATTTGATCTGAAACTTTTTTTAATTTATGGATTTATTTTGTTGCTGGTGTTTTTATTGTTAAATCCTTTCAATATGTTTTTATAAAGTAACGGGGTTCGCGGGTGGAAATGAATGAATAGCATCCCGTGATCACATACTTCCCTTTGCATTTTCCCATCGCTTTTCTTAGCACAAAATTTCTGTGTGGGCAGTTGTGTGTGCTACGTTGGAAGTAGGCTTGTTGTGCAAGAGTGCCAAATTCATTTTAAGTGTGCAAACCAATTTTGCTGGTATATAAGTGATTCAATACAGTTGCAGTCTAGAAGGGCCCTGCAGCCCTATAGCATTTCTGAGGCACTGCCATTCCTCTCTTTGCTGTTAGTATAAATGAAATTGTGCTTCCACATGATAACTTGGCTGAGTATACACCATACATTTAAAGGACATTGTTTCCCCCAAAGGATCCTGGGAATTGTAGTTTACCCTTCCAGACTCCCTGGCCTTCCGGAAACCTGCTGTTTAATTCACAATTTCCTTTCTTTCTCATCCACAGCTGTTGCCAAAACAGACCTCAAATTATTCCGTTGTTTCTTCTCTGCAGCCGTAGAACCCTCCGCTGTTCATTCATCCATTTTAAGAAGTTTAATTTTCATTAGCACACTTGTGCTTGGGGGTGTAGGGGAAATGAATGTAAAAAGTAATAATCGCACACACACTTTTAAAAGGAGATGAGATCACAATGGAGGAGCAGAAGGCAAAATGGAGCTCTGGGTTGCGTAGTGTTACATGGTAATGAACCCAGGAAGCTCTGCACAGAAAAAAGCAGGACTTCACCTATTACACGACCAACGTCCTAGAATTGTGCGCTGCACTGAAAGTGCTTTGCAAGTCTGCACTGGGCAGGCTGGCAGCTGCAATTACATTTGAAGTCAGAGAAAATCAGAGCAAACCAAGTATTTAAAAAGGAAGGCGAAAGCGGTGCCGTGATTTTGGAAGTTGCATCACTGGGATACTCTGCAATCAGTGAGAGAGAGAATGAATGAATGGCGTCTGGGGAAAACGGCTTGTGTGAAATCAGTGAGGAAAGAGGGGAAGGGCTGGTCCTTCAGGGCTAGAGCAGGAAATTTGCCTGCAAAAGCTCCCAGGTTCAGTTCCTGGCCATCTCTCTGTAGCACTGGGAAAGCTCCCCTCTTCTTCCTGAAACTGGAGACTCTGTTGAAAATGCAGAGCGAGGTGGACCAGGGGTCTGGTTATCAGAGGAGATGGTCCAGATAGACCAGGGGTCTGATTCAACAGGAGGCAGGCTCCTGTTACGTTATAGCCACCCATGACCTTCACTTGTCCCTTCAGGCGAGGATCGGAAGCGTAGAGAACAGAGGAACTTGCAAGATGTGTGCGTAACAGTCCCTTCCTTCTGCAATCTTTGCCCTTCCCTTAGCCTACGTTAATACACATGCATACCTTTCCTTCCCCTTCCCTTTCTTATTCCTCATTTGGAAAGAAGCTGCCCTGAGGAGAGAAGTCATCCCTCAAGGTATTTCAAAGCCCCAAGCACAATTGCCATCTTATACAAGTCTGGTTCCTCCCTAAGACTGGGGAATGCTGCAGAGAACTGATGTAGTCTTTGGGCCCCTCCAGGCAGCCTCTCTCATGTGTTGTCTAGCTGATTTGCACTCTTGATGCTCTCAGGGTGGTCACATGGGCTCCTGCATTGAAATTGGTTTGTACCCTCCTGAGACAAGGCATAAACAGCCATCTGTGCATGGTCTGTAGCTTCCAGAAAATACAGTCGTACCTTGGAAGTCAAACAGTCTAGTTCTTGAATGTTTTGGCTCCCAAATGATCAAAACCTGGAAGTGACTGTTCTGGTTTTTGAACATTCTGTTGGAAGCCGAACGTCTGACAAGGCTTCCCGGCTTCTGATTGGCTGCAGGAATTTCACTTTGGTTTTCAACCATTTTGGAAGCCAAACAGACTTCTGGAACAGATCCCATTTGACTTCCACGATATGACTGTATACCAAAACTTTTCATACAAGAAATGTTCTGTTTGGGGTGTGTGTGGAGGTGTTTTCTTTTACCACCACCTCTGATGCGCTAATGGCGCCACGGCAGTGTGACAAACTGAAGTTGCTTCTTTGTGACATAAGCCACTCCCTTCTTGCTGATGCTGTTTTTGTGGAACCCAGGGCACAGAAATCACAGCCTGAACGTTAAAACGGCAAAATGAAAGTATGATGCAGGCATGATGTCATAGCGCAAACTACTTATGCTTAAATAGAGCAGGGGTATATGTATGTGGCACCTGCTCTCTTTAGCTGCTTGGCTCTGGATACAGCAGCTTTGCTTGTGTCAGGAGTGTCAAGGAGAACCTTTGTGGTTGGTTGAGCCTCGTAGGGTTTTGTTTTGAATAAAAGGGAGGAAGCGCTTTGAGGCAGCCCAAACAGGATACATGTACACACAGAATGAGGGGACACGGGTGGCGCTGTGGTCTAAACCACTGAGCCTCTTGGGCTTGCTGATCAGAAGGTCAGCGGTTCGAATCCCTGAGATGGGCTGAGCTCCCGTTGCTCTGTCCCAACTCCTGCCAAGCTAGCAGTTCAAAAGCATACCAATGCAAGTAGATAAATAGAAAGCGCTGCAGCAGGAAGTTAAACAGCATTTCCATGCACTCTGGTTTCTGTCACGGTGTTCTGCTGTGCCATAAGCAGTTTAGTCATGTTGTCCACATGACCTGGAAACCTGTCTGTGGATGAAAGCTGGCTCCCTCGGCCTGAAAGCGAGATGAGTGCCGCAACCCCATAGTCGCCTTTGACTGGACTTAACCGTCCAGGGGTCCTTTACCTTTACCTTTTACCTTTTTACATACAGAATGAGGAGAGGACTCTGTAAGTGTGTATACTGATAGAGAAATTAAGGGGGGTGCTAGTGTATCAGTGTATTGTTAGCTGCTCTGAGAATGTCAGAGGAGTAAACCCTACACAAATCTGGAGTGGAGTCCTTAAGATGCTTGGATGGCGCCTTGTACGCCTCCTTCCCTCAACTCCTGCAGCCAAGTTGGTGCCAAACATATTGCTCTGCTTTCCTTTGGAAATTAGCAAGGCTGAGATTGGAGGGGGGATTTTGTCATTGGGGCAGCCCAGGACCCCCATACACACTGCCCAGGCTTGCACCCCAGGGAAGACACTTCGGTGCTGCTAATGAAGTGGTTTGACTTCATCCCAGGAGGCACATTCAGTTGTCTTTTGACACAAACAGTTGCCAATAACAACGCACTGCTATGGAGTATCAGCACCTCCATTTTTGCTGTCCATGGCAGCCATTTTGTGCTGGCGCTCACGGCACGTTTATCAATATATGAATACTGGCAATTCATTTTAAAAAACAACCACCACCACCCATAAAAGCACTGCCTGAAGGAAATATTGGAGGTTACCTTTTAAAAATGTTTTCAAAAGTAACCTGAAGGCTGGTTTTTGATATGGCAGATGCCTCTACCAATGGAAGAGAAGGGGGAGAGGGGGAGATTTGCCCTTTTAGCTGAAGCTCCCTATCCGCTCTCTTCTGAAAGGGGCCACTTTGCAAGGGGCAAGGGGAGGTGCTGAAACGCACCAAATCGCTACTAGGAAATGCAGGGGGATTCCTTCTTCTGTCAGCATCGCCAGCTTTCAGTCGACAGCAGCAAATCACTAGGTGTGTGGTAACATTTGGCTCGCTCTCTTCCCCCCCTCCCCATATGCTCAAAGCAAAGGAGGCATGCCTGCGCAGATCCTCCCCACATATGAATGACTCTCCATCCAGGTATCATGGTGAGTTTCTGCTGCAAAAGTGTTCTTTTACCTCCTTCGGCACACAGATTATTAGTCATTGTGGTTGTTTCTCCAGTGGTTGCCCCACACAAAGCCGCCATTCATCCACAGGAATGCTCAGGTGCTTTCATTCTTACATAAGCACTGAGAATACCCGGTGCAATGTCTCATGGGGGGGGGGGGCTTCATTGAAAACGGATGTAGTTTTCACATTTCCTGCCTTGGGGGAATTCTTCTCTGCACTACCTTGCCTGCTGAAGATACCCAGGGAACCCGTGTGTCTTGCAAAGGATTCTGGGGGCATGTTCTAAGGCAGAGGTTTTCAACCTTTTTTTATTTTGAGTCCGCGGCTCCCTTGATCCAACTACATTCTTTCTGTGGGGCTCAGGAGCCCAGTTATGTCAGCCCTTGCCTGCAGAGCCAACAGCGCCTTACCCCTTTTCAAACACCCTCCCTTGGGGAGTGTTCCCTCAGCCTCCTCTCCTCTCCCCTCTCCTTGCAAGTCCTCTGGGTGGCCGCAGCTGCTGCCCCTGGTCTCTGAGCTACCCCACTCCTGGCCTAAAGAGAGGTTCCTCCTCATACTGTCCCACAGGAGCCTGGAAGCACCCCCTGGCCAGCCCCAGAGGCACCATTCGCTTAGGAAGCTTGTAGCCAGAGCTGCTGCAACAAACAGCTGTGCAGGCCTCTGGGAGGCAGAAATGTGAGAGGGCATCAGAGGAGGGAGGGAAGGAAAGAGGGACAGGGGCCAGTGTTGCCTGCGGCACCCCTGACCATCATTCAAGGCTGAGTGCTCACTGGAAGGACAGATCCTGAAGCTGAGGCTCCAATACTTTGGCCACCTCATGAGAAGAGAAGACTCCCTGGAAAAGACCCTGATGTTGGGAAAGATGGAGGGCACAAGGAGAAGGGGACAACAGAGGACGAGATGGTTGGACAGTGTTCTCGAAGCTACCAGCATGAGTTTGACCAAACTGCGGGAGGCAGTGGAAGACAGGAGTGCCTGGCGTGCTCTGGTCCATGGGGTCACGAAGAGTCGGACACGACTGACTAAACAGCAACAACAAGGCAGGGCATCATAAACATGGCATATGTCTTGTTTGTCTTTGCAGAATGTCATATAGGTAGAGCAAAGGGGAGTAACAGATCCCCTGCGTTTCAGTCCACATGCAATCAGACTTTAGGATAGGGGTTTGGCCAGATATTCTTCATGTGAATCCCCTGACAGAGCCCGGAACATCACGCTAGACATTGTAATAAAGTGGACAGGTTCCTGTGTGTGTGAGTCTGAGATCCAGGCAAGACTTTGGGGCAGGAGACCAGGGCCCTGTTCAGCAAAATGTGCAGATGGACCCTCAAATGCAGGAAAGCTGACTTACCATATTTGGGAGAACTACCCATTACCGCCTGCTCTATAAGACCATTAAATCTAAAATTACCTAACAGCACCACTGTGTGTGATGATGTTAAATATAGTTATGTGCATCTATTCTGTGCAACATGGGGGGAAAAATCACTATAGTGGTCAGTCTATAAATATGTCAGAAGAAAGCCACTATGAATGAAGGAATTATGGAAGAAGGCTTTATTTGGTCTTCTTAGTGCCCACGAATAGATTTAAAACGAGGAAGAAGGGACCGTGTGATGCAGCTATTTCAGGCAAGGATGGCTGTCATTGTTACAGCACACTGCATGTCATAGGCACAAAAACTGTCAACACAGCCCTTAAGAAATTGTGAACTTAAAGAAGACAACCCACACAGTTGTTCTACAGGAAGGCAGGGCCTGAAATGTTCAGAAGTTAAAAGAATAGTCTGTTCCCTCTTCCTTTGCCCTTTCCTCTTCTCTTTTCCTAATAAACAGCTACAATAATTACACAGAGGGCATTTTCAATCAAAGTTCAGCTCTTGTAAAAATGCAATTGCATGTGTATCTCTTTTGAAGCAAGCCCCACTGAGTTCCATGTGGGGTTTCTTCCTGCATAAATGTTGTTGTTATTTATTAGATTTATACAGTGCTTTTTTGTTCTTTAAAAAATGTTTTGGGGTACTCTCATTTTGACTCAAGAAAATCACCATTTTATAGTTCAAATCGGAAAAAAGAACTACAGTAAATGGACAAACGTACAAAGAACATGCATTACACCGGGAAAGGAAATGAAGGTGGTAACAACAAAACTGACCAATCACCGTGCTAGATTCCAACTCCTACTTCACACATTAAATGCTCGCTTCCGTCTGAGACTCAGGAAACACCGTGACAGAAAATGAGGCCGCCATCGGGGGGGGGGGGGGAGGCAGCGGCAGAACTGACAATTCACTGCTAATTTTAAAAATATTTTTAGTTTCTTCTCCCCGTTAGATTCACAAAATGTTTAGGGGGAAAAAGCACTGGATTTATATACCGCCTTTCATCAAAAGATCGCAGGGCGGATCACAACATGAAAACACGAGACAAATGCACAAATAAATAGTTAAAACGGAAAAAAGCAAAACAATAACCTCTCCATAAGCACATTTAAAATACATCTTTCTTTAATAAAGGGGGAAAGGGAGTTTAAAAGGGGGCTGTGTATACACCATACATTTAAAACATCTAAAGCAAACACAGATTGATAGGAACTGTAGTTTATCCCTCACAGTTCTCAGTACCCACGATTCTCTTTTGGGAGGTGGGGGAGGAAATGTGCTTTAAATGTGTGGTGCCTCCACGGCCAATGATTCATAGGAATCCTGCTCCTTCCATAAGCGTTATTGCTACAGAAGTGTTTTGTAAGGGTGACTGGAATGTGCTTTGCATCACAGGCATTAAGTGGAAGTACCAATTATTCAGAAGCCTTGATAACAGCAAACATAGTCTAGGGAAGTGGAACTGGAGAGTTGGGTTATCTCTGGGCAAAGAGCCATTTCCACTCTGCAAAGCTCCAACCCTTCCCAAAAGCTATCTTTGCAACAGCAGACTGTTTAGGGCAGAGCTTTCCAAGCTTTTCATGTTGGTGACACACCTCTTAAACATGCACCATTTTGCGTCCCAGTAATTTGGTTTCACTAGCAAACCGCAGCTTAAGCTAATCCCTTTCCAGCTCCAGGAGGGATGCGGGGAGCGTTTGTGCGACACACTAAGGTGTTGTGGCACACAATTTGGAAAGCTCTGCTTTAGGGTGACAAGAAAAGGGCAATGGGCAGGCATTGTGGGACTGCCCTCCAAGCCTATACAGTTTTGTTTGTTTGTTTTAAATGAAAATCACCGAAGGAAATGTGGAGAACTGAACTTAAAAGACTGAAAAAATGGGATATGGAGAGAAGCAAAACTGACAAGATTCTTCCATCCATAATGTTGCCATTCCTGGGAATACAGTGGTACCTCAGGTTACATATGCTTCAGGTTACATACGCTTCAGGTTACAGACTCCACTAACCCAGAAATAGTACCTCGGGTTAAGAATTTTGCTTCAGGATAAGAACAGAAATCGGGCTCCGGTGGCGCGGCAGCAGCAGGAGGCCCCATTAGCTAAAGTGGTGCTTCAGGTTCAGAACAGTTTCCAGTTAAGAACGGACCTCCAGAACGAATTAAGTACTTAACCCGAGGTACCACTGTATGAGCTTTCTGTGCAAACTGATATTTGTAGGGCTAGGCATTCTTCAAATCTTTGTTAATTTTCAGTCATAGGGAAGAATAAAAGGATATCATTTGCGTGATTATAGATGATGAAATTGATGTAAACTGTTTTATCCTTTGTGCACTTTGCAGGGTGTATTTCTCTCTCACACTCACTCTCACTCTCTCTCTTTCACACACACACACAACACCTGGGAAATCCCCATCGAATGACTCAGCACAATATTCCTATTGCCCGCCTTTTGCTTCAGCCTGAGTATTTCACTGTAGCACGTTTCACACACATTGCAGCATTTCAGAAGAAAGGAAACTTGGCCACTCATCCCTGGTGTTTCAGAATTTGCATCATAGATGATGCGTCTCTTAAGGTTTCACCTGCTCCTGTTCATTAATGTTTAAGCAGCAAGGAAGGTTGACTTGAAAGGTGAGGCTTGCAAGAAGCTGTCAGCGCTCACAAAAGAATCTCGCCCCAAGGGCAGTAAAGAGGTAGTTGAAAACACAGGGCGCAAACACACCCTCTCTGCAACAACAAATTGCAAGGGGGAAAAACATGATTAAAAAAAAAAAAACTAAATAGGCTGTTTCCAGATGGGGGACTACTACTAATGGTGCTCTTTAGCTGTAAGTAGAATTGCTTTCCCACAATGTTGAGCAGGGGTCAACAAACCTTTTCAGCAGGGGCCTGGTCCACTGTCCCTCAGACCTTGTGGGGGGCCGGACTATATTTTTTGGGGGGAAGGAGGGAATGAACCAATTCCTATGCCCCACAAATAACCCAGAGATGCATTTTAAATAAAAGGACACATTCTACTCATGTAAGAACACGCTGATTCCCAGACCCTCCACAGGCTGGATTTAGAAGGCGATTGGGCTGGATCTGGCCCCGGGACCTTCGTTTGCCTACCCATGATGTAGAGGGTATATTCATCTCGCTACATTCAGTCCACACCAAGGGGCAGGACAGTTTTGTTTTATGTGACCCCCTGAATCTATACTGTTCTGCTCCATTTGGAAATGTGTGGGTTCCCTTGGTTCCATAAACGCATCCTCAGTCCCCCCTAACCTATAAAAAACATGATTCACAATAGCTGTTTGCCCAACCCACTAAAGATAATAACACAATAAAATTCATAACAGGAAGAATTAAGTGCAAAAATCCAGTGAAAACCATTTAGTTTCATTAATTCAACAAAGCTGGTGAACTTGATCCAGCGATACCAGCTTTTCAAAGTTGGATAGTCCTTTATACTTCCAGCACCCTCCTGGGTAACCCCACTGGCCCCCAGGGGGCAGTACCACCCACTTTGGAAACCATTGGTATGTATGCTGTGCCACTGTAACCAGCCCTACAACCTCATGAGGAAAGTCGGGTAAGAAATTATAATACAGTGGTACTTCGCAAGACAAAATTAATTCGTTCTGCAAGCTTTTTCATCTTGCGAATTTTTCGTCTTGTGAAGCACGGATTCACATAGGAATGCATTGAAAATCATTCCCATAGGAATGCATTGAACGTTTTTGTCTTGCGAAGCAAGCCCATAGGGAAATTCGTCTTGCGAAGCAACTCAAAAAACGAAAAACTCTTTCGTCTTGCGAGTTTTTCGTCTTGCGAGGTTCCACTGTAAATAAATAGCTGTATGTGAGGAAGGTCTAGTTCACCGACGCAGCCATTTCAAGCTAAGCACACCTTCATGATAACCTTTGAGGTGGACACCACTTTATCAAACTGTTTGGTTGTTTGTTTATGCTAGTCTTTTAATTAATTAACTACAACTTTTTCAGCTGTAGTATTTTAATAAGCAAACAAAAATATTAGTGGCATAACAGCACTATAGCACACATCTACATGGCAACACTGTCATGCTCATTATAGCTCAGTTGGTTAGCATGTGGTGACGGCAGTGACGGAAAGGCTACCAGGTCCATTTCCAAGCAGAATTCAAGGAGAAAGAGAATACCTTTTTAAAAAATATGTATTGCATTTGTATCCCACCATTCCTCCAAAGAGTGATGTACACAGTTCTCCCCCTGATTTCATCCTGGCAACAACCCCTTCAGATCACCTTGGGCAAGTGTCTTCAGCAATTTATTTCCTGTATGGCTACACTTTGATTTAAGCTTACATACAAAGCAGATGTGGGACACGGGTGGCGTTGTGGTCTAAACCACAGAGCCTAGGGCTTGCTGATCAGAAGGTCGACGGTTCGAATCCCCATGACAGGGTGAGCTCCCGTTGCTCGGTCCCAGCTCCTGCCAACCTAGCAGTTTGAAAGCACGTCAAAGTGAAAGTAGATAAATAGGTAAATGCACACTATTGCCTTCCCGGCAGGAAGGTAAATGGTGTTTCTGTGCGCTGCTCTGGTTCGCCAGAAGCGGCTTAGTCATGCTGGCCACATGACCCAGAAGCTGTACACCGGCTCCCTCGGCCAATAAAGCAAGATGAGTGCTGCAACCCCAGTCTTGTTCACGACTGGACTTAACAGTCAGGGGTCCCTTTACCTTTAACAAAGCAGATACTTCACTGAACTGTGCAGCCTGTTTACTTAACAAAAGAGCTGGGTCCGACTATGTAAGCAGTCCCCTTTTTCTGCAGATTCCTATTTTGCAGAGGTAAAAATGACAGGATTAGAAGGGACCCCAGAAACCTAAGTCATCTAACCCCAGTTTCATTACATATACACTGCCATCGAAAGAGGGAGGACCGCACAAAACCATCACATACGGAGCAATTTGCAGCATTTGTGCGGGTGTAGTTTGAAAAGAAGTTTGCAATTCTGGAAGGAACATAAAGAAAATGTACTGATATTAGCACAACAAGGAACACAACTGAAATGAAAAGTGGCAATAGTGTGCATTTAAATATGAGGCTTTGCATTGCCCAGAAACCAAATATGATTTTGAATTCCTCTTCCTCTTTCTCCATCATATCTCCCCTTGACATGTTCCAATACAAGGCGGGCTGGCATGATTCAGCACAATGTGATGGATCATTTGACTCTGTGGGGAACAACATGCGGTAATGAAGGAATGTTTTATTTCCTCATTTTCTTTTTATCTAGAAAGCCTCTTACATAACTTCAAACTGGGTGAAACGTGCCCAGGAGCCACAGAGGCCCTTTCCCTTTGTTTATGGGGCTGCCTCAATCTGGCCAAAATGGAGCCTTGCCTCACTGTGGTCTAAGACAGTTGGAAGCCTGGTATAGTGACATCTGTCATCAGGTTGCTTTAAGGCAGGGATGGGGAACCTGTGGCCCAAATGTTGTTGGAATCTCAGCTCCCATCAGCCCCAGCGGACATAGCCAGCAGTCAGGGATTATGGGAGTTGTAGTCCAACATCTGGAGGACCAGCGGGAAGAGGGACTACACCTTTGTCATACAATTCCCATTCAAGTGAGCTGCTTTTCAGTCCTGGGTGGTGCAATCCTATCCCCAACAAGGGGCCGCATCTTTTGGAAGGTAACCAAAGGCCTATAGATCAGTGGGAGAACACATGCATTCATGCAGAAGGCCTCAGGCTCAGTCCCCAGCAGGTACAGGTACAGTCAGAAATGCCCGCTATCTGAAAACCTGAAATCAGTTGCTGGCAGTCAAAACACAGGTCTTCCCGTTCTTACAAACATTCGACTTACATGCGACCCCGTATATGTGCAGCGCCAGCAAATAAATAAAACATTTTTTTAAAGGTGAGGAAAGGGCCAAAATGACCCAAAAAAGAGCAGGAAAATTGGGAAAACTGTGCAAAGAGTGCAGAAAAACGGCTAACAATCCCAGGAGCTTTTGGACCGACCTTCGAGACCTGTGGAGAGTTGGAGTTTGAGAAAGAAGGTTTTCAGGGAGTAATTGTGGTGGAGTTGGGCAGATTTTTGTGGATTTGATTTCCAGAAGCTTAGAGGGGGTTCACAAGCTTTTTAGATGGTGTTCCCAACTATACGTGAGTTCACGTATACGCGCAGTACCCGGGAACATATCCCTGCATAGGAGATGACTGCAGTATAGACCTGGTCCTTACTGCCCACTAGTGGGCGTTTCAGGATTCTAGGTGGGCGGTAGGCGGTTCTACGACACAAGCTGAATCCTCCTTCCATTGAGCACTGGTTGGTGGTAAGGAAATTTTACCATCAAGATGCATTAGTGGGCGGTAGGTATACCCCTGGTGTAGACAAGAGAGCGGAATGAGAACCATAGCCTGATTGAGCCTGAGGCATCTTCCAGTGCTCCTAACCCATTTAACTCAAGTTCACCTGTCCTTCCTCGATACATTTATCTGTCACACAAATACCACCTCCTTCCTTAGAAGAGTTCAAAGCAGCTCCTGCTGCCTTCTCAGTCTCCCCATGAGGCAACTTATGGGCCCAGACCTGCTTAGCACCAGCTGCAAAACTGAGTAAAGCATGTACAGACTGTCTTCTGGCCCAATGCAATTATTAGAAATGGCATAGGGAGGTACAGTAGAATATCAGCTCTCCCATCTACTGGGCTTCTGAAATGATGTGTTACAGCAAACCAAACCACATCTCATTTGCATTGAGGCTTTGCATACTCCTGAGAAATATCTATTTCAATTAATGGGTTTTCATATTTTATACTTTCATGTGTTGAAACTTGCACCTCTCCATACCACCAAGTGCCACAATGCCCACTTTTGCCAACCCTGGGTAGCTGTCCGCTTATTGTTTGAACCACACTGCCCTCTGGTGGCAAAAACATGCATGCACATAGCTCCCAGCAAAAGACGAGGAAGATGGTTCAGATAACCTTCTTCAAGCAGAACACCTTACCTTCTTCGCTACCCTGCTTAAAACATCTGCACCAACATATCTTCCTGTAACACTGATGTAACACCTGCATTTTGTGACATGGTCCTTCTGATGCAGATTGGTACCCAACATACAACAGGCTTCCCAGGCCATAAATATGTATTTTTAGGTGGCAGGCAAAACATTTTCCTCTATAACCAGGCCTTTGACCTTGTAACTATCTGTGGCCTTTTAGACATGGTTGGGATGTTTTTAACGTAGTTCTCTTTCCTCTGGGTTTTAATGTATCTATGTAATGTTTACTGTCTGCTTGTTAAGTCCCTTTGGGTTGCCCTGGGCAAGATAATAATAAAACAACAGTTTTGCTCCTTAAGGCAACAGTGTTTTTACCTATGAATGAAACTCATAGAGAAGGAGCATAAAAACCTGAACGTCTGTTACTGAATACAAATTCCACTACAGATTTTTTGACTAGAGCGCACACACCTGAATCAACATCTTGCAATGCACTGACAGGCCTTTGGAGCTGGAGGGGGACAATGACATTGCACCGTTAAATGCCTTCCCTTTTTGTTCTTGTCCTAGTTTTCAGCTCTAGAGCATGCGGAAGGCCTTTTCTTTGCATGAGAAGCCACAGCCTGAAATGAAACAACAGGATTTCCAGGTTGGTTGGAATGGGTTGTAGACAAATGGGAACCCTTTGCATCTGTGGCCGCCGAAATGAATCTTCGTACTTGTCCCATGGAATGCCCCATGAATAGGCTATTCTCGGCTAAACACACACCTGGCACAGCCTTTGTGTTTTACTTCTGCACTACAATACCCATTCGTTTTGTACCTTTGTAAGGACACAGATTATGACAAAGATGTCCCAAAGCTTTCTGTGTCGACATGAATTCAGGTGTGCACACCCAGAGGCTCTTATTTAGTTTCACTGCCCTTTCTAGTAATGAATTGCCTTTATTGATTGCTTGTCTAAATTTTCATTATTATTATAAACTAATATTTAATGGGTGGTTTGTTTTTGCTCATAAGCTGCTTTGAGTAGTTATTGGTAAAAGAACAGAAATTTAAATTCAGAGAAATGTGGGAATGGGTTATAAGGAACTATTTCTCAGATTTGCCAAGGCATAGCTGCTCATAATGCTTCCACAGCTATTATTCTTCGAAATGGGAGCGAAGTGCAGAGTTTTCTGGACTATCTCCCGTTTCTGCAAACCGCAAACTGAAAGGGCTTCTGCTGAGTTTCGCTTCCACAATATGACGACAGAACCCTGGAAGAAAATTTCTTCTGCTGACGGATGCTGACCACAATTGAGGTTACGTTCTCTCCCACTACTAATTAATGTGACTGGCGCAGGTCCAATTGCAACCACATGGAGATTTCTGGACGCCAGGTTGACAACTGGAGAAAGCAAAATGTCACTTAGAGAAGGATCTGAATTTTTTTCCTTGAAGCTTGAATTAATTTTATTCTGGCTTGCTTTATCTGATATTTTAATGTGTTGTAAACCACTTTGAGATTTTTTCCTTTAAAATATAAAGCAACATAGAAATGAAATGAATAGGTTTCATTGCAAAAAGGAAAAAAAAAGTGCCTAGACATTCCGTTGTGACCACCACAACCTAGAATTAAGTTTCCATTTGGCAATTCGCTTATATATTTGAGTTTCTACCAAGCAGTCTGGCCTGGTATAAAACAGCTTCCCATGGCCAAAGTGGTACCTGAGGGCAGGGACTTCCTGAATCAAAACCCAGTTTTAATGCAGGAAGTTGCCTTATAGTGAGTCAGACCATTGGCTTCAACTAGCTCAGTAATGTCTGCAGTGATTGGAAGAGACAGGCAGGGATCTCTTCCAGCCCTAACCAAAAGAAATTCGGGACTGAACTCTGAACCGTCTGCATGTAAGGCAACTATTTCTGGTTTATTTTCATTTATTTATTAGTGTGTATGACACACAACCACCCATGAGAGGGATGTGTAATCGTCTGCTCTTTGAAATCAAACAGTGGGGAGCTTAGTGCAACAGAACAAATTATCTTTGAAGAATCCCGAGTGGCTGCTCAGTGTCATCTTACTAATTCAGCCTCTCAGGTAAATCAACATAACACGACACAATCTCCTTAGGCTACTGCAGCTCTGTGGTTAGCATCAATTTGTCTAGCATAAACATGCATGTTCTCCAGGAGCTATGCAAATTAAAGCCCCAGAGATTTCCTAATAGGACTCTGACAGATGGATAAGGGCATGTCTTTCCCTGGTAGAAACTGGAGATGATGTAAATTAGGTTAACTAGGAGGGGAGGGGAACAAAAAAACCACAGCGCAACCTTCTCTCCAGAGGACTGAAGTAAATAAATATGACCAAGCCGCAGTGAGACAGTTAATTTTTTTTTTACAGGGGACCCAATTTATATCTAAGATGACAAAACACAGATGCAGTTAATCTCAGGATAAAGAAACTGGAAATATTGAAGTTATGAAACAACCATAAAAAGTACGCAGTGCAAGGTTCATATCTGCAGGCATGTTCTGTGTCCTGTCCACAACCCAAGAAAATCTGGAGCCCACCCAAAAAGCTTTGGCTATTATGCAGTTTAGTTTTATTCATAAATAAAATGAATATAAAATGAGAGAGGGAGGCCATGAGCAGCCTTGGTTTACTGCAAAGTTTGTAGAAAGAAAAGAACCACAAACACAGCCCACTGAGATGGAGCATGCTCAGTGGGTGCAGAATGCCAGTTTACAGTACTGTTGCCGGGGTGTGTGTGTGTGAGAAAGAACAGAACAGTGGGTGGATGGAATGGAATGGAATATCCTTCAAGCTGGCATGGCTGGCTGGCACCCTGAACCAGGAACGCTCCACGCTGCAGCCTTTTGTTGCAAGCACCGCCCTTCTCATAAAGACTCGTATTTAGTTAGCCAAGTGACAGGTAGATAGAAAGGCATGGAAAATTTCACTGGGGAGGAGAGAATTGGACTAAAATAAATTCCACATTTACCATGATGTTACTGGCTCATCAGCTGCAGAGCCAAGATAGAATAGTAAGCATCTGGTACCTAGTTTGACCCTTAAAGTGTTAGAGGACATTCGGCACAGAAACATGTGTGTATACCTTTAAGAAGTTTCTGGGATTAATTGGCTGCAGGTGACCGTTGCTATAAAGGAAAAAAGCTGAGTTTTGTTGCTTGCCTGCAGGAATAACATCCACCAGAGTTTGTGTTTATTTGCTTAGTAATAAAGTCTTCGTTTTAGTTTGGGTTTTTACACCTATGTCTCCTGGAGTCACTCTGTCCTCTGCCACCGGCTGGAAATCCCCCTCCAACATAAAGATGTCAAAAAAGACATCCTGTCACAGGCATGCTATGCCATTCATTTTTCCGAGGGTTCATCCTGCTATCAGCCATACATCCTGCTTTTGTCTATTTTCTGTTGTAATGCAGGAGAGTTCCCCCGGCTTCTTAGAACCGCAACGCCACTGGGTCAAAACTCATCCTTAATGGTGAAGTGTGGCTGATCTTCAGGTTTGAAGTTTGGATTAGGGCTGCCATCTTCATTGAGAATTCTTTGGGCAGTATAGCCGACAATGGGATATTTGGCTTTGTAGACGTTTTGGAAGGTTTCCTCCAGAGACTGCAGCTCCTCTTCCGTAAGGCCCACCTAAATGAAAGATGAAAATGAGTTAAGGTCTGTGCAAGGGGAGGGAAGGAAGAGAGAGCAAATATATTCACTGTGCCGTATATGACTATTCAAAAGGGAGAGGGAGATATGCAGAGATCGCTTCCACCCACCAGATGTCTTGATCCTGCATGTGCCTGAGGCAACAGCTAGCTGCCAAGAACAATTTAGGCCCAGATGCAAGTAAAGTGATGTGCAGAATTGTGGCTTCAGCTCATGCCACAAAGAACACATCTCTCTTTTTCTTACTGTATCATGCGTGAGATCCACCGGATCAAGCGACATCTTTGCAATCCCTCGTGTGGAATCTTTGCCAGCTAGCGCATTGTACGGTGCTCCTTTCGCATAAAACTCTGTCCAAGGAGGAAAAAATAAAGTCTCAGTGAAATTAAGCTAAAATTCATTACCTTTTTTTAAAAAAAGAACCTCTCATGGTACTTCTAATATTTAATTATGTCCGTGGTATTTCAGAAAAAAAGCCTATTTCCTTTTAGAACAAGGAACAAGTTAGAAAACCATGAGGGTAGAAAAATCCCACAAACATCTGATGGCTCAGGAGCTGAGCGCATCAAATATCTGGTCTCTGGACAACATCTGGAGGTTTGTCTGTTTTATCCTCCTTGTACAGTGCCAGAACCTAAAAAAAAATTAGATTCCAACACAGAAGAACTTTAGCTTCCATTGTACAAGATGAGAAGTCGTCCACTTAATGCACTTATCAGCCTCCCTGGCCATGAAAGTGACAAGTAAATTATATTACTAACACAGCACTAATGGAAGACCTGCAAATGATCTGAGGGCATCCAGTATTTTAAATAATGAAATAAATTCTGTGCTCAGTGCACAGAAGATGGCAGGTGGCAACTAACTAATCACCTAGGAGGCAGCTAAGTGGATTTAAATGGTGATCCACTGAGAGAGGGCGATCCACTGCCTTTTTGGCTGAGGTAACCAGGCCCAGCGTCGGCATCCAGCATGGTTGGGCAAATGTCAGAGCCTACAAACCCCAGCAGGTGCCAACAAGGCTGCTCCAGAATCCTTTGTGTTTGTGTGTGTTGGCTTACATTTTATTTATTTTTAAGGCCCAGCACTTTAAGAAGCACCTTTATTTCCCCCGATTCCTCCTCATTTCCCCCCAAACACAGCAACCTTAAATCAGACCTGAGAGGCATTGTGGGTAAATGAAATCAGCGGCAACTGCAGCCACCTGGCTTGGCCCTTCTCTGACTAGCAGCAGGTTGTAAATTTTTTTATATATATAAATAAAGTCCATTGCTACAGCTCGTTGCCTGGTTAATGTGTGAGAAGAAATAGCCGGCACCATGAAAGAACCATAGCTGTCAAAGTTTTCCTTTTTTAAAGGGAAACTCCCTTATTCCAAATAGGATTCCTCGCAAAAAAGGGAAAAGTTGACAGCTATTGAAAGAACTGAGGTGAAAGGGGAAGAGCTGTGCAGATGGCTGCTGAGAAGATAGTCATTTCATTTGTATGCCGCTTTTTCACCAAAAACAACAACGCTCAAAGCAGTTTACAGGACCTTGAGGCTTTGGGGCAGGGGGGGGGGGCGGGAAGGGAAACACGCCTTCCTTCTGGAGGCAAGTTTAGCCACAGACAGCAAAGCTGGGAACCTTACTAGGTCTGGTCAGGTAAGAAGGAATTCAGAGTTGTGAATAATCCTTTGAGCACTTTTTGATGGAGTGGAAATAAGTTTGGAGGCAGGAGAGGGAAGGTACTGGAAGATATGTCAATTGTGATTTGTTGTTCTTTAGTCGTTTAGTCGTGTCCGACTCTTCGTGACCCCATGGACCAGAGCACGCCAGGCACTTCTGTCTTCCACTGTTTCCCGCAGTTTGGTCAGACTCATCTTCGTAGCTTCAAGAACACTGTCCAACCATCTCGTCCTCTGTCGTCCCCTTCTCCTTGTGCCCTCCATCTTTCCAACTGTGATTATATATTTCCCAATTGTGATTATATATTACTATATATTATCTTTTGTTCTCCTCTCCCTTTCAAGAATATCCCAGCACAATGCTAGCTGGGGCTGATGGGAGCTGTGGTCCTGAACATCTGGCGGACACCAGGTTAGGAAATATGGAGCTTTCTTAAGAATGCTGAGGCTGCAGTGCTGAGATTTCTGCCTCCGAACCTGAGCCAGAGATGGGAAGGGAGGGGGGGACCCTCTTGTTAGAAAGTTAACTCACCTTTTCCAGAGGTGACATCAAACACCACGCCCTTCACAGCTATGTAAATAGGCTGATCCTCCTGAGAAGACATTTTTAAGATATATATTTTTTAAAATCATCCAATATAATTTTGTAAGCTTCTTTTCCCCAGACAATCCAAAAATGGCGTGAATCAAGTTAAGAGAGCCTTGTCTGACAAAACCAGTTAAAATCACTAAAGGAGTATGGGAGCTTTAGGATAAAGCATCTACAGAGCACAAGTCTTGGGGAAGGCTGGCAGCTTTGCTTCCAGTTGCTAAACCTGGGAGGAGTCAGGCTTGTCTCCTTTAGAAAACTGCAGGTGGGCTGCATGGGGATGGCTATGAACTTGCAGCTCACACACTGTGAGAGAGAAGAAAGGAAGAAATGTGAATTCCTTACAGCATGCTTGCTTGGGAGAAGGAGGAAACATATCCTGCTGAGACTTTAACCCAAGCACTATAAGTGTCATAGCTGTCAACGTTTCCCTTTTTAAAAAAGGGAAATTCCCTTATTCCGAATAGGATTCCTCGCAAGAAAAGGGAAAAGTTGGCAGCTATGGTAAGTGTGCGCCTGAACAGCCTGCTTCTGTGGGGGCTTGTTTACTCAGAAAACCCACCGCGTTCATTCAATGAGTTCGCACTCGACGCCCTTCCATTCATAGCAACGGGAACCAAAACGACACCCGTCGCTGTTTAGAGTTCTAATCCGGATCCTACCAAGAGGTGCAAAACTCTTCCGTCCGTACTCTTGCGCGCACATTTTGGTTGCTAGCAGCGTCTGCAAACCAAATATCCCAAGGCAAACCCGGTCTCGGCTGGCTTCCCGCGCCGGATCGCTCAAAGCCAGCAAACCCGCCCTTGCGCCCTAAATCCGCGGCCAGCAGCCGCTCCTCGCAGCCTCAGCTGGGCCCCGGCCCGCCGCCTTCTCCCGGGAAAGCGGCCTCCCGGCCTCCCTCCGCCCGCCGTACCTGCTGCCCGCCGTATCTCGCCAGCTCGGACTCGGTGAAGAGGCGCACGGGTCTCTGGCGGGGCGCGGGCTTGAAGCGCAGCTCCTGCTCGGTCCGCCCCTCGCGGAAGCCCAGGAGGGCCGAGGCGAGCAGGACCAGCGCCGCCGCGAAGCCGCCGGCCATGGCGCTCCTCCTGCGCCCGATGGCGGCCAAGACTTCGAGGGGCGGGGGAAAGGAGCCGCAGGGATCGGGTTTCTCGAAAGCAAACTTCTCCCGCTTGCTTTTCTCCACGCCTTCCTTTCCACGCTGCGACTAGACTGCCTGCGCCCCATACATCCGAAGCACGCACGCGAAGACTCCTGGGAACTGTAGTTTATATTCCTTACAAAGCTACAGTTCCCAGCGCCCTGAAACAGAAATACGCTTTAGATGCATGGCGTTCACGAGCCTTTAACATCACCCCTACGTTTTAAAATGAAACCTTGCACCACAGAAGACATGCGTGTAACTTTGCTTTTCAATGCTGCAAACATGTTACCACCCTGGAAAGGCACGTTACCTCCTGTGTGAGCGCACAATATTTATAAGAACATGTGCTTAAATGCATTCATTTTAAAAAATAATCTGCCCAATTAATCAAGGGAAACTATTTAAACATTTGCATGTTTTGTACTGTAGTTGTTTATCCAACCCATCAACAGACACTGCGTTCCTATGCAGGCAAAGGCCCCATAATCCTGGGAACTGTAGCTTGTATGGATGCCAAGAGTTGTTAGGCAACCCCCGATACCCCTCAGAGAGCTACAATTCCCAGAGCTCCCTGAGAAAAGAGATTGATGGCTAAACTACGGAGAACTGTAATTTTGCAAGAACAAAGGAGTTTCTTAGTTCAGTCAGTGGAGCACGGCTCTTAATTTCAGTGTCCTGGGTTCAAGTCCCACACTGAGCAATAAGATTCATGCATTGCAGGCAGTTGAACTAGTTGACCCCCGTGGTCCAACACCCAACTCTACAATTCTACGAACCTAGCCTCTTTCAGCACCCTTACAAACTAGAGTTTCCAGAATACCTTGGGGGAAGCTACAGCTGTTATGTGATACTAAGTGGTATTATGCCGTTTTAAATGTCTTAACGCAGGAAACAGCCCTACTAGAAAAATTAACCAATAAACTGAAACTGACACGGGGACATATAGAAGAAGATGCCTTCAGCCCGGTATGGCTCCCCTTTATCACATACACAGCCCAACAAGACAATGACAATACTGTAATCTACCAACAGCATACAAATCAATATGGCTGACCTGATCCAAAACACTCACCCACCCCACTCACACATGAAAACAAAGACCACCATAGCAAACTACAATGAATAACCACCCCCTAGGCTAGCCCCAACCTCTCACCACCAAAGGAACACAAGCGAACAGCAAAGAACCTGCACAAGCAACGCTGACACCAAACCCTACATATAGTAAGTAAAATAGAAACATCGCCACCCGACCCCCACACTCATCTCCCCCCCCACCGCTTTCCCCCTTTTCTTCCTAATGTCTCAACAAATGAAATTGATTTGTAAAAATGTTACATGGGGGGGGGCATGAGAGAGAGACATTGCACACTTTTGTAAATCAACAACATTTTTAAATAAATAAAAATTAATTTAATACAAAAAATAATGTCTTAACGCAGAGATGACTCAGCTTAAAGGTAAAGGTAAAGGGACCCCTGACCATTAGGTCCAGTCGTGGCCAACTCTGGGGTTGCAGCACTCATCTCGCTTTATTGGCCGAGGAAGCATGACTAAACTGCTTCTGGCAAACCAGAGCAGCGCCGTTTTACCTTCCCACCAGAGTGGTACCTATTGATCTACTTGCACTTTGACGTGCTTTCGAACTGCTAGGTGGGCAGGAGGAGGGACTGAGCAACGGGAACTCACCCCGTTGTGGGGATTCGAACCGCCGACCTTCTGATCGGCAAGTCCTAGGCTCTGTGGTTTAACCCACAGCTCCACAATAAACTACAAGGCGCACACACATCTGCCCTCCTACCGAGGGAAACGGGTTTTGGGGGGGAGGGGGGGCTCACGAGGATTGCACGGTGTAGCGTCGACTACGATGCAAGTCGCAGTCAGTTCCCCGTGCAACGAGCATCTCGGAAGATCGCCACCTTGCTCGGCACATTTCGAACCTGGCGCTTCCCCAAAAGCCCCAGTCCAGCCCAATGCTTCCAGGTCACAAACTACATTTCCCAGCATCCCTTTCTCTACAGCCCCCCCCCTCGGTGTAAGCAACAAACCGTGCAGACCCAAGGTACGGGGAGCGCGCAAGTAAGTTTCTGGAGGAAACGGTGGGGTCTCGCGCGCTTGCGCCGTGCGCCTCCCGGCCGGAGAATGTGTGTCCCGTTACGCCCGATGCTCTTTGATCCACTTGTCGCTTCCGCAGCTGCCTCGCCAGATCCCGGCTTCTTTTGCAGCTGCCTGTTGATCGAGTCTCTCCGCTGCCTTTTCTCTTCGCTGGTGCCATGAGTAGACTAGAGACTTCGTCGTCCTACCAAGAGGTATTGGGGTCGGGGGTCGGAGCAGTGTGGCGGCGATCTTGCTCCGAATTCGTCTTCGCGAAGCGCGATCGACGCGCCGCTTTCGTTTCTTGGCCGACCTGAGCGTTGCGCGCTCCGGAAAGAGCCTTTGCAGTTTCTGCTGCTGTGGCAAACAAACAGGAAAACTTGCAGCCCGAGTATGGGCAGACTTAACACCCGGATCCGATGCATGCTTACTGCTCCGTACAGAGGCAACTGCTTCATACCGAGTCAGACCGTTGCCCTATCTAGCTCAGTATAGCCTACCCTGATTGGCAGCAGCTCTGGGCAGGAGTAGCACTCAGCTCTGCACCCGGAGATGCCGGGATTTGAACCTGAGCCCTTCTGCGTGTAAGGCGGGCGCTTTACCACTAGAGCTTGCCACTCCGCTTGCAATAGGGCTGCAAATCTACTACAGGCTGCCATCCTCTGTGCATGCATTCAGTATAACGTATCCCATTGAGGAAAGAAGGGTTTACTTCTCTGTGCATGGGATTGCTCTGTGCAAGCAGCAGTTTATAGATGAAAATTTCTGTTGGTTCCCCGAAGTCAGGAGTAAGACTAATTGAACTAGTGAGACTTGCTTCTGAGTAAAGCATGCACAATCGTGCACTTACATTGAGCTCAGTGAGACTAGCCTCCTGTTCTGAGTAGGAAACAAACACGTGATTCTGCACAAAACCCAGGCACAAGTTTTTTCTTTGCTGTGCACAGTATTTCCTCATCCCCGCTCCCCCCCCCCCACCGACAGCACTTTTTCTAGTCCAGATGGCAAGAATCAGAAGTGGGAGCTCTGCTTAAAACTGCAGGACTCTAGCTGATTCTCCTGTCACTGGCAATTGATTCATAATGACGGTAATAATATTATAATAATCGTCCTGATGAGCTGAGTGCTATCCTAGAAGGCAGTTGGTAATAATGAGCTCTTAATTGTTGTTGTAAGTGATCTTATTATATGCTCAAATGTAATGCCTGCTGAGTTCAGTGGGGCTTAATAATAATTTATTATTATTTTTAGTAGTGTTGACAGGACTCTTGCCTTAATTCTCTTCCCAGTTTGCAACGTAGCAGGGTCTCTACATCAACTCCAGCCTTT
Organism: Podarcis melisellensis; assembly: GCF_964234715.1. NCBI lineage: Eukaryota > Metazoa > Chordata > Lepidosauria > Squamata > Lacertidae > Podarcis > Podarcis melisellensis. The sequence continues at coordinate 25,580,888 of NC_138530.1, read as the reverse complement.
ATTCTTATATTTAAATGTATAACCTCCCTCCGTTAATTCTGATTCTCAGAATTCTGTTTAATGCCACCAAGTTAAGTCCATTTTGTAGTGTCAACAATGGCCTGTTTTTATTCCCCTGATCAAACTTCTCTCTCTCTCTCTCTCTCTCTCTCTCTCTCTCTCTTTCTCTCTCTCTCTCATAAAAGGATATCCTGCAGACTCTCTCACAAGTTCTGCCCTTGAATCATTTAATCATTTTTCTTTTCTTCTGAACTCAGATCTCTTGTGTTCATGCAGTTAATCTGGCAGGAAAGGGAGGGGATGGCTGTTGGTGTAAACAAACCCTCCCAGATCTCACTTTTAAAAAAGCATTTATAGCAAATCCAGAAAATTGGTTATCTGTTTGAATGTGCTCTGGTATGGTGCTATTAAACTGGTCTTAGCCATGCAGTGAAACTCCCCCGCTGTTCTGCTGCCAGGCCTTGAAGGTTTCGCCTGCTTTGCATATCAATGTACCAGCTGGTGCAACTGTAACTCTGGTCTCATGGCAGTTGCCTTTGCTTCCCCTTCAAAACTGCAGATGTTGAGAGAGCTCAGCTCATTCAAATGCAATTATAGCATGCCTTACTTGGGGGGGCATTAGCAGGAGAGCTGTGATGCAGCCCATAATAATAATACTTTTAACAATAATAGTACCATTCTCAGGTTCTCTCCCAAATTCCCAGATTCCACAGGGGTTGTCATAGTGAAATCAAGTAAAGATTGATGCTTTGAGACAGGAGTTTGATGTTATACACGAGTCATAATTTAACAGATTCTTCCCAGAAATCCAGGTGAAAGGGGGGGGCTAGGAATGTGGGCTGGCATTTTGATGTGTGGATTGGGGGGGCACAATAAACACCCACCTAGAAGCATTTACTGTGACAGAAGTTTATATGGGCTAAGTCAGGGGTCAGCAAACTTTTTCAGCAGGGGGCCGCTCCACTGTCCCTCAGACCTTGTGGGGGGCCGGACTATATTTTGAAAAATAATAATGAATGAATTTCTATGCCCCACAAATAACCCAGAGATTCATTTTAAATAAAAGGACACATTCTACTCGTGTAAAAACTCCAGGCAGGCCCCACAAATAACCCAGAGATGCATTTTAAATAAAAGGACTCGTTCAACTCATGTAAAAACACGCTGATTCCTGGACTGTCCGTGGGCCGGATCTAGAAGGCGATTGGGCCGGATCCGGCCCCTGGGCCGTAGTTTGCCTACCCATGGACTAAGTGATGCCAGAAATAAAATGTGTTGCCTTTTAAGGTGATACAAGACTCTGGTTTTTGCATTCACTAATGCAGATGAAAAATAATTCTTGTATTTGCTCAGTGCCAAGCGACCTGCGGTCCTCCAAGATGGTGTTAGGCAGTCATCAGCCACAGCCAGTATAGCCAATGGTCAGGTATGATCGCAGATGTAGTCCCATGACATATCAAGGGCCACTGGTTTCTGCCCTTGAATTAGGTAGTACAGATGAATAACAATAATATCCTTTCTACACGGGCACTGCAACAAAATGTTATAACATGGGAATGCTTCTCTGCAGGATGCCAGCCAGCCAGTGTTTGTGGCCTGGGATTCTGATGAGACTCCCGAGGGCCAAGTAGAGAGGTTTAGGGGGCACTTTTGGCTCCCAGGCCCGAGGCTCCCTGCCATTCTAATATATTCTCAAGATGCTCCTCTGTTTTGGAAACTACGGGTTTTATTCATTTTTTCAAAATATTTTGAAACGTCCTTACAATCACATGTTCAGCTGCTTTTGTGATTTTAAACCTTCTGGGTTAAGTGACCTCAAGTGTTAGTGCGGTTGCCATTTTGTTCTTTAAATGGACTTCGAAAGAAATGAAATAAAAAAAGAGCAAAAGTTCCCTGAAGGAGGTTAATATGTGTTGAAGAACTAACTAATGTATAAAAGATTTCCCTGCTTCCCTAAACATTCTGTCCGGTCTTTGGCCTCTTCTGGGAATTTTAATTTGTTAAGGGTGAGACACCTATTCCCCACTCAGAGCTATTATTCTCAGGGGTTGGGGGGTTAACAATCAGTGCTTCCCAGCGAATTCTCAATATTGTAGCTCCACACCCTTAACAGACAAAACAGACCCCTAACAGACATGCTAGTGGTGGGCAAAAGCGGAACAACAGATATGACTTATCTTTGTACAGTAGGTTGCATTTCAGCTGCGCCAAAGCGCTCCAGGAGGGTGTGGAGCAGGACTCTTGAGCTGGTATGTCTTGAGGAGAAGGGGTTCAGGCTGAGGAGAGTCCCAAGGGCCATGCGGAAAGACCCAGAGTTCTCCAGTTCCAATGTACTTGCATGTGTGAATTCCCCGGGATTTTAGACATAGCCCCATTGAAGCCAATGTGAGTAAACAGCTTAAGTGGCTTGTAGATCATAGCTTCCCCGCTGTCGCCGCCTTGTCTGACATCTGAGTAAATACCGAAATAGGACACACCTGAAAGCCACCTGATCGCTTCAGCTCACCTGCTCCTAACAGTGTGCCAAGCCTTCTGTGCCAGGGTGATCTGTATTCATTGTGGACTGCAGCCATGCACTCATGTACACACGTAACAGCCGAGAAGCCTGTTGCATGCTTTGTCTTCTCAAGGGTGTGGAAAGCAGTGCTATGTCTTTACTAATGGGACCTGCAACAAAGTGTTGCAGCATGGAGAGCTTCTAATTAGGGCTCTAGTCAGCTAAGCATTCCATTCCTCCTCTTCTGTTTTCTATTCAGTCCCCACCAGTTAGCATTCTGCGGCCACTGAGCAGGCTCAGTTCTCATGCGGCTACTTTTGGCTTCGCTCCTTTATTCCCCAACCTTTTCGTTTGTACTTCTGCAAACCTTTGGGGTTTTCCCAAGAAAAGCTGATAACTTCACTGTTGCTTGCTTTAGTTTTGAGTGCTGTTTATCCGCTTGCAGGGGTGTTGAAGTCTTGCAGTAATAGCCTTATCTGTTTAAAGAATACAGTAGATGTAGCCAGCATGGTGCCTGGGTAGCTCAGTTGGTTAGAGCGTGTTGCTGATAACATCAAGGTTGCAGGCAGCTGCATATTCCTGCAATGTGTGTGTGTGTGTGTGTGTGTTGGACTAGATGATGCTCAGGTTCCCTTCCAACTCTACAATTCTATTATTCTGTGGTGTCCCCAAGATGCTGCTGGCCTACAACTCCTGCTGTCCCCGACCATTGGCCATGCTGGCTGGGGATGATGGGAGTTGACCCACTCTGTGGGTTTCCCCCTTTGATAGAGGCAGATCTTGACAGAGGCTTCAGCGGCTTCTGAAAAGCCTTGACCCCACCTCTGACTGGACGAGCGACCCTTTCTCAGGTTGAAGGTTTGGTTGGTGCCCAGTTATATTTCTGGGGCTGTGGTAGTCAACTGAACTGAACTGAGAGCCAGCGTGGTGTAGTGGTTAAGAGCGGTGGACTCATAATCTGGTGAACCGGGTTCGCTTCCCTGCTCCTCCACATGCAGCTGCTGGGTGACCTTGGGCTAGTCACACTTATTTGAAGTCTCTCAGCCTCACTTAGCTCCCAGAGTGTTTGTTGTGCAGGAGGAAGGGAAAGGAGATTGTTAGCCACTTTGAGACTGCTTAAGGGGAGTGAAAGGCAGGATATCAAGTCCAAACTCCTCCTCCTCCTCTTCTATGTTTTCATTTGCAAAAACAATGACTTAAATAAATAAATAAATAAAAACAACAACCAATTTTGTTTGGGAAAGGGAAGAAGTGGAACGCGCCAGCTGCGATCTGCAAGGTTGCTTCAGAACGCCAGGAGACAAAAAGAAAATTGTAGATAGAGGGAAGGAACAAAAGGAAGCAGAATCCTTTGTGCTTTGCCTTCAGTTATTTTCCTTTCAGTTATGGGATTAGATGCTGCACGGCCTGCAGGGATCACGTCTATCAGATGTGACAAGCCTGTGACATTGACAAAAATGTCCTGGCAGTTTGGGCCTTGCGCTTTGAGTGATGGCTTAAGAAAGCATCTGGTCTGTTTCGCTGCTTTGAAAGGTGTTCAGTTGCCTGTTGTTCTGGTCCGCTGAGCCAAAGGATAACGTAGCAGCGGCCTGAGGATTAGGTTGCTGTTCCTTTTGGTGGTGATGGGAGGAAAGGTGCTTGTGCTGCATTCACACACGTGCTGGAAGCAGTCAGATTCCTCCTTACATGCCTGGGAAATCCCTCCACCAGCAATTTCGGGATTTACATACAGAGGGATAAATCCAGTCTTTTTGGTCGTGAATGCAAGATAGAAGGTGCATTAGAATGGAGAGTCTGGGAGAGATGTAGACGCTCCATTGAAGACTTTGCAGCCCAAACTGGAGCAGTAACCAATGCCGTTTTAAAGTTTTATCAGAAACTTCCTACTCCATTTTCTCATTTTCTTCCACAACAGTGAACACCAGAAATTGGCTTGTTCTTTTTTTAAAAAAAAACAACATCACCGTTTCTCAGCTTTATATAGCAGCCTCTAGATCCAGCATTAGAAGTTGGATCTGCAAGAAATGTTCTGGTTTGTCCTCTTCAACAGGAGTGCTCTTGTTCAGGGTTCTAGGCAGTCATTTGAGAGAGCAGCTTCCAGTCAATGCAGACAGTACTGAGCTATATGCACTAATGGTCTGACTCAGTGTAAGGCAGTTTCCTATGTTCCTTCCACTCTTTTACAGGCGCATGCACAAACCTATACTCGGACACTATGGTTTGCCAGAAGTGTTCCCCCACCCCCTGTACTTAATATTCTATGACTACTGAACATGCTCAGTACTCATTGGGCTGTTGGTCTTTTGCCTCCACTGTTTCGTTTTAATTTGTACCTCTGAAAATTCAGGGGGCTCCCCTAGCATTGCTGAGAGCTCCCTTTCGGTTTCTCAGTGGCTCCATTTTGGCTCAATTTCTGTTCTCATTCACCGCCTGAGGTTGCTATTGGAGGGAGTGCTCAATCATTCTTCCCAGTCCATTAGCAGCCATGAGCATTCATGGAGAGGCAATTTAGAGCCGGGTTGGCAAACCTCTTTCTGGCTGGCAGTACCGATAATGATTCCCCTGACCCCTGGTGGGCCAAATTTCACAGGTAGGCAGGGTTGTGTGATTAACATTGTGCAGAGCAGATGCAGCATGGAGACTGTAGCATGAGCAAGTGTAGCCCACTGAGTGTGCGGCTTGTGGTTGAATTTCACCTGCAGGAAGAACAGCTTCTTTGCGATGTTCTGGATCAGCTCCTCAGATACATCTTCAGGGTAGAACTTGGCATGGAATTTGAGCCGCTGTAGAAGCTCAGGGCTGTACCCACTACACAGATCTGATTGTTTCCGTATTTTATATTTGTAGCTGAGTGAAGATGTGGAGCACGCAGATGCAAACTTGGAACCCGCAGAGGAACAAGTAGAGAAAGAGGATCTGGATGATGCCAGCTCAACTATCCTTCCAAGTGAGATCTACTGATCCTGTGTAGCTGGATATTACATGTGCTTGCATGAGAATCTTGGGGTCCCAGCCCATATTGTTTTCTGCTGACAAGAGATATTGCAGTGATGCATGTCACGGGATAGGGACATTTCCTGTAACAGGTGCAGCAAAGCCTCTCTTGAAGGGAGTTCTCTGTGATAGAACATGTGCTGAGAGCAGCAATGCCTGGTACAGTTGTACCTCGGAAGTCGAACGCCTTGCAAGTTGAATGTTTTGGCTCCCGAATACCGCAAACCTGGAAGTAAGTGTTCCGGTTTGCGAACGTTCTTTTGGAACCTGAACGTTTTCTGCGGCTTCCGATTGGCTGCAGGAGCTTCCTGCAGCCAATTGGAAGTTGTGCCTTGGTTTCCAAACATTTTGGAAGTCGAACGGACTTCCGGAACGGATTTCGGTCGACTTCCACAGTACGACTGTATTATGAAAAAGTGAAGCACCTCCATGAGGCAGCCAACACTTGCCTTCGTCAAGCAGCCATCATTGCCTCCATTGACCAACCATCACTTGCCACCAGCAGGTCCCTTTGCAGCCTCCTCTCCTTACATGGGGAGAAATCAGTCTTTGGTTCTTTCCTCCTTAACATGGGGCATATTTAAATTCTGACACCATATGTTCCAGTGTGAGTTAAAAGTCTCAGATTAATGTTTTCTCCAGTCCTAGACAGCAACAGCCCTTCGGTGCGTTTCAGCAAGTCCTGCCTGAAAAACGTCTTCTCAGTCATTCTCCTCTTCATATACCTGCTGCTCATGGCTGTAGCTGTCTTCCTGGTCTACCAAACCATTGCCGACTTCAGGGATAAACTCAAGCACCCCGTGATGTCGGTCTCTTACAAGGAGGTGCCCTCTTACGATGCACCTGGTAAGATTGGAAACTGAGTTTTCTGGGGTAATCGGGCAGAGTTTGAAGTTGCATTTCAGGCTTCCACAAATCTGCAGCTGGCTGCCCTTTTGCTTACCGGCTCTCGGGCTTGCGCATTGTTGGGTTGTGGGACCTAGGCTGACTTTGTAGATGCTTAAGCCTTATGCAGTTAAGCCAGCAGAAGCTGCTTCTGAGGAACACAAGGAACCCTCATTTTGTGGCTCTGCAGACGCTGGAGGTTGCAGGTGCCACTTGTTGAAGCCACAACAATAAGCGGGGTTTTACCTATTCTGTGAAAACATCCCCTTTTATTCAGAGCTCTTAAGTGTTGCACAAGATTCAGGACTACCTTAGAAACAGCAGCCCCATGCAGGGTTCCCCACTTCTTGTCCTGTTAATACTTAGTAGGAGATTAGAAGCTGCTTTTTCACTGAGTTATGATCTTGGTCCATCTAGCTCACTAAGGTCTACTCTTGCCAGCAGTGGCTGTCCATAGTTTGAGTCAGCAGTTCATTTCCAGCATAGCTTTCCCCGTGGCCTGACATCATGGCACTGTGTGCTGTCCTCGCCATTATTGGCTGCTTCTTGTGAGGATGGGAGTGTGCAGTGAGGACCAGACGCATGGTAGATTGCAATAAGCATTGCAGAGAAGAGGAAGAACTGGGCGTGGGAGCTGCGGCTTTGGGTAGCCATGGACAGACTTTCCCTCCATGAATTTGGCTGGCAAATGTTTCTTGTAATTCTTCGTTCTCCTAAGCATCTAAGAAGAATCCTGCTGGATCAGGGTGAAGGTTTGCGGAGGGAGGCTCTTAAGTTGATTAGTGCTAATGGTTCACAAATCACTGAGGGGAGGAGTGGGTCCATATGTTTTAAGAGAAGCTATTTCAAGACTGTCACATGAGAGACCGTCCACTGAGCTTCCTGTGCCAGGCAGTTTGAGACCTGTTTTGGCCTTTAGCTAAGGCCATCAAGCAACCAGTGACTTACCAACTTCAGGAGTTTGGGGTTGAACTAAATTATCTAAATTCATATCAGTGCTGCCTTGATTGCCCTGGTGGATGATGTGTATCAGGAGAAAGACTGGGGGAACTAGCATACTGATTTCAGTGGCTTTTGATCCCCTTGGCCACAATGTCTCTCTGAGTTGCCTGCATGGAATAGGAATGTGTGTGGAAGAAACTGTTTTATGGCATTTCCTTTCTCACCTGCCGGGTCTAGAAGGTGGTGCTGTGGCATCCTTTTCTCAGCAGCCAACAAAATCAGGGGGGTTGCTTGTGGAAGCTATTGATGCCCACAAGTTAACTCCGGATGTTTTGGGTCTTTTTCTCCCTCTGTAAAAGCCAGTCCGCTTTCCCCCCAACAATCTCTAACATGACCAAGTAATGGAACACAAGTTGCGGCTATGCAGACTTCAGTCTTAGTGGATGGTGCAATCAGCCATCTTTCCCTGCCCCCAGGAGGCCTTTGGGAACGACACCAAGTCATGACACAGTGTTGTTGCCATGGGGCATTCTGTCGCACGAATGCTGTTGAGGGTGCTGAGGACAGGGGATGCACGGTGCTGCAAAAGTGTAGAAGGAAGGGAAGAATCTCAGCCTAGATTTAATTGTCTTTCCACTGTCGAGGGACTCTGGATGCTGGGGAGAGATTTTTCTCGCCCCTATGATCCTTTGTCTGAAGAAGCTAGGGATTGAATTTTGTCTGCATGCAAACTTTGGACTTTCTGCCAATGCGCTATAAGGCTGCTTCCAAAAGTTGTGGCTTTTGTGGTCAGTCTGGCCCAACATTGTACCCATCCTGACTCATTCTCACACCACATTCTGTGTGATGTCTAAGGAATGCTGTGTCTGTGATGGTTCCCGTTCATTAGAAATGTAACGTTGCTCTTCCAAACAGGTATTGCCCTCTACCCAGGCAAAGCTGAGCTGCTGACCTGCAAGCATCACTTGCACAATTACATCCCACCTCTGGTAAACCCTGGCCAGCCAGGAGAAATTGAATGCACTACTCAGAGAATCAACTACACAGATCCTTTTGCTAATGGAACAAAGGTAATCACTCAGAGGAAGGACTCAAGGCAGTTGGGAAACCCTTAGGTAAAGGTAAAGGTACCCCTGCCCGTACGGGCCAGTCTTGCCAGACTCTGGGGTTGTGCGCCCATCTCACTTAAGAGGCCAGGGGCCAGCGCTGTCCGGAGACACTTCCGGGTCACGTGGCCAGCGTGACATCGCTGCTCTGGCGAGCCAGAGCCGCACACGGAAACGCCGTTTACCTTCCCGCTGGTAAGCGGTCCCTATTTATCTACTTGCACCTGGAGGTGCTTTCGAACTGCTAGGTTGGCAGGCGCTGGGACCGAGCAGCGGGAGCGCACCCCGCGGCGGGGATTCAAACCGCCGACCTTTCAATCGGCAAGTCCTAGGCGCTGAGGCTTTAACCCACAGCGCCACCTGCGTCCCCTGGGAAACCCTTGAGTGGTTGCAATCCCACACCATCAGACAATGTCACTTATCTTGGAATGCCACTGCGTAACAGAGCGGGGAAACTGGCTGGCTCCAGTTTATGCTTTAGCTGAGATTCCTGCATTGCAGTTGGTTGGACTAGATGACCCTAGTCATAGACTCAACTCTATGATTCTGTTTGAGACAGCTGTCATCATAGCTGCTGCTAGAGAAGGGATGGGGACCATCTGTGGTCCTCCAGATATCACTGGGCCCTAACTCCCATCATCCCTGGCCATTGGTCTTGCTGGCTGGGGCTGATGGGAGTTGTAGTTCGCAGAGTTGGAGGGAGCTTTGTAGGCCACCTGTTCCAAACTCCTCCTTGATGCAGGCAGTCCAGAGCTATGGCTTCCCCAGCAGATGGCTGTGTCCAGTCTCTGCTTGAAGACCTAATCAAGTGCCTTTTAATTATAGAGGAGCCCTTCCTGATGTTGGGGCAGGTCTTGGGAGCGACTTCTTTATGCATGATATTTAACAGAAAACGATAGCACATGTATTGGAAGTGATCCGCTGCAGGGATCCTTCACTTTCTTAGGGTTAGAAGAAGAAGAGAAGAAGAAGAGTTTGGATTTGATATCCCGCCTTTCACTCCCTTTAAGGAGTCTCAAAGCGGCTAACATTCTCCTTTCCCTTCCTCCCCCACAACAAACACTCTGTGAGGTGAGTGGGGCTGAGAGACTTCAGAGAAGTGTGACTGGCCCAAGGTCACCCAGCAGCTGCATGTGGAGGAGCAGAGACGCGAACCCGGTTCCCCAGATTACAAGACTACCGCTCTTAACCACTACACCACACTGGCTCTTAGTTCTGTTGTCATCTAGTCAAGAGGCATGGTGGAGGTGTTGATGTTTCATTTAGGTTTTGTTTTGAAGTTTGTTTGTTTTTTACTCCTGTAGCTGACATAGAAAAGTGAGGTTGGATGATGGAGTGGCTTACTTGGTGCCTTCCAGAAAATGGGACTCCAACTCCCATCATCCCTGACCCCTGTCCCAACACCAGAAAATATCCTGATCAATCCAGAGATACTCATATTGACACAGGATGCAAAGGTTCCCCTTTGTTCGTCTAACTCCACTTCCCACGTGTCTCCTCTGACTGATCTTTCTGCTCGTAGAAATTTGCAGTGATTGTCGAAGGACCTCGTGATGTGAAGCAGCAGGAACTGGTGTTCATGCAGTTCTACCTCAATGAAACGGACCAGGATTTCAGCGCAATAGACTACCTTCTCTTTTCTTCATTCCAGGATTTCCTCGAGAGGTACAGCTGCTCTCCTCATAATTTCTGTTCAGTAAAGAGCAGCGTGGTTCAAGTGTTGGACTAAGGCATCCCAGGTTCAGATCCCTGTTTGCCTGTGAAGTTCACCGGGTGACATTAGGCCAATTTCTGCCTCTCAGCCTCACCTGCCTCACGTGAGTGGAGAAAAGCAGAGAGCAACATGTGTGAGCCCATATTCCCTCTCAGTGACTCATCCCATCCACTGCTTGCTTTGGAAGGAACTATGGGAGCTGGCTTCACACAGTCATGGGATGAATTTCAGGGGGGTCCCCTGTGGTACCTAAAGACCACCAAGCCCCTACATTTCCTGAATGAAAGAAGGGAAGAAACCAATGGGCAACTTTACAGAATAGATTAAAAACAAGAGCTAGGATTTATTGAGTAAAAGGGAGAGGGAAGGAAACAAAAGGAACAACTCTGGTGGGTATACAGTGCACAGGTAAGTCTTGAGGCCACCAAGTAGGAAGAGGATGGAGTCCAGTAATTAAGACTTAAGTGGTCCACAGGTGAGCAATCAGTTTCTTCCACTTGCCTCATGAATACCAGAGGCTCTCTGCTTCTGAAGACTGCTGTCCATGCAGATGGAAGGCAATGAATGGGATGGAGCAAGTATGCTTATCCCTGCTGACCCCTCCTCATGTCTGTACAGCGCTTAAAACAGGCATGGCCAAACTTGGCCCTCCAGCTGTTTTGGGACTACAATTCCCATCATCCCTGGCCACTGGTCCTGTTAGCTAGGGATGATGGGAGTTGTAGTCCCAGAACAGCTGGAGGGCCAAGTTTGGCCATGCCTGGCTGAAGTCAAGCAGGATTTGTCCTCTCTGCTGGGTTGCATGCAAAGATAAATTCATGCCTCTAGGCAACGGAGTAGCACGCGATCCGTATAGACAGGCCTTAAACTAGACTTTGAGAGTCTCTCTTTGAGGCCCTGCACTCTGTGTAATTGCCTGCTTAGAAATGTTCCATGTAAATTAAGCTGAGCGTGAATCATACTTGAGAATCCTGCACTTCCTCTTTTGGGTTCCCCACACAGCGTATTCGGCTGCCTTGGTAACCCACAATTAGCCGGAGAATGTGAAGGCTTCAGAAACTGTAGTGGGTAAGATTGAATAATTAGGAGCCTGGTAATGGAGCAAACGAAGCTCTGCAAGACAGTCGAGGGGAAGCATTTATATTTCCATCGGAAGCCTCCTTGAGTCAATAACTTCCATGGAAACTTAAGTGGGAGAGGAAAGGAACCATCTAGCAGTGATATTAATAAAAGCCATTTCCTGGCTGCGATTCTTTAATTCTGCTTAGTGCCAACCCCCACCCCTCACACACCCTATAGCACAAACCTTCTTCTGTTGTCTGCAAGGGTTTGAAAGCCTGTCCTCAAGGGAAAAAATTAAAATCCACATGAGGGCCATACACCTCCATCTTGAGTGAGTCTCCTGACAGAGTGAGGGAGAAGGCTGAAGACATTCAGAGGGGAGCGGGGGTAGAGGCAGGATTGAAAAGAAAGGAAAAATGAATTATTTTGGCCCAGAACAGGCATTCATCTATATTAACAATGCATTAAGTCTCCAAAGAATACACACAATTTTTGTTGGACCTTTAGTGCTAGATTCAGCTAGCCATTTCCCTTCTGGCTCTAATTTTTTGGTCATTCTTCTGCCTTGGGAGGCAGCTGAATATTGACTGCCAACACTCTCAAGCCATAAGGACTAGAAACGTGCTTTATTCTTAAATGAAGGTGGAGATTCCTCAGGATGCTGAATTCTCTTGGATTCACAACAACTTATGGGCTTTGCAAGTATGTGTTCCCTCCCTTGCATCATTAGCCTGCTGCTTATGCCAACTTAAAGCAGAAATAGTTTAATGATTTCGGTACAGTGGTACCTCGGGTTAAATACACTTCAGGTTTCAGACTCCGCTAACCCAGAAATAGTACCTCGGGTTAAGAACTTTGCTTCAGGATAAGAACAGAAATCGGGTTCTGGCTGCGCAGCAGCAGCAGGAAGCCCCATTAGCTAAAGTGGTGCTTCAGGTTAAGAACAGTTTCAGGTTAAGAACAAATTAAGTTCTTAACCCGAGGTACCACTGTATTTCATTTATATTCCGTCTCTCTTCTCCAAGGAGCACGAAGTGGCCGTGCGTCCTTTCTCCTGCCCACTTTATCCTCACAACAACCCTGTGAGGTAGGTTTTATGCCGAGAGAAAGGTGACTAGCTCAAGGTCATCCAGTGAGATTCAGTGGTCCCCCAGGTCCTAGTCCAGTCCTCTAACCACCACACCACACTGCCTCTCGTATAAAACTGTGTTAAATTAAATATTATTATGTTAAATTCTTCTGAAACAGCCGGCATGATTTCATGCTCACATAAGCTGCATAAGAAATCCCGTTGAATTTATAGTCTTCTGGTAATGGTCTCTGCTGTATTGCAACTCGCCTTTGCCAGTGCAATTCCCCGGGGTGCATCAAGTTTCCTTCCTTTTAAAAAAACATCCTGTTAAAAAACTGCTGACTCCAGGTTCCTACAGGCCTTGGGAGAAGAGATTAGTGTGTCCCTCCAAACCTCCGTGCCCAGACAAGAGGATCTGCCATTGTGTTCCTTCCTGGGCACCTTTGCAGGGGCTGATGCTGGGTCTGTGCACAAGGTGCTGTTAAGGAGGAGGTTACTACAGCTTATAGTTAGGGCTCCCTACAGCAGGAGTCATCAAGGCTTACCGGACATGGGCCCGGATCACTCCCGCAGAGATCCTCCGTGGGCTGGACTAGTGCAGAACAACACCAGAAATCGTGTCTGTGCATGCTGTGGTGCCGGAAATCGCTTCTGTGCATGCACAGATGCCAAAATTTGCACCTGCACAGAAGCGTTTTTCGGTATCTGGGCATGCGCAGACGCGATTTCCAGTGTCTGGGCATGCGCAGAAGCAATTTCTGGAGCCACAGAAGAGAGTCCCCGCACCGCGCTGAGCCGGTTTAGCGCAGCGCGCGGGGACTCGCCGAGCGGGTGGCTCAGTTTGGGGGCGGCTTGTGGGTCGGTTAAACAGCCTCCGTGGGCTGCTTCTGGCCCATGGGCCTTAGGTTGCCAACCCCTTCCCTACAGCATCCAGCCCAAGGAGATTCGTGTGGCAGCAAAGGCAGCAAGGACTTTGCTGCCGTTGCTATTTATGAAATATGAGCCTCATGCTGTCGGTGACTATGCAGTGGATTATTACCAAGCTGTGGAAAATATATATATGTATCTGTCAGAATGGCTCTTCATGCGAGTTAGGCTAAATGCCTTGGAAGAACACAGAATGGAAAATTGATTTCAGATGTCATGGAAGAGTTGAATGCTGTTCAACTCTCTGCTGTTGGTGTGCCCATTACATTTGTCTGCAAATGTATTTCCAGAGGCTGTTGTAGTTGACTTTCCATACAGGGCCTGGAATCTAGAGGGAACTCACGCCTCATTGGTAGAGGGGAGGGATGCTGAAGGTCATCTGGGACAACCCTCTGTTCAGTGCAGCATCCCTGACAGATGGTTGTCCAGCCTCTGCTATAGTACCTCCACTGAAGGAGAGCCCAACATCTCCATCTTTTTCATGTTTTGTACCTATGCGCTTCCAAATTTCAGGTGCTTTAGGCCACTCTGCACGTGTTTCAAGGCATTCTCATTGTGAAATCACATCTCACAGCTGCTAGAGACAAGCCTTCAAAATGTGCCTTTTCACTTTTATCTGACAAGAACATGGTCACTGTAGAATTCCACTTAAGTGAATTCAAGACTCAAAGAGCGTGTTAGCTAAAAGACTAAGCTACAAGTCATGACGTATCCAGATCTGCCTTCTGCGTGAACTCACCGCCTTAGGCAGACTCAGTTTCTCATTCCCACATCTGCAGTATTGGGATAATAGCACTGCCCTACCTTAGGAGGGCTGTTGGGGATGCAGGTGGCGCTGTGGTCTAAACCACTGAGCCTCTTGGGCTTGCCGATCAGAAGGTCAGTGGTTCAAATCCTCATGAAGGGCTGAGCTCCCGTTGCTCTATCCCAGCTCTTGTCAACCTAGCAGTTCAAAAGCATACCAGCACAAGCGGGAAGGTAAATACCGTTTCCGTGCACTCTGGTTTCCATTACGGTGTTCCATTGTGCCAGAAGCAGTTTAGCCATGCTGACCACATGACCCGGAAAGCTGTCTGTGGACAAACACCGGCCTAAAAGCAAGATGAGCTCTGCAACCCCATAGTCACCTTTGACTGGACTTAACCATCCAGGGGTCCTTCACCTTTTTTACCTAGATAATATGCACCCCAACGCACAAAAGGGCTTAATAAATGTTAAGTACAGTGGTACCTCGGGTTAAGTACTTAATTCATTCCGGAGGTCCGTACTTAACCTGAAACTGTTCTTAACCTGAAGCACCACTTTAGCTAATGGGGCCTCCTGCTGCTGCCGCGCTGCCGGAGCACGATTTCTGTTCTCATCCTGAAGCAAAGTTCTTAACCTGAAGCACTATTTCTGGATTAGTGGAGTCTGTAACCTGAAGCATATGTAACCTGAAGCGTATGTAACCCGAGGTACCACTGTATAGTTAATTAGGGGGTCTTGTAGCAAAACCGATAACCAAGGCCTATAAAGCCAACACTACCGCTTGCTAAATTTCCTCACCACCAAGGTAACAAGTCCTTACAACAGAACTTGTCAGCTTCTTTTTGTTTCCCAAACTAACACTACCTCCTTCTACCGCAGTCCAAACAAGCCAGACTTTATGAAGGCCTGTGAGAGTTCCTACTCCAGCTGGAAGTTTTCCAGTGGTTTCCGAACCTGGGTCAAAATGTCTCTGGTGAAAACAAAAGAAGAAGATGGCCGGGAGACGGTTGAATTCAGGCAGGAGGTAAGGAGGCAGCAAAACACAGCTTTTATTTCTGGGGGTGGGGTGTTCACACCATGCAGGCTCTCAATTCCGCAAACGCTTTCTGCAAGATGTAGTGCCACCTTGTTCTCCTTCTGTTCCCATAAGGGACACGGTGCCAGAGACTAATCAGAGTGACAGAGGATGCAGCTCAGCATTTGTGCTTTAGTGACTCTTCATCCTGCACGTTCTCTGTCCTTCTCGTGCACTTCCCACTTCCCAGAGTGTCAAGAAGTTCATGGGCAGCACTTGAGAGAGCAGATTTTCCTTTTGGATTATCGTGAGCTCCGGAGATTCCTGGTGCTTTTGTAAGAAATCCAAAATCCACAGCCAGGCAAGGATGAGGACTGACCAAGTGATCAGAAAATAGCAAGCAAGCTTCACCTAAAACTTTTCCTCAGGAAGGATGTTAACCCAAAGCAGGGAGACAGGGAATGGCAATGGAAGGAGAGACAAAAAGCCAGGCTGAGTGCTGTAGCCACGAGCTCTGCATTGCAGATGGGTTGAATATAAATAGAACAGATTGGAAGCAAGCAGGTACTGAACACAAGAAGCACACCTGTCAGATACTAAGAGCAAATGTTGTTAAACAAGAACTCTTGTTTAAATATATTGACTCTCTTTCTCTTTAAATTCAACCTGCAACTGTTCCCTCTTTGCTCCCTCTGCTTGCTGAAGGCTATGATGTTTCACAAAGATCAGAAAGAGATTCTCAGCCTTTAGGGAAGGTTAGTCTCTCTTCTTAAGCATCTGCCCACCCTTCCAGTTTAGCCAGGGCAAAGCGACTGGGCATAACTCCTCTCTCTCCTTCACCACCCGCCACCCCTCAGCTCCTTTGCGCTCAGTGCATTTCCACCAGTGTCTTCACATTAAATAATGCGTCTGTGAAAAACGGATGCAGCAGTTCTTGAGTCTCTCTTGCAAACCACAGTCGAAGGCATCCTGGGTGTAGCCAGGGAGCAGCACATGACAGGGGGAGGGAGTCTTGAGAGTCTTCAATGATCGGTGTTTGGCTTTTGTTTCTCAGCGAACTGTGTGCATGATATCTCATTGGGTGGGGAGGACGGCTGCCCTTGGTCTCCAGGTTGTGGACTTCACTCTGCCCTTAAGAGATTCACCTCTCCCTTTCATAAATGATCTTACAGCACCAGCGCAAGACCTTGTGTTTTGTTCCATTTGATTTCACCCCCCCCCCCCATCTTTTGTGCTCTGCTGCTGTATTCTTTTACTCGGTGGTTTGAACGCATTTCCCCCAGGCGGGGGATGGTGGGTGGTGCAGGTATCGTTTTTATAAGACTTGGGTCACCTTAAGCTCCTGTATTGGAGTAGAAAAGGTAGGGTAACAAAATCCCATAAGTAAATAGTTACAAGAGGCAGCCATGAATGTTAGGCAATGGTTTCCTTTGTGAGCTGAATGAATCTGTTTTTTAGAATTCCCCACATGCTTCTGTCTTGACTCTGTAGCATGTTTGGAAAAAGCTACTTGTCCCTTGGAAGAACGTGATAAAATCTTAAATTTCTTAAAAAGTTCTTAAATTTCTTTAAAAGTTCAGTGGTACCTCAGGTTAAGAACTTAATTTGTTCTGGAGGTCCGTTCTTAACCTGAGGTACCACTTTAGCTGATGGGGCCTCCCACTGCTGCTGCAACACCGCCACACAATTTCAGTTCTCATCCTGAAGCAACGTTCTTAACCCGAGGCACTATTTCTGGGTTAGCAGAGTCTGTAACCTGAAGCATCTGTAACCCGAGGTACCACTGAACATGACAAGAGGCAGAGGATGCTAGAAGATAAAGCTATCGATGGCTATCAGTCATAATGGCTACGTTCTGCCTCTTCTGTCAAGTTCTGCTTGCAAGCTTCCCATGGACCTCTGCGGATGAAGGGTGGTATTCAAACTTAATAAATCACCATCACCCTCATCATCTGGTTGGCCATTGTGAGAAAAGGATGCTGGGCTAGATGGTCCATTTTCCTGACCCAGCAGTGTTCTTCAGTGGCAACTTCAGAGTGTGATTTTGTTCACTCAAGTCTAGCCTCAAAATGGCCCATCAGTTCGATATCCTTTGTCTTCTTGATGTTTGGCTTTTGGACTTTTAACCCTTTAAACTGGGAATATGCATTCTGGAGCAGATTATATGACACACTAACAGCAAGACTCTTTCCCCCCTTGCCCTGTTGCCAGATCAGCGTGGTAAACTACATTGAACGAAGAGCAAAAGCAAGCGGCGACCAACTCTTCTTTGTTGTATTCGAATGGAAAGACCCTTTTATTCAGGAAGTTCAAGATGTGAGTAAACTAGATGCAAGGCTTCTGGCTTGTTTCTCTTAAAAAGCCAAACAGAAATGTCCACAACGATTGGGAATTTAGTAGATGGCTTTAATTGGGGTTGTTTAAAGAATGTGTGACCAGGAAGGTGGGAATTGGGATGCTGTATGGACTAGTCCCGTTCCCATGACAATGTGTGCCATAGCCATCTCTCTCCTCTGCTGTCCAAAACTTGACAGGCATGGGAAGGGGCTCTGTGGGAGAGCTAGCATGGTGTAATGGTTAAAGTGTCAGACTAGGTTCTGGGAGACCTGGGTTTGAATCCCCACTCAGCCAGGAAGCTCACTGCGTGACCTCGGGCCAGTCACTGCTTCTCAGCCTAATCTACCTCTTAGGGTTGTTCATAGAATTATAGAGTTGGAAGGGACCACAAGGGTCATCCAGTCCAACCCCCTGCCCTGCAGGGATCTTTTTCCCAATGGGGGGCTCAAACTCATGACCCTGAGATTAAGAGCATCGTGCTCTATCTTAGCTTGGTGACTCTCAGCTTAAAAAGTATGAGGATCCATTATGGAAGAGGATTGCATTTTGAGGCAAAATGTGAATGCTCACTACTCACTGCTACCTGCACATTCCAAAACTAGGTTAGGATAACTTTTCCTTGACGCTAAATGTTATGTATTTGCTGTTTTTAATATGGAAGGACCACTGAAACGTGCCACCTTGAACTCCTTGCACGGGGTATAAATTAAATAAATACAGATGTGCCCGAGTATGTGTGTAGCTCTCCACACAAGCAGGGGTCCCTAGACCAATTAGCAGCCCCTCCCAAATGTGAATGAGCAGATATCTAATTGCATACAGCAGTGGTAAGCATACAGATCTTCTGCACATGGCATAAGAATGACCACCATTGGCATTGGGAGTTGGATTAGCCCACACAACTCCATGACCCCCTTTGTGTGTTCCATCAACACACGGGAGGAAGAAAGTAGGCTCTGTTTCATCTCCAGAAGCGCCCACACTTGGCATTGGCTTAGCTTGATGTGCAAACTAGACCTGTATGTAGGTTCCTGCCTCAATCATTGACGGTGAAGGGACATCCGACAGCAGGCTTGGAAAGACTACTTGAAGCCTTGGTGCTTTTGGAAAATGTTCTTCAGAGAAACAGCTCTTTCTGTTTTGCCTCCAGTATTAAGAGGCAGTGTGGCTCTGAATGCCAGTTACTGGGGAACAAGAACAAGAGAGGGCTATGAAACACAGTGGCAACTGGATGCTGGATCAGATAGGTCTTTGATCTGATCTGATCAGCGGGGCTGTTACATTCCCAAGAGGGCAATTTATTCCCAGCCCCTGGACATGGAGGATTGTGCATGGAGGAAAATGGTGTTGAGTGAGTGCAACTTTTCTCCCTCGGGTGGCTGGGATGCGGTGGGGGAGGCTGAAGCTATGAAGAGCCTTCACTTACAGTAACTACAAATCAAAATATTAGTTAAAAAACCTGCAATGAAGGTCAAAAATATATAGCTATGAGGAAGAAAACCTGCATTGTAAATTTACCTCTTTCTCAACTTTCTCTTTCAATAGATTGTCACTGCAAATGCTTGGAACATGATTGCAATTCTATGCGGCATTTTCTTGGCTTTGTTCAAAGCAGCCGATTTTGCCAAACTCAGTGTGAAGTGGATGATAAAAATCCGGAAGAGGCACCTTCAGAGAAGAACTCAAGCCTTGAACCACATAAGCTGAGGGCTGAGCGCTACTGAGTTTTCTGTTACACTGGGGAACACGGGTGGCCTGAGACTAAACTAGCCTTCAGGTACCTTGGACAGAAAAGCTGCAATGGCGGAAGGACAACTTGCTTAACTGGAGTACAATACACTGGACACTTGGAAGTTTTAGAAAACTGTATAAGAAGCTCCTTCTAAATCCATGCTCTTTTCTAGAAACCTGAGCTCCTTTGACTAAGCTCTGAACTTCTAGGAAGATTCCAAAAACTATATTTAACCCTATTTTAACAGAACTCACAAGAAGGTTAGACTGACAGGGCCCTTAGTTTGCAGGGGGAACAGAACTGGCCTCTTTTAAACACATTTCTGCCTATGTTGAAATGGGACGTCTGCCTCAGAGTTAAGATTAGTAAGTCATGTTGCACGCCCAAGGCACAGTTTTTGTCTCTTGGGTCTTTAGTTAATATCTCAGGGGAAAAGACTCCGGCTTTAAGGGCCTACTGGACTTCTGGTTTAAGATATGCTGTCAGTCAGTGGGTGGTACTGTGCTAGAGGAACGATTATGTGATTGAATCTTAAGGCAGAGAAATCTCCCAAGCATTGCTCTAGCAGAGAGGCACACCTCAAAGGATGAAAGTATATTACTAGTAAAATTCTGGGCACTAGTTGTGTATTGGATCAGTGTTAATGTCTTAACTGACTCACACCCAAATGATGGAAATTAGTATGGTCAACAGTGGCTGACTATATGGTATTAATAGCAGTTCTAGCTGCTGGCATTCCCTCCTGAAGGAGTATGAACTCCACAGTGCCTGTCTCTAATCCACATTTCAACTTGCAGTTGCTTCAGGAGGATAGACTAGATTGGCTTTCACTGAAGTTAACATTGAAAGGGGCTCTCTCCGCAAAACAGAAGCACTGGAATTTTATCAAGCTTTCCTATTGGACTAAAATGTATTCGTGTTCTGAAGATTTTTCAGTAAAATTACATCTGTCTCCTACACTGACCTGTTCAAACTATTCTTGTTGGTCCATTAGACAGGCAGGGCCCTCCAACTTTCAGACTCCTTGTCTTGCCTACATGAGAACAGGGCACAATGCTATGTGATAGTAATGAGAGTTATGCGGCTGCAGAAGCAAAACTGCACACTGAAAAGCTAGTCAGTATTAGGCTAACATCTTGCCTTCATTGGTTCTACATGAGTAGAACCTAGCCAGTTAGTGAAAATGCCTAGAGAAGCATTGTTGACTATCTCAGTTGCCCACCATCCTAAGAAATTCCTAATAGAAAATCTGTGCATATTTACAAACACTGTACACAAGGAGCCACTTCTGGGTTTTACTATTTTAGTGGTGGGGAGAAGAGTCAGGAAAGAATCCCCTGCTCCAATATACTACCACCTGACCTACCAGTGGCAGCCCAGCAGGTCTTTGGATTTAGCAGTTCCTCCACCTCCCTTTCATTTCTTATATCTTGTATTTTATTGTTTTGCTATTTGAAGTCCACAGAAATCAAACTGTGATGCAACAAAGGACAAATCCTGAGCTCAAAAGCAGATGGAATAAGAAGAGAGAATCCAAATCAGCTTTGGGTGAAGGCAGGGACAGACCTGAAGGGGGCAGTCAAGAGGGAGCATGTTACAGCAAATCGGTTTAATTGCATGTCAGTGGCTTGGGGGGGGGGGGAATCACAGAACACAGCTTTCCATGTGTATGTATCCCATGCCAAACTGAGAAAGAGATTAGCCAATGAAGTGAAAGTGAAACTAAGGATCATATAATGTAGGAGTAGCCTCATTTTGTCACCACAACAATTTCAGTTTGCCATATGGACTGATCCTCCCCTCTCCACACAGTTCTGGGGGTCCACAGTTCGGGGAGGGGGTGGCACATGGGGGAGGGGAAAATGCACAAGCAGAAGGTCCTTGCACAAGGCTACCGCTGATGGGACTCAGTTGAATCCCACCTTGTGTTCTCTGTACAAAGGCTCATTTAGAACTACACCAGAGACTTATGTACATACATTTCTTTTGCCAACTTCTCTCCTTTTCAGTTTCACAGCCCATGTTTTGTTCAGTCCTTTCATTATATTTTACATAAATCTGAATACCTTTCTTGAGAGCCCTCCCTCCCCCCAAAAAAAACACCACCACAAGCATCCTTCTGTCTGGCATGGTAAAACTACAAAGATGGTAATATACAGCACTAATTACAAACATAAAGACTTTATTGATGCTGCTCAATCCCTCAATCTTTCAATACAAAACCATTTTCCGCACAATTGCAATTTAAGAGACTGGAATGGTACTCTGATAGAAAGTTCTGCAAAAAAAAGAAAGAACAACACACCACCTGATCAAGTAAAAAACAGACAAGACTTCTAGAGTCAGCTTCCCATCTTAAATAAGCACACTGTATTTTTCTTAAAGCAAAACAAGGAACTGTTTTGTCACACAGGTGTTTCTATACCCGAATAGGAATTGCACCTTTAATAAGAGACTGGACCATCTTGCAGAGCCAAGCTGAAAGCAAAAACTGCTAGGCTCTCTACAAGGAGTCCTGAGCTAAGTTAGGAGCTCCGTTGATTGGCTCCACCCCCAGTTACAGGACCAGACAAATAATGACTGAATTCTCACTAAAGAGAGACATGAGAGCCAAGCACAGCAAAGCAACTGTTGAGTGGAAGCCAATGACAGTTTCTCTTTATCCAATCATAAAGCTCACATGTGCTGTATCATATTTTAACTTGTGCTTCATTTACACTCCATCCCCATAGAGCTTTGCTCTCTGAACCTCTTTATGTAGGAATAGCTCTGAAATCTGTAATGGACAGATGATGAATATCTCATTCAGATACAGATTGCTATTCAATCCTAGACACATTTACTCAGAAGCAAGCCCTATTAAGTTCAATGGGGCTAGCTCCCATATAAGTAGGAATACAACTACAGCATTAATCTGAGAACATACAGAAAACCTAGAAGTATCTTCCAGAATCTCAGCCAAAGTCTGGAGTAATGTGAAAGCACACTGGAGGGAAATGTAAATAGCTGACTTCTATGCCTATGTGCAACACAATAAAAAAAGAGAATAATTCAAGTCATAATTTTCACCACTCCCATAATTAAATCACACACATCATGGATGATAAAATTCCTTTCTATGAAATGTCAGAAGTGACAATATAGCAATGATTAGAGACAAATTTACAATATGCTGTGGTAAATAATGTCACATTCAATTATTGTATTTAAGTTCAAAAAATTTCATTTACATTTTGCCAGAGGGGGAAAATGGCCATTTCAAATATACTGATGAGGTTTTTCTTTTGCATTTTTACATAGTTTTTTAAAAAATGTGTATAAAACATGCCTCACAAAGAGAGGCTGTCTCTCTCATTTGGCACTTGATCATTTTGTGCATTTGTCACGGAGGACGTGTTGCTCGGCTGGTCAGACACAGCGTTCTTTAGCCTTAGTTCTTCCAGCTTTTGCCACAGTTCTTCGCGTTCCAGCTCTTTCTTCTTCTCTCTGCAGAAAAGTAAAGCAAAGTGAGTCTTTGGTCGCTGTGCACTCAACGAGTTTGATAAAGCAAGCGTATCAGAAGTCCTGTTTATCATAGCGTGAGCTGGTGTCCACTGCCTGTTGGTGGCTAACTGGCAGCTTACAAGCCGCATCTGACCCACAGCACCTACTGGTTCTGAAGTGGAGCTCATACACAGCTCCTGGATTGGCCCAACAGCATCATGTGAGGCACTTCTTCCCAGGTCGCTGGACAAGTAGTGAGAGATGCCCAGAGGGTTCTGGGGTGACTTTCCAATCCACTGCAGATAAAGGAGTTTAATAGAGGAGCTGGCAGCAGAAAAGCTGTCCTCACTGAAAGAAGAGAATGCCCTAGAGCAATGTCCTTTCCTTTAATGTTGAGAGGACTGGGAAGGGGGAGGAGAGAATGAGTGGCAATGTTATGCCAGGAATACTCAGTGCCCCAGCAACTTGGATGGAAAATTTATCCGTTCCTTGAATAGATTTATAAGGAATATTTTAGACCACATTTCTGCCCAAAACATCCTTCAAGGTAGCTTTTCAGTGTAAACTCAAAATCACAAAGCAAATAATAAAACAATATACTGATCAAGACAGAAGCAGCAAAACGCCACATATAGGAAATGTCTCGACAGGAAAAACAAAGGATAAAAAAGGAACCGAAGACCCAGCAAAACAAAAAAGGTTTTTAAAGAGTATTGACTGTAGTGGAAGGGGTCACACAGATCTACCGAGTAGAAAGAATTCCACAGCTTAGGTGCTGCTACTGAAAAGCCCCTGGGTCATGTCATTGTTAGTTGCACTTCTGACAGTGCCAGGACACTTTTACAAGGTCTCTACCGGGTGCTGCTGGCACGGTAGGACAAAGCCACAGAGCTGCCTTCCTGATCAGCATCAGGGTTTGCTTGATGAGGCTAGTGGGGAGAGATTTATTTAGCTACAAATTTACCATAATGTCAAATTAGCATTTAAACCACAGAGCCTAGGACTTGCCGATCAGAAGGTTGGCGGTTCGAATTCCCACAACAGGGTGAGTTCCAGTTGCTCAGTCCCTGCTCCTGCCAACCTAGCAGTTCGAAAGCACGTCAAAGTGCAAGTAGATAAATAGGTACCGCTCCGGCGGGAAGGTAAATGGCGTTTCTGTGTGCTGCTCTAGTTCGCCAGAAGCAGCTTAGTCATGCTGGCCACATGACCTGGAAGCTGTACACCGGCTCCCTCGGCCAATAAAGCGAGATGAGTGCCGCAACCCCAGAGTCAGTCACGACTGGACCTAATGGTCAGGGGTCCCTTTACCTTTACCTAGAGGATGTTTTCAGGCACATTTTGTATAGTCAAAATGGAGGTGGGTGAAAGAAGTAGATACCTTTGTCTTTCTGCTTTATAAGTACTGGTGAGTTCATCAAACAGTTTCCCATTCATCTCCATCAGTGTTTTCAGCACATTATATACTAATGCCACAATGGTCCTAGAAGATAAGGAAAAGTAGAATGTTAAATTAAGAGAGAAATGTTGTGTTCCAACATTTGTCTTGAATGTCTGACTTTTGTTTCCCTTCTGTATAAAATACAAGGCAGCTTCATGACTCAACTTGTGCACTGGGGATGTTTGCCTTTCAAGTTACAAAATGCTGGGAAGCAGTTCCAGCTAATCCAGCTGAATTTATTCTTACCACTGTAATATTACATAGTTAAAATATTGGAAGTGTTTAGTATGCATCACAATGTAACATCAAAATAGGGAACGCTATTTTCAACAAATTCCTATGTTCAAATAGTGTTATAAATGCCACAATTGCAAGAAAAAAAGCACTTTCGTAATGGCTTCCATTTACAAGGACTCAGTTAGAACTTAAGTTTATCTAAAACCATTTGAAGAAACAAGTTACATGAACCCAAGTTGCAGGCTGACAGGTACTGCGAGATGTAGTGATGGTTACCACCTTGGACAGCTTTAAAAGCAGATTAAACAAATTCCTGGAACATAAACTATCATAACTAGTAGCCTTTGTTCTACGTACAGTATCAGGGGCAGTATGAACACCAGCTGCTATGAAGCAGGAGCAGCAAAGTGCTGTTGTGCTCATGTCCTGCTTGTGTGCTTCCCATAGGGACTTGACTACCCTTTGTGTGAACATGATGCTGAACTAGATGGGCCCAACCCCTGCAATGCAGCAATCTTTCACCCAATGTGGGGCTCATTCCCACAACCCTGAAATCACAGAATCACAGAACTGTAGAGTGAGAAGGGACCCTAAAGGTCATCCACTCCAAGCCCCTGAAATGCAGGAATCTAAATGAAAGCATCCATGACCGATGGGTTAAGAGTCTCATGCTCTACCAATTAAGCTATGCCACAACCACAGCAGTTAATGTATGAGTATCTGAAGGAACTTTTGAAAGACTGAATGCTAAAAAATACATACGGATTCCAGTGTTCTTTGGAGATCTTGTATAAACTACCAAACATAATTGGCAGAATTTTATCAATGTTCTCCTCAATCAGACCCAGAATGTATTCATTGTTCCAGAAGTACAAAGCCCTTTCAGCAACCTGAAATATACATACAGGAATTATCAGGACTATGAGGTTGCATAGAATCTGTTAAAAAAATTGAAAATGCCATGTTATACCTGAAAATGTGAACTTGACACACACTTGGCTATCTGTTTAAAGAGAGGTTCTTGTATTTTTTTGAACTGTGTTGGTTCTATAACATCCAGGATTTCTTCAATTTCACCTAAAAACATGACCTGTTATAAAGAAAAGCATGTGGGCTTGATTCTAGTCACATCACAAGTGGCTACACAACAGAACTGTGACAAACAGCAAGTTATTCTAGAGGGATTTGGTAACCGAACTCTTGAGCACTAGAGGGATACCTCCATATACAGACACCGACCACAAAGGGATGGACTTCAGTGCTAAGACAATTATTTTTAAAATATGAGTAGAATCCTACTTATTAGCAATATTACAGCTAGAATAAACAGTGTTCAGACATTCTGGCCTGTTAGCAATTCAATATATGGAAATTAATAAGAACTGACCTCTTTCTGGCTGCATGTTTTTGGCCAAAATTTGAGCAATCCTCTGATAACCTAGGTTGTAGAAATAATTTAATAGGAGTCATTACACACCTGTTAAGATTGATTTATACATTTAGCCACTCACAATGCACAGAAAGACTACCTTAATTTTGATTACTATAATTATATAATTTTAGATAAATGCATCTTGACTTCGAGTGCAGTTCTGTTCCAGTCATATCTCAAACTGTTTTAGCTCTGTGTTTTCGAAGGATAATTCATACATTTATTAGTGTTATAGTATCTTCTATTATTCTCTTGGAATTCAACTCATGGCTTTTAAAAGGCTGAATTTATTTTTCTATCTGTACAAAAATGTACATGGTAACTTTAAAAACCATTTACATGTTACACAAGAAACTACAAGGAGTCAGATAAACCATTAGTCCATCTAGCTCACTCAGTGTCAGAACCACAATACCAGTAGTGGCATATAGGAGTCTTTCCCACTTCCCAATTATTTGGACAAACACTGATCTTTCAACAAACACCAAAGGAGTACACCATTCCTTAATTTTCAATCTTAAATTGATTTAACAATACCTTTAGTCAGGTTCCATTTTGTTGTCTGTATACAAATTTGTGGTACAAGAAATACATGTAATGCTTGAAATGTCTGTACTAAACTCCACTTTTTCATGTAGGTCAAATGTTTATCAATATCAGCTTTGTTAAACAAGTCTGGTCCACCATAAACACTGCTTAATGTAAAATTCCCAGAGGCAAAAAGTCTATGTAGTAATTTCAAAAGTCTTGCTAATTCAATTATTTTGATTTGTTCAGAATTCAAGCAAAGTCTAGATCTATGACTTAGGCAATTCCTATTAACAAGCCATCATGCTTGCAAAATTTGGCATAGTTTAGTAGCCAAATCATTATTTGTATTCACACTGACCCTTCCTTGCTTCTAAATCCTCTGGCACATGTGGACAATGAGGCGGGCATGTTTTTATTTCCTACAAATCTTCAGGAGTTGCACAAACATAGTGGAACCAATATTATTATTTTTTAAACCAAATGCACCAAAAATTTTCAAACTGGACATACATCACTTACCGGTTCTGTTAACGTCATATCTTTTTCCAGGAACTGAACAACACAATAGGCCAGCTAAAACACAGATAAAAGGTTTAAATGTTTTGTTGAAAAAGATAATATTGCACAGGTTTTCACTGTTTTAAAAGGCAATTAAGCATGTGGCCCATACAAGATAATTACTAGATCTACAGAAAATGAGACTAATATAAAACTCTGGTTAAACTTTATGATCTGAAAGATCTGGACTCAAATTCAGATCTCGAGCACTCCATTCTTCTCTGCTGTGAGGGGAGGAGGAACAACTGGTCCAGGACAGCTTCAAGTAGAGGATCTCCTGGTTTAGTGAAAGTTGGTTGTCCACTTTCCTCCTAGTCAAGGAAAGACAGCCAGGAACATGCAACCCAAGTATGGGAAGGGGGATGGAGAAAGAAACTACATACTAAGAGGAAGAATATGAGCATCACTGCTGACACTGTAAGTAGTAGTAGTAGTAATAATAATACAGTGGTGCCTCACAAGACGAAATTAATTCGTTCCGCAAGTCTTTTCGTATTGCGAGTTTTTCGTCTTGCGAAGCACGGTTTCCCATAGGAATGCATTAAAAATCAATTAATGCGTTCCTATGGAAACCGAACCGCCTTCAGACCAGGTCTGGGGACAGTCTGTCCCCCGACCTCTTCTGAAGGCTGGCAGGGGCGAAAGTCTTTGCTTCCCCCCCCCGGCCTGCCTTCCCGGGACAGCGGAGACTTTTCCGCTGTCCCGGGGCGATCTTAAAATGCTGTCCCGGGGCGATTTAAAAGCCCCCAGAAAGGCAGGCAGGGGGACAAAGACTTTTGCCCCCCGCCCGCCTTCGGAAGAGGTCCTGGACCTCTTCCAAAGGTGGGCGGGGGACAAAAGTCTTTGCTCCCCCCTGCCTGCCTTTCCGGGAGAGCGGGAAGGCAGCGCTGCCTTTTCCGCTCTCCCGGTTAGGCAGGCAGGGGGGAGCAAAGACTTTTGCCCCCCGCCCGCCTTCAGAAGAGGTCCTGGACCTCTTCTGAAGGCTGGCGGGGGGCAAAAGTCTTTGCTCCCCCCCCCCCGCCTGCCTTCAAAAGCCATCTGGGATAGCGGGAAGCGCTTCCCTGCTATCCCGGACCGCTTTTAAAATGCTGGCGGTGGGGAGCAAAGCCTTTCGCCCCCGCCGGCCTTCCTGGACCTCTTCTGAAGTCCGGAGGGGGTGAAAAGGCTTTGCTCCCCACCGCCAGCATTTAAAAGAGGTCCCCGAGATTTTCCCTATGGGCGATGCAAGCCCATAGGGAAAATCGTCTAGCGAAGCGTCGCAAAAACCGAAAAACCCTTTCGTCTTGCGGGTTTTTCGTCTTGCGAGGCATTCGTCTTGCGGGGCACTACTGTAGTAATGAATTCATTAATTGCCTTCTAAACCACTGTCTGAAGGCAATTTACAGATATGAAAATTAAAAGCACAGGTACAAATCCAATTAAAACAAGAATAAAACCCTAACAAGAGGACACTTGTGGTAAAGACCCATTTATCCAGCTGTGGCAACCCAGTTGGATGGGTGGCATTTTTTATTATTATTACTACTATTTTAATGGGTGTTATTTTTTCATTTCATCTTTGTTTTTATTATGTATTTTGTGTTTTTATCTTGTATTTTTATGTTGTGAACTGCCCTGAGACCTATGGATGAAGGGTGGTGTATAAATTTAACAACAACAACAACAACTTAAAGCCATGTCTCCTGGGTGCATGCTTTACTTTTCTAAACTGTTATAGGTCAACTGTAAAAAATCCTGTACATTCCTAGAATCAACCAAGTACATGAGAAAAATATGTATATAAAACAGAGAAAACAATTGTAACAGACAAAAAATAAAAGGCAACTATAAAATAGACACATAAGGTGAGTAGTTGCACATAAGTCCAAGTAAAGATTATCAATTTTATCAGATTGTCAAGTATAGTTTCAGATTTGCCAGGCTTGTGACGAGGGTTGCCTTGAATCTGAAATATTTCCAAAACCTTAAACTAAAGTAAGCTAACTTTTTCAAAAATAACAAATAAAAATCAGAGCATGTGGTCATATCTGCATAGCCAAGAGTATTCCAATCAAGATTAAAATCCAGTTTACAGACAGACATACCTGTGCATGAAATAAAGCTAAAGCCTTTGCAGTATGCATAGGGATGAGAACCTTCATAAGGAACTGCTTATGTTCTGCCTTCAGTGGCAATGCAAAACCATTGATAATACTGAAGGGGGAAAGAAATTAGACAGGAAAGATTGTTACTGTACTGTTTTAAAGGTAAAGATGTACAGTTAATATTAAAAACGTAGCATAAGATCAATCCATCAATGCACTAAATCCAAAATTTCTTTGTAAAGATTTATTGCATTAATCCTGTTGCTGAAGACATTGACTACAGGGAAGCAAAACTCAGGAACTGTTTATCAGGCTTGCTCCTTCCTCTTCAGCAATCAGATGCCCATCCTTTCAACCAGGAGCAGCAAGTGCTTTTGATGTTACAAAAAGCAAAATCAATCCAAAGCAGAATCAATGTAGCTAAGTTTGTATCAACTCAGTGCAGCTTCTACGAACTTCTGACGTTTTGTTCTCCATATGGGACACCCTTCAGTACAGGGAAAAACATGCAAACTGCATGATGATTCCATGACAAGGGTACAGAAGCCTATTCCATGGCATGTGAATATTGCATGTACAAACATTGAAACAGATCTGTGGGAGGGGGTTAGTTTAGATAAGAGCTCTCCAAACAGTCAATTCATAGCAACTGGGGTGAGCCTCAGAGTGCCCCCTTTTTAATACTTTGAAGAGGGGCTTCAACTCAAGCACCTTACTTCCCAAATTAGGCAATGTTCCAGTTGCCAGTCACCATGAGGAATCCTCTTACTGAATTCTTCTGAAAAAGTGTTCTCTGCTTTAACAATGTTTAGACGGGACGATAGTTGAACTGGCAGAAATGGTTTTGGTGAAAGTCACACAGCTAAGAATTAAGCTATAAAACTAATGCTTTGGAGAAAGGAAGAGACAGACAGGCTGTCACAGGCATCATATTCAGCCAACCTTGGTTCCTGGCAGTCATCCCATAGTTGTAGCATCACATGGTGTTTCTACAATTTTAGTTTATGGTGTAAATCATTTAACAGGAAGCTAGGGAAAGGATTCACAATGTACCAGGGCAGTGCTGCAGTTATGGGATGCTCCTGAGGCGGGGTTGGAACAATGTGTTAGTACATTAGCTAAATGCAACCTGCGGCATAAAAGCTAACACAAAAGAGAAACATCATCATCATCATCATTATTATTACTACTACTACTACTACTTATAGCCACCATTCTGGGCCATACTAGAAGTGGTTATGGCAGTCCTGATTTACTCCAAACACAAAGAGAAGGGCCAAGTTTAGCAGTAGTATGGATGATGGGTGCTAAACCCTTTCTGTGTCCACTATTTATTACCCCATAGTCCCTTCATCAAGCCTTTTATATCCAACCAAGATCACTTCTGTTATGAGAGCTTGGCTGAGGGGCATTTCATTCAACGAGAAAAGCTACAAAGAGGAAAGTGGCTGGCAGAGGCCAGGGATTTGGTTCTACATTTATCACCAGCAAGCCCCACTTATGGTTACATTTTCCAACCACCTCTTTCTGTGTTTAACACACATGGAATTGCTGCTCCCACACTCAGGGAGCAAAATCAAGAACAAAATCCACCAAATCTTTTGAATGTTGCTCAAATGGCTCTGCCAATTGCCCTGGGACCTTGGGTGAAGAGTGAGTAATAAACTGTAACAATTATGATAATGATGATAATGATAATACCACCACTTAATTGGCTAACTGGTGAAAGAGTAAACCTACCTTCCTAGTATCTCAAGTAGCTCAGCAACACCATTAAAATGTTCTGTTTCATATATAAACCTGTCAGGATATATTTACAGTCAGTCAATATATGAGCAAAATGGAACACAGAAAATAAACACACACACAAACACACACTTCAAAAGTTTTTTTTTCTTTTCCTTTTTTGCCTAAATTTCCAATCTAAATCTAATAAATAAATGAAAATATTAAATTGCTAAGCTCAGCTTCATTTTAGTCTAGACATAAGGGAATCCATTTGCAATATTGTACAACAATGCTCTAGCACTAGAGGTAGAGATGTAGGTTGGGGTGCAACTAAGCCATATTCGGTTTCAAGTCACCATCACTAAACATCCATTCATGCATAAAGCTTGCCATATCAGCAACCAGCCCTGATTAATTTCTATAATTTTAGAAAGAGGAAAACCATCAAATTGATTTTTAAAACCACAAAGAAAAGGAGACAAGTTAAATGTTTGTCTGCGCTAGAGGAATGGATATGTCATTACATCCCTGAAAATTCAATGCCACAGACATGGGCAGACACTCCACTCTCTCATACTACTCCCTCAAAAACCCCTTGCATGTTGCATATAAATTACAGACATGTCTCCAGAGCTGATACACTGAAGTAGCAGAAGGTATTTGTGCTGCTGCCAGAGGAAAAGGAGAAGGGGGAGCCCCACTTGCACCAGCTCTGGGAGTCTAGTACTAAATCATAGAAGAAAGCACAGCAAGGCTGGAACAATAATGTGCAATTTCAAGCAGCAAGCACAGTTAAAGTGCTCATAGTGGTGTAGCAGACTTTCTACACATTGAAATACTACTGGTTTCAGCTTTTTAAAAACATATAAACACTTTTCTTCATAAACCTGTATGGATAGAAGTTATTTGATCAACTGGTGATTTTTCTAGCATTACTTTATCATTCTCCTTTCTCCTGGCCAGAACTTAAGTGTGACAGAACTTAAAGCCCTGCCTGTTTTATATGTGAATTACCACTTCACTGGACACCTATGGCAAATATAAATGTTCCCCAGGAGCTACGGCTGATCAAGGGAAAGTATACTTATCTTTGAAGTTTGTCGCTTCAAAAGGAAAAGAAATTCCTTGGACATTTACACTTTTCCAAGTGCTAAATAAACTTCCAATGCCCAGATGTTTAAACAGTCCAAACTTATGGTTTCATGCTTGAAGCCTCCAATCTGCAAACAATGGTTGCTGAATCTGCTATTTGTATATAATACTTTATGCCTGAAACTTTCTTGTTGCCAGAGTCAGCTTTATTATCTGCAGTTCACACCTCCTCTGGCATGCAAAGGGTGAGCTCTTTCTTACAGCAGTTTTCAACTGGGGGGGGGGGATATGTGAGCAGAACAACTTCTCCTTGTGCAGCAGGACCTTCAACCCCTCCCCCCATGCCACACCCAAATTTCCTCCAGAGGGTTGGGGAAACTTCCAGGATAGATTATGAGGTGTGCAGGGAGAAGGGGGTGGGAGTTTCTGTTGCACAGCAGAAGTTGTTTTGCTCACACAAAGCACTACTTAGAGCTACATTGAATACAACACCGTCTTTCAAAGCACCTGAAGCTACCTATCTGTAGGAGGAAAATGGACAAAAACCCAATTTTTGGATGCACTTTATTCATATCTTATTCAGAAGTGGGTGAATAATTCACATCCGTCAATGAATTCAATCAGTTTAACTGGAATTAAGTAGGCATAGGATAGCAGCCAGGTTGCACAACATGTCAGTTTGGGATTTATGGAGAAGATAGGAAGCATGTTCTCAAGTTATGGAAAGTTACCTCAAGGGGGAGACAGTCCATATTTCCCTAGTCCTTTAACCCATCAGCAGCTCTTTTAAAATCCATTGCTTTCAAGTGTATGAGAAGGGTGGAATTTTTGTGGGGTTTTTTTGTTGTTGTTTTTTTAATCCCCATACATGTGAATAAGCACCCTAGTAAAAAACTGTGGCCAAGTAATTTTATTTTTATTAAAATACATTTGCAAGATTAATTTGTATGTTTAATAAACAAACAAACAAATACTGCATATATTGTACCTGAGAAAAATATTGTTGATTTGTTTTCTGATGAAAGCTCTTAATCCAAGGAATTTGCCATAAATTCGGTGAAGCACTGTTTTTAGGAAGTCTCGTTCTCGTGGATCTTCACTATCAAAAAGCTCCAACAGCTATTAATAAAGCATTGCTTATTACTTCAATACCCAGTAACTAAATCCTAACTGAAAGAAAAACAAGTTTGACCCGAATTCCTCCCACCGCCCTCTAAACTATACCAAAATTAAGCACTGGATTGATTCAGTGACATGTTGTCAAAAATTACTTCACACATAAATGCAGGTCAGGGAAGCTCTCAGTGAATTCATTCTTTATAAACAGCATTACATAAGAAAGAGCAAAAGCATAAATGCTACATGAATCCTTCGGGCAGGTAGGGGAACACACAAAATCTACAGCAAGGAAATACCTTTAACTGGGACCAACCAAACCACAATGTTGTGTCAAATTTTGGTTGGTCCTAATAAAAGTATTTCCCTATTTTAGAGAACAGGAACAATATTACTGCCATGTAATAAGTTCATAAAACATTTCCTTAAAACTGGTTGTAATTATACCTATCTAAGACCACCTAGGAGACATGGGTGGCGCTATGGTCTAAACCACTGAGCCTAGGGCTTGCCGATCAGAAGGTCAGCGGTTCGAATCCCCGTGATGGGGTGAGCTCCCGTTGCTCGGTCCCTGCTCCTGCCAGTAGATAAATAGGTACTGCTCCAGCGGGAAGGTAAATGGCATTTCTGTGTGCTGCTCTGGTTTGCTAGAAGTGGCTTAGTCATGCTGGCCACATGACCCGGAAGCTGTACGCTGGCTCCCTCAGCCAGTAAAGCGAGATGAGCACTGCAACCCCAGAGTCGGCCACGACTGGACCTAATGGTCAGGAGCCCCTTTACCTTTAAGCCCACCTAAGCCTCTGACATGAATGAGCACAACTCAGATAGGTTACATAAGCAAATCCTGCTAAAATAAGTCAAGCATAGTTTAAAAAATTAAAGCACATTATTTCAGTATGACTCAGGTTTAGGTCAATTTAAGCATGAAATGAGCCCCATGTTGCTAAATTAGCTGAAGTGTTCAGTGGCAATGTTAAGTAGTTTTCTCCACCACAGTTTTGTTTCTTGCTCTACACAATGATACATGCAACATTGATTCAAATCCAGAGTTCCTATAAGCAGAATCAGCTGCTCCTGCTTTAAGTCTTTCTCCCTCTGCTTCCTGAAAATCTACTCCAGATAACTGGGGGTCCCTTCAAGACAACTTGCATTTCTGCCAGCAGAAGCATCGACTGGATTGAAGCTCTCCTGCAAACTAAAGAAGCCTTTCCATTTGTGGAATCGGTTCTTTAGATTCAACCAATTATCTTCATACAAAATTAGCAAAATTACAAATATTTCAGATGACTATTTACCTGTTGTACAAATTTCTGGTCAATGTGACGTTTTGCGATGCTAGGTTGGAAATCAGGACTTTCTAAAAACCTTAGTAAAAATTCGTACACCAGCTAGGAAAGAGTAAAACAGACACATTTAGAAAATATACCTTTAAATGCAATAAATTCACAAATTTAAAAGTAGCAAAAAGCTTATCCACTATGTAAAGGGCCAGCAGAAGTTGTTCCAAATAAAAGTAAATGTGTTGGCTCTTAAAGAGACAGCACCTCTTTTCCTGATCTACTGTGATATTTCAGCAGCCAAGTGTAGCCTCTCTCAGGCTTGGTGCAGAGGAATGTTTTCCTGATCCCTGTTAACCATTCTTAAGATACCAGGAGTGCTTCTGAGCACACATGTGCCCAGAAGTTTTGGGCCATATGCTGCCAGCAGGGATATAGGGAGTATCCAAGCCAAAGCACAGAAGAATCAAACATGAGATGACAGTTAGGTGCATCCAGGGCAGCAAAGAAATCAAGATAAATGAGAACAGAGTAGAGTAGAGACAAATATAGATTTGACAGTAAGGTAATCAATAATTCTGTGAGGGTCAGGTTCAGTTGAGCTCCCTTCCAAATCTACAATTCTATGATTCTATGAACTTAAAGAATGGAAGTTGTGGGTTCAGAAAGCGACTGAGAAAAGTCAAAGCAGTAGGAGTAAACCTCAAGTTCTAGGAGTTTGGAGGTGAAAGGTAGACGGGAAATCAATATTATATAGTTACTTAGGAATAAAAGGTATATATTACATTTCCAAAACTGCTACCCTAGCATACTACTAGCATACTACTGCATGAAATGTTAATACAGTGGAACCTTGGTTTTCAAAAGAAGTCCACTCGACTTCTGAAACATTCAAAAACCGAAAATCAAAGGGCTATCGGCAAAGTGAATGGTGAAAATGGAAAAAAGCGCCACAGAAGCCGTTGAACTTCCAAGGCATGTTTGAAAACAGAAGCATTCACTTCCAGGTTTTGGTGTTCAGCTTCCAAAATGTTTGGCAGTCGAGTCGTTAAAAAACCGAGGTTCCACTGTACAGAAACAGCATGAATTGGGAATACAAATAGTTATACAAAGGAACAGTATACCTGTATATGGGGCCATGAAGCTTCTAACGTAGGTTCATCTTCTTCTGGATCAAAATCTGGATTTTCACTTGGTGGAAGTGTCCTGAAGATATTAGAACCAATCTGGAAGAATATAGATACATTTTAAACTAATTTAATTGTGCCCAAAGAAGGACACAAATATTTATTTTAAAGTATTTATAATTATTTGTTTATTGCATTTAGACATATGACATGCAACAGTTACATAAAATGAGAATTAATTTAAAACAGCATATGCTCAGATAAACATTTCTGCCTACATTAACAAGTTGTGTTATGATATAAATTGTTACAGATATGAAATGATGTATAATAGTGTATATGTTTGGATTGTTGACCATTAGTAAAAAGGATTTTGAATCCAAAAAAATTAATTTATAGAAATTTGTAGGAAGTAAGGGAGAAAAGGGAAGTTAAAATATATACTTTATACATACCAAACTGTAAACTATGGGTTCTGTTCTGCCATAGGCCCCATTATTCATATAATCAACAAAATTACAAAATGCATAAACATTGTTGTGTTTCTTCTGGCCTCTTGCTATTTATACTTTTTGTGTCAGTTTTTCCAATAATGCTGTTTACCAAATTACATTATATCATTGATCCATAGTCAATAATTGTAATGATTTCCATATCCTGGCAATGGTTGCTCCTACAGTGGTTAATAGATGTGTTATGAATTCTTTATTTCTAATTTGTAATATATCAAGACTATGCAAATTAAGTAGAGCTAGTCCTGAAGTCATGGAAACTGTTTGCCTTGAAATTAAAATACTTATGGTAAATACATTTTTCCAAAACCTTTCCGTTTTTGGACATTCCCAACACATGCACTGATATGTCCCTATAATAGGACATCCTCTCCAATGCATGGGAGATCTGTTTGGCTTTAGATTAGTACCAGTCATGTACAATTTTAAGGGTTCTTTTTCTTGTTGCCAATATAGATGGCGGTTTTACTCCCCACACTGTTCCATGTTTCTTCAGTTTTTAACTTCCAATTCAATAACCAGCACCTTCTCAAATTTCGCTGAGGGCAAAACTGAATCTCTATAACAGATTTATAGGAAAAAATGTATTAATCCTTTTGTCATTATATTTTCTTCAACGATTATTTTCTCATATATCATTGTCTTGTGGCTTCATTTTTAACCTGGGAATTTGTTAAAAAGGACCTTAATTAGTAACTTAATAGTCATGGTATTTCCATAGTTTCCAACTGAATTTGCATCTCTTTGATGGTAAGTGGTCATTCATGTTTGTAAAAATCTTTCAAATAATGCAGCCCCCCTTTTCTGCACATTGTATTAATAAAGGAACAAGAAGCAGACACTGGAATCAAGGTCGGAGCAAAAATGTCCCAGTGGAAAACTTATAACAAGAGATTGGTGGAACATAAGTAGGGATGGAAAGAGCAGGATAAAGGACAAGCCCAGGGCAGGAGGCTAGTAATGAAAAGGGTGTTGAAGCTCCTCTAGCAACAGTCCCATCCACTATACACTGAAGTATCCTCTGGAAGTTGGGAAGTGGTGGATAAACATAGAGTGACTATAGCATCAAAAATTGACACTTGAAATAAGCATGTGTCAAGAAATTTGTAATAATGAACAGCCAACAAAAGAAGGAGCCACTGGAGTGAAGGGCAGGGAACAGAAGATATTAAAGATGGCATTTTGCTACTTCCATGTGTCTGTGAAGCCCCAGTGACCACTTCTGTCCAGTGATCATACTTCTGCTTTTCCTGGTTTTGAAACCTGAAACAAATGCTGCCTGCATGCTCTTTAAACATTAGTTAGAAAGGAGACTATTTGAGATGCTTCTCTTCACAGACTGTGGGGCTGATATTTAGCATATTGTCTACAGGGGAAAAGACAAATAGTGATCAAGAAAAGTGGTAGGTTATGTTGGCATGGATTACTGATTTGAATCCAGCACTTCAAATCAAGTTCTGTTCAACAGTGGGCACAGAACCAGACAATCAGATTATTCTCTTGACTTAGGGCATGGTATTTACACACATTCATTTTCCTTATCTGCTCAAGATTTGATAAAGAATTCTCATGCTGCCAGTTTCACATTTTCTTCTTATACTGCAATGCCAGGAGCAAAAACCTTCTAGTTTCTGTTCCAAAACCTTAATAAATCTATGGCTGAAGTGGGCAACTTTCAAATTTCACAGAGGTTTCAAGTGTATAAAGTTTAGCTGCATGTTATATTAAATAAATGTAAATGTTATTCACATGTATAATAAGGGTTGAGCACTTTCAAGGTGAATTTGACAGATGGTGCTAAAAAGAAGCTGATTAATTTACAGATGAGAAACAAAGGACAATATGATGAACTATTGTTTTAATGGAATACATTCACGGATGCTGTGAAGGCACAACGTGCCTCTGCTTTACAATTTACAATAATAAATTCCCAGACCTCTCACGGAAATTGTTGTGAAAAGCATCTTTGAAGATAAGGAATGAGAGGTCAAATGTAGAACTACAATTTCAGGAAAATATCTGTTCAGAAAGAAAATCTTACATGTTATTTGTCTGGGGGCATTAGGAATGCAAGTATCGGTTTCACCTACCCTAGAAATTTATTGTTGGCTTACTGCTGGATATGCTCCTACCATTGTAGGAGTCTCACTTGGCCATTACTGGCTTTATCTCTGGAACATCCAAGGAAAGCACTGGTAGGGACAGGAGCACAGTTCAGACATCATGCTAGATTAAATGCAAGACCATGGACTAACCAGAGTGAGCACCTCAGAGATTCGCATGCCACTTATACCTCTGTCCACCTTTAATGACCACTATGATTGTATTTATTGCATACCTAATCTACATCTTTGCATTTTCCTTAAACTCTCCTCCCCCCCCCCCCGTTTTTTCTCATTTTGCTTATTCTAAGTATTTGTCAGGTAAGGAAAAGAGGTCAAAGACATTTGGCAGCCATGATCTTTTCTGAGCTATCACTTAGCCAGAAATACATATAATGCCATGGCAACTTGTCCTACCTGGTACTGCTGCTGAATGACAGATCAGTGCATAAGACCAGTCTCATGAAGCAATTGACATGGTGTGTATTACTGGGCACAGGGCACAGTCCTTCAATGGCTGCGCTCGTTTCTCTCTGGTCGGGGACAGAGGGTGGCGCTTGGGGGGGAATTGTCATCCCGCCACTCCTTGGTGTGTGGTGTGCCCCAGGGTGCAATACTCTCCCCGATGCTTTTTAACATCTTTATGCGCCCCCTCGCCCAGCTTGTCCGGAGTTTTGGGCTGGGCTGCCATCAGTATGCTGATGACACCCAACTCTATCTGTTGATGGACGGCCACCCGGACTCAGCCCCAGACACACTGATCAGATGCTTGGAGGCTGTGGCTGGATGGTTACGTGGGAGCCGGTTGAAGTTAAATCCTTCGAAGACAGAGGTCCTCTGGCTGGGACGGGACGACATGGGACTGAGGGGGCAACTCCCATCTCTTGCGGGGGTGCAATTAGTGCCAGCACCGTCCGTTAAGAGTTTGGGTGTAATCTTCGATACCTCCCTCTCCATGGAGGCGCAGATTGCAGCTATAACAAAGGCGGCATTTTTTCATCTCCGCCAAGCTAAGCAGTTGGCTCCTTACCTCTCTCGCCCTGACCTAGCCACTGTGATCCATGCGACGGTCACCTCCAGACTGGATTATTGTAACTCGCTCTACGTGGGGCTGCCCTTGAGACTGACCCAGAAACTCCTGCGGGTGCAGAATGCCGCAGCGAGACTCCTTACGCGGTCTTCGCTTAGAGATCACATTCATCCGGTGCTATACCAGCTGCACTGGCTCCCGGTGGAGTACAGGATCAGGTTTAAGGTGCTGGTTTTAACCTTCAAAGCCCTATACGGCCTAGGGCCCTCGTACCAACGGGACTGCCTCTCCTGGTATGCCCCACAGAGGAACTTACGATCTTCAAATAAAAACACCTTGAAGGTCCCAAGCCACAGAGAGGTTAGGCTGGCCTCAACTAGAGCCAGGGCTTTTTCGGCTGTGGCTCCAACCTGGTGGAACGCTCTGTCACAAGAGACAAGGGCCCTCCAGGACTTGACATCTTTCCGCAGGGCCTGCAAGACAGAGCTGTTCCACCTGGCCTTTGGTCAGGGCGCAGCCTGACTCCCTCCTTTGGCAATCTTTACAAAACTTTAGTTTATGGTTGCCATCAATTTTGATTTTAAGTCATTTTTATAATGTTTTATAATGTTGTACTGTTTTAGTGTTGTTAGCCGCCCTGAGCCCGGCTTCGGCTGGGGAGGGCGGGGTATAAATAAAATTTATTTTTTATTATTATTATTATTATTATTATTATTATTATTATTATTACTGAAGACTTGGTGGGCGAACTGAGCAGGCCTGACCTGACTCAGTGGTGTCCTCTCCCCTGGCATCAGCATAGGCCGGAAGGTCAATGCTGGTGGTGGGGGAGTCATCATCATCCACAGAAATACTGTATTTGCTTAGGAATTTGAGTTGAGGGTTTGCACCTTGTGATAGGCCAGTGAGAGAGAACAGGGTCCGGGCTGGAAAATATCCATCCCATGGGCTAGGCCAGGCTCCAAATTTGGCCTTCAAGGATGTTTCCCCCAAATAACACACTCCTACACTACATCTGATGTCATATAGTTGTTTAATTGTTGTCCATCTTGTTTATAATATTTGAGAAACTGCTCTATGATTATTTTGTAATGAAGAGAGGTCTAGGAGTGTTATTAATAAATATATATATCTGAACTGGAGTAGTCACAAATGCTACTAACCATAATTTGCAATCAAGCCAGATTTTAAGATGGAAATCCTTGTTTTGAGCTCTCTTAATTTTGAAAAAGTGCACAGTTAAACTGCGGCTTAGCAGTTGCTATGGTGATACAAGTTCAGGTGTCATGGTAAACCATGGCTAAGTGGAGGGGAAACATCCAAGGGGCTAGAATAACAAAGAGAACCCATGAGGCTGTCGGACATTCCAAATATCAGACCATGGTAGCTGCCCACCATAATGTTTACAGGCCACTGTAAAAAGTTGTGAAAAGTGACTTCTAATTTCCTTTACAAAAATAGTTAGGTATTTCCAAAAGATATTCCTCGCGCATTATTCAATGAATTATGGATGAGTTGTGTCTTTCATGTATGTATGGACAAAAAGCACTGAGCATCAGCAGCAGCAGTTTTATTCCCACTTAATGAAATTACGTGGAAGTAGAATAAAGCTGATCCCCCACAGCTAACCCTGGTGTGCCCAGTGTAAATGGATGAGTTGTGAGACGAAAGATGCATGGAACAATGCTGTGCATCATAAACTGCTTTGTGGCTGCAACTCCATATATTGATTGCAATAGTTATTTACAATTAAGTGTAGTCAGTGGTGAAATTCCAACCCAAGGTGGTAGTTCCTGGACCCCACAGATGATTCTAGCAATCAACCGTAATCAAGACTAGTACAATGTGCCACAAGCACAAAACAATAACTAGAAGTGTTCTGCAGTTTAATACTTTGTTTTAAAGTACAATTACTAGATGGAAGAACTGTACTTTTTAAACTCTCAAGTTATCTAGCCACTGTTACGCCAATTACAAAAGGGGATTAGTTCTGTTTTTTTAATTTGTGAAGGAGCTGCTTTGTTCTAAAAATGTAATAGGTCTTTTACATATTTTGCAGGTCTTCACTGAATACATATTAATAATCTAACATTGCACTGCATTATAGATCTTTAACTGTGTATGCTGTGAACACACACACACACACACACACAAACACACCCACCCACCCACCAAGGAGCTGGGACCAGTCCTGCTATAATCTGAATACCTGTCCAGAGGGGTAGCTTTGTCGGTCTGCTGCAACACACACAATAGCTTAAGGCACCTTAAAGACTAACAGATTTACTGTAGGAAAAGCTTTAAGTTTGCTGAAGCAAAAACAACAGCTGGGGCACCTTAAAGACTAAAAGATTTATTATAGAACAAGCTTTAAACCTTCAAGGTGTCACAAGGGTGTTTAAGTTTATTTAACCTAGCAAGGGTATCTAATTCAAAGACCAGGGTTGAACACATGGGAAACTAATTTGGTTTTCAGTCATTTCTAGAATTAATGAAATTCTAATCTTAGTATATGCACTATGAAATTGCATATACTCAAATGTTACCAAAACGTTTTCTAAAAAAGTAAGAACATGAAACAAAAAGTTTTGGTCCACAACTTTACATTTCAGATTGGTATTACATTGATGTATTCTCATGAGAAAAGGAAACATACATGGCTATTATATTTGAGAAGGCTAGCCATTTAAAAAAAAGGACCCCTGGATAGTTAAGTCCAGTCAAAGGCAAGTATGAGGTGCAGCACTCATCTCGCTTTCAGGCTGAGGGAGCCAGCATTTGTCCACAAGCTATTTAAGGGTACGCTCTACCTCCAATGTTGGAGGCAGAAATGCTTCTGAATGACAGTTGCTGGAAACCATGGAAGGGGAAAGTGCTTGTGCTCATTTTCTGCATATTTCCCACAGGAATCTATCTGGTTGGCCACTTGGCTGATCCAGCAGGCTAATCCTATGTTCTTACAAGATATCCTGAAAAACCTTCTACCAAAATTGATTTCATTTATTTTTACAAGATTTTTGAAATCTGGATTCCTGTTTAGGAACAAGACATCTCTCTTTGATCATCTTAATTATGTTTTTACTTGGTAAACAAAGCTTTTTCCAGGATTCCTGGTCAGCATCATCCACACTCCTAGTGAGCAACATTGCAGTTTGCCCACTTTTCTACCACTGTATTTTATGGCTGTCATCAACTGTTATGCTTGAACATTTGTTTTCCAGGAACACAGTCAAATATGAATTTGTAGATGATAATGCCAAAGTTACTAAAGATAGAGCAACTGATGATGTGGACTCTGATCCATGAAAGTTTATGCCATGGTGAATTTGCTACTGTTCAAGATGCCAAAGCACTTTCTTTTTTTCCTGCAACAGACTAACTGTGCTACCCATCTGGAAACTGAAGACAAAGATTAAACTTGTAAATTTATATAAACAATTGGTGCAATCCACAGTCAATAAAATCAACTGCATATTTACCATTAACTTCAATAACCACAAGCAAGATTTCAATAATACATTTACAAACATTAACAGAAAAGGCTGTGAAGTGTCAGATCCTAATTGACATGTTTAATATAAAATGTTGGACTCTAAATAGTCATCCCTAAAAAGAAATGAAAGCTGATCATTGCTCGATAATATTAAATTTAAGATAGTTAACCAATATGCGCACTTTTGTGTGCCACTTCTATCCCTTCAACTATGCTGAGGCTAAGGTTGTGGTGTACATACTTCTTTTTACTCTGCCTTCAGTGCTCTCCGACTGCTGGTTTGTGAAGTTGTGTACACACAACCTTAGCCACATTCCTCATCTGTCCTGTCATTTCTTGGGAAATTATGCATTTTGTTGCATTTGCCCCCAAAGCAGCTTTGATCCAATATGAAAATGCAAGACACAAGAAGACATCCAGGCTCCCTCTCCAGCCATTGGTGTGGAGAGAAAGCAGGTGACTTGGAAACACATCCAACTATACTGATGAACACTTGTGGAAATACAATCTAAAATGCAGTTGGGAGGGGGTTTAAGCTGTTAATGTGTGCACAGCCTAAGTAACTTTATAGGTGTGACCAACATGCTATAAAGTCCACAGAAAATCTCATAGTAAGTAGAAAAAGGGACAAACATTTTTGCAAATCGTTAGAAGCCAATATTGGGGAGCTCAGTGGGCAGCCATGCATTTATATTATACATATGAAACCACCCTAGCACTCTAATTCTTGCTATTATTTCTTCCCTACCCTATGCTGTTTTCTTGATTCTTCACCCTCTGCTCTTTCTCTAATCTTGCTTCTGAACCTTCTCCATCATCTTAGTTTTCCTCCTTCCCATTCTCCTTTCCTTCTTCTGCTTCCGTTTTCCTTTTTCTACTCCTTTGTCACTTTCAACCCAACTAATTCTCTTCACTTCTTTCCCTCCCTTCCTCACCCGTTCTTTCTTGCAGTTTTGCTCCTCCTCATGATGAATAAGGAACAAGTGCACATTCAAAAATCAAGCAGACATTTTTTACGCCAGCATTTGTTCCTTTGCACTGTCTGTTTTGCACTAACAAGTGCAGAGTCAATGTGATGTCAGGAGAAGGAGCTGCAAACTAAATTGCTGTTGTTGGAGGGAGAGAAATGACTGTTGAAAGCTACAATTTCTTCTGAGACACAATTCTATGTATAGGAAGAGACTGAGTATGAAATTGCTGGGAGAAAATTGAGGTATAAAAGTAGCTGGAGCAAAAGCAATCTATTGACCAAGCTGTGAACTTTTCCTGCTTAGCTGCAACTGGAAACATAGGAAGAGGTTTAGCAACTTTCTCTTGGCCTCTTACGGCTTAGGAAGACATGAACAGCCCTAGTCTGGCTCACACACACCTTTACCTCTCCCACTCCTGTGTGGCCAGAAGCAGTAGAAGTTTCTGCTTCTGTGCTTGCTGAATAGAAGTTTTTGTACAGACTGCATAAACAAACTGTAGTAATGTAAAATACGGTTAGCTTCAAACAAGAGAACTCAATCTGTAGTTTTTGAAGCTGTCTTATCTGAAAGTAGCGACAATTAAAATTAACCACAGTTCTAGGTCTAGCTAACACAGGAAGCTGTGGTAAAGCAAAAGCTCCCAAACTACTCCTCCTGGGTGTGGTACCCGTATCTCACTTAACCATAGTTTAGTGTGACATCCAAATGCAGCCATTGTTCTCTCCAGCTATAACCTTTGAGCTTTAATCCGTCATTCTGCAGTAAAAGAGGGACAAACAATGAACCCATTCCTGCGTCCTTGTCACCTATGGTTGTCATGCAACTAAATGTAACCAATTTTAATCCGTTACAATTTAACAGCAAGTTAACAGGTAGTGTCAGCAAAAAATTTGTTCTGCTATAGAAAAATTAATACAGAACACAGACTATATTTAGCAAAAAATATTGGGTGTCACTTTTTAAATGTGTCCAAGAAGAGTATACTTCAGGTGTTTTACTTACCATTTTCACTATATCAGAATATGCTGATTCAACTAACACACCACGATGTGTTGAAACATATTCAACCAATTCATTCAGTGTTGCTCTTTTAATTTCTTTGCTTCTCAAGTCAGAGACAGAGTCCATGAAATCAAACAATACACAACACTGCTGTAGCTTCTGACAGAAGAGGTCTTGCTGTTCATTTGAGGTGGCATCTATAAAGGAAAAAGGCTGCAGAATTAGAATTTAAACTCCTGTAAAATTATAGAAATCAATATAACTTCCATCTCAACAGCAACAAACTAACACCAAGCAGGAAATATCAAATCCAATGTTCTATTAGCAGACATATAATTGTTACCTTATGTATGGAGTCCCTTTTTTCTTCCATCGGTAATGCAGAATATATGTGCTCAGCTGCACTAGCTGAGCTGTAACATATTAATATGTTTAAATTTTTCT
The DNA here is from genome assembly GCF_964234715.1 of Podarcis melisellensis. NCBI lineage: Eukaryota > Metazoa > Chordata > Lepidosauria > Squamata > Lacertidae > Podarcis > Podarcis melisellensis. The sequence continues at coordinate 25,536,201 of NC_138530.1, read as the reverse complement.
AATTCTGATATGGTCCTCTTTCTATGATCCTGAGAGAAATAGTATTCACAGGCTCTAGGAAAGGCTCTTAGGTTTGCTACAAAGTCAGCCAGTGCAAATTCGTTGTGCATTTAGTGAGCGAGGGTTCTTTCTTGAGGAGGAATGCAGAACCAGCATTCTACTGGCTAGAGAAGTGGTTCTCAAACTATTTTCTCTGGGCCCCACTTGCAGAACAACAATTTTCTCATGCCACACTGATTTTTTATTGATAAGAAATACATTGGAAAACAAAATGAAAGAACTCCTAGCAATGCTTTATTTATAACACAGAACACAACTATGATCATGGGACATTCAGAAAGTATAAAACAATGCAGCTACATATTCTGCAAACATAAATATTAGTGTGATACTATACTATACTATACTATACTATACTATACTATACTATACTATGTTATGTTGTGCTGAAATGTTTAAATATTTCTTTGATTGTCCTTGAATCTTCTGGCCACATTTGTTATCCTCTCCTGTCACATTAGTGTGGTTCACCAAACCCTTTGAGAACCACTGGGCTAAAGTATTGAAATTAGGCTGGAGAAACCCAGTCAAAATTCCCACCTACCCATAAAATTAACTGGGCAATTTGGGACAGTCGCACCCTCTCAGTTTAACCTACAAATAAGATTAAACTGAATCTGAGTATCAGATGCAAAGTATCAAAAATGTCATAGTGCATGACATGCTGCTATGCGTCCTCAACTAATTTTACTAGTAACATGCCATTAAAACTTCAAACTGTCCTAAGCAGAGAAAGTACCCTTTCAGTTTATCAATTTACATTTTTACAGTATAATACAGTATAATACTGTTGCTAAAAAATATCACAGAGGCAATCATTTTGCAGTTATCTTCCAAAACACTCATAACATGTTTACATATCTGTATTACCACACTTTAAGGAAATTATGAGAGGGGAACTTGTACAAATGTGTCATGAGCTCATCACAAGTTGTAGCACAGTGAGCAATAACTGCCAACAGTCTTTATTGTTAAAATTTGGACCACCATAAAGAACCAGCGTTCAAAACTCCCATTGTTCTCAGTGCATTTTGCGATGGGAAATTTCTTTAGTGTGAGCAGTTTCTGAGCTCTGGGAGCAGTACTGTGACTAAGATTTCATAATAAAACTGCAGAGTGGAAGGAAAGGAGGACCTTTTTCTGCCTCCCCACTTCCAGCTACTCTCTGAAGACTGGAGAAGAGACCCTCTTAAGAATATTAGAAAGGTGGGTGAGGAAAGAACTAGAACATGTGAAAAATGAACATAATATTTTAGCTGCAGTTCATTCATTTTCAGCTTTGTACTCTGGTTATAAAATAAGTGCACCTAGACATTCCGTTGTTGTGCTCATAACCTAGGTTTAAGGTGTCATTTAGCTCCCAGCTTTCATATCTCAGATTCTAACACTGGTTAAAACACTTATCACCATGCTGAGGAGAACCAAGTCAAGTAAAGCACTCCATGGGGTAAAAAATTCCTATGAGGAGGGCCCCAATTCCCATCTCTGGCTATAGTCTACTCCTCCCTCCTAAGCAACATAATATAAATTTTCAGTGAGTTCACCAATACAGGTGTAGCTCGAACGTTTTGACTCCTAAACGCCGCAAACCTGGAAGTGACTGTTCCGGTTTGCAAACTATTTTTGGAAGCCAAATGTCTGACAGGGCTTCCACAGCTTCCAGTTGGCTGCAGGAGCTTTGTAAGTCAAACGGACTTCCAGAACAGATTCCGTTTTACTTCCAAGGTACGACTATACTAACAAGCAGCTTTTCAAGGAGCACAACGTACAAAGACCTCTATATTCTAAATAAATTGGTATACAGTTCATTTCAAGCCTTTTTTTTACACTCCTCCTTCTAATTTGTGCCGTAACGTGAACAGTCACAATGGCACAGCGAGGGTGGGTGCCAATCAGTGCATTTGTGTGGTCCCTCCTTGGCTTCTATTCATCAAGCTTCCGTTCTTTTTATAATACGTACTAGAAAAGTAGTAGAACCTGAGTAGGCATATATGAAAACTTATGACATGTAATAAAAGTCAGCAGTGGCTGCCTGGAGCCCTGTCTAAATTCATATTTCCAATGTTTTTCTACCAGTACAGATCTGCAAGGTTAGATGTTTCCCTCAAGGAAGAGGATGCAGAGGACAAAGCAATATCAAATCCTGAGTTTCATGTAGTCATTTTGCTTTATTTAATGAACTGATTTATAGTCCACCCTTTATCGGAGGGTCCTAGGGTGGAACCAGAAACACTAAAATGAAAAGAAATAAACATTACAATAAAATTAAAAACCAAAAAACCAATGCAAATATTCAAGTACAAATTTAACATTTGTCAAACTGAGCATTGAGATAGCAAGATGATTCCCATGACATAGTAAGTCAAACATTGGCTTAGTGAGACAGTGCAAAAATGTCAAGTCCCAGAGAGGAGCTGGCAGCTACTTCTCTTCAGTCATCTGAACTAAGCTAAGGTTTGGCTCAAGCCCAGTCTTCCAATGAGGTAAGGTGAGGTGGTCACCTCAGGCAGCAAGTCTGGGCCTAAGGAGTAAAAAAGGACCAGAAAGAAAAAAGCGGGTGCCAACTTGTCTCTAGAAACCTGCACATTCATTAAGTCTCATTAAATCATGGTTTGCTTTAACGCTTTGTGTGAACTAGGTCAATAAGAGAAATGTCTCAGTCATTAAAATAGTAACCAAACCAAATCTGATTGCCTACTGTGCTTATTTCTTCTTCTAGCTTACTGTATTTTTCGCCCTATAGGGCGCACCGGCCCATAGGGCACACCTAGTTGTTGTTGTTTTTTGGGGGGGAGGAAATAAAGAAAAAAATTATTCCCCCCCCAAGCCCCCAGAACAGGCTGCTATCCGCAAGCCTAGGGAGCCCTGCGGGAACTCCCGCGGGCTCCCCAGGCTTGCGGATAGCTTCCTGAAGCCTGCATTCTTCCCATAGGACGCACACACATTTCCCCTTCATTTTTGGAGGGGAAAAAGTGCGTCCTATAGGGTGAAAAATGTGGTACATAGCAGCAATCTGTTTAGCTTTCAGTGTTGTTTTTTTAATAAGGGTTCTAAAGACGATGCAGTAATTTTTCTTTAAAATTTAAAGTCCATCATGTGCCATATCATATTAAACCCCATAAAGGTCTGAAGACAATGGTATTTTTAGTTTTGAAATATCCCAATTCTGGGCTGAGCTTTTAAGGTTATTGTGTAGTCTGGAAAGGCCAACATTGACACTTTTTAAAATTTCAAACCCTCAAAAATGGGATGAGATAACAAATGTAAAACAGAGATCTGGGACCTTATCTTACACTACTTTTAGGACACTGAAAATGGAAGCAATATAAAATGGTAAAGTAAAATCCCTAGATCACTTGACATGGCATGGCCTTCATACAGCAGCCAGGGCACCATTTTGTTCTCAACACATCCAAAGTGATCAAAAGCTTAACTTTAACAATATATGCAAGCACATGCCCCACCAACATTATGCTGCAAGTAAAAACTCAACAACTACTTTTACACACTCCTATGAAAACACTGCCCCATTCTCTCAAAACGAGGGGAAGGTTTCAGAAATGGAAAGCACATTTCCAAATAAGGCTCCCAAGTTGTTAACAGTGGTCAGCAAGGAGTCAATACTGGCTCAGAGAAAAACGTTTAACAACAACAACAAACAAACAAACAACAACAACAACGTTGGGTGGCTTCCAACATATGTAAAAACATAATAATACATTAAACATAAAAATACTTCCCTATATAGTGCTGCCGTCAGATGTCTTCTTTAGAAGACCTTTAGGTGATATACGGTAATTACTCATCTCCCTGACATCTGATGGAAGGGCATTCCACAGGGTGGGTGCCACTACCAAGAAGGCACATAAAAACAACCCCTATTTATCAGCGTCCAGAACTCAAACCACAATGCCTTTTTCTTCAGCCCCCCCAGCAAACCTTCATTCTATTTTATTCTCAAGTCAATTTCTCTAGAATCCAGGCAAGTTCATATATTTCTCCCAACCTATCCTAAAACCCTCTCCAGCAACACATAAAAAGATAGAGAATTTGTGAAGCAGTTAATTTTCCTTGACATACTGCAGATATTGCCTGCAGGAGTACAATGTGAGGAACTCATTTTCTTCCACTAGCACAACACAAGAAAAACATATAAAACACTCAGAGGAGAGCTATTAGCATACTTCCAAATCCTATGTAAAGTATCCTCCAAGGATAGCCAGAAAAAATGGAGAAGCACTGAGGTACAAGAAGATTCACAGGCTTCATCCAACTTCAACTTCATGCAAGAATAGGAAGCTATTACATCTTTCTACCAAAGCACTATGATAAACATTGTGATAGCATACATAAGAGGATGTATGCTTTTACTGATGAAAATTGTGAAGGGAACTATCATTAGTATGGTGCACTGTTACTTTAAAAGAAAAGCAGGAAATGCTCGCAAACACAGGTGAAAACACTGTTATATATGCCTGGTAATGTTGCACTAGGAGTGTATACTTAGCTTTTCTACTTTAGAAGTCATACTAATAAATGTGAGTTCTTAGGACAGACTTAAATGTAGGAATCTCTGAACTCTAGTCTGCACAGATTTTTTTTAAAAAAATCACTAGCTAAAAGCAAAGCCTTTTTTTCTTTTCTGTGCTCAAATATGCACGATTTCTCCCTGCTAATATATTAATGTGTGTCTCTTATAACTGAACTCTTCTGCAGATTCAATATGTATCTTCTGAGCATTCAATTTCTTGAGATTGTAACTGCACAGAACATATTTCTTAAGCCACTGAAATGGAGTTGATTCACCTCTAAAGAACTTTTAATTAAATAACACATTAAGTTATCCCTACCGATCTTGTGCTGCCCTGAGTTTACCTAAATGTCTATTTGAAAATCTGCTTTGATTGATTTTGTGTCTTGTCTGCTCCTGCCATCCCTGCAACAGTCTGGTTGTATAGGTATGCAGTTAGACAGATCTAAAGATATCCAAATCTTCCATAAGAACATTTTAAAATGTAAATTCAGACAAAAAAGCTAAGTGTAGATTCCTAGAGCAGGGCTACCAGGAATACACAACTTGACTAAACACATTCAGCTGCACTGGCTATCATTTCCTACATTTCTGTTAAAGGAACAATACACATCTCTGTCTATTGCACTTAGCTCTCACCTGTCACTCCTCAAAGCTGCCAAAAGTGACAGCGGCCATACCCCTCACCTGTGGCTCCTTGAAGCTGTCAACAGTGGCAGTGGCCACACCCTGTGGAAACTGCTTTGACTGGCTGGCCAAAGCAGGTGAGGTAGCTGATGGGTCTCAAAACCTCAGTGACTTAGGGTCTTCCCCTGCATGCAAAGACAGGATCCAGCAGATTGAGCAAATGAGACCAAGAATGGGTCCAACAGTCAAGAAAGCGGTTTCTGCACTTGCTGTAGAGGGAAGTGAGGGGCAGATGGGGCTTGCCAACCTGGGAAAGTAGCCCATCTAGGAGAAGGGAAACGCTGATCCTAAACCCCTGCTGCCTCGCAGGATATCGTTGGGAGAACAAAAGGCTAAGGGGTAAACCGTACACAAATCCAGAGTAAACTCCTGAAGACACCTGGATGGCACTTTGTACGCCTCTTTCTGGCAACTCCTGCAACCAAGCTGGTGCCAAACATACTGCTCTGCTTTCCTCTGGACCACATCAGAGAGGCCAAACCTCTGACTGAAATGCTCTAGAAAATCAGAACACCTGGATCTGGTATGTTTATGTCATTAATTCATTTAGGGTGTAACCTTATGGCCCCTGTGAAAATATTCTAGGGGATCATAGGATTGTAGCTCTCCATCTCTGCCCACAGAGTAGGAAGCCTAATCATGGATGCCTCTTTTTTTGTAGCCATGGAAACCAGTGGGAAGGAAGGGGAAAAGCTACTGATGGAAAGCAGAGCAGGTGGAACTAAAATGCCACACCCCTTTTATCCTGCTGATTCAAGGCCAGGAAGGCTTTTGATTTGGTTCTTTGTCTGCCTTTGATTTCCCCCCCTCTACTAACCAGGTAGGGATTGGTGTATTGCACTCATTAGTATCAGACACCCCTTAGATAATTGAAGGCTTATAAAAATTATACTAACTCTTGGAAATGTGGTAGGAATTCTTTTCTACATAGTTGGCGGCATTTGGGGCAAGAAATCTTTTATAATGAAGGAGGTTATACCACAAGTCATACTTTTAGATACAGTACCTATATTTATTTTCTTATTTGGACTGTGCAGTATCAAGGACTGCAGGCTAACCTTAGCATGTAATTGACCTGTGATGCTAACTGGAATTCAATTATAGCAGAAACACTGGACAAGCATTTGAATGGTCTGCAAGTGGGAAGGACAATGAAATTGGAATAACCTTCTCAATATATACATTTTCCAAATCAGATGAATTACATGAGGATGGATTTCCTCCAGAAATAATTATTCTGCATAAAATGCCATGTTCTCAGTCTAATTACCCAGCACAACAGTAGTGCAGAAACGATGCAGGAAAGTTGAACATTCTCACTGATGTGGGCATTTTGCCAAGTTATGCCATTTCACACCATTATGGATTCATTGCCAATGAATTTGGCTGACCACCGTTTTATGCCTTTCACCTCTCTGAAAGTTTACTTCTCAGGGCTCCAGCTTATTTTCAGTAGTCACAAATAGGCCATAAATACATATAGTGTGTGTGAAATGTAAGGTAAGTGACTATTCACAAGCCTACTTCAAAAAAGTGTATTAGGATATTATTAAGATTTTCCTTGGCTGTCCCTACCATTCTTCAGAAAAATGCAGGGTATAAAGCAAGTAACTAAAAATGATCAACAAAGATTTGAATATTTCAGTTTCCAAAGTTTTGAAAGTTACAATTGTACAAAAGATAGCACACAAAACCATAGTTTCCTGGTGCCAAGGCAAACTGAATACCTAATGAGTCTATGAATAGTTGGGCAAGTTTAAAAGTCCTTACCTGATATACAGTGGAACCTCAGGTTGTGAACGCAATCCATGCAGGAGGCACATTTGCAACCCACAGTGCCTTGCCTGCGCACACGAGGGCTGTGATTTAGTGCTCTGCGCACACGTGAGCGCCGAAACCCGGACATAACCCATTCCGGTACTTTTGGGTTTGGCGCTGTGCGCAACCTGAAAACGCGTAACCTGAAGCGTCTGCAACCCAAGGTACCACTGTATATCTAAACAATTATCCTATTCAACACACGCTGCAATGAGAAGTGCTTGCTTTACAATTTCATACCCACTTTGACAACCTGACAATTTGTTCCATTGATGTTGTCAGTAACAAGCTCAAGGTAAATCCTGCTGAGTTTTGCCTACCGAATTTCCTGAATATAGGCTACATTAGGTAAACCAAATCTATGGCCTGTTATCCACATATGTCAACTTAGCAATTCAACTTATTGTGAATATGCTACTGATATAATTGGTTTCCCTCAGAGCTTCCAGACATGTGCAAGGCCTAAGAGAACATGACAGATGTTAACTTGAAAGCTAGCATAATCTGCAGGGCACTGGAGGATGGGGATTGGGAAGGTGGTAAAGATGTGAGAACTGCAGTCTGGCATGAATGCCATGTGCTTTCTCATGCGCAATTAAGCTGCTGAGCAATGAAGCTGGAAGAAGCAAAGCTAGCAGCTGGATAGGGAGAAGAAATAATAGGTAGCAGTAGCAATCATGCATTCTGTTGCTATTCTTGCAGGAGTGTTTGTACCTCAACATAACTTGTCCCAGTCTCATAGCCTATGTTATGACGGTTTTAAGGCTTAAGAGCTTTAGTCAACTCTTTACTATTTGAAAGAAAAATACTAAATGACGTTCTCCATTTTTAGACACTGTTGTACAGTGATACCTTGCTTTTAGAACAGCTTAGTTTATGAACAACTTGGAAACAAAAGGTTGCAAACCCAGAAGTAGGTATTCCGGTTTGTGAACTTTGCCTTGGAAGCGGGACCTGTTCTGCTTCCTGTTGAGTGTGTTCTGTTTGTGAATTGAGTCCCCTACTGCTAATCAGAGGCTCCCTGTTGAGTCTGTCAGCTGTTGAGTCCCAAGCACCCATGCAACACAGAGGTGACATTTGGAGCTTTTGTTTTTGCTAATTTTTTGCAATTTTGTTTCTGTGGCTTTTTCGGTTTTTTGACTGTGACTGTGGCTTGTGACTTCATTTTTGTGACTTGTTTTTGAGACTGTGTGGAACCCAGTTCAGCTACTGATTGATTGATTGACTACAGAAATGGATAAAAGCCCCCCATCCAAACAATGACTATCATCAATGCACGTAAGAAAAAAATGTTTTTAATTTTTATCATCTACAATGCTGTCTTACTTATTTTATAGTACAGTACATTGATTATTGCTTTCATTTTATGGATCAATGGTCTCATTAAATAATAATAATAATATTAATAATAATAATAATAATAATTTTTATTTATATCCCGCCCTCCCCAGCCGAAGCCAGGCTCAGGGCGGCTAACAACAATCAAATAATCAAACAGTCAAATAATCACACATTCTAAAAATATTTCATTATAAAAATTAATTAAAATCAAATTGATGGAAACCGATTAAGCAAAATTCTGTGCAGGTTGCCAGAGGAGGGAGTCAGGCTGCGCCCTGACCAAAGGCCTGGTGGAACAACTCTGTCTTGCAGGCCCTGCGGAAAGATGTCAGGTCCTGCAGGGCCCTAGTCTCTTGTGACAGAGCGTTCCACCAGATTGGAGCCGCAGCCGAGAAGGCCCTGGCTCTAGTTGAGGCCAGCCTAACCTCTCTGAGGCCTGGGACCTTGAGGATGTTATTATTTGCAGACCGTAGGTTTCTCTGTGGGGCATACCAGGAGAGGCGGTCCCGTAGGTACGAGGGTCCTAGGCCGTATAGGGCTTTACTATAAGATAGTAAAATTCATTTTAAATTGCTGTTTTAGGGGTTGTTTTTAAAAGTCTGGAACAGATTAATCCATTTTGCATTACTTTCTATGGGAAAGCGTGCCTTGGTTTTGGGAAGCACTTTGGTTTTGGAACAGACTTCCAGAACAGATTCAGTTTGGGAACCAAGGTACCACTGGAATGGCACACTGGAATAATTCTTCTTCTTGCCTGTTGCTCTCATCCATGCCTACAGAAATAAAATTCAAATATTCTAAAGACCTGAAAAAGTCTAAATCAAGCATTAAACTTCTACGTAAGTTAACTGCTTTAAAAACTGAAATAGGTTTGTTATACATAAACTTTCTGTAGCTTTAGCTGTTGTTGTGGAAACACGGGAGCAACCATAGCAAAAATGGCAGCATAATGTGAGGCACATTGACAAACATGATTCACTGATCTTTAGTATCCATCCCTTTACTTCTTTTTTATTTACGAGTTGTGAGTTGGGACAACCTAACCTTTGGGTTTTGGCACAAGGCATCAGCAGCACCTTCACAGGCATTGTGCAGTGTTCCTGTCTATTTTGCAAAGTAGCTTTTTACCATTTAGAAACAAGAGGGCTGCTGAGTTTTTTATATAAGCCCTTCTCACTTCTACCATACCGTCTATGCATATTCATAAGAACTGCCTTCCTGATCAGATTGTTTTGCATCCTGCATCCTAGCAAATATTTTAAGACCAACAATGTGCAAGAAACGCTATCACTCACAACTGATGGTACATAGTTTGCCTCTATCCAAGGTCTAAGGACACCCTGGCTGCAGTGTGACATTTTGTAACTATCTTGGCTGCAAGATTTATCACCAACAGGCTTGTCTACTCTCCTCAAGCATCTTTCCACACATTGCAAACACTTCAAAATATAGCCATAAATTTATTTCAGCCTACATTACTGGTTCCCAGTACCTGCCAACAGTCTTGATTTCTGCAAGGCAGGCCTTGCCTGGGAGACCCTTTGGTGACTACAGTCCATAGGGCAACTACATAAAGCAGAGCACCCTGTTAATGAAACGCCCTCCCTGTAGACATTTGGTTTCCCCCCTCTCGCTCTGTTTTCAGTTAGCAATTGGGAACTTTTTTGTTTCTGCATGCCTTCAATTCATAGTGGAATTGCCCACACATGTGCAACTTTTTAATGGGCATTATACTGTTGTTGTTTTTTGTATATTATATTTCACTGTTTTACTGCTTAATATTTCATTCTTGAAAGCTGCACTGTGCTCTTTCCAAGAGGAACAGGAACTGTGGGGAATAAAAGTATCAATGATAATATATCAGGCAGTGCATGAAATCCAAACTCATGTGAGAAGACTTCCACTTGTACATTAAGGATTCCCCTTCCTCTCTTTCCCCTGCAGACCCACACCATCCTCAAAATCTGCTCAGAGTTATTCAACCCTCCAGAACAGATTTGAGGAGCACACAGGACAGCAGAGAGGCACAGAAAGTCTCGCTGTCCTACTAGAAGTCAGTTCCAAGGATGCAACACATTATTTCTAAACTCACCATATTCCTAGAAAGATTATTATAAGTTGGGCTACAATTCATACTTTATGTATTTGTTTAATATGACATATTTACTGAAAGAATAATGTGGCACTAATTAGACAGCCATACCAGCCAGTTTCACAAGGCTAAAAAAGGTTCTTATGTAAGTTTTAAGTGCATAGTTAGGGTCTTTCAAGAAGAGAAGAATAACCCACTTCTGGAACAATCCTACTATATTTATATAAGCATACTGACAATTCAAACATGACAATTACTTTGTAGGCTGGATCTAGAAACATCACAGAAGCAGTTCAGTTAAACACATTCTAAACTTCACACAGGGACATCCCATTGGTGAAAGATAGGACTCTACCGCACCATCAGTGTTATAACACATATAAAGCACTTTATCTTTATAAACGTACCTGAGTCCTAGTCCATATTTTAACTAGCATAGGATGGATAGGGGTAGGCAAGAGATGCTAGCTAATTTCTAAGTGAGGGAACATTCTAAATAGCTTTTGAACACTAAGTTACTACAAATCCAAAAAAGGAAAGAAAAACTGGTTCTAAGGCTTGTGACTATATACACTAACACAGGGATAGCAAGCATAGCCTAGCCAACAGTCAGGGATGCTGTAGACTCCCAAAAGCATCTGGAGGACACCATTTTGGCTATTCTTGCAGTAACTTCACATTAGCTGTTCCAAGAAAAATAAAATCTCACCCCACAGTGAACTGCTTCATGAGAGACAGTATTAACCAACAATGAAGGGAGTGGGAAACAGTGCTGTGTATTGCCCTGAGTTTAAGCCCATGCACTCATTAGGTTGGGCTTTCAACACATCACTCCACCTGCAACTTAGAAGAGGGATCCCTAGGCAGTGCACTGCTTCAGAAACAAACAAGATCACTTCCAACTTGTTCAAGTTTCCCCTCTTCTTTTAACATCCCTCCTCTTGTATCTCCCTCTGCCTTTTTCCCCATTGTGAATTGGCAGGCAAAGATCTGGGTTTTTTTTACTTTTGTACAACACCCAGCATATAAATAAAATATAAATATATAAACAAGGTGATAGCTATGAAAATTATAGTAACAAATATTAGAAATTATTAGAAATAATAAACTGACATTCTGCTGAACACTGTTAAGTTCTCTTGTACTCTGTTGTGCAAGGGAAGAGGTCACATTATTCTAATACCACACATGCAGCATTTCCCCCTGCTGAATATATGAATTGCAACCAATATCATTAGGTATTTTGTTTAGATTCCTTCTATACTGCACAAGACTGAACTTCCAAAGATGATGACATGTAAGCCCAGAGGATAAGATCTCCACTTATAATTAACATCTGGAGAGGGATGGAACAGGAACACTCATAGCATGTATAGAAAATGTCAGAACCAATTATTGCTTTAGCCAGCAGGAAGCCTCTATAACATGGAATACTGTGTGAACTAGGCTTCAAAGATCTGCTGATAAATGGACTACAGATTTGCAAACAAAAACCTTTAAAAATATTATTGCTGCCAGTCAGTAGGTTGGACTGGATCCCCCCAGTAGGTTTTTATCTATGAAAGGCAGGTTTAAAATATTATAAATGAATAGACTTCAAATCAGATAAAATCAATTAACCTTCAGCAATATTTAATATTTCCCTCATATTCAAATAAATAAGTTTATTCAATTTAACACCTGCACAACTAGAATCTGACTCAACTTGCATGCAATAAACATGGAAAAAGAAATTCAATACTATGCTGGCACAAAGAAGCTGAAGATTAAAATAGAAAGGTTCTGCATGTGAAGACTGTCAATGGACACTATATTTAGCAATTACTGTTCATGAAAGTGTATTTTTTTAAAATTAGACATTCTAAGGAGGTCACATCTTGAAGAACTTAAGCTATGAATAGTATCTTTGTTTAGAAGACATGGAAACTTTGCAATGCTATGTGAAAGCTGTGTTAATAAAACTGAAAATACCTTAAAAGCCTACATATTAAAAACACAATAGTTGTTGATCCACATTTCTAAAATTTAAGAATGTATATGTTCCTTCCTTTTCTTAAGAAATCAAGAGGCTAACATGAAAAACAATTAACATAATAACCAATCATTGCTGAAACAAAGCAACAGGATACAAATAAAGGGACACAGTCTATCAAAATAAAAGCAACATATAGATTGATAGCTCCACTGCAGCAACTAAATCAGCAAAATACACACTGTGTTCAATTTCAAACCCTTGTCTAAAATGCCAAGCATTTCCCATGTATCTAAAACACTCAATATTGTGGTTAAAAGGACTTACTATAAAACTGTAAAAGGTATAAAGCGACAATTAAGGTGACCCTGATCCTTATAAACATTTTGTGGAATAGATCTGCAGATGCTGAATGGAACATATGACAGAAGGCGTAGAATGTTACATAACCAGACTACCTTTGGTTGAAATCCTAAGCATACTTATAGGGAAGCTCAGCTGAAATCAACAAACTTCCATTTTTTTTATTTCTCATGAAATATATCTAAATCATTTAATATTTAAACACATGCAAAACAATTTCACATTAAAAACTATTTTTGTACTCAAAATTAGGATAAAAGTATGTGCTTAAAAGACTCATTTAAAAAGGAAAGTCTTGAACAGATGCTGAAAAGGCCATGGGGAGAGCACATCCCAAATGCCCAATTCCTAAATCATACAAATGGACCTCCTGATAAGAAACTCTCCCTGCAGAACACCACCCTGGTTGGTTGCATATGTAAAGGAGTGAGCTTTATATAGGTATTCCAGTACCAAGATGTATAGCACTCTGTTCACCAGTACAAGCATTTGGCACTTCGCCCAGTAGATAACCAGCAGTGTAATGTGATGGCAAAAGTCTGCCCAGGGAACAGTCAAGCTGCTGTGTTTTACACTAGTTGCACTTCTGCTCAACTCCAGGAGCAGTCCCCACACACAGCACACTGCAGTAGTTTAACCTGGAGGTTACCACATTGACCAGGCTACCCAGGTCCAGAAATGTCTATAGCCATCTTACCAGCACAAGCTGGCAAAACACACTCCTAGCTACTGAGGGCCTCTAGCAGAGATTATCCAGCAGCACCCCCAGACTACAAACCTGGTCCTTCAGGATAAGTATGGCCCCATTCAAAGCAGGCAATTGAGGGAACCATGAACCCATGGCACTTTTGTATTGCCAGGTTTGGGGCTCCAGTGAGCCTCCTAGCCATCTGCCAAGTCTAAGCCAGGAGCCCAGGTTCAAATGACATGCTATGCTAAACCTTGATTTAGCTCACCACAGTGCGGAAATGAAAAAAGACCAGAAACTAAGCGCTCCTCTCTGGGAGCCTGCATATTTACGCAGTCCCTACAAGCCACAGTTTGGCTTACCAAGTTATGCAAATGAGGTCACAAGCAGAGATTCAAAGAGTAAGTCTTGCTAGTGAAAGGCCATGTAATGACTTCTGCTAGCACAATGGGGCTTTTTCCCCTCCTCCCTCCTTCCATTCTGCCCCAAGGTGGCTTGGAGTGGTCAGCAGAACCCCCAGAACAATACACGGGGGGGGGGGATCGTTCCATCTGGCAAGCTGATATGCTTGGGTTGATGCAATGCTTTCCATAGCACTACACTGGATCCTCTCTGAGTGTCTCATTTTAAGAAATCATTAAACGCCTATCTGGTTAACTAGGTTACACTGAAATTTAGTATAATACTGTACTCATGTTACATTTTAAGTATAATCTAGCCCAGATGGATTTATCGAACTACAGCATTTGATAAGAGTGTTTGAAAAGTTTGCCCACTGTAAAACTATGGTTAAAGTAACTGCTTTGCAATTATATCAGAATTCGCTCCCTAGAGAGTAGAAGAGGTACGGAACACCTCTGTCACACAAATTCTTGAATCCATATTTGGACACTCAGTTTTTAAATTGGAAAAAACCTGAGCCTCAAAAACCTCTCTTAAATCTTGAAATTCTTTGGCATACTTCCAATCCTTTCACTATAAAGGGCATACGTTTCCACCAGGAGTCAACCTCATTTGGAAACAATCTAAAATAAACAGATTTGATTTCAGTGTTTTAAACAAATTGTTCTTTTTCTTTTCCAGAGTTGAAAATGTGAATGTTTCCACTAACTACAGATTTACCACTGGGTGCAGTACTTTATGAAATCAATTCCCTAATTGTATTTAATCTAACATAGGCACCATCTTCCTGGAGCCCTGAGTGCCAAGACTCCCACAGTTTTTCCTGTGGGTGCCCAGTCTCTACCCCCTGCCGCCCACTGTCTCTATGGCCGCCTCCGCACAACACGGCCACCATGCATAACTTCCATGGCTGCCTCTGTGCACCACATGCCAGGCACCATGACTGTCACCTTACCTCTGGACCAGCGACTGGACCAGGACCTGCACCTCTACTGCAATGTCCTGGTCCAGTCGACGCCGCGGTGCTGGAGTGCATGCACCACGCCATCACGTGACATCATCACGCCATCACGTGACATCATCATATCATAACGTCAGCACATTGCAGCATGGTGCACATGTGCTTCTATGTTCAATCAGCAACATGCTTTCTTAATTTGATATTCTATAGGTAGCAAACAAGGACCAGAAATAACAGTAACATTTTAAGTCTAAATTATAAGGGTAAACCTAACAAGTGCTGTAAATGGAATCATAATAGTCCCAATTCAGTAAGCCCTGTAATATAAATGCATGAAGCAGTCCCCCCACTTAATTTTACCAGTCCATAGTGCCCACACATCATAGTGCAAATCTGATCACATGACTATAACTAGTATCCCTTGTCCACCACCTGGATGAAGTCCAACAGCGAGTAGTTTTGCCATTTGCTCAGAACTGCAAAAGCAGGGGAAGTTACAAAGCACCTGCTGGGCACAATACAAAGCTGTTGGATTAGATTTAGCTAAGTGGGTCATATGTTGCACAGTCCTGTTAAAGAACTTGTTGCAATGTAGCACATAAGTTACAGATCAGCAAAATAAGGGATAAGTTCTGTTGTGCTTGTGGCTTTCCCATACATATCTGAACATGGTCCTTCAGTTTACTTTACAATCTATTCCTTATAAACGCTTAGTATAGAAAAAGCATATTTAAGATAATCCATCTATGATTCTCCCTCAACCCTTCAATTTCCAGAGAATGAAAACTGATTATGCAAGGCACTCCTTAGCAAATAGCTTGTACAAGATAACCAATAACAGCTAACTGTCATGCATTTTAAAGACCACAAACTAGTGTCACCACCTAAAAGAGCACATACTTCAGAATGACAAAAGGGAAGACAACAATGTCACAAGACCTGGAAATATTCCTCAATATGTAGAGCATGCTCAGTAGTCTACAAATTTTTGTTAGGCTTAATTGCCAACTACTACTTGAAGTCACCATCAACTACTCTCTTCTCTGTTTTACTGAGGTTTAGGGCACATGCAGAGAACCAAGGAGAAAGGAAAGGTGGTTTATCTCCGTACCAATGGCCTTTTGGAAAAGCTGTGAGTGACACCTTGCTACTTTGGTAGAAGTCTAATGGGAAATGAAGGAGACACCCTCTTCTCTCTGACCTGCAGAAAACAGTGAAATAAAGGTTGCCAAGACCTAAGGTGAAGACAGACTGTCCCATCTTCCCCACAATTCACAGAAAACTCAGGAAAATGTATCTATGTGCTGGGTATGTGGAAAAGAAATAAGGGTAGTTACCATTAGTAATATAAAGAAGACTGAGTACAGTCATACCTCACGTTGTGCCCGCTTCAGGTTACGTCTTTTCAAGTTGCGTCCTGTGGCAACCCGGAAGTACTGGAACAGTTACTTCCGGGTTTCGCTGCTCACACATGTGCAGAAGCGCTAAATCATGCCGTGCGAATGCGCACAAGCAGCGCTTCTGGATGCGAACGCTTCGAGTTGCGGACGTGCCTCCGGGACAAATTACGTCCACAACTTGAGGTTCCAATGTATGCTACTTTACTTTCTTGCACTTATTTGGGGTATCATGACATAATGTTTCCAAGTATTTGCCACATAATAGACAACTTTAATGGACTACATGGCACTATATTCTTGCTATGGTACTTGCTTCTCTCTTTCCTTCCCTCACTATCTCTCTCCACACCCATTTTCTTACCCACCCTTCACTCAAAAGTCCCCAGTTGGGTTACATACAATTAAAAAATACAATACTTAAATCCACAAAAAATACAGGCAGCCCCCATTTATGTGAATTGAATATGTGTGCGACCTTTTATACACCCCGAACGCAGAAGCAACCCGGAAACATCACTAAAATGTCTCTAAAAGGGCATGGGGGACAGAACAGGGTATTTGTAGGCTTTTTCAAAGGGTTTCAATTAAATGAGATTTCACTGATATGTGCAGTGTCGCAGAACGTAACTCTGCATAAATGGGGGCTATCTGTGCAATAAAACAGCACTACTCAAAATTAGAGGAATTTGACAAAACAAAACCTCACCCCACCAAAAGTCTGGGCAAAGAAGTACACCTTGACATGACAAAAAAGTTACAGTATCAGTGTAAGATACACCTTAGTGAGAGGACTCCACAATGCATGGGCTACCACTGAAAAGGCCCTACGGTGCACCATTGCCCTCAAACCTTTTTTTGGCAATGTCACCATGAGCAGAACCTCCCTGGCTGATTACTATACTCAGATAAGTTGATATGGAAGTAGACAATACCTCACATACTTTGGGCCCAATGTTAGGACTTGATATTGTTGGAATACCTTTTGGGGGCTTTTACTTACCATCACTATCAACATGCCTTTAGTTTATCCTGAGTTCATTGCTCCTGTTTTTATTGTATTTTAATGTCTTATTCTGGACCACTTATGTCAGTCCTAACCCCTTTCAGCTCAAACTATCATTTTTTATCCTTTCCCCACTTTTTAAAAAAATGTGAAAAACTTTTTTAGACAGCCAAAAAAAAGTGTTGAGTTGCACGTAAGAATTCCAGTACTTCAAATTAGCACCAGAGTTGGTAAAAATGGAGTTTGGATTGTCATAGGCCTGACAAGTCCAGAAAAGAGGATAAAGAAATTCACAGAAATGAACACTTGCTAAACACTATGAGCTTCTGGGAGCCTAACTAATCATGTGAGCACTCTTTAATTCCATGGGGTGAAAGTAACACAGTACCACAGTTTTAAAGGGAAGGATACTTTGTACACTAATTTAAACAGCACTAACAGCCCCTGGAGGAGATTACACAAAACCCAGAGAAGAATGAGGAAGGGGAGGACAGGTTAAAATTTATGAAGGCCTTGTTTCTGAGCAAGTTCTGCAGATTATGCCATAAACCTTGGTGCTCCCAGCCGGAGTTGGCCTGGGGGTCCTCTTTTGTCCCTGGTACTACCCACAAATGCATCAAGCCAACATTTTGCATGGCCAACTCCTTAAGGCAGGGCAGGAAAGCATGAAATTCTAGCGGCTCAGGGAACAAGGCCCTTAAAAGTGTTAGGTCTTCAAAACAGGAAAGCACCTAATCCCCTGAAAGCTGTTGAAATGCGAACCTGTGGCACTATATTTCGCAGGGGAAAGGGATAAAAGGCAGGGTTTTAACAAGGCTGCGGAGAGGAAGTTTCGGAACAAGAGTTGCGCCTTAACATGGAGTAACAGAGGACAGTGAAACGGGCTGCCGCGAAATTTAGAGGGTTGGCACAAGGAAGCAAACAGCACGTAGGCGGCGGCGAGAGGCGGGAGGAAGTCTCTTCCCGCAGAAGGCAGCACCTGTAGCCCGGGGCTAAGTGAGCTGCAGCTCGCTCGATTCCTCCCTAGGAGATACATGCGGTATAATTGATACACTACCTTTGAGCTGGGGCAGCGGGAAGAGCTCCACGGGGCTGCTTTGGGTGCGGAACTGCGAAGACCCCTGCGACCGCTTCTGCTTCTGAGCCTTGCGCACCGACCTCCGCGTGAAGCCGTCCACTTTCTCCGCGGCGGAGATCGCCGTCGCCGACATGGCTGGGAAAGGAGGAGGCACGAGGGGGGATCGCCTCTCCCTTGAAGCATATAATCACGCCGGAGGGGCGGGGGGAGGGAGGAAGGCAGAGCAAGCGGCGGCGGCGGGCGAGGAGACACCACCAGCCAAGGAAGGAGGAAGACACTTAATCCAGTGCACCAAGGAATAGGGGCCGCGGGGGGGGGGGCGGTTCTTCCAAGTCCAAAAAAAAAAAAAACCCAAGAAAGGGGGAAGAATCCAAACACCTTCCAAAGGGGGAGGGGGAGAGGCTGTTTATCCAACACCTCAAAGAAAGAAGGCTCTTAATCCGACGCCCTTGAGAAAGGAGGGGATACACTTAATCCGATACCCCGAAGGGTTTCCAAATAATGGATACTTTTCCGAGGAAGAGACCAAATGAGGGTTAAACCAAAGGGGGGGGGACCGACACGCAGCAAAGACCCGCCCCCGCTGCGTCCTCCAAATCAGCCGAAGGAGAAAAACAGAGCAGGAAAACTTTTATTCTTCCTCCCTTCGCCAGCGACGTCTCTTCGCCGCCCGCCCGCGAGCGGCAAACTTTGGCGGCGCGCGGTCTCGTGAGGAGGAAGGAGGCGCTGTTCTCCCGCCACCCGCCGCCTCAGCCAGGCTCGCTGTCGCCTGGGCCGCCCCGCCAGGCGCTGGCTGTCATGAGCCGGGGTTCCTCGGCGACTCCTGAGGGAAGGACGGCGGCGGAGCGGGAAGGGGAGGGAAGGAGGCCAGGGCCGCGCAGCCTCCTCTTCAGCCACCGTCGGGAGCCCCCGGCGCCTCTTCCGCCAACATCTTGTCACGCCAGCGCCGCCGCTTCTCCTCTTCCTCCTTCTCCTCAGTAGCCGCGCGCAACGTAACAGCGGGGGAGGGAGGGGCGCGGAGGCGGCCAACCTTCCACTCGAGAAGCGGCGCGCAACTTGCTGCGAGCGAGCGCGCTGTTAAGGGCAGCCGAGTTCCGACTCGGAGGAGGGGGCGGGGCCAGCGGCGAGGGGAGGGGAGGAGGTGGAGGAGCAGGAGCAGGAAGGCGGTTGGAACAGCCGTTGGAGGACGCCGGCCCGAGGGTAACTGACAGGAGGGCAGCAGCCAATCGGAGAGGCGGCGGGGCGGGTGGCGGCGGTGGTTAAAGCGAATTGCATTCTGTTGGGCGGGACAAGCTGGAAGCCAAGCGACGCGACCTCTGGGGGACCGGGCGAGTGACACCAGGATTTGCCCAAAGCGAGGGGGTCAAGGGCGGGGTGTGGTGCGGCGGACGCGATTGGGTCTACGGCAGCGGAGGCGGGACGAGCGGGCAGCCAATGACGAGTTGCGATCAGGACTTTTTCCTTGGTTTGTTTTGAGGTGGGAGCTCAGAGGGGCGCGAGGAGGGCAAGAATCCCACCTGGCAGTTTTCGGGGCTTGTGAGGTTGCGTTGGTCTGCTTCTTGTGTTTTTCTTCCGGGAAAGGTCATCGTTGTTGGCTTTTGGGTCCCTAGTGGCGGGACGGAGAGCGGGGAGTCCGCAAGAAACTTAAGCAGCCCAATCTTATTCATCTTTACTTGCAATTAAACCCTGTTCAACCAGTAGAGCTTACTCTTGGGTAAGCAGGCAGTTACTAACTTTTGCCTTCTCTCTTTCCCACCGCTCCTCTGGAGATGCAACATTTCCAGAAAATTTTAAAGCTGTGTGGAATAAAGCCCATTTCCCCTTCTCCCAGCACAGCTTTTTCGTGCACACAAAACACAAAAATTGAGAAATTGTGTCTGTGTGTGTTATATATATATAAAACCCAGCCAGATATAGCCAGATATAGGATCAGCGAAAGGTCTGGGAAAAGAGGGATGTTTTTGCCTGGCACCTAAAAATATGTAACACAGGCACCAGATGAGTCTCCCTGGGGAGAGCATTCCACAAACATATGTGCAATACTTATTAACCCCAAATGTAAGAAGTGTGCATGCACACGAAAGCTCATGCCAAGAACTAACTTAGTTGGTCTTTAAGGTGCTACTGGAAGGATTTTTTTTTTTGTTTTCCCAAATGTATGTTACTGCTTTAGCAACATAAAATGTATTGTTCCAAAGCTAGGGTTGAATAAAACTGTCCCCTTTGGCATATTTATTAAATTTAAGATGTACCAAGTAAGATTACAATATACCCACACAGTCCACTTCCTTCTGTGGGTCTTGGTTAAAGCTCACACCCCTATTTGCATTTTCTGCCCCACTGCCTTTTGACCTTTTTTTATCCCCAGCGAAACAAAGCAAGAAGCTGCTTGTTTCCCATTCTGCAGCAGTGTGTCTGTGTCCTTCAAGGGTCAAGGTGAAAAGGTTGACCACAAAGGAGGGAACAGGTCAGAAGGGCAGCAGAAACAGGATGATTGCTACTAGTATCTACAGACTAAACCAAAGGTGACTAGGAGACGCAGCCAGCAATTCACAAGCGACGGAGACCCTGCATGTTCCTCTAACGAAGATTACTGCACCCATAATACAGAAATTCATTTTGAATTGAAGTGTTGTATTTGCCAGTGCACTAATGCTGTACATCTTAAAATAAAACATACTTAATAGAGGGTTTTTCCAGTGTCCTTCAAAATATGTCAGTTTTTAAGATGGAAACATTTGCAAAAAGTCCTCTGGAAAAAAAACACCTTTTTAAAAATTCCCTGGGTGAGGTGTAATAGGACCTTCACACCTCTCCCCTCATTCCATTTCTTCTGGCAGGAGGGAAAGGCTTGACCTCTTAAATATTAGCCAGTATGTAATACAACTTTTTAAAGTGCATCAGCCCTGGAGAGGCAAAGCAGTCCAAATTATGGAAAGAGGTTCAGTTTGTGTTGTTGTAACAGTGCCTGGAAACAAGTGTGCAAATAGCAGCTGTTTCAGAAGGGGAAAACAAGTTTTTGAAGCTTCATTATTGGTATGTTAGGAATAGCAGCTGTGAGCTTCTCTTTAAAGCCACATACACACAGGATGGGTCTTGTTTACACATTCTGGGAGAGTGTATTTACTAAATGACCATTTATAATGCATGTGTGCGATGTTCTTCACACCTGAGCACCTCTGCATGATGGAAGAGAAAGAGTTGCTATGCCATATTTCAAACAAATGTGTGAAACGTTCCTAATTCTGCCATTCAAGGAGATGTGATTAAGATCTAATCATAGACACCCTGCAGCTCAAAAGCTTGTGTCGTGGTTTCAAGAGCCTACATTAGTGTTGTGTATGCAGCATCTCATCAAATTATGGAAGCTGTGCAGAGACTTGTTCAGCTGTGCTGCAGGCCTGCAGTCTTGTGCAACCAAACAACTTTAGTCTGCTTTGCTACTTCAGATTCTTTCTTGGATTACTGCATCAGTTAAGAACTTTGGAACAGAGACAGGATTCCTTGCTTCTGTCATGTCTGCACCTCAGTGAGGTTCCACCAACAGAACTCTCCTTTCCTCAAAAGTTGTTAATGGAGATGCTGAATCTGACATAACCCCCTAAGGTTTAACATGTCTTTGCTGTCCTTGCTATGGCTTTGCATCTATGGCTTTCTTTTATGTCATATCCTCAATTTTCATCTTGTTAAAAGAAGGGTGTTTCCCAAATTGTTTAGAAAAGAAGACCCAGCAAATAATTATTTAATCCTAAACATAACTGGCATTTAATTTTAGGAATAATTTTTTGTTTTGACCCTTCCATTCCTTTGAAACCAGTATCCCTGTAATTTGCTGCAGCCTACTGGTTAAGTCCAATTTTCCATATGGTTTCTCATGCCTTATGCCTTCTTTAAAGGACAACTCATGTGCTCACTCAAATATGATAATCAATTAATAGCAGTTTGCGAGGCAGGTAATCTCTGTGAGTGGTGCAGTAGAGATAAACCTCAGCTCCCACTGATGAGAACAAGTGAGAAGTCAAACATAGAGCAGAATTCAATTTTTCAGCCATAGACATTTAAATCAATACTTGTTCCTTTTCAGTACTAACAGATGCCTTTAAGTGGTGAGAGTGGAGTTTGGAATTTTGCCACACTAGCAAGATTGTGTCAGGAAAATGATACATTTGTATACTGTGATCTCCATGATGATGGGTAACTGTTTATGAAAAAATAGCCTGAACTGCTCCATTTATACACTACCTTTTTTATTTCCTTTTGGTGGGATTATAGTATTGGCTCCAGGGCTTTTAATAGTTTAGAAGCTATAGTTACTGCTGCAGTACTTTGACAGGAAATGCTCCACCTGCTGAAAATTTCTCTTCTATACATTTATTAATAAGAACCTGAGGACAGCACCTTCTGCCATTAGCTAAGGACAAGGGCACTGGGAGGCCACTCCCCCTGCATTCTAGCAACAGCATCACAGCAAGATGGAGACCATACTAGCCCTATCAGTGGGCCAAAGGAGGACTTATAAAAAATACTCCCAACTGCTGGTTGCCCTGCAGTAGCAAGAAGAAGGGCCTCTCTGATTTCATCCATCGGCCAAAGGAGCAAGAGGCATCAGTTGCCAGTCAGGGTTTTTTTAAAAAAGCTGATTTTCCAACTGCTCAAATCCCCCATCAGTCACTCCCTTCACTATATGTTCCTACCTTTCTCTGGAGGCCTAGAATCATAGAACTGTAGAGTTGGAAGGGACCCTGAGGGTTGAATCTCAGCTAAAGCAATGGCAGATAGTCATCCAACCTCTGCTTTAAAACCTGCAGTGAAGGACAGTCTGCCTCATAATTCAACAACTGTGAAATCAGGATAGTCTCTTGGATTTCTTGTTCTTCAAAATGTTGATATTGAAGACAACATTGAATGTTTGTCTATTTTGCCTCAAGTTCTTTAAGATATTTGGGGACATAGGAAGCTGCCTTATGCAGAGTCAGCTCATTGGTCCATCTACCTCTAGATTGTCTACAGTGACTGGAAGCAACTTCCCAGCATATCAGGCAGGAGTCATTCCCCAGCCCTACCTAGAGAATCCTGGGATTGAACTTGGGACCTTCTGCATGCAAAGCAGATCCTCTAACAATAAGCTGCAGCCCCTTTTGATTTATCAATTTTTAAAAAATTAAATAAAAGTGCATTTACTTTTATGTGTCAACAAACTTAATAACAAATTAAACAGCTTAAAAAGTTAATAAAATGTTGGTCTACATTTTTGCTACTGTACTTGTTTGGCTTCACAAGCACTCAGTCTGCTTTCACAAGTGGAACTATCCTATTGCTCAAATGCATGGCAAGACTCCTGTCTCATTCACTGCAAATTGCACCGGCTATCCGGCACTCAATAAATGAGAGTCCTTAAATAACATTGGAACAAATTGTCCGAGAGACCATCTGTTGTCTCCCCCTTGCATCTTAGGATTTGAGATAGAGGGATTGGAACTGAGATCAGGAGGTACTTAGGAGGAACTTAGGGACTCCTAAGTAAGATCACCCTTCAGCTTAGGTTGTGCTGAAACCTATTTGTAAATAACAGCTTCAGAAACAAACTACTATGGGGAAGTATTTCAGTTTTAGGAGTGTGCTTTTGTCAGTTACAGTTGTGGCTATTCTCTTTGGGGTTCTTCATTCCATTTTTAAAAATAGTTCTGTGTGGAACGCTCATATGCCAAATGCCTCATACAGATATAAAACTGAATATGTCACGTACATAAATAGCAAATGTCCCCTGACTATCCTGGCCCTTGACTGTTTACAATTATTTCAAGGTCCCAGGACACCTGCAACAATGTGGTGTAATTTGGAAACCCATAACAGCACATCAAAGATATAGAATCATTTTGACAATCCGTTAAATTTAATAAAGGTATACTATTCAATTTTGAATTAAAATAGTGGTTTTTCTACAGCCACCTTTAACTACATAGCTGCCTAGACCTTCAGCAGATAAAGCAGGGGCAGCCAAATGGGTTCTCTCCAAGCCTTTCCCTTTCCCTGCCAGGTTTTCTATACGCAGGAAATTCTTTTGTGTGGAGTATTCACTCCTGTCAGCCTCAACAGCAGGCTGAAGCAGGGATGTTACAAACTCTGACGTGCATCTCCTGGACTAATGTGCAGATCATAACTTAATTATCCAGTTGCTTTTGCACAAACCAAAAGTTCAAACAATAATGTGTATTTTGAAAGAAAATATGTACCGACATGTATTTAAATGGGCATTTTGTGCATATTTCGTTATTACAGAATAATGCGAAAGCAGGATAAAATCTACTGATGGGTGAACACAAGCAGACGTCGTGTGGATCAGAAATAGATTCTTCCCATCCCTAATCTGAACAGGGACAGGGACAGATTTAGTAGTTTACTATCTCTCTTGTTTGTAAAAACAAGACAACAGAAGCCACAACCTAGAGGTGGTTTAGTGACTAGAGAGTGGGGCTTGGCTGTGGGAAGCTGAGAGTCTAATTCTTCCATCTTGCTGTAAAGCTCACTGAATGGCCTCAGGCAAGTCACAGACCTGATGCAGATGCCACAATCTCAGCTTCATAAACCACAGTATATTGAGCCGTGATTGTAATGGCTGACTTGGATCAATGCTTCTTAGCCTCCTTCACTCAGGGTTGCTTTGAGGAGCTTAGAGGCTGGACCTGAAAGACAGGACTGGAAATAATAACGAGCATTTATTCCACTTGAAAATGGGAAAATACACATGAGTCCTTATTGCCTTTTATGGGGGTGGGGGTGGAATCTGTAGAAAACCAGCAATTTTGTAATGTACAGAAGCCACAAAAGAAAATGATGTATGTCAACTAATCTGTCTCAGAAGGGTTAGGAAGCACAGATATTTCAAGAAACTTGCTAAAGCATAAAAAGGCAACCAGACTAACAGAAAACTTAATGGTTAGCATCCTATCAGCTTCTTAGCAGGCTTTTACCATGAGTTTAATTCCTGCCTGAAATAATCTCCAGCTGGAAAACAGGCAGTGCTGGTGAACAAAACTAATACAGTCCAAATCAAATGCAGTGGATCTCATGAATAAAGTCTCCATTATTTAGGATACACAGTGACTGTGTATCATTTATGTCAAATTATTGTTCTGTTCAGATTGCACTACTGTTTATGTGAGTATAAGGTAAAGGTAAAGGACCCCTGGACAGTTAAGTCCAATCAAAAGCGACTATAGGGTACGGCGCTCATCTTGCTTTTCAGGCTGATATATTGGGAGGGAGTAGTGTGGCTCCAAGGTTTCTGATATTTCATGCCATTACCAGGTTCATTTGGACATTTTTTGACTCAAGATGGGCAGACATCACCAGTGGTTAATTGTTTCTATAGTGTGTTGTTTCAGTGCCCTATATCAAACAGACATACAGAAAAGATTTTTAAATGATTCTGGACATGCGGAAAGAGACATGAACATGTCACATTCCATGCAGGTTGTGTCTCATTTAAACCGTGCCACGTGTTCAGCATTAGTGTAACAGAAGAGTTCCCACATGGGTCATGGAACTCTGGTATGCTGGTGCCACATGACTCAATTTAAATGAGATGATGACTGCATGGAATTAGAGACTCGTGAATCTCTTAATTTCAGATTCTGTTTTACTCATTTTTTGTATCTTATTGCTCAGTTTGCCCCATTTTGTTATCAGTTTGTGATTTTATTTATTGCAAATAGTTCCACCCAAAATTTTGTGTGTTGTACACTATTATCACTAATATACACTCCTTTTTGCACATTTTCACCTATGCTTTTTTCTACACATTTGTTTTGGTTGGAGAGCTATATTGCAAATTCATAAAAGTGTGACATTCAAACAAAAGCTGCCATTTGGTTTGGGAAGTGCAAATTAGGGAGGTTTTCATTAAAACATGAACAGAACCAATTTCACCTCATTTCTACATGGAGCTACTGCCTAATTACATTTTCCCAGCATCAAATGTAAATCAGGCTTCACGATAAATAGATCCCACCAAGTAACACAGCTTGCCTCAGCTGAACCCATGATAGACTACAGTCAACAGCTTGCTGCAGACATTTTACGGCTGTCACTTTGCATATGCAGGAAAATAATAATATGATGAGCAATGCACACATTTCTACTTATCTTTCCTGCATATGATGTGATGGAAAACAGGATTTTTCACAACCACTGGAGAAAAAAAAAATAGCATTCTATATTTATTGTTCTAGCTTCTTGTCATGTGGCTCTCAAAGCAGATTTTGGAATACATTATACAAGGTAAATGTTCACATACATTTCTTGAAACTGGGACATGGCAAAACATTAGAAGGTTGGGACTAAACAGTAAGAATAAAATAAGCTGGTGAGTCTAAAAGACTAAGCTAAAGAGTACCTACACGTGATTTTTCCTTCCCACTTCCAACACTGACTATGAACCACTCATGAATACAGTGCTTACATAGGCTTACATACTGATGATAATAAATGCAGTATCAGTTGCTACTACCACAGAAAATCTGATCTTACAGAAGAAACTTGGGCTCCCAAGCCCACAAAAAGGAATACTACTATTCCATTCTGCTTTGTGCAGGTGAAACACTAATGCTGTCTTGATTCAGCTTCCCACAGAGCTGAACACATTCATTAAGCACCAGCCATGCATTGGGCTCAAATACAGAGGACTTCAGTACTCAAGTTATGCCAGATGAGGGGCCTTAGGATACCGTGGAAGCCCCACTATGCTAGCAGAACTCAAGATATGTCATGGGAGATGCACCACTAGTCATTCACCAGGGTGGCTAAGGCCAATGTGGTTCCATGACCAGGCATGAACCCAGGTTGAAATGAGTCCAGATAATCTATATTATCCAAGAATGCCTGAAGATTGCTCCACTACGACTCCACCTTTCTGGGTCAGCAGTTAGTCCAAACCCATGGGTTCAAAGATGGCTTCTTTAGAAGTGGCTGTACTACCACCTCATACCTTGAAAGGGCGTAGGGACCACCCACTTATGCAGCGAAGCATTAGCCAGACTCCAAACCCAACCATTCAAGCCCCCTCTGCTAGATTTAATAAAGGAAGAAGGGCTGGGGTCAAAAGGAGACATGGTTGAACACAGGGCCGTGAGCATCTCACCCACCTCATTAGTCTGCAGAGGCTGAAAGTGATCCCAAAATACATCACAGACTGAGGCATCAGACACTTGGGTCAGAAGCAAAACAGCGGTGGAATCAAAGTGTCTCCAAAGCCAAACAACTTTATCCACAGCCAGTTGGTCATGGCAGGTCTTGGAATGGCTCCAGAAGTCCTTCCCCCTCAGTGGGGAGTCAACAACCCTTGGACCACCCAAAAGAGCTCCACTGGTCAGTTGTTTGAAGATGCAACGCATCTGCGAAGTTGTCTTCTTTGGTGCTCACTCGTGAGGTAACACGTGAGGCACAATTATATGCAATAGTCAGCATCGGAACAAGATCTGTGTCGCTTGCACTCTAGATTAAGTCCGGCTGCTTTATAGCCTAGGGCTTTCCAGACTGTCAGAGAGCCAGCTGGTCGCCAGACTCACCACAATGCTGCCTTGGATTGATAGGAATTTTTTTAAAAAAACCCTCTGGAGGGCCACAGGTTCCCCATTGTTGCTTTCAAGGATGGGGTTGTTGCTGCCTGTGCCATTGGACTGATGGGTTGGGAGTGCTGTGACATCACATTATTAATAATAATAAATAATAAAATTTTATTTATCTCCCGCCCTCCCCAGCCGAAGCCGGGCTCAGAGCGGCTAACAACAATAAAAGTAACACAGCATTCTAAAATCAATTCATTCTAAAATCAATTCAAAATCAAATTAATGGCAACCACTGAGCTAGAGTTCTATGAGGATTACCAAAGGAGGGGATCAGACTGTGCCTTGGCCAAAGGCCTGGTGGAACAGCTCTGTCTTGCAGGCCCTGTGGAAAGATGTCATGTCCTACAGGGCCCTAGTCTCTTGTGACAGAGCGTTCCACCAGATCGGGGCCACAGTCAAAAAAGCCCTGGCTCTGGTTGAGGCCAGCCTAACCTCCCTGTGGCCCAGGACCTCCAAGATGTTTTTGTTTGACGACTGTAAGGTCCTCTGTGGGACATACCAGGAGAGGCGGTAGCCTGTATGAGTCTGTGTCCCCACTGACCACAGTTAATTGGCTGTGTGTCATATATATAGGTGTTGTCAATGACACAGTCTTTGTTTCTATGGATCCTGGGTGTGTGCCTGCCCTTTTGTGCCATTTTCCGTTATTTATATTCCCCCCCTCCCCTTATGGAATGAGAGGGTATGGCATAGCAGTGGTATCTCTCTTTCGCTTCACCCTGTGCCACGATATAATTGTGGTGTAAGATTGCCCAGTTAATCCTCTTAACTGCGACACTTTGCATTTGGGTCTGCAAACTAGTTCTTTTGTTTTGCTGGCTTTACTAGCTGCCATTTGTATTTCATGTGACTGTGCTATTTATGGAGGAGTAAATATCGCCACGGGGGTCTGTTTAAAAAGGCCAATGACCTGGATTTTTTTTTCCATTTGAATTAACTGCAAAAATCAGACATGTTTAACCACTGATCTTTTCCCTTATAGCTGTGGACTATAAGTCATTTTAACATTTTTGACACACTATCAGGCAGAAAAGAAGATTCATTTATATGAGCTTAGTTCAGAAGGCTAATGCCTTTTAACAGCTATTTATTTTTATGGAAATGTAATGAATTACCAAAAGAAAAAAAAAGGAACTTATTTTTAACAAGGACTGAGATTTAATATGTTTCTATGGTAAATATAGTAAGAACATTTTGTTGTTGCGTAATAACATGAAACCAAAATAGCTCAAATAACAAGGCCAGTGTTCTGTGGCTTCAGCATGTATTTATTTATTTAGTTCTAGCATTTATTCTGCCATTTAACCCAAAGTGTTCTAGTGTACAAATTGCCTACAGGAAATAATAATAAATATGGCTCTTGGGGGAAATGCTTTAAAAACAAACAAACCCCCAAAAACCACCAGACATGTCAAATGCATAGCATTATATACTTACAATAAGAAAATAAGAAGAGCCCTGTAGGATCAGACCATTTTATTCTCATAGTGGCGAATGTTATTCTCATAGTGGCGAACCAGATGCCTATGGAAACACACAAGCAGGCCAAGCTTTCCTGCTCATGTTCCCCAGTAACTGGTATTTTCCAAGTTAAAAAGCTACAGATATTGTAACTTTTACAGAGGAATTGCTCCAGCCCCTTGGTTATTCTGGTAGCTTTTTCTGCCCTTTTCCTAGTATTATAATATTATTTTTGAGGTGCGGTGGCCAGAATTACATAGCCGACTGTTGTACACTGTAGATTTATATGAATGCATTTCAGCACTGGCAATTTTATTTCCAATACCTTTCCTAAAGACCCCCAGCGTGGAATTTGCCCCTCTCTTTTTCACGGCAGCTGCATGCCATGTATAAAATGTCTCCGTCGCTGTCAAGCAAAAGAGTAGACTTGAAAGTGAGGTCTTTTGGAACATGTGATATCCTTGATGTGGCAGACAGCCTTTCCGCCACAGAGGTCAATTTGTTTATTTTATTTTTTTACGCTCTCAGATTAACGGACATTTTTCGGTTGTCATCTTCGAATTAATGCAGTTTAAACATGGGGCAGAAAATATAGAGCTGTGACCCTGTCTTTCCAGTCACCCACTGCCTGATCCTTTTCTGAAGGGTTAACAGAACCAGGGCTTTTTCCTACCTGGGTTCCTAATTCTGCAAACCCACCTGGATAAAGAGCAGCTTAGGTGCTTTAAGGTGTGTCCCTCTTTGACCCCATTTCTGCCTTTTTCTCATTACAGGTGCAGAAGTCTGCTTGCATTATGTCAAGTACAGTCCTGGAGCCTAAGGTGATGCTGTAGCCCAGCTTGTAACCCATTTACCGCTGTTTATATTCTCCTTGGCATTTAGATGACAAGCCCTAATTAAAACAAACAGACATTTTTGTTAAGAATATGCAAGATGTATTACCGTAACTATTTTTACTGGAGCAGGAGGAGGGTTTTTTGTTAACTCTTTCTTTCCTTCCCTATTAATAAATCCGTGCATACGTTGTGTTTATTAAAGACATCGTTGGCTGCAGCTAAACACAGAGCAGGCATTGTGCTTGCTTTTATACACACAGCGCTGTCCCTCATCATCACACAGGAAGCTCATTATATGCAGATCTTGGGGACTTAACTACATGGGGAGAATGGGGCAAGGACATAGTTGCCACCAGCTGAGTTTCCCTTTCATGCCTCACTGGTAATTACCATATTTTCCATGTATAACATGCCGCCATGTATAAGATGCCCTCTATTTTTGGGGACTCCAAATTAAGAAAATGAGGGGAGATTGCCCAGAGTTGCTGAGCTTTTTTGGGGGATGATTGCCCATAGTTGTTGAGCTGTATGGGGGGAGGCAGAGTGGCTGAGCTTTTTTTAGGGGGGATTACAGAAAATCGCTCACCCACCTGAACTACACTGCCACTTGCACTATCATCTGTCACCTCGCCGGCAAAAGCCGCCAATTGCCTGCCCAATCGCCGTAGCAACGTCCAATCAACGCCAGCCCTTGCCACAGCCACCAATAACACACCCAATAGCCATCTCCGACTTGCTATGCACTATCCGTGTATAAGACGACCCCCAATTCTTAACATAATTTTAAAATAAAAAAAAAACTCGTCTTATACACGGAAAAGTACGGTAATAGTAAAAGAAATGTGTGACATGACAACACATCCAGGATTCACGCTCCTTCATTTGGTAGCCAGTGGAGGGTCGAGGGAAATGTTGAACAGGACGACATTATATCGCCTGTTGGCCAAGGAGGGATTTGAACCCAAGTCTCCCAAGTCCTAGTCCGATACTCTAACCCCATTTAGCACAAGGGCTTTTTCCTAGTCATTTAAGTGAGCTGGAACAAAGCTTACCGAAGCATACGTGGACTTAAGACACTGCTTTTGAATCCCCCAAAGTAAAATGGGTTAAAGAAAAGAAAAGCAGATTACTAGAGGAAACATATACCATAACATCAGGCATACAGGCTAACACACACAAAAATAGCATATTAGATATTAAAGGATACAATATACACAGATTGTCATTGTCCAGGGAGTTTTCTTTGAAACATTTTATGCAGGCAGAAGAGTTCAAACCTAGATAGCGAAACTATCTGCACAGGCTGTGTGTGCTCAGTTTCTTTAAAGAAAAATCACACCCCCAGTTTTGAGTACCAGCCTCTTAATTCCAGTAGTAATGTGGTTCTCTGCCAATCCAAACAGGCCTGGGTTACATTTACAAACTAGACAAAAGAACTTTAGAGAGGTGACTCATCACCCACAGGAAGAGGGGTAATTGCTAAGTACTTAGGAAGCACCTGCAGGAGTTGTCTTGCTTAGTGGTAAAAGTCAATGGTTATTCATTATGTGAAAACACATTTGGATATTAAACAAGATAGCTCAGTTTAAAGCTGTTGTGAACAGTTTGGCTCAGGCAATATAAATCAAACATATCTTTATATATCTGCCATACAGCTGCAAAGAGGAGTACTTTGTTTAATTAAGGCAGAGTATCCTTGCCTGTTGGGTACTATTCAGTCACAAGAGATGATGACTTGATTTAATGTCTGAATATGGGTGTAGCTTGCATTAGATACAGCACTGGATTCCAGAGTTAGTTGGGGCAGGGTGTGACCTGACAGTAAGGCTGACTAAGCTACAGTGGTTCCCCCAATTATAATTATGCTCTCATTGCTTTGACTAAAGCAAAGTTGCACACACACTTACAGGGCATGCACAGAGTTACAGCTGAATTTAGATTTTCAGTAACTGTGTGTGTCCATGTGTGAATCAGAGGCCTTTCTCTACACATCAATTTGTGTGTGAGTACCAATGACACCAATGTGTGACACCAATGAGCCAGTGTGGTGTAGTGGTTAAGAGCAGTGGACTTGTAATCTGGGGAACCGGGTTCGCGTCTCCGCTCCTCCACATGCAGCTGCTGGGTGACCTTGGGCTAGTCACACTTCTCTGAAGTCTCTCAGCCCCACTCACCTCACAGAGTGTTTGTTGTGGGGGAGGAAGGGAAAGGAGAATGTTAGCCGCTTTGAGACTCCTTTGGGTAGTGATAAAGCGGGATATCAAATCCAAACTCTTCTTCTTCACAATTCTCAACAATTCCAGATAATAAGTAAGGGGAAAGCTGTGTGTACCAGTATCTCAATTTGAAAACAACGATGTTTTGGAAACAAATCTATATCACAGATTGAAATGTGTATGGATTAGTTGCATCTAAAAGAGATACCATACGTAAATATATGCTTTCTAATCAGAAGAGAGGAATGCTAAGGAATTTTTTGGAAATGAAGCCTTTCAAAATGGTGGCCTGTCAGTTGCTTTCCCCCCCAATGTTCACTTTCAGGCCCACTGTGGGGAGGTACATTCTCTCACGACGAATCAACATGCCTGATTTTATATGGCAAATGTTGGAGGATGGACTTTTGGCCAGAATTTCACCATTCTTTGACTGGGTCTCTCCCCCGCCCCCACCCATCCCAGTCTCTTTTAATTCCCCATAGGTTGGTATACAGTTACAGATGGTGGCTTGCCCTGGGCCAGAATAAGAATGCTTCACCTCCCTTCAACCTTCATCTCTCAGCAGCCCTCAGTGCCTTTTGAAGCCTCAAATATTAATATTATTTAACTAGGAGTTGCCTCGCTCTAGTTTTCGGGGTGAATACCTTTGAGACCTCTCATTCGTATTGCTAAACAAGAATATGCAAGTTGCTTGCTGGCTGCATTATTTTTTTGTTCCAAATGAAACTTAACAGAAGACTTAATAGGCATTCAACTGCTCATAACAGATTGCAGTGACTTTATGTATGCCACTCCCTCCAGCCTCTGCCAACATTCAGAAAAAGCCTAAGGGGAGATATCAAAGCTGGCTGCTGTTGTATTTTAATGTATTGTACTTGAGATTTGTTTGAAGAAAAGAACAGCAAGCGTAGTTCTGCTTCCCATAAATAATTATAGAGTCCCCCTCCTTGGACATGTTTTCTGACAGTATATTTACCAAATTAAAACATGAAATGAGCTTAAAAGCAGTAATATCGGCGTTCTGAGGTAAATCTGACAGAACAGACATAATCTTCCCCTATTGCTTCTCTCTAAAGATTAAGGACTCTGTTGCCCCACATTTAAACAAGTTTTCTTGTGGGTTCCACTGAAGTCTAGAATAGGGCTAACTTACTAGGGAAATACATGTATAACAAGTGCATACATGGAGTGAAATCAATTCATGCTTTATTCCCATTTGAAGTTCCTACACAGGACAGGGTGCTGGAACAAGTCTTGAGTTCATCCACACCACAGGCAGAGACTTCAGGGTGATTTGGGTCTTAAGCTAAGGCTAGAAAACAGTTTTGCCATTCATCCCATGGAGACTTTGTGGCAGGACTGGCTGCAAATGGAGGGAGAATGAGCCTGCCTGGAAGCTTCCTCAGCGCATCCCTTTTCAGCCCCTTCCTGGTTCTGGGAGACAGTGGTGCAGGACTGGGGAAGCACCTGGCCCTTCACTTGTCTGACTTGCTTCTGCCTCCTCTTCTTCCCATCCATCTTGTGCTCTACCCTCCGGCTCCGAAGCTTCCCCTGCCTCTGATTCGTGCCTCCTGGCTGGTACAAGGCCCCACAAACCACTGCCCCCCATCCTAAGTTCCCCCTCCAGCTCCCCTGCCCCTAGGGCACACTCCTCAGCGTCCTGCCAGTCCCAAAGATCAAATCTTGAGAGTCACAATTGTTTGCACAATTACCAGCTCCTGCAGAGCAGCAAATGTTGCTTTCTTCCTTTTTAATAAATGGGCATTCGGACAGAAGAGAAATCCCACCTGTTGCAGCCAGTCAGTTAGAAGCTAGGCGGATTTGTTTTGAGATGTATTAGGACATTTTGTTCCAGGTCCAGAATATTTAAGCACAGCTAAAGACTGATTGTCTTTCATTGTGTACTCTGAGCGTCATTTCTCATGTTTTGAACAAGGGGCCGCAGTGTTATCGTTGGGTCTGTGTTCAAAACAGAGAAACAAAGTATTTTTTTAAATCTGCAAACAGACAATGCTACTTTTATATTTTGCCTCATAGCTTCGCTATCTCTATTAAAAACCAAAACAAAAACTCCTGTTTTGGCTTTAGACACTGATCATGCTCACAGATTGGCATAAAGCACTCACATTTTCAACTACCTTTCATCTGTCTTTATATTTGCTTTCTAATTCATGGTTGACATTAACTACAGCTGTTTCCCCCTCCACTAGAAAGGCAGATATTCTTTCTGTGGTTTGTTGTCTTGATGCTTACAAGAGATTCATATTAGCTCAAAGCCAGAGTAAATAGAACAAGCTTCTTGTGTTGCCCCAGAGCAGGTGGAAAGGGGTCTCTGCCCCCATGACTGGCTTTGCTCGCCGTTGCGTAAGTGGAGACAAGGAAAAGGCTCTTGAAGAGGGGGAGGGATAGGAAAAGTGTTATTTAATTCTTTACAGTTGTCCTCGGCTTTTCTCTAAAGTGCTCAAATCAACTGAGGTGTCTCCCAAGAACTCCTTAAATTGTAGGTTATCATGAGACCCAAGAACATATATGGAGTTTCACAGCCGATTAGAAATTTGAACTGGTTTCTAATATTCAGAACAAAATTTGGGCTCTTCAAACAAACAACAAGCATTTCTCTTGTACGAGTCTCACGCTTGCCTGTGCTGATCCTTCTAAATTTGCTTTGGCTTTGAAAAGTGCATTGAGATTGGAACAGTCCCCACCAGAAGCAGCACACCCAACTCAAAAAGTTTGCCTTCACCTGGAAGCGCCGTGTGTGTGTGTGTGTGTGTGTTGTGAATGACGGTCTATATGGCATATGCTGTTGCTTCTTGAAGGCACTGTTTTTGTGTTCTCTCTATTTCAGTGCCAATAGTTATATTTTTAAAATCGAATACATCTAGGATTCTGTTCTTGAGTCTCTTCTGCCGTGTGGATTTATGGATCAGTGAATATATGAACATTGGCCCGCCAACACCTACTCTTTTGTAGACATGTTTCATTTCATATGTAATGATCATCCTGGCTTCTCAGATAAGAAAATGTGTCCTGCTATTCATTACACCATTCTTCTGATATACTGTGTTTTGTTTTGTTTTTTAGGTCCAAAATACTACAAGAATGGTGACTGAGAAGTAATGAATAATTGTTAAGGGGATAAATGATGATTGTATTAAACATGGGGAAACACAATAAATTGGCATTGTGATGAGTTGATCAGTCAACTGTAGTCTCAAGACTGAAACTCCATTGAGTACTGAACTGGCATCCCAAGGAATGTGGGGCAGGGATTCAGTCTGTGCCACTGTATTTGGTTGAACCACTGTGTTTGGTTCAGATTTATGCTTAATCAAGGCTTAAGATCAAGAGGTTATAAGGCAACAAGAGGGTGCCAGACAGGCCACATGTAGCTTGCACAGCTCTAACATGACACCATTGCTCCCCACCCTCCAGCATCTGCTGCCTGAGGAGGTTATGTTATGCTGCCTAGTGCGAGTTCTGGCCCTGATATGTGTTGCGGTTAAACAGAAAATGTACAGCCAGCCTTGCCTGAGCCACTAAGGGATGGGTGAAAATAAACTGAATCAGCATTTGATTCACTGGCTGCTGCATGTGGGCGGAAGCGAGGTTTGTCTCACTGAAGAAAGAGGTGCTATAGCTCCCTTTTTCGGACCGATTGGTACATAGCTTATTTTTTGCTACTAGTTTTGGGTTCTAATGGATGTGCGTTATCCTTTTTTTTTCTTTTCCAAAAATACAGATAAATAAAAACCTATCTGAACAAGAAAGCCTGAATGTACTCTATGTCTACCTTTACTTAACACTTCCAAGCCTATTTGGCTTTAAAACAAGCTCTTTTAAACCTGGATGGTTAACCTGAGGGTCAAATCTGGCCCAAGAAACCACAGGAAGTTTCTCCACAAGTCCTGAAGCTTGATCTTCTGATCTCAGTCAGGCCAAATCCCTCTGCTTGCCCTTTAGTGATTGCTCTATGAAAACGAGTCAGAGCACCTCACAACCTGGTCTCAGTGCTGTGGTGGTCAGTATTGAGATTGGGAGATTTAAAATCTCTCTCTAAACAGCAGGCAGGAGGCCCTGATCTCCTGATCTCAGTGCTGAGCATCACCATAGAGAGATGTACAGTGAAAGGCAGTATTTTCCCATACTGCACTGGACAAGTCCTATATGTGATGGGGATGTCTTTATAAGAACCGTCATCCTGCCAAGGAAGAGAGCAAGTGCTGTATATATGTAGAAAGAGAAGGATTGTTGTGTGCCTGTATGCTTTGATTTAAGCTCTGAGTCATGCTAAGAAAACTTAACAACTGCTACTGGTAGCATAGCTAATAAATTCTGAAACAACACACACACACACACACGTGATACATACCATTTGGCTAGATGACACAGCTGTAATGAGTATACTTATAATTACCCCAAATATAATTTTAAATTTGGCTACAATTGTGACTATCAAAGCTATTAATAGGGGAGAAAGCCTTGGTAAGCAAAGAACAAATATCAGAATCAAATCCCTTCTGTATACATTTATTCAGAATTTTACAAAGCTTTAAAATCGGGAATGAGTCACCTTGCTAGCACTTATTCATGCAGAAAGAGGATTGTGTTTCCCTTTTAAGCTCCACAGTTTTGCACGCAGTTTTGGGGGTACTGCTCTTTTGCACCTAGAACATTTTAAAGTCAAACTACATGGAAACAGTGGTATGTGGGTGTGGGTGTAAGAGAGAGAGAGAGAGAGAGAGAGAGAGAGAGAGAGAGAGAGAGAGAACAAGAGAGACAGTAGTGTGACACTTTTTTTCTGCCCATGGCAGGCATTTTTTGCCAGCATCCACAGCATGTTTATCAAGATATGAGTACCAGCACCTCATTCTCCCACTCTCCCAAAAAGCACTGAGCACTGTATAGGAGACACATGCTGTGCGTGTGTGTTTGTGGTGTGTGAAAAACAACCTTGTAGGTTGTATAATCAGGAGCAGAACAGTTAGAGAGGGGCTGGTTAACCCTCTTTCTTCTTGCGTTTGGCTCAGAATCACTCCCTCGAGGGGTGGAGGAACAAAGATTGTAAAGACCTAGTTTGAACTTAAATCATTATCAAAGTCTGGGGAAGCACAACATTCGAGATCTCAAGCATTTATTTTGTATCTCCAGCTTGTGCGGAAACATTGCCTCAGGAAGCAGCTAAAGATGATTCATGCTCTAGTCTAGCTAGAATGTGTCTTAAAGCAATAACATTTCAACACCATTGTGGTTAACAGTTCATCATCAAGAATGAAAATTAAATAGAGCTTAATGAGGTAAATAGTTTTGTGCACCTTGTAGGTGATACCTTTAAAAATATGCAATTCGTCATTCTTTCGCCTCCAGAAAAAAATGGTGGTGGGGAAACTCTAGGACCCCGTCAGAGCCTCATGCTTCCTTTCCGAAGCATGCTTCTTCACTTAGCCAGCTCTGGGAAGTCAGCACAAGGGCTGGGGGTGGGCATCAAAATTTGGCCTTGTTTCCTCCACCCTCTGCATGACAATACAATGTGCGGCCTGCTGGTTCCATGTCAAAGTACTCTTGCAGCCCACTTGTTATGAGAAGTTGGATCGCCCTGAGCTAGGTCAAGCAATCAGCAGGGGAGCCCTGTCAGTGATGCCCTGTGACAGGGTCTTGTTGGTGGTGGTTCACCATTTGTGGAATTCCCTCCCTGCTGAAGTGTGTCTGTCTCCCTCATGATTGATTTTCAGGAGAAATGTAAATAGAGTACTGTTTGCCCAAGCAGTTGATGGCTAAAAAATACGGGCCTTGGCTACCTTGAACATAGCAACTGGAAGGGTATGTGATTGTTTTATGTGTTCTTTGATGTTCTAAATATTGCTTTACATTGTTTAAACCTTTAACATAGGCTTTTTTTTGTTTTAACTTGCACTGTTTCATCTTGCTTATGTTTGCTGCCCTGGGTTCCTTTGGGAGAGATGACAGAACTAATAATGACAATAACAACAATAATAACAATAATAGCACTCCTCCCTCCTGCCTGCCAATGCTCCTCTAGAAATTTTTCTTCTGCCCACTGAAAGTGAACATCACTTTCACCAATGCACTTGGGTTACCTCAGTAAATGCAGGTTCCTGGCCATGGGTTTGCCAGAATGATGTCTAGTTTGGCTTTCAGTCACCTAGCAGGATCTGAAAGGTTGGTTTGTGTTATGGAGATGGGCCCATCCCTGAAATACTCATAAATTTATTTGCTGTTTAATATATATATATATAAATCTAAACAAAGACTTTTTTGTACTTTAAGAGAACATTGAGGAAGTAAAGCACGAGAAGCCAGCCAGGTTAAAAGTACAGAAAACCAGGCTTTGAATGCAAGTGCTGGATTTGGACAAAGAAGGAATTTGGTTTTGGGGCAGAGACTGAAGTGTTATGAAAATGTTAGGAGGAGGTTTAGAACTCTCCTGTACTCCCATGAGCCATTGGCTCTTGCAATCAGCAGCTGCGTTTCTTCAAGGGAAACACCAAGTATTACAGAGGATGACTTGTAGAACAGCACACTGAGCAAGATTGAATAGGGTAACTGCCTAAGGTATGCCATAGATCATCTCCTTTTCGAAGGCTGTTTCCTGAGCAAGGCAAAGGGAAGATTCAACCAAACAGAAAGCTATTAAGTGTTTTCCTTTCTTAAGTGTGGAGCTTTTACAGTTTGTGTGTGTTTGGAATGCTTCCCAGTCAGATGCCATGTGCTGCGAAACAGGTTTTGGACTTCAGGTAAGAAGCACCCTGTGCAAGAGAAGGAAAATCATGCCCCACAATCCCTCATTGCCTCTCTCCCTCAGGTGCAAATCTCCATTCCAATCTCATTCGGGGACTGGAGAGATAAGCTTCCCCTATCTGCATGCTGTCTTCAGAGTGATAATCGGGCTCCTCTGCTCCATAATTCATTAAGGAGGCTCAGGGCTGGCACTGCTTGGAGAGGTTTTTGTTCAAGTAGTTTATACATTTTCTAAAGCAAATAAATAAAATATGGTGCACCCACAATCCAACTCCTCTTTGCTCCTCTCTCGCCATTCCCAGCTTAACTTTCTTCTGTTTTGTTCTTGGTGAAGCGGCAACACCTAAGGATTGGTAACAACAGCAACTGAAGCACCACTTTTTCAAAATTATAGCAAACAAGTAAAAGTGGATTCAGTTGTAAGCTGAAGAAGAGGCACTAAAGCACTTGGATGATTTGTTCTGGATAGTGTTCTCGAAGCTACCAGCATGAGTTTGACCAAACTGCGGGAGGCAGTGGAAGACAGGAGTGCCTGGTGTGCTCTGGTCCATGGGGTCACGAAGAGTCGGACATGACTAAACGACTAAATAGCAGTAACAACAACATGCTAAAATAGGCATGGATCCACACACCAACTCACAGTGTTTACTTGCTGTGGGAATGAAGCCTTTCATAGATTAATAACGTTATAAATTGCAGGGGTCAATCTGGATGACACACCTGAGGTTCCTTCCAAATCTGTGACCCTGTAATCAGTGAGGCAAAATGAGTGAGTGGGAACCTGGTGGACCAGCCAAACAAGTCCCTTTGCAAAGGTAATGGATCTATCTAGGATCAATTGGCCTCCAGCCAGATAAGGGGGGGGAGGCCTCCCCTCTCATTGGAGAGAACTAGCTCTATGAGAGGCTGATGAGCAATTAACCGACCAGCTAAAGCCATTACCTTTGAGAAGACATAGATACAGCCCTACTCAAAAATTACAACTTCAACATTTCAAAATATAAGTTACAAATGAAAAATAGGGTATTAAAAGGTAATGTGAATACTCTAATATACTGTAGCTCTCCTACCTACCACAAATGTATACCTATGCTATTTTATATTTGACTTTTCTTCTTATTTAATTGTATTTACTGATGCCTGTCACTACTGCATGGTATGCACAACTGACATATCGCTAATTAACAGTACTTATTAATGAATCTCTCACTTTGAATGTCCTTTGTCCTTTTAGAGAATGTACAACTCATTTTTCAGTGTGAAAATTTTCAAAGTGAGAAACGCGCACGCACAAACACACACTTCCCATATGTTTCTGGCTGCCGCAAAGGTCATTCTATTTAAAGTGCCTCCTTATACTTCTCTCAGGTTAAATCAAGAGCTAATTTGCATGGCGAAGTCTCATGCTCCATTGACTTGCTTGCATGTAGTCTGCTTTTACTTTTAAGTTGTCAAAATCCAAATTAAAAATGCCAACACATTCTGCACATAAAGAACAGACCCAAGTTAGAGCAGGGACCACTATCTTGGATGCTAACTTCCTGCTCCAACCCCCTCAACTACAGGCTGAGGTAACTCATGCACAGGAGTGATACATTAACATACGTTCTTGTGGACCCCTGCATGTACAGAATGTACTATTGTGAGTTGGGGGGGGGGAGGTGGGTCAGGCTGCATGCTTGAGTCCCTTCTAATTCCTGGATCCGACAATGATTCAATTGCTGGTATACTTAGGCCAGCTTCCTGGTGAAGCAACGGCCTAAGTATGGGTTGTTGTTGTTGTTGTTTAGTTGTGTCTGACTCTTCGTGACCCCATGGACCAGAGCACGCCAGGCACTCCTGTCTTCCACTGCTTCCCACAGTTTGGTCAAACTCATGCTGGTAGCTTCGAGAACACTGTCCAACCATCTCGTCCTCTGTCGTCCCCTTCTCCTTGTGCCCTCCATCTTTCCCAACATCAAGGTCTTTTCCAATGAGTCTTCTCTTCTCATGAGGTGGCCAAAGTATTGGAGCCTCAGCTTCAGGATCTGTCCTTCCAGTGAGCACTCAGGGCTGATTTCCTTAAGAATGGATAGGTCTGATCTTCTTGCAGTCCATGGGACTCTCAAGAGTCTCCACCAGCACCATAACTGAAAAGCATCAATTCTTCGGCAATCAGCCTTCTTTATGGTCCAGCTCTCACTTCCATACATCACTACTGGGAAAACCATAGCTTTAACTAGTTAAGGTAATAGACCCCCTTCCTCAACTAGCTGTTAGTTAGAAGGGGAAAAGCCAGAATTTTGTGTGAGAGTTAGAAGCAGAGTGCAGGCCAGGCATGCCATCTCCAGGGAGTCCTGGAGGCCTGTTCATTGTGGGTGCCCGGGCCGCCATTCCTTCCTTGCCATGGCCTCCTCCTCCTCTGGTGTGTACAGTGACATGCAAAAGCAATTTGAAACACAGTACAGAAAATAACCTTACCACTAATGTGTTTTTAAGCCGTTAATGTATACACAGCCTTTGTTATGCCTACAGAATGCTGACTGATAATTGAAGGGGAACTGGAGAAGGGGGGCAATGCAATGGATTATTCTGAACAAGAGCACTCCATTTCACACTGCAACACTTTGTTGCAGATTCCAGTTTATCTCTTACATTTCAAGCTCTGTGAATCTGGGTAACTTGGTGAGAAGGAATCTGTCATCTCAGCAGAGCTTTGCAAAGTCGTAGCTATGATTATCTTAACAAAAAGCCTGTTTGATGGAGATGCATCAGAAAAGTGACAGGTCAAAGGGCTGCCTCTTGACACTTGTTTACCTCATGGGCTGTATTCAGCTGAGACACAAGTAGTCACAACTCCTCCTTAAACTGAATCAGAGATGCATTTGCCGGAAGCTGAGGCACAATCTAACCACATATGCTGAGCATCAAAATGACTGCGGTTTCTGTTTGATTCCAAGCCAACCGTAAATAGGATTGCCACCTTATTTTATGAACAAATGGCCGTGTCAGTCTCCCAGAAGAAATACAGAAGTAAAACCAGTATGTGCAAATGAATGCATGTGGCCCCAATA
Organism: Podarcis melisellensis; assembly: GCF_964234715.1. Taxonomy (NCBI): domain Eukaryota; kingdom Metazoa; phylum Chordata; class Lepidosauria; order Squamata; family Lacertidae; genus Podarcis; species Podarcis melisellensis. Next base: position 25,493,854 of record NC_138530.1, on the reverse strand, counting down.
TGTTTTAACTCCCACTGGTTCTTCTTCAAGAAAAACATGAAAATTTTATGATAATATTATCTAATAATACTTCTTTTTTTGCCACAGCAAACACTCTCAAAAATAATACTGTTTCCAATTTCTCATTTCAAGTGGTAAACAGTCTCAGGGCAACTTTTTTATTGCAGGGTCAATTGCCATGCAAGAACAGAGCACTAGAGAATCATGGCATGTTTGTAGCATATCTGTCTAGTTAGAAAAACAGAAACTGAACAGAGTGGAGAAACTGCCACACAGGCTGGCAGTACTGAAAAAGCATCAGGTCCTTGCAGTCAGCAGGACAACCGTGCAGCTCCTTGACACTCTGAAATATACTCGGAGATGAGTGTGAATTTCATGCTCTTTATTCAGCTCATAGTAGCAATGAACAAAACTTTTCCCAAAAACGTCTAGCTATATATACATTATTTACACAATGGGCCCCACGTGATTGGCTAATTCCGGGCTGCTCCTGCAAGCCAATCAGGTTGCTGATTCAATTCATCCAGGAGCCTGATTGGCTGCTCCTGCAGGCCAATCAGGTTGCGGACTCACTTCCACCTAGAGCTGGATTGGGTGGCTCCTGCGGACCAATCAGACCGCTCCATTCTGGATCCTATTGTTCTAGGATTCAGCTCAATACATAACACACTCCTTGGTAGTCATGTGCAAAAATTTAAGCCCAATCTATATAAAGTGGTGCCTCGGGTTAAGAACTTAATTCATTCTGGAGGTCCATTCTTAACCTGAAACTGTTCTTAACCTGAGGTACCACTTTAGCTAATGGGGCCTCCCGCTGCCACATGATTTCTGTTCTCATCCTGAAGCAAAGTTCTGAACCTGAGGTACTATTTCTGGGTTAGCAGAGTCTGTAACCTGAAGTGTCTGCAACCCGGGGTACCACTGTATAATAATGGGCTACATTCAGGTGTTACCAACCAGAAGTTGCCAGTATGGAGACGCCTCCTGCGGCACCCAATAATGCTTGAAAGAAGCATTATTTTAAGCTCCATACATTCAGTTGCAGAAGGTGCTTGTTTACAGGATGAGAATAGTGCCCACAACAATTTATCTGATTTGCAGATGCCTCCATAATCCCACAAAGGTTGAAAACCCTTGCTGTGAAGCAGGGTTCCCTTCCCCAAACTTATCTCTCCAACTGTTTTGGGGCTACAATTCCCATCATCCTTGACCACTAGTCCTGCGAGCTAGGGATGATGGGAGTTGTAGTCCAAAAACAGCTGAAGACCCAAGTTTGGGAAACCCTGCTCTAAAGCAGAGTCTAGCCTGACATGAACGAGTGTTAGCGTCAAGAACTGCTGATCGTTGTCCCTGATGCAGTGAACTTCTCAACGGCAACATCTCAGTAAAGAGCCTTCTGGCTCTGAACTGACTCAGCCTGCTAGGCATTGGCTCCTCCTGGAGAGGAAGGAATGTAAGAAGACTTCCTGCTTTGCTTGAGCAAGAAGGCCAACCTGAACTGTGCTATGCCTCTGTGTTTCTTTTGGTCCTGCCTCTTCTTGCCCTGATTGCCCTTTTATCCTGACTCTGGTTCCCTTCCTGTTTCCATACTGGTGCCCATGGCTCAACCCGTAGACTAGGTGACCAACAGGCAGGGGCAAAACTAGACTTTATTTCACCTGGCTCAAAGAACCAGTTTGGCAAAAAACAGAGAACCCCACATTTGCTTACACACACACAAATGCACACACACGCACGCAGAGGCTGGGAGCCTTAATGGTACTCCTCAGGAGGCTTCCCCTGGGGCAAAACCCCCAGCTAGGCCCCCACCCCATAGCTATGGCACTGCCATCAGGCATGCACTCTTGCCCCTTTCCCTAGGCTTACTCATGCCATACTAAGCCATGCTTTAGCATGCCATCCAAAAAATGCAGCCGTTGGGTTTCTTCAATTGACTTGCAGGGCAGATCATAAAACTCTTATTATTGTGCTTGCGCTGCGGGGCAAGAGAGGTAATGCTGTTGCAACAAAACAAAGCAAAACAAAACACCAAAGCAGTTATGCTAAATAAAACTATTAATGTCTTCTGTTTTGAAAAGAATGGCTGTCAAAGTGCAGGGCATTTTATAGTGAAAGAGACTCTGTCTTGAGCAGTAATAAGGTGTTGTGAGTCACGCTGTCCTCCTAGGGTGGGACCTGATTAGAGTGCGGTGGAGCAGTCAGTAAGCTGCTCATTCCCTAAAACCTCCTTTAAAATTCAAGAGGGGGAGCCTTGCTTATTCTGTAGCAACAAAAAGAACAAACAGTGTTGTGGCGCGTTAAAGACCGCTAAGTTTATTGTGGCAGAAGCTGGTGTGGGCCAGAGCCATCTCTAATGACTGCATCAAGGGGAGCCTAAGTGCTTGGGATGTATACCGGTACCTTGAGTGCAGAGAGAAGAGCGCTGTTTCTATTTTGTTTTTGTCCGTCCCCCCAAAGTAAAAGGTCATAAAGGTCAAGCAATGCAAGAGATAGCTGTAGGTAACCTGGGTCACACCTGCCTCCAAGGTATGCTGCAGATAAAACTGGTTTACCCAGTCTGGTCGCAGGGAGTGGGGGAAAGGAGAGTTGAACAGAGTAATTTGTTTGGCAGGTGAGAGGAGAATGAATTGGTTCTTGATTTTTGCAGGGAGAGGACAGGCCTTGCTTTGGAGATAACAGTGACCGCCTCTATCTGCTTGCTTTTAAACCCCTATACCAGTGGTTTTCAACCAGGGTGCCTTGAACGATGGTCAGGGGCAGTGGCGTAGCATGGGTTGTCAGCACCCGGGGCAAGGCAAGTAATTTGTGCCCCCTAACCCGTGGATTTGCGCCCCCTAACCCTAACCCCCAGATGTTGTGCCCGGTGCGGCCGGGCCCCCCTGCACCCCCCACGCTACGCCACTGGTCAGGGGTGTTGTGGGCAACACTGGCCTCTGTCCCTCTTTCCTTCCCTCCCTCCTCTGATGCCCTCTTGTGTCTCTGCCTCCAAAAGGCTTGCACAGGTATTCGTTGCAGCAGCCCTAGCTACAAGCTCCCCAGGTGAGTGGTGCCTCTAGGGCTGGCAGGGGGGGCTTCCCAGGCCTCTGTAGGGCAGTGTGAGGAGGCACCTCTCCTTGGGGTGGGGGCAGGGCAGCTCAGAGACCAGGGGCGTCAGCAGTGGCTACCCGGAGGACTCCCAAGGAGAGGGAAGAGGAGAGGAGGCTGAGGGAACACTCCACAAAGGAGGGTGTTCGAAAAGGAGTGAGGGGCTGCTGGCTCTGTAGGCAAGGGGTGACATAACTGGGCTCCTGAGCCCCACAGGGGTGCTACAGAAAGAATGTAGTTGGTCGAGGGAGCCGTGGACCCAAAAAGGTTGAAAGCCTCTGACCTACACTATAGTAATTGCTCAAACTATGCTTAAGAGAGCCAGTGTGGTGTAGTAGTTAGAGTGTTGGACCAGGGAGACTAGGGTTCAAATCTACTTAGCCATGAAACTCCCTAGGTGACTGAAATATACTCAGAGTCGAGAGTGGATTTCATGCTCTTTATTCAGCTCATAGTAGTGAGGAATGGAAGTTCCCCCGAAATGTCTGCTTTATACATTATTTACATAATGGGCCCCACGTGATTGGCTAGTTCCAGGATTCTCCTGTAGGCGAATCAGGTTGCGGACTCACTTCCACCTGGAGTTGGATTGGGTGGCTCCTGCGGACCAATCAGACTGCTGCATTCTGGATCCTATTCAGCTCAGTACATAACAGTGACTTTGCTTTAGTCATTTCCTCTCAGCCTAACCTACCTCACAGAGGTGTTGTGGGAATTATATAAGGAGGGGGTGAACAGTGTACACCACCTTGAGCTCATTGGACGAAAATATATAAACGTAATAAATTACAAACTTTTGTAAATAGATGGTTTCAAAGACAATAGATGTTTCCAGTGTTGCATTATTGAAAGGAAAGGGTTGCTCCAAACTTTCCATAGTCTGGGAAAGGACAAGCACACAGAACAATAGATTATTCCCTAATGCTATTTAATTATGCTGTACCTAAGGATATATATCGGAAAGGAAAGAGGTTTAGAAAGCACTGCTCAACCCTGGAGGGTAAAAAGGTATTATACCAACTCAGAGAGCTGTTGACATGAAGCATTTGATAATAATAGATTTCATCATTTCCTTCCTTAAACAGTTCTTTAAGGTTGCTGTGCAGCCGAGAATCTTTGCAAAAGCAATGCAGAGTGGGTGGGGGAAGAGTATGGGCAATATTTGCTGTGTTTTACCATGAATCCCACTGAATGAATCCACAGGGTGGCCCAGTTCAGATGCCATGAGAAGACTATGCTTTGGCCCTTTGGAACATGCTGCGGACACAGGTCCTCCTTTCTCCCACTTTCTCAGCTTCTTCTCCCCTCTTCCTGGTTTCTCGTAACAATAGTAATAATAGTAATAATGATAATAATAATAATAATACCGCTTCAAACCATTTCCCCCAATTATGATTTGAAGGCAAGCTATGGTACAGTCTGTAGCAATACATGCCCAGTTTGGACACCAATGTAAACTATGATGACCGCAAATCAAAAAGGAGAATCAGTGTATGGGAGGAGAGAAGGGGAGAGAGCACATGACCTCTGCAGTTCATTTCTAACTACCGTATTTTTTCGCTCCATAAGGTGCACTGGACCATAAGGAGCACCTAGTTTTTAGAGGGGGAAATAAATAAATAAATAAATAAATAAATAAATAAATAAAAATTCTCCCAGAGCTTCTCCCAGAGCTTCTCGGGACTGCTGGGGGAAGCTGGCTGTCTTGGCTTTTGCCATAGCCACGCGCAGCCTCTCCCAGCTGGAGAGGTTGCACGTGGCTAAAGAAGAAGCCAAGACAGCGAGCGCGATGGATCCCGCTCGCTGTCTTGGCTCCTTTAGCTGCGCGCAGCCTCTATGGCAATTCCCCCACCTCCCGCAAAAGCCCACAGGAGCCGCGCACCCTTTAAGGAGCGTGCGGCTCCTGTGGGTTTTTCTACGCTGCGTCAGCCCCTTCTCCCTCCTGGGGAAAAGTCAGCAAGAGCTGCGCGGAGCTTGTGTGCGGCTCTTGGGGGCTTTTCCTGCCTGCCTCCCCCCTGCATTCGCTCCATAAGACGCACACACATTTCCCCTTACTTTTTAGGAGGGAAAAAGTGCGTCTTATGGAGCGAAAAATACGGTATGTTTTGACCATGACGTTGAAACTAAGCTTGAGAATCAGAACCTACCAGCACAGCAACACCATAAAGATATTTCTTTCAGGACAGCACCGCCATGCTGAGACCTATGGATAAAGGACGATATACAAAATTAATAAAGAATAATAAAAGTACACAGGCAAGCTGGTTGAGCTCCAGCCAGGGTCACACTGAGATTTTTATTCAACAGAACACACAATCAAGCCTGACTATCCAGAATCTGCTTTGCATGCCTGTGGTTAACTCACCAATAAGCAGAGGTTCATCCTGCACAAGTTCTGATCAGTTGCACCTCCAGCCTCTCAGAGGATTCAGTGAACGTTGTTTTGGTCATGCTTGACACTGCAATAAAACAGGAGGGAAGTACCTGTCAGGCTATGATACATGGCTGGTGGATGGGACTTGGCTTGGCAAACCACAAGTTACGCAAGTCTGGTTTAAGGCTGTGCACACGTTATTTGTTTAGTCCATTGCTAGTGTTTGCTCATGACATTAGCCACACTCCTTATGTATCCTGAAGTCCCAGGAGCTGAGAAGGTCAGCAATAAAACACCCAGTGTCAGTGAAGTTAACTCTTTATTCGAATAAACCAAAACAGCACAGGCCTAGTGATCACAGGTGGTCTTGCTCCAATGAGGTAGTTGCAAGGAACGAAGATCCCTGCCTTCCTACAGCTCCCAGTGTGGTGAGTGGTTAAGAGCCAGTGTGGTGTAGTGGTTAAGAGCGGTAGTCTCGTAATCTGGGGAACCGGGTTCGCGTCTCCACTCCTCCACATGCAGCTGCTGGGTGACCTTGGGCCTGTCACACTTCTTTGAAGTCTCTCAGCCCCACTCACCTCACAGAGTGTTTGTTGTGGGGGAAGAAGGGAAAGGAGAAGGTTAGCCGCTTTGAGACTCCTTAAAGGGAGTGAAAGGCGGGATATCAAATCCAAACTCCTCCTCCTCCTCTTCTTCTTCTTCTTCTTCTTCTTCTTCTTCTTCTTCTTCTTCTTCTTCTTCTTCTTCTTCTTCTTCTTCTTCTTCTTCCCTGTCTCCTTCCCCAGGTCCTTACCCATCAAGCTGAGGCTCTTTTGCCATGTCTCTCTTTGCTCCACCCTCTTCATTCCTCTTCTGGTTCTGCGAGACCAAGGGGAGGGGAGCTGGTCGCAGCAGAAGGGGATGACTCTCTGGCTTCTTCACCAGCCTCTTTCCACTGTGCCTCTTGCCTCCGCTCCTCTCTAAGCCTTGTTTTCAGTTTGTACCTTTCCAACCACATCCATCCCAACAGACCTTTCCAGACAACCCTACAATTCTCTTCTTTTCCTGCTGTCCCCATTGTCCCCAAATATTTGTTTTCTCCTTGTGGTGAATGCTGGCATCGCACTCCCAGGCACAGTGCGATCATACAAAGCTGTTCATGCTCAAGCATGTGCAGATGAGCAGTGCTCTTCCAGAACCACATCAGCAGAGATGTATGACAGGCAGTGGCAAGACAAGGGCGGGGTTAGGGCAATGAGCCCCATAATTTAACCAACGACAAATTTAAACCCTTCCTTTGTTAAACCACGTTACACCAGTCAGCAGCTGGCGTAGCCCCCAAGATGAAAATCAGTGTTGGAATAAACTTTTATCAGCTGCATACTGTATCATTAAAGGCTTGCCTACTTTGCAACAGTAGTAATTTTTTAATTCCAGAAAAAGCAGATGAGCTTGCATCACTGTCAAGCGAGCTCGGTCAGGGTATGGTGGTTCAGCGCGGAATCATTATCTTACCGCCTGTGGTTTTGTTTGACATTGCCGTGTAACCTGCTTTGTTTTTACCCAGCTTTTGCACAGGAAGTTCATTCAGTCACGTATGTATTTGCAGGTGCCTTCTGCTCATCCCCCAATGTATTTCCCATCAATTAAAAAAATGGGTGTGGCATGAGCAAGTTTTTATTCTGAAGGTTTGGCCCAGAGAATGAAATTTTGGAACTACTGGGTCAGAGCACACAACAATATGAAGCGGCCCCACCTTCCCACAGAAAAGTTGGGCGCAGAATAAGAGAGTTGTGAGAAAGCGCTGGCAGATCCACTGGCAGAAATTAGAATTCTTCTGAGGCAAGAGATTTAAGGCTCCCTGGGCTTCTCAAGAGTTAGCGATGGCATCAGAAATGCATACCACTGCTCAGCTCTGAATACAGTGGTACCTCAGGTTACAGACGCTTCAGGTTTCAGACGTTTCAGGTTACAGACTCCGCTAACTCAGAAATAGTACCTCAGGTTAAGAACTTTGCTTCAGGATGAGAACAGAAATTGCGCGGCGGTGGCGCGGCAGCAGCTGGAGGCCCCATTAGCTAAAGTGGTACGTCAGGTTAAGAACATTTTCAGGTTAAGAACGGACCTCCAGAATGAATTAAGTTCTTAACCTGAGGTACCACCGTACTGAGGTTTGTTCACCTGTAAGTTGTTGGTTCTGGGCCACTGGTTTCTGGTAGGCGACATCTTTGATACTGTGGCTATCTCATCTGGGGGAAACAAATATACGCAAACTGGAAATGCCAGTGTGAAACTTTTCCATTGCTTAGCTAGGGAGCTGTTTAAAAAACAAAAACAAAAAAAGAGCAGGAAAACACCGCCTCGATATGGCCAAATGGATCTGGTTAGCAAGCTGCCAAAAGTACAAGCTGTCTGGAGGCCATTCCGTCAGCACACAACAAATAATTTGGAATGCTGCCTTCACCGACATCCAGCTCAGCAGCCAGGAAGTGTGTGGGATCCTGTTTCACTATCAGACACCTAAGGGACTTCATAGCTCTGCTCTGGTACAAAGCAACTGGGGACAAAAAATACCTTAGCACCATCAACAAGAGCTTTTTCACACACCCACACCCTCTGGAGTCGATATTTTGCCTACGGAGTTTTACAAAGTTTCACTGGCAGACATTTCTTTTAAATTAGAATTTGTTTTATGGGTGATCTCAATTTACTGGTGTAATTTCGCTTTTACATTTAAAACAATCAGCCCATCAATATATAAACAACTAGCAGCCTTGTGCGTGGTGTTACTTAGGAATTGTAAGAAACCAAAAAATGGATGCAGATTTGAAATCAGTGGTTAAAATCACTGCAGTTTTGAAAGGTTCGGTCTGTCATCTTGATTCAAAATCCGTGCAGTCCACTATTTCTAAACGTAGACAGAAACCTGCTCTTTGATCTCAGGAACCATCATGCAAAATTTGGTTATGGTATTTTCAGAAAGATGTCCAAATGCATAGTAGGATGACTTTCCAAAATATATAGTGGTATAAGGAGTTCAATATGGTAGACATGCTTTCCCCACCAACTGCATTATCACAACAACCCTGTTCAGACTCTCTCTCTCTCTCAGCCTAACTGGCCCAAGGTCACCCAGTGAACTTCATGGCTCAGTGTGGTGCTGAACCTGGTTCTCCCTGCTATTACCTTCAGCTCCAACCACTTTAGCATAATAGTATACTTGGCTAATGCAATAATGTGCAGAATATGTATATTTTTGATAGATACACATGTGACTATTTCCCCCCTACGTGCTTCTGAAATTCAGCGAAACTTTTTTTAAAAACCCTACTTGTTACTGTTTGTTTTTTAATCCCAGTGGATTACATAACCAATGTCTTTTTTTAAAAATAGAGATGCATGCGTATTAACCTCAAGAGACAAGTAGTCAAATGGGGACAAAGTTACAAATAGACAGTGACTTTGCCAAGACCGAACTTCACACAGTGAAACTGAACCATCCCTAGACCTTATATGCGGAGATAAACTAGAGATTGCTTTGTTTGAAAAGGAGAAAAGTGGGAGGCAAAATTAAATTTCTCTGCAACTTTCTACAGTGTGAATTTAATGCACATTCAAGGTCCATTTTGGACATGGCACAAAGGCATAGTTTAGCATTGTGTCAGGGGTGGGGAACCTTAGGTCCAGGTGTCAAATGTGGCCCTCTAGGCATCTTTACTTGGCCCCTGAGATGATCCCCAGGTCACGCCCTCCTTAACTGCTTTTGCCCGACTGGAATGTATTTGAACTATAGTGATGGTTCTTGTATGCCTGGGAGAGTGTGTGTGTGTGTGTGTGTGTGTGTGTGTGTGTGTGTGAGAGAGAGAGAGAGAGAGAGAGAGAGAGAGAGAGAGATTTGTAGAAACTTCTAGCTTCTGCATAGCTGTAATGTAAGGTAAGTGTCCCACCATTGCTCCATTTTGCTTCTGGCCCTGCCCACCACCTTTCCAGACTGCTCTTTTCCTTTGGTGTGCAGCTCTACCTACCTAGAAGAACAGGAAGCCTTTCTGAAATGTATCCTTGAGAGGACATGCATTGTTGGAAAAGTCACTTAAATAACGCAGGCGACATCCAGAGAGAAAATAAATCCTGGTGCCAAAAGCTGAACAAAAAACACCCAGCATATAATCTGAGGAGAAAGAAACAGAGAGATTTTGTCTTTCTTACTTCAGGCCTTGTTCATAGCAGGGACACATTCAAGCAAATATACAGACAAAAACTCCTTCAGAACTACACAGCCAATCAGATCCCTTGCCTCTCTGGGGAGAGCATTCCACAATCGGGGAGCCACCACACAAAAGACACGTTCTCTTGTTGCCATCCTCCAAAACTTTCTGGGTTGTGGGGAGGGGGAAGGGGAGAGACATAGAGAAGTGTCTCAGATGACAAGCGCAGGGTCGGGGTCAGTTTGTATGAAGAGAGACGATCCCTGAGGTATTGAGGTCCATAGCCGTTTAGTAGTCATCAATTACCTTTGTCCTCCAGGAATTTGGTTAATTCTCTTTGAAAGCCATCCAAGTTGGTGTCCACCATGAAGGATATGTAGCACCCTGCTTGTGGTTAACGCTTAGCTGGAATGAAATATTCAACGCAGCAACAGAGAAATTAAAATAATAATTTATTTGTCAGACAAATAAATGAGAGGCACAGTGGTATATGGTTACCAAGCTCTGGCCTGCCTCCTGCCATTATGGCCAGCACTTATATTCCCTTAATCCAGCCCCCTTTGCTCCTCCTTGGGCTGCCTCTGTTCAATCAGCCTGGTTGGATTTCCTATTGGCTGATTGCTATAACTAATCACAAAAAGATACACCCATATCCTCCTGTCCTTATATGGAACACAAAGAGCTATATATAAATGACAAATAAGTAATAATATATCTTACATGGAATCTTAATTACCAGCTCACCTCTTGCCCTCCTTGCCCTATTGCCTTCTAAAACAAATGGTTAATCTTACATTTTTATCTTCAAGGATCTTGAGTTAATCATCATTGAAAGATCTCCTTCATTTGAGGGTCTTTTAAACAAATGCCTGACAACTATATATCAGAAGTGTTCGATGGCGTCTCCTGTCTGGCAAGGGGGGCTAGGCTCATTTGCCCCTCTGGTCTCCTATTGCAATATGACTCTATGAATCTAGCATTTCTTAAATCCTTTGCATAATTACATTTAAGCCAATATATTTAAGCTAATATATTTCATACATTATCATAGGTAGCCTTTTAAAAAAATAAAACCTTTGTAAAATAAAAAGGAAGGAACTCAGTAAAAAACAGCTTTTAAAGATTTCCCAAAAATGCTCTCATTCTTCCAGCCAGTTGCCTTTTTCACTGCTCTAATGAAAGGCCCATGGTATCATTTTACTATTTGCCCATTCCTAATTGTGTTTTCTCAGCCTTTTTTATGTTCTGTAACATGCAGGATCAGTGTCCTTGCTCTCAGTCTGTAATTTCCTCTTTTTTTTAACGACTTTGAGAATTGTTTTTCCTGCTATAAATCAGGGGGGGGGGCCCTTGTTCAGGAGGAAAACATTGCCAAGGTTCCTCTGCCTGGCATGAAACATTTGAAAATCTAAGCCCATTTAATTTAGGAACCTGATCAAGATATAAGCCAATATAAGTCTTGATTAAAAATGCAGTCTATATTCAGATGCCACAGATAAGCCTATAAATAAGTCAGGATGGCTATGATCTACCTGCACGGTTGAAAGCAGTATGCCTGTAAAAAACAGTTTCTGGGAATTACAAGACTCAGCTCCTGAACCCGTTGGGCCTTTGGCCTGAGGCAGCAGGTCTTCTGTTCTTCCTAGTCTATGTTTCTAAGCTGTTCCACATAAGAATGATTTTTTCCTTCCAAGTGCTGGGTTTCCTCACCTGCGTACGTCTTGGCTTCTTCAGGTCTCTCCGTTAAAAGACAAAAATAGCGAGAAACGCACACTCTCAATTTCAAGCCACGGTTACCATTCAGCTGTTTCTTTTGTGTTTTACATTTTGTCACGTCATTCTGATTTGTGAGCCTACAGCCTGGCAGTTATACAAATTCCATCCAGGAAACTTCTCTGTTTAAGTGACGGGAGAGGAGAACGGATGTACCACCGAGCGCCAACACTTCAAATAAGCCAACAGGCCCTCCGTGATCCTGGAACCTGATATACGAAAGCCTCACAATTCAACCGCTTAAGTGTTTTGATTCCATTTTAAAAATATCTCTGGGCTGGATGCGTTGTTTTCCCCCCCTGGGGTCGCCTGAAGAAAGGAACCATTCCATTTTTAGCCAAGGTGCATGTTCTCCTAACAAGAAAAGCAGAACTGTAGAGATTGTGTAACATTTGTTCGAATGGGGTTGCCTGGCAACCAGCAGGAACTGCGCTGGAGAATGAGACAGGCCTCAGATAAAGGAAAGCCTCTTAGGGGTGGGGGAGAGAAAGAGAACCCTGGCCACAAAATGCATTCCTCATGCCCATGTAGGAAACTTTCTGCCTGCTCTATAGTCTCTCATTGCGGTGGGCAGGAGCTGTGCTTCCTGCTGAAGCTGCCTGCTTATCAGAGTGTCATTTCCAGCATTTTACCAATGAAAATAGGGACGTGCCATTCCATAATGATAATTTTACTATTTATACCCCTCCACATCTTACTGGGTTGCCCTAGTCACTCTGGGCAGCTTCCAACATATATAAAAGCATAATAAAATATTAAACATTTTAAAAAAACCTTCCCTATACATCTGATTCCCTTCAGATGGTTCCCAGGTTGGATAACTCCAACATTTCTCCATTGAAAATAGGGACATGCTAAGGAAAAGTGGGACTTTCTGGGATCAAATCAGAAACCGGGATGGCTTCCCCAAATTTGAGACGTCCCTGGAAAATATGGACACTTGGAGGGTCTTGGAATGTAGTAATTATAATTTAATTAGGGGAAAGGTTTTGGGGTGGAGAGAGTCCAAGCTTCCTATGATTTTGTTGGAGTTTCAACCATGGAGGCTTCTTTTGAATGCATAGAAAATGAATTAGAAAGTTGTGAAACTCTGGCTTAAGCAAATTGGATCTTCAGCCAGACCTGCTAAGCAGATTGGGAAGAGAGCAGCAGAGTGCCTGAATAGCACCTCAGATTCTATCCCTGGTATCTCCAGTTAAAAGGATAAAGTCGTGGGGTCAATGCTACAATCCTGGCTTAGATGGACAAAATAGTTTGATCTGGTGTGAGGCAGCACCCTGTCCTCAGAGATCAAGCAAGTTCTAAACTCTAAAAATGAAGTTTACTTTAACCGCGACACCACTCACCTTCTTAGAAAACATAGCTTTCAAAATAATGTATGTGGGTTTACATACTCCTTAAGAAACAGTCCTTTGCTTCAGATAATTTAAGCTACAGGCCAACAGCAAATGTCCCATTCTTGGGGAAGGTATTCAAGTGAATGGTTGTCAACTAGATCTTGGGTCTGCTGGATGAAACCAAGATCTGATTAGGTTCAGGCTTGGTTTTGGCACAGATATCACCTTGTCTGTAGGAGTGAAAATAAAGGATGTAATGCTTATCTGAACACTTGCATATCACAAGTTCTTTAGGATGACCTATAGACACAGGGGAAGTGTGACATTGCAGGTTCTCCTTGATCGCTCAGCTAATGTAGGCACCATTATGGTATTTTTTCTGGGACAGCTGTTGGAGCTAGGGTGGAGGGCAGCACTTTGTGGTTCTGCTGCTACTTGAATACTGGTCTCAAAAGGTTGCTTAGTCCCATGGACCCTCTAAATTTGGGGTTCCACGTGGCTCTGTCTTATTCTCCATGAAAATAAACATGAAGCCACGGAGTGGGATCATCCTGTTCTGCCCCTTAGCATATCAGGGAGCTAAGGGCAACCTTTCAACAGTATGCCAAAGATACCCATCTCTATTTCACTGTAGCATCTGGATCAGAAGAGGCTATGCATGCCCTGGACCAGTGCCGAGACTCAGTGGTGGACTGGATGAGGGCCAAGAAGCAGACTCCAAACACTGGCAAGATCAAGATCATCATCATCATCAACAACATGGCAAGATCAAGATCATCATCATCATCATATTATTATTATTATTTATACCCTGTCCATCTGGCTGGGCTTTCCCAGCCATTCTGGGCAGCTTCCAACAAAACATTAAAATACAATAAATCATCAGATATTAAAAGCTTCCCTAAATAGGGCTGCCTTCAGATGTCTTCTAAAAGTTGGGTAATTGTTAATTTATTTGACATCTGATGGGAGGGTGTTCCACAGGGCGGGTGCCACTACCGAGAAGGCCCTCTGCCTGGTTCCCTGTAACCAATCACAATGCTCTTGTAGATACTATCTGTACAAGGCAGGACTCAGGCCTTTAGTGTGGAAACAGCCCCTCTTTGGAACTTCCTCCCTTCATATATCAGATATATTGTCTTTTTAGACTGATGAATGTCTTCGTTTTCCAACAAGGCTTTTAATTAGAGATCTTTATCCCAGTTTGTACTGGATTTGAAACTGTGTTTATTTATGGAATGTTTCAGTTTTGTCGCTGAAGTCATTTTTCATATTGCCGTTTTATTGTTAACCGCTTTGAGATCTTTCATAGGAAGTGATTCATAAATGGAACTGAATAAATGATATTTTTTCCACTGTTGATACGGCATCGGTGCCATTAATTCCAGTCAGGTGTTCTTTTGTTTCACATATCTAAGCACTACAGCAGTTATTTGAATATAAACCCCCGTGATGTGCTTCGTTCCTGCGGTGATATTGTGAGGAAAAACTTGACTTTAGTATTGTGTCCTCAAGCTTTGCCAATGAAACAATTAGCATTTGGTGCAGTGTGTATTATTCCCCAGTCTCTATTCTTTCCAAGGTTTAGGAGTTTAATCTCCTAAACTTGTACAATTAAAAAAGGTGCTGAAAACCACACTTCTACCTAAATAACAGGGCTTAAATCACTGTTGATGACACTTCACTTGAGGGGGGAAAATAGGGCATGATGAACTCACCTACTTTTCCGCTGCCTCATTGTGAAAGAAGGCTTGCTTCCAGGTAAACACAGATAGGACCTGGCTGCAAAGCCCGAAACTATAAAAAGCACCTTGCAGCGAAACTGGATTATGAGAAGTTCCAGAGAAGTGTCTGCATTAAGTGTGCCACAGCAAATACAAGAAGCCCACAGCACCTGGAAAGGCTCTAATAAGCTGCAGCATAAACTTTCATTTGGTAGACCCTATTTCATCAAATACACGAAGTCATGTCTTAAGTGGGTAGGTATATATACTCCAGAGAAGAAAAACAAACTCAAAAAGGTCTAGCGATGCAAAGCAGGAATAGGTGTGTCACGGTACTAGGCAGTGTGCCAGTGAATCGAGGCTCTGATCACAGGATATTGTAAACAAACACTCTAAAGGCGGGCAAATTACTTTCTGCGGTGATCCAGCCATTTGCAGGATTTGCTGAGATCAAGCTCCACTTTGCTAAATAATCCTTTGCATTGCTTGACCCTTTGGACTCCCTTTGCCCAAATAATAATCTCCCCCTTTGTTACTCAGGTGCCTGCTCTGGCTGGGATCCCAGAGCAAGAGCTCTGAGTGTATGCTAATGCTCAACTCGGCATTTGATCTGTTTGCTAGGTGCTGCCTTCCAGCACAAGCATGCGCCTCCATTTGGCCATGAAATTTTCAGCTCTGGCTGGTTCAACCAACTACAGCCACTCTTGTACTCCATGCTCTGGGAACTTCCAGACTGGATGATTGCAACATGCTCTATGCAGAGCTGTCCTTGAAGACAACTCAAAAACATCAATTGGTTTAAAATGCAGTGGCCAGATTATTGGCTGGGTTCCATTTAGAGCTCACATAACCTGTCTGAAAACAGGTTCAGGGTGCTCATGTTAGTGTTTAAAGCCCTAGATCGCTCAGCTTTGACTCAGGCTCCAAATAGCTGAAATGCTGCCTCCTTCCTTACAGACATCCTTGGGTGTTAAGACCGGCAGAAGGGGCCCTCTTGGTTGTTCTACTGCCCTCAGAAGTGGAGGGTGTGGCGGCCTGGAAAAACGCCTTCTCTGTGGCAGCCCCAAACTTGCAGAATTTCTTCCCCCAGAGGTGTGTCTGGCACCTTCACAAAAACATTTCATTGAATGCTGAAGACATACTTCTTTAGCCTGGGATTTGACACACCGGCTCCCTTGGCCAGTAAAGCGAGATGAGCGCTGCAACCCCAGAGTTGTCCGCGACTGGACCTAACAGTCAGGGGTCCCTTTACCTTTTATATGAGTGTAAGACACCAGAGATTTGTGCGAGTGCAAGTTGTTTTAAACGGATTTTAACATTGTGTCTTAGCTGTTGTAACCTGTCTTGGGACCTAAGGGTGACAGGCAGGTTACTGATATTAATAGCAGCCCTGACAAAAATAAAGTCGTCCTCAATTAGTATTGTCCCTACCAGTCAGTAGATGTTTGTATCACTTAAGGATGGATTCACACTCAAGGCCTCTTCTAGTCTCGGCCATTTGATTTGTGTCTCAGCTCTCAGGTGCCTTCTCCTCTCAAAAGCCCAAGTTATTTTAAGTGCTTGTCTATGGAGGACCATGCTGTTCAGCTTTCCTGGGAACTCTCTCCTAAGACAGAAAGCTCCAAATGTCACTAGTTTCCCTCCCCTACCTGTTCCCTTGCCTCCTACCTGTTTTTCCCCTCGTACTATCCAGAGATGCTTGAGAGAATATGAAGGCATGCATTGTCCCCTTAAATCAATTTTCTATTCTAGGAACTGTACTTGGAAGGTTCTGAAAAGAACCATTCAGTGATTAAGATTACCTACAAAGGCATACTTACCTTTGGCCACTCACAACTGACATTTTCCTGGATAAACCAGACTGATTTTCAGTGCGTGCAGTCTATGGGTTGTGTTCTGCCACTATAATAGCCTTGGTATCCAGTCTTAGTCCTTGACCCCTTGGTCACAGTGAAGGTTTCTCCTTCTATTATCCTTGGAACAGGAGTTTCAATCCTTCTGTTTTTGTCATTTCTTCCCTTGGGTGGTTCAATTCCCTACCATTTACATTTGAACTTTTCCTGGAATACGTAGGCCTCATTTATTACAGCCTGGGAGATTCCTCCCACCAGTTCCCATTCCCTATACAGTAACAGTAATACCGTATTTTTCGTGCTATAGGGAATACCGGCCCATAGGGGGCACCTGGTTTTTTGGGGGGTGGGGGAATAAAGGGAAAAAAAAAATTCCCCCCAGGCGCAGGAAATAAATTTTTTTTTTCCTGACCCCAGCCCCCAGAACAGGCTGCTATCCGCAAGCCTTGGGAGCCCTGCAGGAAGTTCCGCCGGGCTCCCAAGGCTTGCGGAGATGAAGGCTGCTATCCGCAAGCCTAGGGAGCCCGGGGGGAACTCCTGCCGGTCTCCCCAGGCTTGCGGATATCTGCCCGAAGCCTGGAGAGCGAGAGGGGTCAGTGCGCACCAACCCCTATCACTCTCCAGGCTTCAGCGAAAGCATGCATTCGCCCCATAGGACGCACACACATTTCCCCTTCATTTTTGGAGGGGGAAAAGTGCATCCTATAGGGCGAAAAATACGGTATTCCTTAGAATACCTAGATTTGTCCCTATCATAGAAACTAGTAGAGTAGAAGATGCTAGGTCCAGGGAGGGTGGAGCATTGAAGGCTGTGCACACATTTTACTTGAACTAACCATTGTAATCTCTGCAACTATGTCGCTCTAGCAATTGAACTACACAACTATTTCAGTCTTTGACCCCAATTTGGACATCTGTAACAAATGAATTTCTCTTGCATCTAACTGGGACTCAGGGGTTTTTGCTAATTCATCCTAGTAACTTTCTTACGGGACATGACTCTGAGCTCAGGTTCCTGAAGTTATTTTTGAGATGTCCACTCCATGTATTTTGTAAATATCTTAGAGGCTGCTGTTGTGCAACCAAGCAATCTATAAATTTTGTTAAAAGAAAATAAAAACAGAGGGTTGAGAAAAGAAGTGAGTCTTTCGCATGTCAGGGTGTTAGGCTTTCTGCCTCACTTCTCTGAACTACGGTGACAATAATGCTCTCACTTAGGAATTCCTTCAAATGACGCTTCAAGGCATGGGTGAAGTATTTCCCCCAGTACTGTATTAAATGTTTTTCCCTCCTCCCATTCATATGAACTCCATTAGAAAAGAAGGAAAAAGTAGCCACGGGTGTTAAGAAACTTTGCATTCATATAAAACAAGTCACATTTACACTGTTGCAAAAATGGAAGAATGAGCAGCACAAAATATATTTATTTCAATGGGAGTCAGAGGCTCAGCTAAATATCTAATTTTACCATTAAAGGCAGGGCGCTAATGTTGTACTTGAAACCTCCTTCCATTGAAAGCAGTATGCCAGACATGGCAAAACATATTTCCAACAAAGAAATACAAAGGATTTGAGAAAAAGGTTGTTAGAAACATTACAATTAAAAACACACACTACAGTTTATATTTTAAAATCTATCTGTTCCTATACATTAACTGAGCAGATATCCCCCCTTAGTTGGTGTATTAACTAATTAAATGCAATAAATGGATAACAGATTTTATAATTTTTTTAAAAAAATGAATCAGGAAGTTAATTTTATTAAGGTCCAAAGACAACAGTGTCTTTCATTGGGTGGTACAAATCCACTCACAGTAATATCAAGTATGCTACAACTTTACAGAAAGTCTAGAAGAATGCTACTCGTCAGTTTTTCTGCAATTTTCGCTCAAAGTATGTGCAAATCTTCCTCATGGGAACCAAAGTAGCTACGCCCTGTGAGGGGAAAAGAAATACAGAGTTATTTATCAGGTCAGACACACTTATACACATTGGATATGTATTTTCTTTTTGAAAATGTTATCCTCTCTAGAGACATTCTAGTTCAGAAATTCAAATCCTAATAATGAACTTCCTCAGGATCCTCATGTAGCCAAAACAACACCATTAATGCTGAGGTGCCAGCAGTCTCTGGGGAACCCCAAGGTTTGCAAAAGTACCAAAAGGGACCTTATTTTAGAATACTTTTGTCGCATTCCTCTCCCCACCACAAAGTTCTCCAACTGGCACAATATGGTTGTCCCCCCACTGCAGACAACATAGTTGTGCATGGATGTGAACCTAGATGCTATCAAGCATCATGTCAAGTCTTACACCTTACTGGCTCTTGAGAAGACAACAAACCGCAGAATGCAAGCCTTGCAGTCCATAAGTATCAAATTGATGCTGCTGACCAAGGGCAGAACTCCCTTCTTCTCTCAAGGAAAGGGCAGCCCTGAGTTACCCACTCATCATCTGAGTGAGGTAGTGTTATTCTCACTGCAACTCTCAGAGTGCAGGATCTGCACTATGAAGTACCACTGCCTTCCAGAAAACATAATCAGAGAAATTAAGCAAGGTGAAGCAAGAGAGCCCCAATTCTGTCCTGGTCTCCAAAATGGCAAATACGTTTCCCATAACCCCAAAGCAAAGTGTCCTTCCTATCACGGAATGGAATGCAGCAGTCCTGTTATAAATGTTTCCATCCCCATTACACAGCTAAGCTCCACTTCCTTGTATCTATTGCTGCAGCTTTGCCTGCTGTGACAGAGCAGGAAAAGAAACTCAGATAACAATGGATGATTTGCTTCCCGGTGCTGTTTCCCGCTGTCAGCAACAACCCTCATCAAAGCCTTTAAAATGGGATTGAAGGGAAGGCAGAAAACACTTAAAAATGCTCAAGCCACTCTGAGCAATAGAAAAAGGGTGGGGTAAACATTCACATAAATGGGCTGCCCTACTTCATCTGTGCCTGGTATGTCCTAGTAAAAGGTAAAGGGATCCCTGACTATTAGGTACAGTCGTGACCTACTCTGGGGTTGTGGCGCTCATCTCGCTTTATTGGCCGAGGGAGCCGGCGTACAGCTTCCAGGTCGTGTGGCCAGCATGACTAAGCCGGTTCTGGCGAACCAGAGCAGCGCCAAAATTTTTTGAAAGGGGGAAACCTCCAAAAATAGCATAAATTAAACATTGGGAGTGGCATGTAACAAGTGGAGTATCTGAGGGACTGCAGGGTCTCCTCAGGCACCACACACTGGAACCCCCAGAAATAAACTCAAACATCAAAGATGCGGTAGCCACGTTTAATGTACTTACAGGCCCTGGTGACACAATTCCTGTCCCAGATTCCTGTCGCCTCGTGCTCAGATTCCGCAATGGCTGGGAGCTGCAGCCAGACCCATTTGGACAAGTAGGCTTGTTATTCCGTAGCTTGTCCCCTAAAGCAGACAGCCAGTTTCTTTTGTCTGGAGAACCGTTCTCCTTGTCAGCCATTTTCCCACAAGGGGCCTTGAGAGGAAGTGAAAGGTTTGAGAAGATTGCAGGGGAACAAGGATTTCCAGGTGGGGAAGGCCCTTCCAGGCTTTCAGTGGCCTGAGCTTGACCACTGAGGGTCAGGCAGCCTTCCCCTTCTAAGTCTGTTTCCAAAGTGTCCTGCTGCGGCCTGGATTTTTTAGGCACCGGGTGAAGATCAGTCACGCAGTTGCAGGTTCTTAGGCACTTGGTAGGTCCTTCCTTGCTGGAGTCTAGCCTCCTCTTGGCTCGCACCTCAAACCTCAGACGTGGTGATTCAGAAGTGGCGAGGACCTGAGAAATCTCTGCCATGGCTTTCACATGGGAAGATACATTTGGAGTCTTGGTAACCCACTGCCGTATGGACATAACTGAAGCAGGAGCTGGTTTGGGCACTGTATCTGTAGCGGTTTCCTTCTGCCTTGTTGGAATGTAGGCCGATGTGGCTGGAGGTTTGACCGATGACGATGTTGCTGTGCTGGAGGGAAGAGGAAGATCTCCAGTGTAAGCTGGAGCGCACGCTGCAGGCTGCGGCGAAGAAATAGGGGGGCTGCCCGTCAGAGAGGCTTTAGCAGGAGTTCCCTGGCTGCTGCTTTGAGTTCCTGAAGGTAAAACACAAAGCCCAGATGAGGACAAAGAATTCCAAGTGTGAAGAAAGCAAGGGCACAATCAGGACATACTAGCATTCCACATAGTCAAAGGGTCTCTCATTGCAAACTTCTGAGGATTGCAGCCTAAAATTATGGATGTGCGTGCAAGTAAAACAAACACTGAAGCAAGACTCATCTTCTTGAAGGATTCAAATACTTGTACGGCGCCCTGCCTCCCAGCTTATAGCTCTGAAGTGAGAGGGAAGAAGAGCTTGCTCTATATTGCAGTCAGTTTAATAGTCTCTGCACAGCTGCAGCTTTTGCCAATCACTAGCTGGTGCAAGTTTTATTCAAATAAAATAGTACCTGGTTAAGGCAACAGTGAATCGGAGTGCAAATAACTATTGTGTGCACATAGCACATGTTTGGTGTTCGAAAAGCCAAAGTATGTAGGAAGCCTGCTTATATCTGCATGATCCTTGCACTTCCTTTTCCATTCCTGAGCTGAATAAAGAATAAGGTATCACATTTTTTTCCTAACAAGAGCCAACTTTTTGACTGTAAATATCCAGCACGGACATCACTTGCAGTTTTCAAGCTGGGAGATTTAACAACTACTTCTGTATCAATAGGAAGTTGTTTTTTTAAAAGTAGGTTTCCTAAGAGGACAATGACGTATGCATGTGTACACGAGATACACACAGCACGAAAGAACTGGCACATACCCTCCTATTGTTCTGCAAGTTTCCTGCGAGTGAATTCTATGTTGGCAAAACAATCCCTTTCTTCCATTTCTCTGGGTTGAAAGAAGCCATTTGTGAAGGTGAAAAGCAGTATCTGGGATACCCTCTCTTGTGGGTCTGGCATAGGGGTTCTTACATACCTTTTGGGTTTGTTAGGGGTTTTTTTTAAGACAAACTCATGGGATTTGGGATAGAATTGAAAAACTTCTGGTCCCCAAGATCAAGATATTAGGTCTGGTGCCAATAACTTGCTACACAGCTGCAGACCCATACAAAATTGCTTTAGTACATCAATTGGACCTTCACAAATTGTAGTGGTTATTAATAGTTTGAAGTTCTAGCTCATTTACTTGTAAAACTAAGCTGAACAGAAAGGCAAGGACTGCAAAGCTTCTCGATTCAGACAGAAACAGCAGCAACTGCAATTGTTCAAGGCAAATCCCTACAAGCTCCCTGCTCTTTTGCACAAGCCACACTTCCAATTTGCTATTCAGAACCTAGGGCATGCTAATGTCCTCTTTTATCCTCTCCACTAATGCCCCCTTTTCCTGCAAATAACATGTAAGGAAGAAGAACACTGTCCTGAATAATTTGCCACACTATTTCTATTTGCTCTGAATGGACTGTAGGGCAGGAAAAGTCAAGTCATAATTTAGTGGCCTGGACTGAATGCATATCCTTCCTGTTACCTCCACAGAGTAGGGATCTGTCTTGCACTCACCCTGTTAAGTGCCAAGCACACTGACAACAGTACAATAAATAGCGTAAACCTGCCTGGTAATTCTGTTCACAGTAGGATTTCTGGATTTGAGATTACAGTTTAGCAACTATGATTGTATCTGCCACTGGAGTCCCATGGATAGGCAGGATACAACCCAAGGAGGTGCTTAGGGCTGTGGACAAAGCCCAGGAGTACTGATTTTACTCAGGAAACTTTTGGGGTGGGGATGGAGGTTGTATAAACCTTAGCTCTGAACCACTAGTTCAGCACTACATAACTAGAATTCCTC
The DNA here is from genome assembly GCF_964234715.1 of Podarcis melisellensis. Classification (NCBI taxonomy): domain Eukaryota; kingdom Metazoa; phylum Chordata; class Lepidosauria; order Squamata; family Lacertidae; genus Podarcis; species Podarcis melisellensis. Next base: position 25,471,693 of record NC_138530.1, on the reverse strand, counting down.
TTAATCCAAATATTTGTATGCCCTACCCAGAGGATTTAGATAAAGATGGTTTTATTATTATTTATACAAGCCAGGTTGAACCAGGAAACTCCATTTGTTTACATTCCTTGTGCTGCATTGTCCTAGAACAGTAATAGACACATGCACACCCCTTCCCAAACATAGCTTGGCCAGGTAAATAAGCTTTAAAGATAAGTGTAAACATACAGCTGCTGCCATGATTGCATCTCACAGCTTCCCAGAATTTGATGGCTTCCAGATGTTGGACTCAAATTCCCATCAATCCCAGCCAGCATGGCCAACGATTAGGACAATGTGAGTTCAGCAACATCTGGAGGGCCACAGGGTCCCCACCACTGCTGTGAAGAACAGCACTGCCATGAAGAATAGGAGCTCTTTAACTTTTAACCATTTCATTAGTCTTGTAATGCGGTGGTTCCCAATTAGCTAAGTACTACAGACTCCCTGTTTTTTCAAAAGCCAAGCCATTGACCCCCTACTTTTGAAAAAGTTGATATCTCTTGGTAGTTTTTGTTATGTGAATTGTGCTACCATACCCTCCAACATGTTCCAGCACAAAACCGGGCTGTACTCCTGCATGAGTCATGTGACCCACACAAGAGCATAGTACCCCAAAATGAGATGTCCCGGACAGCTGGTGGTTATGTGCTACAGAACCCCTGGGAGGATTACACAGATCCCCAATTGGGAACCACTGCTGTAAGACATTTGCTCCCAGCAGGGCATCTTTCCCACAATTCAGCAATGCATGCATGCTTATTTATTTATTTAACTTTACTTTTTCATTGAACAAAAACCAAACACTACTTTTCCTTCAGAGCGGGTACCTCTTTCAGGATTTTTATTTATTTATGAGTTGCTAAGAGGACTCTAGCCAGCTTCTTCTGTTTCCTGTCTGTAGATATCATCAATCTTTTTAGCAACTGGGAAAACTACTCCAAAAGCTTTTATTTTTATGTGGTGGAATAGAGGGGAAGAGCTCTCCCTGCCCTCTAGGTAGGAATACAACACAAAAGCAGCCCAGCTGGATTAGACAAAATGTCCACCTAGCCTGGCATTGTTTTGCTCAGATATAGGTCCAAAGAAGACTTCACAGGGCATGAGCATGAGGGTTCCACACACCCCCATCCCTATTTATGTTCCCAGCATCTGACATTCCGAGGTATATTGCTTCCAGACATCAGGCTCCATTAAGGCTTATGGTTAATAGCCATGGCCAAAGCTCCTCCATGTATTACTCCAGCCCATTTTAAAGTCCTCTAATCTAGTGGTCATTATGTTTTGAGGCAGTGAATTACATCACGGTAATCATGCATTTCTAGTCTCCTGAGCCTAGAGCCCATCAATTTCATTAGCTGATCTTGGAGATCTCATTTTATGGAGGCAGAAACTTTTCTCCTTATTGACTCATTCCATTCCTCATTATGCACATGCAGCTTCCAGGTTGCCTCCGCCACTCCAAACGCTACCCTTTCCTCAAAGAAAAGGTGCCTCATCCCTTTGGCAATCTGGGCTGCCCCTTTTTCAGTGATATCCACAGAGCGAGCATGCATGTGATAGGTGCACTTCACTCTACAGTATGCAGTTGAATTTCTGGTATTTTTGTTTATTGACATCTATTATACAATTCTTATGGAATTAGGGTGTGTGGCTATCTTAGCCACAAGATGGTTGCTAAGTCACTCCTTGGGATGAAAAGCTCTCTAACTACATATTGGGAACAGAGAAAGAATGATCCGAACACCATGAAGAGATCAGCAGCATAGGATGCTGCAACTAGATCTGAACTGAAGGAAGGAGAATGTCTTGGCACATCTCAAGAGACCTGAACTTTTGCTTTTGTTTCAGTTTACTGACTTTACTTTCTTTGCTTAAAATAGACTGTGTGTGAATGGACTGTATGCTTGTACCTGTAATTGTATGGTTGCAAATGAGGCTATGGAGAACATATTATGAGAGAGGCTTTATGCCTCAAGCAGAAAGACAGCCTGTTTCCCTATTACTGTGAAATCCCAGGGCAGGGAGCATGATCCAGAGAGTATTGTTGTTTTAAACTGTACCATAGGATCAGTCTATCACCAATAATAAATGTTGTGCTAGCAAGTGGTCTATGCCATTGTCTTATGCCTTAGCGCGTAGGTGTGAATAGTGTGATTCAATCACAATCCACTGAAACAGTTTTACCATGTTGGTGGTTCTTTTTCTTCTTTGTTATTGAGTTGTGGGAAGAAAAGGATAGGGGGAAGAGTGTTTCCATGGGTATGCTTCAGCAATTGTGAAGTGACAGATTACTGAATTTTCCACATGATCACAAAACAATAAAACTGTATTTTTTGGAAGAAGATTAAATAATCCAGAACCAATTGTTTGTGGGATAACATACTTAATTAAACATCTATAATTAAAACATGAAGGGGTTAAAACCATAAGACTAAGCTGTCGTGTAATGTTTAGCTTGCCTTGGGAGGGCCTAGTCAGGCATGGCCAAATTTGGCTCTCCAGCTATTTTGGGACTTCAGTTCCCATCTTCCCTGACCACTGGCCCTGTTAGCTAGGTGGGAAGGAAGGCTGCCTGATTATGACTGGTGAGCTTCAGTAATTGTCTCAAGTGGGCCCTGGGAGCACAATGTCTGAGAACCTCTGGACTATGCAATACAACCAATTGTAAATTTTCTTTATTTGCATAATTCACAGAAAATCCTTAAAAGATAAATAAGAAAAATTATCCTTGATTTCAGGGCCAACATAATCAGCTTCAGGTGACCAGCTTACTGCATTAACTTGCAGAGCTGTTTGAATGCTTCCACTTCTTACAAATGTGTGGCAAGATTGGGTTTTACCATGCCTTCAAATGCTGTTTTAAGCTGGTAATCACCGAGCGACCATTTTGCCACATGTCTGCAATGCTTTTTGACATTCAACCTGTTACCTTGCATACACACATTCAGATTCTGTGGCAGCTGTATCCTCTCAGCTGCACATCAAACTGATAACCTGAATTAGTCTTATGTACTTTTAATTACTAGTCTTCCATGAGCTATGCAGAGGGGTGGGAAAAAATCATCTTCCGGCTACACAGGTATTTCACACACTGACAAGACATCAGTTTCATATAGCTGTTGCGAAAACTGTTCTCGAACCTAATTTCTGCCATGCCTCTGCTTTATTAAAGAAATTGCCCCCAAGCTACGAATCTACTGTCAGCGTCTCAGAAGTTCTTACCTGTTCCACTTTGTTCTCCCACTTTCTTCTGGCAGGCCCAACCCACCAAGCTGCTTTTGTCTAGACAGTTCTCTTCTTCGGTTCCTCGCTTTAAGCGCCAAATCTTGATGGTGTTGTCGTCTGAACATGTGGAAATCTGCAAAAGAGCACAGGGAGCCGGTTGAGAAATGCCGCACTTCGCTAACAAGTGAAGATGTTGACTTTCTAACAAACAGTGGAAGAGTGGCGAGTTTTGGGGATGGTAAATGTGTCAAAGAAGGGACTTGCAGCTATCCTGCTACATTGAGAACCTCAGGCTCTCTCTTTATTAGCTGAAATTTAAAGGATGTAATGCTATCTCATTTCAGATTAGAGCCTGGTAGAATTATGAGTCAGTAGTATTTTTTTTTACCACCTCTCTTATTAAGCTTAAATCAATAGATTTCTATACCACCTCTTAAATAAATTTCAGAGCTGTTATGGAATTAAAATATAATAAAACATAGCAAGAGGAAAAAAAAGGTATGAAATGGGCCTTTAGGCTATAACATCTGGTTCCAATAATTGCCAAATATGTCTCTATGCTACCAAGATGAGATACTGGCTGTAGTTTTTGCATTTTCTGCTGCTGCTTTTTATAGATTGTTTTATGTTGTTGTTTCATTCTGTAAATCCATAAAAAATATTTTATTGTTTTAACAGTGGTGTTGTTAGCTGTCTTTGACAATCTATTGGAATGGTGAGATATTCAGTTTCAAAACATGTAACTTTGTAAATGATGAAATATTAAAAACCTTATTGGGGAAAGAATTCCACAAAGAGGACTAGCTCTTCAGTTGACAGGATTTTTTAATCCACTCTTTAGCTTACAAATCAAACACACACACAAAACAAACAAAGGAGATAGCCCCTGTCTTTAGGCTTACAATCTTGACAAGACACATCACAAGAGGAAAAGGGATTGGGAGAAATGAAGAACTAAGCAAACACATGTTCCACGTACAAGAACATGTGAGAATAAAAAAAGGGTTTGCCTGGTGCAAAGATAACCTTGCCAGACAAAGCCTTAAAAATAAATAAAATTATTGTTATTAAAAAGTTTCTTAGTTTACAAAAGTATGTGCATTGTCTCTTTTTTCAAGTTGTGTTTTCTACAGATCAATTACATTTGTTGTGAGACATTAGTGTTGTATATAGTAGAAGGCTGGGGAAGAAAAGATGGGGTTGGGGTGGTAAAACTTATATTCTTTTACTTAGTGCATGTGTGAAATTTTATGTCAGAGTCACTTGGGTAGGTTCTCTTTCTATTTGTTTATTGCATTCCTTGGTAGTGAGAGGGATGGGGGGGGGCTAGGGTATGGTAGGTTGTCTTTAGTTGGTTGTAGTGAGATTTTTTTTGCTTGTGTGGGGTGGGGGGTGGGGTGGGGTGGGGGAGGCTAGCCATATTGATTCATATGCTATTGGTGGGTTCTTGTTGTCTTGTTGGGCTGTGTATGTGATAAAGGGGAGTTATACCAAAGTGAAGGCGTACTCTTCTATTTGTCCCCATGTCAGTTTCAGTCTACTGATTAGCTTTTCTAGTAAGGCACATAGTTTGATACCAGTGGCCCATGTATACTCCTGACAGGTCTTTCCAGTGGTCCTTCTGAGCTCCACAAATGGTGCTCTACAACCAAAAAAGGTCCTTTCATCTGCCTCATCTCATAGCGGGAGAAGCAGTTGTAAAGCCAAGGGCTTAAGGCTATCTAGGCAGGAGAAGCTACTTTTGCTTTGAAGCAAATGAAAAGAAATTATATTTAGGCTTTTGTTAGTGGAGTTTGTTCCAAAAGGCAGGTATAAGGAGAGACTTTGAAAACGTGGAAGCAAACCTTAGTGAAGTCAGATGGACACCAGGCAACAGAGGTGACCTCCTGCAAGTGGCCAATGAGCATCGTGGGGGGAAGTTGGGGCTCAGATACCTATAGAAAGGAAGAATTGCAGAGAAAGTCAGAAAAGCGAAGGCTGTGGAGCATCAAAACATCTAGCTGTCAGAAGGACAAACATCAGTCTGGGATATTTTCCAGCCCGGCACTCTCTGAATGTTTTGTACTACAACTCCCATCAGCCCCAGCCAGCACAGCTGGGATTGATGGGAGTTGTAGTACAAAACATGTGGAGGATGCCAGGTTAGCAAAATCTGCTCTGTAATCCACAATTACCAAACAGTGCTGCCTTTCAAACAGCGCAAGTTTAAAAGGAAATTGAGAAACCAGCGGCATGCTGAGGAAATGTGTGTGTGCGCACACACAAAATGTTAAAAGCCATAAAATTCTGCATCTAAAAAAGCTGTACAAATCACGCACATTTGCAAGGCCTTTTTTATTTTGCTCAGTTTGCGCCAATTGTCTCACTTGTAGCAAGGGGCAAAGAATGATGCAAGACACAACCTTCAATTCCCAACCACTGGAAATGTAACTCAGCTGCCACATCAATTCCTGGCTTCAGAGATATCAGCAGCTGTTGGCTGCACACTTTCAAGCATATCTTATGATAGAATCATAGAATTGTAGAGTTGGAAGGGGTCATGAGGGTCATCTAGTCCTACCCCGCCCCCCCCCATGCAGGAATCTTTCACGCAATGTGGGGTTCAAACCCACAACCCTGGGATTAAGAGTCTCATGCTCTACCGACTGAGATATCTTGTCAGCCATAAATCCCATGAGCTTCTTTTAAAAATTATATGTATTCCCCACCCCACAACCTGCTCGGTGTTTTAAGTAACATGATTTAAAAACAAACAAATAAGGTTGTCAGAAGTCTAAATTCTGTACTCAGAATCACCATTCCTGCTTTTTCCTTCCCCATCTTCCCCTAGGACTGATATAGGGGAAACCTGTGGCTTTCCGGATGTTGTTGGACTATAACTCCCTTATCCCCAACCTTTGGCCATTCTGGCAGAGGGTTTGGAGTCCAACAACATCTGGAGTGCCATAACTTCCACATCCTTGCTCTAGAATCACACACACAAACCTGGCACATACAAAACAGGCATCATAAGCCCAGCTCATCAGTGGCGCTTAAAAAATCTCCATTTCTTAACACCTTAGAGTTATATTTTGCAGACAGCCTTGGTACGAATGACGTCTTTAAAAAAAAAAGACAAGCATGTTTAACCCAGGAAAAGTAATAGGGAATAAATTTAAGTGTGCAGGTACGGAAAGCTAGAAATCCATACATATCCTGTATTACATCAGCCAGGGTTGGGGAACCTGCAGTCCTCCAAATATTGCTGGACTCTCAACTCTTATCAGCTCCAACCAACATGAGAAATGCTCAGGGATGATGGGGGAGTTGGAGGCCAGCAATATTTGAAGGATCACAGCTTCTCTGACGCTGGCATACAGCCAAAACTCTGTACTGTACCCTGTCAAGAACCTGCAAAATTAACAGCTATGTATGTGTCACTTAAAGTGCAATCTTTTCCATTCTCAAATAATGCAGAATAGTTTGGAAAGGTCTGTGGTGGCAACAAAGATTATGAGACAGGTGGCGTGGGGAGCAGGGGAGAGTAGAAAGAAGTACTGATTTTTTTTCAGTCACCCTTGCACAGCCTGCTGTAACTCCAAAAAGCTCAGAGCAGCTTACCTCTGGTTCCCTGACAGGCTCATACCCAGAGAGCTTATGGGGACAGATCTGCTTAGCTTCAGCAGCGTAGCATGTGCCTTCAGACTATCCTCTGGCCCATGTAGGGCACAGCACAAAAATCCCCATCACCTCCCAAACACACACAACTTCAGCACTCCTGCTTTTCCGTTTGAGACTCCTTGGTTGATTTACCAGGACACTTTCAAACACTTCTGCAAAGAAGCTATCTGTAAATCAGAATTCTTTTCTTGAAAGGTCAAGGCAACACCCTTCTGCTTCTCATACAGAAACAACCGGTTCTGTTTGACTGCGATGCATTCAGAAATCTTAGTAGGCCTTGTTGCTAGATTTGCTTACTGTGAGTCTAAGGCGACTATGGGGTGTGGCCTTTATCCACTTTCAGGGGGGCTGAGTGCCACAGCCTACCCGGGGCCTCTTCACTTGCCTGGTCCACCTCTTAGCTATGCCATGGCATTTTGACAGGACTAATGTCATGACCAGCAGCTCCTTGTATGCTGTGTGGCAGAGGCGCTAGGGGTGTGTGTGTGTGTGTGTGTGAGAGAGAGAGAGAGAGAGAGAGAGAGGGAGAGAGAGAGAGAGAGAGAGAGAAGGAAGGAAGGAAGGAAGGAAGGAAGGAAGGAAGGAAGGAAGGAAGCAGGCTCCCTTCTTAGAGGGGAAAGGGCCAGAGATGTTGAAGAGTATCAGAAAGCAAGATAAAAGGTTAGTGTGTTATTTATTATTATATAAATAAAAAACTTGGGATATAAAGGAAGGAGATAGGAAATAGGAAAGCTATTAAAAGGAGGAAGACGTGAACTTAAAGAGGCAAGGGAGTATGGATAAAAAGAAACCAGAAACTGCAGAGAGCTCAGTATGAAAGGAGAATGGGAGATGTTAGAGGGACAAAAGGCATATGGGGGTGTGAAGGGAAAAAAATATAAAAGAATGTCTTCTCTGGTGCAGCAAATACTGCCTAAAATGGGATACCTAAGTTGTACTTGGGTTGAGGAAAGTCAAGCTTTGGAACGCCTTGCCACACTGTGGTGTTCTAGCTATTTGCAAAGATGGATTAGATAAATCAGTAGAAGCTGTCAGTAATTTCCAGCTGGTTATGATGAACTCTGCCTCCATCCGCTGTCATTTTGTAACTGGCATGGACCACTGATCACTGTTTTGCGACTGGTGGGAGTCAGTAATTTCCAGCTGCCTCAACTGGTCCCTGAGGAGTGGACAGTTTGAGGACCCCTGTTCTACGGTTTCTTTCTGGAGAGACACCAAGAGGGACAGGCGACATGACATGGGACCTCCACTTTCTGGACCTTGCATGCCCACCCCATCCTGAAAGTGCCTTAGGCGTAATAATTCTTTCAGTACAGTCCTCTGTGCATAACTCCTCCTGGCTATCTGTACTGACCAAGGCAGAAAACCTCCTAGCAATGCCGCAGGTGAGGGAGCAATTGGGAGAAAATGCCACGCCACCTACTCTGAGACTCATTAGGCCGCTAATGAATAAGGAGTAACCTAAGCTAACCTCAAGCTGCAGCAGATTCTCAGATGCTCGATTCTATTTTTCAGCTGCTCTCTTTCCCAAAGCTGTGAGTCACCGTCAGCAATGTGATATTTGACGAGGATTTGCACTGATGACTAAGCGAACTTTATTAAATTCTTCACCATGTGGGTAAATGAAGCTTTGCAAGGATGTATGAAAAGCAAAAAAAGGATGCTCTACTTTTCCTGATCTAGTTCCTCTTTATTGTTCTGGCAGCTTGAAAAGCTATCCATAAAGTTCTTAAGTAGAATACTGAGGATTGGGTTTAAGTCAGGTTGGTGCATTTTAAAGGGGTTTTTGCCCCCTCTGAGTTTAGGTCAGCTTCTTGCCTATATATATTTAGAAAATGCCCTGTTCAAAACCCATCCTCTTTGCCAAAGGAGGCAACAACATGGAAACCAGAGCCCTTTTAAGGAGAACAGCTAAAGCTAAAGCTCTTGGTAGAGAGAGTATCTGTGTTTACATTTAGCCACTTCCCCCTTCCACAGTGTGTAGCAATGTCTCACAATCCCTTATTAATGAGAGCAGGCCGAAAAAAGACATACTTCTTGCTGGGTCTGGACTCAACGTTCATAAGGAATAATAATAAAAAAAGCCCTAAGCAGCTGGTCCCAGTCCTAGGGATTGCATTGAGGGTTAACTGACACCTTTGAGCACATCCTTCCTTGCAAAAGCTCATCTTTAGAGCAATAATCAATGCACGATGAAGCAATAAATGGATAAGCCCAGCTTTGGCTTAGCTCTACTATAGTTAGAAAACACTACCCACCCCCTGCCATAAAGCTTGTGAAATTGTAACTACCCAGACTTTCTGTGGCCCATAAGTTCAAAACCTGTTTTATGATTTTGAATTCCCTGAATAGCCATTTTATTTGTTTTTAATATGCTTTTATACTCCTGTTTCATGCTGCACTTCTGTTTTGATGAAAATGGTTATTTTATGTTGCGCAGTGCCAAGAGATTTACAAAACTTTAAGCAGCTTATAAATGCTCTTAAACCAAATAAACAAACAGACAACCCCAAATGTCAGCCTACAATTCAAGCCTGGCATGCTGGCAAGACGCTCCTGTCCAGAACAGCCAATCTCTGCATGGAAACAAATCTGCACTAATGGCAGAGCCAATTCATGTGCAGAAAAGGCAGAGTGGTGGCAGACCCCACAGCAAATACCCAGGCCCTCCATTAGACCTGGATAGGGAACATGCAGCCCTCCAGATCTGGACTACAGTTGCTGCCATCTCTGGCCACTAGTGATGGAAGTTGGAATTCAACTTCTGGAGGGCCCAAGGTCCTTGTCCCTCGTCTAAGACATAACCAGTGCTTTCACCTCCAATGGCTGCCTTCTCCCCTACCAGCACTCAGGCTTCTTAGAATTAATCACATTTGAAGCTGTGCTGCATGTGGGGTGCCTATAGTGGCCAATAAGGACAATAGATATTCTGCAGCCTCCTCTTGCCCTGGCAAGAGAAAGCCATAGTTTTCAGCCACAACAAGTTGTGTACACAACAAAAGAAACTACCAGGATACTTTTTGTGGAGTACTGCCTCAAGGTATCCCAAAATGCTGAGGTAACAATAAAACTTGCTCTTTATTACTAATGCACCTCCTTTCCTTACAGCATATTGATTACACTGCTTCCAGAGGAGGTTATGGCGCTGAGGGAACTTTACCTCAGGTCACTAGGTTGGAACTGGAAGCAATGATTTAACTCCAGTGTGCTCAATGAAGTGACAGACGTCTTAATAAATTTCCCTCCTATTGGACAATCAGGTTGCGGGACAAGGAGTTGGAGGGTTGGGCCAGGCAGCCATGTAATACAAGGAGGATGGCAGGAACATCTCTTGAGAAGTTAAGCCCATGGGTTCAACATGCAGTGCAGACAAAAAGTGAGGCAAGTTCAGCCAGGGAGTGATGGTTATTATCTCCATGCAGTCTTACACCTGATAGGCCACAATGAAGAACGACTTGTTAGTGTCGTGACTGGCTACTTTGCTTGTGTGAACCAGCCTCAACGCCAAGACTTAGCTCAGAGAAATGGCCAATGGCTCAGTGGTAGAATGCAAGTTTTGCGTGCGCAAGATTCCAGGTCTAATTCCTAGACTGTTCAGGTAGATTTGGGGAAAATCCCTACCCTAAAGAGCCACTGCCAGCCTGTGTTGACAGTACCAAGCAACATGGACCACTGTAAGACTTGGTGAGAGGTAGTCTCCTATGCTCCTTTGAAGGTGGAAGAGGTTATTGCTTTGCGCAGAGACAACAGCTAATGAATAATGGTTTTTCAGTACCTAACAAGCAAGGCAATGTATAGTACATAACGTAAGATTAACAGAACACAAAACTGTATCTGCAAGATAATAACCTAACTAAACATATACTTGAGGTAAAGTAAGGAGGAGGAACATAAGGGAAGGACAATTAAAGGACACCAGTTAAAATCTCAGTGGAACAGAGAAGGCTGGTAGATAACGGAGTATTTCAACTTTCAAAAAGGCTTTGACAGAAGTCTCTCAACCAAAGGTTCCTAAGGAAACTGTGCAATCACGAGGTAAAAGGATAAATCCTCTTAAGGGCCAGAAACTGGATAAAAAACAGGAAGCGGAGAACAGAAATAAATTGACAACTCTCACAACGGAGGGATGCAAGAATGGAGGGAGATTCCCCCAAGGATCTCTGTTGGAACTGCTGCTTTTTAACTTGCCAAGAGAGAGACAGTCAGAAAAAGTATGAGACAAGAGATCTATTGTTTGGTCCAGCTAAGGATCTGGAATCAGGAGGCATATAAAGAGGGATTAAAGAAGACAGACAGGAGCAACAGAGCACAAACATTTTTTTATACAACAACAACAATGGAACTTTACAGTGAACTAAAGAGAAAGGGGGCCAGAGTAGAGAGAAGACAAGGAGAAAGGTGGTCACATTTATGAAAAGCTGCAGAGTGGGTCTCTTCCAACTCAGAAGCTGACAACTTAAGGGCTGGACAGATTGTGTATTGAAAATACAGAAGATATACATGTTTCTGCTGTTGCTTTGCAGCAAAAGGCTTGGCTCTCTTTTTTGGGGGGGGGCGTCTCTTGAGCTACCCACCTTTCTGTAGTGCACTTGATCTCTGCATATGGCACAGCGACTTGGAATGCAGTGGGGAAAGGGAGGCACTGGAAGGCAGAGGATCATTCTTTGGGGCAAGGGGGTGAGGGGGATATATAGCCTTCTGTTCTTTCCAATGCTATGATTTTGGCTTCTCTGCTCAAAATAAGGAAAGGAATCATGTAGATGTCAGTATGGTGTGATTCAATTTCATTCTTTGTTCCCCTCTTAGGATCTGACGTGTTCCTGGTGTGGAACAGTGTGGTGGGAAGGAACTTGTATCCAGTTTTTGGTAGCTGAGAGATGAATGAATCCAAACGCTAACATTCCAGAATTTAGGACAGAAGTTTTAAGAATCACACATGAGGAAAGGCCGCACATTACACAGTTTAAAAGTGCAACCACAGATTTGTACCTGCTGTGTCCAAAGTCAACCCAAGTTGACAGGTGAAGAAGTGGCCACTCTAGATTCTTATTCTGGACAGGGACAGCCTAATTTGTGTTGTCTATGCTGTGGTAATCTCTAGGTTAGATTACTGCAATGTGTTCTACACAGGGCTGTCTCTGAAGACTGTTCTGAAACTTCAGCTAGTGCAGAATTTGGTGGCCAGGTTGCTCACCAGGGCAAGATGGTTTGAGCATATAACACTGATCCAATGGCACTGGCTGCCAATTAGCTTCTGGGCCCAATTCAAAGTGCTGGTGTTCACCTGTAAAGCCTTAAACAGCTGAAGACCGCAATACCTCAAGGACCACCTCTTTCCGTATGAATCTACTTGGACCCTGAGATCATCATCCTAGGCCCCTCTTTGTGTGCCTACTCCATGAGAGGTGTGGAAGGTGGCAACAAAAGAATAGGCCCTTTCTGCAGTGGCTTCCCACTTGTGAAATGCTTTACCCAGGGAGGTTTGCCTGGTGCCTTCATTATACACCTTTAGGCGCCTGGCAAAAATGTTCCTCTTTAACCAGGACTTTGGCTGATTGACACCCAATGCCCTTTTAAATGTGTTGTGGGAGCGTTATTGGCTTTTTCTTGTTCTTATTTTTATTATGTATTTTGTGTTTTTTTACTTTGCAATTTTACGTTGTGAACTGCCCTGAGATCTATGGACAAAGGGCGGTATTGAATATTTAATAAATAAAATTTAGCAGAAGTCATCTCTTACCGAGGTTTTACACTGGATGGGGTGGACGAAAAAGAAAGAAAAAAAGCCTACATAAATAAGTGCCCTTGGGTGGAGAAATAGTAATACAAAAGCCGTTTGCATTCCTCCTCACATCATCTCAGTGTGCCAGCTAAGCTTCTCAGCTGCTAGCCGGTGCTTGGGAATTTTGCTGAAAGCTCTGGCTCAGCCACCCTAATAATGCAGAGGCCTTAACTCCCGAATACTAAGCAGCTAGGAAGGTGAAAGGTGGAGCAGGAGGAGAGGAAGAAGAGAGACAAACCTGACAAAAGAGCTTGTGAAGTGGGTAAAGTGCGGGGGGGGGGGGAGAATCAAAACAATTAAACCATTAGACTCTGTTAAATATGAAGCAAGAACTTTCAGCTTGTCATAGCAGGCTGAGTAAACAGGACTGAAAGGGATTTTTTAAAGGCCTATTAAAACCAGATTAAGATCAGCAGCTTGAAATAAGCAGGAGCCAGGAGCCATGAAAGAAAGTAGAAGCAGGAAGTTAGCTGTTTTCTATCAGCACTTGCATTTGGGCTTGACAGTTGTATACTCTTGGCATAGTAATGCTAGGAGCAGCCCCTGCACCAATGATCCTGTCTCTGCCTCCTCTCCGTGTTCACTGGGTGTGGAAGAGACCAGCCGCAGGGGATGGGGCTGCTTACCTTCCAGATGTAGGCATTCTGGTCACTTGAGCCGCTAATCAAGAACTGGTCATCTGGGCTGATGCTGGATTTGACATAGAAACTGGAATTTTGATGCCCACTGAAAATGGACCCTGAGATTCAACAAAGAAAACCAAACTTTCAGGATTAGTCAGTAGTTATAGACGCACAGACCAATAGTGCGTCCATTTCCTGCCAGGTCACATACACTGAGGATCAGGGCCCCTTCCGCACTACACATTTAAAGCAGTATCACGCCACTGTTAAACAGTCATGGCTTCCACAGAAGAATCTTAGGTACTGCTGTTTGTTAAGGTTGCCAAGAGTTGTTAGGCGACCCCTATTCCCCACCCAGAGCTACAGTTGGAAGAGTGGTTTAACAATCGGTCCTGCTTCCCAGGGAACTCTGGGGAATTGTAGCCCTGGATCTGAAGCTCTAGCCATCCCTGACAATTGGCCATGCTGACTGATGGGAGTTCAACATCTGGAGGGCACCAGGTTGGGGAGGCTGCTAGATCCTCTTGTCTGCTGAAGAAGCATCCCTTTGCAATAAAATATGAGAGGACAAATAATACTCCCAGCAGACTTTCATCAATCCTTCATAATACTTCGCACCATTTAGTAAAATTTGAGTGGCTGACTTCAGAAGCGAAAGTATTAGAAGCTGGGCTTGTTGGGAAACAGCTGCGCTCAGTTAAGCAACAAGTGAAATGGTTGGGAAACTTGCCTCACTTGACACAAAGCCTACATGGAAGAAGAGCAAAGTGGAAGTTCAGCCCAAAGCTTTTCAGAAGTCATCTTCAAAAGGCTTTCGTTTCAGGCTGGGAGGGCCTTGGCTTGCGGAGGGCAGGGGTGGACACACAATTAAGGGAAAGCTCACACAGTCAACAGAAGCACACTCTGCCCCAAGGAAACACTGCCAGTGCCTTATTAACATTTCAGGGCAAGGGCAAGCAACCACCACAATGCAGTTCCTAACTTTTACCCACAATGAATGCTGGTGGTAACTAAATGTTTGTGTATATATGCTGGATTCTGCCTGTAAGTTCAGGTGTCTCATCTTATGGTCCACACGCTGATCAAACAGGAATCATGCTGTAAAGTAAATGTGTGTCTGCATGGCAAAAGGTGGGCAAGTTTCAGACTTGTCAGATCCACTTTGCCTTTTACTAGCAAACTCCCCCCCCCCCCAACTTCTACCTTCTACCAAGTAGAAGAGCCAGGTGCAGCAACAACAAAAGTCGCAAGAATTTTAAAAAGATCGCCTCTGAGCACATTCTGAGTTTAGGGACTTATTTCCAAAACTGAAACTTTCACACAAAAGTCCCCATTTTTAGGCGGCTTATTTAGGTGGAAAAGGTTGTTTCGTTATTGCTACTACTGCTGAGCAACCAGGAGTCAGAAACTTGGGCCTGTCTGCAGCTCATGACCCAGAGATTGACCATTAGATCCTGATCTGCCTTCTGCTCAACCCTGCTGTACAGCCCAGGAGGCTCTTACTGTAGTCTGGCATTCCAAAACTGACAAGGATTTCACCAGGTTTATGATAAAACAAAATTATTTTGGCAAGTGATTTATACCCTGCTTTTCAAAAGGCTCCTGGTTTGGCTTAAGAAAAGATCACAATAAAACAAATCTGACCCACTCTTCCCTTTACCCCAGTCAGTTACCCTATGTACTCCTTGCAGTGCAGTTTTGCTCTGCTTCTCAGTCTTCAAAGCCCCCAGTTATGGCAGCTTCCTTAAACCTCTTAGCATTCAGCACTTCTTGGATAGAGAATGAAGCTCCAGCATCTGTCAGGGAAGCTGCTCCTCTCTCACTTCCTGCCTCTGGTATCCTATTTCTCAAGGAGGATATGCACCGGCTCGGTGACACGGGTCAGTGGGCTATTTTTAAGGGCTCCGTAACAGCTCACCTGATCGATTACGCCTTGGAACTACTGCCCCAAATAGATGTGACTCTTGGCACATCAAGAACTGGAAGTGGCTGTCACTAATGGGGAGAGTTACGTGCAGATGCCAAAGAGCTCTGGGTTGACTGTGAAGGGGGAAAGGGTGCATTCCTAGACTTAGCACAGAACGTTACCGAGGCCTCCCTCAGTCCTGAAAGAGAGGCTCATTGCGGCACCCATCATATAGACGGCAATACCATAATCTGCAGTGATAACTGACTTCAGAACAGTAAAGGCGGAAGGAGTTTCTTTGGTATGTGGATTTGACATATTGGGCTATTGGCTTCCTAACATTAAGGAAATACATACACTTGCTACCTTTGCAGTCTCCTTCCTTTAAGTACACCCAGCTGCCAGCAGCCTCTATGTTTTTCTTATACTGCTACCTCCCACCACAGTTCCCTGCCAAGAAATAAATAAAAATCCAGGTGCCACTAGAACAATGCTATTACTACAGCCAGAAATGTATATGTTTGCACAACTGCTTAATTAAAAAAATCAAGTATTTGACTATAAATGCAGGGCTCGGGATAAGGTGTTTAAAATTGCCTTTGGCGAAGTCACCCAACACACCCAAAAAAGTTCATTGGACCTAGCCAATTTTTATTAAAATTGTACAAAATTAAATTACAGGATATAGTATGAACTCAGATGCTTGGAATGTAGACAGACGTCCATGAAAAGTTTGTCTCAGACCACATTTCCTCCAAAGGGGGATGGGTGGAGAAGAAAGTTTAAGTAATTATGCTCTATAAACTCTATAGCGAAGAGACTTGAATTAGAGGAAGTACAAAAGGGAAAGCGAGCAGCACCTGCTCTTTCCAGGCTTTCAGTATTTGCTGCTCTCTGGTGGCCTAAGAACAGATTTTGAAGAGAAGCCACTGGCTAAAGTGGCAGAGTGGGGGAAAAAAGACAAGAACAACTTCTCTCCATTATAACAGGATATGGAACTCAACATGGTAACAATTCACAACTATATTTCATGGGTATTTATTTAATCACTTATAACCCATTACAAGCAGATCCTCTATGGATGTGTATAGGGTGCATTATAGTAATCAAGCAAATATTTTGATTTTATGAATACAGTGGCCCTACTTCTCGGTAAATGTAGGTGGAGATAACTGTGCAGCTTTGCCAACCTGGTGCCCCCAGATGTGTTAGACTAAAATTCCCATTAGCCCCAGTCAGCAAGGAGCAAGGCTCATTGAACACTGCAGAGGTTCTTTTACAGGAAATACACATAGGATTTGACGACGTACACACAAATGCCATATTCACCTAAGCTTCATGAGCACCTAGGTTTAAGGATAATCTAGTGTGCAATATTAATCATTCTTACCTGGAGTGGTCTTTGTAGTCGACATACTGAACATGTATATATTGTCATCAGTGCAATTAGCGAATAGGCTGGTACCACTCGAGTCCAAAACAAGACTAGAATAACCTAGAAGAGAAAAAGCTCTATGTCAAATGTACGATAAACAAGTAGCTGCTTCAAAGGGAATAAGTAGAAACTGCAGAAAAATGGTGCAGTGTGGAATGCTCCCATCTGGAGTCCCACCCAGCTCTCTCTTTTCTGTCCTAGGGTCATAGCAATACAGTGGTACCTTGGGTTAAGTACTTAATTTGTTCCAGAGGTCTGTTCTTAACCTGAAACTGTTCTTAACCTGAGGCACCACTTTAGCTAATGGGGCCTCCCGCTGCGCGGCTATTTCTGTTCTCATCCTGCAGCAAAGTTCTTAAACCAAGGTACTATTTCTGGGTTAGCGCAGTCTGTAACCTGAAGCATATGTAACCCAAGGTACCACTGTACTGCAAACTTCTATCCAGCAGGCTGATCATTACCAACCCACACAAGTCACCCACCAGCAGTTCCTCCACCTTCTCTGGATTGAGTTCCAGTTGGTTAGCATTCATCCAGCCCTTCTAAACTGAATTATGTGTTAAAGGAGTGGAGTTTATTGATATCACGCTCCGTATTTCCAGATGACCCCACTCAGAGCCTTCATGTTGATGTTGAAAAGCATGGGGGCGGCGGCAATACAGATGCTACGGGGCCAAGCAGCAGTCCCCAGACACCATCTACTAGAATCAGTCCTTCAGTAGGAACAGAAGACCAAAGTTCTGTGCCCTTAAATCCTAATCCATAAAGCCTATCCAGAAGGAGACCATGGTCAATAGTATTGAAAGCAACTAGAAGGTCCAGGAAAATTAGGACCGCACTCCCCACCTTTCTCCTGGAACAGTTCATCGAAGCTGAAGCCAGATGGACAGATCTACATAATGTGTCTCACCGTAAAGTGAGAAAGCAGAGGAAGGCCTGCTGTTTCGTTTTAAGGGATTCTGGTTCCCTTCAGTTCTTCAGCACAATGCTAAGACATACCAAGCTTACGAGTGCTGGTCCCAGGGTAGCTGAAAGATCTGGATGGCACTGGATCCTGTCGATACGTGGTGTAGTTCTTGCGCAGGTCCCATACCTTGATTACGCTAAAATTCAAGACAGGCCCTCTCAGAACTCCACAGTTCTTTCTCATTTGTAACACACATACCAAGGGGAATGGAATGTTGCGGGAGGGCGCGAGATTGGAGGCCATGCCTTTTCCTCCGGAGCCCTGTGTCAAGATAAGGCATTCCACGCTCCATTGCCTCCACCTCCCCCACCAATGACTGCATGGGTGGATATTTGCTTTAAAATGTGATCAGCTTATATGGGCACTCACAAATGAATAGGGCGATATGCTGATCCATAGTTTGCTGTATGTATGCCCCCATTCTGGGACAAGGGTAAGAATCAGCTCAACCGTATGCACGTAACCAAGAGCCACCACCTATTTCCTCCCCATCTCCTTTTATCTCATTAGGTAACTTTTTTCTTTCCTGGTAAAAAAATTTACTTGTGGTAAAATGGATCCCCGCAGGGAAATGAGGGAGTTTTTCCTGAGCGAACTCAAAATTGAGGACACATATAGCAAAGGAGCAGTGTTTATTCCAAATTGGCTTTCCATCTTTGCCCTTCACCTGTAAAATGCAGCTATATTTCTTACTTGTTTGTTGTTGTTTTAGTACCAGATGGGCTTGATGTGGGACAGGAGCTAAGGAGGGTTTATTAAAGAATTGCCGCAATTGCTTCCTTACCCATCAACTGCCCCAGCTGAGATTAAGGTGTGTTCATCTTGAAGTAGCACCACTGTCACACTCTGCTGAAAATCCTAGGGAGAAGGAAGAAATTCTGTCTGAAAACCACAGAAAAGTTATGCGAGGTAGTTTCAGCCTTGATTTATCCTAAACATTCCCTGTAAACAGCTTCATTAAGCAGCTTCTCCTTGCTCCCCAATTGCTGCCCTAATATTAACAGAAGGTGGAAACTGAGGCTATGAAGTGGCATAGATGGAATATGCGTTCATGCCCTGAAACCAGACTGTGTGGGCACTAATTTGGAGAAAAGCCTAACAGAATAGTCTCTTTATCTCTTGCTGGAAGCAAGGCTAGCTATTGATAGAGGCTTATGTGGACCTATTTCATTCAATTTGCTCACTCCTCGCCCCCACTCTCTAGTATTTACAATGTCCACAGTTTATTTTCAAGCCAAGGCAAAGCTCAACCTTATGCAGCAGACCATTCTATAAAGCTAGTCTCTTTTCTTTGCACAAGCGGGTGCTGAATGGCCTTCAGCTTCCAAATCCTTACCACTGAGGGAGCAAGTCCTCTCACATTCTGCTTCTTCTTCTTTAGTTTGGATGGAGTCTGCTTGTCTACTATGTTGTGGGCCCCACTTATTTGCTTCACCTGCCTGTAAAATCCATCTGAAAGGCAATTTCAATAAACAATATTAAAAGGACCTCCACTGCAGGGCAGTTCCACACAGAGAATGAGCTCGTAAATAAACTAAATTGGAAGGCTACTATCACACCACTACAAAGAAAAGAAAAAAAAGTCAGCAATCATTATGAATGCTGCACTCAGCCCATATTAAGTGAACAGACCTGAATTATAATAGGATGTACCTTTCTTATTGCACCGTGTGTCCCAAACCATGATGTTTCCATCCCTTCCTCCAGTACAGAACACAGCTGTGGAATATACAGTGCAAAATTATTAATAATAATTATATTTCTATTCTGCCCTTCATTCAAGGACCACAGGGCAGCTGTACATATACATAAATATGTAACATAGTAACAAGCAAAAAACAGTATCTCCCTCCTGCTGTTTAAAAGACCATTGACTTGAGAAGAGAAATAGAAGAGAAACATTTTTACCAGGCACCTAAAGTTATGTAACAAAGGCATCAGGCAAGGCTTCTTGGGTAGGGCATTCTCCAAGCGAGGAGCCACTGCAAAAAGGGCCCAATCTCGTGTTGCCACCCACCAGACCTCTCACAGGCATACGAAGATGAGCCTCAAATGATTGTGGGGTCCAGGTTGGTTAATATGGAGAGACACCGTCCTTGAGGTATGACAGTCCTGAGCCATTTAATACTCTCAGAGTACAAAATCGTACTCTCAGTTTGAAATACTGAAACATTTTTCATATGCAAGCCTGCAATTTAAATTTAAACTCTGTAATTATTTAGGAGGTATTCTGCATAACAACTTGAGGTTTAAGAAACTTGCTGTTACAAGGAATCTCTAATTCTTTTAACATCAGGTTTTGGCTCTGGACTCTATGACATCTCTATTTTCTATTTCTTCACCTGCACCAAGCATGGGGCAGTAGGAGTCCTGTTTAGATGGCTGAGAAAGACTCAAAAAACACCTTGAGGAGCTAAGCTGGAATCACTGCCTTTTCACTCACCGAAGCTCTGAAAAGGACACAATATCACCACAGAAGCAAAGGCATCAAAGGCTGCCAACATACCTAGATGTACCAACATGAGACTTCTACCCCATTTATGCAGGACTAGCCACAATCTCGTCTATTCAAAGGAAAGCCAAGGATTTCCAAACTTTCCTGGTAACACTGGAGCAGCTTTTTAAAAAAGCTGTGATAAATCTATAGAAATACTGTAACTCAGTGGCAGAAAGCAAACTTTGCATGAAGCAAGTCTCAGGCTCATTTACTGGCATTTCCAGTTAACAGGGTCAATTAGCAGATGACCTCAAAAGTGGCGAGATACACTGAAATATAAAATAGGAATATTTACCCCTTTCAAATTTAGAGAAAGCAACCGACTTGAGGCTGCACTGGTGCCCTTTGCAGACTCCCAGTAGCTCACTAGTCCGTACATCCCAGACTTTTGCAGTTTGGTCTCCTGAAGCGGTAACCTTAAAAGATAAAGAAGTTAGCTAGTTGTAGTAAAAAAGAAAAGAAAGGCAGAGTCCTGTTGCCCTCCAAGACTATAGCTTGTATTGGCATGAACTTTTGAAGGTAAAACATGTTTCCTTCACTCTTGACACTCTCAGTGCAAACCTATGGGTGTTTACTCCAGCAAGTTCAAAGGGACTACTCCCAAGTCTGCATATGATTGCAGCCTTAGAAGGTGGCAGCAACAATATGACTCAGATATGAAAGTGGAAGTTTCAAAGGTAACAGAACCACAAATAACCAGGCCCCAATTTTTGGAGTTGTAGCCAAATGGATCTTCTACTCAGAGAAGATCCATTGCAATTACTAGACCTAAGTTATGTAAATTTCAGCGATTCTGCTTTGAATGGTACTGAATGCAGTGTAAAACAAACGTACATTATAAAACAAACATACATTATAAGTTGTAAATTTTATATGCAGCTGCTGGGTCAAAGCATGGGATCTAAACTACTGTAAAGGCATTCTGTAAACAGAGAATCAATCATGAATTTTAGGTAAACCGCAAAATACAGAATCGGATTCATTAATGGATACTGTCCATTTACATTTTTTTAAAGAATGGCTAACAAGGTCAGCAGATATCCAAAAGGTTAAAAATGCCCCCTACTAATGGCCATCCTTGTGTACATTTCCATCTTTAAGAATCCACTTGTGGACAATTCTTTAATAGATTGATTGCCTCCTTTGGCCTATGAAATAACAGAACACAATGATTTACCTGCATATCAGGTAAACCAACTTTTGCAAGTATGAGTGAGGTTACTGGGTCTGCTAGTGATCTTATCATAGACGAGATGGAAAGAACACTGGAATTTGTGACGGAATTTGTAAAGGGCCAAATAAGGAAGGGATAGTTTTAGCTTACTCACAATTTTATGTTCTCCAGGCACCCAAGCAAGATCAAAAACAGCATTTGAGTGAGCCTGCCACTCTATTGGGAAAATAAAAGCCTGTGTTAGTTCCTAACAAACAGCTGTTGAAAAACACTGAAACAACTACAATTTACTGTATTGTGTGCACGTAACTTTCATATAAACACAACTTATACCGTACGCATATACCGTACGAAGGAGGGGGCAAGGAACTAATCATCCTCTCAAGTTTTGACTTGCCATCAACCAAGTAAGAAAGAAGTAATGGAAGCAGACATAAGAATTACAATGAAAGGTATACTATGCTACTTTTTAAATACTGAAGTTCTTGTTCCCAATAACTGCCAATTATTTAATCAGTCAAAACTTTTTTTGTTTACTGCCTTTATCAACTAATTCAGCTCATAGTTCCCATCAAGGTTTCCCTTTTACCTCTAAAAATCCCCTTGTTACTTTTTCGTGTGTGGGTGTCATAGAGCCTAACAAATCCTTCTTCATTTGCAACGGCAAGTACATGCTGCACGTCTGGAGCTGTAAAACAAAGCAGTTTTTGTACGTTTGAAAACATTTTTAAAAGTGCTTTGGATAACACTCCACTAAAGAGGGTCCAATCTAACAGCACGAAATGTCAGGATAAAAATGTTAAGTAATCACAGAACTAAAGTAAGAACATATATAAAATAACGTATCACAGCCCTGTTATTTTATTATATGGCAGCGTAGATATACTTCTATAAATAAGCAATCATAATGAATGGTGCGCATCTGAACTGGAATTGTTATAAACATGTTTTTATTGGTAGTTGTTTTACCACCTTGGGTTCATATGGGAGGTAGAATGGGATATAAGTTTAATAATAAATAAATAATAAATATAGCCCCTGCAGGTTTATATGAAAGGCCCAAACATTACAGTATAACCTTTCTTCACAGAGGAGTTGCTCTAGGCCTTGACCATTTCGGTTGCCCTTTTCTGCCACACTGCAATGTTTACAGATAAAATTCCCCCATACCTGTTGAAAAGGTGCAGCCAAAAGGAGGAACGGGCATTCCTGTTTCTCCATATGAAGCATGTTCATCTCCTTTAGTACACCGATAGCACTCCAAAAGGTGGTTTAAGGAAAACCTTGGTGGAAGACCTGGGGAAAATGATTTTTGTAAAGATAAGCAGTGTTTGAAACTCAGATATTTAAGGTAGGAGCCAAATGGCTCCTTAAACCAGGTTACAGTCGCCAAAACGGAATGCCTAGTTACCATTTTTTGGGCCAGGTAGCTTGAAAATTATATTTTTCAATACAATTTGCTGGTTCCTGAAATTAATTCTGCAGATAAAATATAATGGATAGAATTCTACAGCAAAGAATTGAAAACAGTCAAGATCCAAGGATCCCCAGGCATGCACCCCAGATGGAGATGTCAGATGACATTGTGGCACCCGGGCATCTTCACTTGGTCACAAGTGGCCGACTGTTGCTATTTAGTTGAGTCCGACTCTTTGTGACCCCATGGACCAAAGCATGCCAGGCACTCCTGTCTTCCACTGTCTCCCACATTTTGGTCAGACACATGTTAGTAGCTTGTTAGTAAGTGGCTGATAGCCATGTGCAAAATGCCTGATGATTTTGAATGCTGAAGGTAAGTACCAAAAACTCTGCAAACAAGTTTATAAAACTGCAGCTGACATTTATGTTGTCCTCAGATCTACTATTTCACTGGTTCTGAGCATCATTCAGATGGTCCATGGCATGTCGACATTAAATAAGTGTCTTGATTATTAATTGTATTTTATTGCTTCTTTTATTTATTATTTAATATCTCCACTGACTGATTTCTGATACTGGACACCCCAAGATAGGTTAAACTGTTGTCTGGAGTGAAATAGTGGAGGGGGAGGGGAGATGAGGAATCAGGAGCGCTGCATGTTAAGAGCGGATTCCCCTGCTTAGTTTTGACGCTCACTGGGCGATCTTGTGGCAAGGCTTGCCCTGTATGGCATAAAGTATAAGAGTCCTTTGGAGAAAATGTGGAATTAAAAATGGATACAACTTATTTATTAAATTGATACACTGTCCTTCAAAGATCACAGGGTGGTTTACAGCATAAAAAATACATGAAAACACATAAAATAAATAAACAAATAACAAGCACATTTAAAAGGCCACTGATTGTTTAATTAGTCAAAGGCCTGGGAGAAAAGGAATGTTTTTGCCTGGTGCCTAAGGACATGTAGTGAAGGCACCAGGTGAGCGTCCCTGGAGAGAGCATTCCACAAATGGGGAGCCACCACAGAAAAGGCCCGTTCTTGTGTTGCCACCCTCAGATCCTCTCGCAGAGGAGGCACCCGAATGATTGTAGGGTCCTGGTCGGTTCATATGGAGAGAGGCAGTCCTGAGGCTTCAGAGTTCAAACCCGCACCTTGAACTGGGCCCCAAAACTGGCATCCAGTGGCTGTCGGCACAGGCTTGGTGTACAGTGGTACCTTGGGTTATAGGCGCTTCAGGTTACAGACTCCGCTAACCTAGAAACAGTACCTCAGGTTAAGAACTTTGCTTCAGGATGAGAACAGAAATTGTGCGGCAGCAGTGCAAGGCCCCATTAGCTAAAGTGGTACCTCAGGTTAAAAACAGTTTCAGGTTAAGAACAGACCTCCAGAACAAATTAAGTTCTTAACCTGAGGTACCACTGTAATTTGCTCCAGTTGTCTTGCCCTGGTGAGCAACCTGGGATTAAGTTCTTAACCTGAGGAACCACTGTACAGTGGCACCTCGGGTTAAATACTTAATTTGTTCTGGAGGTCTGTTCTTAACCTGAAACTGTTCTTGACCTGAAACACCACTTTAGCTAATGGGGCCTCCTGCTGCTGCCGCGCCGCCGGAGCACGATTTCTGGTCTTATGCTGAAGCAAATTTCTTAACCTGAAGCACTATTTCTGGGTTAGCGGAGTCTGTAACCTGAAGCATATGTAACCTGAAGCGTATGTAACCCGAGGTACCACTGGAATTTGCTCCAGTTGTCCTGGTGAGCAACCTGGCCGTTGAATTCTGCCCCAACTGACGTTTCCCAACCGTCTTCATGAGGTAGCCCCAATTAAAAGGGGGGCTCAAGGCAGCACTCGAATTAAAAGGGACGCAGAAGGGGCCTGGCCCGCTTTCTGCAAAGGGGAAGCGCGTGGTTTGGCCAAAATTAGGGTGAGGGGTGAAGAAAGGGGCTGTATCTCCCCCCCCCCGCCATGACTGGAGCGCTGGTGAAGTGGCGCAGAGGGAGACGTTGCCTCAGATACTCACCCTGCGGCCCAGCCTGGCAGCGGCGAACGAGAGAACGGCACAGCATGGTAACGACGGCCGCAGCGCACACTCCTGCCTTCTCCCCGCGCAACGACCACCGGGAGCAATGAGCGGCCGGCCCCCTGCTTCGCGACGCTATCTCCCGCCAGCCCAAAGTACGCGCCAAAGTCGCCTCGCGCGTAGCCATTGGACAGCGCAGAGGAATAGACCCCGCCTCCTGCTCGCCATTGGTTTCTCCTTTCCCACCGGCAAGGGTGAGGCCACGCCTCCCGCCGGCTATGAAATTGTAACAGGCACTTCTCTTCCATCAAGACGCATGCGCGACAGCGTCATGCAAACTCACGTTTCATTCGACCGCAAAGGGAGCGCGACTACGACACGCGTGCGCACTAGAATAGCGGAGGGGAGGTTCCACCGCGCAAGCGCAGCTGACAGTCCGGCGTCTGCACATGCGCAGTGAATGGCCGTTAAACACTGGGAAGAGGGAAGTTAAGCGCGTGTGCGCGTCTGTGTGGTGGATAAGTGCCCTCCTCCCCGCCCCCTCTGGGCCTTGGCTGCCATGGCCTCTGCTTCCAAATCCTTCCTCGCCGATGCCGGCTACGGGGAGCAGGAGTTGGACGCCAACTCCGCCCTCATGGAGCTGGATAAAGGTAAGTCGAGGAACGGCAGCCCCGCCGCCGAGCGACATGTGCGCATGCGCCGATAGCGGCGCGAGGAAGTCCCGCCCCTTTTGATGGACGGTGGGGAGTTTGAAGGCGGATTTAGGTTGTGTTTAGCTGGTGTCACAAGCCATGCATGGGGATGTGTGAGACGATAAAAGCAACAGAGAGGCTTGTTGTTCTCCGTTTCACAGTGTCATCCTATGCACGCCTGTGCAGAACTAAGGCCCGTGGAGTTCAGTGCGTCAGACTAATAATAATAATTTATACCCCTCCCTCCTCAGCCAAGGCCGGGCTCAGGGCGGCTAACAAGCAATAATAAAAACAAGCTGAAAGAATGCAACTTAAAAACAAGATTAAAATACAACAATTAAAATATTGACTAGGGATGTGTGAGATTGCAGCTTTGTATTGTGGCACCTTAAGCTGCAACAGTTTTATTATAACGTATTTTATGATAGCCCATTACGTGTGGGATAATCAACCTTGGTACACTCCATGGCAAAATTTTACACAGACTTAGATGTGTAGCGGTTGTGTAAGCGGGGCTGCCACCCGCATTGTAACAATCAAGGTTTCAGCTGCTTAGCCATCTACCGATAAGGCACCCAAGACTAATTATCCGAACCGAATCTTGTATTTCTTCAGCCCAGCTAATGCAGTGTGTCCACATGCCATGAATGAGATGCCTGCTTCTTCCATGGCTGCAGAACTCCATTTCACAGATAACACAGTCGCCCAGTGGAATTTGTTGTTGTACTACGACAGCTGTTACGTCTGCACAGGCATACCGGTGTGCTAGATGGAATGATACCTTCCTCCCCTGTTGCGGGTTTCCCAACACCCTCCCGAGCCAATATGGGGGGGGGGGCAAGGGATGGTGATGGGGAAGGCCCTGTTGCTTAAGTGGAAATCCTTGCCCAGGGCTCCCACTGTCAATGTTCGTTCAGTGAATCCTCCCCCCGCCCCCATCAAAGTACTTCGCATGGTAGATTGTTAAGGTTCAGAATTCACATCCACACAGTATTTTTATGGCCAGTGTCAGAGCTGCCCAAGGTCCCAGCTCACAGAGGACCAACGCCAGTTCTTGTTATATACAAAAGTCTTTATTAAGGTTCAGTTTCGATTCCAAAGCCACGGCGCGCAGCTCTACGTCTCTACCCTAGACCGCTGAAGCTCCGTCTGAATCTCCTCCCCCCAGACACCAGTTCAAGACCCTAGCCTTGCTCCACCTCTTCCTTTGCTCCTTTCTCCTCTGGGTCCTTCTGCCCGCCGGGGTGTTGCCCTTTCTGGACTCTTCTGATGCTGAAGAGTCTCCGGATTCTTCCCCCTCCCTCCGGCGTGCTTTAGGACCTGGCTCCCAATCCTCGCTCCCAGCTGTCCCGCGCGCCTGTGTATTTGAACTTGGCGCGCGCGCCCAGCTGGCAACTTTCCTCCTGACCGTTACGCTGCTTCTGTCACTGCTTCCCCCTTGGGGGGGCTCGCTGGATCTGACTTCCCCTCTATTTCCTCACTCAGCGACAGGGGCGTGGTCAGCCCTGCCTCATCTTCTCTTTCCCCTGGAGTGGAAACCGGTCCTGACATCTGGGACTCTTCCCCCCCCCCCCGCCACGCTCTGGTGGGGAAACTGGTCCCGATCTCCAGCTGCTGCTTTGGGAGTCACCGCTGGCTCCTTGCTCCTGGTGCCTCCCTCCCGGGAACCCCCTTGCCCTGGCTATGGGTGCCCCCTTCTGTGAATCTTCCGACTCACTGGACAGACTCATGGAATCTCTTGCCCCACTGTCTTCCTCACCTACACTGCCCTCGGTTTGTTCCCCTTCGCTCTCCGCATCCTCCTTCTCCTGTGCCTCCACTCCTGAACCCCTGACAGCCAGCATCTTAGATGGCTTTAAAAGCAGATTAGACTTTATGGAGGGCACAGTTTTCAGTGGCTACTAGGCTCTGTTAGGAGGAAGGGTAGGGTATAAATAAATTTAATTAAGAAGCCATTTTTAATACTTCTTCAAGCTTAAGAGGCAGTTGTGGAACACGAGCTTGGAGAGCAGTATTGTGCCTGTTTCTTGCTAGTAGACTTCCAGTAGGTACCGTGTCTGGTTGGCCACTGTGGGAACACGATGCTGGACTAGGTGGGTACTTTGGTTCAGTCTAGGAAAGCTGCTTTTATATTGCATGTCAGTTTGCTTCAGTTTTTAAAAGACCAGAGTTTTTAACTGCTATGGTGGTATTCTTATTTGTCACAGGTCTCCGATCTGGCAAACTGGGGGAGCAGTGTGAAGCAGTTGTACGTTTTCCCAGACTCTTTCAGAAATACCCATTCCCAATTCTAATTAACTCAGCATTTTTAAAGCTAGCTGATGTTTTCAGAGTGGGGTAAGTAAAATTAGTTTGTTCCCGATTCTTAGTGTTCAAGAAACTGGTGTTTTCAGTTCAAAGTACTGGCGATGACTCTTTAAAGCCCTTTTATGGTTTGGTTTTAAGATACCTGAATTACCACTATCTCCCATATGAATGTTGCTTGCTCAGTAAGGGGGTCCTCTTGCATGTCTCAAAGATGCTCGTAGTGGATTTGGTGTTCTTTTCCCCATTCTTCTTGATCTTCTTTCCTGTTGCATGTTTTATTTTGCCGCTTCTGGGCCTTTAAATGTTATGTTGTGAATATTTGATATTGTTACATTGTTTGTATTTATGAACTGCTAACTGCCTTAGACCTTTCTAAGAAAGGCAGGGTACAATTGTTGTAGGTAAATAAATAAAATTTGTTTTAAAACAGAAACAACTTCCTGCGGCTGTGTGTTTTGAAAGTTACTCAGCAGAGTGAGAAGCATTTGGAAAAAATCCTGAATGTGGATGAGTTTGTGAAAAGAGTTTTCTCAGTTATTCACAGCAATGATCCAGTTGCTCGAGCGATCACACTCAGGTATGCATGTTTCATGAGCAAGAACCTGCCCAAATGCTATATTCTTCAGAGTACTGTCAATGCAGTAAATGCAGGGCCAATGTACATAGGAAGTTGCCTTATACCAAGTGAGGATATTGGTTTGTGTAGCCCAGTACTATTTATTCTGGCTGCTAAAATATCTTTAGGGTTTTTCCCCCCATCTCTGCTAGGGAGTGAACTAGGGACTTCCTTCACAGATGTGTTCTTTCACTGAGTTCTATCTGCCCAAGTCTTGAATTTATCTTGTTTGTCATGCATAGAATGGAATGTTCACATTTTCTTTCATCTTTACAAAACACTACCTGGGTGACTGCAGATTTATCTTGTAGGCATCCTCCTCCTTTATAGCAGGTTCAGTCCCTCTGTTTTATTTTCCAGGATGTTAGGCAGTATGGCATCCATAATTCCAGAAAGGAAGAATGCACATCACAGTATTCGTCAGAGCTTGGACTCGCATGACAATGTAGAGGTTGAAGCTGCTATCTTTGCTGCAGCTAATTTTTCTGCCCAGTCCAAGTAAGTGGAACATCTGGTGTAATTCCATCTTTCCTGAATGTTCAGGCAGTACTTTTCAATTGCATAATGCTTTGCTTTCATTATCTTAGTAATCTTTACAGCAGTCCTATCAGGTAGGTCCCATCTTGTTGATGGGAGGGCAGCCGAGTCTGCCTCAGATCACCAGTTTAGTGATTTATACATTTTCATGGTTTTAAAAGATTTTTATTTCATTACCCTGAGAGCTAAGATGATGAAGAGGAGCATATATTAAGAAAATTAATAAATAGTGAGTTCAGGAATGGCCCAAAATATAAACTAGGGGCCTCCTGGTTTGTAGCTCAGGCTGCAATTTTGTGCACATGTAGCTGGAAGCAATTCCTACTGAACTTAGTTTAACTTATTTGTGCTGTATAGGTTTGTTCTGCATACAATTATGCTGTTCATTTTTCAACCGTTGTGCAACTCTAGCTTTCACCTGCAACTTCTCTGTATGTGTACAGTGGTGCCTCGCAAGACGAAATTAATTCGTTCTGCGAGTTTCTTCGTCTTGTGGATTTTTCGTCTTGCGAAGCACAGATGCACCCTGGTATTAACGGTTTTAAGAAAACGGAAACAAACTCGCAAGACATTTCGTCTTGCGAAGCAAGCCCATAGGGAAAATCGTCCTGCGAAGCAACTAAAAAAACGAAAAACCCTTTTGTCTTGCGCGTTTTTCGTCTTGCGAGGCATTCATCTTGCGAGGTACCACTGTACATTTCACATTCATTTTGCTTACCCAGATGTGGGAGTTGGTTTCTTTAGTTTGTTCAGGTTGTATGACTGATTTATCCTGCTTCACCTTCTTGTTCTTGACAGAGACTTTGCTGGAGGGATTTGTAACAAAATCAGTGAAATGATTCAAGGTATGGACATTTTATCCAACAAATAATGAAAAGCAATAAAAAGATTTTGATTTTGTTAAAGGCTATTGTATCTTAAGTAACTATTCTTTTGAACTAACTGTTCTTTTCTTTTAAAAAAAAGTGAATCTTTTTAGTTGTTGGAAGTTTCCCTGCATTCAGTTGCCCCTGCATTTGATGCTCAATTTCAATACTTGGTGTTAAGAATGCTTTTTCTGTCTTCTTTCCATAGGGTTGGATTTTATTTTGATCTGGCATGCAGTGTTTTTAATGTTATCTGTTGAAAGCGTAGTACTTTATTTTACAAGGTGGTGCTATACAATAGAAACTTTCTTTGACATTTCCATTTGTTTTTAAAATGTGGGTTATATTATGTTGGTAGCTATGTGGGAAAGCAGCAAGATGCTAAGCTGATTTGAACTTGAATACTACTAGCATTGGATATTGTCTTTTTTAAATTGACTAGATGAGTCTAGTATTTAATTTCACACTTAAGTATTTGTATTATTTGTGATATCTGTGATATCTGTGTCCATGGTGTGTGGTAGAGTGCCATAAGCAAAAATGACAGGTCTGCACATTGAGGAGCTTATGGTCTAAATTTCAAGTGGAGTAGAAGGGATTTTTAAAAATCATCATCATCATCATCCAGCTGCATGGTCCTTGTTCTGTGACTCTAGTACTGAAATTAGTCATATTATTTTTATTTGCCCCACAGCTCTCAATATTCACATTTCATCATGGGCGCACCACATGTCACCCTGAAAGGTATTTTTCTTTTCATGTACTAGGCTTAGCCACTCCTGTAGACTTGAAGCTGAAGTTGATCCCCATCCTGCAGCATATGCATCATGATGCCAGCCTGGCCTCCAGTGCCCGCCAGTTACTCCAGCAGCTGGTGACATCCTACCCTTCTACCAAGATGGTCATTGTTACTTTACACACCTTTACCTTGCTTGCTGCCTCCTCTTTGGTTGACATTCCCAAGCAGGTAATATTTTCTTTGAAGTGCTTAGTGTACTCAAGTAAAATTGTCATGGTTCAGTTGAAGGGATCGTATTCAGCAAGACTTCATAGGCTTCATCAGACCTTTCTTAAACATTTCAAGCCTATCTTGGAAGTCGTAAGAACTGGCAAATTGTGTTTTTTAATTTTTAGGGGGGAAATATGTAAACTAAGATTTTTAGGTAACCCAAGGTCTGTACCACATTTTGTGTCCATACTTCATTTGTGCAAGATTACAAAATATCCAGATCCTGTCTGCTTAGATGGTATCATGGTGAGTTAAATCTACAGAGGCATCAAAAGCTCTATGTAATTAAAATTTTTGATTACTTGTTGAAGTTTCTTAAAGCTTTAAGCTTATCTATACCAAATGTGTCCATGACTGATAGCTGTATGATCCAGGGGAGACTTCCATTGGTGGAAAAGTGGAGGTGATTTTCATTTATTTGCCCTTCTTTCTTTTGCTCTCCCTTGCTTATGCAAGTCATCTTTTGGAACAATATGTTGATGGTGCAAGGAACTGCAAGAGAGAGGGGCAATTTATGAAAAATCTCTTCCTTTTGGTTAATTGAAGCCTCTGCTGAATCAAGGAGATTTCCATCAGTGGAGAGACTCAGAATCAACCCTTCATGTTCAGGATTCCCTTTTTATTTGCTTGTACTCACATGCATGTTGAGAAATACAAGAAAGTAGTCAAAAGCAGTTTCATCTAAAACTCGCTTTCTTACAGATACAGCTCTTATTGCAATACTTGAAGAATGACCCAAGAGAGGCTGTGAAGAGGCTTGCTATTCAAGATCTAAAGTTACTTGCAAATAAAACGCCACATACATGGAGCAGAGACAATATTCAGGTATCGTAAACACTATCATGCTTGTTTTGGAACTGAACCACTAGGCCTTCTTTCAGATAAGACCTGTTGAACTCTTTGTTGTTGACTTTCAAGTAGATCTGCTTAGCATCACACTCCAGATGTAGGTCTCTGTTCATCATTTTAGAGATGTAACTTTTTGTTTAAGAGCTGATTTACCCACCATGTTTTATAAGTAGTAGAAGAAGAGGAGTTTGGATTTGATACCCCGCTTTATTACTTTATCACTACCTGAAGGAGTCTCAAAGCGGCTAACATTCTCCTTTCCCTTCCTCCCCCACAATAAACACTCTGTGAGGTGAGTGGGGCTGAAAGAAGTATGACTTATTTGAAGTGTGACTGGCCCAAGGTCACCCAGTAGCTGCATGTGGCGGAGCAGAGACACGAACCCGGTTCACCAGATTACGAGTCCACCGCTCTTAATCACTACACCACACTGCTATAGAAGAAGCTTCTCACATTCTGCTTGGAGAAACCTCCCAGCACTGCTCCTATACCCTGTAGCATCTCTCATAAAGTGGTGACTCTTCATCACACTCCTCAGGTGCTAAGGTAGAAAAGCTCTGTGCGAGGATTGAGGAACAAGGTGATGAGGTTTCCAAATGTTGCTGGCCTATGGCTCTCTCCATCCCTGACCATGTTGAGTGGGACTGTTTTGAACCCAAAATAAAAAAAAAATCCTTCCAGTAGCATGTTAGAGACCAACTAAGTTTGTTATTGGTATGAACTTTCGTGTGCATGCACACTTCTTCAGTTTTGAACCCAGTAACATCTGGAGGGCCACATTCACCAAGGTCATTTTTCAAGCACGTAATAGGCCAATCTTCCGTAACAGTATATTGAGTTTATGTTACGCTCCAGTTTCTTAAACGTATGGTTTTTATTGTATTGTACTTTGGTATTTGCTTCTCTGTCTGTTGCTTTGTGAGTCATTCAGAGAGCTCCTGTTATGGGGAAGTTATATAAAAGGGGCCAATAAATATTAAATAAAAATAATAAATCAATCATTAGGAATTTGTAGGCAGTCTAGAGTAAGCCACCCACAGATCACCATCCACTTGCCACTCAGCCAACTGTACCTTTATAGCAGATTAAAAACAGCCTTTTAGCCTTAGCCAGCCATAACTGGTTTCAGGAGTACAAGTGTTACCAGAAATGCATTTTGGCTTTGGTGTTAATTTGTGTCCCGTCTTTTGATGGGAGTCCCCACAAGCAGCCCACGGCATTAGTAAAATACAAGAGGAAGACGTGTGATTTGGTGCCTTTGCCCTGCTTCTATCCTTCTTTGTATGTTGATTACCCGTACGTGCCAAAAATATGAACAAGGATGGTCAGATAGCAGTAATAGAAAGAGTAGAGAGATACAGAAACCTGCTAGGATGGAACTTTTTGGAAAACCATTTCTGCCGGGAAAGGTTTACTTGGAATAAATGAAATGAGAATTTGTGAGGATTCTGGTGATTGGTTGCTTGGAGAATAGGGGACTCCAAGCTTCCTTTTTCTTAGGAATCCAGGGCTCCTTTGCATTGTGTGTGTGAGGCAGGGGACAGAGGCTCAAATCTCCAGGCTATTCATTCTTGTTCAGTTGTGCATCCTTGCCTGCTCTCTGGATCCCTGCCTTCCTTGATACCTTGCCCTTCCTAGAGTTCTGGAACCCAGGACATCAGTGTATTTTCCTGGAGTATTGTTCTATAAAGATTACAAGATTTCCTTGGGAGCACCAGCCTGTTTGTGTTTGAGAAAACCTTTGATTCTAGGGCTGGGGCCTGCCAGCAAGCCCTTGACAGAACTGAATTCTGCAAGATAGAGAAGTGCTTTAAAAATGCTTCCCTGGGGCAGTGTCAGAGGCTTCTGATGCGTATTGCTCACACTGAGTCATTAAGACGTTATGTTCCTTAACATTTGCAGGGCTTGTACAGAAAGTGGGCAAGGCAGTATGATTTGTGGTGTGTCTGCACTTGGATTCCTATGTGTGGTTCTGGCTGCCTCGCCTCAAAAAGTTGTACAATTGGGAAAGGTTCAGAAAAGGACAACCAAGATGATCAGGAGGATAACTCCCTTCTTAGGAAAGGTTGCAGCATTTAGAGAAATGACATGATGGAACTTTGAGTGTGGCATGGAGGAAGTGGGCAGAGAAAAGTTTTGCTCCTACAAGAAGTAGTGACAGCTTTAGACAAATTCATGGAGGACAAGACTATCAATGACTATTAGCCTGTATGATCTACCTCCACTGTCAGAGGCAGTATTCTTCTGAATACCAGTTGTTGGGAGTTGCATGTGGGGAGAGGGCAGTTGCATTTGGGTCCTTCTTGCAGGCTTCTCATGTGCATCTGGTAGGCAGCTGTGAAAATTGAGGGGTAGACCTGATCCAACAGAGCTCCTCTTCATTTTGGTGCAGATTTGCTTTGCCCAGTGTTCTCCCATACTATATTCTGGAGTTGCATCACAATGTGCAATGCAGCCAGCCACCTTCTCTTCCCTGGACTTATGCATTCATGGGTGCATCGCTGAATTTGTCACAGGAAAGCAATTGAGCCATTTATTTTTCTCAGAATGGAATTTTCACCCTCCTCTTAACAAATTCACCTTGTCAGTTTCTGTGTAAGTTCTGGTTCCGCCTTTATTCTGATCAGATCTTTAATAAAGAGTTTTGATGGATTGCCTAGTTAACAAATGAATCATTTTTTTTCTTCAAATGCAGCTTTTGATTAAATTTTTACTCCAGATTGACTTTTTCTTATTTGGTAAATAAATGAAAAAATGCAGCGAGCCATGCAAAAACATGTCAGCAGCTTCAGATGGCTTGACACATCATAAATGATAGTGGGGCTTAGACAATTTGAAGCAAGTTTAGTTGTTGTCCAAATTATCCTTTACATGCAGCCAGCTAGAAGTGGCTGTTTCCCACTTACTTGTTTGTGAGCTGCCCCCACCCTACCCCCCAAACTATCTGCTGAGCTGCTGTATTGTCACAGCATGTTCACAACTATTCAGGAAAAAGCTGGAGCTTTGGAGCATCTTCTGTGAAGGAAGTAAAAGGTCAATTTGGCTAGAAAAAATCCCACTTGGAGCTTAGAGACAGAAGGTGTTAAGTGTGTGTTTTGGGAGGAGGGAGAGACTGAGACATGGCTGCCGGGAAGCAGGAAGGCTTGGAAATTGTCTGAAAAAGGCCAAGGACCTGCAGAACAGAGAGTTCAGAGGAAGAGTAGCTGAAGCAAGGGCAGAATAAGAAGTGAGCTGACAAGTAGTGTGGGGCCTACAGATGGAGGAGGCCAAGTCTGAAGTTAAATTAAGAGGGAAATTAAGAAAGGGGAAGCTTAACTTAGGAAGCTGCCTTATGCTGAGTCAGGCCATTGGTCCATCTAGCTCAGTATTGTCCACACTGGAGACTTCCGGGATAGCGCGAACGGCTAATGGCGGATTCCCTCCGAGCTCCGGAGGGAATCGGCTCTGCTGAGGACGGGTCTTGCCGTGCCGGCGACACGGGGACCCTCAGAAACCGCAGGCGCGGAAGCCTGCGGACTTGGTGACTTGGCAGGCACCTTAAGCGCCCTCCCCGACCCCCGAAGAGCCTTTTTAAAGGCTACGGAGAGGACCAGAGAGTGGCGTGGTGCTGAGAGTAGATCGCTACCTCAGCGGAGCGAAGCCGCGAGCCATGGCCGGAGAGCGCTGTCTTTCTTCCTGAAATTTGGACTGAAACAAAGAACCCGTGAGTAAAATGAAATTTCGACATTAAAGTTTTACCATTGATTGGAGTACGATCGGGGGATGTGTTAAAAGGAAGTCCGCACTCCCCCCCCCCCACAAAAAGATTTAAAGCAAGGAGAGGAGCACTAAGGTGGAAAGACATTTGTGCTTAGACAGACAACTTGCACGAATTGGATTAAAAAGTTATTGTGCTGGAGAGGAGAGAGGAATTTTAGAAGCTTTTGTGTAATCCCCCCCCCCCCTTTTTTGGACCCGGGAGCGCCCTGCGTGTGAGCCCGAGGAAAAAGAGCAAAAAGTTTGACAGCTGTCAAAAGAGCTGTCAAACGGGTGGTTAAAGTCTGGAACTGTGATATTTAATATTTTTTTGGATTAAAGGTGGTACATTGAAACTGAACTGATTGGAAACAAAGTAATTTTGAACAACAAAGTAACGGATTGTTGGAAAAGAACTATTGGACTGGTAATCCCCCTGGAGGGAACAAAAGATATTGCAATGGCTGCAGAAGGAAAATTACTGGCAGAGATAGAAAGGATGTTCTTTCTCGTGGGAATCTTACAAGAGCAGAGTGCGGATATGAACAAACAACTTATGACCTTGAACTTTAAATTGAGCAACTCTGCTGATGACATAAAGTGGGTGGAAAAAAACCCGGCAGCTGAAACAGAAGAGACAGCTTTGGAAATGGGGGGAAAAGAAGAAGAAGAAGGAGAGGAAGTTCAGATGGAAAGTATTAATCAAAAGCCTGCAGCTTCAGGAAACAAAGGAATTAAAGAAGACGACCAGTGGATTATAAATCTGCAAAAGGAGAGAAAGATAAAGGAAGAAGCCCCTGGAATATCTGAAATACTGGAATACAAAAGAACAAACAAGTATGATTGGGACTGCTTCTTCAAGTTTGAGTATGGGAGACTGGCAGATCCTTGGCAGCAATTGCTACTGACTGATTTGGAGGAAGGAAAGAATAGGGAGCTTGGGACACAACCTCTTCGAGAATTGAAGGCCAACAAGCAACAAAACCGACGGAGAGAGACTAACTGGGGCCTAAGAGCCTCGGATGTGAGAAATCCGGGCTAAAACTGTCTTTTTAGGATATTGATTTGGGAAGGGACAGAAACCGGGTCAGGGAGGGAGGGGGAGAGTAGAATAGTAAAAATTTATGATTTATGATTTTTGAATTTGGATATGTTTTTGTTTAATATAAAAAGGGAGGAATTCGTGGGAGAGAATTTAGGTCGACCTTAGAGAAAGGAGCTAATGTGTAAAAATTGGATAAGTAAAATTGAGCCTAATAAAAAGTGTTAAATATTAAGAACAGATAATAATAATATAATAGAGAGAAGAGGAAATAACTTGCTGAATTAATTAATGAAATTGGGATGTGGGAAGGGGAGATGTGGGGAAGTCAATGAAAGAGGGTAAAGAAAGTAAGAGATGAAATTATATATGTTTTGTTTTGTATTTGTGTGTGTGTTTGTCTATAAAAAATGTGAAAACTCAATAAAATTTTTATAAAAAAAAAAAAAAGTATTGTCCACACTGACTGACAGCAACACTCCAGGGTTTCAAGGCAGGGGTCTTTCTTAGCTCTACAGTGGTACCTCTGGTTACATACGCTTCAGGTTACATATGCCTCAGGTTACAGACTCTGCTAACCCAGAAATAGTACCTCGGGTTAAGAACTTTGCTTCAGGATAAGAACAGAAATCGCGCTCCGGCGGCGCAGCAGCAGGAGGAGGCCCCATTAGCTAAAGTGGTGCTTCAGGTTAAGAACAGTTTCAGGTTAAGAACGGACCTCTGGAACGAATTAAGTACTTAACCCAAGGTACCACTGTACTTGGAAATGCCAAGCATTGAACTTGGGACCTTCTGCAACCCAAGCAAATGTTGTACTACTGAGCTACCACCCTTCTCCTTCAGCTGGAGGCCAACCTTACACAGGACCCAAGGACAAGGAGAGCTTTGTGGTTTTTGCATAAAAGGAATTTGGAAACTGAGGGGGTCGTGGCTAGGGATCTGCACAGCAAGTTCAAGAGCTGGAGTGTGCGTTTGAACTAACCGCCCAAGTCTCTATCTGTAGGCCTCTCATCTTGTAAACATTAGAGCATTTGTTGGGACAGACTACTTGTTTAGATGAGCGCTGTTTTCATTTTGTTCTATTCTTCCATGGCTAATGATGTGAAACAAAGGTACATGTCAGCTGCAGTGTTTTTTAATACGGTTTTCTTCCTTTCAGCCATGCTCAGTGATGCGTTGAAACGTTCTAGCAAGAGGTGTTGTGATACAGACAGATGGTGGTATTTTAAATCTCTGCTATTTTCAGTCTAAAGTCAAAGGCTGGAGAGAGAAATAATTGGTGGTGCACCTTTTGCTGACAACCCTGTTTTGCTCTCCCTCACTCCTCTCAGTATTGAATTCTGTCAGGTGCTCCTGCTCTATTCTGCAGAACATTTTGATGGCTCCTGATCCCATGAGCAGGACACAGTATAGTGCGACTTGGCTCTTGTTTCAGTTGCCATTGATCAGAAGTGTTCTGCTAATACTGTTTTGCATGTAAGCCATACTAATTCTACTCAAGATCTGTGCAAAAGAATGAGGTGGGGAACAATGTCAAAACATGTGGGCTTTTAGCACTTTGTAGAACTGTATTTGTTTGTTTAAATTTACATCTTGTTCCTTGGCCTCTGTGGTAACTTCTGTCTCTTACATCATGGATGTTGGCAAATTGGCTTTTAAAAAAGCAAAATAATATTAGAATTAGAGCTATCAGCAATGCACAAGGGAAGCTGTTTTAGCGCTCTGGAACTTGACAAAGTGTTTTATATTATGGATGGATGTTTTGTATTATTTTAAAACAAAAAAAAATTCCTTCCAGTAGCACCTTAAAGACCAACTAAGTTAGTTCTTGGTATGAGCTTTCGTGTGCATGCACACTTCTTCAGATACACTGAAACAGAAGTCACCAGACCCTTCTATATAGTGAGAAGGTGGGGAGGGCTATTACTCAGAAGGGTGGTGGGAATGGGTGACTGGCAGATAGCTGTGATGAGCCTGTTGACGACTCTTAACAACTGCAATAGGTCTTATAGGAAAAAGCAAGGGGTGAGAAGGTGAAAAATGGCTTTGTCATGTATAATGAGATAAGAATCCAATGTCTTTGTTCAGACCAGATCTCTCCATGGTTTTAAGTTTGGTAATAAGTTGCAATTCAGCAGCTTCTCTTTCCAGTCTATTTCTGAAATTCCTTTGTAGTAAAACAGCTACTTTGAGATCTTGTATAGAATGTCCTGGGAGATTGAAGTGTTCTCCTACTGGTTTCTCTGTCTTGTGATTCCTGATGTCCGATTTATGTCCGTTTATTCTTTGGCGTAAGGTTTGGCCTGTTTGTCCAATATAGAGAGCTGAAGGACACTGTTGGCATTTGATGGCATACACAATGTTAGACGATGAGCAATTAAATAGTCCCGAGATGGTATGTGTGATGTTGTTGGGGCCAGTAATGGTGTTGTCCGGGTGTATGTGGCAGCAAAGTTGGCATCTGGGTTTATTGCAGGCTCTGGTGCCAGTGTCCGTGTTAAGTCTGGTTGTAGTATTATTGTGGGTTAGGAGTTGTTAGGTGCTACTGGAGGGAATTTTGTTTTGTTTTGTTTTGTTTTGTTTTGACTATGGCAGACCAACACGGCTACCTATCTGTAACTTGTATTATTTTATTAATACTATTGCCTAATACGAGTTTGTCCTGGCCTTCGACTGGAACAATAAGCTTAAGAAAGGAACTGAGTGCAAATACTGGTGCAAGTCTTGGAAAGCTGGATTTTCATTTTATTTTGGTTAATATGAAGAGTTAACAAGGAAAGAGTCATGAGAAAATGAAAACATATGGGCTGAATATGTGGGATATGACATGCTTTATTATTTGAATGTGCTGCTGAGTGCTGAATTTGAGCTAGGGTTCAAAGCTGAGCAAATATAACCAGCTCCCATAGATCTGGGGAAAAGGTAGGGCCTGGGCAATTTAGTTTTGTATCTGTGACACGGAAAGAGGGATTCCTGCCTTTGGTCACTATTCTGAAGATTACTAAAGATTTATATCACTCTTGCAAAATGTCAATAATGTGGTTTTCTGATAAAAAACTAGAGGAAGTGGTGGGAAAATGTGAAAGATGACTGCAAGTCTTTAACTTTCCTATAAGGTGTATTCTGACTGCTGAGATCAATGTAGTATGGTACTGTATTACCTATTTTAGAAGACAATGGCAAACTGAGTTATTTAGTTTTAAACACTCTAGGGGCACAATCAAATTTCACTTTCGTTTTCTCTGTAATTTATGGTTGTACATGAATGGAACAAATGTAATTTCTTTAGAGAGTTCTGTTAAGCACTGGAGCATTGTGTAGCAATGGCAAGGAAATTCATTAATGAATTGGAGGGGTTCTATTGATGGGTGTAACATACACAGTTTCATTTAAAACAAAAACAAACCTGGTCTTTCCCCCTTGCAAATCTGACTGTCTTCAGAATTCTATTTTGTTCTTAAAGCTTTCCTTTCTCACGGAGGTGGGTGAAACTTTGAAATACACAGGCGCTATCTGCTGAAAAGCCAAAATTAGAACAGATTTGTCTGTGACTTCTTTTGGCCTGCATAGTTTCTTCTCCTTCCCCACACATCTGTCTGTTCCATTAATCTTGCCACTTCCTCCTCCTGCCCTATTTTTCCTTTCTTCCACATCCAATCTCTGCTCAAGCATCATTAATTCTGTAAAAATCCAAAAATGACAGCTAGAATAGATTATTCTAATCTGATGCTGAAAAAGATTCTTTGCATGCTTTATTCCATGCAGATGCTGTCTTATCTCGCTCCCCCCCCCTTTGTACGGAGGGGAGAAGGTCCTTCCACCAGGTCTTGCGTCCCCTTTTATTAGGCCACTAGTAAAAAGACCACTTTTCAGAACAAATAAACAAGTCAGTACTTAGTAAGGACTGTTGCTCTAAAAGGAAACAATTTTTTCTATGACTATGAAAGTTTACAATGAGGAAAATAACTTTTGCATATCAGCAGCAGCTGCTGATATTAGTTAAGGACAGATAGAGATGCTCTGTGCTTATTTTTGAGGCTTCTGTATTCCTTAGGTTGTGTGGGCTACCAAGACGTATCAGAGACTTTCTCCCTCCTTTCACTTTTTTACCCTTGAAGGTATGTTGCTTAAGTGAGAAGCGTTTTGCCTAGAAGGGGGCAGGGGCTATAAATGCATTCAGTTGTACCTGAACTTTAAATGATGATGCCCCATTAGTGAATGTTGTGCATAGGATTTTATTCTACCTCCTGCAGCAGCACAAAGGAAGCTACCAGTGTACTTCATAGTGACATTTAATCTTTCCCAGTTGAGAGACATATACTTGCATGGAATGAGACTTCCTTTCCTGGTGTGAATGAATGGGAAATATCAGGCTGGTAATTCAGCTCAAAAATCCTTGACTTAGTGAAGTGCATAGCACACTGATTCTCATGACCGTCCTCAGCTTCTGTGACTGATTTCATACTGGCATGCTCATCACCCATGGCTCCAGTAACAAATGTTGACTTGCATGTTTGAGGCAGCCATCACTTGTGAGAAAGACCACAGGTAAAGCTTACCTGTCACCTCACATAACCTCAAACAGGACCTGGCATGGTGTAGTGACTAAGAGCTATTGAGATGTGAGCCTGGAAGCCAAAAAATTCAAGGGTGTTATTCAGCACACTCACTCCATCAGCTCAAGGACTTTTGGCTGTCCAGTGGGACTACCTCACTCCAGGCACCCTGTAAATCTCTTCTGGGTTTTCCCCCAACCTTCAAGAGTGGACTTGGAGAGGGTGGAGGCACATGCAGAGAGAGGAGGGGGAGACAGTTCTGTTGCACAAAAAGAAATCCTTGAGCTAATGGAATGTGCATACTGGATACCTCCCCAAATCCCATAGTGTAGAATTATAGAATTTAGAGCTGAAATGGCCTTTGGTGGTTATCCATTACAAGAGAAGACATTGTTCCTGTGCCTAAATTGCTCCAGAAAATGAGAGCTGGCCACCTCCTGAGGTGGCCTTTCCCTCTATCAAACAGCTCTTTGCATTAGGAAGTGTTTTTTCCTCTGATGTTTAGCTGAAATTATGTTCCTTGCCATTTCAAAACCCATTAGTTTAGGTCCTGCCCACTGGAGCAACAGAGAACAAATCTGCCTTCTCCTCATTGGGCAGCCTTAGGCGACATGCTTTCTCTCTTTCTCAGCTCCCCAACCTACAGTATGTGGATAATATTGAACAGCTTTATAGGGGTATTATAAGGACTGCTGAGATAATGTGTGTGAAGAATTTTGAATACCCAGGCCTTATACAATTGCCAAGTATTTAAGGTTACTAATAATCCCCCCCCCCATGCAGGTACTTTGCATCCTCAACCAGGAATCATTAGGTTGTTATTATTTACTATTATTATACATTACATTTCTGTTATATTAATGTTATGTATGCGTGCGTGTGAATCAAGCGTGATGAACACATGTTAATAATTTTTAAT
Organism: Podarcis melisellensis; assembly: GCF_964234715.1. Classification (NCBI taxonomy): domain Eukaryota; kingdom Metazoa; phylum Chordata; class Lepidosauria; order Squamata; family Lacertidae; genus Podarcis; species Podarcis melisellensis. The sequence goes on along the minus strand of NC_138530.1, from coordinate 25,429,834 downwards.
TCATTTTCCTTCCTTGTACTAAAATTGTCCTCTCTCCTGGCTTTTAGGCACTATGTGAATGTGCTCTGCAAACTCCTTATGACAGTATGAAACTAGGCATGCTATCTGTACTGTCCACACTGTCGGGGACAATAGCCATCAAACAGTACTTCAGCATTGCTCCAGGTATGAATAGATTAGATCAGCCAAATTTTGGCACACTTTCAATTTTTCCCCGGTGTTGTTGCAGATATTAGTATAAGTGCTGCTTTTCAGTCTTTTGAACACTGTAAATAATGTTGGAAAGTGTGTTTCCTTGGAAGGCACTGCAGCAGTTCAAAAACTGCAGAGCTAATTTTAATCGCATTGTAAGACTACGATAATGATCGAAATTATAAACCAAGAAACTAGTCCTGCACTACAGTTGCCTTCCACATTAGTATTCTCTGATACCCTTCTTCTCTGCATATGATCATTTTAAAACCTGCACTTCTCTAACGTGAATTAATATGTTAGACAATAAGATAGAATACATTATTTACCTTTTAAAGTTGCTTGAGTTGCCTGGTTTGCTGTTTTTGCTACACACAGCATTGCAACTGATTGGCACATCTGATCTAAACCATCCTCCGCTCTCCTGCTATGTCTAGGATGGTCTCTAAGTTAATCAGATTGTTGATGCATTCTGTGTTTTGAGTCCTGATTTGGTTTGTGTGAAGGCCTATTGATTTTGGAGAAGTTTAAACCCACTAATCTTTGGTAGCTCTTTGAATCTGAATGAATGATTTGTTGTCTTCATATTCCGCTCCTTCTCCAATGAACTTGGAACAGTCTTTCAACCTTGAAACAAGCCCCCTGAAGCAAGGTAGACTGAGAAACGATGAGGATCCCAAAGCCACCCTGCAGCCTATTTTTCTGCAAGGGTGTGGAGTATCTACCATTTCACTTAAAAATAAATAAATGGAGGGGCTGATGGAATCTAGGGTATATTGTAGTGATTGGAACGTGCATAAATTTGAGGTAAGATGGATGTGGATAGTGGCCATCTGGCTGTTCTGTGTTTTGGAAGAGCAGTATAGTTCTGTGCAGGTTCTACAATGTTGGCTTAAAAGCCAACATTATTTGTAGTCATCTTTGGGTCCTCCCTTCTCCTGTGCATGCTGTTTCTGAAAAAATGCTCATGATAAAGCAAAAACTCAGCTCTTGGACCCCCAACACCCAGGACTTGTGTCATGAACAAATCACTTGGGTGGGAGGGACAGAGTCATATTTCACCCTGTGTGAGCCATTGAAGAAGCTGAAAAATGACAGCAGCATCCCCTTCCCCAAAGCCTCTAGAGGTGCTGAGAAATAAAGAAATTTAGAAAGGGACTCGTGCTGCTGCTTCCCTTTCTGGAAGCTTTGCAGCTTGCTCCGACGGATGAACTACACCAGTCTTATTTCTTATTAGAAGACATCTGAAGGCAGACCTGTATAGGGAGTTTTTAATGTTTGATGTATTACTGTGTTTTAATTTGTTGGAAGCCACCCAGAGTGGCTGGGGTAACCCAGTCCGATGGGTGGCGTTATTGTTATTAAAATAAATATCCCTTTATAGCTTTGTTGGAGGTTAGGCAATGCTTATAACCAGACCATCTTCCTAGTTTTCCCTTGCTCTTAAACTGTGGAAAAGAAAATACTGTATGTAATGAACAAGGCTTTGCTGTTTAAAAGTATCCCACTATTTCTCCCTTAGGAGCAACAGCTACGACAACAAGATCATCTGATATAGTCAGACTAGCACAGGAATGCTGTTACCATAATAACCAGGGTATTGCGGCTCATGGAGTCCGAGTTCTGACAAACATAGCTGCTTCATGCCAGGAAAAAGGTAAATTCTAAAAGGATGGGTGGGTGGGTGTCATAGTATATCTCCCCATGGTTGATGTAATGTGCTGTGTTTTCCTTTGGAAACAAGTTGAACTCATGTGGACGTCTACCTTTGATGCTAAACTAGAGAGCTCAAGTAATTGCTGTTTACTTTCACTATTTTTCCATTGCTTATGCAGTATTTTGTTGGAATGAGAGCTAACCATGGTCATCCTAATGGAAATCAGTGCACTGCTCTTAAGTTGACTGGGTGTGAACTGCAGACATCCTGCTCATTTCTCTGCCAATGTAATGAAAGAGAAATTTTAAGGTGGTGTTGCTGCCTTCCAGTTTATAGCCAAATCTAATGTCATGTGGTTTGTTTTGTTTTTCATTTCACCATTTTCTCCTCCCTAACACTAAGAAATGCATGCAAGCTAGAACTGACAGCATTTCAGTTCTTGGTGTTTTAAAATTGATGGGATTTATTTGAAACTCATTTGGCTGTGCTGTATTACTGCATCAAGGCATTTCTAGATCCCAGATTTCCAAATTATGTTAAAGGGGAAATGTTTTGTTCTCTTTCATGGCCATGAGGACCACAGTGGCTAGTATTAAAACTGTCAGGAATTAAAGTTTAAATCTTTGTCCTAGATCTTTTGCCGTTGGAGCAGGATGCTGTCTTTGGCCTTGAATCCCTCCTTGTTCTTTGTAGTCAAGACAGCAGTTCAGGTACTCAAGCGACCTTAAAGGTAAATAATAAATCCACCCCCACCAACCCAGTTGTCTCCCATATTAATCTATGTAAGAGCAATGCAGGTTGTTTTAGTGGGGCCGCTTTTTGTGGTTAACTACTTAAAGTAGAAATAAATGCCCAAGCACTACCGAATGCACACAGATCAAGGGCAGGACTCAATAAGTTAGCAAGTCTGGAATAGCCCAACATTTACCTAACTGTGCTCTTGTGAACTGGCCACCCCATATAACCAAAGAGTGAGGACTGACATGCAAATGAGTTAATGCCCTTTGTGGAGCAGGTAGTTAGGAAAAATACTTGGGATAGGTGAATATGTAGTTTGTCTCATTGTCGTTCCATACAATAAGTAGTAATATTATATGTGTTGACTGTATATCGCATGAGTCTCATCTTTGTAAAAAACAGAACGTAGATGGGACTAGAGTGCTATCCTATGTTTAAACCACATAAACCACAGTTTGATCCTGGCTTCTTCCAATGAATCATACTTTAAGCTAATCACAGTTTATCCTTTTTAGGCAGGATGTAATCAGCCCAGCTTAGTTTTAAGTTTAGAAGCAGCTGATGATTCCCAAAGCTGGAAGGGTCTGCTGTACAGAAGCTTAAAGGCAGTATCCAACAAAACATTTCCATTAGTGCAAGGACTTCTGGCTCTGCAGTGTAACTTCCATTCCCTCTCCTCTCTCTGTGCACTTCCTAAATCTGAATCCTCCCTGCATGTTCTTTAGTTTAGAGGGTTTGGTGGTTTGGCAGAATGCCTTTGTGTTTTTTGGTTTCTCCTTTATTTTGCAGCTTCATGGTTACATGAGTGTTGTGACCAAAAGCAAGTAGCGTTTGACAGATTTGTGATGAATGTTGAACGAGCGTTTTTTTGTTTTCCCCCAATGCAGATAGCGCTCACTTGCATGGTGAAGCTGGCCAAGTGCCGCCCCCACCTGAGCCAGTCCATTGTGGAGTCCTTGTTGACACAGCTGCACAGCGCACAAGATGCTGCCAGGATTCTCATGTGCCACTGCTTGGCAGCCATTGCCATGCAGTTACCGGTCTTGGGAGACGGAATGCTGGGGGACCTGATGGATCTCTATAAAGTGATTGGACGATCTGCATCTGATAAACAGCAAGAGCTTTTGGTGAGCAACATTGATTCCAGATATAGCAACTGGACCTGGGTACCATTGGATTGAATAATCATTTTGTAAACATGTAGTATTGCATGTTGTGTAACAGTCAACTTGCCTCATTGCAGTTCAAACCATGATGCAGTTACAACATTGCTGTGTTTTTTGCTTTCTCTTCTCACCATGGGGTTTCTTTCTCTTTTTTTTGTATCCTTGTATCCTTTGCCATGTTTTTTTCTATCCCATTCTTTCACGGCATTAGCTTTCATGTTTAAAAGACTTGTTACTTCTCTTTTCATTTTTGGTTATCAAACCTGTTGTAGAGAAATGCATAGTGGTTTTGGATAACAATTTTACACGAAAGGATTTCATTGCTTCTCGTTTCCTACCTGTGGTACTGGAGGAATGTGTCTATGAACTTGTGAGAGAGTGAAAGCACATTATGACAAACCACTGGTCCAACAAGTTTGAAAGCATATATGTGGGCAGACCTATCCTTCATCTAACCTATGGTTGCCACTAGTCATGATTCTTTAAAAAAAAAAACCCTTTATTTTCAAAGTCGACATGCTTCTGTCTAACAAATATGAGGGATTAGCATCAGAGCACTGTTTTAGATATCAACTGAATGTTCAGTCAGTAGAGAAGCTTGTTTGGCTACTAGATGCAGTGCTAGATAGACAGTTGGCTTTTTTAATTAAATAATGATTTCACTGGAACACCTTGGATTTCATGAAGTCAATGTGATTACTGAAAGAGCTCTGTGTGTGTGTGTGTGTGTGTGTGTGTGTGTAGAGGAAGAGAGCATTTTTAATAAAGTAAATGAAAAAAAATCCCATTGAACTTGATGATACAGGGGAATGGCATGTTAAATATGGTAGTTTAACTTCTATTAAGTAAGCATCAAACAGATGTTTTTTAGCAAGTAAAGGAAACTTAAAAGTCTGCATCCCAAACCTGAAACACATCCATTTAGGAGTATATTTGCAGTCTTATTAATCTTAATCCTCCTTCAGTCCAGTAGGTGGCACTTGTTTTACATGGGTGGTCAGCTTGGCCTGGAAATGACAGCACCACTGTAAAAAGTCTTACCCACTTCCACCATGGCTGTAGACACAGGACAGCTCAAAGTGGATTTGATGCATCTTATGTCTGCATGGTTTTTGTATTGCCCAAGTGGCAGCCCTTATGCACACCCCATTTGATTTGAATCTTGCCCAATCCACGGATAATATGGGTTGGGGAGTGACTTTACTCAACTGTGGAGGTGTTGAAGTACATTGTGTGGGTGCAGGTATCAGTTGAGGGCAGCAGGCAACAACTCAGCATTTGAACACATTGCCATCAAGTGCCACAAACATGCACAAACTGCCTTGCCAGTGCTAGCCAAGGCAGAGAGGAAGTTCCCTCAGCTCTCTTGCTGATGCACAGGGAACAGGCCCTGGGAAGTGGCAGGCTTTGGGCAGAGCTGCCTGATCCCACACACTGCTGTATGTGAAAATAATAAAGGTGTTTCAGATATAATGGGCAGAGGGCTGAAACAGCCTGTTGTTTGCTATACAACATTTTCATGTAATTTTGTTCCAGTTATTTATTGGGATTGTGTTGCTGAATGTTTTTCTACTTTTTAATATCTTTGTAAATCTCAATAACAAATGGGAAAGTGTAGAAAAGGACCACCAGAATCAAGGGATTAGAACGCCTTCCGTACCAGAAAAGGCTTTTTTGTTTAGGAAAGAACATGTCTAAAGGCTGGATATAGTAGAGGCTCGTGAAATTATGTCTGGTGTGGAGAAAGCAGGGTTTTTTGCCCTCTCATATAAGACTAGAAATTGGATCAGTCGGTGAAATGGATTAGCAGTAGATGCAGGACAGACAAGAAGAAGCACTTCAAATAGCACATAATTTATGGAATTGTGCTCATAAGATGTGAAGGTGACATTAGCTTAAATGGCTTTAAAGGGGGGATTAAGCAAATTCTCACATCAATCATTAGCCATGAGGCAGTGCTGAATGCAAGTTGCAAAGCAATAATGCAGAGCTGTTGTTTTAATGCCCTTCTGGTGATACCTGAATGATCACAGGTGCTGGATTCGTAATTTGATTTAACGGGGCTTTTATGAGGGCATAAAGCCATTTCACTACCATTGGTTGTATCCAGCTAAGTTGTTCTCAGAGTAGACCAGTTGAAATCAGTGGCCTTAAGCTAGACCTACACATTGATTTCAGTGCTCCAGTTGTATATAACCCCATGTTTACTTGCCAGAGCTTGCAATCCTTTTCAGACAGACCCACTTGCAAGCAATACCACTTGTTTGGTATTAGAGTGGTTAACCTTTCAAAGAAAGTAACAGAAAACTATTCAAATGTAGCACTAAACTGTGGTTTAAGGAATATGAACCTTGAACTCTGCCTTCCCCTTCTATATTCCTCCTGTTGTGGTGGTCAGAGATTGAATAAAGTACTTACCACTCCTGGTTTAGCAGCAATGCTGTTTTGTCTAAACCTAGCAAACTATGGTTTGTGTAACCCCCCGTTTCCCCACAAACCAGGATTGCATTGTAGTTTGATCCTAATTTGTCATTGTGATTCTGATTGGAAGACAAATTTACTAGTTTTTTACTAGCAAATTTACTAGTGAACCAGGTACATAACTACAGTTGTACCTTGGATGTCAAACGGAATCTGTTCTGGAAGTCTGTTTGCCTTCCAAAGTGTTCAGAAACCAAGGCACGGCTTCCGATTGGCTGCAGGATTCCAAAGAACGTTCGCAAACTGGAACACTCACTCTGGGTTTTCGGTGTTCAGGATCCAAAACGTTCGACTCGCAAGGTGTTTGGGATCCAAGGTACAACTGTATTCATTGTGCAAGTGGGGGGTGGACCTGATGAGACCAAAGCTCATGCTGGTGATGGCAGACTATGATTCCACATTATTTGTGGCTAGGGTCTGTGTGATCTATTTTTTCATTCAGCTTTGCACTATTCCTTCCTTGTTAGGTATCTCTTGCTACTGTGATATTTGTTGCCAGCCAGAAGACTTTATCCTCTGAAGTGAAAACTGTTATCAAACAACAGCTTGAAAATGTCTCCAATGGATGGACAGCTTACAGGATTGCCAGACAAGCTTCCAGAATGGTATGTGTGATCCATATTTTATAATTTCTGGTTTCCCCAATAAGCAAAGCTAATTGACTGAGTTGAAAGTACCGTATTTTTCGCTCCATAGGGCGCTCCAGCCCATAGGACGCACCTAGTTTTTTTGGGGGGGGGAATAAAGAAAAAAAAATATTTCGCCCCCCAGGCACGGGGCTGGGGCGGGAGAAGCCCGAGCTTCCCCCGACCCCAGCCCCCAGAACAGGCAGCTCTCAGCAAGCCTTGGGAGACCGTCGCGACTTCCCGCCGGGCTCCGACGCCTTGCGGATATCTGCCTGAAGCCCAAACCAGGTTGGGGAACAGCGGGATGGCGGCGCTCCGCCTCCCCGCTGTCCCCTGAGCTTGTGGGGCTGGCAATGGGGAGAAGTGCGCTTCTCCCCGCCGCCAGCCTCCAAACCAGGTCGGGGAACCAAAGCCCAGGGTGCGCTGTGCAGCTCGCCCCAGGCTTCGAGATGCAGGCTGCTATCCACAAGCCTAGGGAGCCCGACGGGAACTCCCGCGGGCTCCCAAGGCTTGCGGAGAGCTTCCTGAAGCCTGCATTCTCCCCATAGGACGCATACACATTTCCCCTTAATTTTTGGAGGGGAAAAAGTGCGACCTATAGGGCGAAAAATACGGTAACTCTTTGTACTCCTTAAATTCCCCATGAAGGCTGTAACCTTTTGGGGAGATAATTGCCCCACCTACGTGATATAAAGTGGCTGCATTTTTTTGTGCTGTACTAGGGTCTTTTTTAAAGAATAAGTAGAGTTAAAATATGTGAAAGCATGCTAAATTAAAACAATTCTACCTGCCAGATTGCAGCTATTGATGGACCAATTCCCCTCAGCTAATTTTACAACAAAAAAGTCAGCTGATTTCATTGGAGACATAGTAGGGTCTGGATACCATTTTGTAGAGTCCCATTTTGGCAGCTGTTAACTGGAGCACTCATCTTGAGCAGGGGCACTATTTTAGATTTCATTGGGAAAAACTAAGGCCTTTCAGTGGGGAGAGCAAGTTTCTCAGCAAGGTTCCACTTGTGGGATATATTCAAGCTTTAAATGGCAAGAACAACTTTGAAATGTTTTTGACGATTTCATATTACTGTATTCTGATCCTGTTTTATCGTTTGGTTTAAGTGCAGAGTTTTGTTTTGTTTTTGTCTGTAAATCTCTCTCTTGTTGCCCTGCACAGGGTAACCATGGCATGGCCAGAGAGCTGTATCAAAGCTTGCTGACTCAGGTGGCTTCAGAACACTTCTACTTCTGGCTAAACAGCTTGAAGGAGTTCTCCCATGCAGAGCAGGGCCTGACAGGGCTGCAAAAGGATGATTATAGTTCAGCACTTTCCTGTATTGCTGAGTCACTGAAATCTTACCACAAAGGAATAGCATCCTTAACGGTCAGTGTGAATTCTCCCCCCCCCACCCTTTACTTGTTGTAGACCTGTGGGTTAAAGCAATTGTCCTTTTTCACTACTGTTTCTAACTAGACTCTTCTTCAGATGTCTTGGAAGAACAAATGTTGCGCTTACACCTACTTTCTTAAGCAGCAGTAGCTTATTCCAGCAAGAACTTTAGCGTTTAAGATCTTCCCCTTCTTTCTGTCTACATGGCCGTCTGAGTGGATTGGTCGCTACCGAATTGGCATGTTGGCAGTGCAAGACTCCAGCAATAATTTCATCAGTAAGGTAGCTTACTCCTGTAATAATTAAACCAGTAAACTACTGCTGTTTGACAGAGTAGGTATGAACCCACTGCTTTCATGCTCACATTAACATTTATCATCACATGAGTGCACAGGAGGCAGAGATTGAACAATAGCAGTCTTGGCTGCAGTGTGAACGATCTCGGATTCCTTGTGCAATCAGCCAAGAGTCATGGGAGTTCTCCTCGTAAAACGAAGACCTTTCCTCCCCTTTTGTTTACTTTCGGTTGCATTTGCCGGAATGGAACTGTGTTCTGCATTCTTGAAATGCTTAGCCAGGGAGAGGGACTTGCCCTGCTGCACTGGAAATATATTATGCAGTAGAGAAACAGCAACTAATTTGTATTTTGGTTACATGAACAACGACATCATTTGTGGATTATTTGCATTAATGTGTTGGAGGCTCGGCTTGACCTTATTATGGACCATGTTGCATAAGCTTATTCTGACATAAATAACCAATCCAAGAAATTCTGGATCTACCACTTAAAATGGGTGTGGGAAGCATGAGACGTGGCCAAGTAATGAATATGCATTCTTAAGCTTCTTCATTTTCAAAGCTTTGCTCAGTTCAGTGTGTTGTTGTGGTTAGAACATTGGACTGAATTCAGACAGGCAGAGATCAATCCAGCCTCACCCCAGAGGTAAATTTGGCTTGGTCTCTCCTTAATCTACCTTGCAGGTTTGTAGTGAGGATAGGAATGGCCCTATACCCTCTGTCCTGATTTTTCATTGCCATGGCTATTCAAAGAGCCAGAAAAGCCATTTTCTCCTCAGGGAAGGGGGAGAGCCTGCAGAAAAGCACCTTGAGGGGGATACATGTTGTGGTGAGACACAGTTTGTCCAAATTTGATCTCAAAAATTACAGGATATAAATACATTGTCTTCAAAGTGAGTCCCTTGATGTGGTAGGAAGAAGACAAGCTCAAGGTTTATTTAACTTGCCAGTTCTATTGAATTGCTGCAGTCCTGTGTTGCACAATGTGTGCGTGAACATTTCTGACTCCAGAAGAAGGCAATTTGTCAGCTCAGGCAAGCAGAAATAAGATAGAGCTTGGTTTATATGGAGCAGAAAATGTATTTAATTGCTTATCGTGACAAAAATAGTGCCCGTTTCAATAGAAGAACCACAGTATGAGAAAATTGATGTTTTAGGTTGCCTTTGCAATGTATGTGCCCTAGTTTGAGCCTTTTATTAACCAGTAATTGTTTCTTATGAAGCTTTAAAAAGGCAGCTAAGTAGTTTGTTCATCTCTCTGGGCAAATACTGATTTGGTTGTTTCATGTGCCTTTTATTGTGCCCTTTGTATATGGAAATCACAGAGCTTTGTTTATTAGCTTGGACATCCGCAGAACTCTGACAAATATGTTAATTCAGAAAGTATTGCTGCTGAATGCATACAAGCTGTGTGTCTACATGCCATTTACAAATGCATATGCTCTGTCCTTTTCTTTCTCCTCTGTCTCCATCTACATCTTTGGCCCTTAACTTGGGTTCTCAAGCCAATCTAGGATCAGAATATCATCCTTCACAAAGGCTGGGCAGATACATATCCTTATATCCTTCCTTAGAAATCTGCTGCTATTGTGGCTGCTCATTTTTTAAATTGGCACTGGAAAACACGGCTGCTTCTCCCTTTTCTTCAGCTCTGGCCACACATTATCCTAATGCTTGCGTGATGATAAATTTTTGAAGGTGCCTAGTGCAGAGAGAAAGGAGGTATTGGAAATTAGGACCTTTCTCTACTCGGCAGAGACCTCTACTGGGGTGATTATGAGTTTGAGGGAGATGTGACGGGGTGGAGGGATGGGGTCATTGGTTCTAGCAGGGTTACAGATAGCCCATTTCTGGACTCCCCAATCCTGGGTCTTTTGCGTATGAAGCTGCTCATCTGCCGGACCTTCTGATTTAATTGTGGATGAGGGAACTGGCCTGGCATGCATCTCCTTGAGCTGGGTGAGCTAATTGGGTGGAGTGGATCTGAGGGCTGACTTAGAAGGTCTGAGACACTGACAGGTTGGGGATTCTGCTGTTTTTTGCATCGGACTTGGTAATTCTTGCGGTACTTGTAAAAAACAAAGTAGATCTCACAGGCCTGAACTCTACCCACTCCTAATCTAAATTACGTTTCCTTATTAATCTAAATCTTGTAAAAGTCTATCCCCCTGCTCCAAGCAGCAGTAGCAACTTCTGAATATCTGTGGGAGCTGTCATCCATAAAGTTCACCCGTGGAATGTTCTTCTGAATACTAATACATAATCCCCCAAATATCCCACATTATCTAAACAAAGTGTTCTTCTAGAGAAATGATTTCTAAAATCGAAAGGGCATTCTTCAATGGCTTTTGGCTTGGGTCACCAGTCTCAAAGTTCTGACTCTGTGTTTTGTTTGTCTTTCAGGCTGCCAGCACACCCCTTAACCCTTTGAGCTTTCAGTGCGGGTTTGTCAAACTCCGGATTGACCTCCTTCAGGCTTTCTCTCAGCTCATCTGCACTTGTAATAGCCTGAAGACTAGTCCTCCACCTGCCATTGCCACAACCATTGTCATGACCTCAGGCAGTGACCTTCAGCGGTGTGGACGCATTTCCAACCAGGCATGTGCTCCAGTTTCCCCTGTTATGAACGTGCAGTTATATTTTTACGTGGCTTGGTGTGCTGAGATGAAAACAATGAACAGTGGACACTGACCAAAAAAGTGACCATTAGCTGCAATTCAGCCGATCATTAAAGAATGAGGCTCCTTTTGCAATGGGCAGAAGCCACCGTGTTCTCCTATAAACATGTTGAAAAGGTACAGACCTTCTGCAGAAAGAATGTTGCTTAGCGCCTGTGCCCAGGAGCTATGAACTCCCATCATCCCCGACCACAGGTCACACTGGCAGGGAATTATGGGAGCTGGAGTCCAACAACATTTAGAGGCCTACATGTTCCCCATCTCTGATTTAGCATAGTAAGATCTGTTTCATGATGCCCTGCTAAAGGTTCTACCTTATATGGAGGCCAGAAACATAGCTTTTTCAGTGAAAGGTACTCCCAGTGGAAGTACTTAGTCTCTCCTTGCTTGCTTGCATTCTGGGGTATGTTAGCACTTTGACTTCACAGAATTCATATGGCAGTTGATTTGTTTAGATGTTCCTGCCCTGCTTTAGTCTTGCTTGCACCAGAGTTAATCTCTTACAGTGAATGCTCCAATCTTGTCCCCTTTGCTCCTCCCTCCTAGTGCACAGAGGAAACTAAACAAAATCTCTGGCTTACAAGAATGCCAGAACTGGGGGTGGTGGTTTGTTTCAGTTCAGCAAACCATGATAAGTAAGCCAAAAACAAACCATGATAAGTAAGCCAAAAACAAACCTAGTTCAGTCGTCACATCAAGCCATAGTTAGGGGTATTCACAATGACTCATTATGTGGGCTATTTTGACCCATTCCCCAATATACAAGCACTCCCCTTGTAAGGGAGGGGGAAAATATATCAACCTTGGACCTTATTTTCCCTCTGTCAGCCCCCTTGACCTTCTGCCTGGGCTGGTATTAGACTGGAAAGGGTTTGGATTCTCCCTTCCCCACTGAACTGCTTTGTCCCGTAAATGAGTACCCTGCATTTTGACACACAAGGATCCTCCAAAATTGCCACAAAACACACTTTGAAAATTCATAAAGCAAACTAGAGCAAATTAATAATCCTTTTAAAAATCTAGTATCAGAGATTTCAACCTTCAGATTCCAAAAGTCTGGCAGAGTGCCGTGGTTTTCATTTGCCTCTTAAAAGCAAGAATTGATTTAGCCAGGCAGGTCTTACAGAAGAGAATATTCCACAATAGAAAAGGCCCTGCTCCTAATAGAGCCTAACCTAATTTAGATGGGCAGGGTGGCAGAAAGGCACGAATCGGATTGTGAAACCAGGATCAGGGAGAAATCTGAAGAGCAAATTGACAGGGAGGAGGGACTTGGACGGTGCAAGAAGTGAGGCAAAGGCAAAGAGAGAAGTGATACGTTTGAGGTGCAAGTTGTAATTGCCAAGAATCACCTGCTGGTTCTATATGTTAGGGGCTGCTAATGGGAGCCAAAGAAAGCAGGGAAGCTCAGTTGGCTTCAGGCGAGCCTGCATCCCAAGACAGGATGGAGAGAAGGTACAGTCTTGCCAGTTGAGCCAGTGATATGAGGGCCCAGTGCAGGGGTTCTGCGGTGTATTTGTTTGACCTTTTCAATTTATGACCTAATGGAAACAAATGAGAAAAGTGAGCATAGCACAAGGATATACAAAGAAACAAAAATATTAGTTCAGTTCAGTGCAATCAATCATGAGTAGTGCTTTGTTTTTGTCCCCGCCCCTTTTGCTGCTACAGATGAAACTCTCCATGGAAGAATTCAGGAACCTAGCTGCAAGATACGGAGATCTCTATCAATCATCTTTTGATGCAGACTCAGCAACTTTGAGGAATGTGGAGCTGTATCCTACTTTTCAAAGCGCAGGGCTTGGTTATTTTTCTCTAAGGATATGCCTTGTAAAGATGACTCTTAAGAATTTATTACTGGAGCTTAGGACATGGGGAGAACATAACTTTCTTACAAATTCAGCGTGCCAGTTTTCTTTGAAAGCCAACACCAAACACCAGAGTTTGTTTGCCAGAACTTAGCACTTGAGATCATTGTGTCAGGCCATTACCCAGCTGTCAAGCATCATACCTAGAAGGCTCTTCTTCAGCGCCTTCTGGAAGACAATGCAATGTAGAGATTTGGCACAGGTTCAGTGGGAGGGAGCTCTGTAGCTATGATGCCACCATGGGCAAGGATCTCTCCCTCACGGTCACCCACCCTGCTGACCTGAGGGTTGGGCACAGAAGGTGAGCTTCCAAAACGGTGATGTTGGCAGATTAGTATGGGTGCAGGCAAACCAGTAAATAGCTTGAGTCCAAACGTTTCAAATCTCCTGTTCATGACCAAAATGGGGGAGGGGGGGGAGTGCATGGACCTGACGCTCCCTTGCATAGGGCTAAACTCTGGTTCAGCAATTGTATCCAAACCAGGTATATGTGTGAAGTGGTCTGTAGAATCAAGTTGCTTAAATTCAAGTTGCTCAAATTAATGATCTCCCCAGAAATTAAGGCCATGCTGATTTTAGTAACTTACGGCCATTATTTTAATGAACCATGTAATATTAATTTGATTTTGCCAGTTTCATTTGTTCACCTTTAACATCACGTCAGACAGCAGCAAGGTTGCTTATTGATATCGCATGCAATCGAAGCCCTGATTTTAGATCCTGAATCTGCAAGGTAAATATGACGTAGACTTAACTTTCTTCAGCCTCTTGTCACCCAGTCTTGCCATTATTTTCTAATTTAAGTAGCCATTAATCAAGGCGAAAATGTCTAGCAGTAGTTTAGCCAGGGCTCCTGTGAAATAAAGTTGCACAAAGTTAAACATTTTGAGTATATGGAAGAGTCCATTCAAATTACCTTTAGTTTATTTGCTTATCTGAAAGAAACTTCAGCTGCATTTCACTGAAATGCACTATTTCATGGGAAGCAATTCATTAACTATATGTAGTGCATGCTCATTGTCATTCAGAAAGTATTTTTTTAAAAACCGTATTAGTTCTTTAGCAACTTTGCCTTTTTCCTTGGCTCCAAAATTAAAGATAAATGTATACTTTTTAAAATTTTCTGTATACTTTTTAAAATGTGACAGTGACTTCATACATCAATTTTTTGATTTAAACAAAAAATTTATAGAAGTATTAAAATAAAATACTGTCGGCACTGTGCTGTGCTGATAACGAAATGCATGAACTAACACATGAACTTGTCATGTGGAAGAGTAGTAATGTAAAATTCAGCAGGTTATTGTTCATACTGATAGACATCAGGACAGCAAAAATTAGAAATCTTTTGAAAGGAGTCCTGATTTCCTTAAAGTGGGTTGATGATTGGGCTAAATCAGGGATGGGGGAACCTGTAGCCCTCTAGCTGTTGTTGGACTTCAATTCCTATCAGCACCAACCATTCGCCATTCTGCCTGCGGCTGATAGGAGTTTGAAGTCAACAGCTAAATGAAGCTGGCTGGGAGTGGCAGAAAATGTTTAGAAAAAATTCAGATTCAAGTAATATGGTTATAATATTTTAGCTAGGCAATCCTTACTTTAAACATTCTCAGGGCTATATCCAACTAACATGTCCCATCAGTGTAAAGATTTCAGCTTGCACAACAGGACTTCCTCTTCTCCCTCCACCCTCTCCCAGTCTCCTCTGGGTGGATGGAGAAACCCACAGACACATTTAGGGGGTGTGCAGGGGAAGGAGGCAGGAAGTCCTGTTGCACAAGTGGAAATTATTGTGTTGTTTGGAGACGTATTACTGCCACTTTGGATGCAACCCTTAGTGATTTTTTTCTCTAGGGATGAAAGCATTGCGGACATTGCACCTTGGTGAAACTGAGATTCTATAGTTTAGTGCTTTTCAGTCTTCCTTCTAGGAAGGATTTTCACATTGACATCTCCTGTGGAAACCTTGCATGTCTGCCATGGAACCCCTAATGTTAAGGAGGATGTTTTACAATATTATAACAATAGCAATAATATTTATTTATTTGCCACCTTTTCCCCAAGGCAACTTACAGGTAAAACAGAGAAAGCAAAAAAGCATAGAAAAGAGAGTCATTACACATTCAGTTCCCTGGCTTGGGCCTCCTCACTGACCCATGTGAACTTAAAGCACAGACAAGAGCATGCATCAACGCATTGCAGTGGAAGGTCACTAGTGTTGCACAAGCCATCTTTTAGGAGAGCTTGTCTGTCATTTCTGTTCTCACTGAGAAGCCTCCATTAAGCTTTAAGAGAACCCTGGCATTCTTAGAAATAGTTCAGGATGAGATGCCACAAGATCTTGTTGAAGTTAAAAATAAAATAAATGACAAATACTTCTTCTTGTATTGCTTGTATACCTGGTGCTAAATAAACTTTATTTGATATAAGCACTAATAATTTCAATGGCACTAAATTCCAAATAAGTTTACTTAAAAAGCCAGGGCTCCCCTCCCCCAATACCATTGGGCTCTCTTGAATAGTCCCTGTTTTCCTCCTTAGCTTTTGAAATCCCCTAAATTAACCAGATAATTAATCTCTGGTGTAATGCCATTGACTTTGATGAAGTTTCTCGAGGGACAAAGATAGCCATGTAAGCCTTCTTGGTACTAGTAAAAGGTCTCCCTTTGGGCTGACTCTGATTTCTGTTGATAGAACGTAAGTTGATCAGATCCTGTGAGACTGGAAATCGGAAAGAATTGCTCAGAAGTAGTAATGGCTCATTTAAACATGGGAATTACAGGACTGAACTGATGCCTAGTAGATCTTAATCCACATAGACAGTACACACTTTTTAAAACAATGGCCCGATTCAGAGGTAATGCTAAAACTGTTGTGCACAGCTTTTGGCTCCTGCATTTTTCACTTTCCTCTTCACTGCTGTTGAACAGAAATGATTGGAAGCTGTCACTTCTGTTTTCTATTAGCTGCAGTTTATCATTACACCCAAACCTGAAATGTTACCCAAGCAAAAAGATTTTCAAGCCCTGCACTGCACTTTGACGTCCTGACGATCAGGGCTTCCGAGGGCAGCATCACCTGGCGACAGTGGCGTAGCGTGGGGGGTGCAAGGGGGGCCGGCCGCACCGGGCGCAACTTCTGGGGGGGCGCGCTCGCTGCCTCCGGAGTCGCCCAGAGCCCCATGGCAGCGGCTCTCAGCGCTCGCTGCGGAAGGCGCGCCAGGCAGCCCCTCCTCACCGACGGGCAGCGTTCACCTGCGGGGCTCGGCCAGCGCGCAGGGCTGGCCGCATGGAGTTGCCGGGGAGCCGCCGCCGCCTGCCATGCCGCCCTGGCTGCTTCAGCCGCGTCCGACAGCCGGCTCGAGGCTCCTTCCGGCTGGGTCTCCCGATGGGGTGCTGCGGGCGGAGGCTTCGGCACCAAGCGCCACGCCACCCACCCGCCCCGACGGGGCCCGCCCACCCGCGCCGGAGGCTGGCCAACCCACTGGCCCCAGAGGCGCCCCCTCCCCGCGCCAGAAAGAAGCCGCGTCGGGGCTAGCCGGGCCGGGGAGGGAGACCGAGAAGGCTGCGCCGCGACGCCCAAAGACGTGCGTCTTGGCGCAAAGGGGCCCGCGGCACCCAGACGCGGAAGGGACCCTCTCCCCCTGACCCGCCACTGAACTGCAATTCCCAGCTCCCTTGGCAAATCCCAGTGCCCAATCCCCAAGATGCTTTATTTGAGGCAGGGGTCCTTTAATTGCAAAAACAACACCACGGAGGGCAGTAGTCACTACGAAGTTTGCCCCAGAGTAGAGCCGTCAGTATTAATGACCATGGTTAGGGGTTAGGGGCGCAAATTACTTGCCTTGCCCCGGGCTAGGGGGCGCAAATTACTTGCCTTGCCCCGGGTGCTGACTACCCACGCTACGCCGCTGCCTGGCGATAGTGATGCCAGGTGATTAGCAGGCAGCATCTTCACCCACATGTCAGATTTGGTCCAGAGGAGAAGGAAAACCATGTTTGCCAGACACAACAACCACATCATTGTTTTGGTGAACCAGTGCAGAGAAAGCATTGTGTGGAGGTGGCTTCCATGTGTCAGTGCAGGCTACTTCAGCAAAACTGAGCCATCTGCCTTTTCAGTTCAGGGGACACTTCTTGTATACAGTGGTACCCCGCAAGACGAATGCCTCGGAAGACGAAAAACTCGCTAGACGAAGGAGTTTTTCATTTTCTTAGCCGCTTCACAAGACGCATTTCCCTATGGGCTTGCTTCGCAAAATGAAGCTTGCCCTGCAAGCTCCGGGGATAGCGGGGAAGCGCAGCGCATCTTCCCCGCTGTCCCCGGACCTCTTTTGAAGCAAGGGGCGGCGGGGAGAAGATCGCTTCTCCCCGTTGCCAGCCCCGCAATCTCCGGGGACAGAGGGGAAGGCGCGCGCGCCTTCCCCTCTGTCCCCGGACCCCTTTTGAACCAAGGGGCGGCAACGGGGAAAAGCGATGCTCCCCGCTGCCCCATCCCTTGCTTTAAAACAGGTCCGGGGACAGAGGGGAAGGCGCGCGGCGCTTCCCCTCTGTCCCCGGATGGTCTCCATAGGAACGCATTGATTGATTTTCAATGCATTCCTATGTGAAACTCTGCTTCGCAAGACGAAAAACTCGCAAGAAGAAAAAACTTGCGGAACGAATTAATTTCATCTTGCGAGGCACCACTGTATTCAATTCGGCGCTGAATGCACAAGCAACTGCTTTGCAGATGTGTCACAAATTTATTCCAAGATTTTTTATTTTATTTTTTAATTGAGTAAGGAAGAAATGTTTAAGTGAATTGGAGATGTTCAGATTAAGTGTGAAATTCCTATAAAGATGGGGAGGGTTATCCATGGAGTCCAGCATTTACAAGGACAAAGGAACCTGTCAGAGAGGCTGTGCTATTTCCAGGAAATTATTTGTTTTCCCATGAATGGTTAAGTATATAAAGACAAGATGATGATGATTTTATAGAATCTTTATCTCACCTTCTTATCCAGCCTAGAGTCCCAAAGCATTGTGTAAAAGTACCCAAGACACTTTGGAAAAGTTAGAGAAAGGCACACATTGGGCATCACCGGAATGAATTTCTTTTCTAGTTTACAGGAATATGGCTCTGCTGGAGTGGCACATGCCACAAGTGAATATGAAAGGAGAATGATGTCTGTGTTCAGTCATGTGCTGGAAGAAGTGGAATCACTGAACAGAAAATATGCCCCCGTGTCTTACATGGCAAGTAATAGCCACTTTGTCATAGAGACTTTCAAAATAGTAGGTCTTTACATTCCTTTGAAACCAGAAGTCAAAAGATAGATGACCCCAGGTTTTGTATTGGTCACAAATAACATATAACCAGAGAGATGGAATAAAATCAGTTTCTACCATAGAGCAACATTGGAGATTTATTTTATGCTTTAGAGGGTATAATTTTTAATGATTCACAGTACCAGATTTGTATTTCTGAGGAGATGTGTATAGGATTCAGTGGTCAAGGTGGAAGTGACAAGTCAAGACTTGGCTTCAATCTGTAATTTATTAACTAAAGCTATAGGAATGGTGGAAGCAGCATTGATATTTAGGTATAATGAATTAACCAATACAAACATAAGTATAATCCAGATATTGTCATGCATATTAAAAAGCTGAAAGAACGTGCAGAAAAGTAAAAAAAAAATTTTGTTTGTAATAAGTCTTCACTCATTCTCAAAATTTTTGACCAGCTGTAGCAAAATTTGTCTACTTTTTAATGAGTAGCATGTTTCTTTATCCACAGCTGTTTAGATTTTGGCCCTTTCCCCTCTCCTAAATTTGAGAATGGAAAGCTTCAACTTGAAAAGCATTATATACATCTTTGGTATACGTCAGTAGCAACAGACGGAAATATTTGTAATTTGAAATAAAGGGATGAGGCTTGTAGTGACATGAGGAGCTATATCATTGTTCTTTGGACTGCTTATAATTTTACTCAGTTTTCTAGGAGCTGTGTTATTTAATACCTTTCTGATTCTGACGCTGTGATGGCTGTCATGCAGAAAGTTCATGTGTGGAACATCCTAGAGGCCACCTGCCATTGCTCCACCTTGGCTTCATTCATTGAAGCTGATTGTGTTTCAGTACAACTTTTCACTGGTGTAGAGTTTCTCTTATCAGGTCAGGTCATCCGAGAACACATGCGCTAGCTGATGTAGCTCCAAACACAAGGCGGAGAAGAGTTCTAAATGAGCTTAATCTATCGACTAGAACCAGGGTTTCAGATACTGACTTTAGGATATCTCTGATCTCTCTGAGAGCAAGCAGTCTGATGTCCTTCCATGCGTGTATGAATAAAAATGTACGCAGAGTCCTGTATAAAAACTAAAGCAATTATTCAGATAGCAGCAGGGGGCCACTATTGCCCTAATTTCTTGCTTGTGGGTTTCCCAGAATCATCTCACTGGCCACGGTGAGAAGCGAGATATTGAACTAGATAGACCTTTGGCCTGATCCAGCAGGACTCCTCATAGTTAATTTCTCGCTGGCCATATTTTTGCTCTCGTTTTATTGCAGAAAGCACTGTGGGACCAGAATAGAGAACAAGCCGTTTTCCCTAAAACTTCAGAATTTCCCCATATTTAATCTTCAGCTCCATTCATGGCTTGTCTTTCTTTGTTGTAGGGACTCCCCACTGCTACTTAGTTTCTCTCAAGCCAGTACTGCCTTGCCCTGCCTTGCCCCATTTGGCTGCATTCTTCCTCCTGGTGGCCTCTGGTCTCCAGGAAGCCCTTGCCTTGAGATCTAATGTGCCAGGCTGCATTGGCCACCATTTTTTCTTTCCATATATTCTTGATCAAATGATGCACTTAGGAATAGGGGGTGTTGGGGAAAACAACAACTTTTCCCCAAATTCCTTTAGAGCTGCTACAGAGCTATTTTCGGAGCTATTCAATGCCTCTCTTGTCCTGATACAGAAAGGAAACTGGATTTGTTTCCACCAGCTCTATAGGCTATTCCAGCCTGGTGCCCACCAGACGTTTTGGACTGCAACTCTCATCAGGTCATAGAAGCTGTAGTCTAAAACACCTGGAGCCCCCCAGGCTGGTGAGGGCTGCGCTCTTCCATATTCTTGATGATGCATTGTCTTGGCTTCCTAATAAGTGCTGGTGAATGCAACGCTAATGCACAAAGTACATTCTGTTTCCGATCCCTGCTGTAAAAAGGATTAGTTCTGATCTGGCTTGGCATTGTTTTGTTCCAGCACACGGCTTGTCTATGCAATGCAGTCATTGCCTTGCTGAAAGTTCCCTTGTCATTCCAGAGGTATTTTTTCCAGAAGCTGCAGTCGACTAGCATTAAGGTAAGCTTACGGTGTCACCGAATTTTAACTGCGGTTAATGCAGAGAAATGTCTACAATCCCTTCGCTGTCAGGAAGAGGAATGGGAAGGAGGATTGCTGCTAATCCAGCTCTCAAATTTCTCACTGTTTGTAGGTTAAAATGTAATTGGATTTGGACATGCAGATCCCTACGTCTGCTTTGATTCTTTAATTATTGCTATTTTTCAGTGGGAGATTCTGTTCAGATCGCTCACTGCATTCTGTTTGGCCCTGGCTCTTCTATAGGAGAGAGAATGGGAGCCGTTAGTGATTGTATGGCACCCAATACAGCAGTTATTTTTTTCCAGAGCTTTTATTTGTTTATTTAAACAATGCCTACTAGCAACTCCCCATTTACACACAATCTATTTGCATGAGTGTCCTCCTGGCTCATAAAGAAGACCCTCTCCAGAGCCTGAAGAGGACAGAGGCACAGCGGGGCATTGTTGAGGCTTCCCGCCTAACAGCTTCCCCATGCATCAGCTGAGCAGCCTCAGCAAAGCCCCTCTGCCCGTCCGGCTCACGGAGGTCCATAACATAACCCTGTATAAATGGGGAGTCACAGAGGGCCTTCTCGGTAGTGGCACCCACCCTGTGGCACACCCTCCCATCAGATGTCAAGGAAATAAACAACTATCTGACTTTTAGAAGACATTTGAAGGCAGCCCTGTTTAGGGAAGTTTTTAATGTTTGATCTTTTATCGTGTTTTTAATATTCTGTTGGGAGCTACCCAGAGTGGCTGGGGAAACCCAACCAGATGGGCGAGGTATGAATAAGTTGTTGTAGTAGTAGTAGTAGTATAAATAAGTTGTTGTTGTATCACTTAACTACAACCTTATCTAAGCAGTGTACAAGAAATAGGTAAAGGTAAATAAAAAATGGAAATAGAAAAGGTAAAAATGGATTAAAACTGTACAGTCAGACTTAAATGCCTGCTGGGATATATAAAAAAAAGTCTTCAGTAGGCACCAGAAGTTCATCAGGAAGGGGCCCTGCATCACCTCAACTGGCAGGCAGTTCCACAAAATGGGTCCATCATCCCACACTCATGGTTTCTGATGGATTCGAGCCAAGCATCAGAACCATGGAGAGCCACTAACAGTGACTGGGCTAGGGATATAAGGGATTAGGCAGCCCTTGAGCTGTCCTGGACATACGTTGTTCAGGGCCATGTCAATTAAGACAATACTCTAGAACCTGGCCCATTAGTATATGGGCAGCCAGTGCAAGCTTTTGAGCACCAGGGTTACAGGCTAGTGATTCTCCCCACTGACAATCTAGCTGCCAAAGATCTAAAGAACTGCCCATCAGAGTAGGCAAAACAGAGTTAAGATGGGGGCACGGTCTTGCATGTGAGTAAGGCTGCTTTGTATGCCCTGACTACTGGTTCATGTAATTTCATTTTCTAAGGCTTGTACCCTGGCATCTGGAATCATAACATTTGAGATTTTTAGGCCAGTGGCAAGTTACAGATACTTCAGTTAAGTAAATAATAGTAAAAACAGTAGTGAGATAAAGTTTGTAATTACAATATCAAGCAACAAACAAATTTGCCACAAAGTTTAATTAATACACACACAGAGAGAGAGAGAGAGAGAGAGAGAGCGCCAGGATTGCTCCCCAAAGAGCACATACTTTGCCAGAAAGGAAGGTCTTTGCTAGCTTTCTGAAACTCACCAAGAAGCCTGCCAGAAGTACCTCTCTAGAAGGGATCTCCGCAGCACAGGTACATCTGCTAAGGTTTCTCTTTACAGCAGACTCATGGAACTTCCTTCAGGACTCCTTCGGCTAATCAGTTGCCTGTGTCAACAGCAGTCTATTTGGAGTCGTTTAGAGTATGTGTACTTAAGATTGTCAGAGTCAAAAGCTAAGGGCTCTTAACAAGCAAAAAAGCTTACTTGAAAGATTATCAAATGTTGCAGAATCCATGCCCCAGAGCATAAGTCGTCTCTCTGGTTGGGGTAACAGGGCTGTTTGGAATATAAAAACACAAAAATGCATAACATAGCAACAAACAAAAACAATACCCTTCTCACAGTTCAAAAGACCATAGATTGTTTAATTAGCCAAAGGCTGATTTCCTGCTTGGTTTCAAACACAGTTTTTAGGCTGTCATCCAGCCTTCCAGCTGCTGCCCAAAGTGCAGAGAAAGCTTTACTGCTTGATTGTACTGAAATATTAAAGCTGCCCTAATATGGAGGTATTAAGGACAGCATCTTCATTGTGTAAAATAACGTTCTAACAGAAAAGTTAGCTGCAATTCAGTTTAGAGAAAATGCATTTCAAGTTTGGAGTGCTTGAAAACGTGTATTTTTTTCCTGACAGTGCACTACTCATAAATTGTGTTGATTATATCTCGAGCATTGTAATATCCCTCGCCATCTTCCATGCGCTTCTTGTTTCAGTTGCTTTTTTTATTTTATCTGTACTTCAGCTTGCCCTGTCACCGTCCCCACGCAACCCTGCTGAGCCCATTGTCGTTCAGAATAACCAGCAAATGGCATTGAAGGTAGAAGGAGTGGTTCAGCACGGCTCCAAACCAGGCCTTTTCCGCAAGATTCAGTCGATCTGTCTAAATGTATCTTCAACACTGCAGACCAAATCTGGGCAAGAGTACAAGGTACGAAGTTGTATACTGTCACCATTTTACAGTGTCTGAAACCTATGAAGAATTTAAATGGAAATATCATTTTCTGCTGTTGGGTGGCGAGGATTTTAATCTCAGCGGGGGAGGGGTGTGTGGGTGTGTAGGCATTTCTGGCAGCTTCTTTGAAGATAAAACCTGTAAGTAAGATCTTGTGGTGGTGTTGTGTTCATATCCCCATGGGAAAAAGCCTGTGCCTTGTGCATTTGCATCTGGGTGGAAAGGGGAAGGTGGAACAGATAATCCTTTTCCACACTTGCTGTCTTGGCAGTAGCACTGAAAAGTCCTAACATTACAATCGACTAAGAACACACAGCTGTCTGGCAGCAGGAAGCAAATCTGCTCAAGTAAGAGAATGCTGATCACTTGGGATGGCTAATCACTTAGAGGTTCCCAAGCCCTGCTATGAACAGCTGAGCAGTTTGCAATAGCTTTAGCAGAGAGCGCTAAATGGCTTCTTACATTTTGCTTAGACATGCTGAACAAAAGCAAAGGACAACAGTTCTGATATTGTCCTCTGTGAGCCAAACCTTTGCTTATATGGCAGAATTGAAACATTGAACACCCTCTTAGAGAAGCTGTGGAAAATGCCATTCCTACTCCTGTTTTCTTTCCCAGATGCCCATTGACAGCCTGACAAATGAGATGGAGCAGATGGTTGAGCCTCACAACGATTACTTCAGCACACAGTTCCTCTTGAACTTTATTATTGTTGGCACCCACAGCATCACAGTGGAGTCTTCTGTTAGAGATCTCAATGGTATCATATGGAAGACGGGGCCCAAAACCACTCTGTTGATTAAGTCTCTTGAAGATCCGTACTCCCAGCAAATTCGACTTCAGCAACAGCAAGGACAGCAGCCACCACAACAGCCGCAGCCACAGCAACGAACTGCCTATTCCCGTTTTTAGCACTGTTCTTATCATTCATCAGCCCAAGTGAAAGGCATTCCATTTTATGTGGACGTTGTCATTTCTCCCATCTGTTTCCCATGATGCTGTCCTTCCTTCCTTCCTTCCTTCCTTCCTTCCTTCCTTCCTTCCTTCCTTCCTTCCTTCCTTCCTTCCTTCCTTCCTTCCTTCTTTCCTTGGCAACTGCAATGATCACACCTATAAAATGCAGCTCGGTCACTGAAACCCAATCCTCTTGAGGCACTCCATATAACAAGCTGGTTGAATGAAGTGGCTCTGCTCACAGTTCCAGCTGTTTCCACCATGCCACCGAAATTGCTCTAGCAGTGGAGTGCAGAAATTTGCTAAAGCAGAACAAAGCCTTGGTTATGTACTTTAAAGCCTTTTTTCAGGTTCTTATGGCCCTGTTCATGTGATGTGGGTCACTAAGGGCCTGAGGGGGCTAAATCCATGTTTTTATGGCTTCAGCTCTTCTCGCCATCATTCAGCACAGATTTTAGGATGGTGTGATGAACTGAAGCCATACATTACATGATCCATCCATTCACTGTTTTATTGTGCTTTCCGTGTGCCTTGTAACCTGCATTCCACCACACACAATAGAAAAGCCACTTTAAAGCCTCAGATAAGAATGGGCCAAGTTGGTTTCCCTTTGCATCGTTGTTGATGGCTTCCAATTGGAAGATAGTGAGCAGTGAAAGGTCTGCAAGAATTTCCTGGGTTGCATCCCAACATATTGGCTGTTTGAGTAATCCAGTTGCCACTTCCTGAGGAGCATGACTTTCGATTCTACATTTAGTCTTTCAAATTGCATTGGGTTTTTATGTATGCAAAACTGTGTTCCTCTGTGTTATTCAGTACATCTACAAATGCAAAAAAGTTTCAACAAACATCCAGACATTCTGGGTGGTTAAATGTAAATAATCATTTTGAATGCTGCTAAGTTAGAACGAGGTTTGGATATCATTCCAAATATCGGGGTGGTGTTCTTTAATGCCTCTGAATCTTGCAGCTGCTCATATTTGTTGCTTCTCTATATAATAATGCTTGAGCTATGCCATTGTGGGGAAAGGGAGATTGCCTTGCTTTATAGGAAAAGGCATTTCAGATTGGTTGGGATCCTTGACCCGCCCCCCAACACAAAGTCCCCCAGAAAGAAATATATTCATCTTTGAAAGGTTAGAAAGTTGAAAGATCAGAAAGGGTTGTGTTATAACTGTTCTTCCTTTAACAACAATATGAAGGAAATGCGCATTGAAGCTACGTGAGTACTTTTTAATAGGGTTTTGTTTTTGTTTTTTGGAAGAGGCAACTGATTCTAAAGCAAAATGCAGCTTGAAGTGCAACAGATGACCAGGCCCTGTACCCTATAACGTAAAGAGGGTATATTTTGTATGGTGTTATGAGTTACTTCAAGAGAGCAAGGAGACAAGTAATGATCTTGGAGCCTGCTCCACATGGACTCTTGCCCCTACCACCTCCAGGCCAGCTATCCAGTGAGAAGAATCCTGTTATTTTTTAAAAAGCAAACATACGTTATAAAGTACTTTAATTTTACCAGTAAGGCTTGGAAGCATTTGGTATCCTGAAAGGCAGGATGAGAATAATTCTAATACTAATAATTCCCTGCTTTATTCTGTACCAGAGTTGTGAATGGAGAGCCTTCTTCCATTAAATACTCTTGTGGTTGGTGGAGTGCATGCCATAGCTGTGCAGGAAGAACTTGACTTTGCATTCTCTTACTGAACGTGCAGTGCGTCCATTCCTCTTGCTTTCAGATGTGAGAAGTTCACTCAGCTCTTGATGATACAGGTATGCAGGTTGAGGGTTTCTTTCATTGTAAATACTGGGGGGGGGGGTTTGGAGGTTACTTGCAACATGCTCCTTTTTGAGAAACTACTCAGGTGTAGTTTCTTACTTCATCTTACATCAAGCAAATGCCTCCTTGTTATGTATAGAATATCCTAATAAACCCATTTGTTTCCCATTTGAATCTGATCAGCAAAACCAGAACTTCTTGTGGGGGAAAAAGACACTGGCATTCTTTAAACTCCAATACTTGATTCACTGGCTGCCTTGGGTTTCAAAGTGTCTCTCCAATTTAACAAAGAAACATTTCACCTCTTCTGTCCCCAGCATGTTGATTTTGCAAATTATGAATAATCTCCAGTGTTAGAAACTCAGATATATAAACTAGGAGCCAAATGGCTCCTTAAACCAGGGTTACAGTTGCTGAAACAGAATGCCTAGTTTCCATTTTGGGGCCAGACGACTTGAAAGTCATATTTTTCAATATGACTTTTTTGGGTCCTGAAATTCATTCTGAATGTGCAGATAAAAGATAATGGATAGAATTCTACAGAATGGGGTATTAGCGTGTGAAAAGAGTGTAGATCCAATGATCCCCAGGCATGCACCTCCAGATGGTGGACATGTCTGCCGCCAATCCTGGCACCCGGGCATCTTCACTTGATCGCAAGTGGCCGATAGCCAGCCAAATGCGCCTGGCAAATTTCTAACGCTGCCTCTGACAGCAAGCAGTGGGAAATGTGCTGCTTGACATACGTAGGTAGATGGAGCTTCGTGTTGATCAGCTGGCTAGCTTCACAGTTTGTTCCCCATTTTTATCTTTTAGCCACCTTCATCTAGCACTGACTTAGATGAAGTCAAACCTATGTAAACCCAATCCAAAGGCTTTTCACCCAAGTTACATAGCGGTCACTGGAGCTAGGTGTGCATACCATCAACTGACCATGGGGAATCCCTGAATATTTCCACCTTGTGCTGTAAAATCCAATTTCTGATTGAATAAGCTATTTCCCTTCAGGACTCCTCTTTCCCTAAATTTACTTAATTGAAAAAGGAGTTCTGTGCCTATAGATACTGGACTTGTTTAGAAGCCACTTACCCCACTGCTGGAATACTGAGCGTCCCTTTGTTTCTACATGAGACTGCTAGGGGTGATTTGGAGTTGGATATCTTCAACATGCTGATGACACTTAGCTGTCTCTCCTTTCCACCGACTCTAGGAGGTCTTGGAAGTCTTTAATTGGTCTGAAATCAGTAATGGAATCAATGTGGGCTAGCAAATTTTTGGTTTAATCCTGACAACTCTGGGAATTGTAGCTCTGTGAGGGGTACAGGGATTGCCTAACAACTCTTAGCACCCATAACAAATTACAGTCCGCAGGAATCTTTGGGGAAACCCATGACTGTTTAAATTGGCATAATTCTGCTTTATGGTGTAGTATATGGTGCCCAGTTGAAATGGAAGGTGAATGGTTTTGCATAATCTCTAACTTTGCTCAAGAAGAAAAGTTGTCCGTTGTGTTAATAGCCATATATGACAATCCAATTCATGCTCATTTATGACTAAGGAAAGCAGAAAAGGAAAGTGTGATACCAGGAGCAAGAAGAAGGAGCTGAAACATGGTTAGAAAATATTCTGATGTTGGCTGGCCATTAGGGACATTGAAATAAACCTGGGAAGTAAGGGGAGCAGAGATGAAGCTAGAATTTCTGCATACCAGCACGGAGGTAAATTCTACAAGTTGAAACCATTGGAGGAAGAAAGATATGGAGTGGTAAGCTTTTTTTTTTTTAAAAAAAGTGTAATCCATTATGATGATTAGGCAGTTCCCACATACAGAATAATACAGATTTTCATGTTGGTTCCTTCCTCTGGTGCATCAGAAATAGCCGTAGCTGGAGATGGGATTTCAAACAGGATGGACTGGCTGAAAGGCAATAGAATTCAAAGCAGGGAAGAAATTCAATATTTTTTCCTCATTTTTGTGTGGCTGCACTTTTAAGAAAGATACTTAATTCAGGGTTTTATGGGCCTTATGTCTGAAGTTCTGAGGCTGATGAAAACGGAGCCATGACCAACATCAGCATCTGGAGTCCTTGGAGTCATGGCCCCAGCCTCAAGCTTGAGCCAGATATCCTGGTCAGAGGCAGCAATACTTCTGCATACAGCTGCCTCCACTGAAAAGCATAGTGATCTGGGTCATAGGAAATTTCTTGCCTGAGTGTTTTACCTGCAGTTATGACCCACACATTATGATCAGGGATGGGGAATCTCTTGCATCCCACAATCTGTGTTCCTTTGTGGGACGAGACTTTAGGTAAGCACATACGTGATCATGAATTCAAGCATTGTATGCAAGTTAGGACTTCTTTTCCTTGACCAAATTCTGTTGTATTTATTTCATTTGTTCTCTCAGGAATGGTCAAGTCTGGGAGAAGCTATTGCACATCAGCTGTGCTGGATTTTAAGGACCCACTGGAAATGTTTCTTTGCTTCATATTTCAAGTACCTTGAAGAACTGTTTGTACCGCATAAAATCAGAATTTTACAGAATCTTAGAATTGTGATTTTATTATATAATGCATTTTGAAGGTTATCTTCACAACATGGAAACGAGGTTGCATATTAAAAGAGGCTTGCAAAAATATTTCCCAGTAAGCAGCCATTCAGAATGCAAATGCTGATTGTCCAAAAGACGAACACATAAAAGGGAACATTCGGCATAGAGCAGCTTTCCATTTGCATAGAGAAAAAGGCAAATTATATATAGCCTACTCTGAATCTCTTATATCAGTGCTAGAGATTCTCTTCTTCGAGATTACTAATGCCACCACTTCTGTAGAACATCTCATGAGAATATATATCATTTCGGTAATTTTCACAACAGCTCTATAATGTTGGTGAATGTTACCTCCATCTTCCCAGTGGGGTAGGGGCAAGACTGAGAATTTATTGCCTGTAATTGTCTAGCAAGTTTGTGGTAAAGGAGAGACTCTGAAAGATTTCCTGTTCATACCCATAGCCACCATATGCTATAACTGCTTTACAATAGATCATGGATGGGAGTGGACCAAGGGTGGGAAATAAGTGTCTCTCCAGTATCGTGATGCTATAAGTATTGTGATGCGATCTGTCCAGCGGGAAGAATTAACTTTTTATTGTCAAAAGTACACTTACAAGTTAGGAGAAGGCATGTCCATCAGTCCTACGTCTCTCAGCTACTCCTAGGTGATCCAGCAGCAATGGAGAATGAAAATACTAACAAGGTGTGCACCCAATGTGGCAGTTGCCACAACAGAGAGGTCCCAACCTTGGCTTTTGGATCTCCCCTACCCGAGGTGTGTGCAAGCGAGAGAAGACTCTGCCTGCATGTCACCTCCTGCTCCTCCCACTTCAGTCCTCTCCTGGTCCTGGGAGACAGAGGATCAGGAGGAGGTGTGGAAGCCCTTGACTCTCCACCAAAAAATATATTCTTGCTCAGAAATATATTATTATACACTGTAATAGGAACCAATAAAAGTACAGGGGAACCTTGGTAGTCAAATGCCTTAGTTGTCGAACAAATCTGCTTCTGAACGTCGCAAACCCAGAAGTGAGTGTTCTGATTTGTGGACGTTTTTCGGAAGCCGAACATCGAACGCGGCTTCCGCTTGAGTGCAAGAAGCTCCTGCAGCCAATCAGAAGCCACGCCTTGGTTTTCAAACCGTTTCAGGAGTCGAACGGACTCCCAGAACGGATTCCATTCGAGAACCAAGGTACGACTGTAACTGCTAAAAGGAACTGAAGTTTACCCTGTATTTCCTAATGCACTTAAATTACAGCATTCTTACAAAAAAAAAATGCTGCAAAAATGAGGCCTACTGAAAAATGAATAAGAGGGTGGTATTGCTGTTCTCAAGGTCATCCCAAGGTTTGCAGAAGACAACCCCCCCACACACACACATGGATTTCACATTTATGCAGAGTGTGCTTGAAGAAAGCTGAGCAGTGGAACGCCTTAACATGAGGAAAATGCTGTGGTAAAGAATCTAGCAATTTCCAAAAATGCTTTAGATATTGGTAGAAAAATTATGTTGATAATTACTGGCCAATTGCTGAATTCTGCCTCCATCTGCCACCCTTTTGTGACTGGTGGGCCTCAGCAATAATCTCAAGTGGGACTGAAAATCTGACACCTCTGCCATACAGGAAAGACTTATTAATGAGAAATCAGCAAAGCCTGGATTCCTGCACTAATAAATTTCTCTCCCCGCCCCCCAATGGATAACCATGCATACATTTGCTAAATTTTCCTAATTTATTTCTGGTAGCAGAATCTGTGTGTTTGCATAATATGAAATCCTCTTACATGAGGCAGATCAGCCAAGAAGGCAAGAGCCAGGAAGATGGAAAGCCAGTTCTCAAGGTGGTAAGAAGGTCGCTCAGTCTGGAAAAGCTACCCTCCAAACTTCACTCTGTTGCTTGACTTGGGAAGGAGCAGGCTTGATGCTTGGTGAGTTATTTTATAGCTCGGGGGGGGGGTCATTAGGGGCAGATTGTTGACCCCACCCATCAGTGTCCCATGACTTTCTCCCATGTTAATGAGGGCCATTCCCACCCCCCAAATAAGGAAACATTCATAGGGAAAATATTGAGTAACCTGACTCTCATTGTTTGAAATCTCCTCAATTCTGGGCAATGTGTTTTGGACCTCGCAGGCAGCCCATCGGTTGTGATGACAATCTTGCCTCTCTAAATGAAACCAGTTTCCCAACATTCTGCCACAACTATAGCGCAGAGATCGCCAAAGGGTTGTCCTCTTGATGTTGGGCGCCAACTCCCATCAGCCTCAACCAGAATGGCCTGTGGTCAGGGCAGATGGAAGTTGTAGTTGAACAGCACAAAGCACGCAGTGTGTTGTCTCTTATTACTTAAGACATTTATTTGTCGCTTACAAAAACATCTCAAAGCTGCTTACAATTATAAAAGCAGACGGGATACAGTGGTACCTCGGGTTAAGAACTTATTTCGTTCTGGAGGTCTGTTCTTAACCTGAAGCACCACTTCAGCTAATGGGGCCTCCCACTGCTGCCGCCGCACAATTTCTGTTCTCATCCTGAAGCAAAGTTCTTAACCCAAGGTACTATTTCTGGGTTAGCGGAGTCTGTAACCTGAAGCGTCTGTAACCCAAGGTACCACTGTACAAAGATTAAAAAATATCAACAAAGTTAAAAGGAGCATTCATTGCCTAAATGTGCCCATCCTTCAAAAACATAAAAATAACAAATCTTTCCCCATCCTACCATTATGGACTTGGGTATATCATACCTTATGACCCCCAATTAAAAGCCAAATTCTAGGGTGAGCAGGAATGACTTTTCCTGGCTAAGAAGTTGCTCCTATGATGGCACCAGGCAACTTTATCTGAGGAGAGCAAGCCGCAATTGGGAAGCCACAACTGAAAAGGCCCATTCTTGTGTTGCCACCCTCCAAATCTCAGAGGTGGGACAAGAAGCAGGGCCTCAGGTGATGAGCGTAGTCTGGCATAAGCAAGATAGTGAACTGGTGCCAGGGTTACACCAGGCAGGGGCAGACACAGTCCTTGGTGGATCCCCTTCTAAAATATTGTCTGTTGGTGAAAGCAAGATTGGAGGGAGAGGAGAACCTCAATAGAGAGGCAGTGCACACAGGGGGCTGGGTCTTTCCTTGGACAAAGAGTCCATAGTTCAGTGGTAGAGAACATGGTTTGCATGCAGAAGGACCCTAGTTATATTATTTAGTAATTTAGTAATATTATTTAGTAGTATTATTATTTATTAAATCTATATACTGCCCTATACCCACAGGTCTCAAGGCCGTTTACAGAATAAAATCAAAATATAAAACTATAAATTCCATATTCAAAATAAAAACAACAACCCAATAACAGTCCCTTCAAAAAAAAAACATTTAAAAAGGGCATAGGATGTTGATCATAAATTTAATGTACGTAGCTGGTAATGAGGCCGACAAAATAGTCAGGGCTGGCACAAGCCATTTTGCTGCCTGAGGCAAAGCATCAAATGGCAACCCTCAAGTCATAGTACCCAAGATCAACCATAAATATTTTGACATCTGGGGCAGGATATCCCACAAACGGTTCTTTCCCCTTCAAGGCAGCAGACGTACAGTGGTACCTCGGGTTACATACGCTTCAGGTTACATACGCTTCAGGTTACACACTCCGCTAACCCAGAAATAGTGCTTCAGGTTAAGAACTTTGCTGCAGGATAAGAACAGAAATCGGGGTCCGGCGGCGCAGTGGCAGCAGGAGACCCAATTAGGTAAAGTGGTGCTTCAGATTAAGAACAGTTTCAGGTTAAGAATGGACCTCCGGAACGAATTAAGTACTTAACGTGAGGTACCACTGTACATTAAATGATAATAATTTGCTGCCCTTTCATGAGGCTTAAATCAGTTGCCCGAGGCAGCCATGTCCTAATAGTTAAGACCAGTCCTGCTAGATTTCTACATTGTTTGAACCAACTTTTCATTTTGGGCCATATGGAGAAAGTCCCAGACTCGATCTCTAGTATCTGTAGTTAGAAAAAGGATCAGGTGATGGAAAGGCCTCTCTTGCCTGAGACCCCGGAAAGCAGGTCTAAATCTGTGGTAGCGGTGCTCCTCCAAGGCACCTTCCTCTCTCTAGTCCTTTTGCCTGTCAGAATGAGTGTTGGCTTTTCAACACTGCAGGTCAGAAACCTATTCCATCAGAGGATGCCGTGGTTTTGGTGTTGCTGCCTCTGCCAAGTCCCAAATGACTTCCTTGTGGCGTGTCACGATGGCTTCTTGATCCTAGTTAGTGCCATTATGTCTCCACCTCTGAAGAAGGATGCCAACTGTCATTCTAAATTTATTTTGCTTTGAGTGCTTGTTATCACTGGCATATTTCCTCATGCATTCTGCTAGCTGCATTTCCCAAGAGGAGACACTGAAATTGCACCTTGTTTAGGAACCAGCAAATTCCTGTAATTGGGGTTTGTTTTTTTTAAATTTGCCATTTTTAAAAATAAATAAGTTTCAGAGCTTCCATGACTTGGAGGGTGGTGGAGGCACTGTTAAGCATGATCGTTTCCACTCTCCATGCTTACATGTAGGTTAAACACATAAGCAGAGTGCCCAAATAGGGTTTCTGATGTATATTGATTGCTTTAAAATATTGCTTTTTAGCACCATATTTTGGATCGTACAGTTTTCTTGGTTTTTAAAAATCATATACTGTACATTTCCCAGAGAATGTTGGTTATTGGATAACTAAAATGCAATAAATTAGATAGATTTACATTTATCTGTAAATATTAATATTGATCATTTATTTATTTCATAAAATGTATACATCACTTGATTGTTAAAAAAAACACAACAACACTCAAAAGACAAAACAGTGAAATCAAAAGAAATCTCAAGTATACTTTAAAACACAAAAAAGTTAAAATACTAAAACAGATTAAAATCACCTCAACTTTCTGATTTTCATGTATTTAATCAAATATTGTTTATTTTCTTTCTTGGGCAGGGACTTTGGCTGTTCTGGGGTGGGAAGGAGAAGTTAAGTCTCCAGGCTGATTCAGTTAAATCATCAACTTATATAAGCACAATAAAAATACATACATACAGGCACTCAGTTTGATTGCAGAGTACAGTACAGGGAATAATGATGTTTGGAAATGCATTTTCTTACCACAGTGCCACCGAGTGCCCTTCCTATAGCCTCTACTCAGGTCAAATGCAGGCCTAAAACATGTCCCTATGTATGTCAACCGCTGCAAACAATTTCCTGTGCGAAAAACTGATTTAATTTGCAAGGATGGGTTTGTCTGAGCTTAATGCCAGTCACTACCAAGCTGAACTTGATTTAACCAGCAGCTGGCTATCGGTGCAGGAGCACTGGAAATTCAGTTTGCACAGTTCAAGTCGCAGCTTTTTGAAGAACGGAAAATGTTGCCTCCTGAATTTAACCGTATTAAATTTATGGAGACGTGCATCCGCCTTAATCCCATGGCTGGCCGTTGTAATTGCCATGTGATGGTGAAGCTGGCCTGTCCTTGTACCGTTCCTGCAGCTGCCTCTGTCCATTTTGCCTGCCGCAAGACTTGCGTATCGGGCAAGCCTGCTCTCTGTGACCTTTCCCCTCCCTTTTAGTACTTCTGATCAACATCATCTATAAATGCAAAAGTGCTTCAAAGAGAATCTGGCTACTTTAATAGGTTTGCACCCTAATTTTGTTCCAGTCTAACTTGCATTCAGTCCAAATGTTCATTGCATTCACACAGTGGGAATAACCTCCAGTTTAGCCCTGAGCATAACTGACATACAGGCCTCTTTGTGTGCTGTTAGTTCGTGATCCAAATCAAGGTCAGCACAGGCCATGCCAAAGCCAAAGTCAGGCCAACACACTTGCAGCCATTGGATCCCAGTCGAAGTTAGATTTTGCTCAATAGCAACCTGGGTAAACGGAGGTAAGCTTACAGTCCAAGAAAACCCACAAACAATTGCATGTGACTGAAACAAATTACTCCGTTAATATTTATTTATTTTTAATAAAAAATATATACAGTTTAAATATATTGCAGTGGTTTAGGTTAAAAGAAAAGTAAAGGTCCCCTGGACGGTTAAGTCCAGTCAAAGGCAACTAGGGGTTTGTGGCGCTCATCTCGCTTTCAGGCCAAGGGAGCCAGTGTTTGTCCACAGAGAGCTTTTCCGGGTTATGCAGCCAGCATGACTAAACCGCTTCTGGCACAACGGGACACCATGACAAGTGCCAGAGCACACAAACGCCGTTTATCTTCCCACGACAGCGGTACCTATTTATCTACTTGCACTGGAGTGCTTTCAAACTGCTAGGTTGGCAGGCGCTGGGACAGAACAAAGGGAGCTCACCCCGTCAAAGGGATTCGAACCACCAACCTTCCGACTGGCAAGCCCAAGAGGCTCAGTGGTTTAGAGCACAGCGCCACCCGCGTCCCAACAATAGAACAGCAACAACAACAGCAACAATAGAAAAGCATAAAGGATATACAAAGCTTAATAGATATGGAAAATGACACTGATGTGAAATAGAATTGTGAATGATACAGAATGCATACAGAAAATGGAAAATATAATATATAAAAAGCTATACAAAATCAGGTAGCTCATTGACAAAGCAATCAATCAAAGTGAATCAGGTCGTGTATCCACAGAGGAGTAGGAATGACTGCTGGAAGGAGCACAGAGAAGAAATGCCATGGTGCATCTGCAGCAGCACAACCGGACACTTTCATCCTCCCCAGATTCCACAAAACATGTCTCTTCCATATCATTCTTTACAGCCACAGCAGGCTCTATAACTCTCCATTGGTTTGACTTCACCCCCAAAGATGCACTCCTCCATTGTCTCCCGAGATACCAGATACAAGACTCTTCATCACAGGATCGTGGGTTTGAGCACCACATTGGGCAAAAGATTCCTGCCTGGCAGGATGTTGGACTAGATGACCCTTGTGGTCCCTTACAATTCTATGATTCTAGAGAAGATGGACCTCCTCAAGAAAAGACCTAAAGCAATCTCTAAGCACAGACCTATAGCAGAAACGTTTAAAAGAGACTACAATCTGTGGCGGCTGGCTCATTTTACATTTTTGGTCTTCATCTATTTTTTAGTAAGTCATTGCTAACCTTGGGGCAAGATGAAACCCCAATGGGCAGAGAAATAATTGTACCTGGAAATTGACCTAACTGAATACGTTTGAGCCTCTAGGCAAGGAAATCCAGCCCTTTTCTCGCAAAAGGTTCATGTGTGTACTTGTTAGCTGGTATGTTCAATCTTCTTGGCAAATGATCTGTCAAACTCAACAGCAAGAACAGATGCAAAGGAATGGGATCGGTGTCATATTTCTAGATAAGAGATAAATTTCCCTTTGCAGTGTTCAGATAGACAAATGATACGCCATGTTCCTGTGTTTTTCGCCACGGTGGCAATAATGGCTCGATGCATTCTGAAACCGGGCTTCTTTGTTTCACTTCAAAATTCCTCAAAACCAAGTACATAATTTATGCCCCAAGGATGGAGCAGGCTGGGCTTTGAGTCGTGACTCATTTGTACCACGTTGCAATATTAAAGCCTGCGAGAGACATCAATGACAAACCTGGTGTACAGGTTACAGGAACCTGAGACACTCAGTAGCAGTATGGTCACAGAATCAGTGCCTCCTGAAACCAGATAGGAAACTGTATACAGCAATCAAATAACAGCAACACAATCTGAGCGCAAGCAGGCGACCGTTCTGTTGAACATCCAACTATCCTGGCATCTCCTGGTAGGACAGGGCATGTCTCCTGTCTGAAAACTTGAGAGCTGTTGGTTCACATGTC
Source organism: Podarcis melisellensis (assembly GCF_964234715.1). Taxonomy (NCBI): domain Eukaryota; kingdom Metazoa; phylum Chordata; class Lepidosauria; order Squamata; family Lacertidae; genus Podarcis; species Podarcis melisellensis. The sequence goes on along the minus strand of NC_138530.1, from coordinate 25,393,651 downwards.
ATGGTAAGACAAACTATGAGACAGCATGAACAAGCAAGAGTGCTGGTGCAGAACTGCTTTGTTATTCCGCTGCTTCTGGGCTACAAGAAACTAAGCAATGGTTTCATTTTGGGGATTTGTCGCATTCCAAACAATAAGCTGTAATCAAGGTTAGTTATTGGCTTATCACTTATGGTTTGTTTGGGAGAAGACAAACCATGATCCTGGGTTGAATCTAACACTACTGGTCTTGTCTGTTCAATCCACAGCAGTCTATCTTTGCATGCAGGGGAAATCCGTAACTCACCAAGGGTTTGAGATGCATCAGCTAAAAGCCGTTTCCAAGGGTGTGGCTTCTGTTGCATGCTGACAGCTTCTAGGAGCCACAGGGTGAGAGCTGAGTGCAGGATGAGGACCAAAGGCAGACAAACTACCCCATGCATGACTTGTCCCCCGCCAGTGGTAATACCTCTCCCCAGCACCCGACTTGTAGATCAGGAACTGGTTAAGTAACAGAAAGTGGACAGTAGGAATATATGGACAATTCTCCCAGTGGAGGGATGTAGAGAATGGAGTCCTCTATTAGGCTTATTAACACTTTCACAAATGAGTTCACACTCTAGCTCATTCATGAGCCAGTTAACAAGCACAGTCAGGGGAACAGTGATGGCAGCCAAGTTGACAGATGGTACTAAATTGTACACCTCTGGTCACCTCATGTCCTGAACTGGCAGGAGTATGGGGAGGAGGAAGGGGCTTCCGGGAGGGTGTAGACAGCACTGGGGCACACCAGGGCAAGCAAGGGATGGGGAAAGAGATGTTGGTGTAGGAAGCACTTAAAGGGGGACCGAAGAGGACGAGGGGATGGGGGTCGATGCGCAGGAGCCGGAGCAACAGGACCCTTCCGCAGAGCCAGAGGGGCCCCTGTCTCCAGATATATGCAGGCTCTGATGCACAGGGAACAGCGGGTGGAGCGCTCCAAGAGGCAGAGGCAGGCAAGCGCCCACAGCCCAGCTTACTGTTGAGAATTTCCATCCCACCTTAAGGAGCAGTCATGTGGAACTGTTATGTGTCATATGTCTGTTTACATTCCAGCACAGCTTGCTGGGAACTTCTGCTGTGTGTATAGTTTTTGCTTTTCCCCGGTCTTTCTGAGAAGAGAGAGAGAGGGGGGGGGACATGTTTCTTTGTCTTGATTTATGATTAATAAATCTGTAGTTGTAGTATGCTTTCACAAGCCTCACACCTATTCTTTGTGTGCAGTTCAATCTGCTGATAGTGTGCCCTGGCTTTGAAGCCCAGGTTGCTGATTTACGTCAGAGCAGAGGCCGATGGGTCTTCGCAGCGGGACAGCTGGAAGGAGACGGCCCAGCTGGGGCTAGCCAGCTGGCCTCCCGGCCCTCTGTATGTCGACACTTACCAGTGGGCCAGGTGGGGCTCACTAGTTCTGGGAGGAGGTAAGTGATTCCGCAGTTGGAGTAGGCTGGGAGCAGGTGAAGGTCACATGCCTCCTCAAGCCCAGATGCTGAAATCAGCAGGCATAGTATAAAAGGGCAGCAAAGCAGAGGTGCTGTCCCTGCTCAACAGCACCTTGACCTGGGTGCTCCTGGACCTCCACAGGACTGTACTTTGGGCTTGATGCTGGACTGTATCCTGACTTCAGACTTGGATTGGCCCTGAACCTCGTTTCCTGACCTTCAGCCTTTGGATTTCGGACTTTGCCGGTGCTGATCAACCCTTGGCTTTTGAACTTGTGTTTGGCACACTTGAGTGGCTGACAGGTAGGCCAGGGGATCAGCACACCAAACCTCAAAAAGGATAGAGTTGGGAAAGGTTTCTAAAAAGGCAACCAAAATGATGAAGAGGATGAAGCAGCTCCCTATGAGGATAGGGTACAAAATTTGGGCTTTTTGGTTTAGAGAAAAGGCGAGTCAGAGTTGATATGATAGAAGTGTGTAAAACTATACGAGACATGGAGAAAGTGAATAGACACGGGTTTTTCTTCCCTCTCTCACAGTGCTAGAACTCATGGGCATCTCATGAAGCCCAATGTTGGATGGTTCAGTACAGACAATAGAAAATACTTCTTCACATAGTGCATAAACTGAGGAACTTGCTCTTGCAGGAGGATGTGAGGGTCCCCACCTTTAAAAGAGGACTAGACTGTCAGGCCGAATGCTTCTGGATAGTAGTTGCTGGAAACTGTGTGATGAGGGAGCTAGTAGGCTTCCTCTAAGTCTCTGGTTGGCCACTGTGAGAATAGGATGCCGGGTTGCTCCAGCAGATTCTTCTTAAGCCTCTTATAATGGGGAGAGTGGAGTGCCTGGGCTAATAGCTTATTTTCATTTTGGACTTGCCCATGCAAATGAAAGGAGAGGATACGGGTCAGTGACCTTGCGCGCATTAGCTTGCATGCAAAAGCTCTCAGGTTCAATGCCTGTCGTCTTCACTTAGGGCTGAGAAAAACTCCTGTCCAAGTTGGAGAGCAGCTGCCAGATAGTGAGGACACTATTAAGCTAGCTAGATCACTTATGTATGGCAGATTCCTATACTCCTGTTACCAAATCAAACATCCCTTTTTATTGGAGCAGCAGCAGCAGTATGTCTTAATTGGGTCTTTAAGCAGGAATTGCGTTTCCTGCGGGTGCAGCAGTGTTACACTGGTGGTTCCTTGGAAACGCATGAGGTGTAATTGGCAGGTGTGTCTCCAAGTGTGAGAGCCTCAGTTACCATTTGATTTTCCCCAAATAACCATTCTTGCCCTGAGCAGCTTACAATACACATTTCAACATGGGGTGGAGGAGGAAAGGAAATGACAAGGACAACAAGGGATGGATGTGAGAAAAGGACACATCCCATATTGATAACTGCTCTTTTCCAGATGTTCTGTATCATTTATTTTTCTATCCTGCGGGATGGTTGAGACTTAAGAGTCAGCCTCTGTGGATCAGAGTGCACTCCGTCGTTTAAACTTCCAGCAGCAAGTGCCGTAACTGAAGGCATCACAACTTGTTGCCTCATCATTTTCCAATGAAGCTATTTGTTTCAAAAAGGAAGCGACTCAAAGCTGCGTGACCCTATAGGACAGGGGTGCGGAAGATCCTTCTTACAGCCCACATGCTGGTGACGGGAAGGGCAAACAGACCAGGGTGACGATTTCCTCCGTACAGTAATCTCTGCTGCACCCACACAAAAGTCTTGAGGTTTCTACACCCACACACTTGCAAACAACACTTCTCCATTCAGGCAAGCGAGAGATGTGATCACTGTTCTTCAAAGACTCCAGCCAGCCAAAAACAACTGAGAGAGCAGGAGCAAGGACTGGTTAGAGGGGCCTGGAGGATGACATTCAGGCCTCAGGGCTGAGGTTCTTCACCCCTGCACTATATTCGGTCTGAGCATAGCCAAAAGGTTTTGGGCAGTATTCTACTAATTCCTCCTCCAAGCACAAGGATTACCACGAATGTAGTGGAATGCCCTGCATGCTCTGTACCTTCCAGGGGTATCAGGGGAAGCCCTAGAAAAGATTTAAGGGGTGCGCAGGGGAAAAAGAGGGGGGAGTCCCATTGCACTAGCCGTAATCCTTGCACTGATGGGACCCCGACGTGGTGCTACGTTGAATGCAACCCTTTGATTCTGAAGCCACCTGAACAAAATGAAACAAGTCTACAGGACATGAAGTTTCGATAAGCCTTGCACCTGGCATTAAGAGATACACTGTCCCCAATACTGGAGGCTCAACTGGCCAAGTGGAGACCTTTCTGCCCTGGTCCCTTCTTTCCTCTTCTCAATCTTCTACACTTTAGACTCTGAAGGCCGGCTCTACCATTAGGAAGTGAAGTGGCAGCCCTAAGCAGCCATTTTGGGGTTTCTTGAAAGGTTGGAAAGTGCTAGTCATTCAATGCATTATTATTTAATGCATTGCTGTTGCATTTTTAGCACAAGGAAAGGTGAAGAACACTTGTGAGACTTTCTGCTTCAAGTGTCAAAGTAACTTTAACTTGGATTTTTAGAAGCCTGTTGCCAGATTATCTCAACGACTAGTTTACAGTATTAAGCTCTAATCTGGAAGCAGCCTTGGTCATTGTTTTAATTATTTGTTTTCAATTTTTGTTGTTGTTTTATACTTCATTAGCCACCTGAGCAACCTGTTTTGGAGGAGAAAAGCAGGATGCAAACAAATCCTAGTGTACCATTTGCAAGCATCCCATATTATGTATGATGTGTGGAAACAAGGCTGTGGTTCATCGAGCTTTCCAGATGAACAGATTAGAATTTCTTCCAAGTATGCCAAACTCAATCTGTATGCAGTATTTTCAGAAGCCCAGTTGCTGGGTGAGGCCTTTGTGATTTATAATAATTGCAAATAATTGTAGCATCGTGGCATAGCTATTTCCTAGATGCTGACACCACTCCTCTCCCACAAATCCTGCTAGAGAGGAGAAATCAGCAGTGTTGCTTTTGAAAAAGATGCTTCCTCTGTTTGCTGCAGTTCAGAGCCAGCAGTGAACCTTAAGCAGTAGATGCTGACGTGTGGAGAGCCACAGCTAAATGTGAAATGGCAAGGGGAAAGTTGCTAGGTTATAACCCAGAGATGCACTGAAGGCCTTGATAAAGTGGGAAAGTCAACACGGTGTTATTGGGCCTTGTACGATCACTTTAAAAAGCAACAACAGGTGGATCAGGGCCTCAGTAGCATCAAAGTGCCCTCTCCCCACACTATGACCTTGAGCCAACTCCCCCCCCCCACTACAATCACAACATACAAGGCTAATTTGAAACCAATGACATCATGTCTAGTTTGGTCTTTTCAGGAGTGGCCCCCTCTATGGAATGCTCTCTGCAGGGAGGCTTGCTGGCACTGATCTATTTTTGGCACCAGGCAAAGGCATTTCTCTTCTCCCAGACATTTATCTGGTGCCCCGAAGACTGTGATGGTTAGACCTGTTAGTGGAATGTAGGGACTGCTTATATCAGGCATGTCCAAAATCCATTTCAGGGGCCTAATCTGGCCCACTGGTTGGTTTAATCTGGCCCCTGCAGCAGTTTATTTCCTGGTCGGCCCTCACAGCCCTTCACTTCATTACTTCATCAAATCTGGCCCTCTTTGAAAAAAGTTTGGATACCACTGGTTTATATGGTTTGGTTACCTTCTATTGTACCTCCTTTTAAATCACTGTGCTTTTAAAGGTTGCATACTGTATTTTTACTATTATTTGTAAGTCACCTTGAGATGCTTGTGACAAGAAACTACAAAGCGTCATAAATAATAAACATGGTGCTAAATGTGTCATTAGAAACTAGAAGCACTTCCGGACACAAGGCTTAATATTACAAATGGGTCATTCATGTATTGCAAGTGGGTCATTGGCTCTTTTTAAAAAAGAATAAAAAAACTTTTTGGATTTCAGTGCATAGCTGTCAACATTTTCCTTTTTTTAAGAGAAATTCCCTTATTCTGAATAGGATTCCTCACAAGAAAAGGGAAAAGTTGACAGCTATGTTTCAGTGGCATAGCATGAGGGGGCACAAGGGCGCTTCCCCGGGTGCAACATTGTTAGGGGCACAAAATTTCAACACTCTGGTGCTGCCTCAGTACAGCTGTGTGCTTCCCTCGCTGAGCTCCAATGAAAACAGCTTTTACATGTGAAACAGGAAGTGGCCTCTCCAGACAACAGGGCAACTCTTCTTTTCTTTTCTCTGTGTCTGCGATCTGCTGGGTGATGCGGACGCCATTAGGCAATTGAATGCGCATGTGTACTCCATCCGTTTCCATCCCTCCCACCCCTTCCACCCTCTGTGTGGCCCTGGGCACAGGCAACCCAGACTATGCCACTGCTGGAAAGAGTAGATCTGGACTGAAGGGGGTGGGGATACAGGCTGTCATTTTGATGACAATATCATTTCTTTTTCTCTCTGGCATTTGCATTGGTTGATGCAAAAAACAACAACCTGGCATATCTGAGCAGCATCGATCCCACAATAAATACAGTGGTACCTCAGGTTAAATACTTAATTCGTTCCAGAGGTCCGTTCTTAACCTGAAACTGTCCTTAACCTGAAGCACCACTTTAGCTAATGGGGCCTCCCGCTGCTGCTGCGCCGCCGGAGCACGATTTCTGTTCTCATCCTGAAGCAAAGTTCTTAACCCAAAGTACTATTTCTAGGTTAGCGGAGTCTGTAACCTGAAGCGTATGTAACCCGAGGTACCACTGTACTGCCTGGAATTGTCCTATGTTAAGTGGTGGTATTTTAAAGCCAGTTGGGGTGGGGTTAATCAGGACAGCAGCATGCACAGATACAAGATTTGATTTTGCTTTCCCAGTTGTGCCCACCAATAGTTGCCCCATGCACTGGTATTTGCCTAAGAAATAAATATCCCATTGCTGCCCATGGGAGCTTTGCTCCCTAAGGCTGACAGCAGCACATGGGAAATTTTAATCAGGATTGAGGCAGAGAACGGAATGGTTAAATCTCCCCACTATTGTGGTCCCAATGAAAATTCCTCCCCCCATCTCCAATGCCTATTATTACATTTTTAAAAACCTAATTTAGTTTCTAATGATCCATTTAGCATCCCATGTAGTTCGGCTCTCTGAGTGCGCACACACTAATGGCTTAAAATGCAGCAAGGTTGTTTTCCACCGCAGCGTTTCAAGCCACATTTGCGCAGTGTTGTGCACATCAGTGAGGGAGCAGGGATGTACTCGCCCGATGTGCATGATCTTTCTTGTTTCCCTGCCCCTGCAACTTCCCTAGAATTCCAATTAACAAAGCTTTTGTCTGTGCATGCACACCCATCTGCAGATGTGCAGTGACTGTCTCAAATATATGCACCAGGCTTAAGCACAAAGTGAATGCAGCTTAGGTTTTCTAGCTGGATTTAAGCTGGTTTGAGGGAGGCAGAAAATGCATAAAACCGTGGTATTTGTACAGGACTGATACAGATTGTGGCTAATGTCACAGGCACATGGCTTCAAAAACTAGCCATGGGAGCAACCTGCATGCAGAGAAAGCTGAAGCCAGGCAAAACCTTATCATTCTCAAGGGAAGCCCTGATGACAAATGCCTTTCAAAATGTTATTCAGAAATCAGATATGCATTATCCAGTCCCCATCAGCAAACTACGTTGTGGTGTATTCTGGTATTAAATCAGACCATTCACAGACTGTCTTGGGCACCGTGCTTCTGAGAACGAATCACTTGGGGCAGTGGCTCTGTGCCAGCAAGTGGAACAACCGATGATATCACCTTCTCCAAAGTTCTGAATGTGGGCCAAGACCCAACACCTGGAATGCTGCCATTCCAACTTCCCACACCGGAGATTAGCAAAGTCGATGGCTGTTTACAGAGACCTAGAAGGAGTGTGGGCAACGCCAAGATTTGCAAGAAGCCATTCATGAAAATGTCAAGAGATGGTTGTCAGCATTCTGTAGTAAAATGAAGCTGTCCATGCTTCATTTTTCAGTTGGAACTTGCCGGAACTCAGTTCCAGCACTTCTCAGATGGGTGCCATTGCCATTATAAGTGAACAAGGGAAGTGTTTGTGGTGAGTTCTGGCACCTCTTTTTCTAGAAAAATAGCACTGCATGGAACCCTCAGAGTTTTCTGCTGTACAGTGGTACCTCGGGTTAGGTACTTAATTCGTTCCGGAGGTACATTCTTAACCTGAAACTGTCCTTAACCTGAAGCACCACTTTAGCTAATGGGGCCTCTTGCTGCTGCTGCACCGTTGGAGCACAATTTCTGTTCTTATCCTGCAGCAAAGTTCTTAACCTGAAGCACTATTTCTAGGTTAGTGGAGTCTGTAACCTGAAGCGTATGTAACCTGAAGTGTATGTAACCCAAGGTACCACTGTACTACAATAATAAGGCAAATGTTTATGAGATTTCCAGGATAGTGATTATTTAGTGGACCCTCAGGCCATGATGACATTATTTTATTAGGGAACAGAGACTGAACTCAAGGCCTCTCCTCCTAAGACTGGGATGGGGGGATCTGTGATCATCTGGATGACCTTGGACTATGGCTCCCAACACCTCTGACTGCTGGCCATGCTGCCTGGGGCTAATGGGAGTTGTAGTCCAATGTTAGCTGTATGGACACAGATGCCCATTGCTGTCTTAGAAAATGTTGTGAAAGTTTGACAGGTCAGTCCCAATGTGTGGTACGATCACAGAAATGCCTAGAATGGGACACCAATGCCCCCAGAATTAAAATGTTGTGTTAGCGGGACTTGAACAGTGTTGTGTTCAGAGGGATTATTGGAAGTATGAATCCGGATGTACGTTTAGCTTAATGAATTAAGGCTGCAATCCTGTGTACACTTATCTGAAACTAAGTCCCACTGGACACAAAGGGACTTAGACCTACTTCTGAGTAGATATGTATAGGATTGCAGTGTAAGGGTTTTTAAGTTTTAAATACTGTGACCTTTGATCTTTTTGCCAGTGGAACTTCAAATCATTTTTAGCATTGTTAATTATCGTTGCATATTGATTAGTTGTAAGCTGCTTTGGGAGACTTGTCTGTACTGTAATACTGAGATCCGCTAGCATGTGAACAAATAAGAAACTGAAAAATTGTGCCAAGGTTAATATTTTAATAACTTAAAATAACATCAGCAAATAATTAACTCACTTGCGATGAGTTCTGCTGACCCATTTTGCCTCGAACTTAACAGGCCACTACCGTTCAGCAGATAAGTATAAACTAGATTAGTCATAAAGCAGTTTTGTCCATGGGAGTTCCACAACATGTGGGTGAGTTTTAGATCTAATCTGCATGCAGATGAACTACTTCAGTTCTTTTTCCTCAAGCTCTTTTCTCTCTCTCCTTTTTAAAATAGATTAGCAAGCTGGAACTTGTCCTTCAGCAGCTGTACAATTAACTTGCAGTAAACACAGCTGATAATTGCTTCGTACTTGTATCTTGGTACCTGCACACAATTCATTGCGTCCTGAATGCTCAGTGTCAACTTTGATTAAAAAAAACACCCTCATTGATAATCAGCCAGAGACTTCCCTATCATAATCAGTGAGTTTGAATACACATATCTGCTGAGTCTGTTGATGACCTTCTAATTGTGGATCAATCCATGTACTCATATGCTTACAGATATATATATATATATATATATATTTGCTTTCGTAGATTTTCACGGGTACAGGAATGCAGGTTTTGGTGTCCTCGGGTGTCTTCCTGTGTAAAAGTTGGGGTGTCTAGGCGACGTTTCGACGAGGTCTCACTCGTCATCTTCAGGCTGGTGCTTTCGGCTTCTTGTTTCGGCTGCTCTGTTCCAGTAACAAGAAGCCGAAAGCACCAGCCTGAAGATGACGAGTGAGACCTCGTCGAAACGTCGCCTAGACACCCCAACTTTTACACGGGAAGACACCCGAGGACACCAAAACCTGCATATATATATATATATATATATATATATATATATATATATATATATATATGTGTGTGTGTGTGTGTGTGTGTGTGTGTGTGTGTGTGTCATCTTCTCATCTTTATATTTTCTCTCACACCACCCCTGCGAGGCAGGTCGCCAAGAGACAAGCTATGTTACCCAAAACATGGAGCAGCTGATGAAAACAAGCCTCATGTCAAGTTTCCCTCTTCTGTCCAACAGGATGTTGTAATTAAACTCAAGACATACCATTGCCAGATGATGTGCTCTCCTGCCTCCCCAACTCAAGTTGATGACATGAAGTGATGCCATGATGGAGGGATGCTATGCATTCATTACTGAAATACCCCATCCTTCCCAACATGCCCTCTTGGGTGTTAAGATCAGCAGAGGGAGCCCTCTTAGTAGTTCTCCTGCCCTCAGAGGTTCAGGGTGCTGGAGATGGCATTCTCTGTGGCAGCCCCTAGGCTGTGGAATTCCCTCCTCACAGAGGCAAGTCTGTCATTTTCAGTACAGTGGTACCTCGGGTTACAGATGCTTCAGGTTACAGACACTTCAGGTTACAAACTCCGTTAACTCAGAAATAGTACCTTGGGTTAAGAATTTTGCTTCAGGATGAGAACAGAAATCGTGCAGTGGTGGCGCGGTGGCAGCGGGAGGCCCCTCAGCTAAAGTGGTACCTCAGGTTAAGAACAGTTTCAGGTTAAGAATGGACCTCCAGAATGAATTAAGTTCTTAACCTGAGGTACCACTGTATATATATGCTGAAGACCCACCTCTTTATCCAGGGCTTTTGAAACTCAAGACATGTGTTTTCAGTGCCTGCCCCATTCCTGTGACGGCAATTTGTTTTACACTGTTTTTAACACTGAATTTTAACTTCTTGTAACCTGCCTGATGGAGGAAGGGCAGGTAATGAATTAAATAAATAAGAACAAGAACAAGAACAGCTTTGGGAGCAGAATGCAAAAAAGGGCCCAGGAACCAGGGGCATCTCTTTATAATTATAATTATATAATTATAATTATATAATTATACAGGGCGGGTGCCACTACCGAGAAGGCCCTCTGCCTGGTTCCCTGTAACTTGGCTTCTCGCAGTGAGGGAACCGCCAGAAGGCCCTCGGTGCTGGACCTCAGTGTCCAGGTAGAACGATGGGGGTGGAGACGCTCCTTCAGATATACTGGACCGAGGCTGTTTAGGACTTTAAAGGTCAGCACCAAAACTGGACTGTGACAAAGGGGCATGTCTAGAAACTGGGTTGCGGCAATGGTTGGGAAGCAGGGTTTCCCTTCCTGTCTGGGGCCTGGAAATTTCACCAGCTCTTTAGTTTTGCACTTCTCCTTATGGCCGTGCAGTTGACTGCTGCCTCTCTGGCACAAGTTGGCTGTATGCTTAGAAATGTGCATTAGGAGAAGGGCTGCAGCTCAGTGGTTGAGAACATGCTTTGCATGCAAAAGGTTATAGGTTCAATCCAAGGTCTCCTGGTAGTTTTCATGGCCCTCAGACATTCATGGGCTGGCAGCCCAGGAGAGGGCGTTTTTTCTGACAGCCCTTAAGTTGTGGGATTTCCTCCCCACAGATGTATATCTGGCACCTTCATCATTGAATATGCACCTCTTTCCCTGGCTTTTGACACATGGGAGATGCAGGTAGAGAGAGAGAAAGACTCTCTCTTGCTGTAACCTACCCTGTGATATTATGGTGAAGAGCAGGTAAAAAAGTAACTTAAAAATAAACAGTAATGGTTTCTGCATGTTATATGGGAGAGGAAAGGGAACTTGGTAAGTGTTGCGGGTAACATTTGCTTCTCGTTTGCAGATAGGGAGAGAAAGCATGACGTGTTCCCCCACCATAGGGACTACCCCTCCCCTAACACCCCTAACATATATAACTGTATTCTTGTGATATTTGGTTTGTCTCTGTTGCTTCAGTTTTTTGTTCACCACTTGGAGATACTTTTAATATATTGAGTAGTATAGAAATTTTATAATCAAACTAGTTAGTCTGGAGAAGACTTGGGAAGGTGGGCGCAGCGATAGTATCCTTCAAATACGATGGGCTGTCACACAGAATACGGCAAAGATTTGTCTCTTGCTATCCTAGAGGACAAGATTTGATTTATTGGGCTTAAATTACAGAAGGGAAGATCGTAGTTCAACTTTAGGAAAAAGACCTTGATTATGGCTGCCTAATCTCTGGCCCTCCAGAGGTTGTTGGACTCCAACTCACATCTGCCCCAGCCAGCAGGGACTACGGTCAGGGATGATGAGGGTTATAGCCTGACAACATCCGAAGGACCACAGATTTGTCATCCCTGTTTGCCTAACAGAAGCCGGGCATCTGTTGTGGATGCTTGTTGGTTGTACTATTAAATGGTGCACTCAGGCCACTTCCAACACTATGATCTTCAGATAAATCTCTTTAAAAATGTGGTTGCATTCTCTCTCTCTTTTTAAAAATTTCTGTAACTCCACAGTAAATAGCTAGGTATTGCAAGTTAAGTTTCTTTCATCACTGCCACAGCGGTATTCAGTATTGCTGTGAAGGGACAGCTTGGTCTTTTATTATAATCAAGTGCTCTACCTAAGGTTTTGGCAAGCACTATGTGCTAATGAGCAGACTTCAATATCATGTCTGTTTTAATGCATCTGTAACGTGACCATCTAGATTGGATCGTGCTGCAGCCTTTGTAAGCATGTGGTAAACAGAGCATGACAAAATGCGCAATTGTTAAGTTTTGACGACATTTAATTGGGCATATTTAACGTTTGTTAATAATTTATGTCTTTTCCGTGTTTATATGTTTGTGGGGATTATTCACTATGCAATTTAAACTCCTGGTATATATCACCTTTTGAAACTTCTTGGATAAATGATAGGTTAAAAAAAAAAGTCAATTTGCAAATAAAAATGTTTTGCTTTGTTTTAAAAAAGATAAATTTAATATCCCCAAAGACCTAAATAATTCAACAACCACTACTAGTACGTGAAAAATGTGGCACAAGATACAGTGGATGCTTTTTGAAAATGATGGGTGTCTTCAGCTGCTCCGGCTGTTCTGACACAGGAAGAGGAAGAACGTTTTGAAGGGGGCTTTATTACTTCGCAAATCAAAGTCTTTGTGTAGTTTACACTGGCATCTGTGAACTGCTCTGATTTTGTATGAAGAGTTGTGTGTCAATGGAAATACGTGGCAAAAGACAATCAGCAGTTCACTGCTTCTACAGCTGGCTAGATCCTGAAATAAGTGTTTGTATCTGGGTATCCTGTATCAGCAGCCTCCAGCCAGCTCCCCAAAGTAGCCGTATTACAGTGCACTGTCTAATAATGAGACTTCCTGCCAGGTCACTGTGTGCAGAATTGCAGCCTAAGGCACACACCTGGAAGAAAGCCCCAGTGAAGAGACATGTACAGTGCAGTGTCTCACAGCACAGACAACAGGGGAGTCTCATGTTGTACCTTTAACAAATGAACAGTATCATGTAGTTCTGCAGCCAAGATCCTACCTCATGAATCACTGTGCACAATGCTAGCCACATGGATTACTTTTCACAGCTGGCAGTCAAGTGACTCACAGTTGGGACACCGAAACAGAACAGCTCTAAAGCTTCAGTTCTATTACACTAACCTTGAATTCAATGGGAATTATTTCTGAGCGAAGTGGCATGCATAGGCTAGTGCTGTGAGTTTGGGAGGGTCAAATAGCCCTATTACGGCAGTAGGCGGGAAATGGTATGCATTCAGCTGTGTCATTGTTGAGGAGTGCATTAACACCGTCCATGCCTGTGGCTTCATAGACATAATGCTGCTGGGTTTTTTTCTGTGACAGGAACAGAAGACGTTACTATATATGGAGGCAGACCATTGGTCCAGCTCTGAGGGCCTTCTGGCGGTTCCTTCACTGTGAGTAGTGAAATTACAGCAAGTAAGGTACGGGGACTTCTTGGTGGTGGCTCCTGCCTTGTAGAACATCCTGCTGGCAAATGAACCACTATCTGACTTTTAGAATACATCTGAAGGCAGCCCTGCATAAAGAAGTGTTTTAATGACGATGTTTTATTGTGCTTTTATATCTGTCGGAAGCCACCCAGAGTGGCTGGGGCAACCCAGTCAGATGGGCGGGATATTATTATAATTATTCAAGTTCAGTATTGGCAGCAGCTCTCCAAGGTGTCAAATGGGAGTCTTTCCCACCCCTGGAAGTGCCAGGTATTCAGCTGCTTGCATGTAAAGCATGTCCTATGCTAATGAGCTATAGCCCTTCCCCAGATTACAGTGGTTCAAGATAAGACCACCTTAAGAAATTCATGTTTCAGATGCAATTTGCATCAGAGTATTAATTGTTGAGGGAGCGACAATGGGAGAGTGTGATAGCCTTCGTGTCCCGCTTGTGGACTTCATCCTGGGCCTTTAGCAATGTGGCAGCCATTTTGTTTTCCTCTTTCATTGTAGAGATTTTTAACACACTTCCTTATCTTTTCCACTGCCAGATCTTTATGTTAATTGCTCTGCAAAGCAGTGTTCTTGGCCAATTTCAGTGCCTGAGGAGGAGAGCTCACGTCTCAGACTGGTATGACAACCAACATTTCTTCCCAAGACTACATGGAATTGAAATGTAAATTCTTATCTAATATTTAGGGTTACCATGTGTCCTCTTTTTCAGAGGTAAAATTTGAGACAAATTGCTTTGAATGGCCATCATAGCGTCCTCTTTTTTGCTCTTCGAAATATGGCAACCCTAATCGGAGGCATTCCCTAAAACAAAATGCACATATGCAAGATCAGTTAAACAAAGATTGTTAAGTGTTCCTTCTATTTCTGAGGAGTGCTGTTGCTTATGTGACCAAACACCACAGTTCACACACTAGACAGAGATATCAGCATATTAGGTGAAACCCTCTAGGTTTGCAGAGGTACAAACAAAACCCCTAAGTGGGATCTCAAGCAGTTGGTGTCAAGGAAATGTTTTGTCGGGGGGGGGGGGCGGATCGAAAACTGCGTAGGAAGGGGAATAGAGTACTGTGGAGTTACTGTTATTGCTGTATCAATAACTTATTGATTATAATCAATGTGCTTAGAGACCTAAGGCTGCAAGTCCTGGAAGAACTGTTTCCTGCCTTGCAGGCCATTTCCCACCTGGCCTGGGAGAGCTGGGCCCTGACTGAAGCTACAAAAACTAAGGCTACTGGGTTGCGGTATTGGACAGGAGGTGTTGGATGTTGTTGCTGCTGCCGTTATTGATATTAATTTTTGTACCTTGATTTTATAATTTATTTTTATGAGGAAATTGTTTCAATTTACTTGTGTACTTTTTGATGTTTTGATAGATTCACAAAACTGTCCAGTTGGAAGGGACTCTTGAGGGTCCAAACCCCTGCAATGCAGGAATCTTTTATTGCTTATTGCTATGCTTGCTTCTTGGGAGAAAAGCAATGACAAACCTAGACAGCATCTTAAAAAGCAGAGACAAAGGTCCATATATTTAAAGCTAGGGTTTTCCCAGTAGTGATGTATGGAAGTGGAAGCTGGTCCATAAAGAATTGATGCTTTTGAATTATGGTGCTGGAGGAGACTCTTGAGAGTCCCATGGACTGCAAGATCAAACATATCCATTCTTAAGGAAATCAGCCCTGAGTGCTCACTGGAAGGACAGATTGTGAAGCTGAGGCTCCAATACTTTGGCCACTTCATGAGAAGAAAAGACTCCCTGGAAAAGACCCTGATGTTGGGAAAGATGGAGGGCACAAGGAGAAGGTGACAACAGAGGACGAGGTGGTTGGACAGTGTTCTCAAAGCTACCAGCATGAGTTTAACCAAACTGCGGGAGGCAGTGGAAGACAGGCGCGCCTGGCGTGCTCTGGTCCATGGGGTCACAAAGAGTCAGACGCGACTAAACAACAACAACAAAAATGTTTGTATGTGATTTTATTTAATGCCTGGAGCATAGTTTTAACTATGGAAAAGTGGCATACAAATAAAATGATATATGTATTTATGTACACACACAGTCAAATGTTTTGAAAGCTGCATTTCCAAATTAACACACGGTTTTCAGACCCACTTCACTTCCCGGCCCTCCCACATCCACTCCAACCTCGCCTGTCCACCCCCCAACCCCACCAAAAACCCTCAATGTCTTTGCTCCTTATACCTTGAGCAAACAAGCTTCTCCCCCCCCCTTGCACCCCAACCCTCGCAGGGCATACATCTGCAGGCCCTTATGTGTGAGGCACGGCCCCCGCCTCCCCCAACCCAAAACCCATTGCCCGTGCCTTAAATTCCCCTCGTGTCCCCGCCTCCTCTCTGCCCATCTTTCCCCGCGCCCCGTTAGCACGAGCATGCACACGAGTCATGTGCCCGCGTTCGTCGTGCACGCTTCGAGCCCTTCCACGCGACATTTTCCAAGCCACGGGTCGCTGGTTAATGACAATGTAAGAGGTGGAGGGAGAGAGAAGGGCAGCGTGGGGTCTTGCATCCATCCAACCCAGCAGCTTTCTCGCTTTGCTCAAGCTCAGTAAGAGGAGGAGGCAGGAGGAAGTGTGTGGGGTGGGCTCCTATTGTCCCCCCCTTTTGCATGTGTGTGTGTGCGCAAACATATAGCAGCATATGTTTTATGTTATATATAGGGCTGCTATTTATAATTCTGCATTTCCCCCTTCTGAGTGAGAGAGAGAGAAGAGGAACCCCCCACCCCGACACAGGAGCCTTCCCCCTACTTTCCCCTGCGAGGGAAGGGCGACGCCGAGCGCGCGTTTCCCTTCCGGGCGCGGGGCGGGGGTCGAGCGAAGGAGGCGGCCTGCCGAGGCCCTGCCCGCCGCCGGGGGGATTCTCGGCTCGGCCGCCTGAGCCTGCCAGCTTTCCGAGGCTCGTTAGAGGGAGCTGTCGGCCGGAGGGAGCGGCGCTTGCTGCAGTGAGGGGCCCGCTCCTGCCTCGCTCGCTGCCGCCGCCGCTTCCACCACCACCAGCACCGCCGCCTCCTCCTCCTCCTCCTCGGGAGCCGGAAAGGAAGCGAGCGAGAGGGACCCTTCCGAGCGCCAAGAGGCGAAGAGGCGGCGGCGACGGGCCGTCGCGGCGGAGCCTCTTCCCGGCGCGAGAGGTGGGCGAGGGCTGGCCGGGCCCTGTGGCGGCCGCCGGCCCGCCGCTATGCATCCCGCGAGCTCCTGGGAGCCGGCCTGGGGAAGGCAGCCGGCCGGCCGGAGGTACGGAAACACCCCCGCGGCGTCCGCGCTTACCCGAGAATAAATGGGGCGCTGGTTGGGGGGTGGCGGGAAAAGGGAAAGCAGGAGCGGCGGGCGCGCGCGCACGCGTGTATCTGGAGGGGGGGGAGTCGCCGTTCATCCGCCTGCTGGGGCTTTTGGAGAGGCAGCTCCCTCCGGAGGAGAAGCGGAGGACGGGTCCCCGCGCCCCTTGGCGCCCTTGAGAGGGTCCCCGCTCCACAGCTACCGCGCGGGCCGGGAGGAGGCTCCCGGTGGGGCTTTCCCGGGGTCCTTCCTCCTCTTCTAGGGGAGGAGGAGGAGGGTCTCCCCCTGTCGCCCTTGAGATGGATTCCCCCTCAGGCTGAAAGGGTATGGGGTCTTCTTGCCCCCCTTCCTCGCTGCTGCTTTTCTACGCCCTTTTTAAGAGAGGGGGGTGAACATGCCACCTCCTCGGGCAGATTAAATACGGACATTGGTCCCTCTGAATTCGGATTGAGGGGGCGGGGGGCCATCACCCCAATAGTGCCCTTGAGAGGCCAGCCCTCTCTAGGCAGGAGGGAAAGGGCTTCTCACCAGGGGGGGGGGGTGTCCTTAAAAGCCTCCTCTTTCCCGACAACCGGGAAACTCGCCCCACTGACGCCCTTGCGAGGTTCCCTTTACACGGAATGCATGGCGGTTGTAGTCATTGCCCTATGGATGCTCTTTTGGAAAGTCCCCTTATTTCGGGTGCCCTTGAGACAATTCCCCGCATGGTGGCGGCGGGAGAGAAGGGAATGGGCAGTTTCAGGCTCTGGAAAAGGTCACTTCCCAAAACCGACAGCTCAAGGCGGGAGTACAAGGGAAGGACTGGACTACTTCTCGGGGGCAGCCTGACCTCATCCCAGCTTCTTTTCGTTGTGTGGTGGAGAGACTGAGAGCCCACCTTACTGAGGAGCAGAATGGCACCGTTTCTGCCCTTGAGAGGACCTTCCATCCCGAGTGGCTCACCCCGAGGACCCCCCCCTTTCCCCAGTGGATGAATACTCGACATGTGGGTCACGCCTGGTGCTCTGATCAGAGCCTGGGTGTTCCCCAGCATTGCCTGGCATCTGCCTCTTTTTGCACCCTTGCGACAACCTATGGGATAGGTTGAGGTGGGGCAGCGGATTAATCATAACAATAACAATAATAATCGAAGCTATCCGGCGTGCAACTCCGAGATTCCTTCCGAGAGCTGCGGAGTCCCTCCCTCCTCTCTGGGGCGCATGCAGGAAGAGCACCGCCGAGTTCTTCCTACTTCTCCATATTTGAATGGGGCGCAGATGCGTCCCTTTCCCCCCGGCTCTTCACAGGGTGCCCCCCCCCACCTTCTGCCCCCAAATACGCTGCAGGAGCAGAAAGGTAACGGGGCGGGGAGTTCCCGAGACGACCTCTATCCTCCCCTCCCTCGCCGCGCCTCTGTACCCCAACAGGTGTCGCGCATGCTTCCTCCTCGTCCTCCGCCCTCTTGCACCCCATGCTCTTCGGTGGGAGATGCGGGGGACACCCACCCGCCTGCCTGAGGGGCTGCTGGCCGCCAAGCTTAGCCTAAGAGAGCCGGGCGCCATAGGCCCTGAAAGCCGCGACTGGAGGAGGCGGCGGCGGCGGCGGATTTAGCCGCAACCCCGGGACAAATCCTCTTGCCGGCGACCTCCCTCGCCGGGCTGGCAGCCCCCGGCGTTGGCGCCGCTTCTCTCTTCCCTCTCCCGTTCTCTCGCTCGCTCACTCCGCGCCTTTCTTCCCCCCGCACTCAGGGAGCTGCAGACGGAATAGGGAGCCGGCTCCCAGCCCGTTACTTTGGGGCCAGGCCAGCCACCTCCGTGTCCATGAGCCCGCCGCCCTCCTGTCAGAGCTGCTGCCGCCGCCGCCGCCGCCACCTCCTTCACCAGCAGCCGCTGCCAACTAGGGCGCACATTGCTGCCGCCGCCGCCGGGCCCAGTTCGCTCGGCCCTGCCATCCCCTTCCCTCTGCGCAGCAGAAGGTGAGTGATGATCCGCGGAGTCCCGTTGGTTGGCTTGGCGTTGTGGTTGCCCACTATCTCTTTCCTGCCTTCCACAGGCTGCTGGCGCCCCCCCTTCCTAGTCCTCTTTAGTCTTCTCCCCCCCCCCTCATTTCTGCTTTCCACTTCCAGCCTGGGATTCTCTGCCCTTCCCTCTCCTGTTTATCACTGCTTTTACCTACTGGATGTCCATGCTTTCCTGACTAACTTGAAGGCTAGAGAGGCCATTTCAGGTATTCTAATGTCTGGCTTCAATGCTTATTGGTTTTAACTGCTAAAAGGTCCTCTCAGTGCAGCTGGTGGTTGCCTGTTTCCCTCTCAGCCACCTTCCCTTGTTAACTAAAGGGAAGTTGTCACCCTGCTTTTAGTGTAACCCATAATAATTTCCCACTTTGTTTGTTGAGGGGGGCAGACAAATGGACTGCCCCTTAGTGTGCAGTTACTGCATTTGATTGTCTTCTTGCAGCATGGAATGTACAAATGTGCGTTCCCTTTTCATCCGTGCTATAACTTTACAAGACTGAATTATGATGATGAGGTCCATTTACAGTTTATTTATGTGATTATACTCATATGTGTCTGTAAAAACAAAGTGAAACCCTAGGTCCACGGGGAAGGGTTTTCTGAGATTTCTTTACAACCTCCACGAACATAGTTTAACAACTAACACAAGTGATCCTTTTGTAGCGAGGTAGATTGTGGTGTGTCAGTTTTTAAAAGTAAGCTTGGGTATATGCATTCTGTGCGGTAGACCCAAGTAAATATCCTAAGCTCCTTATCAGGCTGGAAAGATAGTTATGACTCAATAGATGGTGTGTGTGCAAACAGGCCAATTAGTGGGGGAAATCTTTGCTATGGTGACTCAATACATACAAAGCACATAACTGTTTCTTTGAAATAAGGCCTTGTTGGACATTGGTAAGCAGGAAGTTGTCTTCTTCGTGTTGAGTAATTTCTCTCTTTCTTATTCTGTAGGAAACGACTACAGACTCCTGTGTGAAGAGAATGGCTGTGACTTTAGAAAAGGCCCGAAGGGCGGCCTATATATTTCTGAAAGCACTCTTAAGATTTGGCTTCATGGTTGCCAATAACCTTGTCGCTATTCCGTCCTACATTCTGTATTTAATAGTCCTGCAACCTCTCCGATTGTTGGATAGTAAACGGTTCTGGTACATTGAAGGAGTATTATTTAAATGGCTTTTAGCTATGGTGGCTTCCTGGGGCTGGTGTGCGGGATATACAGGTAAGAACAACTTACTACTTGAAATTGATTATGCATGTACACAGAAGTCAACCTATATGTGGAAGTCTCCTAAAGACTTTTTATGTATTAATAGAGATTTATATTCAATGCTTGTCGAATAGCAGAATTTTGGCTTAAAGACACACTTAGCCAAAGGGAGGAGGGGGTAGCACAGGTTGACTTCCATGGGAAAGAGGAAGCCCTTTTGAAATCGGTGAGATTTGTTGCAAAGTAAATACAAACATAATATATACTTATAAGGCTTCCGGAATAGAAGGACGCTTCATGCCCTTCCATGGGATCTATATTGGTGAGAACTCCTTAACTCCATCATCAGGAGTGGTGGGTGCATTTTGCCCTCACATCAAAACAGCAATACTTTGCTGTTTTCCACCTGGCTTAATAGTAAACACTCACAGGTTTTATTCTTCCTGAGCTCTATCCCAGATTGTGTCTTATGATTGTGATAAAGTGTAACAGAATATTGGGAACTGGCTTTGTAAAGTGCATGAATTATATGTGCACATTTAATGATATTAAATGTGCAAACTGGAAAACATGGGCATTCGGTCATGAATGCTGACAGCTCTAGATACATTTTGTGAATACTTATGTACATATTTCTGTGACTTACCATTTACCAGATTTTGGACCATCGAAATTTGTGGATATGCCAGTGAACCACAATCACTTGTCTGTGTTTGTAAAAGGGGAAATAATACATATATTATAAATAGTTTGACTAGACAGGTTTGCTTTTTCTGAAATTCTTAATAAGTGACTTCCATTTTACTAATGGCTTCCCGAACTATAAAGATGCATGAGGACTGTTCTTGGCTTGCTTTTGTTTGTTAGAACAGTGTGTAATAGTAGCTTTTGGATATTGATATGCTCACAGTTTGAAAAAAGAGGTAGATAACTCAGTATCTACAGAAAGTCCCATGCCTCTATGCTGCAAAATGTTCTCTTACCTACTGATATATATATGTATAAATTTTGTAGAGCTTAGACACGATCATAGTGCCTCGCAGCAGTAACAGAAACTAATACTGTAGGACTTTTAAAGAACCTGAGCTAAGCGCAGGCAACAACTGATTTAGGCGCGTCTGAATGACATGTGAACGATCACATATGATGCTGAACCCAGAATTGCCCTCCCCCCCGCAAACGTCATAAAGACGTTACAAAAAGGGAAGGGGTAGGCTTATGCCTCCACTGATGTGTTTGGCGTCCAGAACATAACCCCCATGCGAAAAGAGAATTGCCTGTATGTTTATGGGGGGGGGGATTTCCAGTAGTTCCTAGTCAGTTTATTTTAATTAGAGTCTTTGTCAGTATAGCACTAGAATATAGAAAGAACTTCCTCACTTCTCTGCAAAGTAGGCTTCAAGAACAGCTGTCCTTTTTCATAATATGCCATGTTCTACTCTATCATGGGCTTTTCTGAGTAAAACCTTTTTTTTAAAAAAACCCAGATGCTTTAAGATGAGGTTTTGTTGGTAGTTATCCAATGATTCCAGCTCATGTTCATATTATATAATGTTCTCACTAAAGTTTTAATTGGCCTACAATGTGAATGCGGTGCAAGTTTGTATTTTTGTTAGTCTTTTGTCATTCACGAGCAACATTCACAAAAGGTACAAATAGCTGGAGGGTGGCTCAAAGGTGCTTTTAAGGACCCTTCGCTGTAATGCATCCCACATCTTTGGGGCTTCTTGAGTAGCGCAGTGCTTCAGAAGTGCTCTCCCCGTTATAGAGGTTAATCAGATACTCATTTTCATGCTGTAGATTTTAAAGATGTCTATTCAGAAAAAGTCTACATAGTATTCACAATGGAAAGTTTCCATCTGAGGTCTTCACACACACACACATTGAAGAAAAATTCTTCCAGCAAGGATTGAGGATTTTGATGCTGTACTGTGTTACATATGTGAGGTTTACTGTAAAAATGATGAGGTTAAAGACCCCGTTTATTATCCTGAGGATGTAATATGACAATTTTAGTTAAAATTCAGGCCAATTGTTCTGTGATATTAGATGATGTTAGTGGTTCTGAAAAGGCTTTTTTGTTTTTAGTTCATTTCTTCTGACAGCAGGTGAAGGTTTTTTCTTCTGCCTGTTGCGTGAAAGGCATTATCGGCATGAGGTATATTCATAATCTGCCACTGAAATTATGACAGACCTATTAGTTCTTTTTTTCCTTTACAAACTTAAGAATTGTATAGGTTTGTTTAGGATTCATATATGGTCCTTGTTAGCATATCATCCTAATAATGCACACCATGACTTAACCACTTTTCTCCTACAGTTGTTCTGCCGATTTAAGCCATGGTTTGGCTTAGCATGTCATCCATACCTGAGCTCAAGGTTTAGCGCGCTCTAGACAAACCACAAGCTGTAAACCATAGTACAAACTTTGATTACAGCTCCTTACAAGCATGGGTTCAGACAACACATTATGCCAGCCATGGCTAAAGCTGCAGAATGACCAGAGGAGAAGAAAAGTAGTTGTAATCACCTCTCTGGGAGCCTACATATTGTTTGTTCACACTAATGTTTTGGCTCATTCAAACTATACCATTGTCAACAAAGTGGTGATATCATTCTGTTTATGCTATACATGAAGAAATCAGTTGAACATATGAAATTGTAGGAGCCAGTGCTGTAGATGTTTGTGTTAAGAAAGGAGAAGTACATTTCTTATTCCCTGTTTCCCTCCCTTCCCCAATTATCATTACCTCAGGCGTTCCATATACCTATAATACTTGTGAATATGTTCTTAAAAGACTTGATGTGCTCCTTAGTGTTTAGAAGGTAAGTGCCAGTGCTTAATTTGCATAAGATCACATATTCTGGAAGATTTAGAAAGTGGCCCTAAAAAAGAAAAACTCTTTCAGTTCTTTCTTTACATTTGTACCATGTGCTTTACAGTTATGTCATCTGTTAGCGTTTGCTCAAGCATTTGTCTTTAACTCCGCAGGTGTCAACATTTATTTGCATTCTTGTGCTAAAACAGAGTGGAACTGTGATGCAGAGTTCAGATGACTGCTTCTTCGCCTAAATATTCTATTTATGGTGACAAATTGGTTTTGCCACATGTGCAGAAAACCCCCCAGAAATATTTTTGTGGCCTAGTAATTAGCTGACTTGTCTACTATTATAAGAGTACTTGAGAGTATTTATGCTTGGTTATATATTTTTGCTTTCAGCTGTTTCTAAACATGTGCTCTTCAATAACACTCAAAAAGAAAACACAAATCTCTTGTTAACAAACTGTTCTTTGTTTTCTGTTTTTGATATAAAGCTTCAATATTAAGGCCAAACCAGGCATGACAGTGTTTGTTCGCTCTCTGTACCCTTCACGAATAAACTGAAGGGTGTGTGTGTCTATATTTTTAACACCAAAAGAGGTGCACATGTGAGGAAAGCTGAACAGGTGCTCAGTATAGTCATAGGCATTTTTATTTCGTCCTTGGTTACTTCTGGTGTTGGGAGTTGGGTTTAGAGATAAAGGAATTTGGGCAACAGACTACATAAGAGTAAGGTAGGATGAAGTTCAACTGAGACTTCTTATTTTCTGTGACCAGTTCCTGGGAAGGGTCTTCCCAGAAAATTATATATCAAAACTAACTATACTCTTTGCTTTGAGCTATTCTTAGTACTAAGTGGATGAAATCATAATAGGAATGGTATTATTGCATGTCCTCATCTACACATCACTGATTATTCATGAACAGGTGGAACGATATGTTTGGATCTTTAAGCAGGAGTCATGGTGTGCCATGGAAAATTGAGTCTCCAATTAAAGAAATTGGTAATGAGATCAAGACTGAGAGATACAAAATGTCTATGTACATGGTTAATTACAAGAAAGGGAAAAAGGTTCACTGAATTACAAAGGCATTATTTAGATTGGGTGGCAACTATGTGGTTAAATCTATAGAGAATAGAAGAGATTGGGGCAGATAGAATGAGAAGGAGGGATGTGCCGATGCTGAGAGAATTTGGAAAAAGACACACCAAATAAAGGAAGGGTGACTGGTGCTACGCAGATACAAAGGGATTCATGTTGGAATAAGGAGGAGGAATGAGGAGGTAAATAGCAGTTCATTTGGTGACAGAACTTGCTTGAGAGTTTCAAAAGGGGAAAAAGAAAGTAGAATTAGAGAAGGAAAATCCAAGCATAGATACTGAGCCCATTCACCCATCATAGTAAGCCCTAAACTATGACTTAGTACGAACAAGCAGCTCACTAGTGCATACTGTTGAATTGCTCCTGCACTGGGAGGTAGGACCAACAGAACTCAGTGTTGGCTTACTGCTTTTGGTTTGTTTCTCTCCAAACAAGCCGCAGTCGGCAAGCCAAGAGTGTTTGTTGGGAGATCACACAAGAACTTGGGGCTTTCTGTTGTCCATTAATAGGTCATAATTTGTTCTCATTGTATTAGGTTACAGATAACTTGGTCTTTTGTGCATCCCATAACCTGAGGCATAAAAGACCAGGCTGCTCTTTTTTCCATATAAATAGAGGGTCACAGCTGGCTTGGCAAACATTCCAGCTAGAGAAGAGACTGAGAGACCAAAGTGTGGGGACAAAGTGGAAGTGAATTCGTAGACTCTGGTGACAGGATGTTCATAGGGAAAATAGTGCAAAGTTCAGTGCAGCATGCAACTATAGTTTATAATTTTACCTCTATCTGGTTGTGGAACAGTGTTGACTGGGTTGTAGTAAAACACCCAAGGGTGAACTTTGTAATTGCCATGGAATAACGCAATATGAAAAACCTAATACAGCTGGGTTTCTTTTTTAGTCCTTGTTTCTGAGTGTTCAGTATACTGTATTTTCAAAACTCTCATGCGAGGTGGAAACACTCCTTTTCTTCAATAGAATTATTTGATTCTCAGGATTTTGAAGAACTATTTAGGCAGTATAGCTAGCACAAGTGCCTTGGGGAAACACGTTGACTGCCTCCGCTACTGGAGAGACCGAAAAGCAACTTTCCATTATTGACACCATGCATAGAAGATGGAGCTCAAGAACTGTTAACATGGGGAGGATGTGACTATGCACACATGATATACAGTTTTTCTTTCTGCAGTAGGCTTCCTAGGCTGTACCTAGTTTCTGATAGATTAATTGTGGGTGGGAAATGACACAGTTGGGAAAAGTATAAATTTATAAAAGAAAGTGAATGTGTTTTACAGTTGTGGCCTATGCAAAATATCTCGTGGTAAACTCTGCCTTTTTTAGCTTCACCCACATTTACCTTAACGCATTCATATTGTGTAAGATGTGTGCCTTTGGGCTAGCTGGTAAAGAAGATCAGGAAAGAAATTTGCCTATTTATTACAGTGCTTTTCTTATTCATATTTAAAGCTAGAATCTATTTTTTTTAAAAAAAAAAATAGAATGTGTTGCAGTAAAATTACCGAAGAATAAATCATCAGAGGATTTTTCTTGCCTGTCTCTGGGATTATAATATTAAAGGGAATTCACGTCTAACAGATGTGATTATGTAATTGTCACTTGACAAAGTGTCTTACTGGTGTTGAGTTCTAGAGTAGGTGGGCTGTGCCACTCAGAAGGCTACTTTGGTCCCTGCTGAAATTCAGAAACAGCTCAGGTCTCTCCAGCAGTTTTGGAGGGAGGTTACCATAGCAATCCATACATTATATTTGGCTCCTAGATTTCTAAGAGAAACTCCTTACAGTGGACGCTCGGGTTGCGAACGTGATCCGTGTGGGATGCACGTTCGTAACCCGCAGCGTTCGCAACCTGCGTCTGCGGACGTGCGGGTTGTGATTCTGCGCATGCGCAATGTGCGATTTAGCATTTCTGCACATGCACGACCTCCGAAACCCGGAAGTAATCCGTTGCAGTACTTCCGGGGTTTGGCGGTCTGCAACCCGAAAAGATGCAACCTGAAGCGGCTGTAACCCGAGGTATGTCTATTATTCTTTCAAACTTTGCTGGAGTTGTGGTGTAGGCAGGCTTCAGGTAGGCTAAGAGCCATGTAACCTATTCATTAGCAGAGAGGTGGCATATACACCTTTCATAAAGTTCTAGAGCTTTAATTGGTCTTAATGTATACAATTGTATTTTGATTACCGTATTTGCTTGGATTTTCCTCGTTGTAAACTGCTTTGGAATCTGTTAACAATAAGTGATCTATAAATGGACAAAATAGATAATTATGGGCTATGGAACCCTGGCAGAATTCTGAGAACAAACATTTGAAGTGGTAGACATGAATTAGATGAAGCACTGGAAAATGGAAGTGGAGTTGGGAAAGGCCTTCAGGAGGTGTCCCTGAATGGTTGGGGGTCACATCGATGAGGACTGCATTTGTCTTTAGGCACATCCATTTTTGGCTATACTAGAACCACCTCACTTTGAGGGAAAATAAAAACCTGTTTTCTATGGAATATCTCATATCCAAAGAGTAAGGTGTGTCCATACAGAGAAGAATAAGTTTTTACTCGAACCATATTATCCACTGAGGGTGTGGTACATCTAATTTCATGTGTTATCAAAGGGGACACTACTGCTGGGATTGTAGAAAGGGTAATAATACACAACAGATCACAACTGAGGCATTTGGTTACCGCACACAGAAAACTCTTCCGCAACAAGTTGATTCCCAAGGAGGATTTCAGCTATTGATTTTGCTTTTTCTGGCAGGGACCTGCAACTTAAATTTGCTGGCATGCATTTCGGTTTTTGTGTATGGATTATAGCCTAGGGGAGTTACAATTGAGTTGAATTGGTGAGAAGATAAAAGGGTTTCCGCACAATGATAAGGATGATATTGCTGCAATTCTGAAAGATGTTTACCACAGCATAATTTTGAAGAATTGTCCCTTGTTTCAGAATTATCCAGCATCCTAGAGCTTGGGGTAGCTATATTTCAGAACGCTGATCTTTCACAATCTTTCCTAGAATGGATACCACACTCAAGGCTGTGTGTGTAGCTGCCTTGAGTCCCACCAGGGAAAAAGGTGTGGGCAAGTTGTTGTCTCTCATCCTTAAATTTCCCACCTGCAAAATAGGAATAATGTTGAACTTATTTTTTTTAGAGTATTTTCCTTTTTTAAAAAACATGTTTAACCCATGAGCTTCAAAATAGGGCAGACTAATAAAGCAAAGGAATTGCTGTAGTTGAGGATGTGCATTGCACAGAATCCGGAATGCACAACTTGTTAATTGTTCTCTTCTCACCCGGATTGTAAGGGAACTGCATACCTGTGTCTGCTGTCTGCACCCAGATGTTTGACATCCAAAATGGCTTGGAAAAGAAACAGATTTATTTGTTAGGTCTGTTTCCCCCCCCCCCCAATCCTCCCCGCTGTCACTTGACTTGCGCCCAGTGAGTCATACTGCTGATTTTTGCTTAGAAGCCTGGGAGAAGAAAAAGAGAGAGAGAGATGGCTGAAATAGAAGGGAGTGAATTAGTTGGACATGTTTTCCCTTCTGTTTCTTCTTCCTCTTCTGCTGTCACTTGGCTCACCCAGGGCATGTGTGCACCCTTTTTATTCTATTGGGCAGGGGGGGGGGGCTAGCTCTGTATTCAAGAGAAAGATGAATGGTGACAGCACAAGCCTTAGGGAGTTCAAGTGACAACTGAGGAGGGTGGAACAGAAGGAAACACACAGGCCAAATTAATCCACTCCCTTTCCCAGCCATGTCTACCTGTCTCCCCCAGGGTCAGTTGCAGGTTAAGAACACAAAGGATTAACTTTGTTTGACTAGATGATCTCTAGGCCCAAGCAGCTTTCTGTTTGTATCCAAAGGTGCTTTGTGCAAATAGGCACTTCTGCAATTCCACCAGTTTTCCTCTTATCTCGTTGCACATCATAGAGGATCCTTGTCCCTCAAACAGACTTCAAGTGGGCTTCAGTAGAGAAGAGAGGTGGGAAACTCCTTTTGCATGTACAGAAGTCTGTTTTCACTTCTTTGGATCAAACCCTTCAGGTTGATGCCGTGGACGCAAGATCAGTACAGATTAAACAGCATGTAATAATAATATAAAATCAAATAATTATCCAAATGGAATAGAAGGTAATGTATGTGAACTTGTATTACTTGGTGTTTGCTTGCTTGCTTGCTCAGTGGCCTAATCCAGATCTCGCACCACACATAGAAGTGGAGGGTCTGGATCCATGAAGGGATGGCTGTTAGTGACAGCTAGAAAGCAAAAGGGTTTCTAGTGCAAGAAATCCCCCCTTCCCCTTATCTTACTCTGATTGCTGTATACATCACATTGAAACTCACAGTTCTCCCATCTTCTGTTGGCTTACATTCCTAATGTCAAGTCTTCCCTTTCTGGCATTCTTTCCCCAGCCTCAGCCACCTCTTCATTCCTGGCTTTCCTTCCTACCATACCTTTTTATATAAAGGGAGTGGATGTTGTAGATTATTACTTGGGTTGCATTGTTGATAGCATTTTTCAAAAACTGATCGCAAATATTAAGCTCAATTTAGGTTATGTGAGGCAGGTTGCTACAAGATGCGTATTGGAATGCATGTCGTGTTAAAAGCAATGCAGCGTGAATAGGCAGCTTTCTCTCTTAGATGCATGGGTGGTTATTCATCCAGTGTACACTACAGTTGTCAATCGGTTTTTTAAACTAGAGCAGAACAAATCCAGAAAAGCATGGAGTCATCGCTGGCGGTCCTACTGTTGCTCTGCCTCACCGCAACTACAATACACCATGCCTGCCACAGGAAATGTAAGGGCAATGGTTCTAATGGATTTTATGGGCACCGCTTTAAAACCACAGCTTTTATAGACAGTTGGCAATAACTAAATTATGACTTGTTTGATTCTGTCAGGGTGCGTCCAGACTGGCAGATTTTTAGGATTCCTTTGCACAAACTGCATCTGTATTGTTTTTATGTCTCTCTTGCAGGGGATCCAATTAAATCTGTACTAAACAAAATGATGTGAGCGAATTCATACTGTGATACCAATTAAGCTGTGCTTTCTATAGTCCTGTGGTTAGATGAGCATTTCTTACTGGAAGCAAAGTGTTTTACTATTGCCACTTCTTGCACTATTATATGAATAAACAAGAAGTACTTCAGTTATGACAAGGATTATGATTTTTTCCTTTTCTGGCAGTTGGGACCAAACGATTTCTCATGTTATTAATAATGGATTTATTCAGTGCTGTTTTTCTACAGAAAAGAGGTGCCAGAACTCACCATGAACACCTCCCTCGCTCTCTTATATGGCGCCCACCTGAGAGGTACCGAAACTGAGTTCTGGCTAAAAAATTGTAATTCAGCATGCTTTTTGGGATGGGAAGTATGTGAGAATGGAGACTAGAAACAACTGAAGGGACTTCTGCTTAAATGACACAAAAGAAGAAAATGTGCAAGTAAATCTTTTTATTATTTGCCTCTATGAGTAAAACTTACCAGGGTGTTCTTCCTGAGGTGACTCTCTGAAGCGTACATCTTGTACACTCTTATCAGAATAATATGGACTGATAAAGTGCAGACTTGCTTAGCAAGCAGGATCACAGGACAGGATGGGTATAGCAGAAATGTACTTGTAAAATTGTATGTTTTGAATGAAGTTTTTTTTATTTAAAAAAAATCCTATTGAGTTCCATAGAACTTAATAGAATTTTGGTTGTAGATTTAAATAACTAGATCAGCATGAAAGAGCTTCTCATATCCAAGAAAAGTGGAATGTTTTGTAACTTGCGTAACGTTATCATTTGCAGCACCATTGCTGACAGGAGTGAGGCCTTGTCGGCATGTAACACCAGTGGTCAGAAACCTGCACTGGTTGCCAATTTGCTACCAGGCCGGGTTCAAAGTGTTACTATTAGTATATAAAGACCTTAACAACTTAGGGCCAGTTTACCCATGAGATCGCCTTACCCTGAGAATGTCAACCCAACCACTTTGATCGGCGGAATTGGCACCACTACAGGTGCTACATAATACATAACACATTTGTAAGGACTTGATTGTTAAGTGTGGCAGAGCCTACACTTTGGAAATCCTTGCCCCTTGAGTACTGTGCTTTCACAGGGCTCTTTTCTGCGCCTGTTAAAAACATACCTGTTTAGACAAGCCTATTTAGAGAGTCAGTGTGGTGTAATGGTTCAGAGCGGTGGACTCGTAATCTGGTGAACTGGGTTTGCTTCCCCGCTCCTCCACATGCAGCTGCTGGGTGACCTTGGGCTAGTCACACTTCTCTGAAGTCTCTCAGCCTCACTTAGCTCACAGAGTGTTTGTTGTGGGGGAGGAAGGGAAATGAGATTGTTAGCCGCTTTGAGACTCCTTAGGGCAGGCAGAGGCAAACTCCAGCCCTCCAGATGTTTGGGGCTACAATTCCCACATCCCTGACCACTGGTCCTTAGCTAGGGATGATGGGAATTGTAGTCCCAAACATCTGGAGGGCCGGAGTTTGCCTATGCCTGCCTTAAGGGGAGTGAAAGTCAGGGTATCAAGTCCAAACTCTTATTTTTCTATCCAGAAGCTTAGAGAGTTGAGGTAATTTTAACCCATTTCAGTATTGTAACTTTTGCATGTTTTAGAGTAGAGTTGTGAATCTTTCTTGATTTTACTGTTTTGTCTTCTGTAGACCGCTTTGCCGTGCATACATTTTATTAAATAAATAAATGACTAATAGTTACAGATTAGAGGTGTTTTGTGCCTTACGGGTGTTATTCAACCAGGTCTCACTCAAAGTAGACCCATTGAAATTAATGAATATGACTAAGGTCCGTTGCTACTAACATGAGTTTGACCAAACTGCGGAAGGCAGTGGAAGACGGGAGTGCCTGGCGTGCTCTGGTCTATCGGGTCACAAAGAGTTGGACACAACTAAACGACTAAACAACAACAAGGTCTGTTAATTTCAGTGGGTTTACTCTGAGTAAAACTTAGTTGAGCTCCACCTGTAATTAAAGGTCACAGCTTTTAAGCGATTAATTATAGTGGTGCCTTCCTTCATTAGTCCCATGCAGTGTATTAATTTAGTAATAACAGCATAGTAGTGAATGTTCTTCTTCGAACATTTTGCATTAGGGGTCTCCAATATTTGGCAGGTAAAATCCTTGTTGTACTAACCTTGTAGGAGAACAGCCAATGATGATACACTGGCAAATTTTTCATATATAATGAGGAATAGCTTAGGTTTTCAGTTTATTAACATGTCTGTTATTCTGTAGATTATATTTATAATATTTCTGTGAAAATGGAACAGTTGACCACAAGCAGTAGAATATTATACAGTCTCAGGCTCTACCACAGCACATTACAGAAGGCAGGAAAATATTGTAAGTGGTCTGTCAAGAACCTCAGCATTTTTAGTGAGTGGTGGGGAGTTTTGATCCCACAGCTATAAGTTATTGTATGTCATCTAGTCATACCTATTTTGGTCAGATTAGCAAATAATGAAAAAATATCACAGTGGTTCTAAATATATACTCAAGGCTTAGTTTAGATGATGCCTTACTCTTTAGGGTCATTGGATCATAAATCTCTTTCACTGTTTCATTTTACAGGAGAATTCCATTTTAAAGAATAAATTAGAGACACCAGATGCTTTACCGTTATTTATTATGAACTCTGATTTTAATTTCCTCACCTGAAAGTGCTTACATTACAATTTCCTTATATAGTTAGTGAACTGTAACTATTAAAACCAATACGGCTTTTGATTGCCCAAATATATTTATACCTCAGTGATTTGTTGAGGCTTGAAGATCTTACATATGTGAAGGCATTCTCTTGCGACAGTGTTTATTCATAAAAATAACATTTGGTTGAAATCAGTATTGCAGATTATTATTATTAATTATTAAATTTGCAGGCAATCACACAATTGAGGGATTTAAGCTCAACTTAATTTACTTCTAGATTAGGTATTCTATTTCTGTCCCACATTCTCCGTAGTGGTTGTAGTAGTAGTAGTAGCAATAATAATAATAATAATAATAATAATAATAATAATAATAATAATAATAATACTAGGTGTTGATGCCAGTTAAGCTTAGATCTTGAGCTTGATCCTAAAGAAGCTTAAAATTTGGACAAAAGGTTTGTTGTTTGCATAGTTAGTTAGTGTGTTTGGATTTTTTATTCTGATACCCATTGTAAACTATTTCCATGATAGTAAAATTTGAAATCCCTTTTTTTTTTGTTCACTGCTGTCATAACTAATTGTCAATATACTGTTTTGCTTTTTCAACTTCATTTCCATTATCCCTGAGACATTGAATGGTGGCGGCGTAACTTCTGAATGTGGCTGTTTGGGGGTGTTTTTGTTTGTGTGTGTGTGTGTTTTTTTCCGTTCTGCAGTACACCTGGCACATCTTGAGGATTACTTTGTTGTAGCAGTCTTCCAGCTATTAGACTTAGATAAAGTAGATAAGTGTGGGACACTGGTGGCGCTGAGTTCTAAACAACTGAGCCTTGGGCTCCGGTGGGATGGTAAACGGCGTTTCTGTGCGCTCCTCTGGTTTCACCAGAAGCGGCTTAGTCATGCTGGCCACATGACCCAAAGAAACTGTCTGTGGACAAACACCGGCTCTTTTGGCCTGTAAAGCGAGAGGAGCGCTGCAACCCCAGAGTCGTTCACGGCTGGACTTAACTGTCAGGGGTGCCTTTACCCTTTACCTTTAAAATAGATAAAAT
The DNA here is from genome assembly GCF_964234715.1 of Podarcis melisellensis. Taxonomy (NCBI): domain Eukaryota; kingdom Metazoa; phylum Chordata; class Lepidosauria; order Squamata; family Lacertidae; genus Podarcis; species Podarcis melisellensis. The sequence continues at coordinate 25,361,139 of NC_138530.1, read as the reverse complement.
ATACCTAACGCCTTTTAATATTGATACTTGTGATTGGCAGTTTATCCTTTTTCCCCGACTCAAGGGGGCTTACAGGATTGGAGGTAATTTCAATTACAGTGGTACCTTGGGTTATAAACACCTCGGGTTACAAACACTTCGGGTTACAGACTCCGCTAACCTGGAAGTAGCGGGTTAAGAACTTTACCTCAGGATGAGAACAGAAATTGTGCAGCGGCAGTGGGAGGCCCCATTAGCTAAAGTGGTATCTCGGGTTAAGAATGGTTAAGAAAGGACCTCCAGAACAAATTAAGTTCGTAATCAGAGGTACCACTGTACATTTTAAAAGCAAGCATAACATTTTCATGGGAGCTCTTACCAGGAAGACCTGGTCCTCAGTAAATTTATTGAAATGCTGACGTGGATCATTGTGTTAGAATAAATTGCTTACTTCTGGAAAGGTCAGGGCTGAAATGTGCTGTGGAATTAGTTTTGTATTTTGCTGCCTTTTTATAGTAGATTGAACTCCTCCTTTGCTGTTCCTCAGTTTTGGTATGATGAGTACATGCCATGTGTTGAATGAAAACTGGAGATATCTTGAGGCAATTGTAGAAAGAACATGGTTTAGGCTTGGAAGATTCTTTTATGCAGTCACAATGTTAAAAAGTACATCTTGGATTTGAATGTTGAATGGGCTTACTTGATTTTATCTTATTGTTATTCCGATAGGCGAGTTATTTTAACGGTTACTGTATAAAAAAGTTTTCTTCATCCTTGTTGTGGAAGTTGTCATCGCGTTCAGTGGTTTAGCTTTTTATTCAGTAGTGCTTTGTTATTTTCCTTTTTATCTTCATCTCTTGACTATTGGATGAATGGTTTACATTATTGTGATCCAGACCTGTTATCTCCTCTTGCTTGTTCTCTTCATATTACATTGAGAAAAAGACATAATCTCTTCTAGGCTGCCTCTTAAGCCCTTGGATCACACTGCAGTACAGGGCAAATATTACTTAACAGTGTTACATTGCAAATCTGAAAATAGCCCTGAATAATGACGGTCAGTAACCAAACTAGATGTGACAGTGGCAGAACCTTTTGTTTAAACCAGCTCTGAACCCTGCGCTTGCTACTTACATCTCTATAGTGATGAGGTAATCTTCGAGTGATGGGTTTAGTTCCCTTTCCTCTAAAAATCTAATCTGGTCTCTGCTTTATATGTGATTGAGGCGGGCTTGGGCTTTGAACCCACCATATATTTGAAGCACCTACCCCTGCGAATTCTGGGAACTGTAGTTTATTTCTCTCAGAACTGTATTTCCCAGCACCTTCAACAAACTGCAGTTCTCATTCTTCCCCCCCCCCCGGCCAGGTGGAGGCATGCTTTAAATGTATGGTGTGGTTGCAGTTTTAGACTGAAACGAATTAATCTTCTGCTGTTTGCATCCAATCTGGCCATAGACTAAGAAGTTTTTTTAGCATTCTTCAACAGCTGATCAAAAGTTGGTGCATACCTTATTCCAGAGTGGAGGTGATTCCATAAACGGTACCACAACTGAAAGGGTCATTTCTTGGTTGTTGCAAGATGGGATCTCTGCATGCTTTGACACAAACAGACGTGTTTCAATATACAGGTTGAGAGAAGGTGTTCTCCCAGGTGTCCAGCTTCCAAGTTGTTTACAGCTTTGTAAGTTGGCAAGAGAACCTTAAACTTGTCTCAGCAGCAACTTGGTGCCCACTGCCCAGTTCAGTTCTTTCAGAAGCGGTGGAAAATGCTCACAGCAGGTAGCCCAATCAGCAGTTTATCTGCTTTGGTTTCAGACCAGTGTTAAGGGCAGCCCTACTTAGAGTGAATTCCAGTAGTCTGCATTCCAGTATAGTCTTGGAAGTTACCAGTGTGTGGGTCACTGTGGCCAAAGTACCCAAGTAGACATAACTGGGTCGGGTCAGGATCCCCCCCCCCCCATCCACATTTCGGAAATATACATCAGCCTCTTCATCCATAGGCAAATCATGAATGGGTCTTATTATGGACTGACTTGGGATGTAGCAGTGAACCAGACAAATACAAAATTTAAGGTATCTACAGTTTCAGGGGTTTTTTTTGGTCTACTAATTGCAAATCAACCAAAGTTCTGCACCCTGGAAAGCCATATCCTGCAAATTACATATTATGTACATTTTGCTGATTTGGTCTAACCAAATTCATCACACTATTTATCACTGAACAGAAATAGAAACAGCTTATTTAAGATACTGCCACCCACGCTAGGAGAGCTGATCTGCCCCATTTGCAAAGTAGAACATTAGGAGAGAGGAATGTGCTTGCATCAGGATAAGCCAACATGGTGCTCTTCTGATGTTGTTGGGCTACAACTCCCATCATCCCTGGTGAGTGGCCATGCTTGCTGGAGCTAATGTGAGTTGGAGTACAACAAGATATGGAGGGTACCATGTGGGCTTCCGCTGACCCATGCAGATGCGGAATGAAGAGAACTGTGTAAAGCAGATAGGAAGTGGCTGAAAAAGGAGATTATTTTTTAAAACGTCATTGCCCTCTCTTGCATTCCCAGTTATATGTATTTTGCTGCTTCTTTGAAAGTTCACTGTTTACAGCTATATTCAGTTAAAAGGTGAATGATTTTGGGAGACTAGAAACTGACCTCTGACCTATTTCGTTCAGGATTTTGTCGGGCAACCCAAGTGTTAATGAGCAGCCAGAACTTGGCCCGTGCCAAAGGTTGGTATACCAGTAGCAAGATGTGGTTAGAAGCAGTTCAAAGTCAAGGCTAAAGTAAACTTTGTTCTGCAGCTAAGCTTTTAAATAACTAGCTGCTTGTATATCACTAAACTTTTCAATTATTCAAGCCTTTTTTACATGGAACATCTTAATTATTTTTTAAATGGTAGACATCATAGAACAACTTGGATTGAAGCATTTAAAAATGTTCTGCCATAGATCAGGTATAATAAGGTGTGCCGGACTGTGTTGATCAAGTTACGCCTACTTGGCTTGTACCTTATGTAATTTATGGTGTCAGGTGGGGACAGGTAAAGACAGGCTTTGGCCAAAAGGGGTTTGCAGGCACCATTATTCAGCTGTTTGGCAATGCCTGCAAAGCCCTGTGCACTAGACTTTGCAAGCCCTGATGATCAGATGATCAATGAGGCTTCCAAAGTGCTGTGGTTTTGCCTTTTTGGTTTGATTTCAACCAAAGCAGCAGACAGTATTTTTTCAGAATTTATATACTATGTTTTTATTTTTATTTAAAATTCTTTTCAGAACTGTCTTCATACAGTGTTAAAAACCACAACACAGCAGTTATGCCTTGATTACTTTAATTCGCTCTACGCAGGGCTGCCCTTGAAGCTGACCCAGAAACTCCAGCGGGTACAGAATGCCATGGCAAGACTTCTTACAGGGTCCTTGCCGCGGGATCACATTTCCCTTGGCTCTTTTTGCTGGCCCATGTACGACCAGCATGGATAGTTGGCCCCGGTGAATATTTGACGTTTTCTCCCCTTATGGCTTTGATCTATGGGCTACCACTAAAACGAGGCTGCATTTTAAGCTGCTTTTTAAACTGTATTCTAACTTATATTTTAATCAACTATTGTTGTTTTTTACTGTTTTTACTGTATTTATATTCAGTGTTAGCAGTCCTGAGCCCGGTCTTGGCTGGGGAGGGGAGGGTATTAATAATAATAATAATAATAATAATAATAAAATATATAAATCTTGGGATAGAATAGAGTTTTGCTTGGTCTGTCTTTATAAGTGAACTGATATAATTCACATCGCCCTCACTAATGCATGAATTGGAACATAATTCTCCTTTAGTTTTCACCTTCTCCAAATTTTGCAGTGCAGCTCTCAGATCACATGTAGAGCAAGTCCAGGGAGGCAAAGTCCACTTGAATTAAGGATATCTTCTCAATTCCTTTGGTTGTGTCATACAAATGTGGACTTCTTGGAGAAGTTGTGAAAGATCTGGTTTGGGTTTTTATTTTGTGTTCTGTATTTTCATTATGTTCTCATTTAGTGTATCTCCATCACAGTGACAAACGTCAACAATGACTTACCATTATTTTGCTCCTCCCGGTTCATGTTAGCTGGGCACTGGTAGAAAACAAGTCACAATCCCTTTGATGTCCACACCAAGGGGTCATAATTATTCTGCTTCCAACGAATCATGATTTCTAGCCAAAGTTTGTTCTAATAAATCACAGTCAGTAATCCAAAAATGAAACAAAACCACAATTTCTGGTTCAGATCGGGTTTTAAATTGAATATGAAGAGAAGACAAACAGGCCAGATAGGTGCAACCATTAGCTAACTGCTTTGAGGCTTTTTTTACATTAAAGCAGTATATAAATTCTAGTTTAATATGGAGTGCAAACTGGGTCAGTTTGTATTATGTGCACTGTAATAGGTAGCATGCATTAAGCTGCTCCATTACTCAAACATAAATCCTTTTAAAAGTCAATATATTTTACATACTTCTAATTATATGCTGAATAAGTAATATAACCATTAGCCTTTAAGGTCCCACGAAAGTCTTTGTTGTCCATACAAAGAATTGTAACATTATATTTTACTTTCATGCTTTGGTTTTAAACATGTTGTGACTTTCACTGAGCAATCAGGGTTGTTGGGTAGCTAGGTGTTTTTTATAAAAAAAAAACTGTTCATTGCAGTTGGATATGAACTCCTGCCTCCATAGCTTGTTCAAACTACTGGGCTTCTCTTTTTTAAAAAAGGATTATAAACATTTGCTTGCTGCACAGTGTAATTCATTTCTCAGGACAAAGCAGGAGAAATTTAAACCGATGAATAAGAGCACATTTAATTGAAGAAATTATTTGTTGAAACACATGGTTAAGCGAGGTTCCTCTTGGGAGCTTATTTTTCTGTGTGCACAGTGAATCAGACTCAAGAGCAAGGGAGCGTTGTGGAAGCTGGCTGCAAGCTGTGTTCTTATTTCCTCTCTGCAACAGAGAAGAGACTAGAGATGTCATACATTTCAAGGCAGGTAGGAATGAAAGGCATTCCTCAAACCCTCAGCCTACATTTGTAATAAAATAGGAGGACTTTGACTTATGGAGCTTGAAGGTTGGTGGGAGGAAGAAAGTCAAACTAGGCAGAAATAGCACAAAAATTGCCCAAGGCGGAACCATTAACATTTATAACATGATACAGGGAGGAAGGATTCAGAAATAGTTACTGATAAAGGCTGAAGTTTGCCCTACCTGGAGTAGAGAGTTACAAATGAGTTGAGTGAATAACTGATTTTCGACTGAGAACTTTAGAAAGATTAGTTTTCAAATGAGGCAAGATGGAGTAATTGTTCCAGGGTTGCTGCACGTAGGAAGGGGGATTGAATGCCCCCATTACACTACTGATCCTAGAATCATAAAATTGTAGAGTTGGAAAGGACCCTGAGGATCATCTAGTCCAGCCCCCTGCAATGCAGGAATATGCAGCTGTCCCATACGGGGATCGAACCTGCAGCCTTTGCATTAACAGCACCGCACTCTAACCAGCTGAGCTGTAATGAGATGAGAGGGAGCCCGTAGGTATATGCAGGGGGAATAATTTTTAAAGTTGCTATCCTGCAGCTCCATTTCCCCACTCCAGGGCTGGCCCACCCATGAGGCAACGTGAGGCAACCGCCTCAGGTGGCAGCATCCACAGGGGCAGAAGATCTGGTCTCTAAGGAACGTATCACCTGCCACCGCTGCCACTGCCTTGACACCAGTGGAGGCCAGCATCCCTCATGCTGCCTCTACAGGGGCTTCTTGGCAAATAGGAAGCAGTGCTGGTCTCCTCCCAATCCTTGTTCCTGATGTAGATCCCTTCTTCCCTGGTGGAAGGAAACACCATTTTGTGGTTTGCCTCAGGTGACAAAATGTTTTGAGCCAGTCTCCCTGCTGCTTTGGGGTTTTTTTTGGGGGGGGTGAGAACCATAGGAGATCTAATAATGGACCTCCGGTCCTCTCTTCAAGTTTAGCTCTCCACTTTGAGTGCAAGTAATAACCAAGAAATTGCAGGAGGGAGAGGAAGGTAGAAGCAGCATTATTACACCTGGCAAGGAATGAGAGCGGCCTTCCTCACTTTGCCTATGTGTATTTTAAATCATTAATATCTGAATATGTTCTCATTTCGCTTTTTTGGTTCATGGATCTGTTTATATTACAACTCTGTTGTGAAACACCTAAACTCAGAGCTATAGTTGCCTGCCCTCGGGTCCATGGTTACAAATAAACAGAAACTGAAATACTTTGCCACGCAGTAGACATTACTCCCTCCCTCCCTCCTCTCTCTCTCTTTGGTGTACTGTAATTTATTACTTGATTGTAGGTGCAGTCTTCAAATGTCCTCAAATGTCCGGCAATAGGAACAATTTGTAATGGAAGTGCTTGTTCTTGTTCAGTAGCCCTTTAAACAGTTTACCTCTGGGTGCTCCTTGGCCATTTCACAGGGGAGCACATCAATGTTCTTGTTTAGTTGCTGCACTCCTGGTGATTGATAGATTGAGGGGTTTGTTTGTTTTTTAAGCCTTTATGCATGGAAAGAAGCACAAAAACCACCTCCCAAACTATGTTTGTTTTCCTTGCTCCAGCGGTCTGAAGGCTAAAGGGTCGCTTGCGAGCATGACATTGTGGAAGGGAGGGTTTGACCACAGAGCCATGGCAAACTTTAAACCCAGCCAGATTAAATATAATTCATTCGTTTCTGTACAGGTCACAAGCATTATTGATTCTGTCCTGTTGCTTAGGGCCTTATTGCCAGCACTAGGCTTTGATCTGGTGGAGTGGATTCTAGTCCACAAAGCTTAACCCACTTTTATCAGACAGTGGGCCAGGACTCCTCACTGGCCACGGGCCACTTTTAACTGGGCCTCAGTGCCATAGCCTGCGAGCCATGCCATAATCTTTGGGTTGATTCCATAAAAGGAAGAACCTGTTAAGGAAAGCTAAGCTGTGGAATAGCTTGCCACGAGGCAAATGCCGCAGCAAACAATTTAGCAGTAATCAGATATAGATTAGCTATTGGTAGAAAGTGGTGTCAGTAATTGCCAGCTGATTATGCCAAGCTCTGCCTCCACTTGCCACTGTTTTGCGACTGGCTTCTCCCCTTTATCTCCCGTTTTCTGGGCATCAGTAAGCATCCCAAGTGGCTTGAGGATAGACCAAGTGGTTTGAGAACCCCTGGCCTGGCCTGCCATCAATGTCTTGGCTTTTAAGGTGCCACAGTAGTGTCTGTAGCTTTTGCTGCAACACACACAGCAACCTTCTGGTACTTGCTTTTGGTTTGTTTGTTAAACTACAGTACTGTTTTTAAGCCCACCTTTCTAGAACTGCTTAAGGCAACCAACAACCAACATTTACGGGAACATCATATCTATAAATGGAGAAAAAGCAGTGCAGCTGAAAAATAGTCCAAGCTTTCCTACAGAGTAAAACTCAGGAGTGACTTTTTAAAAAAGCCATCAATTCCTCATGCCCCCAAGCTTTCCTAAATAAATGAGCTTTACATAACTGACAGAAAGCCGAAAGGGAAGTATACAATCAGGATTTCTGTTGGAGGTCATTCCACAGCCCGGAGTCACCACTGGGGCCCCTGCTCCAAACACCACATTCCTTTACTTCACTTAATCTGGTCCTTTGATAAGGATGACAATAGGCAGATAGAGGTGCTCGCCAAGTTCCCAGGTTATGAAGTGTTCTCAGGTGTTTTGCAATATTGCTTAAACGTGTTCATCTGCCACATCATTCCGGACCATCTATGCTTTTCAGGCTAGTTTCAAGGGCAAATATATGCAGAACTTATTTCAGTACCGTAAACCCACAACTAGTGATGTTAAATTCTCAAGAATAATCTTTTGGAGAATATTCTCGATTAATGAGAATATTAGAGAATTTTCATTTAAAATAGGAGAATTTTCTTTTTAATGCATTGAAAATGATATAATTAGTTAATATACATGTTTATTCATGGGTAAACTTGTTCAAGATAGCCTATTACAGCAACCAAAAACTGTAATAGGCTATCTTGTGCTTCTAATAGCTCTAGCACTTAATAACTGTTTTGGTGACTAAAACACAGCTTGATAAACAAAACTATATGCATACATATAAAACAAAGCCATTAACATTAAATATATTATCATTATATGATAATACATTTCAGTATATCATTCTCTGGTAAATGGCACCTTGTACCATTGAATAGCGCTGCAAAAACCAGTTACTGGCACTAAATAAAAATATAGAAACACCAGCTGTTTAAATCAAGGCCACCTCACATGCTGTTACTTTGAGTGTATAAAGCATTAAAGCTACCAGTACTTTGTGTAAAAAAAAAATCATACTGTATGGCCAAGGGTATAGAATCTCTAAGAATAAGGTCACACCAAAATAGAAAAAAAATGCTATTACATATAGTTGAAATACATACGAATTCAAGTGTTCATCAAATTAAATGAATAGCATTTTTAAAATTAAAATAAAAAATGTTTTCTGTAACTCACATTTCAGAACTGCCAATGGTGAATGACACAATGCCCAGTAATGTAACTGGATCAAAAAAATTATTATCCATTACTTACACTGGCAATATCATAGCTTGACTTATTATTTACTAGATTTTTTAAAATGTGGGTTGTGCAACTGGTTCTTACATTAGAATTTACAGTTTGTGGAAAATATTCTCCAGAGAATTTTCCAGCAGAGAATATTCTCGAGAATATTCTCATTCTTGAGAATTTTCTCTAGAGAATTTTCTCACCTCATATCACTACCCATAACCTTTGCAGGGGTTGCATTCTGGGAATAGTGCCTAAAACCAAATTCACGTATGCTCAAAACACATTGGGTTCAGTGGCGGGTGAGATTGTCAAAGTCTTTTTTTCACGGATGCCCGTCCCCTTTCTGCCCCACCCCCTTATTTAAATTTATTATTTTTTGCCAAGCTCATAATGAGGAATGTGCACAAGTTAAAGGAGCGTAAGTTGTGGGCTTACTGTATTTTGTTTGTTTGTTTACAGTACTTTAATACTAAATTGATCATTGTGATTACAAAAGAATGGAAAACAATGGTGGGGTCCCACCTTTCCAAGAGTGAGCACAGACTGTGCATTAGATGTAGCTGATAAATTGTGATGCTACTGCTGTCTTGTCCCCAAGAAGTGTGGGGATTATACTATTGAAAGTTTTTTCCCCTCTGCCTGCATTAATAGTTCCTTGGGCGGGGGGGGGGGGGGGCTTTTATCTGCTGCCCTTTGCTTCTCTGGCATGACTGCAGTGAGCTGCTGGTTTCCATTAACCACATCCTACACGGCATCCAGACTCTTAAACCAAGACTGGGAAACTTATGGCCTTCCAGATGTTGCAAGACTACAACTTCCATCACTTCTGTCCCTTGGCCACACTGGCTGGAGTGATGTGAGTTGGAGGCCAACAACATCTGGAGAATCATTGTTTCCCCACCTCTGCCTTAAACTGTGGTTAACATTAACCACAGTTTGTCTGAACAAATTCGCTTCATAATCCATGGTTTGAAGTTGGCTTGTTTTAAACCAAACATACTTTACATTAACAAGTAGAAACAGAAGTGAAAAGCTTCTGAACTGGTCCACTTTAGAGGAAAAGAGGAGCGCCTACAAGGCCTAGGGTCACTGATTGGTTCTCCTTGTGCAACACCAGGCAATGTCTGATATCCTTTCTGCTATCTAGAGCATTTAAAATCTTCAGGTGTCAGAATACAGATTCCTGTTTTTGAATTGACACGTTTAAAGTGCCTGTGTCAATTTCATGACGATTCCTCCCCCTTAAAGATAGTATGCTCTGTAACCAATATTGCCATCCTTACTTAGTTACCAATGTATTGATTAGTGAATGTGTTCTTTCTGATGTTTAATTTGGGAACTGCAATTCAGTTATATCTTACTGCTGCAGATTTTTGGGTTCTTTATGTTTGTTCTTCTAAGTTTATAGATTAAAGTGGTCTGCTAGAATGCCTTTTGAATGAAATTTCTATTGTGCTGAAGAAAATAATTTTGCTTAACTCATACACACACACACACACACACACACACACAGCAGTTTAACTTTGCTTGTAATGACATTTTTAAAGAATTTTTAACTTTTAAAAATATGTGGTTTTAAATAAGTTTTTCCTTTCCCTTTTTTTTTCAAAATAGTCATAGAATGGGGAGATGATATTAAAACCATCTCAGAAGATGAAGCTGTGATGTTGGTGAACCATCAAGCAACAGGAGACATTTGCACCCTAATGATGTGCCTTCAGGACAAAGGCACGGTATGCTATTTTTGTATTCACCGCTGTTTCATACTGGGTAGGCCATATTGAGAATATGCTCTGAATCATAGCACTGGGGACCACTGCCAAGTCTGGTACCTAGCCCTGAGACTCAAATTCACATCCATTTAATGGATCTAGCTGCCCTCCTTCCCCTGCAAAGTGGCCCAGATCCTCCAGATGGCTGTGCTATGGAAGCAGGGCATACAGACACCAGAGTTGTTTGCAGGGCAGGAATCATTTAGCAATCCAAGTGGCCCAGGAAAGCAGATCAAACTAAGTGACTGAGGAAAGGCACAAAGTAAGAGATGCTTCTCTGTGTCTGCTTCTGGAGAGGAAAGGAGTTGAAATTGCACAATGAATGTTACCCAGGAATGGAAAGCAAAGCAGGGGGCATTCAAGGATAGCAAACATCCTTTTAATTTTTCCTTCATGTACTGTAGACAATGCTTGCTGAATAAAAATGCACTGCACTGCATTAGTCTTTCATGATAAAATGCTCATAAACCTTGACTGCTATGTTCAGGTGATAATTTCCCATTATCATCAGTTCTGAAAATGGGATATGGCCTGCAGACAATATTTGTTTAGAAATATTTATGGTCTTTACTCCAAGATGGTTGAAATGGGAAGCATTTGATTTAGTGTTTTATTTCTAGTTAGTGCAAGGCTATAAAAGTGAATACATGCCATCCATCCATCTGTTTGTTTGTTTTTTTCAATCAAATGAATGTGGGTTGAAATAAATAGTTCTGAACATCAGTCCAAAAATGAAATTGCTTCCAGTAGTTTGTGTCCGTGCATGTAATTGTGAGAAAACCAGAATTCTTAATTAGTCCGTTCAAATGGTAAACTTAGCAGGTTTATAATTCCTGTTTGCATAATGAACCCTGACTTGGAGCCAGTGAAATTCATTACAAGCTAAACTCTCTTTTCTGTGCCTCTGTCATCTACGTGGAACTCCATCTTTTAGCAAGCTCAGATGTTGCCTATTGTAACCCTTTAGTTACCGAAGGAGATGAAAATATCTCATGCTGTACATGTTCAGAGAAATTTTCCTTTTACCACTTTGGTTCTTTGGACAAAGTGTAGCAAAGCAGTTTAAAAGTTTGGATCAGAAACTATTCAACCATCAATCAGTTTGGAGAATCAGACATGTTGATTGGCACCATTTCTTTCTTGCTCGTGGTTGGGCATTCCTTTGTCCTCCAGCTAGTTACTACTGATCCCCACCCAGTATCAAATATAAAGTTTCTTTTTTCTTTTTTGTAAGTAAAGTACGACTTGACTCAGGTTCTGGGTGGCACTGTGAAAGGAGATGAGAAAGGCAATGCATTCTCTGTGTGTTCAGCCTTTTGCAGTACGTGCATAAATTCCTGCCTCTTGTCCTCCCCAACACCATCTCCACACAAAATTGTAGCATGTGGAATTCAGTTCAGTCTGCATCAAATGCTAGCTAGGAAGCAAACCTGGTAGCCTAATGACCCCAGGACAGTGGAACTCAATAATTTCACGGGGTTAGATGAGATGAACCTCGTGGTCCCTTCCAACCCTACAGTTCTATGGTCTATGTGGCTTGTAGAGTTAATCACCATGGGAGGGAACCATTATCCCTTCTTGATAAGCTGTATTTTGGAGCATTTATCCATCACTGTGTCCCTCAAGAGAAGTCGTCTAGAAGGAACTACTTTTCAAACAGCAGTTTTTGCACTTTCAGCTGCTGTTACAAGATGCTCCCAGTACAAACTTTGAAGATGGCATTGGTGGGACCGTACACCTCACCATAGATATTTGCAATAGCTAATGAGTACAAGACTACATGTCTTGTTACTACTCATTGGTTCACAGTTGCAGATATGGGCAGTCTGGTGAGACAACAGGTGGTTCCAAACTTACCTGGATTTGGCTGTGTACATGCTGCAGTCAGTGTTGCATGCAAACTGACAGCAGTCATTCAGTTGAGTCCTGATTCCCCAGCCTGGATTTCAAAGCAGACAGTGCAGCAAACATTATGAAGACACAGTATGATGAAGAAGAAGAAGAAGAAGAAGAAGAGGAGGAGGAGTTTGGATTTGATATCCCACCTTTCACTCCCCTTCAGGAGTCTCAAAGCAGCTAACATTCTCCTTTCCCTTCCTCCCCCACAACAAACACTCTGTGAGGTGAGTGGGGCTGAGAGACTTCACAGAAGTGTGACTGGCCCAAGTTCACCCAGCAGCTGCATGTGGAGGAGCGGAGACGCAAACCTGGTTCACCAGACTACGAGTCTACCGCTCTTAACCACTACAAAACACTGGCTCCAACATATCTCACTGTTAAAACATGGTTTTGAAGGGCAAATCCCACATAAAACTCCAAGGAGTATTAGTGATTAATTCAAGCAAACTGTATCTTCACAAACAAGACTGAAAGACTGAGACCACCACAACAACTTAGCACTGTGCTGCCTAGTGTAGGATGTCCTTGCAGGTTGGAACAGCAAGCTGCAGTAGTATTGTACCTCTGCAAACAACCCAAATCAATGGTGGGTTGTTGTTTTTTACAACTTTCACTTCATTCCAAGGCAATAGGAATAATAAAGGACCTTTCTCACAAGCAGCCTTCGAAGCAATAGGCATATCAAGGCAGTTCAGGGGGAGATTATCTGGTGGACTGCTGGTTACCTTACCCCAAGATTCGTTAACTATTTAGGGAGGAAGGTCCTGTTTAAAATAAGTTAGGTAGGATGAATGAGTATCTGGTGGGAGAAACTGTGATGGCTTGTCTTGAAACGCACTAGGTGTTTGTAAGGTACAGCATATGGTATCTGATGCACTGAGTGGCAATTTTTCAAAGGTTATGGAACAAATCTCAGCTACATCCAGGGACACTGAGACTGATCCCTCGTTCGTCTTCCAGAAGTCCCAGGTGGATTGTCTGGGACTCGTAAGTGAAAATGATTCTTCACCTTATACCAGACATGAAGCTGCAGCAGCGACAAGGCAGGAACTTGCGAGGGGGAGGGTGTGCCAGAATTTAACAAAGCCCTAAGGACCTATATGCTTTATCGGGAACACAAGTGGCATTTGCAGCGCTCAGCACACACTGTTTCTTTGGGCTCCCTTGCTAGCCCTCCCACCAGTATCCACTCTGAGAGTCTGTTCTGCACAGCTGGAAGGATTGTAACAGGCAGCATAAATAATCTGCCAGCAGAGAATGTTCATATTTGAACCAGTCACAGATACCAAAGATGCAGTCAGTGGACCCTTAAAAACTCAGTTGGGGCTTCCCAGCACATGTATCATACAGTAACAGCAGAAGTGGAGCAGGAAGATGAGAAGAAGAAAGGGCCAAACCTTTATCAAAGAGCCATTTTTGAAGAAGTCCTCATTGAAGTCAATAATGAACTATTTTTCAAAACAAGCATGAAAACCCACAGTTAACCATCATGTTAGTTTAATGCACAATAAAGTAAAGCTGGTTATCTACAGAAACAGTGTTTATTATTTTTGATAATTGCTGAAACATGATATGTTTATATTTCCTGACTTTAAATTATTTTAAGTACAAAAAGGCAGGAAAGGAAGTATAACAAAAACCAAACAAACTTCTAATAATGAAGCAAAAATTGGTTATTTCTGTCTTAAAGTTGCTTAATTAGGCACTTTTAGATTTTTTAAAAATAAATAATACATTGGATGAGAATACAAACTTTTTCATTGTTACTATTTTAAATAATAAAAATAAGTGAAGGAGCCTAGCACCTCTGTAGTTAACTGTCCCACCCCCCAAAAAAGAAATAAATACACTTACCTTCTGGAATTGGGAACAACAACTGGCAGAAGCAGTCTCCACATTGACGACAGCAGCATACTGAGTCTTGCAACAAATAGGAATGGGCACTGCTTCTGCTTGTTTGGCTTGTTCCATAGCTGCTGTCCCTGCCTGTGGTTCCATGTTGATCTACTCTTTATTGTAAACGAAGCCCACATGAGAAGGATACCTTGTGATTCGTGGGTTTGGAAAAAGAATGCCAAATTCACACTTTTGTTTCCAAGATCTGGTTTGGTGACGTGCACACGCAAAAATTCAGAGATGCTTCAGAAGATTGTAACACAGGAAAGAGTTTGCCTGAGTTTATAACCCTGGACTAGCAACCTGGCTGCCTGATTCTGAATTATAATGGGTCAATTCACCCATCTGTAGTTATTAATATAACTAATATAATATACTGGTATGGCAAAGTTTAAACAACCTATTCCTTGATTAAATACTAGCCATTTGCTCAATGTCAATGAAGCATATAGGGTTAGGACCCTTTGGCTGTTAGTTTGGGGGCCCCCTTGTGCTTTGCAACTTGACATAAAGTGGGTCACAGCAGCAACACTAACACCTTACAGATATATACCTTACAGATATATAGTGTCCCATTAAGTATATTTGAATGAAAGATGTGTCCTTGGTATGAAAAGGTTCCAGAATATAGTTCTTGCCCAATATTGTCTGCTCTGATTGCCAGCATTCCAGATTAATTTGAGACTGAATGGTTGGATGTTTGTTGGGTAACTGGATTAAGGGGGAACCTGAATTTTCTATCCAGAAGGTTTACAGTCTGAGAACTATGTAAACACTACAAATTTCCTAGATAGAAACTGCCTACATAAAAAGTATCTTCATATAGGAAGAAGTGTGAAAAGTTCCTTGAATGCATCTGTTTTCACTGCATATTTTTATGTTGAGAAGCTGGTGTTCCCTACACTTCCCCACACTTAACATGTGCAGACAAATAGGTGAATGTGATTAACACATACAACTTACATGGTCTTCATGGCTTTTTTCTTCTCTTGACCGTGCTTTCTGTGTAGGAAATTTGTAATGTTCAAAGTATGGTGGACGGAATGTATACATAACACTGTTTAAGGAAATATAATGGTAGGAAAAATTATATTATTTTCTGCCAGTGTCTTCATATTTCAAAATTCCCTTACCTCATTGTACACCTGCACAGGTCTTTTAAAATCAAATAGTGTAGATATTCTCCTTCTGAAACAGAACAATATAAAGATGACAATAGATAATTCATTGAATAGGTGCTGTTCTTGTATAGCTTATCATGAGAAGCCCATCTTAGATTTTTCCTTTATATTCTCTTGCTCTCCCTTGCAAGAAAGCAAGCCCATCTGTTCAATCAAACCAATTCAAGGAATGTATTCAGTTGAAAGTAAGGACTATTTAAACTAATTTTTTTAAAGTGCATATGAAAGTCATTGTAAAAGCTTGTTAATACAGATTAATTGGAATTGACTGATTTTTTTTTTCAAGAATCAAATGATTTACCCAAGATGTTTAACAAATAGATATCAAATCTGTATTTTTCCCCTCTGTAAAAGGAAAACTGTGAAGATGCTGGATTGAGTGGGAGTAGAATTCTGGGAGATTATGTTTTTGCAAATAAGACTTTGTTGAAAGGTAATAGTCTTTTAGTGGTTACATCTGCACAAAGATATTCCCGATGGCATTTATATTCATACTTCTTAGTAAGGAAAATGGTTTTCTGCTAGCTAATGTGTTCTGAAGGCTTACCATGTTTTACTTTGTACATTGGCTTGTTTATTTGTTGTGTTACTTTGGAGTGCACTGACAGGTTCTTGTCTGAACTTCCCCAGGTTGTTCGTAAGATGATGTGGCTGATGGATTATATTTTTAAATATACAAACTTTGGAATTGTATCTCTAATTCATGGAGACTTCTTTATAAGACAGGTAATGGATTTTTTTGTTTGTTTTGTTTTTATAAACTGTATCAGTAGCATCATCTGCTTTCAAAGTGGTCACCCATTTCATCGACTATGCTAGGTAGTCATAGTGTATAAAAACATTTCCACAGTGTACCTTGGCACAAAACCAACTGTTTATCCCCAAATTAATGTTTCAAAGATAATATATTATTTAGGAGTACTTTTATCCTACTTGTTCCCCAAAATTCTTCAGGTAGCTAAAAGAGAACTGGGGAGGAGAGAAGAGAGAATGCAGGAAACATATGCCAATACCTAAATATATAGTAGTTGAAATGGAATGTAAAGAAATGTCTTCAGGGCAATTGAGCCTGCCTCTTCATTCCTGGAAACTAGTTAATACTTTCTGTAGAGCAGATGTGGGAAACCTGTGACCCTCCACATAGTAGACTCAATTCCCACCCGCCCCAGTCAGCATGGCTAGTGATCAGGGATAATATGGGTTGGGATCCAATGATATGTAGAGGGTCACAGGTTTCCTATCTATGCTATAGAGTCTCTGGGGCTATTTAGGCATGGTGTGAGCAGGCATAAGCCTAGTGTTTCCTCCTCAGGTACAATATTCTTTCAAGCCTAATTGCACCTAATTTGGTGGGGGTATTACTGATAGGACCTTTTGACTGACATAAGCTACAGGTCAGTAAAATTCAGCCTCTTGATCTAGCCATTTGACAAGAATTGGTGGATCTGGGAGTGTTGTATAGCTGGTGAAGAGGGAAGTATGAAGTAAAAGTTTGTGTTGCTTGTAGGATACATGTCTGTAAGAAATGGCTAGCATTGACCCCATCACCACCCTCTGAGATGTGATATGAATAAACAAACTTCCATCAATGAAGTCCTGATGAGAGATGAATGGATGCAAAAACTTAGGGATTACGCAGAAATTGTGAAACTTATCAGAAGAATAAGAAATCAAGATGACATTTTTTAAAAAATAAAAGAATGGAAATGGTTTATTGAACATCTAACTAACAAATTATAAACAGATAAAAGACATTGGCGGGATCATTGTAATAACCTGCAATTTATATATTCTTTTAAAATAGATGAATAAAAGAATAAGTAAATTTAAAATATGCAGGAAATGATAAAATAAATTTAAGAAAGAGGAGGAAGGAAGTCGAGATTTGAAATGTTAGAACTAATGTTAAACTATTGAAATGTATATAAATGAAAACTATAAATATATATTTTTTTTAAAAACTTCATCAACGCTATATCATGTTTCTCTATATGTTCGGATTTCAATGAAGAAATAACCCTGCAGTTGTGAGTTGGGCAGCCTGAGGGCTCTAGACCAGGCTTCTCCAACCTTGTGTCTTCTGGATGTCCAAAATATCTGGAAGGTATCTCGTTGGGGAAGGCTGTCACAGACTATGTGGAGGGGATCACATTATCTTTCTGATAGTATGTGACATGAGTATTTACATGGAAATAGGGGTGGATAGGAATTCTCTCCCAACTCTAAATTCAGCCAAGTGAGATCATTTGTTTTGGGATTATTATTTCTTTTAAGTAAACAATAGCATTATGAAAATAAACTTTATTAGAAAGTTGTACTTAAGTGTCCCTATTTATCATTTGCATTTTAGGGGAAAGCTTATCGTGACCAGCAGCTTTTGCTTCTCCAAGAACATCTAGAAAAACATTATAGGAGCCGCGATCGGAAGTGGATTGTATTGTTTCCAGAAGGTGGTTTTCTTAGAAAAAGAAGAGAGACCAGTCAGGCATTTGCCAAGAAAAACAATTTGCCATTTCTTACACACGTTACACTGCCAAGACTGGGGGCCACACAAGTTATATTGAAAAACCTGATAGCTCAGCAAGAAAATGGAACTCTGGCAGGTGGCGATGCTCCAGAAGCAGGTATGGGTCATTTTAACTTTTTATAGAACCAGTTGCCAGCTGATTGGGATCTCAGAATCAGCATCAGGTCAAAATGAGTGTCAGGTTTTATGTTTTACATAAAAATATTTTTTAATGTAACTTTTTTAAAAAATAGAATTGGATTTTTGGACCATCCCAAAATATATAGCACTTCCAAGCAATAGCAAATTCAAGTCATCCCAGAATTAACAAATGCTTATTTTTTCCTTTTTAAAAAAATGCCTTAAAATACCTGGTGCTCCTTGGATTACCTAACCACATACATTTAACTGTTCTGGGATCATAAGAGTACTGTATACACCTATTAGTGTAGGAGGGAAAGTTGTGAGTGTGTTAGGAGACTGAAGTGCAAATTACTACTTCTATATTGTTGACTTTCCCCCTGTTGTGCGTCTATTGTAAGTCTGATTGCCGGAAGGAGAATATATAGCTCTCACCCGCAGCGTTTCAGAATTCAAAGTTCTTTGCTTTAGGCTGCATTTAAAACACTTCTACTGCAGTCCTTTTCTCCTACCTTACAGGAGTGATCTCCACCATGGAGCCTGTGGGCTAGAAAATGGAAAGCACCGGCTTTTATCTCATGGAAACAACTTCTTTAAAAACAAGTTTCCGTTACTCTCCTAAAAAGAGAAATTTCTTTTCCATTGGCTATCGGTTTAATAACACTGTCTGGGCATCTTTGTATGAACAAATTAATTCTGGGCCAGGGGCGAAGAAGATACATGAGCTGAAGGAAAGTTATTTTCTCCCACCCAGTTGCAAAGCAACACCCCCCCAGCCCACTTTGCAGCCAGGCTTCTCTGGATACAACACATCCGTTAATTAACTTTGTGTCTTCAGTTATTGTTGCTGTTTCTCCTCCCAGCTGCTTTACTGTGTTAAGAACAAAGGAAGTATTTTGGATGTGTTTCTTTATCTTCTCTATTCCATCACTCATAACCTAGTGCATCTAAAGGACTGCCACCTTCTCTTAGATGGGTTCTTCATGAACTGGGCCCTTTTGGTTGTGCTGATGCTGTAGTAGAATGTTCTTCCCTAGAGAGGCCTGTGTAATGTCAGCAGCTGGTGAAAACTTGGCTCTTTAAAGAAGTATTTGGGGGAAACTGAACTGATCATCTGTTGTGTTTGCTGATTCCATTATTATGATATTTTATCATGCTGTTTGATATTGCCTAGATTATTTGTACCTTTGTGCTGCTACTTATTTTGAATTTCCAGAAGAAAACGGGGGTAGAAATTTAATATACATATGATATATTTCACTCTTGCTATGCTTGTACATTATTTGAGTTACAACTATCCACCTACTGGCAACGTCCAACTTTCCTTTTTCCACCAATTGAGCATATCATGATTGTGTTTTGGCAATTCCTGTACAGTGCATTATAGTAATGTCGCCTGGATGTTACTTGTGCGTGGCCTTGTCATCGGAAAAAGAATTTCCACATTATTTTTCTACATTACTTGTTTCAGAGTGAAGGTGTGTTGAATTTGTAGCATTGTTTTTACGGGGCTTTAGAGGTATGCTTTCCAAAATTCAGCTGTGTTCAAAATTAATATGAGAAACTGGGGGAGCTTTCTCTGTATTTTGCTTTGCAAAACAGTCTCTGACTTTTTGGATATACAGCAGAATTAAACAAGCAATTTATGTTCACCATGTAAGTGAAATTACTTATTTAAGATCTGAGACTCAGCTGAATTTAGGTATCTGTAGGAATGTGAGTTTACAAGGGAAAAGGCATATTCATTCATTTGCGTGCAGTTCTTTGTTACCTGGCCAGCTTCTGGCACACCAAATGCGATTTCTTCTCTCTTGAGACCTTGACACTGACAGTTGGTCTTGCTCAGTATTTGATGAAGCATATTGTAGTTGCTTGGCAGTTTCATTGGTCTTGCCAGCAGTGTCCTGTCTACAGTCCTTCCTTTCGTTGTTTTATATAACTCTACAGGATATCCTAAATATTTTCAAGAACGTGGTGCATACATAGCAAATTCTTTGGTACTCCTCAGGGTGAGAGTTTTCTGTTTTTCACCTGGACAGCATTTTACAAGGTTATAGTGTCTGATTATATGTAAGTTTGGTTTTCACACGCCACTGCTTCAAGGTTTATCTTGTTTTTTAATGACAGTGTGGACTAACAGAAACTTTATCAGAATACTGGACTTTGGCAGTATAAGCAGTTTCCAGTTGTTGTCCATTTTTTAAAGAGATGCCTTTGTGTGTCACGATTCATTTGGGCTCTTTAAAATGATTACATTGCAGAGTCAATTTTCAGGAGCACGTTTCTGCTAAAGATTGTGATTACTGATTGTTGTAAACCTGCTATTGGACTATTGTGTTTATGCATTATTCCTGATGTGTTAGAAAGTCTCATTAGTAACATCCTCATTGGATCAAAATGGGCTTGCAGATACCTTAACATTGAACCTGAGCAATTAAGTGTCAGTGACAGAGGTATAATGGAATGAAATAGTTGAAGTTCGCAAAAAAATGTAGCAATGCACTACTTGCTGATACTGAAGAAAGTTTTTATTAATGTAGATAATGAATAAATCTCATTTACATAGATCGGCATGTGTTATTTATTGAATTATGACCTCATATGATAGAACTCTGGTGTCATTTTAAAGAAGTGTTTTCTTTTGTGTGTAATAGCTGACCCAGTTTAAATTTGTGAGTTTGTTATATACTGCACACAGATGGATGCATAGATGCCTCCTCACCCTCAAACATGCTGCTTTCTGCCTAATTCTAGTTTTGGCCAGGCTTAATTGATTTAAAATTAATTGTTTACCTGTATGAACCCAGCCCTAGTTGTTCTGTACCTTTTGTTTATGTTGTAATCCTGCAAAGAGCACCAGCCCAATATTTCTAAGTTACCGTATTTTTTGCCCCATAGGACGCACCTAGGTTTTTTTTTGGGGGGGGAATAAAGAAAAAAAATTATTTCCCCCCCAGGCACGGGGCTGGCGCGGAGGAAGCCTGAGCTTCCCCTGACCCCGGCTTCCAGAACAGCCTGCTATCCACAAGCCTAGGGAGCCGCACCGGTCTCCCCAGGCTTGCGGACAGCTGTGCAAAGCCCGGGCGCGCTCTTCAGCGTGCCCGAGGCTTCGGAAGGCAGGCAGCTCTGTGCAACCCTCCGGAGCCCGGCGTGGCTTGGTGCCGGGCTTCGGAGTGTTGCGCAGAGATGCGCGGAGCGCAGGCAGCTCTGCGCAACCTTCCGGAGCCCGGCGCGGCTTGACGCCGGGCTCTGGAGAGTTGCGCAGAGATGCGCGGACCCCGGGAGGGCAGGCAGCACTGCGCGGCCCTCCGGAGCCCGGCGTGGCTTGGTGCCGGGCTCCGGAGGGTCGCACAGAGCTGCATGGAGCCCGGGAGCGCAGGCAGCTCTGCGCGAAAGCCTGTATTCGCCCCATAGGATGCACCCACATTTCCCCTTCATTTTTGGAGGGGGGAAAGTACGTCCTATAGGGCGAAAAATACGGTACTTAGGGCTGGAGTTTCCTATGAAGAGGAACCAGGAGTGAGAAGTAGAGATTGTATAAGAGATGAACAGTACAGGAGGTGAAGGAGTAGGAAATAAGTTAAGTTTATGAGTGAGAAGTGGGCACAGTGTTTGAGAAATCTAAATTAATAGGGAAACATTCAAGTCACTGCTACAATGTGCTACTGCCACCTGTAGAACAGATGAATGGAATATCCAGTCTAAAACACCTGTATTACCTATTTTGGTCTATAGGCAGCAGCAATATGCTATAACAATGCCTTCCTGAATCGTATCAGATGGGGCTAAGATGTGCCCGGCTATTTGTTTGTTAATACTTTAGAGCTTTCGTTTGAAATGCAGTGTTAAATATTGCTGGCTTTTAATTATAAAAATTGGGTAATGATAGACAAATACATAGTGGATAATCTGCTGGCGTATTTATATTCATCAAATTGATGTTTACCCATTGAATGCAGGTAGAATACCTTTTGTAATCTTTACTGCAGCTCACAACTGAAGGGGTGTCTTGTTTGGTTTATGTGGGAAGATAAATATGCTCTTCGCTTTAGGTTTGGAGTTTGCTTTTTCTGGTCTGTCAGCATGCATAACCAATGAATCCTATCCTGGCTCTAGATATCAAGTACAGCCCACACTGTGTGCTTTTAAGCATTTAGGTCCCACAAAATGAGAAACAGAGTTGAATGAGACCCCATCTTTTTATTTCAACCAACTATTATTATTTTAAAATCTTTTCATCAGGTTGGATATTCAAAGGGGGAAATGATCTTGAAACATACTGGATCAGAGCACGAATCCGCCTTATAGTCCAGCATTAGACCAGACATTCACTTCCACGAAACCCACAAGCAGGGCATGATGCCAGCAGTTCTGTCACTTTGTCAATTCAGTGTTTATCCCACAATATTTTGGCAGATTTTTAATATCAAGACACAGGAATTTATTTAAATCAAATGCTTCCATTTAGATATCTAAGTCTGAGCTATACTATTTAGTGTCAGATGGGCTTCCCTGAGACAAGCAATATAGCTATTATTGCTGTATTTAATAAATACTACACTTTTTCTGCTCTCCCTTCCAAAGCTATGACACCCAATTACATTGGTGGCACAAAGATGCCTTACTTTTCTGGTTGTTAAACTTCTAAATGGAGAATGTGTATGTGTGTTATATATTTGTTTGTTACTTGGCTGGGATTCGTGTAGTCCAAAATGTTATCCTCGAACGGGTAGTATTGCTAAAAGACGTTTCTTCCTTTTCTGTTTCTTTGATTGCTCTGAGTGTTGTGAGAATTTGCCTTGGCACTGGATGAAAGCATCCCTACTGAAGAGCACATTCAGAACTGCTAGGCCAAGCTATTGCACTTGGCAGCCCCTGACTGCAAGGAACCCGGAGGGAAGGAAGGGCCTGTAGAGAGTGATAGATAAATACATGCCGCAGCCTGCAGGGTTTCCATTCAAATCCCCGCGGGCTAATTTACTTGCTTCCAGAGGAAGCAAAGACTAAGAGTATTCTCGAGTGGAGCAACACTGTTAAAAAAAAAATCTTTTTAGGTATAGTCTCTGAAGTATTTACAAAATTGTATTTCTTCTGGTAGCACAACTGGGATTTCTTCCGAAGCATTAGTCTCTGATCTGCTCTTTACTCTGACACTTTTCTGGTAAAGGCTGGAGGCCAAGGAGGTGAGCTTGCTCTTTTGTCTCCTTCAGTTCTGATGCCATAGCACAGGTTTGTCTTGGGTTCAGAGGCCTGAGGTCTAAGGACACAATAAGGGGGCCTATTGGCTTGCTTTTGCTTTTGCTTTATTCTGTATTTTGTGTTCTCATTTTGTTTGTTTATATTGTGAACCTCCCTGTGATCTTCGGACAAAGTGCGGTATTGAAATGTTAATAATAATAATAATAATAATAATAATAATAATAATAATATACCCTACAGTGAGTTATGGTCTGAAGTGGAAGGTGGGGTGGTGGTGGTGATGAGCAGCCTTGGCCCTCCTTTTGCCCCAAATTAATTTTTAAAGCACTTACTTGATGAGGAGGAATAATTGGTGAACCACTTCTTTCCATTCAGCTCTCCAAATTTTGGGCCTTAGCTGGCCAAGAGTAGTACATACGCCCAAGCCTTGTCCAAGGTTTTTTGGACCCTCCCAGGTGTTTGGGGAGGAGGCAGGCAGGGGTTCATTGTCACCCACCTCTGTTTGGGACCTATGGTAGGGTTGCCACATGTCCGTTTCCCCCGAGACGTGTCCTCTTTTTTTTAGGGTAAAGATTTCAGGCAGGTTTTAATTTTGTTTTGTTTTTTGCAAAATGTCCAGGTTTTTTATGGCAGCATCATGGCAACAGCAGTAGCGAGGTGGAAGCCCGTCTGCCCTATACGCCATCACCCTCACCAGGCCCACATTCTGGCTCGTGCTGCCTGGCTCGTTTGCTCTCCTCTGAGGCTGTAACAAGGCGGGCAGGGCCGCTGCAGCACTCGGGGCACGATTGCTAAGGGAACATCTGCTTGCGCACAGAGAGGAGGAGGCAAGCAAGGGCAGGGGAAAGAAAGGTGAGGCCGCTGAGAGCCATGGGGCAGCAGTAGAGCGTGTCTCTGTGCTGCTCGGGGGCGGGTATGCACACACACACATACAGACACACACCCCAGTGGCAGGGTGAGGGGCAGAGGACAAAAGCAAGTCTAGAGTGAGAGACTAGGATAAAATCCACTGTTTCCACAACTTCTCGTTGTGAGGTTTCTATGGGTGAGTTGAGGGTTTGATTGGACCCTGGCTGAGAACCCAAAGGCTGAAAGGGAGGGTGTGTTAGGAGGAAACTGAATTAGTATTGATATATGTAGCAGTAGTAGTAGTAGTAATAATAATAATAATAATAATATAACAACAACAACTTCCTTTTTCCAATATTTTGTTTTAATTGTTGCTTCAGTTTTTTGTACACCACTTGGAGGTATTTTTTAATATATTAAATGGCATAGAAATTAAATAATCTAAAAAGTATGTTGTAAAACAAACTGGTGGGCCATGGGCAATCTGAACTTTTAAGAAGACCTTGCAAGACTGAATTCAGGGCACTCCTGGCCCTCAGAGTATAAGAATTACATCATGCAAGCAGATGTAGCCTTTGAGGGAATGGTCATGGCTCAGTGGTGGATCATCTGCACAAAGAAGGCCCTTGGTTGTGTCTTTAGCATCTTTCAGCTAGGGCACGGAAAAAACCCTCTGTTAGCAACACCAGAGAGCTGCTGTGTAAAGAGCTGCTGCCCATTTGCCCATGCAGCACCAGATGAGGGAAGAACCTTCTCTCTCAGGCTGGCCTGGGCAGGAAGTGGTATAAAGCACTTTATTTTTCAGCTGACCCTTTTTCAAACCACAAGGTCTACCTGACTCTATCACAACTTGCCTCTGTGGTCTTGTTTGCTGGTCCAGACCCCTGGCTTGTTCTCAGGTACTGATGGTCATGGAGTCCTGACTCTCCAGGCCACTCACTGCCTATGGTCCAGCCTTGACATGCCACTGGTCTCATAGACAGCACTGAGCTAGATGGACAAATGGTCTGACTCTGTATGAGCCAGCGTCTTACGTTCGTGGTCCCCATCACTGCACACTAGGACACAGATATTCCTCTGCTTTCAGAAAAGAGGAAGAGTGTGGAAGGTGTGGCAACAGTTCTTTTTGCTTCTCTAGTTGGGGAAGTACAGTAATACAGTGTGGCTGTGGAGCTTGTGCATGTGTGTGCTCTCTCTCTCTCTCTCTTCCCCTTTCGCCTCTGGCAGAGACAGAGTGTGCAGATCAGGTCACTGGTCAGGGCACATCAGCGCACTGTAGCTATTGCTTTTATAGTGGCTCCCTCAACTGTTTGCAGAGTGTGTACATGTAGGTAGGAGCTAGTCTGCTTGCCAGTGTGGTGTAGTGGTTAAGAGCGGTAGTCTCGTAATCTGGTGAACCGGGTTCGCGTCTCCGCTCCTCCACATGCAGCTGCTGGGTGACCTTGGGCCAGTCACACTTCTTTGAAGTCTCTCAGCCCCACTCACCTCACAGAGTGTTTGTTGTGGGGGAAGAAGGGAAAGGAGAAGGTTAGCCGCTTTGAGACTCCTGAAGGGGAGTGAAAGGCGGGATATCAAATCGAAACTCTTCTTCGTCTTCTTCTTGCAACATCTCCTTTTCTATCTTCTGGTTTTAAGAACAGAAATGGAGAGAGCAATGAGAGCTGCTTTCTTCATGCTGTAATTTCTTTCTGCGATGCAAGGTAGCCTATACTGGCTTCCAATGTGTGTAGATGATCCTTGGGGGAATTACGGGTTTAATTTTCCAGGGTTGCTTGAATATCAACATATATAGCATGGAAGAAGTGGAAGCCAGGATGAAACCTGAAGCAAAACAAGCAGTCCCTGGAGGGAAAAGTTGATGTAGCTGGCTGCTAAGTCCAGCACACCAGGGTAATTGAACCATTTGCTGAAAAGAAACTCTCAGTGTCTTCTAATGCAGAACAAAAGTATTTTAATTGGAAAGATCAAAATAGCTTGGCTGCTTGAGATCTGTGTGTCAAGAATGTAAGGAAGGGGTTTAGGAACCATCTCTTTCCTGTTGCAACGTTGTCGCTCTTGGCAGAAATCCTAATGCATTACACATCTTTATTGAAACAAATCAACCTATCCTTTGGCTTAAGGTTTCTCAGCAGTCCATTATATGCATAAGAAGTATGCCTTTGAAAGGCATACATGTCACAGAGTTACGGGCCAGTGCACTATGTGGAGAATAAAGCATACAGTTAAAATGTGACACATATTACAGTGGACGCTCGGGTTGCGAACATGATCTGTGCGGGATGCACATTCGCAACCTGCAGCGGTGCGGGTTGCGATTTGGTGCTTCTGCGCATGCGCAAAGCGCGACCAGTGAAACCCAGAAGTAACCAATTCTGGTACTTCCAGGTTTCGGCGTTCCATAACCCAAAAAAACAGAACCTGAAGGGTCTGTAACCTGAGGTATGACTGTATTTTAACGGCTGCTTTTGTCCGTAATTTTATGTCTGCGCACTACAGGCGGTGACAACTTTGTGTGTGTCCAGTTGACACACGACTGCCAATAAAGGGGTCCTTTTGGACCTGGAAGAGGGCAGAACGGTGGACAGAACAGGGCAGCGAGGGCATTTGTGTGCTCTGCCGACACATGTGGGAGCCAGCAGTGGAAGCCCCCACACATAGTGGTTGCCACCTGTATTTTATTCTCCTGTTTTGGGGTTTTTATGGTGGTTGAGAGGGACGCAGGTGGCGCTGTGGGTTAAAGCCTCAGCGCCTAGGACTTGCCGATCGAAAGGTCGGCGGTTCGAATCCCTGCTGCGGGGTGCGCTCCTGCTGCTCGGTCCCAGCACCTGCCAACCTAGCAGTTCGAAAGCACCTCCGGGTGCAAGTAGATAAATAGGGACCGCTTACCAGCGGGAAAGTAAACGGCGTTTCCGTGTGCAGCTCTGGCTCGCCAGAGCAGCGATGTCACGCTGGCCACGTGACCCGGAAGTGTCTCCGGACAGCGCTGGCCCCTGGCCTCTTGAGTGAGATGGGCGCACAACCCCAGAGTCTGTCAAGACTGGCCCGTACGGGCAGGGGTACCTTTACCTTTTTATGGTGGTTGAGTTATTTTGTGGCTAAGATACCTTGAATGCTATTTAGCTGAGAGGCAACATATAAACCTTTCAAATAAGTTAGCCAATTAATTTGGGTGAAAATAAAACATGCTTAACTTTATCTCAGTTGCTCTCTTTCTCTCTTAATATTTTCATGGTAGTTTTGTCATCATAAACCAGTTTGGCATACAGTACTTTGGTTCTTGTTTCTATGAAGACTTCCTTTCTTAGGTATGATGATGGTTTTTTCCTTGGCGTTGAGAATATCCTCTAGTCATTGATTGTGAATATATGGTTTCCTGTGATTTAAAACTTCTACTTAAAGAGTAATGAAGTGTTAATGTAAATGGGCTAGAAATTAAAATGTGTATCTATGTATTGTTGTGTTAAAGAGTTATTAAATAATAGCCGCTATTTTGTTTGCTAAAAAAATATTTTGAAAAAGGCTCTGTATGCATTGAGAAAGTGTGACGAAGAAGCTTTTGAAAGCCTGAAAGGGAATGAGTAACTAAGAGAAGAAAGGTCTCTAGGCGATGAGAACTTACGCCAAAACAAATATATTAGTAGGTTGCCATGTCTTCTTTGATACTACTTCATACATTCCATGCTGATCCTGGTATTGAAAACAGATTTGTGTACTAAGCCTGTTGAGACCAGAGGTTGCAAGCACTTGCAGGCTTCAGCGGTGTATCAGGCGTATGTCATTTCCTCTGCCCAGGGAGAAAGTGCTCCTACACCGAACATGGCACTAGGTTAAGCTTTTTAAGTGCTTGGCTTAATTAGCATCTCACTTGTTGACAGAATGCCAGAAATTTAATGGTGTACCTTTAATGCTTATTGATAATTTAAATCATGTTGGTTAGAGCATGGTGCTGATAGTGCCAAGGATGCTGGTTTGATCCCCGTATGGGACAGCTGCATATTCCTGCATTGCAGAGGGCTGGACTAGATGATCCTCAGGGTCCCTTCCAACTCTGTAATTCTATGATTCTATGTTGTTATTAAAACATCCTCACATTGTATATCTGAATAATCCTACTAATGTACATAAGCCATAGAAACACCGATGTATTTCAATAAGAGAAGTTCTTTAAAGCAAGCAGCAGTGCTAATAATATACCTTGAATTATTCCTTCCTAGGGCTATATGGAGGATACACAGTAGATTTTGTGTGTGAGAACAGGGCGAGAGGGATTGGGGAGGGAGGGAGGGAGGGAGGGAGGGAGATGAAGTGGAGTCTTTGGATAACCAGAATTTAAATAATTGAAATGTATGATGTCATGATCAAGGATAGCCATTTTTGTATATTATGATTTGGAATATAAGGGAGTTTTCTGCCAATTCTCTAATTTGAGAAGTAAGAGCTGAAAATGTTCCTGCCTGATTTGGCATCGTGTAGTATGGAGGTATTTCATCAAATCATAGAATGCAGATTATTATCAAATGAGTTGGCGTGATGTACTGTATTAGAACAGAAGTATGATACTAACAATTGAAAATCATACTCTTTCTGTTTCCTTTCTTTTGTTCTATAATCCCCTTTCTTAGAAAGTAAATCAAAAGGTCTTCAGTGGGTGATAGATACAACCATTGCATATCCCAAAGCTCAACCCCTAGACATCCAGACCTGGATTCTTGGCTACAGGCGACCAACAATTACACATGTACATTACAGGTAGGAAAAATATGTTTGTCTTCTGTTAATTTTAAATCGAGACCGGGGAAAAATATATTAGGTACTTGTCTTTTGGAATATGATTGGCTTGAAATAAAATTTTCACATTGCTTTCTTCCTCAAAACTCTTCATTTTTGGACAAGCAAATAATTTTCAGTAAGGTAACTTGGGGTGTATGTTTGTAGATAGAAGTTTCTGGGAATAGGTGGGTTTTTTACCTCCCCATAGCATAAGAAAGTCAGACTATGACAACATACTCCTTGAATTAAAGCCAGTACTTTAGTTATGGTCAAATGTGTCTTTTGAAAACCAAAGCAAGGAAGTTGTTCCTTGCTTGGCTAATAATTGGTCGTAGAGACCCTATCCATCCATCCATGGTGATCTTACATAACATCATACAATGTGGATCTTGCAAACGTGGCAAACATTTACCGGGTCTGCCCATGACATCTGTAATGAAGAATGCTGAATGCCAGGTCAGTCTGCAATAAACCATGCGGATCCATGCTTTGATCATGGATGAACAGGTGTATCACCAAGACCTGCTCATCAGGTGTGACGTCAGACATCAGTCCTGCACATTTGCCAAAGAAGTCTGGTTAGTCTTGCGTTCACCTGCTCTATGTCCACCCTGCGTTTACATGTATTTGCCCTGCAATCAATAGTAGTGTTTACATACAAGACTTGCTTTCAATGTATCTACCCTGGATTTGCCACACACAGCATAAAGTGGTCTTCTGATAATGGCACAAAGCAAGTTGATAGAGGCTTTGGAAAAATTACTGAATAGTGGGGGCCAATTAAATTTAGTTTTAATGCATAAAGCCTACAACTAACAGACCACTGAGTGCAGGCTAGAGAGTGGGGGTTGAGACCACCTTTCCACAGTGACTTGTCACTAAGTCTGGCTTCTAAGTTGCCTCTCTGTTGAGTTGCCTGAAATAACTTGGGAGAAATATATTTGGAAGAGAAGGGTCAGCATTTACTGTTTTCTTCTCTTCTTTCTTTCTCGGCTCCAGTTTGGACAACCATTCCTGTCTGGTTTATGAGCCCAGTAACAAGTGCTCCTCCCTTACCCCTTTGCTCCTTCCATCACACTCTGGCTTCGCCATGAAGATCCTGACCTGCATTAAGCCACATTTCCCCACTTTTTGTGTGATTCAAAACTCTGCTTTAGAACAAGCCAAGATCTTCATGCTGAAGCTGGCACAAGGCGGAAGGAGAGAAGGGTTTAAGGAGGGTTATTATATTCGATACAAAAATAGTCAAGTGGGTTTATTATATTTATTTTAGAAATGTTTGTTCCCCTTTTTCTTCAGTCCACTTACCGTTCCAGAGTTCAGCTCCGTAGAAAATGTTCTGCATAATTTCAGCAGAAGCCAGCTGTGCACAGTTTCAGTTGCCTGTGATACTATCAAGGAACATTTTACCCTCCCATGTAACCCCTGGAGCAGTTTTGTACTTTATATGGTGACAATTGAAAGGCATGCAGCATTTTTAAACATTAAAAAGGTGAACCTTCCACTTGAAGCATTAAGGGAGAGAGGTAAGACCAATGGTCAAGTCAGGAATCTACTGGTATTCATGCAGTTGTGAATCCAGGAGACCAGGATGACAGATCAGTGGGGGAAATGCTTGAGTGGGGGAGAACATTTGAACAGAGCTGAGACCTGGCACTTCATAATCCTATTCAGTCACCTCCCAGGTCTCCCTTGAGAATGTGTATTGTATAAAACATTGCACACACAGCTGCAGCCTGTTCCTGCATATCTTTTCAGTGTTGTGAATTAGAGTTTAAATAGCACTCAGAAATCTGCTGAAGGTAATGAAAACATAACAGTGTAGGAAGGGCGAATGAAAGGTGGAATGGCAAACAGAATCCTATTATGAAAGACTTTTTCTTTTGGAGACTAAACTCAACTAGTCATTTCATGCCTTTAACTTGAAGGCCAGTGCACAGCAGTCTTACATAAGAGAAGCCAAAAGGCACTTACGTTAAAGAGCTCGCTAATGAGAGTGGAGAGCAGCTACTTTCTTGACCTTTCGATATCTTCCAGGCTTGTTGAAGCTAAAACGTAATAGCAAGATCCTGGAGAAAAAGAGAGGCCGTGATGATGTGAATGGAAATTTATTGGTGAAATGAGTAAGATAAATATTTGGTGGTTGAAGTGAGTGTGAAATTTTCCATTCAGTAAATTAACTTTTTGTCATGGGGCAATGAAACGATGTTCCTCTAGCTAGCCATCCTATTATGATATGTATAATGAAGGCTTGAGAGAGGGTGCAATTTGATCTTGTGTTTTGGAATATTTGGGGCATAGGGTTAAGTGCTATGGTGATGGCACAATAGGATGCTCTTCCCTGGCTTTCCTTTGAGGACTGACCCTGACTGTTGTGGCATAAATGGTGCTGTTCTGACATTAAGGGAAAGTCCTGTTTGGGGCAGAATTGTCCCCCAAACACTCTCATTTGTGGCAGGTAGCGGGGATAAAGGGCCATACTAGTTGTCTGTACTTTGCTTACTAGATTGAAATTCTGAATCCAGGGAACTAGAATGAGTTCAGGAACAGAAGGCACTGCATGTGTGCAGACATGTTTTATTTACATATGAATAGAATGATAAAGGTTGAAGATGCAATGGGAACTGGCCTTGAGAAAAGAGCAGAGGAAAGTTGGAGAAGAAATGTGCCAGGATAAATATGCTTGATGGACTCTCCTCATTGTGAAATATGAATTGGACTGGTTTGGTACAGGGAACCAATGTTTGAATATAAGAATTTTCAGAGTCTGCATTTTGCAAAAAAAAAAAAAAGGTGTGTTGACAAGGCGTTAGGAGAGCTTCCTTAGTGGCTGCACTGATTGCATCTTCCTTCCTAGGGAGAACTGTTTTGCCTCCTCTTTAATAGTCTTTCACCAACAGGTGAGGACTTTTTCTTTCTTTTTTTCTTTTGCTTAGGCATGCCCTTGGATTGATTGTATTTGACTAATTAAGGTATTTGAAAAGAAGTGTATCTGAAGAAGTGTGCATGCACACGAAAGCTTATACCTAGAACAAACTGTTGGTCTCTAAGGTGCTACTGGACAATTTTTTAATTTTGCCTGAGTCTAAGGTATTAGATGGGTGCCCCTAAAGATTGTTGCAAGAGATGAGTCCAACAATTGGTCACTTTTTAAAAAAGTGTAATGGGTTATGCAAACAGTTCTTCTGAGAATAGAATGAATAAATAGTGGAGAATATGCCGGGTCCTGTTCCAGAGTTCACCTGGAAATTATTTCATATGTCTAGTGTACTGTTCTGTCTGTCTTTGAAATGCAGGATTTTTCCCATTAAAGATGTACCTGTTGAGCCTGCAGCCCTCACCACTTGGTTGTATCAACGGTTCATTGAAAAGGAGGATCTTTTGTCACACTTTTACAAAACAGGTAATACTTTCTTAAGATAAAAAACAAGCATTTTTAATATTCAGCTCCTTTCAAGCATGCTTTCACTTAATGGTCAACTAATTAGAAGTCCAGGATTAAGCTGCCCGCTATCCTTAGAGATGTGAAGGTGGACATTTTCTCCCAATTTTTCTGTTGGTTTGTTTTCTTGTTCTACCTCCGCCCCTACCCCCAAAATGGAAAAATTGGGAAAGCCCTATGGTTTCTCCCAATTTTCCTGGGTTTCCCCAAGCCAGCCCATCTCTACTTATGATCTCAGGTCTTAGACATTGCATTGCTAACATACCTGAATTTTGCGAAACTTTTTCTTTTTTTGTATTGTTGGCTTTGTTATGTGCCTGTTAATAAATAAAATATTTAGAAATGATTCTTTTAAAAAAGTATTGAACGTGCCACTTTCAGCCCAGTCCTCTACATGTCTACTGAGAAGTAAGCCTCATTGAATTCAGTAGAGCTTTTATTGCAGCAGGAATTATAAGATTGCAGGCATGGGATCAGCCATGCGGGTAATGCAAAAGTTGGCGTTACATATTCTCTTACTGTCTTGCTGCACTTCGCGATGCTATTGCATACGAGTCTAGATACAGAGCGGCATGAGCCTTTGGGAAGGGCAACTGGAAAATTCTCCTTCCACAGTAGCTGGAGGGAGTGTTCTGACATGTGAAGAGGGGAAAGCATAAGTTGTAAACAGTGGAAGTGCTGAAGTGGAGGAAGATTCCCCAGTGAGCATTGAAGCATTTTAAAATGCACGTGTTATTTTAACTTTATATGCTGCTATCAAGCTGCCCGAGGTAGTTCTTAACAAATGTTTACAATCTCATTCTGAAAGCCTAACCCCGGCTTCCTCAACCTCGGCCCTCCAGATGTTTTGAGACTACAGTTCCCATCGTCCCTGACCACAGGTCCTGCTAGCTAGGGATCATGGGAGTTGTAGGCCAAAAACATCTGGAGGGCCAAGTTTGAGGAAGCCTGGGCTAACCGATTGAGGCCTTTTTCTCTAGGAAGATCCAAGTAATCAGTTCCCCACCCTATGCACATTAGGGAAATCTGATACCATCTGTAGTTGGAGGTTCCTTTACAAATAAATAGTTTAACCTGCCCTTTGGATCCTTTCCAACTCTACAGTTCTATTTTTCTAATTACTACATACGCCACATATCCAGTATATTAATGTGTATACAAATCTGCCAAGCCATTGTCATGCTGTCTCATTGCAGAAATGGCACAGCCGTTGCTTCCTTAATTTCACTTGAAATTCGGGAAAATTAAAGAGGCCCTAAGAGGCTAAATAAATCCGAAATCCTGTAGATCCAATTCTGCCTTTTCTCTTACTGCAGAGAAGAAGAAAACACACTAGCAAAACTTAATTATGTTATGAGAAGGATTTTTAAAGTCTGGCTTGTTGAGTAACCCGTATCTTGATGAATGAGAGCCAGTGCTATGCTACATCTGCATTGCGCCGAGTTCTTGTTCTGTCCATGATGTGGTAACACTCTGAAATAACAGCTTGAATGTGCAACTAACAGACTGTTCCTTCTCTTCCAGGAGCGTTCCCCCCTTTGCAGGGACAGACAGAAATTGTTTCCCGGGAGATGACCCTTAGCAATTTGTGGCTAATACTCGTACAGTTGTTTGCGTTTTTGTCAGGTGGTATGTGGTACTGCATTCTTCAGTATTTTTATCAATGCCTATTTTAAAAGGTGAATGAATGGGACCTAAGAACAAGAGGAACTTGGTACTTTACAGAGTGCATCATGTTATGTTCAAATGTGAATATACCAGGATAAAGGAACATTACTGGATGGACTTTCTCCCCCTTCGGGAATTTTAAACTCCGCTAGGAGAGAGAATCAGTAACACAGCAACCTAATGATGTATTTTAAGAACTGTCCATATTTTTAAAGGGTGTGTCTTCCTCGCGCATCCACGTCAGCAAATTCGGTGTTTGAACAGGAGATACAATTATACAACCACCACAGGTGAACATCTGCAGCAAGATTGCTTTCACCGCAGGTAGTATTCAGCATTGTAGTAAAAACTCGGAATCTTCAGCAACTTTCTCTCCAGTAGCCTGTACTGCAAGTCTTGTGGTAGAGATCCCTCATCTGCACAAGCTCAAGTTGTATTGTAATTAATCATGCTGGATCTGTTTAATGTACTCTGCAGACCTGGTTATGGTATTGTGACTGCCCCATGTTACCTGTTTAGTAGAGACCTCTCTCTCTTCTTCTTCTTCTTCTGAAAAAAAATATCTCAGTGAGATCTTGTATGGGAAAGCTAGAAAAGGAAAAGTGCTCTGCAAAAGGCATTAACTGTGTCATGAAGTATTGAAGAAATTGTGCATACCTCATTGACCCATCTGTTCTTACCATGTTTTCTGTCTTCAAATCTCTTGAGAGCATCCTCTTGTAAAGGTACTTCACATATGGCACATCACATAACCCGCTTCCCGTTTTTGTTTTACAATGCATTTTGTAAATTGGGATCTTTTCTTTCTTTTTTTTTGCAAAACAATTTTGAAAATGCAATACAGTGATAGAAAAGAGCATAGCTTGAAAGGAATTTAGAAGCTGTCCATGACAGATTGGATTCTTGATAGCTATTAGAAGTTCAGAAAGGTCTGTGGATTGCCATCCCTAAAGTGTACCTGTTGCCACAGTCTAGCCCAGATGATATGGGTGGGTGTTGTTTTTAACCTTTATAGAGGCCTTTATTTCCATTTGACACAACAGTACCTGGAACATCCATGTGAGGGTTTATGCCAAGCACCACAATTCTTTGCTTATAGGAAAAATAAAATAAAAGGAAGTTAGCAGGGTCATGAAACAGTATATCTAGTCACTGGGTAAAACGTTTGCTTTACCATCCTGAACTAATGTAAAAATTCTCTGAACCATGAAGAGCGTTATGAAATCTGCCATCTTGCTGAAAAATGTCACTGTCATAGAAAGGGAATTTTAATTTAAGAGGCAGACTGGCACTAAAGCAGGATTTCAGGTTATAATGTTACAGTTTTATAATGGTTTTGAAGGAAAGATATTTGTTACCTATCACTCTTGGAACGTTTGGCATCCTGTCTGTATCACTATATGAAGATATATTTAAAAAGAACCATTCCTAGGAAACAGTTCCTAATTTCCACATACAGACGTGCAAACGAAGCTTGAATGACAGAATGTTGTCTTTTTATGGACTGTAAGTTTTTCTAAGAGCCAAGCCAAGCCCACAGTAGTTGTCTGTGCTAAGTTTGAGGTATATATTCTCCTGGTTTCCCCAACCCCCCCAAAAAATCACATGAGAACCAATTTTGGTGAGTAGTATACAAAATAAAAATATAAAACCACAGCATCATCCTTTTTTCTTTTGCTTTGAGTGGGGAAGAGGGGGAATGGGAAGAGATGAATTTCCCCTAGCTATGGGAATGAAATGTCACCTTACTGAATACAGGTGAATAGTGTTTTTAAATAATGAAATGCATTTTAGCATGGATGATGGCAACATCCACTATTCATTCTAGACGATAACTCTGGTACATTTCACTGGAATGAGACCACCGCAGATGCAAGGCAAAAAGTCATTTTAAGTAAAACACATCTTGCAGAAGGAAGCCTTTGGGGGGTGGGAGTGGCCAGAGTTCTTTGGTTTTTAATCCTCCTTGCCTTGTTGAGTTATAGGAAGCAGTTTGCTTCATTTGTTACGGAGTTCATTTCTGGTAATGGTGTATGTAGCTTCGATCCTGAATGACAAACATCTTGAACTGGGATGCAAAGCAGCAGCTGCTGTTTTAGTGTATAATTTATTTGGACATGCAACCTATTTTAGGAAGGGCATGATTATTCTGAAAACGAAGACTTGCATTCATGGGCGTAGCCAGGATTTGGGGGGGGTGCAGGACTTTTGTTAGGGGAGGCAGAACCGACATGATTGGTCAGTTAAGTATTTCTATTGTTTTACTTGATGGGGGGGCAGCTGCTCCCCCTG
The DNA here is from genome assembly GCF_964234715.1 of Podarcis melisellensis. NCBI lineage: Eukaryota > Metazoa > Chordata > Lepidosauria > Squamata > Lacertidae > Podarcis > Podarcis melisellensis. The sequence continues at coordinate 25,324,957 of NC_138530.1, read as the reverse complement.
CCCCCTCTTGGCTATGCCTATGCTTGCATCTAAATGTAGGCCGTGAAAACTAGGTATGCATTGTGCTGCTTCATCAGACTTCCTGTTCTGCTATAGCTGCATTGAATTCAGCAGAACCAAATCCAGAGTACGTTTGGGGAATACAGAAGAATGGAAAGTTAGTTAACGGAACATTTTTAAAATATGTGTGTGTGTATACATGAAATGCTGTATATATGCAGTAGGTTGGTCCAGTCTGTTTTGAGTACAGTAGTTCAGTTGAAAACACCCTAGGTTCATGGTGGTTTGAGCCTTCCATTTAATACAGCATTTCATACTGAGTGAGGCTTCAACATAGGCATCTGGTTGGCCACTCTGAGAAGAGGATGCTGCCATTGGCCTGTTCCAACAGGCTCTTTTGTTCTTATGAGTGGACATTGTCCTGGGTTGTCTTCTTCTTACAAAGAGGAGACAGGGGATTCCTTGCGTCTTGGAATATAATGAACTTCCTCGACATCTTTTGCATCACCTAATCCCACATAAGACAGTATCTTACAATTCTGTATCCAAATTGTAGAGTTGGAAGGGACCCCGGGGGTCATCAGTTCCAACCCCCTGCAATGCAGGAATTTCAACTAGATCACACTACCGATGGCCATCCAACCTCTGCTTAAAAACCTCCAGTGAAGTCCACCAACTTCCAAGGGAGTCCGTTCCACTGTTAAACCACTCTTACCATCAGAAAGTTCTTCCTAATAATAATAATTTTGTTATTTAAGTCCCACCCATCTGAGTTGTCCCAGCCACTCTGAGCGGCTTCCAACACATATAAAAGCATAATAAAACATTGGGCATGTTTAGTCGGAATCTCCTTTCATGTAACTTGAATCCATTGGTTCGAGTCATCTAGATGGGCACCTCGCAGTTCCATCTTCGCAGCAGCTAGCTCACATTATAATTCACGTTCCTCTATGTAAGCATACAATGAAAGAGGTGCACTTATATAATGGTATCAGAATAGTTGGAAGATTAGAAAGGGGCCACTAATTTGTGTTGAACTACTTCAGTAGGCACCCTTGCTTTCTCTCTGAAAAACATAGTGTAGAGCCAGCTCATCCCATGCTGAAGCTTACCATACTTGTATGCCATCATACGGGCATTAGCAGCCATGGGACATATCTTGATGCATTGGGGTCATCATGCAAAACTCACCTGGCAATTCAGACCTTGTGACAGTCGTAACACACACTGCATTTTTCAGCAGCGTGACTGGAGGATGTAATGTTAGAATTGACTCTGAATAATAATTATTTTTATTATTTATTAAATTTGTATACTGCCCTTCATCCGTAGAATTACAACACAAAGAACACAAAGTACATGATAAAAATAAGAACAAAAACAAACACATAATCCCTCCCTCCCACATCACACTTAAAAGGGCATCAGATGTTAGTTGGCCAAAGGCCTGGTTGAAGAGGAACGCTTTCATCTGGTGCCAAAAGGTGTATAATGAAGGCACCAGCCGAGCCTCCCTGGGGAGAGCATTCCACGATAATGAGGGCTGCTTTGGCAAAGCCTGAATGGTGGATGGCAAACACCCACTCACAAAGCTTGTTTTACTATGGCCTGCATATTTATTTTCTATGCAGAATAGTTTACGTAGAATAATATGCACAGCGGAACATTGTTTTAACAAATCTTAACGGTTTTACATGAGACAGTTCCATTTAAGCATTATGGAACAGTAGAAAACACAAGGATAAAAATTACGATGCTTTCTCAGGTTTGGTGTGGGTGTTGGAGATTCAGCTGAACCTATTCTTAGTCTTGCAAATTTGCTTCAGTATGTTAACTAGGTAGTGTAAAACATCAACTGAAGTAAGCGTTTTGAAGGCTAACCATTTATGAACAAGAAACCATCACGGCCTTAACCGTTTTAAAGTGATGCGTGCCATTCACACTGATCCCTTCCTCCCCACTCTCTGAGTTGATAGTCACTGCAAGCTTTCTTAACATTTACGCGTTATTCTTTTTTTTAGCAAGAACTTAAGTTACAATTGTAAACCTTACTTTAAAGATCCAAAGATTTTGTGGTGTTCAGGAAGCAAGACCACACTCCTTTCAAATCCAGCCAAAATATGAGAGATTTCGGGTCTGGTCTGCAAAGGTGTGTTTTTGCGACTTGGTTTGTTCAGCATATGACTCACAACTGAATGTGCGAACTGCTTTTATGGAAAAGCATTGCATTGCGTAGTAATGTTAAGTGGTGGCTCATTGAGAGACAGAGCACGAGTCTGTGAACTGGGGCAGTCTAATACAATTATGCAAACCATGCCTAACCTACTAACATCTACTCCACAGCTTCTTTTCATTTTAATGGGGACCCCCTTATTATATCTTAATGTTGCAGCACTTGGTGTTCTGTGCCCCAAAGCTGCCTTCCGTCCTCTTGGCTGTTCAGTGCATCGTTCCATCTGTCCGTAGAAAACAAGGATACCAAACAGCTGTGTGGGGCAGCAGTTAAGGCTTTGAGAATTTCCTCTAGACAAAATGTTACATGCACTTGGGACCAAAGTTAATGAATTTCTTTCTGGACTTCTCAGCATACAGGTTGGTATGAAGGAATGGCACTGACCCTAGGCCTTTGGCCGTGGATTTCTGTTTCTACCAAAAACAAACAAAATGAAGCTTACAGCTGAAGGTACCATACTGGCGGGGGGAGGGGAGCCACATGAAAATGTACGCATGAAATACCATGTTTTGCAGAGTTACACGCTTGGTTTTGCGAGGAGGGAGTTCGAAGATTAAACTGCAAGGTCATCACAATTCGTTGTGAATTACAGTACTTTTGTTACTCTTGTACAAAACTTGTAGGTTGTCCTGTCGTATACCTGTCTGCGAAAATTCCTTAAACATATGGTGGCTTTGAGAAAGTCTATGCATTTTATTGTTATACTTCTTAAATGTCCAGTACAACCTTGCATTGAATTTCCTCCTTGATGGTGATGAAGATGATGGGATTTGGGATGCCGTATTCTTTAGTTTGGTCTTTCGTCCTCTCTTTTGTGTATCTGTTTTTCTTCCCCTTTTATTTTATGCCATATGTGATTGGAATGATTACAGGCACCATGATGTGAGTCTGTTAAGGACTGGTCACATTTGGATTTTGTGCTTCGAGTTGATTTTTCTTTATCAAAATAAATAACCAATCAACATTCTTTTTTTATACTTCCGCAGATACCAAAAATGCTTTCCTCTTCGCAGGCAAATATATGGCATTATTGGGTTTGGAGTTTCTGTTTTCCATGTTACAGTTGCTAATAGACAAGAAAGGGAAATAATGTGCCGGGTTCATTTTGTTTTCCATAAAACATTGAATCGGCTGTGTTAATTGTTCTTGCTGCAAGTTTGTATGCGTGTTAGCTAAATATATGGTTTGTTAATTCTGCTTCCAGCTGGAATAGTTCTATTTATAGCTCTCAGGAATAGCATAGAGACTCGTCTTTTTCTGCAAGAAGGGACTGGATTGTCACCTGCCATTTTAACTCAGTCACGGTAATAACTGCATAAATGTTTGCAGAGATCTAGTGACCAATATAAAGGTATGAACATTTCAGAGTTGCTTAAGGGAAAGAAGGAGGCTGCTGCCATAACGTATCTTTGTTTGTTTGTTTGAAATGTATGCAACCACTTTAAAGAACGTTTAGCTTAAAATACAGGGTGCCATGGTGCCAGGGACTTACAGTCCTGCGATGCAGTGCTCTAGTAACACTAAGGCCTGGTTCAGGTTAAAAGCAACCCCACAAGGAGAAGGTGTGGCTTTGTAAGCTGGCAGAACTACTGTAGAGACACTAATTTGCAAGAGCAAATGAGCGTTGCCTCTATGGCCATGATTGTGCAATGACACGACCCTTTTTGTGCGTTGCCACTGTAGCTCAGATTTGCACGTGGCTGGGTAGGGCGTGCTATAAAAACACCATCTGAGGTTGAGTCCTACGCAAACCTGGTGGAAGCCCTGGTTGTTTGCACAGAGGCGCCATTAGTCTGAACCCTTAGTCAAGCGGTGTCAATGTTTTAAGCAAAGTGGCCGTAATAGGAAAGTAGAAACAAATGGAACTCTTAGGAGCGAGCCGAAGCACATTGCTCAGTCCAAAGAACTGTGCATTGTGGTTACTGTCTACCTCTTTGTTTCACCTCTGGATTTTGTTTGGGTTTCGATTTGTGTTCTTTGTGCTGATGATGAAAGTATTATTTTTTAAATCAAAATCAAAACGAGGGTAGGGGGAATGAAGTTTAAAGCACTACAAGATCCGGTGCTGACCAGCCCTGTTCTGCACGTCCTTGACAAAAGCCATTGTTTTTAATTCCTAATATAAATAATGTTTGTAAAGTTCCTTCCTGCTAGGGGGAAAATATGTATTTTTAAAAGGGGGGGGATCTGTCTTTTGGCTATAAGAATGTCAGCTGTATGAGCAGGTGTGATCATATCATAACATGCTGATTGGATATAAATCAATAAAGTTTATACCTCTCAGGACTCTTTGTGCTTGGTCTTTTGGGTAATCTGTTAGCATGCTCTGTGGATTCCCCATCTCCAACATGTGGGCAGAGAGAATGTAATGCACTGATTCTGGTCATGTGAATTATGTAATGTACCTTGACCAGAAACTAACACAAATTTGTTGACTTGAGTACCAGAATGGCACTGGAAAAATAGCAAAGACCACAGTGGAAATGAGGTTAGAGGTTGCAAACGAGTATGTTGCCAGACTTTACAAGCCAGTCTAGATCTAAGTACAGTGGTACCTTGGTTCTCAAACTTAATCCGTTCTGAAAGTCCGTTCCAAAACCAAAGTGTTCCAAAACCAAGGCACACTTTCCCATAGAAAGTAATACAAAATGGATTAATCCATTCCACACTGTTAAAAACAACCCCTAAAAGAGCGATTTAACGTGAATTTTACTAGCTAACGAGACCATTGATCCATAAAATGAAAGCAATAAACAATGTACTGCAGTCACACACACAATCAATCAATCAGTAGCTGAACTGGGTTCTACACAGTCACCAACCCCCCCCCCCAAAAAAAACCAAAAACGCAAAATAAATAGCAAAACCAGACCTAAGCATAACACTCAAAACGGAGCACGTTCAGCTTCCAAAAAAAGTCTGCAAACTGGAACACTTACTTCCAGGTTTGCAGTGTTTGGGTTCCAAGTTGTGCGAGTACCAAGGCGTTGGAGAAGCAAGGTATCACTGTACATCAGAAATGGAGAAAGCTACCAGGAGGGGCATTCACTTTCGTTTTTACACCACTGCTGAAGGTTTTGCTGGGTGTGTCTACTCAAACATGTTTGTAGATGATCAGTGTTCTAAAATAACAGGTTCAGGAAGGAGACAGGGAAACTCCTGTGCTGATCACTGTCGCTCCTCATGGACTAGAAAGAAGGATTAGGACTCGTGAGTTACCATAATACCAAAACAGCAACAATAGGTCAATGGCAATGCTGCTTAATTTCCTGTTTCCCTTTTACTTCCACCCATTTTTTGAGAGACCGGGTCTGCAACCCCTGAATAGCTGGCCTACTGTAGGTGCAATGCAATTCTAAGAGCATAGATGTGCCAAACGAAACAAAAGAGGGGGAAGCATATTTATATGTTGACAGACATAAAGTCTAAGAAATTTGTTGTGTTCCTTTGTAGCCAGTTGTATCCTTGAGCCATTCCCTCAAAGCTCTGTAAATAGGTGTCCTGGTTGTAACATCTGGGGGGATTCTGCACTGTTGTTATTTTGGGGTGAGATTCAGTCACAGCACCAACAAAATAAGGTTGCGCAGTTAAAGCTGTTTTGGCACACTTGCACAACAAACTTGCTCCCCCCCCTAAAAAAATTAGACACTTTGAAATTAGGAAAGCAATGGGGCATTGCATCTGGAATGTGTGGGATAACACTTACTGGACAGAGGAAGAGTTTATCACTGCCCTAAGGAGTCTCAAAAGGGACGGGGCTGGCGCTGTGGGTTAAACCACAGAGCCTAGGACTTGCCAATCAGAAGATCGGCGGTTCGAATCCCCACGACGGGGTGAGCTCCTGTTGTTCGGTCCCAGCTCCTGCCAACCTAGCAGTTCGAAAGCACGAAGTGCAAGTAGATAAATAGGTACCGCTCTGGCAGGAAGGTAAACGGCGTTTCCGTGCACTGCTCTGGTTCGCTAGAAGCGGCTTAGTCATGCTGGCCACATGACCCGGAAAAGCTGTACGCCGGCTCCCTCGGCCAATAAAGCGAGATGAGCGCCGCAACCCCAGAGTCTGTCACGACTGGACCTAATGGTCAGGGGTCCCTTTACCTTTACCTAAGGAGTCTCAAAGCGGCTAACAACCTCCTTTCCCTTCCTTCCCCACAACAAACACTCCGTAAGGTGAGTAAGGCTGAGAGACTTCAAATAAGTGTGACTAGTCCAAGGTCACCCAGCAGCTGCATGTGGAGAAGAAGGGAAGCAAACTGGGTTCACCAGATTACGAGTCCACTGCTCTTAACCACTACACCACACTGGCTCTCAGAACATCGTATAATCTCCCCACCAGCTAATCCAAAGGCATGCTTAATAAATATCAGGTGCTGCTGAACCTCCCTACAAAGTTTGTGTAAACATATCAGGATTAATGCTCGATAAACTATGGAAATGACCAATGTGTCTATTTTGGAGTGGGGCCTCTTTGTGTTATTACACTCAACAAGAGAGGGTGAGATTCTTATTTAATGAATGATGGCAGCATCCAATGCGAGGTAGAAGAATACATGGAGAATAACTGGTTGAAATGTTAAATCTTTTAAAGCATTAAGTCTTTTAGCTCGGCCTTTTTGATGTGATAGGGAGGACAAACCTAATGCAAAACTTGAGTGTTTGTTAAAGGTACATGCAGCAAAGTCAGGAGACCAGGTGCAATAATTAGCACCAACGCTGATTTAAGAACACAGTCACATGCTTCTTGCTGTTTATGCAAATATGCATTTAAGGTAGCACATTCATCTATTTTTATCTATGTTTTATTCAGAAGTTAATTGTAAAGCTGCAAACAATAAAGAAGCTCATTTTCAATTAGACTGCATGTGGTTTCAAAAACGAGATATATGTAGCATGTGAAAATGCCATACAATACTTTGTTGTTGTTGTTTAGTCATTTAGTCGTGTCCGACTCTTCGTGACCCCATGGACCACATGGACCAAAGCATGCCAGGCACTCCTGTCTTCCACTGCCTTCCGCAGTTTGGTCAAACTCATGCTGGTAGCTTCGAGAACACTGTCCAACCATCCCGTCCTCTGTTGTCCCTTTCTCCTTGTGCCCTCAATCTTTCCCAACATCAGGGTCTTTTCCAGGGAGTCTTCTCTTCTCATGAGGTGGCCAAAGTATTGGAGCCTCAGCTGCAGGATCTGTCCTTCCAGTGAGGACTCGGGGCTGATTTCCTTAAAAATGGATATGTTTGATCTTCTTGCAATCCATGGGACTCTCAAGAGTCTCCTCCAGCACCATAATTCAAAAGCATCAATTCTTCGGCGATCAGCCTTCTTTATGGTCCAGCTCTCACTTCCATACATCACTACTGGGAAAACCATAGCTTTTACTATCAAGTGCCAATTCCCTGACTCAAACTGAGGGTTACTTTCTTTCTTTTTAGAATTCTCTTTATTTTTGTAAACTGTGTAACAGTTATCTTTTTTAAAAAAATAAAAGATCAAGCAATAGGAAGCATGGGTTCATTGGGGATTACATCCAGAATGCTTGCTTATTTATTTACTAGCAATGTTATACCAGGCATTGCTGACGAAATTCCAGGAAACCAAGCCATCAAGGCAATTTTGAAATCTGTGGTTAAAATCAATGCAGTTTTGAAAGGTCCATTCCATCACCTTGATTCAGAACAACATCCAACTCCATTCAAAGATAGATGAAAATCTGCTCCCTCATCTGATACACAAACAACTTCTCAAAATATATAGTAGATTATTGTGTTTACACTCCACCTTTCCTCCAATAAAAGGCATTGGATCGAGAGACTGTATGGCCAAAGTTCACCCAGTGAGCTATTTGGCCGAATGGAGAGTTGAACGCTGTGGTCTCCCAAGACCTATTCAAACACTTTAACCATTACATTACACTGACTCAACACTATGGTTGTCCCAGCAAATGGTGCAAGGTACAAGTTCTTCTTTTTCATTCTGGACTCAACATTTAAATATTTGTATATTGCCCAATATTGTAGCTGCCAGCTGATTTCCTCACCCTTTTCTGCAAACACATAAAGAGTAGTCAAGCTGTCAAACAGTCTGGAAGCCTCAGTCAGAGGGTGGCTTTTTCCTATAGCTGTTTTCTTCCGCTTTTTAAAATCTTCAGAGTGTATGAAAACATGAGTTGACCACAGTGTGTGGAATATGGCATGAGGTATTCTGTTTTTGCTCTGGGCACACCAGCTACAAATATAATGCATAAGTGTCTTTCCATATTTTCTATAAGGCCCCCTCTGTACAATGTTGAAGGTGACTGCAAAAGGAGATAAGTTGCTGTTGTCATCAGCGCTACACTTACCATAACAGTACTGGAGTCATATTTGAGCGTGCTCAGAAGAGTTGCAATTTGGGGGTTATGGCAAATACCTCTACACTATCTGGAATGAAGAGATACAAGCTCCCTTGATTCCCATTCTGAGATATTCTATTTCTAAATGGGGAAAAGGGGTTGTACAGTAGCAGTGGCGTAGCGTGGGTTGTCAGCACCCGGGGCAAGGCAAGTAATTTGCACCCCCTAACCTGTGGATTTGCGCCCCCTAACCCGTGGATTTGCGCCCCCTAACCCCCAGATGTTGTGCCCGGTGCGGCCGGCCCCCCTGCACCCCCCACACTATGCCACTTTAGAGTAGACAGTGCACGCCCAGCCCATCCCCCTGTCGTAGAAATGGGAGCATACAGGTTCATTTCCCTTCTGTATTCTAAGAAGGCAGCAATGGCTGGTGCCTGTTGGGTGGAAGGTGGAGAGACCCACAATAGTCAGAGCCAATAACAGGCAGACCAAATTAACTCCAGTTTTGTCCCCATCTTTCTCTCTGCTGAGCTTAAAAAGGGAAACACTGGTGCTGCTGTATGTAGGTTTTATTTTATTTGTTTTTATCTTATATTTTGGAAATGTACATCCAGTTTTTCCCCTTTAATTTTTTTGGGGGCCCCCAAGAGAGGGGCCCCCTAAGCTATAGCTTGTTTAGCTTATATGTAAATTCGGCACTGGGTGGGACAATGATGAATGGTCAGAGGGAAAAGAGAGAGCAGCCTGGGATGTGGTGGTGGAAGCTGGAGAGGCAACAGGGTTTAGTGAGCGGGAAGAGGCTGTGGCAGAAAGCAGTTCAGACCCTGAGGCTGGAGGAGAGCGGAGCCAGGAGACAGAGATGAGGCAGGCTGCTGAAGAATCCAGTGAGTCTCTCCCTCCTGCTGTGACCAGCTCCTCTCCTCTCTGGTCTAGAACTCGCAGAGGAATGAAACGCAGAGAGGAAGGAGGGTGGTTGTGTGCAGACACAGCCTGAGACTGCATGGAAAAGACCCGGAAGAGGAGGAGTCCTAGTGGACACTGGGAAGGCGGGAACCTTCAGTGCTTGCAACTGCTTCATTGGGGCAAGATCGCCTAGAAAGTGTTGCTGAGACTATTAGCTCTGAGCTGTGGTCTGTTAACTTTAATAAAGATTTGACTGCACTGGGCCTTGGGTGATTTATTGTTTCTGTTGTGGACCTATGCCTGAGTCCAGCCCTCTAGGGCTGGCTCCCTAAAGCTGAACAGGAAAAGTTATTCATGGTTTAGCCCTGAACAGCTGCCCCCCCACTCCAGTATCGGCTGAACTAAAAGAAAAGTCAAAGCAGGGTAACTGACATCAGAAGCTGACATACCCTGTGCTTTGGCAAGAACACTTGGATCTTGAAAACATGGATCCCAGATGGTTTTGGGATATTAAAGCTGACCTTTTATTTTCTGAAGATGAACATGTTAATATCTTTTTTCCTTCTTCAACTGTTACTTGGAAAGGAAATAAAGGAGCAGAAAATGAAGTAGCTGTAATTTCCAGGGCCATTTTAATTTTAAAAAATGAAGAAGCATGCCCTTGCCATAGTTAGTTGGAGAAGAATCAATTATGTGAAGTCAACAGATAGATGCAAATTTGCTTTATTATTTACATTGGGGGTGATGAATCTGTGCTCTCCTGGTGTCTCTGGACTCCAAGTCCCATGAGCCCCAGCAAGCCTGACCAATGCTCAGAAGTTTCAAAACGACATCTGAAATCTTCAATGTGCTCAACTTTGGCTGGCTCATTCTTAGAGTACTGCTTCAGCCGAAGACACCAGAGTGTCTGGATTTGTTCATTTCTGCTGTTTTTATATAATACACGTCAACCTTGAAAACACCAGCCTCTCTCTTGACATAAAGAGGGATGGGGGGAGGGCAAGAGGCATATCACATCTCTAGATAGAGCTAATTAAATAAGAACCTTTTATTACCATGAAACTTCACAGATAATTTCATTACCTGCTGTGGGGAGAGAGGGTGAAATTAGAATGTGGAGGAGATGCGTTCTCCATTTTCATCTTTATGAGACTTCATCTTATGGCCAGCTTCAAACACAATTGTAAACGTGTTCATTTCATAGCAGATAAGCCCAACTGTGGTTGTTCTGTCTGTCTCATAATAATGTATAATAGAAAGTTCCCAACAGGCTGGATTACTGCCATGCGCTCTCTGTGGGGCTGCCCTTGGGCCTGATTTGGATGCATCAGCTGGTCAGAATATGGCAGCTAGACTGTGGCCAATGGGGGCGTCAGAGCATGTGACCCCATTGTTAAAACTGCCTGCTGGCTGCCCATCTATTACCAAAGCAGGTTCAAGGTTCTTGTAGTAATTTACAAAACACTGAACAACTTAGGTCCAGGGTACCTCAATGGACCACCTGAACCCTTGTATTCCAACTCAGTCACAGAGGAGCATCATGGGTTGTTCCCCAAGTTGGTGGGGCTCATTTGACAACAACCAAAAAACTAAGCATTAGTTTCATTGGAATACTCTGCCAACAGAGATTCAGCAAGCACCTTTCGTTCCAACTTTTAAATGCCCACTGAAAAGTTTTCTATGCCATTGGGCTTATGCAGGCAATTAAGAATACAACAGTTATCTGATTTCTGATTTTAACATTTTATATATTTTTATGTACATTGGTAGTAAGCCACTATGGTTTGTTTGGTTGTGGTTTTTTTAAAATAATAATAATAATGGGCTTTCAGTATTTTTATAAATAAAATTAATAAATGAACATTGCCTCACATTTGACTGTGTCCAAGTAGCAGGTCCCAGGATGGTGCTGTGCAGCTAGAACATTTAAGTTGCTCTTAGAGATGCATGGGTCAATGTTAAATTTGACTCTTAAAAAGATTCACGAGGATTATAGAGAACTCCCACCACTGCACTGGAGAACAAAATGATAACACTGTACTAGCATTTATTTATTTTTTGCCTTGTAGCCGCAGTTCAGCTTTCCTATAGTCAAAGTCCAATATATTGAGCCAATGCATGACCTTGCACCTCTTGCCTACCTTGAACATAGTTGGCAGCCAGAAAACCTTTGGAGCCATGCCCACAACACAGCAACACTGAACAGTGGGTGGCATGCTTTCGGTGCACAGACAAGATAATATAAGTACTGGATTTTATATAAATGGGACACAGTTGATGACCGTAATAAACCTCTATGCAAATAAGTAGCCCTCAGGGCTGCACTGAATGTTCTCCCATTTCATATTTCAGGTTGGAAGTAGTGCTTTCAGAGTTTCCCTCCCCAACCCTCCAATTTATAACTTTTTCTTGAATCTCTCTGCTGCTGTTTTCCAATATCCGCTGCTGTACCAGCAACTTTTCCTCCTTTCCTGTGCTGTGATGAGCGAGTTCCTGCCCTCATCTTAATTTGGAATGTGCTCAGTTAAAATGTCTTATTTAAAATAATTTTTAAAACCATCAGAAAACTTTGGGGTTCTTTTGCTAATTACTGGTAGCACGTTCCTTTTTTATGCTCCCCCAGCCATCTGAGGCAACTGCAGAGGCACCTCATGGTGCCCTAGATTCAGGCCCATGGGCCAATTCCAAGTTTACTGGGAAGAGGTATTGCTTGTTAAACCATAGAACCACAGATGGTTAGAGTTGAAAGGGACCACGAGGGTCATCTAGTCCAACCCCCTGGAATGCAGGACTCTTTCACTCAATGGGAGGCTCAAACCCACAACCCTGAGATTAAGAGTCTCATGCTCTACCGACTGAGCTATCCCAGCTCTAAACCACTCCAGGAATTATCGCTGTGGGAGAGGAGTCGTTGTCTCCTAACAACTGCCAGCACCCTTAGCAAACTACTGATCCCAGAATTATTTGGGTGGAAACCATGACTGTTAAAGCAGTATTGAGGTGCTTTCAATATATGGTGTGAAGGGTTTTAACTTATAGCACCTCTTTTGCAAGGCATTACATTATACTGATGCAGGGGTAGGAAGTAGCCGTAGGCAAGGATAAAGTTTCACCTCAGCTCTCATCTTCATCTCTGCCCGTTTCTCCCTGCTGCTGTCCTGCTACAATATGGGTTTTTGCTGAAGGCAGCCTCCCCTAGTAGCAGTGCAATGGTATCAAAACACTACTGCAGATTATTGGCATGCCTCTGAGATCCAGGAAGGTGGGGGAATTTAAGAGTTAACCTACCTTCATTCAGTGGGCATAAATCAGAATAGAATTTTTATGCTAGACAGAATCGGGTGCACTAAAATCCTTTATTAATCTGAATCTGAAACTGCCAATTGATTCCTGGAACAGTATGCATTTTCGTTTGAATTTTTGTCTCTGTATGTGTGTTAATTAGGTCATTTGAATCACAAGCTGCTCAATAAATACAAAACTCAAATGCATATTCACTCCCCATCCCTAAGGAAGTATCCACATTGCACAATCTGGCAAAGAATACGCCTGGTGTCCCTGATCCCCAAGGCACAGAACCCCCTAATGCTCACGAGTGTGGAAAGTCCCCAGCTTCGTTAGCATTTGCTAATTCAATTTCCTCGGTGCCCTGCAACTCCTCTATGCAATCTGCTAATCCTGATATCCTGAGAGGTCATGCAGCTAATATGCTCTCTTGCTAAGGGTGATGATTAAATTAATTAGGCATACTCCATAGGCTGTGGAATTGGCTGAAGAATGTATTAACCCAAAATTGTAACACTGGTTTCAAGCTAAGTTTATTATGGCTCAGGAGATGAGGAATGACTGCTGCCACTTGTCGTTGAGCCCCTGACCTTTGCACTGTACAAGCTAAAGAAGAGATGGAGAACTTGTGGCTCTCCAGATCTTTTGAATTTCAACTCTCATCAGTCTCAGCCAAGGGTGATGGGATTCGTACAGCAACTTCTGGAGCTGGGTCCTCGAGACGGAGACTTATGGCTGAAACCAGGTTGTGCTGTGGCAGGCAGGTAGAATCCAGACACCCATTTCTTGGCTGTGCTCTAGAGGCATGCAGGCAATAGATCTATCATTCTGCCTGCTTGCTGGTGTTGTCCAGCCTTAGGATTCCATTGTTGCAATCCATCATCAAGCTCTCATTATGATAAAACAGAATAGCAGCTATAAGATTCTAAAGGCAGCGATCCTATGCCGCTGAAATTAGAGAACCCAAGGTCTGCCACTGCATAAATTTACCCACCAGTTTGTATGGAATTGTGATGGACAGCACCCTTTTTTAAAGTGAAGAGCCTGTTTGTACTTTTTAGAGCACTACTAGAACCAGTAGCAGCTGGAGTGAGATGGCTGCAAGCCATCAGTACCAATAACAGCTTTATCTGTCATGGAGTGGCTGGATGCTGAGGAGTGGAGGGAGAAACCAGCTGGGGAACCCCCAAGGGAATAAGGCTCAGAGCCAGGGGATTGGTGATGGGGCAATAATGCACGGTCAGAGGGAGATGAGGATGGAGCCACAAGATACAGGACAACAGAACCTTAGCTTTCTGAGGAACTGAGAGAGGAGCCTTAGGGAGCGGTGGGAAGGCGGGGACCTTTATTTATTTATTTATTTTAAGATATTTATTAAAGTTTTACCAAAAAAAGAGGAAAGAGGAAAGAGGAAAAAAAGAAAAATGAGAAAAGAAAAAAGAAAAAAGTACAAAAATACAAAGAAAAAATACAAAATACAAAAAAATAGAAAACAGTTAAAAACAAATCAATCTTTTCATGTCTTATATTTCATTTGCTTGTTTCCCTGACCTCCTCACACCTCCCTTTTTTGTATTCCAGTTCAATTAGTTAATTCAGCAAATCCTTTCCCTCCTTGTTTTTGTCTTAATCCTTTACCTTAATGTATTATAACTTTACCTTCTCACCTAATAACAATCCATTTTTACATACTCCTTTATAACATTACTGCCAAAACCACTTGACTTCATTCCGACATCATTCTAACATTCCTTAATTTTGCAATATTTATCTAAGTAGTCTTTAAATTTCTTCCAGTCTTCTTCCACCAACTCTTCTCCCTGGTCTCGGATTCTGCCAGTCATTTCCGCCAGTTCCATAAGGAAGGTGGGGACCTTCAGTCCTCGCAACTGATTCAATGGGGCAAGACCTCCTGGGATGGGTTGCTGTGAGCACTAGGACTGAGCTGGTTTTGTTTCTTTGAATAAAGTGTTAGCATCACTGACATCGGGTGCTTTATTGCTTGACCTATGCCTGACTCCTGACACCGTCCTACCACTTTATTTGTTGCGACAAAAATCTTCTTTGTCTCTCTCTAGCTTAAAAGAAGGTAAGAACTAATCTTTTCCAGAGCACTGTGGTTTAGAACAATTTCCTCCAACCCACCCTCCGTAAATTTGCTGTTGGGTTTTAAAGCGTGTGTGTGTGTGTGCTATGCAGCGCTAAGTGGCCTGGTAACGTTCTAATTAGCCTGACTTCATTTGCCTGCCATCCCTTGTAATGATTTTCACAGAAATGTTATGATTAAGTTGTGCTCTGCAGACTGGAGGTCACCCTAATCTAATAATGTTTCTTCCTCGCGGCCTCAAGCATTAATAAGAGCAGAGAAGGCTGCCTACCTGACAGTTTTTCATTGGGTGTTTGTGAACCACCTCATTGTTTACATTTTTTGAAAAAGTGAGAAACCCATTTTGACGCAGTTTTTCTTCAGGCCCTACAGTTACGCTAATATAAACATTGGGGGGGGGGAGACGGTGGAAACTCATGGCAAATACCTCCCATGTGCAGTCTTTTGTATCCATATAGGTTCCCCTTGCATTTAGAACTGTGATTTTCCAGGGTTAGTTCTAGTGATGTATAGCCATTGCACCGCTTGTGTACCAGAACAATGCAGAATTCAACTCTCCCCGCCCCCAACAGTTGATGCACAAGGATGGGGGCACCAGTCTGGGTTCACTGCTGCTGTTGGATCTTGTAGCACTTCAAAAATACCATACCCCAT
The DNA here is from genome assembly GCF_964234715.1 of Podarcis melisellensis. NCBI lineage: Eukaryota > Metazoa > Chordata > Lepidosauria > Squamata > Lacertidae > Podarcis > Podarcis melisellensis. The sequence goes on along the minus strand of NC_138530.1, from coordinate 25,309,450 downwards.
AAGTGTCCCGGAAAAAAACGGGACATCCCATTTTTTCTCTTGCGGGAAGATGGCAGCCATTTTTGGTCCCATGATCTCAGGCAATTTCACACCATGATCCCCCTTGAAAAAGTGCTTTTTAGGGGGCCATGATCTTGTGTAGCATCCCAAAATGTGTTATTGTTCCCCAGGGGGAAAACGTTGTGTGAAATCGTGTAAGATCACAGCGCCCAAAATGGCAATTGATGAGAGGAGAGGGTACAATTCTCCACCCACTCCCTGTAGTGACTTGATTTGCATAGATCCACTGAGGGTGGGTGTGCCCTGCATTTATGTTTATCCTATACAAGGCATATGAGTGTGTTGGTGTGAGAATGTGGGGTGCCTGTGCCCGTTTTGGCCATGCTGATTACAGGCATGTGGCCCCTGAAGGGCTGACCGAAGATTAATATGGCCCTCAGACAAAAAAAGGCTTGGCTATTGTTGTTATGATAATAATTATAATAATTATATTTTTTATTATTTCTATAATTATTATTATTACCCTGCCCATCTGGTCACGTTTCCCCAGCCACTCTGGGCAGCTTACAGCATATATAAAACATCAAACATTAAAAACTTCCCAATATAGGGCTGCCTTCAACTGTCTTATAAAAGTTATGTAGTTCTTAATCTCCTTGACATCTGAAGGGAGGGTGTTCCACAGGACAGGCACGACTACCAAGAAGGCCCTCTGCCTGGTTCCCTGTAACTTTGCTTCTTGCAGTGAGGGAACCAGCAGAAGATCCTCAGAGGAGGACCTCAGTGTCTGGGCTGAATGATGAGGGTGGAGACACTCCTTCAGGTGTACTAGGCTGAGCCGTTTAGAACTGTTATAAGAAAAACAACAACTGCTCCTTTTCCCTTATGGGGTATCCAAGAGCCCGTATAGAGTAGGTTCCCTATTGGTAGGAGAAAATAACAGAGGCCAACCAGAGAATATTGAGAAACCAAGCAGCTAATAAGCCTGGTCTTTATTAAACTGTTGCAACAGGGTCCCCCACAGGGAGGGAGGAGAGGAACCCCGAACAATGGTGTGCAAGCGCTTATATAGACTTTTGAAATTGCCCACCTTGTAGCTCAAGACCACCCCCAAAACACCATACATACATCACAGAAGGAGGCGGTCTCCAACAGAAATACATCACAGAGGGCACTCTACCACAGAAATCCTGTTTGTCAGAATACCTGATAATGGTCACTGATTGCTCCACCTGGGCAGCCCGGCCATTCCTTTTGAGATACTAAATACTTAGTTCCTGAATCCAGGTCAGGAGCTCACCCTATTTCTACACAAACACGCCCTTAAGACAGGATTTGAGCAAAGGGAAAATGGGGAGGCTTTCCTATTTCCTTCCTCATTGCAGAGAATATTTGAAGTCACTGGAAGAGTCAAAATGGCTTCAGGATTGCTCTCCTGTACTATTATTTATATACTTTGAATGTAATTGCCTTGTAAGTTTATGAACATGTGATTTATATATATGAGACCTTAGAATTCCTATAACAGGCTTTAAAGGTCAGCACCAACACTTTGAATTGTGCTCAGAAATGTACTGAAACTAAAGTCTCAGGGAGACATCCCCTCCCCCAGCATTACCAGGGCAAAACAGAAATTTGAGACGTGTGCTTTAACAATGGACGATAGCCTTTGTGGGAGATTATGAAGACGGAAGTGGATGTAAATAGATCTGAAGCGGTGCATCTTAGAAAATGGAGTTAAGAGGATGGCTGGGTCGTGTTATTCAAATAATCATGATGTTGGTTTTAAACAACTCTTTGTCTGGAATCCTTGGGGTGAGGCAGGTGGCAGGGGAAGCCTACTCTACTGGTAAAATGGGATTGTTATCCTATATGTGTTTTTTGAGATTACTGTACCTGGAAATAATAGAGGATGAAACAAGAAAAACTGGTCAGTGAATAAACATACAAAAACCTATATGCCGATTGTTAAGAGAAATGTTTGCCTCTGTGTAGGTTTCTAATCTTTTTTTCTCATGCTATTTTTTGGGGGGGAAAACTGCTTTGTGCCCTTTTATCTGTTTCATTTACTTCCTCCTTTTCCCAGTTAAAGTTCTGGTAGGCGGGCTTCAAAGTACTGGGGACAACAGCTTGCATATCTTAATCAACTTCTGAAAGCAAAAAATTTATCTTCCCAGCTCTCTCGACATTTTTGCTCAAATGAGGTGCACAATGCTATCGCTTGATAAATTGGTATGAACCTACATTGTTGGGATAGCTCTTTTGTCTTGCCATTTTTGTATCTCTACAACCTCTTAAAAATACTCTTGAAAACACCCCCCCCCCAGAAAATGTCATTAGTATAACTTGCTGTTGGCAAGCCTGTATATTTATTAGGGTTAAATATGCACTGAAGAATCTTTAACAGAGGTCCTATGTACAGACACCAGACGGAGATAACGTTTATTTTCAGGCTGTGAAAATTTTCGAAGGCCGATTTCTACACACTTGTTGTTGTTTAGTCATTTAGTCGTGTCCGACTCTTCGTGACCCCATGGACCAGAGCACGCCAGGCACTCCTGTCTTCCACTGCCTCCCGCAGTTTGGTCAGATACACACTTGTACACACTTGTACACACTTATAAATGTATCAGAGTAGCCTGGCATCCCTCCCCCTGCCTATGAGTTGGCAGTCCTAGGCTTTACGCATCAACAAATTCTTTTATAAAGGTACTTATTTGCAAGTTACTTCTTCTATGCTAGGTGAATCTGCCTGGTAGGATCTGCAAAGGATAATAAACTAGATTTGTTCCAAAGGACAGCCCCAAGGCTGTCTGCTCTATTTGCGTTTCACTAGAAGGAACCTGAGGACAAGAGCACAGCTCATTTGGGGACTTTATGTGGCTTGATTTGGGCTGCAACTGCTCCCATCAGCCCCAGCCAGCACAAGCACAGTGAAGATTTTCACAAGGAAATAAAGCATTATTGCCTGTTAAAGTCTGCACATTAACTTGCAGTTAAAGGAATGGTTACAATGACCATGTATAAAAAATTCCAACCCCACTGAACCCTCTTCTGCAGTCTAAAAAAGCACATAGATTTCATAGAATCGTCTGGCTGGGAGAAACCACCAGGGTCATCTCATCCAACACTGCAACACAATAATATTTCACCCAATGTGAGGCTTGAACCCAAAACCCTGAAATTAAGAGTTTCATGCGCTACCAACTGAGCTAGCAACTACCTTGCAGTTAATAATTACCAGTTTATGAAACTGAAGTTGCAATGTCCAGTGATAAAGGTTTGACTGAAGCATATAAATGGAGAGATTCAAGCAGAATGACAAAGCAGCTGTGTTCAGACGTTGTGCTAAGCTGTGATTTATTGTGAGCGGGAATTAATCTAAGTGAGCCTTGGGGTTGTGCACCTCCCCACACTCCTCTCCTCCTCCAGTAAGATCAGAAGCTTTCACTTCACTTATTTTATATCAATGGCAGCTTAGCTTTCTGTTCAAATTCTAAATTGTGGTTAATCTTTATGAACAAACTATGGTTAAGGCTAACCACAGTTTGTCAGGTTCAAATAAAAGACAAGCTGTGCTGAATAAAAATGGGACTGAAAGCTTTCAAATATCTACTGGAAGGGTGGGGAGTGTGTGAAGCTAACTAAGACTTGCCATGACTCAGTCCCATCTTGATAAATCATGTTTGTTTTTTTATGAGTTCAGACTGTAATACTAAGCACACCTGCAAGGAAAGAAGTCAGATTGAACTCAGATAGGGCTTACTTTTGAGTAATCACACTTGAGATTCTGTTGCATGGGAGACATTTAAAGCTATATATTTGAAGTTGACAATTACAATTTAATCTAACCTGACAGGTATATGTGGTAAAGTTTTGTGTCAGACAATGTGAGGAACATTATAGATATTTTGGAGCTGCTGGAGGTGGATATTAACAAAAAGGCAGTCTTGATTTTTGTGGATGCGGAGAAAGCCTTTGACAATATTTCTTGGAATTTTATGAAGAAGAATCTCCAAGGGATGGGGGTAGGCCAAGGTTTTGAAAATGGTATAGGTGCAGTATATTCTGAACAAAGAGCCAAACTAATTGTGAACAGTGTGGTGATGGATGAAATACCAATAGAAAAAGGTACACGACAGGGATGCCCAATATCCCCCTTACTATTTATATCTGTCCTGGAGGTTTTGTTGAACATGATCAGAAAGGACCAGCTGGTTAAAGGAATACAGGTCGGAGCTAAACAATATAAATTAAGGGCATTTGCAGATGACTTAGTGTTAACTTTGCAACAGCCAGAAGCTAGTACCAAAAGAGTTTTAGAATTAATTGAGATATTTGGTCAGGTAGCAGGATTTAAATTAAATAAACAGAAAACAAAGGTGTTGGAAAAAAATTTAACAACTGAGGGAAAAGATAGGTTTCAGAGTGAAACTGGTTTGGAAATAACAAAAAAGGTTAAATACCTGGGGGTGAATTTAACATCTAAGAATGTGAATCTATTTAAAGACAACTATGAAAAATGTTGGTCAGAAGTAAAGAAGGATCTAGATATATGGTCTAGGTTGAGACTTTCCTTGTTAGGCCGAATTGCTGTTATCAAGATGAATGTATTGCCGAGAATGCTGTTTTTGTTCCAGACGCTGCAGATCCTGGACAAGATGGACTGTTTCAAGAAGTGGCAGAAAGATATATCTAAATTTGTCTGGCAGGGCAAAAAGCCCAGAATAAAATTTAAGATTTTAACTGATGCAAAAGATAGAGGGGGCTTTGCCCTGCCAGACTTAAGACTTTATTATGAATCGGCAGCATTCTGCTGGTTGAAGCAATGGCTACTTCTTGAGGATACAGACATTTTGGATCTGGAAGGGTATGACAACAACTTTGGCTGGCACGCATATTTATGGTATGACAAGGCAAAGGTGTATAAAAGCTTTAAAAACCATATTGTTAGGAAAGCATTGTACAACGTTTGGAACTGATACAAAGATTTGTTGGAAAGTAAAACCCCCAGGTGGTTGTCACCAATGGAAGCTAAGGCAGTGAAAAAACTTAACATGGACTCTAATTGGCCAAAATATTGTGAAATCTTAGAACAAGAGGGTGAAAAGGTGAAGCTTCAAAGTTATGAGAAGCTAAAGCATAAAGTTCGAGACTGGTTACATTATCATCAGATAAATGAGACATTTAAACAAGACAAGAAACTTGGTTTTCAGAAGGAGAGGTCAAAGTTAGAAATAGAATTGTTAGAACCCAATACTAAGAACCTATCTAGAATGTATAATTTGCTGCTGAAATGGAACACACAGGATGAAACGGTGAAATCAGTTATGATTAAATGGGCACAGGACATTGGTCATGATATTATGTTTGCTGACTGGGAACAGTTATGGACCACCGGTATTAAGTTTACGGCATGTAGTGCCTTGAAAGAGAATATAATGAAAATGATCTATAGGTGGTACATGACCCCAGTCAAGCTTGCAAAGATCTATCATTTGCCCAATAATAACTGTTGGAAATGTAAGGAATCTGAAGGAACTTTTTACCATCTTTGGTGGACCTGCCCAAAGATTAAGGCCTACTGGGAAATGATCTATAATGAAATCAAGAAAGTCCTTAAGTGGACATTTGTAAAGAAACCGGAGGCTTTTCTCCTGGGCATGGTTGGCCAACTGGTACCAAAGAAGGATAGGACATTTTTTATGTATGCAACTACAGCAGCAAGAATTCTGTTGGCAAAGTACTGGAAGATGCAAGAACTACCTACTCTGGAAGAATGGCAGACGAAGGTGACGGAATACATGGGACTGGCAGAGATGACGGGCAGAATCCGCGACCAGAGGAAAGAGACAGTGGAGGAGGACTGGGGAAAATTTAAAGTATATCTTAAAAACTGTTGTAAAATTGTGGACTGATAAGATGTTATGGGGTAAGAAACAGAGAATTACAGCTGTAAACGTTAATCTTAAGAAAATCTAAAAGAGAGTTAATTAGAGAAATTGATTTAAGGGTTGCTAAAAAATGGTAAAACAAGGATGCAGTAAAAGGGAGGTATGGGGAAGTCAAATTTTATTTGTATGTTTTTGTTTTTTGAGATATATGTGTTTTCTTTTGTTGTTGTTTGTTGTATGTCATATGTTTTGAAATCATTAAAAATTATTAAAAAAAAAAATGTGGTAAAGTTTTGTTTTTGTAATTCCATTGTCTAATGGCACTGCCTATTTATGATGCTAATAATGTAAGAGAATCCTCCTTTCTGTAAGGTCACTATAACCAGAATTGTCAATGATTCACCCATTACCCAGCTGCAGCAATGCAACAGTAACCAAGAAACCTTTTAAGTTCTTCCTTTCAAAGACAATCTGAAATGTGCGTTTCACGTTCTCAACATTGTGAAATTGAAAACTATTTTTAACTGAGTGGCAGTTAAGGTCTGAACAAATTGCTATGGCCATGCTCTGGGTCTTGGTGCAATTTTACTGCTTCAACATGCCACTCCTAAAGGAATTACTTTGAAGCAAATTTCATTTCCTAGTATGTGTATTTAGGATTTCCGCCCAAGCATGTGATCTGTGGTTGGAACAACTTTTGTCTGAAAGCATTTAAACAACAGAATTATAACCTTATATCCCAATCTCTCTCTCTCTCTCTCTCTCTCTCTCTCTCTCTCTCTCTCTCTCACACTCACACACACACACACACACACACACACACACACACACACAGCTATCTCATACAATCATAGAATTGGAAGGGATCCTGAGGCTCATTTTTTCCAACCCCCTGCATTGCAAGAATATACATCTGTCCCTTACGGGGATTGAACCTGCAACCAGTTTTTTTCCCAGCCAAAACTCAGTTCCGGCACCTCTCAGGTGGGTGCTATTGCCATTATAAGAGAACAAGGGAGGCATTCCTGGTGAGTTCTGGCCCCTCTTTCCCTAAAAAAAAGCACTGCCTGCAACCTTAATGTTGTCAGCACCACGCTCCAGCCAGCTGAGCATGGGTGTGTGGAGGTGCTACCCTATAAAAGTAATTAACATAAGGGCCTTCATCCAGTAAGAGCTTACTTCCAGGAAAATGTGTTCAGGACCACAGCTGTAGGCAATAATATCAATGCACAGATAACACAACCTTATGCATGCTTACTTGGTACGTCAATCCCACTGCATTCAGAAGGGCTTGCTCCCGAATACCCGTGTAGAATTACAGCCTTCCTGGCTTCATAAAAATATTGCAAGAGCATCCTTTAGCATAATTGAAGCTGTACTCTGAAGGACCCTGGTTTTGGAATGCAACTTATTGAACCTAATAAAACATAGAAATCTGCCTTATACTGAGTTAAACCATTGAGCCATCTAGAGCAGGGGCTCTCCATGGTTTCAGCTAAATCATTCACAGCTCTACCTGAAGATACTGAACCTGGGACTTTCTGCATGCAAAGCAGATGTGCTAGAAGTGCTGCAGCCCTTCCCCGGGAGTGAAATTAGGCTTTATTTCACCCAAGTCAAAGACCCAATTTGGCACACCCACCCATGCATATACAGGCTGGGAGCCTCAATGATGCCCCTCTGGAGGCTTCACCCAGGGCAAAAAAACCCTCAATATCCCTCCTGTAGTTATGGCTCTGCCTTCCCCAGTGGGATTCAGCATGGGTTTCTGATTCTGCCTGGAGGAAAAGCTCTAATCATGGTTTGCGAATGTTTGTTTTTTTAAAAATACTTCATGGCATGGGTCCAGGCTTTGGTAAATTGTCTGAATCAGGCCATTATGAATTCAAGGCTACATTTCACAAATATTTTCACATAGCTTCTGGGAATGCTGCAACAAGGAGACACACAAACCCCATACATAGTTCAGGAAGGAGACACAGCAGTATTGTTTGGCTGAGATTGAGATATGTCGCTATCTAATTTATTCCAGTATATGTTATCATGAACTTTCATTCTCCTGGAAACAAATCGCAATAAATTTAAACAGCAAATGTGATACAGACATTTTCTGTTTGGAAAAATAATTTTTAAGAGAATCACTGATATTTGTTAGTATATATTTAATTAAATTTGACCATTTATGATGTATGTTAATAATACAAACACAAAAGTGTTAAAGCTGCAGCATGACAGAAAGTATGCTAGGTATTTTTTTTTATTGGAAAAGCATTTTAACCCAATCAATACACAAATCTATTCAGCAATGAAATGTGAAGCTTTCATATGTATTTCATCTTGCCTTATGGATCATTTCCAGAAGACAAATAGCTCAGGATCTTATAGCATCTTAAAGACTAAACAGATTTGCACTGCAATCCTATGCATGTCTCATTAGTGGTAAGCTTCAAGAGATTCAAAGAAACTTACCCCCAGGTGTGTATAAGATTGCAATCCTGATTGTGGTAGCAGTTTTTGTGGATTAGGACCCTCCCCCACTGCCTTTGGCAGATGTAATATACACATGGATTCAAAGGGGTGAATGGTAATTAGCAAGGAGCTGAAAAAGGTTTGTGATATTTCTGTACCATGCCAATGTAGAGGTTTTCAAACTCTGGAGAATGAGTCTCATTCAGGTGGACCACAAAAAGGCTGTGAAGCAGTCAATAATATCCATACCTAGTTCTCTATTTGATTTTTTAATACGACAATATATCAAGGCTGTTTTAAGCAGGTCTGTATTATGAAACAGACCAACACTCGTCTGTAAATTTGATGCTGGCTTTGATAATGATGCCAGTGTTGAAGGGGGGTAATGGAATGTTGCTGTTTTATTTTTTTCCATCCATTGAATTAGAAAGACTAAAGTATAGTTACTTAAATCAGTTACATACATGCATTGATTTGTAAAACAAAGTTGTGATACACCGAGACCTCAAATGCACCACGGTAAATAAAAGTTTGAAAACTGTTAGATGTAAGCACAGTAACCCATTCACAACTTCAATCAATTGCACAGTGCTAACATGGCCAAAGGTGTTAAAACAGCAAAGCAGTTGAAAAGACAGGTTTTAAGACCCATGACTGCTGTTGTAAATGACTCACTGTGCATTCATCTTTTGTGCTTTTAGCTTTTCCATAGAATGTCACAGATCATCTGCACCTTTTATATTTCATGTCATTCTGACCTCACTTTCCACTCTGTAGGTGAGATATTCACACATGTGTAAGGGCATACAGTACATCTAACAAAATGAGTTCACAAAAATTCATGCCACAATAAATCTGTAAATCCTGCAAGTGCCAATTTTGCTGTTTTCCCTCAATATCAGAAGTGATGGCCAAGTGCCATCTAATGGAAATGTTGTAGCACAGCATCCAATATTAAACCAGCAAAGGTTTCATTAACATTATTTTTCAAGTTTTTCAGATTTTCACCTCAACTTACAATTAATTAAGTCCCAAAATGATTGCATTTACCGTATTTACTCACATCTAATGCTCACCTTTTCTGGCCAAATTATGTTGTGAAAATTAAGGTGTGCATTAGATTCGATGGCACATTTACATTTGCCAGCAAATAATTTTTTTGGTTTCAAGGTTCTGAAAACTGAGATGCACATTAGATTTAATGGTGCATTAAACTTGAGGAAATACAGTAAATCTGTTTGACTGAAGTCAGTATGACCGAACCACGTTACAGACCACTCCCAAATATTCCCCAATAGAACATTCTTTCTGGTAAGAATGCTTAAGATAGGGTTGTAAAACATTTTAAAGTCTGAATCAGTGATATCAACATAATTTCCATGTTTAGAGCCAAGGGGAGAAAATAATTAGATATGACATGGATCTTGTTCCTTCAGAACCTACTCTGGCATTCTTGCTTTTTTTCTTGTGCCCTCTTTGCAGGAGATATACAACGGGTTACTTTTGGGATATCAGCTTGCAATGATTGAAAACCTACCATAGTATATTAGCAGCAATACAAGGTTAAGTGGCTAAAATCCCATCCTCTTGATGATTGCAATGATACCAAAAAATGCAAAGTGTCTTCAGAGATGTAACCACTTAGAAGCCAACTGCCAAATTCTTGGTTTGTTTCCCAGTGCATTGTCTCTCTTCTTTCTGCAATTCTAAGCTTTGCATCTAAGCCAGGTCTGCTTAAATGCAAAACTTAAGTTGCTAATTTCTTATGAATTCCGTAAGAAATTAGGAGCTGAAATTGGGAATTAAAAGTTAATATATGAACGGTGTTGTGTCTGATTGTGGACAAATTGCAAATCCGTGACACATAGCTCAGTTGGTGGAGCATGAGACTCTCTCCCAGCCTTCATTCCCCTATCTGGAAAATGGGAATATCTCTTTTGGCCAATGCAAGGAAGATCGTAAACAATTTAAAAATGGAGAGGAAGCGTGATGGGAAGGAACAATAAACGACAGCTCATTATAATTATTTAAGAGCAGTTTATATTCACCCCAAAGGCAAATGAGAGTGGTGGGGGAAGAGGGAGAGAGGGGTGGCAGAATATACTAAGATACTGTACAGTGATTCATAAACTCCCACTGTCCACTTCACCCTGACTCAGTTCTTATGTTCTGCTACATGCACTTGATTTTGCCTTTCCATGAGAGGCTAAGAGTGTCATTTAAAAATAAAAGGGTTTCTCCTTCCCTGGGTCTTTAGGGTCCTGCTCAGAGTAGCTCCACTGAAATTAGCAGACATTCTCATTCATTTCAGTGGGTCTACTCGGAGTATGATAAATATATAGTTATATTCCATCCTGTCCCTGGTAGCGACTAGGTCACCTGAAGAGCCGAATGCCTGCGATATGGAACCAGAAGTACTGTAATGACTTATGTGCAACTCTTGGGTTTGTGCGGTTTGGTAAAAATACATTCTCGTCGCCTGCCTGATGACGTCTTTTGACTGGCAGGGCACGATCAAAGCGCCACTTGGGATCCGCTTCCGCCGCGTGCCCAAGCCGCGTACCCAAAATACCTCAGCCCCAAGTTTTCTCGCGCCGCCCTCGAGCGCCAGCGGCAGCTGCGGTTGCCTAGCGACCGGGCAGAGGAGCAGCCGTTGGGAGGCACGTGACCTCGGCAGCCGCGCGAGCCAATTGGAAAGAGGGCGGGCGGGCGTGGGCGGCGGCAGACCAATCGGCGGCAGGCGCGGCGTCTTTTAAACGTCTTTTGCGCTGGGGGACGGCTGCGTGTTCCGCTGTGTTTGGGTCGTTTGGCCGCCGCGGAGCGCGGAGCGATGCCGAGCCGCCCGGAGGACTACGAGGTGCTTCTCACTATCGGCGCCGGTTCCTACGGCAGGTGCCAGAAGGTGCGGCGGAGGTCGGACGGCAAGGTAAGTAGAGGTTGCGAGGGGGGGGGCGCCCCGGAGGATTGTGGGAAACGCGGAGGATTGTGGGAGCCCTTCTGAAGCCATGGGAAGGGTAGGGCCTAGGCCAGGGGTGGGAACGCTGTGCTTCCCCAGATGTTGTTGTGTTACAATTCCCATGATTCTCTCTGAGCATGAGAAGAGCCCTACTGGATAAGGCCATATTATATTATTAGTGTTATTATCAGTGCTTTTTCCTAAAAGAAATGTTTAGGGGTACTCTCATTTTGACTCAAGAAAATCACCATTTTATAGTTCAAATCGGGAAAAATAGATGCAGTAAATGGGCAAAAGTACAAAGATTCACAAAATGTTTAGGGGTATGCGTAGCCCTGCGTCCCCCCAGAAAAAAACACTGATGATGATGATGATGATGATGATGAATTTATTTAGTTATATGTCATCAGATAAGTCTCTACTTACACCCAGAATTTCAGTGTCAAGGCCAGCTGCTGTGAATTAAAGCAGGGGTATGTTTTCCAAGAATGCTCCAGCAGCTGTCTTATGCAAACATAGCAGTAGGAGCAGCAAATACAGTGCAGGAAGTTTTATCTGCTCTGCAGTTGCTCCCGCTGCTCCTTTCTCTGCTGGGGGTTTCATCCAGGGTCCTTCTCTCATAGTGGCCAGTGGGATGCCTGAGGGAAACCAGTAATCAAGCCCACACCTGCTATTGTTCCCCAGTGACTGGTATTCAGAGATATGCTGTCTCTGGCACTGAAGGTGGCATGCAGCCGTTGTGATTAACTGATAGCCTTATCAATGCTCATGTAGCCTGGAGCTGAAGGCAGCTGGAGTCTAAGGAAAGCTGAAGGCCACAAATTCACTATCCCTGTCTTAAAACATATGCATATGGATACCACCAAAGAAAGCTTGATGCAAAACAAAGCTTGGAATCAGAAACAGACTTCAATGTTAGAGCTCAGCCCTGGTGCAAAAAACCATTTTTCTGAGCTCCCCCCTTTTCCTGTTTTATTACTGCACCAAAACACAGGCCTTCTATGCAAGCTGTGCTCCTGCTATTTTTTTTCTTTTATGCCTCCCACCCCTAAAAGCCAAATGTGTGGCCCCAGTCTTTGTATTTGTGGGTGAGGTGAAGAGGGACAAGATGCTGCTTTCTAGGGATGCTTCCTGACGTAGATGTGTCTCTATAGCTCACTACTTTAGTTTCCTTACTTGATTGTTAGTTGCTAATGTGGGGTTTCTGGATGTTTTCTTCTGCTGGAAGCAATGTGGTCTCTGACTTCTAATACTCTTGTGCAGGAACTGGACTAAGGTCTTAGTTGCTGCATCTCTGCTTCAGAAACAGTCTTTTTCTACCTGGACTTCTGGGCATGGGACCTGAGACACCATATACATATGCTAGCAAAAGTGTCAGATTGGTTCTGGCACATGAAAGGATTCCCCAACCTCATTAGAACATTGTACTGTGTTGTGCTCTTAATTCTGCAGTTGTGCATTAGGTTGGCTAGACGTTTAGAAGGAAGTTGCAGCTTTTGTTTATTAGTATGTTTGGCATGGGAAGATTTACCATGAGCAAAATCTCAAATTACAAAGCCACCACAAGTGATCCTTGCACTAATAAAATGAGGTGTGAATCTCTAGCTGTGGAAGCAGTGAAGAGATGAGGTCAGGTTTGCTGCTGTTGGGTGCGGGGGTGAGATTTATATTGGTTTAAAGTAAGATGCTAGTCCACTGAGCTTTTAAAATTGTTGTATTGTTGATACGTTTTTTGTATGTTTATTGTTTAGAGATGGCTTGCTCCTTTTTTTCAGGTCTTGGTCTGGAAAGAACTTGACTATGGATCTATGACAGAGTCTGAAAAACAAATGCTTGTTTCTGAAGTGAACTTGCTTCGTGAACTAAAACATCCAAATATTGTCCGGTATTATGACCGTATAATTGACAGGACAAATACAACACTTTATATTGTGATGGAATACTGTGAAGGTGGAGACCTGGCAACTCTGATTGCAAAATGTACAAAAGAAAGGTATGTAAAACTTCTGGATTATCATGACATTATCTTGTGCTGTAGGTTATTAAATTAGTTATGAAGGGTCACAGGCATTTTAAGCCAGCAACCAGAAATTTTGAGTTTTAATTTTGGAGCCAACTGTCATTGAGGGTGAAAGATTATTGCTGAGCAGAGATGCCAATTTTTACCACACTGATGAAATTTTATTTTCCACTTGGCAAGATGTTAACCCATACAGGCAACAAAGTAGTTTGCTTTAAAAAGGTAAAGGGACGCCTGACTGTTAGGTCCAGTCATGGACAACTCTGGGGTTGCGGCGCAACCTGGCGTACAGCTTCCAGGTCATGTGGCCAGCATGACTAAGCCACTTCTGGCAAATCAGAGCAGCGCACGGAAACACTGTTTCTATTTGACGTGCTTTCAAACTGCTAGGTTGGCAGGAGCAGGGACTGAGCAACGGGAGCTCACCCCGTTGCGAGGATTCGAACTAAGATTATTTACTACACAAAGTGCCTGCTTGTGGGAAAATGAAAGTTTGCTTGGACATGCACACACACTTTCCTAAGTAATTACATACCGTATTTTTCGCACCATAGGACGCACTTTTTCCCCTCCAAAAATGAAGGGGAAATGTGTGTGCGTCCTATGGTGCGAATGCAGGCTTTCGCTGAAGCCTGGAGAGTGAGAGGGGTTGGTGCGCACCGACCCCTCACGCTCTCCAGGCTTCGCGGACCTCTTCGCAAGGAGCGGGAGCACTCCGGCTCCTTGCGGAGAGTTGCCAGCATGCCGAAGCCTGCGCGCGCTGAGCTCAGCGCGCCCAGGCTTCGCGGACCTCTCCGCAAGGAGCCGGAGCGCTCCGGCTCCTTGCGGAGAGTTGCCAGCATGCCGAAGCCTGCGCGCGCTGAGCTCAGCGCGCCCAGGCTTCGCGGACCTCTCCACAAGCAGCGGGAGTGCTCCCACGGCTTGCAGAGAGCTGCCTGTTTGCGGGCTGGGGTCGGGCGAAGCTCGAGCTTCCCCCGCCCCAGCCCCGCGCCTGGGGGGGGGGGGGAAATAATTTTTCCCCCTTTATTTCCCCCCCAAAAAATGGGTGCGCCCTATGGTCCGGTGCGCCCTATGGTGCGAAAAATACGGTACTTAGTAAATGTTGTCTTTATTCCCTGTAATCCTCTGGAGGAATATTCCTGTGGATTCTTTTATTTATTTTTTATTACTTCAGTTTGGTTTTTTCCCTTTAGAATCGAAAATCTACTGTTCTAGATAAATGACCTGGCAACTAAAGAAATATACAGTGAGAGAGGCCTTAGCCGTGGATATCACCCTTTTCAGTAGTGAACACTACAATACTGGTGTGATAATCGTACACAACATGATATACTAAATTTGAAATGCATCAAAATCTTTGACTTAAGACTTTAAAAATACAATTTACAGTTTGCTCATAAGGAACCCATGTCCCTCTGTAAAATAGCCTAAAAGTTGGAATGTCTTACACTTGGCTTTATAAAATTAAATAAATAAAATGTCTAATGTCTTGAGCTGGAATCCTTCTGTTTTGGCGCTGCATTTTCCTGTGTTTCAAAAAAACTGGTGAAAAGTTTAGTCTGCTAGCAAGTAATGAAATGATTGTGGGGGGCTTTCAAGTAGTTGCCCAGAGATAGAATATCCTTTATACTTAAACTCTTTGAGATAGCTACAGTTTGGCATTGGGAAAATAAAAACAAAACCTGCAGTTTTAACCGATCCATGCTTGGATGAGTAACATTAGAAAAAGCTGTCTCCCAAACTCTTTGTCAGAGGGCCTGGAGCAGCAGCCATGCCTCTCTTGGATGCAGGTTTGTAGAAGATAAACAGCAACTTTAGATTCTGATCTACTCTAAACTGCTGTGCAAGTGAGACAAGAGTCTGCCTCTTGGACTTGGGGAAAGAGGCGGGGATTTTTCTCACTTGTGTGGAAGTTTGAATAAGATAATGACCAGCAGGAGAGATTCCTTGTCTGGCATGCATGCAGATTTAGATAAGACTGTCTCTCTTCCAAATGCTCTGTGTACTGGAGGTCTTCAGAGGTTCAGCAATGTGGCAATGAGAAACAAGAGTGTCTCCTGTTTTTTTCTTCACTGTTAGCATAATTGGGGAAATTGCTGCCTCAGAAAGGACAAGGGAGCAGGGAGATAATACCAAGGACAAATGGGATTTAGATAATAAGACAAGGCAATATTTGTGGGATTCTTTCAGGGGATTATAGTTAGCTTTCAGTTACTTTCATGTATGCTTGTGACCAAAACACATTATCCAAAGAAATGAATGGCAACCATTCACTTCTACAGTATGGGAAAATTGTTGCACTTGGGGAACACCTGTTGAATGGGGGTGCAGTTTTGGCTCCTGGGGACTCAAGCTACTTAGCTTCACCCCTATTCTATCTGCATAGACCCATGTTTTGAGTTTCTTTACTAAAGTAATGTAATGTTTGAAAATGGGCTGAGAGAGAGAATGGATTTTGGCTTAACGGTACTCAAAATAACCAGTTGTTTCTTCTTTCAAAAGACATTATGTGGAAGAAAACTTTGTCCTTCGCGTCCTCACCCAGCTGACCTTGGCTTTGAAGGAGTGTCACAGGCGGAGTGATGGAGGCCACATTGTGCTTCATCGGGACCTAAAGCCAGCAAATATCTTCCTTGATGGCAAGAAGAATGTGAAGCTTGGTGACTTTGGCCTGGCCAGGATACTTCACCATGATACCAGTTTTGCAAAAACATTTGTTGGCACACCATATTATATGTCTCCAGTAAGTGTCCCAAGATGAAAGCAACTGCGTTAGATTTTGAGCATTGTTACTTTGTGATTGCCAAATCTAACTTACCTTTCAGCAGCAGTTCCTTAAATTTATTGGTATCTAATATAGCATGCTTTGTTTTGTTTACTAAATACAAGTGAAAGTTTGCCATGCTGTATGTTGTATAAAATATCTCCAAAATATCTTTCAGATAGCAGAAATAATAACTGAAATATTTAATAGAGAAGAATTAAATAAATTACACTGGTTTAAATGTTGTGTTTAGCTTGACACAATTGTTTTACAATATTTATATACAGCTTGATCATAAAAAACTGTGTAGTTTACAAATAATAGAACAACACTGGAATTGTCCATAAGAAAAGATAAAAGCAGGTAATTTAAAAAAATGCAAAACCTACTTAAAATCAACGGGGCTTAAAACATGTCAACTCATAAAGTCATGGAAATTTAATTGCACGTGCTTCCTTAGCAGATTTCGGAGCCTTCAATCTTTTCTTAATATTTAAATGTTAACATACTAATATATGCTTCCTAAGGGGAGTCTTGAGTGAATTGCAGCTTAGAAACTGCTCAGTTTAATTGGTTTCGTATCATTCATTGTTATTAATTTTATGAAAGAATGCATTTCTAGTTGATACGGAAGGGGGGGCATGACTTCTTCACCTTCTTCTTCGCTACAATATATCCATTTATTTCCAATTGTCAATGTCAAAAGGGACTAAAATCTATAAAATTCATAGAAAATCAACGTGCCAATTTGCTCAATTTCTCTAGGACTCCATGACACCTTCCCTGTCCTCCATAATCCCTCAAGCAAGGTGTCAAGACCCTAATCCTGTCAAATCACTCTGGCCAAGCCTTTCATCCAGGCAATGCCAGTACATGGACCATTGTCTTCTCATCACCTGTACTCAGGATATGCTTATCTGCGCATATCTCCAGCTCTGCATATTCCCCCTCCCTCCTCCATATGTTAATCCTGTGTAACCCAACCTCTTCTTAATGTATTCATGATGTAACTGGGATGTGTTTTGCACTGTATTCTGGGGCATGGAGGGAAGTTTCAAAAGTTCATGTCACCTCTTTCTCGCTGTTCAATCTCGCCTTGAACCTGTTGCGCAATAAACTTGGATCTTCTGCAGCTTGCTCCTGTCTCCGGCTGAGCTCATTTTCCTCCGCAGGGATCCGTGGACTTAGTCCGATGAGCTGGGTGGCAGAGCAGCCTCGCACCCAGATTTTACCGTAACATAGTAAAGGGGGGAAATAATGGTAATTTCACTAAGAAAAGCAAACCCCTCTTAACACCAACTGCTGGAGGCAGGTTTGAATTCCAATATGACTTTCCTCTTTCAATGTTATATTGACACAGTCAAGTCAAAAGGTGGACAAGTTGACAGTGCTAAAATACAGTAAGCAGCAAGTATGAGTTAGCACTAAAAGTGTTATTGCCATCATGGAATGCTACTTACTATGTGTTTTTTAATGCTTAACACCTAAGTAATACTCCAGAATGCATACTGGTAACAAATTTTGTGGCCACATTTCATCTAATTTGCAAACTAATTATTAATATATTCTGTACTAATATATTCTGTTTCCCCCCCTGTTAGGAACAAATAAATCGCATGTCCTACAATGAGAAATCTGACATCTGGTCTTTAGGATGTCTTCTCTACGAGTTGTGTGCGTTGTCGTAAGTATAGTACCAGCCAAAAGTTTCTAGGCAGGCATTTGGCAGCATTTAAACTCATTTTGCAGTATAGCCATGCTCTTGAGAAGAAGCAACTAAATCAAGACATGGGCACCAAAACATTCTAGAAAGAACAAATAAATAAGAAGAGCTTGTTTGTTCACTCTTTCTAGGCCTCCATTCACAGCCTTTAACCAAAAAGAGTTGGCAGAAAAGATAAGGGAAGGGAAGTTCAGACGGATCCCATACCGTTATTCAGATCAGCTGAATGAACTCATCACAAAGATGCTGCACCTAAAGGTAAGGGTGATTTCTCAAGGGTACAATGGGTGGTGTCCAACGAGCTGCTGGTGGAAGCTTCTGCCCTTCTTCTTGGCCTATTGTCTATCATATCCCCAAAGAAGGAAGTGTTTATGACCCTTCCATATTAGTTTTCGATGCAGCAGAGGTGGCTGCAGTCAAACCCAATCCAGACAAGTACTGTATACATAATTTGATCCCCAGATGTGCTGCTGCCTGAAAAAAACTTGCAGTGGCTCGTTAGACGTAACATTTCTGCACAGTGACTATAATAAGTCTCCCTGATTTCAAGGATTACTGTCGGCCTTCAGTTGAAGAAATTCTGCAGAACCCTCTGATAGCCAGCCTGGTATTGGAGGAGCAAGGGAGAAACTTGGAGAGAAGAGGGCGACGATCAGGAGAGCAAGATAAAGTAGAAAGACTTTCCGGAACTCCAGCGAATGAGCTGAAACTGAAAGAGCAGCAGCTACAAGAGAGGGAGCGAGCCATAAAAGAGAGAGAACACCGGCTAGAACGTAAGAACTAATGCAGCAATGGGATGTGGGGGTTTGGATTCCTGCTCCATCAGTGCCTTCAATGGGGAGTGGGATGCATGAAGGAAACGTTAATACAGTTCTTGCAAGGTAAGGGACCCCTGGACGGTTAAGTTCAGTTGAATTCAACTCGGGTGCAGCGCTCATCTCCACTTTCAGGCCGAGAGAGCCAGTGTTTGTCCACAGATAGCTTTCCGGGTCGCATGGCCAGCATGGCTAAACCACTTCTGGTGCAACAAGACACCGCGACAGAAGCCAGGGCGCACAGAAACACTGTTTACCATCCCACTGCAGTAGTACCTATTTACTTGCACTGGTATGCTTTCGAACTGTTAGGTTGGCAGGAACTGTGATAGAGCAGTGGGAGTTCCCCCCGCCTTGCAAATTCGAACGGCTGACCTTGTAATTGGCAAGCCCAAGAGGCTCGGTGGTTTAGACCACAGCACCAGCGGCAAACCCCCCACATGAGGGTCAAGTCATATGTAACTTGGAATGCACCTGAATAGATGGTATATTCAACTAATAGTTTCATGGTGCAATCATGTTACCTAAACATGGATGCAGTGACACTACTGTGCTTGCGTGTGTTTTCCGTTATGGATCTTGTTTATCCTTTTATAATAAGCCAAAGACACTGTTCATAGAAGCAGAGGACTCCACACACTATGCAGGTTGCATGCTGCTTTCCCCATGGGCCATTTACTGGTCAGAATAAAAAGCTGTCATAGGTGCACACTGTCTGCAATTGGATAACATGGCTTGTCTTTTGTTCCAGAGAGAGAGCGGGAATTGTGTGTTCGGGAGAGACTGGCAGAAGAAAAACTGGCTAGGTTGGTTTTAAAATGTCTAAAAGTGTCTTGTTTTGAAAAGGGCTTTTCTTTTATTAACCAGCTCCTTTCTAAACAGGGCTGAGAACATGGTGAAGAATTACAACTTATTCAAGGACCAGAAGCTATTGCAGCCAGCGACATGCCCAGGTAGGAGAAGATGTTGGAAGCTCTTAACGGACTGCTAAACCCGGAATCCCCAGATGCTACCAGCCTTAGTACTAGTGACCTCTCTAGTAACGCTCCTTCTACGGTGGATATTAAGTCAGCTTTCCTGGCAGCTCCAGTATGTTTTAATACCGGTGGCAGCTTAGGATGGTCTTAATATGTGTATGAAGGGGCTAGATTGGATGCCCACTGTGGTGGTACTTCCCTTTGCCAGTAGTAAATGCTGGATACTTGAAGCTGTTGATGCTCCTCATCTGTATGGTAAACCATGACTTTAAGAGGAGGCTTCTGAAATGCTGTATACTGTAAATTCCTTGAAGGTTTGGTCAGGGGCAGAGGTGTTTGACATCTTTGCCACTCAGACAAATGAAGAGTTGGACAACCTAAATCTCTCTGCTTCTCTTTGCCTCTATTTAACTGCTAAGCCTAGTTTAGATACCACTGCTACCCAAGATGGGAGGCATCATGACTTCAGTGAATATTTTCTACAATTCAGCTGTCACTTTCTAGTGCCAGATCTATGTGTGTGCATTATACCTCTGTCTTCTTACATGTTTACGACTTGGAGCCAATTTTGGCTTACTTGAACTCTAAAATTAATCCTGAAATAAAATATATTTTAACTTATCATTTTGTAAATGGATGTGCAAA
Source organism: Podarcis melisellensis (assembly GCF_964234715.1). Classification (NCBI taxonomy): domain Eukaryota; kingdom Metazoa; phylum Chordata; class Lepidosauria; order Squamata; family Lacertidae; genus Podarcis; species Podarcis melisellensis. Next base: position 25,289,187 of record NC_138530.1, on the reverse strand, counting down.
GAGGCTAATTTAGGCTAACTTGGAGTTTATTTGATGGTGACCTACTAGTTAATAGGTTTTTGTTCTTGGAGGCCATTTAGAATGGGCTGTACATTCTAATGCATATTCAAACTAGATGGGGATTTAAGCCTCATTCAAAAGCAGCCAAAATACAGGTAGCTTTTCTTTGATTGTAGTCTAGTCAATTTTTTATATATCTTGCTTTAAAACACTGCAATTCTAGGTTCTATGCTGTTTTCTAGGAATATAGCCTGGGATACCATGAACTGATGCAGCTTGATTTTTTTTCTTTAAACTTGACTTTTCTTTGGGACCCCACCTCTTCATTTCAAAAGCTGTTTGTCAGGCAGCATGAGTGGCCTCATTTATAATAAACAGAAGCCTAAAACCCCATGCAGCTACCTGTGTGGACTTCCGGAAGCCTACCAGAGTAACTGCCATGGGGTGTCTAGTCAATGCAAAACCCAAATTCTAGTACTGTATGTTGCTGTTTGAGCAATAGTCCTAGTAAAGAAATCCAGCAAATAATGTAGCCTCTTAAAAATACTATTTTTCTTTGTGGATAATGGCTTTTGCTTCAAAATCACAGACAAGTCTTCGCTAATCACCACAAACTTAAATGATGATAGAATTCTTATTTATCTGACTTATCAAAAAGGAATGGTGTGATATTAAAGCATCCTCAGGAAGTGATCTTCTTTGTAGTCTTCGAATCAAAATGAAGCTTCTGCAAAAAATGCCACTGTGTTTGCAACTGATATTTTCCCACTCCAGCTCTGTGTTCTAAGGGACCTGCTTCACTGGGCAAACCCACTTGACTTGAGTAATAATTTAACAATTGCATTATCTGGGTGATGCCCCTTTGAAACTAATGGACTTTAAGTAACCAATGAACCAAAGTTCATTGATTTCAGGGAGTACATTCAGAATATTACCTAGCTGGATGTTGTCCTGTAATAATACAGCTCTTGCATATAGTAGCCTTTTATTATTCCATATGCAGGCTGTATTCTATGTTATGTATGGTTTTACTTATCATTAAAATATGTAATTTTTGGTTGGGGGTATTGAAAGTCCTTGAAAGGTGGGCTTTCTGAATTTGCCCAGTGTTTTCTGGGCCTTCCCATCTCCTGTGGCCAAAGAAATCTGAAAGCATTGCAGTTAAGCTGCATCAAAAAGGTAATCTACAGTGCCTTACAATGAGGTATTAAAGTCTATTCAAAACTATTGTAAAGGAGGCCTGACTAGTGGGCTCTTTTAAGATAAGAATCCCCCTTTACTTGCAAAATATCTAATTCTGCATGCCCACTATTCACTTTTTTAATTTACTTCTGATGTGAGAAATTGCTTGGCTAAATTACCACCATTCATGGTAAGCAAAGCTGTATACACAAGAGTCCCACTATCCAAACACAATGCATATTCAGGAAATTATTTGTTAGGTGAGTGTTCATGTAAATGGTCAACAATTGCCATAGATTCTTGTGGGGAAAAAATTCTAAAGCGTTGCCAACCATGGAATTCTGACCCTAAAGTGACAACAAAGCCCTCTGAAACCTTGCAAAAGGCAAATAAGGAAAGAAAAATGCTCTTATTTGTCTAATCTTACCCCCAGCCTGCCCAAGGTTTCTGGCAAATGGCTGCCACAGACTAGCAAAACACAAACAGCCTTAAACAAGCCTTACTTTTTATTTGTTTACAGTTCAACACACAAGTCTGCCTGTTTGAATATCTCCTTCTACATTCAGGCAGTTCTTTGTGATATTGGTCCAGCTTGTGAATCACAGTAAACCACAGTTAATGGTTTGCTATGAGCAAACTGCTCTCCACTTGCGCTTCCACAATCCCACAGTTAGTGTTATGTTCAAGTCAGGCATCATAGTTTGTTTCACTCCTAAGAAGTCAAGATCTGTAGTTAGGTTTGTTCTTGGCTTACTAATCCTGTGTTTCTTGGAGCTAAGCAGACAACATCTCTGTCTTAGCATAATGATAAAGAACATGATCTGTTTCTCCTGTTTTCTGGCATCAAGGAGCAAAGTGCCACGGAGCAGCATGCTCATGATAAACCATTAACTATGGTTTATTGTGATGTGCAAAGGAGGCCCAGTGACTCCTCAGAAAAAGAGGCATAGTAAAGACAGCTATATTATTGATCTTTAGCTATTGTCTAGAATATGTACCCAAAATCGAGATATGGTTCCATGACATATAGTGCAGGGATTACTTTCAGGTTTTAGATATATGCTGCAGTTGAAGTGGGCTAACGTACCACGGGTGAATGGGTTTTGAAGCTGAACATTTTGTGGGCTTGTGTTATATATATGGGGAAATCCCCACACTATCAATGTAAATGGTACATTGTCCAAAGGTGGGTCAGAGAAGGGATGGATGAGTGGGAGAAAACAATACAATGGCATGCACTTGGGGTTTGGTTGGCTGGGGATAAAGACAAATATAATGGTGTAGCCACAGATTGGCAGTGCATTCCCAAGTTCTGGAACAGACATGAGAGCAAGTAGTATTCAGTATCTTCAGAGTTGGGACCTTCTCCTACCTGCTGTTCACTAGGAGTGTTGGACTATAACTTCATCATCTCTGACTATGCTGCTGGCAACTGATAAGTTGTTCAAAACATCTGGAGGGCAATAGATTGGAGAAGACTGCTTTTACCTAACTCAAGGAAAGTTGGGCTGTTTTTGATTTTTAGCTGTGTTCTTCTCGTTGCCCAATTTTCCTCAGTTCTCTCATGACTTGAACAAATAAATAAAAATATTATTGCTGCTGCTTCCAGTGGAATCTTAGGTTATGTCCATCAGTTGATAAGCAGGGTCAGTGCTACTTCCAGGGTCTAGACACTCCTTCAAAACTGCCAAATTACTGACCTCTCCCTCAGTTTCCCAGAAGAAGAAGATGAAGTCAGTGGATGTTGGCTCTCCTTGTTGCATCATTAATAGAAGATGACAGCTGAAGGTGGGCCTGAGGCTTCCACGCATTGGCAGTGGGGTGCTCTCCTTAGACATGGGGCATTGGCAGCTGCCCATCATTGCTGACATCTGACACTTCCCTTGACCAATGGAGGAGAAATCTGCTTCCAAACTGAAGACTGAGCTTGAGATACTTATACCATGATTAATCATTGCTCTTAGATCAAGGATGGGGAACCTCCAGATGTTGCTAGACTTCTGGCTCTTAGAATAAGGAGACCTGCTTTCAAATCCCTCCTCAGCTGCAAAATTTGCTAAGCAATCGTGGGCCAAATTCTCTTGGCATAAACTGTCTCCCAAGCTGGCTGTGACCATGGGGGTATGCAGTCTGAGACCATGTCTGCACCATACATTTAAAACACTATGATGCCACTTTAAAAGTCATGGCTTCCTCCAAGCAATCTTAGAAGCTGTAGCTTGTTAAGGATGCTAAGAGTTGTTAGGAGACCCTGGTAGAGGAATAGGGATTGCCTAACAACTCAGCATCCTTAACAAACTACAGTTCCCAGAATTCTTTGGGAGAAGCCATGACTGTTAAAATGGTATGATACTGCTTTAAATGTATTGGTGGATGTGGCCTGAGTTACTACAAAGAGCATAAACATGTAATAAAATCATTCAATGAAACTACCCTTTTGTATGGAACATGTCCTGTGCAGTGTAATATAATAAAAACACATAACACTAAAACTCAGTGAAGGAGCAGTGTTATATAATGTGGGTGTAAGGAGAATATACGCATGATGAAAAGTGCTCACTTGCCAATTTCCTGTGCATAAACAATTGCCACACATGAAATTTAACTTCTTCAACTAAGCATGTTTATGCTGCACCCATTTGACATGGTTTTAAACTGATTCATACTTGCAAATTGCTTCAGTTTTATAAAATAAAAGTGCATTGACCAACATTGTCCTTCAGAGATGAATTAAAAGTAAGAAACAAGGCTTTTCATCCGTTGGCTCTCCCCCCCCCCCCCAATCCTATTCTGACTTTCCTAAGGCAAATGAGATTTATTTCTGTCTTTCACACACAGAAGATCTCTATATGATAATCCTTCCCTTCACAATAATGTGTACACAGTCTAGAAGGCACATTTTCCCAGATAAGCCCTATAAGAGTACTGAACCCAGCCAGATGTGCGGGGTATAAATACTAGTAATTATTATCATTGTTACTACTACTGAATGCCTTTGCCCATGTAACTAGCATGGTACACACATTCCTCCCCCAAAAGGCAGTGATATTGAATTTTTTTCCAACAAGGGGAGTGGCAACTGTGGAACCTTCAGTGTAATCAAAATTTCGCCTTGTAGAGGGGTATGAACACTTGCAACCTTTGCTGAAAACTCAAAATGGAAGGAAGTGAACTAGGGGTGGCTGATCTCTGGCTCACCAGACATTGTCAGACTCCAACTCTATGGAATGGCCATTACAGAATGGCGGGAGTTGGGAGTCCCAACAACATCAGAGAGCCAGAGGTTATCCACCCCTAGAGTAAAGAATAAACTAATATTCAGTGAGTGAGAGTTAAGTATTTGAAAAGCATCTTTCTGTTTTTTTAAAGATGACGAAGCGCTGCCAGTCTTTCCTACGAGAAAAAAGAAGGTTCAGTTTGGTGACGAAAGCAAAGAAAATGCTCAGTCTGAGGACAGCCTGGAGAATTTCCCCCTCTCGAAAGAAAAAGGCTGTAATCTGAAGAAGCGTCTCTATGCTGCCAACCTGCGGGCTCAAGCCCTTTGTGAGCTGGAGAAACACTACCAGCTCAAAAGCCGCCAGCTTCTCGGAATGCGCTGAATATTTGTGTGTATCATGTACAGAACTGATGTTTTCAGTAGTGTCATTTAAGCTGATGTTTCCTGTGGTGTGTATGATGAAAAGCTGCATAGGATGGTTTTAGAAAAGGTGCTAAAATAGTCTTTTAAACTCTATGTAAATAAATGTAAATAACTGTGTGGTTGTGTGCGAATAACTCTTTTCCTTAGAGTTTGCATTTTTTATGCATTTGGCTTGCTAGTGTTGCGTTACTTAGGCCAGTTCTAAATATAAATATTCATGGCGTGGTTAGCTAGATTTTTTTTTAATGATTACGATGTGATTTTAACAAATAGCACAACACTGGATATAAGATTTAAGGAAGTGATTCTGCTGCATCAGAAGAAGAAAAAAACCCTCACTAAATTTAGGTGTGTATAATAGTTGGATTTTTACAAGCATAATGTTGCACCTAGCACAATATCTGTTCCTTCTAATTAGCTGAATTACTCCCCCTGCAAAGTTTTCTGAAATGTTACATTGTTTAATGAAAAATGTTAAAAAAGAGGCAAGTATGTAATGTGTTCCAGGACATCCCCACAGAACGGAGTAGATATCAAAATTTGACTGGAGGAAAAGAATTTACAGGTAGCCTTTTGTTTAAAGACTCATTTCTCATGAGAGGTTTTATACATTAAATATGGTTGTACATGAGTTCTTATGTCTGAAGGAAGGTAATAAATTTCCCATGCAGGGAGATCTGTGGACTTCAGAGGTCAGGATGCATACATACTCTTTGGATGAAGCAACATGTTATTAAAAACAGAAGTGTAAATAGTCTTGTATGCCTTTTTGTCCTTTTCACACCTTGTGATGAATGTATGAAGCTGCTTTTGATCTCTTTCGTTAATCCAAAACATTAGATAGAATTTAAATAGCTTAATTCTCCAATGGCCTGGAGGTGGTGCACTTGCTCTGTTGATGTGGTGATCCAGAGTTATGTCTCCTCTGCAAGTGCCTGTATGTGAAATTAACGCCTGTCTGCTTCAGTAGAGCTTACTGTCAAATAAATTTGGCTCATGAGTTCAGCTTTAACCTATATTCACATGCCACATTATTTTAGAAAAGCATGGCCACCCAGCTCCTCTGAAATACATGCATGTTCTGAAGTAATGGGATAGCTGTTGTCTTCATTGCAGCCTGGTCATATGCACATGGCACATGAGTTGCAGGCTTTCTGTCTCCTTAAAAATATCTCTCGCATGCGGACACACACACAATTTTGCATTACAGCCTAGAAATGGCTTATCTATCTTCAGTGAACACTGGGCCAGATAAGTGCTTGGTTTTCATTGGTTTGTGCCTCCCCTTTGCATACCAGTTTACAAACTACAAAAGTAACTGGAAATGTGAATTTTAAGCTGCTATAGCAACATGTTCCACTGACACTTGAATAGCTAGGTTTTCCAAACCCTTGCAGTACTCTTTAATTTACATCTAGTGCCGTTTTTCTAGAAAAAGAGGTGCTGGAACACCCACCAATCCCACTCCTGAGCTGCAGTCATGCTTTCACCACACAGCAGCTCCCCAGCTTTCCACCTTGCTCTTGGTACATAGGGGAAATAATATTTCACCCTATCCATTCCAGCCTCTCACCTAGGAGCAAGCCCACTTACAAGCAACCCCCATGAAGTGTGCCTTTAACCTCAGCCCAAAGGGGCAGTGGCAGCCACCCTCCCTTGCACCCCCAGAAACAAGCCACAACCAACTGTGGCAAACTTCTTGCTCTTCTGTGGCAGATGTAATCAACCTACCAAACCTGGTTTCTCCAACATGTTTCCATCCTAAGGTCTAGCAAATAAAGACTGGGGAGCCTAAGACCAGCCTATCATGGCCTCAGAATAAATAGGCTTTCTGCAGGAAACTCATTACAGCTGTAGCAAAGTTCTTGCTCTTCATGGGTGTGGCTAGTTGGCCAATAGGAATCTGTTCTCCAGGTGCAGCAGAAATGGGTGATGGAGTCTAAGGTTAGGGTCCCCATCCAAGCCAGCAATGCTACTGCTACCTTTCCCTAAGGTAGATTTGCTTGTCTGCTCAGAGATAAGTCCCATTGAGTTCCAAGCTTACATGTGGATGCAAACATCCTTGGGCAGCATCCAATGTCTGCCTGCTTTCTGTTTGCACAACAGGACTTCTGGTCCCTGCTGCACCTGGAGATAGCAGGGACCATCTCCCTAGAACTCCCACGTGACCCCAAAATCTGCTCCAGAGATTTCACCCCCACGTAATTGAGGGCAGATTTTGTGGAAGGGACAGCTGCACTGGGCAGCAGAGGAAGCTGCCTTCTACTGCATCTGACCTTTAGTGCATCTAACTCAGTATTGGGCCTATTGACTGGCAGTGGCTTTCCAGGGTTTCAGACGTGTGTGTCAGAGCCCTACCAGGAGAAGGAGGAAACAGACCATGGGACCTTTTGCATTCAAATCACACAGTCCTGCTGTGAGGAGAAGCCACACTGCCCTAGCCAATGCACACTTGTGTTACGTTGGCTCACACCCATCTTGAAAGAGATTATATCTGATTAAATTTCCACAGCACCCCTATGCAAATCCCATTCAATTGTTTTCCATGGGACTTGCATCCCACTGCTATGTATGTTTATGCAGGACCAAATCCTACTGTGTTCCTTTCCTAGATTAAGTGTGCATACAATTGTAGCCTCCATCCTAGCAAAATCTTCCCACTAAAAATGAAATCCCATTAAAATGAAACCCCATTAAAATGAAATGGTTACATTGGATCCTATTGTATTTTTAATCAAAAACAACAAAAATTCATTTGCATAGGTATGCTTACTCCAGAGAAAGCCTCCTGGTGTTCAGTGGGGCTTACTTCCAGGTAAGGCTGCAATCCTATACCCACTTCCCTAGGAGAAAGTCCCACTGAAATCAATGGGACTTACTTCTGAGCAGACATCTATAGGCTTGCCCTGTATGTATATGTACATATATAGCAGACGTAGGGAACCTTTGGCCCTCCAGATGCTGCTGAACTACAATGTCCATCAGCCCCAGCGAACATGGCCAATAGCTAGGAATGATGGGTGTTTTAGTTCTGCAACTTCTGGCAGGTTATCCCCCTACTGTCATAAACAATTGAAGGCAAGCAATGCAATCCTATACATGTGTACTTCAAACGCTGTTGAATGAGGTTTATCCTTATATAAGTGCTTATAGGATGGATTATAGCTTTAATTCGTTAAAGGTTATTTCAGATCACTGTTAGAATACAGCCAAAGATTAAATATTAATTTTTACGACTGCGGAACAGTTGATAGGCTGATATTAATACTGCATTAATACTGTGCGTCATTTACACTGCTTTTCCATTTAATCTTTTCGGCCAAACAAGGCTGGAAAGTTAGTATGATAACAGCAAAGATTTGCCTGTATCTGACACAGGATGGTGCAGAAGGATAAAGGCCACGCTTGGGAATTTCTTTGACTTAATCCTGCATATAATCTCTGGGAAGTCGTTTTCTGTGACCATCAGTAACAGGCCCGTGTCACTAAATATTGATTCAGATTTGAAGCTGATGGAATTTAGAGTGCTTGTGATTTTGGGCTTGGTCCACTGTGTATACAGTATCTGCACAGATGCACATCAAGCATTTGTTTGGCTTCTTCAAACAAAATGGAACGAGACGTGATTTATGGGACCAGCACTTACAATCGTCTTCCCAGGTTGCTTGCTGTTCATTCACATTAAATGATTAGCATGCAAAGTTAATTTGCAGCCCTCGAGCCATTTGGCAAATGGGAAACTTGAGATTTTCTTCCTTGTCATTGCTTGCAGGAAATTCATGTTGATGTCTGCTGTTTTATATGACCCCAAGTAATTGAAATGTTTGTCTGTTAGTTCGGACTTGATTATTCAGTGTCCTTGATTACTTTGATGACCATATTTTCACTGCAAATCATATCGGTGCCTCAGTGCTCATGTACTTGTAAATACTTAAAAAACAATAATACTTAATTTAAACAGACTCAAAGTGTGTCACATAACTAGTTTTACTTATTTATTTGCTTGGCTGCCTGCCTCATTCATTCTCTGTTGGTTAGGAATCCTGTTCTAGCTGCAGGAAGTTTAGCCCTGCCTCATAAATCCCTCCTTACCACCTAACAGGAGCGCTGGTCAGAATTTGGTAGGGTTTGTATATGCACAAGACATCTAGTTCCCCAAGCACAGGATAGCGGAGGCAACCTTTTAAAGACCTACAATTATCAGATTAAAATCCAAGCCACAAAAGAATGCCTAGATCTTCCTTACACCAATCCCTGAAAAAAGTAAAAAAAATAAATCCTTCCCGTTAAAGCAGCGGTAGGGCTTTAAAAGAGGATTGGACAAATTCATGAAGGATAAAGCTATCAATGGCTACTACCCCCAAAGGTTATGTTCCTTCTCCAGAATGCCAGCTACTGGGAGTCACAATTGGGAAGTATCCTGTTCCACTACTTGAGGTGAAATGGGAAGGTGCCCGCCTGCTGTCACTAAAGGCTCCCTTCTCTGGGTCGCACAGCAGCAATGGTGGGTTCTGGTGAGATCTTGCAGGGCTTTTGCAACATCTCATGGTTTGCACAAGATCCTGTGAGATTTCAGTGAGAGCTTGCAAGATTTCGGCGAGATCTTGTGAGACCGTGAAGACACTGCCGCTGCCACCACCACTTCCCCACTAGCGGCCAAGGAGGTGGGGAGGGACAGAGCCCCTGCTCTTGGTGTTCTGCCGCCCGAGGCGGCCGCCTCAGTCCGCCTCATGGAGCTGCATATTCCTGCATTGCTGGGGTTTGGACTAGAATAGATGATCCTCAGGGTCCCTTCCAGCTCTTCTATTCTATAATTCTATTATTATTCTATTATCTAACTGGTCACTGTGAGAAAGGAAGGCTCTTCCAGCAGGGAGCATGTAATCTTATTAATTACAGGAACTGAACCTGGGACTTCTGCATGCAAGCATGTGCTCTACCACTGAACTACAGCCCTACGAGTAATGTTTGAGAAACAGTGCCATAAAGAATGGACACACGAAGCTGTCTGAAAAGCCCAGGGCACAAATTTTCACAGCCTTCTAGTAGCAATGGTGGCTCATTTAAATAAGCATTATTGCATGCACACACAGAAGTCTGATCTTTTGGGGAAGCTGGTTTGTGGCACAAGGGCTCACAATCCGCTATAATCGACAACCTAATTTTGCCAAAATGCAGTTGTAAGGTAAAGGTAAAGGTACCCCTGCCCGTACGGGATAGTCGTATCCGACTATGGGGTTGTGCGCCCATCTCACTTAAGAGGCCGGGGGCCAGCACTGTCTGCAGACACTTCCGGATCACGTGGCCAGCGTGACAAGCTACATCTGGCGAGCCAGCACAGCACACAGAAACGCCATTTGCCTTCCCGCTAGTAAGCGGTCCCTATTTATCTACTTGCACCTGGGGGTGCTTTCGAACTGCTAGGTTGGCAGGCGCTGGGACAGAGCAACGGGAGCGCACCCCACCACGGAGATTCGAACCGCCGACCTGACGATCGCCAAGTCCTAGGCGCTGAGGTTTTACCCACAGCGCCACCCGCACTATAATCGCACACCTAATTTTGCCAATATGCAGTTGTATCCCACCTCAAAATAGCAACAATTACCCTTAGGCTCACTGTGTCAAATGGGCCTTTCTCCCAATTGTTTTCCTCTCCAAACCATGGCCCACCTTTTGAACCCGAAGAGAATTTCAATGAATCACCGAAGTTAATTCCCTTGCCATTTTTAGTTACTACCAATAAATATAATGTGCTACTGTTCCTGTTCAGATCTGTGGACATGGTGCTTAACAGGTTAGGATAACAAATGACAGCTCTTTGCCTCGAAGAATCTGGGATTTAAGGGAACTTCCAGCTTGATCGTTGATTGAGAGGTCTGATGCAACAGACCTGCTTCCGAAAAGGATCAAACTTTTTGTGATAAGAAAAGTGATGGGAAAACACAGCAGAAAATGTGAGCTACCACTGGCTTTGATGCAACATCAGCTATCCTCCCTGCAAACAAATCCCAGTGAATGTTCATTAACTAGCCAGCCTCTAATCTCCCTCCACATAAATCAAGATGAATGCTCAATAAACAGGTAATCTGAAAGCGCCCGGAATTAAAGGCACAGAAACTCCTGCCAAGATCACAAGGGTGTCAATCCTATCACTCAGTAGCTTTTCCAGATGTGACCTAATCTTTACCTTTGCTGTAGTTTGATGCTTCCTATGACCACTTGGATATACCGTGCCTGAAGACCATTAATATTTTCCATGTCATCCATAGCTGCTCATCACCAGGGATGCAAAAGTCCAGGTGCACAGTGACCACTGATACCTAAATAATTGGGCAGCAAACTTAAAGAGGCATTGTTCAGAGGTAGAACATCTGTTTTGCATGTAGATGGTCCCATGTTCAATCCTTGGCATCTTCAGACTGAGCTGGCAGAGACCTCTGCCTGTCTTAAATCCCAGGGAACCTCAGTCAGGTCAGGAGAACCTGTGGTCCTCCAGATATTCTTGGGACTTCATCAGTACCAGCCAGCACAGCCAGTAGGCAGGGCCAGGGCCTACTGTACCATGAGGCAGAGCATCGGCATAGTCAGGATTTTTGTTGGGAGGGGAAGACTTGGGGGGGGGCAGAACGGATGTGTTTGGTTAGTTAGTTAAGTATTTCTATTGTTTTACTTGATTGGGTTTTACTTCTATTGTTTTACTTGATCAGCTACGCCCATAAGGCAGCTGCCTTAGGTACCAATTCTGAAGGGACCTGTATATGTGTGAGAATTTTCTGTCCCCTTTCCTTATTGCAAAAGGCCCAGGTTTTGTTTGTTTGGAAAGCAGGTTTGTTGTGCAAGAGTTCCAAATCGACTTGCATTGTGCAACCTGAATTTCCCTGTAAGTGACTGAATCACATCCAAAAGGAGTAAGCACCTGGAAGTGCCCTCAGGCCCACAAACTAGTTGCATGTTTAAAGATCAAATCCAGCACTTTGAATCACACCCAGGAGATCACAATCAACATCACAGTCATAGAATTGTAGAGTTGGAAGGGACCCCAAGGGTCATCTAGCCCAACCCCCTGAAATGCAGGAATCTCAGCTAAACCATCCATGACAGATGACCATCCGACCTCTGCTTAAAAACCTCCAAGGAAGGAGAGTCCACCACCTCCCAAGGGAGACCATTCCACTGTCGAACAGCTCTTACTGTCAGAAAGTTATTCCTGAGTTTTAGTTGGAATCTCCTTTCTCGTGTAACTTCCTCGTGAGATCATTAAAATTAAAATTCCCATTCCTGACCCATGAGGCGGTTTCCTTTGAACTAAGACAGAGGTGATACTCTTAGAGGAGGGGTGTGGCCCTGAAAGTGCCTTCACTGCCTTCAATCAAAATTCACTCAACACCTCCACCTGTCCCCTTTTAGCTAATTGACCTTAACGCTAAGGGAAGTTAACCCTTTGCGTGGCGAGTTCCCGCCCCCCACCAGGATAAATAAAGACACGAGACACCATAATTAAGGTTAATTGGGTGAATTAGGCCACAACTTTATTGAATTCAGGAATGAGAGGCATTGGCTTAGGCATTGGTCCTATCGACTATCCGGCTCCAGCCCATTTGCTGGAGACACGGGGAAGGGTTAACACTTTATCAGGGGAGTCTCCCGCGAGGCACGTCGACTAGGAGCTCCCCCGGGTCACCGCTCCGGTGCGTGCCTTTGGCCCACACCTCCATAGGCTTCGGACAGGGCCACGCCCCCTTTAACGGACCACCCTTCACTCATACAGAATGATCTCTGCTGTTGCACTTCCAACAGAGCTATGGTCAGTCCCCTTGGTTTTAATAGGCTATTTGAGTGCCTCAGAATAAGCAGGAGGCATAGCCCGGCCATGCGCCAACTGATGTTCCCGTGAACTGTCATATAGTAAGTCACTAAACTGCACTGTTTGGAGAATCCAGACACGTTAAAGCTGGTAATATAAACAAGGCAATAAGAAGGGCAATAAATCATGACACAAGATCGTTTGAGATAATGACTTCCGGGGTGGTGGAACAAAGTCATGAAACAATGATACTTGTATAATGAGGTTGACTAGAAAGATGTCAAGTACTTTGTGCTCAACTGAATGCAGTGACATTATGGGAGTTGTCAAGATACACTACTACATCAGTCATGTTTTTGAGAAAGGATAAAGTGGTATCAGTTCATCAACCCTCTTCAATGAAGGTGAAAAGTTTATTTTCCTCTAACTAGCAGATTAAAATATGTTCATCTTTAACGCTGACTTGAACCAGGGTGGGAAACCTTTTTGGTTCCATAGGCTATAACCTTTACAGGCTCAGCACTGCAGGCCAAATTTGATAGGTTGTTTGGGGTGGTGCCCCTCTGTCATCCCATGATGCCTGCACCACCAAAGGAGACTTGGGGCCATCAGGGACAGAGATGACTTGGCCATGGTACTCTATGCTTTGAGAACTTCCAGACTGGATTATTCGCAATGTGCTTTATGTGGGGCTCTCCTTGAAGATTACTGAGGAACTTCAACCGGTTCAAAATGCAGTGGCCAGGTTGCCTTTCGAACCGCTGTTCTGAAACAACTGCATTGACTTTGTAGGCCAGATTTAAGGGGCTCAATTCAAGGGACTGCATTCATTTGTGGGCCTGATGCAAGGGGCTCGCTCTAGCTTTTAAAGCCCTAAATGACTTACATTCAAAATATCTGAGAGACCACCTACAGTATACCTTGGGTTACAGACGCTTCAGGTTACAGACTCCACTAACCCAGAAATAGTACCTCAGGTGAACTTTGCTTCAGGATGAGAACAGAAATCGTGTGGTGGTGGCATGGCAGCAGCAGGAGGCCCCATTAGCTAAAGTGGTGCTTCAGGTTAAGAACAGTTTCAGGTTAAGAACAGACCTCCGGAACGAATTAAGTTCTTAACCCAAGGTACCACTGTATTTCTCTATAGACCCTCTCATGTGCTAGGTCAGCAAAGCAGACCCTCTTGGAAGTTCCTCCACCCTCAGAAATTCAGGTGTCACGGCCTGAATTTTCTGTGGCAGCCCCACGTTGTGGAATTCCCTCCCTACAGAGGTCCATCTGGCACCTTCGCTATAAAACCTCCAGCAAATACTGAGGATGTATGTTTTCAAGACCCATCCTATTCCCATGATTGCAAATTATTTTAACTGTTTTTAATTCAGAATTTTAAATTGTTAATTTTTTTTTACCTTCCCTGTGACCGTCTCATATTCTGTTTACAAAGTGGCTGGACTCCCACTGTGTTTCCCTTTGTTATACTGCAGTGGACTCTGAATAGTACTCTATCCCTCCAGTGGCGTAGCGTGGGGGGTGCAGGGGGGGCCGGCCTGTCGCGAATTCCTCGCGGCGCTTTTAGCAGAAACGCTCAGAGTCCCAGGTTTTTCCCCGTGCAGTCTTTTTAATGTGAGCTATATACAGGTATTTACAAAAACAGTCCATACAGAGTACCTGCTCCTTAAGGCAAACGAATACTCTCCACCACAGCATCAGCACAACCACCACACAACCACAATTACTGTTGAGCAGGCTTTCCTTTTTAAAACAGGTGATAGCCAATCACACTCCTGCTGAGTCACTCTGACCCAGCACTTCACAGAGTATTGCATCAGCCTGTTGAAGCCTGCAGACTTACTCAGTATCCTGCGAATCCCAACAACCGGGCGCAACATCTGGGGGTTAGGGTTAGGGGGCACAAATCCATGGGTTAGGGGGCTCAAATTACTTGCCTTGCCCTGGGTGCTGACAACCCACGCTACGCCACTGTATCCCTTCCCCTCTCAACTTCCTGCCCCTACCTGAATTTTAGTACAAGCAAATCAGTCCCATGCAACAACTGGACCAGAAGAGGCAGAAGTCCTGGAATATTTGGTAGGGAGGGATAGTTGAAGTGGCATTGATAGCATATTCCTTACAAGAATGCTGAGCTGAGTCATAGAATGAGAGAATCATAGTGGTCATATAAGGGCCATCTAATTCATCCCTTTGCTCTGGCAAGAAATCCAGAGCTAGAAGAGATAGCATGAGCCATTCCACCTTTTAATTCTAAGAATTGTTTGTGAGTAACTTGTCTCTCTATAGATTTCATATAGTTAAGAAACAGGGCAATGGATGCGTTCTCAGGAGATAAGCAGAACTATGTTGCACAACAACCTCACAATAAACTTCTATTATTTCAACAAGTCCACCGAGACATATAATTTAGTTATGTGCACTTGTTTTTCATATTTGGAAATTTAATCTATGTATTCAGTAATACTGTTTTATGGAGGCTACCGTACTTAAGAGAGGTTATAAAAATTTAAATGTTTCTAAATTTATATTGAGGATTAATCCATGCTGTTCTTTGTTTGCTAAAGATTAGACTAACTAAAGAAGAAGAAAATAGATCTCTCGAAAGATTGTGACAATAGCCAGCACATCAAGCATTTTTTAACTAAAGCATCAGCAAACACACCTGTTCTGTATCTTCTGAGACATCTTCCTCTGTGAGTCATTTTTATAGGACTTCTTCCTTATTTTTGATACTAAGGATATGGTGAAAGCCAAGAATATAATTAGAGGTAGGTTAACACTAATCCAGGGACGCGGGTGGCGCTGTGGGTAAAACCTCAGCGCCTAGGACTTGCCGATCGCATGGTCGGCGGTTCGAATCCCCGCGGTGGGGTGCGCTCCCGTTGCTCGGTCCCAGCACCTGCCAACCTAGCAGTTCGAAAGCACCCCCGGGTACAAGTAGATAAATAGGGACCGCTTACTAGAGGGAAGGTAAACGGCATTTCTGTGTGCTGCTCTGGCTCACCAGAAGCGGCTTCGTCACGCTGGCCACGTGACCCGGAAGTGTCTGCGGACAGCACTGGCTCCCGGCCTCTAGAGTGAGATTAGCGCACAACCCTAGAGTCTGTCAAGACTGGCCCGTATGGGCAGGGGTACCTTTACCTTTACCTTAACACGAATCCACGTTTTGAACACTTCCAGCCAATGGGATAGTTGGGCTCTTGAGCCAAATCAGAACTCTGCTCTGTAGTTTGTCAACAAATCCATATGGTCTTCTCAAACCTCCAAGTTGCAGAGCAAGGCGAAGGTTTCGTGATACTGAAACTGGGTTACACCCAGTTCAAAATAAAAACATTGCATAATCTGGAGTTGCTGAATGAGTGGTTGTGAAAAGAGCGAATTGATTCAGCACTTCCTACTAGAAAGCAGGGAGGCTTGTGCTGCATCTGAATACCAGTTGCTGAAAATGGCAGGAGGGGAGAGTTATCTGGCACTCAGATCCTGCTTGCTGGCTTCCCACAAGCACCTGCTTGGCCATTATGAGAACAGGATCCTGGGCTAGATGGGCCATTGGCCTGATCCAGCAGACTCATCTCATGTTTTTGCCAGACAGAAGTAAAGCACACAATTCTAGTGTTCTTTGGCCTGTTAGTTGCTGCTGCTGATTAGCTGTTGGACAAAGTGTTTGTTTACATTTCTTAGCTTGTCCTTTCTTGTGTCAGGACAATCCGTTTTTGTTCAAATGTGCACCGGAGAGCCAGCATGAATGGGAGGCTGAGACAATGAAGAGAGCCACCTGTTTCTATCGAATGGTATTCCTTGTTGTTTGTAGGTGTTGGGGCTGGTGTCAAGGGTCGCCAGGACTGGGCACCTGCCGTGAGCCCACAGTCCAGCATGGGGCCATTTGACAAGAAGCCCTTGTGGACTTGCTCCTACTCTTCACCATTGCAAACTACTCGCTTGTTCACCCACCTCTTTCTTCTGCCCTGCCAATGGTGGCGGCGGCAGAAGAGGATTTAGGGGAGCACAATCAGTTCAGTCACGCTGGTCATGGAGCCTCGGGGTCGCCAGAACTATGATGCAGAATGAAAGATAAGAAAGGGAGGCACCAAATTTTGGTGTTGCACAGAGTGCTGCTGAAATCTGAGACCCCAAGGTACCCCACTGGTGGTGGTAAGGAGGAGCAGCAGATGCCACTGCCTGCTTACTCACTGACTAAGCTTTTTGAATTATGTGGCAAATGGGTTGTGCAGTTTTGAATATATTACGCATAAAATAGTTGGCCACAACTCCTGCTCCTTGCGACATGTTGCATAAGCAATAAATAGTGTGGGCTTAGTAGACGGGTGCTATAGTCCAGAAAGCAGGGATATGTTCCTAAACCCAGTTAAGTCAATTGGTTTGTAGGGAGCTGCCCACCTCAGTTTCTGGCTGTGGCCCAGAATGTTTGCCTTTTACCTGAGCTCAAGGCATCAAAGCATTGAGCAGTATTCCATTACCACTAGGCTTCCATCTGTAAAATGAGGAGTTGCATACAACACAGTAGCCTTCTACTTGTGCAACAAAACTTCCTCCGTCCCATCTCTGTGTCAGTTTGCATTTCTTAGTATTGATCTGATGTGCAGAGATCTTTCCTATTCTAACTAATTCAAGAGGGTTCTGGAAGCTTCTGTGTGAAAGAAACAAGCAGAAGGTTCATGATATTTGGGTTACTCCTTCAGTGAAACTGAGTACAGCTGGCTTAAACTGGTTCTGTTATCTCTTCTGTCAAGGTCATGCTGACTATAAAAGTAGGGCCAGAAGGAGCCTGGGCTTCACTTTCTCTTTCTATCTCTCTTCCTTCTGGTGTGGTGATCTGTATATAGTGTTCAGGTTTAGACGTATTATAAGTTATTGTAAATTTAAGTCTGCGGCAACTGAATTTCATATGGACAGTGCCAATCCTGAATGCATTGGATTTGTGACCGTTATGCTCATTTGCCTTCAGTAGCAGTAAAGCTCTGCTGGATGTAATATTAATTGCCTCTGGTCTATTTTTGCGGAATCCTGCAACATATTTTTACTCTGCTAACTATACGTCAGAGTTCTGCTCTGAATCAATATTGAGTAGAATTCAATGACACTCTGCTCTCCAGTCCCCTCCCCACCCCTGCCTCCTTAAAATCCACTCTGGGGAGGTGAGGAAGGGGAAGACTTGCCATTGGTACAGGTGGCACTTCTTTGCCACAGTCTACCTAGCCTGGTGCATGATGGGAAGTGTGTGCAGGTCCTCTCCACCAACCCACTAAATATGCTGTCCCTGTTCCCTAGGAACAGATCAGCCAATGACCACTTAACATGCATGCAACTTGCGTGGTTGATTCCTAGTTAAATAAAGAAATTTCACAATTTCCATGCATGTAGGTGACAATCGTAGGGGTGTGGGTTAAACCACAGAGCCTAGGACTTGCCAATCAGAAGGTCGGAGGTTCAAATCCCCGCGACGGGGTGAGCTCCTGTTGCTCGGTCCCCGCTCCTGCCAACCTAGCAGTTTGAAAGCACGTCAAAGTGCAAATAGATAAATAGGCACCGCTCCAGCGGGAAGGTAAACGGCGTTTCCGTGCGCTGCTCTAGTTTGCCAGAAGCAGCTTATTCATGCTGGCCACATGACCTGGAAGCTGTACGCCGGCTCCCTCGGCCAATAAACCGAGATGAGCGCCGCAACCCCAGAGTCGGTCACGACTGGAACTAATGGTCAGGGGTCCCTTTACCTTTTTAGGTGAGAATCAGGTGATCTATTCAGGTGGAACAGTGCACTAGGTGGACTGAGAGAAACAGGTGCAGATTTGATATTTTCATACATTTTTGCGGGGGGAGTGTGTGTGTGTGCAGGGAGACATGGCATTCAAACCGGCTCACTGTGCAGTTTTGGGGTTAGAAAGAAAGAAAGGGTAACTGCTTTGGCTGTTGAAAAACGTGGTCGAAATAATACTGTTCACATCTCCCCTGTGCCCAGATGTAACATCTCTCTTATGTGTCATCGCAATCATAGATTATAGTTATCAAGCATCAGGCTTGTGTCACAGCTTGGCAACGTAACCTTTGCTTAAGACAAAAGGCTCTGCTAATAGCATTATTGTTTCTGGGTTAATCAGTGGCTGGCAGTTCACCTTGTACAAAAGACGCATGAGGACATTTATTAAACAGGTGGCTGATGCAAAAACCGGACGTGCCACATCCGTTTTGGAAGACGAGATGAAAAATCAGAATTCAGAAAAGTCTTTAATTTGTTTCAGCATCTTAGCAGGGAAGCAGCAAGATTATACATAATTAGTTTGGGCTTTTTGTCTTAGGATCTAATTATTGGTCAAGTCCACAGATTTGAAGATGGCAGGATCCCCAAGGACATCTTCTATGGGGAGCTGGCTTCAGGCACCAGGCCAATTGGCAGCCCAATTCTGCATTACAAACATGACACGAAGGCTGGCAACACCAAGACAGCCATGTGGGAATCCCTGCAGACGACCGCAGCACCTAGAGACAATCAGTGAGGTTGTGTATCCACAGTAGTGACCAGAAGAAAAATGACTGCTGGGAGGAGCACAGAAAGAAGAGACGCTATGGTACCGGAAGCCTTCATCTGCCCCAGCTGCAACAGAACATGTCTCTCCTGTATCTGTCTCTACAGCCACAGCAGGCGCTGTAACTCTCCAACAGTTTGACTTCACCCCCAATGGCATGCTCCTCCATTGTCTCCTGAGACAGATGCCAACCAACTAATTATCCAGTCATTGGAGACTCCTTGGTTCCCATTGTATGTCTGCTTGGGCTTTAGAGTGGTACCTTACTTTTGAGTAGGCATGTAAAGGATCCGTCCCCCCAAAGAATCCTGGGAATGGTTGTTTGTTAAAGGTGTTTAATTCAGAGTAGACTAATGAACATGACTAAGTTAGGTCCATTTATTTCAGTAGGTATGTTCTGAGTAAAACTTAGTTGACTATCACCCCACACATCTTTCATACATATGGTACATAGGCTGGTATATCAAGAGTACGATGAAGGGTTTGGGTGTGGTGCTATCTGCATACCTCCTTCCTTCATTGCTCCTGCCCCAGGTTCCTGCTGGCCTAGATGTGTGGCCTTACTCACTGGAAGTCAAGGGTGACTTCAACCCACTTGCTGACCTTCAGTTTCACCTACATAGAGCTAGGGAGGTTAGACTTCAAAGCCTCCTGAGAAATGCAGGATCCATTTTTAATGAGCTGTTATCAGTTTCCCTGGCACTTAATCCGGATTCATTAGATCTACTTAAGAAAATATGTGTGGATCTTAAAAAAAAAAGACAGTTTTATTTAGGATGTCTAGTTTCAGCCGTTGTGTGACTGGTATGCCTCTTAAATATGCAAATAAATAAACAGCTTACCAAAGGATTTCCTCATCTTCCATTCGTTTGAAGCAGAGATGGGGAACATGTAGCCATCGAGAGGTTGCTGGACCTCAACTGCCATCTGCCTCACCCTCAACCAGCATGCCCAATGGTCAGGGACAAAGTAGTCCAGCAACATATGGAGGGCCAAAATTTCCCTGATTTAAAGTCACTGTGCATTAACATGTCCTTGATGAACTCCTTGCAACCAGTATCTGAGCTCTGCATAATGATGTGTTGCTTATATTGCAGCTCTGTTCTTCCTGTATTCATTTTTTTAATTTTATTTCAGAATGCTTGGGATTATCTACATCTCTACTAACTCACTGGTCCTACACCAGTCCGAGGGTCATATTCCCTCTGGATCTGCATGCCAGCGGGCAGGCAAGGCCAAGGCAGACGTGGTGTGTGATCACCCCAAACACAAACCACAAACCTGCACAAGCTGCAGCTAGACCTTTGGGTTTGCATTTTCCTAGTGCAGAAAGTATTGATCTGATGTGTAGAGATCTTTCCTGTTCTAATTAATTCCAGAGGGTTCTGAAAGCTTGCCTATGTGAAAGAAACAAGCAAAAGGTTCATGATGTTTGGGTTAAACTGGTTCTGTTATCTCTTCTATCAAGGTCATACATAAAAGTAAGGCCAGAAGGAGCCTGGGTTTCACATTTTCTTTCTGTCTCTCTTCCTTCTGGTGTGGTGTTCTGTACATAATATGCTTAGTCAAAGCTTAAAGTTTCTCTTCACACTGTCAATTGATTTCTAGTAAGGCAGCATACCATTCAAAGGATATATATCGAGAGCTACTTCAGTGCTTTGTAGGATCAGGTCCCTACTTTCACTTTTGTTATTTTTACTATTTTTTGTCTCTCGGTTATCAAGTCCAGACCGGTTACACCCCTGTACACGATGGTCTTGGGGGAGGGCAACACTGTGGTTGGCCTCTTTAGTATTGAGGGAGCTATTTCTGGCAGCACCGACTCTGTCAGAAGAGACGTTACCTTTTCTAATTTGATGCTAATTTCCTCCACTGTTCTTGCAGTCAGCAGACAGTGGTCCATGAGTATTTCCACATAGAGTGGTGCCCCGTAAGATAGCAGTTCATGGGATAGTTCATGAGCGCTCATCTCAGCATTCTCCCCTGGGTGATCTCCACCCATTAAGGTATCCCCACCTACCTGGGAATAAGTTCTATTTGATGCAGTAGGTTCTGAATTCTGTGCTCTTACAAAATCATGCATTTTAATCTGCTTGCTCTTCTGCTGTGGGCTCACTTGTGGAGATGAGGCCGGTCGCTTCTTTTTCCTAGACATTTTCCCGGAGATAGATACAGCCGCTACTCATTTCTTAATGTAAATCAGGAAGCTGGGTGTCCTCCCAAGATAGGGTGTTTAATCTCCACTCCTGCTGATAAGTATTTGGTAGGTTGGTAGAATCCAGCAACGTGTTTTAAGTTTTCACTATGCTAACTATACGCTGGAATCTGCTGTGGATGAATTTTGAGTAGAATTCCATGGCCTAGACCTCTTTTGGTCTCGCACCTACAGAGCAGCATGTGGAGCAGCCCCATGGAAGCTATTGCACCTCTGCTCCCTGGGTTACCTCTGGGACAGGTTCCAATGGGTGTCTCTCTCAGCCATTGCCAGTTCCTGGGGGGAACATAGGTGAGAAGAGTGACTATGAGCTCCTGCTTGGGGACATTCCATGTGGTGCAGTGGGTCTGTGCATCTGGCTGTTAACCAGAAGGTTGGTGGTTCAAGCCCACCCAGGGGCAGCTGTGGGCAAAAGATTCCTGCCCTGCAGGGGGGTTGGACCAGATCACCCTTGGGGTCCCTTCCAGCTCTGCAGTTCTATCATTTGGTTGGCCAGAGGATGCTGGACTTGGTGGATCTTTGGCCTGATCTAGCGGGGCTCTTCCTATGTACCACAGGTAGTGGAGATTGTAGAAACAAACATCCCAGCAAATGCTCATCTCTCTCTTTGCATTAGCCTTTTGCTGCTAAAGTTTGTTTTGTTGTGCCAGGTCTCATTGTAACCAGTGGAACAAGTTTGCCAAATTGTCGCTTGCAGTAGACTGAAGCTCATCAGCTTCTGTGCACTAAAGATTTCCATGCTATTAACTGCAGTCGTCATTATTATTATTATTTTAAACCATTACTTCTTTTCCATTTTCTGCAAGCCACCTTCATCACCGTTGTTATAGTACAATGACCCTTAATGTGCCCAAGAATGTCACTATTTACTAATGTTTTTAATGGTATCCCAATGTATCATATTTATATTTAACTGGGAATTACGTAGAAACTCCCTCTCCTCATTTCAAATATATACCACCACCATATGGCCTGTTGTGCCCCTTTTATTCCAGACCACCAGTTTTTCTGACATGAGGCCCATTGTTTGAGACTTGCCATCTGCCAAGTTGCATATGCCTGTAGATCACATGCAAATTCTTGGACTATTGTTATCTAAAACCCAGCCCCAACATAACAGCGGCCTCTCTCTCTCTCTCTCTCTCTCTCTCTCTCTCTCTCTCTCTCTCTCTCTTTCTTTCTTTGTGTGTGTGTGACTGAACAAACCTTTCCACAAGACATGTAAGGCGCATAGAGAGTAGATTAAGAAAACAACAACAACACACCCCTGTATTCATACATTCTTGATCATTTCACCATTCTAAAAGGCAACCCATTGGATACACTTACCAGTATTTCCTAAACATTACTGGAAGAATTTCAGCTTCATCGATCCACGCCCATTAGCATTTAAAGTTTAATTTTCTTCGTTGAGTCGACAATCTATGGGGTGGTGTCGCTGACCACTATATGACAGGGGACAACGGTCAAGTAAGGATTATAGATCTGCCTGTGTGTTGAATGTTTCATGCTAAGGTCTTCTGATTCCTTTGACACTGGAAATGTTTGATAGACTTGCCATGAAAATTGGCCCACCACCACTCTGAAACAAAACAACACAAGCTCCCCTATCTCAATATCAAGGGAGCACCTTTTGAGAGACTTTGAAGCAGCCTCAAAGAGCTACTACTGCTTTTGATGTATCAGCTTCATATTTAGGTCAATAATTTCAGCCAGTTATTCTGGGATTCAGTAGTAATTATTTCAGATTGAGGTAATTTATTGACCACAGTGTGCAGACTGAAGTGGTGCTGACCAGAACACTGCCTCATTCCATGTAAATTACATGCTCCACCCAAATTATGTGTGTTATATAATATTTATTTGTTTGAAATATTTCTCTCCCCATGCTTTTTCAAAACTGCTATTATAGTACACAGGTGTTTACATGCGTATGCGGAACTATCTTTTTCTCTAGGCAGCAGTGCTCCTGCTCAGGTTTTCAGCCAGCCATGCCCTCCCTGGGATACTCCATTCCATCCAGCTCTGGGTTTCTTTTCCAAGTAATTCAGCATTCCATGGCTACTGAGCACACCCAGTTTTCACTGAACTGTTTCTGGAGTGTTGTGCTTCCTTAGTAGTTACTGTGTTTTTAAAAAATGTTTTGTACTTCTGCAGACTTCAGGGTTCCTTTCTTCTTGTTCCCCACCAGCCCTCTTCTGGCTGCCATCCTGTTGGTACTCACTGCTCATTATTTGAGTGATGAAAATATCAAACCTCCTCCAACATGTTCCTAATGATAATAGGGACATTCTGGTTCTCAAACTTAATCCGTTCTGGAGGTCCGTTCCAAAACCAAAACGTTCCAAAACCAAGGCACACTTTCCCATAGAAACTAATGCAAAATGGATTAATCCATTCCAGACTTTTAAACGCAATCCCTAAAACAGCCATTTAACATGGATTTTACTGTCTAACAAGACCATTGATCCATAAAATGAAAGCAATAATCAATGTACTGTACTATAAAACAAATAAGACAGTATTGTAGATGATAAAAATTAAAATTATTATTTTTTCCTTACCTGCACTGATGATAGCCATTGTTTGGATGGGGGGCTTTTATCCATTTCTGCAGTCACACAATCAACCAGTCAGTAGCTGAACTGGGTTCCACGCAGTCACAAAAACAAATTAACTGAAAAAGCCTCAAAAAGAAAAACGCAAAATAAATAGCAAAAACAAAAGCGCCAAACTCAATCCATTCCGGAAGTCTGTTCGACTTACGAAATGTTTGAAAACCAAGGCACAGCTTCTGATTGGTGCAGGCACCCTGGAAACAATAGCCAATATCGGATGTTTGGCTTCTGAAAAACGTTCAAAAACAAGAACACTTACCGTACTTCCGGGTTTTCGGCATTTGGGAACCAAGACGTTTTAGTACCAAGGCGTTTGAGAACCAAGATACCACTGTATACCCCACTCATCTGATTGAGCTGTCCCAGCCACTTTGGGCGGCTTCCAACATATATAAAAACATAATAAAATATATACAGGGCTGCCTTCAGATGGATCAGGGTCAGCTAGCTTTTCTCTAATGAAAATAGAGGCATCCTAAGGAAAAGCAGGACATTCTGGGATCAAATCTGAAACCGAGATGGCTTCTGTAAACCCGGGACCGTCCCTGGAAAACAGGGACACTTGGAGGCTCTGAAATATTCCATCCCCTGACCTTTATGTGTTAACTGGATGCTTGAATAAAGTCCTCACACTTGTGTGTGTTGTATGTTTGTGTGTGAGCTCTGCTCAGGTGTACAAATGCGTATCTGTTGCCCACAAGGGGCCGAAGCCCCCATCTCTGTACGTTCCCCAAACATCCTTTGAATGACAGGCTTCACATAAAAGAGAATTCGAGAATGGATGCATAATATCTGAAAGGAAGAACAGATGCCAGCTGTGGAATGAGTCTATAATCTGTTCTATTTTTAAAAAGGGAGACACACTAGAATGCAGCAGCGAAAATGCCACCTTGTAGCTTTTGCTAATAAACAAGATGTTGTTTTGAGGCGGTTCCAGGTTAGGGACAACATGCCCTCAGAGGACAGACACAGCACTCTCCACATCCATCTCCCTGCTGTCTTTTTCGTTTTGCCCCAAAGTTGTTGAGCTTTTCTTGGCAAAATCTAAAGAATAAGAACAAGTTTTTCAGCTATTTTAAAGAAAATACACAAAATCTACCTGGGTTGCCATACATCTGGATTTTACTGGACATTTCAGCAATTTCCCCTGACGGTGCTTCTGACTGCCATATTCTGTCTATGTCCAGGCAGGAGGTAGGCAGCAAGAGTAAACAGGAGGGGAACCAGGGCCAAACCATTGGACAAAACTTTCAATTTTAGTTTCTCTCTATTTCTCATTCCCCCCAACTTTCATTCTCCTTATTCTGCAATAAATTGTTATTTATTTATTTTAATTCCACAGGAAAAATTACCGGCATTCTAGCACACATTTCTCGTAAAATGCCGATGTTTCTTCAAGCAGCTTTTCTAATACCATGCCTTCTTGTAAGCTATTTATTCTTATGCACACTTTCTCCTAATATACACATTTTTGCACACATTATATCACACAAAATTTGGAGAGTTTATATTTCTCAAGGGAGCGATGTCAGGTCCTATATTCCAGATCCCGCGCCCCGCCCCCGCCCAGTTACAGTTCAGGTTTGATTGATAATCTTATTATTTTTTCTACCCAGAAACAATCTCTCTCCATTCTGCTGTTTATGCCATTATTTGAAAGAGTAAATGAAGTTTAATGAAGATGCAAATTCAGAAATGAAAATTCGTGCAAATTCAGAAATGATTCCAGGCATTTGCCTGAAGCTACATGTCACAATGACAGGATGAGAAAATACTCATGGACTGAAATCTCTCTTTCTACACAACTAGTAAGGACGAAGGATCCCTTTGTCTCTGGTCACCTTTGCAGAAGTTCAGCGAGAGGCGCCTTGGGAATGAGAGACAGTGATGTGTAATTAGAAATACCGGGATCAGCCACACATAGAGGTGGCCCAGTACTGTTCAGAGTATCTACTTCCTGGCTGGGAGCTAAAAGACTACACTACACCAACGTCAGTGGTGAGTTACTGTGGCTGCAAGTAGCTGTCAACATATGCCCAATTGCTAGATTGGGATGATACTTCACTTTAGAGGCCTGTTATTAAGAGGTGTGCTAATGACATTGAAAAGGATTAACAGTGCAAACTGTGCTACTACCCACAGTGACGTTAGAGACAGAGGTGGCTGAACTCACATTGCAGGCGTGGTTAAGGAGGGCTCAGTTTTTTGAAGATCTATTCAAAGAACAAGCAAACTGCCTGCTCATAATTAAACATCAGGGAGAAGGCAATGCTAAAACTTTCTTCTTTATGCACACCACCTCTGTGTCCCTGCTAAATTTCTCTCTCTCTCTCTCTGAATCACTCCTCTGAATTACTATATGCGGAAATGACAGTTTGGGACACAGTTGCTTTTTAACACTGGAATTTCTGCACATATGATTATCTCTTCTCGTAGTACCTCTAAGTCCGTGATAGAGCAACCAACTGTCACAGCAACAATAGAGTAGAATGCTTTAGGTCAGTTGGCTTTGTAGACCCATAAACCACCCTGAAGCCCAAACATGCATTTTGAGACCCATCCTTGCCTTGTGCTACTGTGGTTGCAGGTAGTATTTACAGTGGTACCTCGGGTTGAGAACTTAATTCATTCTGGAGGTCCATTCTTAATGTGAAACTGTTCTTAACCTGAGGTACCACTTTAGCTAGTGGGGCCTCCCGCTGCCACCGCATGATTTCTGTTCTCATCCTGAAGCAAAGTTCTTAACCCGAGGTACTATTTCTGGGTTAGCTGAGTCTGTAACCTCAAGCATCTGTAACCTCAAGTGTCTGTAACCTGACGTACCACTGTACTTATTTAAGATGTTTATGAACCACCTTTTGTCATAGATCTCCAATTGATTGTCAACAACGTAAGATCCATAATTCCATACCAAACAAATCAAGCAGGAGAGTATTAAACATGACCGGATAAAATCAACATTTCAGAAATGCTTGCTGAAATAAAGATATTTTCACAGTGCACCAAGATTCATGCAATATTAGGAGGATTTTGACGCAAGGAAAAGAATATAGGGTTATGAAGACGTGTGCTGGAGTAGAACTTAAAGTTGCCCTTGGTTACTTAGATAAATAGTAAAGACATGACCAAAAACAATATTAACCAGCCAGTGTTGTGTAGGATCTGGGAAATGGGGGTTCAAATTCTCTCTTGGGCATGAAGTTCACTGGGTGACCTTGTGCCAGTCACTGTCTCTCAACCTAACCTACCCCACAGGATATTTGTGAGGCTAAGACAAGGAGGAGCAGATAGTTCAGTTTGTAGAGCATGAGACTCTTAATCTCAGGGTTGTGGGTTTGAGCCCCACATTGGGTGAACTATTCATGCATTGAAGGGGGTGGACTAGATGACCGTTGTGGTCCCTTCCAGCTCTACAATTCTATGATTCTTTCTTGAGAACCTTGGAGGAAAGGTGGGATATAAATATAGTCGATAAATATATGCTAAACTTTAGTGTGTAAAAAGTGTATTTTCCCCCTATTTGCTATTTATTTGAGCAGCAGTACTTAAAATCTCAGGTTTAATTATTAGCTGCCCTGATGTCACTAAGGGTTCAACACGCTGCTCATGGACTCTTCGAGATAGTGCTGGCCTGGCACGCCCAACAACCTGCACAGAAAGATATCCGCTACAATGGAAAAACTTCTTTGAAGGACATGTCTAAAGGAGATAAACAGCTGGGGGGAAGGGCACTGCAGTCCTGTTTTCTTTTCCCACTTTAGCAACTGTGTTGTTTATCCGTTGTTGTTATTACCCTTTATGCTGGAAGTAGCTTTCCTTCAGCATGCTAGCCAAGATTTGATAGGGGGTCTATAACGTGTCCCATATATTGGCTTGAAATCCAATGGGATATGTGAATGCCAGACAACACAGACTAAGCACTTTCGGCAGGCAAGACCAAAATTGAGATGTCAGTATTATTATGGTAGGTGTGTGAGTTTCATGAAATCAGCAGGTCAGAAGGTCTGGTATGTATGTGTTGCCTTATTAGACAGAAAGAACCCAACCTAAGTATATAACCCTTAATAATAGATGCAGTGTTGTGTTACTTAAGCGCAGGGAAGGTCAAGGAACCTTAATGAGTTGTCATCTTAGTCCTATTAAAATGTACTCTCAATAGCAGTGACTTGCTCTATTTAATAGAACAAAGGAAGAGCTGTGCTGGATCAGGCCATAAAGGCTAATCTAATTCAGCACCCTTCTCTCATAGTGGCCAGTCAGATACCCATGGGAAGCCTACAAGTAGGTCTTGAGCCGTTGCTGAATTGGACCGCAAGGAACTGGAGAAGTAGTTTATTAGGGAATTACTACCTGAATTGTCCTAAGCAGGTATGAGAGCTTAGTTCCTGACAGTGTTTTGTAGGGAACATTACGGGCCAGGAGGAAAGAGTCAAAGGCAGGGGAAGCGTCAGAGCTGGAGGGTGGAGCACAGGATGGATGGGAAGAAGACAAGGAAGAGGCAGGTCAGTGGTGCCACTCCTGGCATCTCCCAGAACCAGGAGGGGACCGAAAAGGGATGAGCAGAGGAATCTTCCACACAGGCATAGCCTGCTGGGCAAAGCTACATAAACTGGTGGAAGAGGAGTGGTTCCCTGTTGCAGCATAGCACACAGAGCTGTAGAAGCTGCCTTGTTATCTTTGACAATAAAGAGTTCACTATCGTCCCTGCGCATTCCTTTGGCTCTCAAGCACCCTTGACACCCTTGCACATCCTGCCAGCCTAAGCATCCCTGGCATGTTGATGCCAAGGGCCAATTAGCCATTCTACTATCCTCCTCATTGTTTACACAAACTACGAGACTGCAGATCCTGAACTCACCAACAACCGCTTGTTAATTTAAACAGACTCTCCTTCCTTGGAGGTTTTGAAGCAGAGGTTGGATGGCCACCTGTCATGGATGCTTTAGCTGAGATTCCTGCATTGCAGGGGGTTCAACTAGATGACCCTCGGGATCTCTCCCAACTCTACAGCTTTATGAGTCTATGGGTGGGTGAGAGGCTGATGCACCAGTAGGGAAGAGAGGGCCTTTTCCTTGTTGGGTCCCTGACTGTGGAAGGATCTATTCAGAGAGACTCGCCTGGTATCTACAGTTGTGTCATTTCAGCACCAGATGAATATCTTTTGATTTGCTTAGGCCTTTTCACCATCCCTCTGAGCTTTACCCCTCTGAGCTGGTGGTTTGCATGCTGCATTATCCTTGCATTGCTGTTAATAATGTTAGGTAAAGGTAAAGGGACCCCTGACCATTAGGTCCAGTTGTGACCGACTCTGGGGTTGCACGCTCATCTCGCTTTATTGGCCGAGGGAGCTGGCGTACAGCTTCTGGGTCATGTGGCCAGCAGGATTATACCGCTTCTGGCAAACCAGAGCAGCGCATGGAAACGCTGTTTACGTTTCCGCCAGAGTGATACCTATTTATCTACTTGCACTTTGACGTGCTTTTGAACTGCTAGATTGGCAGGAGCAGGGACCGAGCAACGGGAGCTCATCCTGTCACGGGGATTCGAACCACCGACCTTCTGATCGGCAAGTCCTAGGCTCTGTGGTTTAACCCACAGCGCCACCCATGTCCCACGTTAATAATGTTAGCGAGTCATAAAAGGGACGAGCATAAATCAGGGTAGGCAGGGATATACCCAAGCAAAGTTAACTGTCTGGCCATTTAATACAAAGCGTCAGGGTGAGAACATAGTCAAGGTGGAGTGAATGGGAGGATGAAACAGGAGCAAAGTCCACATTCCAGGGCCTGTTTCAGCGGAAAGATCAATATCTATGGCATTGCTCGGGCACATCCAGCTTCCTGCTGCGTCCTTAAAAGTGGTCAAATACATCCAACAATGAGAGCCACAGGGTGTAGTTTGGGGGCTAGGAGAGATTCCCTAGGTATAGCATCCTAAGGGTTGGGAGCAGTTCTGGCACAACAGGAAGTAGCCAGAAGCATAGTTGGCATGAGACTGATGCCTGCTGCATAATCCTTGCTTAAACATGAATCCTAAGCATTTATTTATATATAAAGTATTTAGGTTGGCAGAAGCTGGCACAGAGCAACAGGGGCTCATCCTGTCGTGCAGATTTGAACCACCGACCTTCCGATCGGCAAGCCCAAGAGGCTCAGTGGTTTAGACCACAGCGCCACACATGCACATATACATCCCTTTTCCAAGGGAACTGAGTAAAAGTCAGATATGATAGAATGAATCTGAGTCTTGAAAATCACATAGAACTGATAGAAAATAAATGGGGGCGGGGGACATGATTTTTACAGCTTTCTCTCTAAACCGTATGAGAGAGAGAAAAGGATAACAGCTGACTGGAGCTGATGAGAACTGTAGACCAACAACATTTGGAAGATACCAGGTTGCGGAAGGCTGCTCTACAGCTTTCTGAGTTCATGAGGTTCCCCATGAAAAACTTGAGCTAAGCCAATTCATCCCATCCCTACTGCTTCAGTTGTGATCCAAAAACTGAGCTATGTTTCTGGGAGAGTGCCTTTTAATATTTCAAAACTATCCATAATTATAGTTGGTTTCCCCAAGGGACTCTTACAACTGGTTGAAAACATAAGATAATAAATCTTTTCATGCTCACAAACATTCTCCCGATGTTCTATTATTTTAATTGCCATTTTATAACTGGAGGCTACAATTAACATGGATTTCATAGTCAGAGAAGAAACAGAACCATCTTAATAATATGCAGTAACGTCTCCTTGCAATTCAGCTAATGGTAATTGTCATTTATAGTAGAAGAAGTTTGTTGAGATGAAGGCGGATATATTCCAAACTGTGCAAGCTGGCTCCTAATGGCCTGTGAAGCTTCAAGAGAAGTTATAAGATGGTTACGCCTACTTGAAACTGCCATTGCAACAGATGCATTAATATGTGGAAAAATACTTCTGATGCCTTGCTGCTTGAAAATTGGAAGGTGGGGATGGAATGTTGGGATCCTAACTCCACTTACCTGGGAGTAAGTCGTCTTTAATTCAATAGGACTTACCATTGAGAAGACATTGGTTGTTATCAGCTAGACTGCTTTCTAATGCTAATTACAGTATTATTAACAAGTGGGATCTGCAACAAAAAAGTTGCTGTGTGTCAGGGAACCAGCCAGCAATAAATCACACAGAGTAAGTGAAGTTAACTATTTATTAGAAGAAACACGGCTGCTCAGTAATGCCAGGCCTAACGAGCACAGCAACTATTCCTGGGACTCAGGTATACGGCTGCAAATAAAGTGTTCCAAGTGTGTTGTAAGGTGCAATATACAAATGTGACACTAGATGACGACAGTGAGCTATGGCAAATTCAATTTTTTTTCAAAGCTTTTTTTTATATATATGTGTAAATTCCACCCTGGTAGATATAGCCCCTATGAGGCTGTTGTGGAGACTAAAGGACTCTGCCTTCCCATAGTTGCCTATACCTCCTGCTCTCTCGGGTCCTTCCCAAGCAATCTGAGACTCTGCTGGTGCACATTTCTCTATTTCTTCCTCTTCATACCTCTTCTGATTCTGGGAGACCAGGAAGGTGGGCGTTCGTCAGAGCAGGAGCGGGAGACACCTTGGCTTCTTCACCAGCCTGACTCATCTCTTGACAGGCTGCTGCCAGCGACTCCCAGCTGGTTGCCCAGGAACATACAAAGACGAGGAAATGTTTCTTAACGTCTGCCTTTTTATTCAGTATTCAGTGCAAGTAGATAAATAGGTACCACTCTGGCGGGAAGGTAAACAGTGTTTCCATGCGCTGCTCTGTTTCGCCAGAAGCGGCTTAGTCATGCTGGCCACATGACCTGGAAGCTGTACTCCGGCTCCCTCGGCCAATAAAGCGAGATGTGCGCCACAACCCCAGAGTCGGTCACAACTGGACTTAATGGTCAGGGGTCTCTTTACCTTACTACTATCAATGATTAATTTGCTGTTACTTATTGCCCTCCTTTCCCAACTTGCCTCCAGGAACCTCAAGGCAACATATCTTTATCCTAACAACAACCCTATGAGGTAGGCTAGGCCCAAATAAATAGTGAGCTTCACAGCCAAGTGGAAAATGGATCTGGGTGCTACTAATCCTACAGCCTCAGGAACAAACCAGCAGTGAAGCTAGATGTGTCTTTGCATTTAATGTCCAGGGTTGGGTTTGTTTTAAAAAGAAAAAAGAAGGAAGGAAGGAAGGAAGGAAGGAAGGAAGGAAGGAAGGAAGGAAGGAGAGAGTAGAAGGAAAGAGCATTAGCTGGGGTGGCTGGTTTTTTTTAATTAACCCTTTCCTTCTCTTCCTTTGGACTTGATGAAAATCCTGGCATTTGTATTAGGAGGAAATCTCTCATTACCACTAATGATGACAAGACAATAATGTTGTGACCTGATACATGCTTCAGCCTGACACCATTTTGAAAGAGATGGATTGCTGTTCATATTCTTCCTTGCTAGATTTTACAAAAAAAAAAAAAATTACACCTATATCAGAGTATACCTCAAGCTTTCCGTACTGCTATCATAGACTTCTGCCCTTCAAACATCATCAGACCAATATACAGTTTAATTTGCAAAGTGTTTAAATTACCAATTTTGTTATGGTTAATGGCCGAAACAAACAGAAATGAAAACAGATAATTAAATATCTGATCACCAAAGTACTTGTGTCCCCACTGCTGACTGAGACTGCCTGTAAACCACCTCCCATAAATATATTCTTAGCAAGAAAAATAGCTCAAATGTACAGTTTACTAATTTACCCCTCACAGGGAAATTCCTGCAATCACATGAGAGGAAAATATTTACCGTTCTTTTTTCCTTTCTCTTTTGCTTCCCCAAATTTATTGTTTTTAGAATTTTTCCTTCTGCTGAATCATTACCACTTGCTTTCCACAGAACAGATGATTATGTGGAAAGAGCAAAAATAAATACACCTTTTGGATGATTGCCAAAGCCGTTTCTTTTTCCTTCCACAAATATATTTTTATTTTATATGTTGAAGCTGCTATGCTGGCCAGTTATGGTCTGCATAAAACAAAGAAGGTCCTCCAGGGTATCAGAACAAGGTCAAAGGAACCTCCCAAAGTGGAAATGCTGTAAAAGGTTATTTATGGACAGAAAAGCAAGACTACATGTAAGATGTATAGAGAGAGATGGCTATATCTATATTTACAAACATACATATGCATTAGAAATAGCCACAGCTTTGTGACAGTGAATATTATGAAGCCACTCTTCCCTCCAGTATCAGGAATCCCAGATTTTAAAGTTTTTCTTTTTTAAAAACCAATTATTTTTGAAACCAAGACCAACGCTTTCCCCTCTCCTTTCTCCAAAACAGTTTTAAATCTGATATTTGTCCTTGCCACGTACTGTTTTGCATCAACTTGCAGATGCCAGAATGCAACACCTACAGGCCATCTGCCATTCTTAAGAACAAAGTAAAGGGGGGTTCTAATTGGAACTGTAAATTCTTTTGAACTTCTCAATGCTTTCCTGTCTCAGTGGGTTCCTATTAGTTGCAATCATTTTTTTAAAAAATGAAAATCTGCAGTTGGTCCCATTTAGTTCAATGGAGCTTACTCCCAGAAAGGTGGGGATAAAGATTGGATCCTGATTATACCAAACCATTCAGGACATTATGGCATGAAACAAGGATTGTAAATTGAAGGTGTGCACTACAGCTATGAGTGATTCCATTTGTTACTGGAGTGAAGACTAAAAGGATGTGTGTGTGTAAATGGCAGGCCAATTCCCTGCCTCCATATGCTAGGGATTGAACCTCAGACCATCTGCATTTAAAAGATGTGCTCTAGCACTAAGCAGCGGACCCTGTATGCCTTTGTGATTTGTTTTCTGTCAGGGCTGAAGGCCTCTACTGGACAGGAATGCTTGCTGAATGGTGCCCAAGGGGGGAAAAAATCTTCTATACCAGACGGTACTGGCAGACCACTTAATACTTTTTCCCCCTGCTGTGCTAGATCCTGCATGATTTTTAATTGCATTTTTACAGACATGCCACAGACCAACTGAATGAAGCTCAATGACCTTTGGTGGTCTACAGACCAATTTGGGAAGCCCTGCTTTAAATAAAAGTAACTAACTAAATATAACTTGTTTACTATGAGGTTTTTTTCCCCTTTTAGAAAAAAGAATCAGACTAAGGAACAGCAAAATATCTCATGTGGAGCTTACTTTTATGGGTGGTGAGGGGCAAACAAGCCTTGCTGAGGTCTGCAGAGAAAACAGAAAAACTTTCTGTATTAAATCCCCAGTGAAATACTTCAGTAAGGAGCAGTAATCATGAGTCAGCCCTCCTTCATTCTTCCTCTTCCTTTACTGGCCTCCTAGAGTAATTCAGCTACACAGTACTCTGTTCCTCTTCTTAATAAATGTTCTCCCCACCACCACCTTCACAATCCCCAGCAGTGAAAGGATTTGTAAGGAGCCAGATGTTTTGACTAATTTGCCATTCATTTCCATAATTGGGTAATACACTGGCTTATTAACTCATACTGAAGACGTAGTAGGTGGATACTGCTGAAGAAATATGACACTGCAGTCGGCAACTCACTGATTATGTGTTGTACCATAACTTGATACAGGTGGAGTTCAAGGGAGAAGCTGTACAGCAGTATGATACTTTTTTTTGTCTCGATGCATTGATACTGTAATTCTGTAATGCTCACCCGGGAGTAAGCCCCACTGAGAGCAGTGGATGTGTGTAATTTAACATCTGGGTAGACATGTACTGCTAAATGGATAAATCCATATACTGTTAATGGATAGCTGTAGCTTCCACATGCTATTAAACTGGAGAAGACTGCATCCCTTAAGATAGAAATAAACATCATAATGATGGAACTGGCCATCTCTATAACCTAGATCACACCTCTACAAGTTAACCAGAAGCCTTTGGACTAAAAAGTCCTATTGCTTTGACATTGTGTATGTTGACATTGTGATCAAACATTATTTATGGTTACTGGAAGGTAGTTCTACTTCGTTGCTGTACCTGACTGAATCATACTTAGTTTGGGCATATTGAAATCAATGGACACAACTGATTAATCCCATTGATTTCAGTGGTTCTACTCTAAGTAGGGATGGAAGAAAGATCTGATTCATTATGCATTTAAAGCCAAATCTATCAAATTCACACTTTCCAAAACAGTACGCAAACCAAAACACAGCCATCCTTTGAAATTCATAATCATCTGTAATTATTTGTAATTATCCAAAGTATTACAGCCTTAAAAGAAATCAATTTCATTGAAAATCCACAACTTACCAATTGTCAGAGAATTAAATTCACATCTGATGATATGGTGGAACTTAATTCCTTGGCAGAGGAGCAGGATACACATGTTTAACTGCAGAATAACAGCATCAGCAATTGCACATGATGCACATGTAAGAATGTAATATATTTTTATATGAACCTAAGGTGGTTGTTTTTTTAAAAAAAGATTATTCAGGTACACTTGGCTGAAGGGTTGGATTAACAAGTGCATACATCTAGCAAGTGCTTACTCAGTAGCAAAACAATCATAAAATTTGTCCCTTTGTATTTGTGAAGAGGCTTTCAGCAGCATGTTTGAACCTGAAGTTCCCACAGCCAAACAAAAACTTTGCAACAGCCACATCATGCTGGCTCAAAGTGTAAAATCTTGACATTTTGATTCAATAGGCAACACAATCAAACCAGCAGAAGATAGAATTAGCTAGTGTGTCCTTTAATCTAAAGTAACCACAAGCAATTGTGTTCCTACATAGATAGCAGCCTCAGTAGCAAGAAATATCACAGAGCAGTTTGCTAAGAATCTGTGCACAAAGGGAAGCCCTGCTGCAGCAGTCTCCAAACAATTTATCCTCTCATTAAGATACATTGGACTACTCAAGAGTAAACTGCTCTAATAGTTCTAACCATTGCAATGTCTCTTCTCAACTGCGGCTTTTTGGAATAGTAATGGCAAAAGTTGGTTTGAGGGACCTTCCATTCCATTATAAAAATAATGGTTGGAATAACTGAATCAGCAGGTTCCACTGCCAGACGACCTTGGAATTAACTGCCACAATTCAAGTGTGGACTATTCACTGAGGAGATTTAATCTACTGAGACTGTCTGAGAAGAATGGCATTTGGGAAACAGGCAACTTTTAATATCCTTAAAATGAAATGGTGCAAGACGTTGAAGCACTGGCAGTGTAAACAGGCAGTTAATTTTGGAATTTGATTATTGCCTATGCTGAAATATATTCTCAAGACATCCCTCTTGTGGAGGAACCACAGATCACTAAACAATTGCCGGTTGTCAATCCTTCATAAACCCCCAAATTCATGAAAGTTACCTCTAAAATTATGAAAGAAAGGAAGTAGTAATAAAATGAAAATTATAAAGTATTGGCGATTCTTGAAAGCATGCTGCAGCAATGCCAACAGCGGTGAGCTAATATAGCATAAAGCTATATTAGGTGTTATGTCAGCTGTGATACTTGGCTTTCGTTAAAACAACAAGTATGACCAAATAAGATTTCACCCATCCCATGTGCCTTCCAGAGGAGATACCCAAAATGGAAAAGAAATGCTTTTTCTGGGCATCACAAGTCCCCAGGCAGAATCACACATCCCAAGGGGCCAAATTCCAATAGCAGTCTTATGCTGGGGATGGTTTGATTCTGTTGAGACTTATGGTTAAGATAAAAATGGTCGGCTGGCTGGTTGATTAAATTCTGGTAGAACAATTATTGTATAACCTAGGTTGTTCAGAGCAATCTGAATGGTGACAGAATCAATCAGTTTAATACCTAAACTATAAGTGGTGGCTGTGAAATCTGCGAGTCCTACCAGATTCATGGACACTTTACAGATAGCTCCATGTGGAATATAGGATTTCCAGACCTTCACAAACATGTTTCAGAGGAAGATTTTACGGCTGTCACAATATCCAGCACAAGATGGGGTGCCTCATCAGGGCTTGTTAGACTGAGATGGGAGGGCTGGTGTATTTGTTTTAGGGTCTGTATTGTCAAAGCCTGGATGTCATGAACCACTTGTGCATCATAAGGCAAGCTGGCCAGAGATGGATGGGCATTGACTGTGCGTACAACGCAAGCTGATATTAATACATTTCGACTCACTCAAGTAGGTGTGGTAGGTGGTGTCCATACGACTAGGAGAACACGCATTGCTTTGCCAGGAGAGGTGACAACATGGAAATGTGTGGGCATTTTGGAATCTTAGTAGCTTTGGCATTGTTTGTTATTTGGAGGATTCGCCTTATCAACCAAGAGAAGAAAAGCAGGACCCTCAATGCTTTGGGCAGGCTGCTATCTAGGGAGGCCTGAGCACAGGAGAACACAAGCCATTATCTTTTGTAAGGTCCCAAAGTGGTAAATATGACTAGGAATGGTTCGCCCATCCACCCTGCCATATCCCTTATGGCGAGTCTTGCTCACTTATTTGGATGTTGTGGAGAGGCTGTGAGCGGGTTAAATAACACGCGTGTTTGGTGGCCACCCTAAAGGGCGAGCAAGATCTATTGTTACATAAGGAGCCACAATACTCTTTGGGCGATCTTGGGCCAGTCGTGTTTTTTCCCCAGGCACGACCTACATTGCAAGAGGATGATGAGGCAAGAGATATGTAGGCACCCCCGAGGCAGGGGAGCCTAGAAATGTATGGAAATGTGTTGTTGTTGCTATTGTTTTTGCTTTTGACGCACACGGGGACATCGCTACACGGGAAGCGTTGCCCTTGGGTGTTGCGAAGGGGAAGAGAGCGGTGTATCGCGTGCGCACTGACAGGTTCACACATGCCCCAGCGCCCTCCTCACACTCGCCCCGTGTCCGGGCGCGGCTGCCAAGAGCGGGAGGGTCAAGCTGTCAGTATCGCCGAGGCGGAAAGGGGAAGCTCGGGCCGGGTGTAAAAGAGCCGCTGTGAGGTAAATGCCGCGTTCCACTGGTGGGCCGTGTGGAAAACCGGGGCGATGCGCGCGGGTGGGGGGAGGGAGGGGCGGGGCGAA
The DNA here is from genome assembly GCF_964234715.1 of Podarcis melisellensis. Lineage (NCBI taxonomy): Eukaryota > Metazoa > Chordata > Lepidosauria > Squamata > Lacertidae > Podarcis > Podarcis melisellensis. The sequence goes on along the minus strand of NC_138530.1, from coordinate 25,251,146 downwards.
GGAGGAAGAAGGCTCTTCTGTTCCTTCAGCGCAACCACGTTTTGCACCAGTCCCGAAAAAAAATGACTCTTTCGGAGGCGGAGGCAGAACGGAGCGAGGAGCGGAAAGCCAAGGCTGATAGGCTGCCGCACACCGCGGCTGACCGCGTCCCCCCAATCGAAACCAGCTCCACGCCCCCCGAGGCCGCGCCCCCGCCCCCCCAGACGAAGCCGGAGGTTCAGCGAGCGAATCGCGAAGCCGCGTGTAGGCGTGGCGGTTGGGACTGGTCGCGAGGCCGTCTGGGTGCCAATCAGCTCGCGGGGAGGCGTGACCGGTCCCCGCCCGGTTGCCGGGGCCGCCGCCAATGAGCGAGCCGGCGGTGGGCGGGCCCTGGCGGCGGGCGGCGCGGTTGCCGGGAGCCGTCGCCAATGAGGAGGCCCCGAGTGGGCGGGCCCGCGCGGCGGGCGGCTCTGGGGTTCCGTGTGGAAAGGAGTGCGAGGGGGTTCGGGTGCAAAGTTTAGTTTCAAACCGTCTGCAAAGAACGGCGGTGCCGCTGCTGCTGGTTCTCCTTCGAACAGACGGAGGCGGCGGCCGAGGAGAGCGGAAGCAAAGGAGCCGGAGCGTCGACAGCCTGAAGCGGCCGAGGCGCAGTCGAAGAGCCGCCGGCCGCCGTTCCCCCACCTCCCTCGGCGACAGCGGCCGCTTCGTGGGCGCCGCCTGGGTCCCGCCGGGTCCGCTCCGTCTCGGGCGAAGATGGGCGCGGAGGCTCCGGTCCGGCGCCGGCACGGCTGCCGCCGGGCGCGCCTGATGTGCATGCTGGCGCTGACCTTCCTCTTCTTCGTGGTGGAGGTGGCGGTGAGCCGCGTGACGGACTCGCTGGCCATGCTGTCGGACTCCTTCCACATGCTGTCGGACGTGATGGCGCTGGTGGTGGCGCTGGTGGCCGTGCGCTTCGCCGAGCGCACCCGCGCCACCAAGAAGAACACCTTCGGCTGGGTGCGCGCCGAGGTGATGGGCGCGCTGGTCAACGCCGTCTTCCTGACGGCGCTCTGCTTCACCATCCTGCTCGAGGCCATCGAGCGCTTCACCGAGCCCAACGAGATCAAGCAGCCCTGGGTGGTCATCGGCGTCGGCGCCGCGGGGCTCCTGGTCAACGTCCTGGGGCTCTGTCTCTTCCACCAGCACGGCGGCGGCGGAGGAGGTCACGGCCACTCGCACGGAGGAGGAGGGGGCCACCGGCGCCGGGGCAAGGCAGAGCAGCCTCCCGGAGAGCGGCAGAAAGAGGAGGAGACCAACACCCTGGTGGACAATTTCAGCAGCTTCAATGGAGTCAGCCTGGAGAAGCTAGGTGAGCTGGGGTGTGTGAGTGTGTGGGCGAGCAGGCCTCCCCTCTGCCCGGGGATGCCTGGCTTCTCCCAGGCACAGCCCCAAATATGAGGGGTAGCCGGAAGCGGTCAGAGCCTCCATCAGAATCAGGTTATTGGGCTGAACAGGTCTTTAATATTCCCACTAAGCTGATGGCCTGGCAATATTTCTAGTCTCCACAAGAGCTTGTAAGCAGCACTTCTAAGCAGTCATTTGCATTCTGTAGGTTAAAAGATAAAATGAAACTGCCCTTTCACACGGAGTTGCACACTTCAGATCTTGTAGTCCTGGTGGTGGTCGTTGTCATCGGTGCATAATCTGCTTCCCATTGTAACTTGGTTCCATTTAAAGACCTGGCAAAAGAGGAAGTGCTTCTAGCTACTGGAAACCAATACCATGCAAAGGCTTTGGGTGTAGATCAAGGAATGTCAAGGAGCTCATTCTGCCCATCAGGAATGTTGGGAAGGCAGTTAACAGAAGCTGCTGCAGCACCCGTTCGTTCTGTTTTATGGTAGGACCCCTTTGTACAGAACAGCAACACACCTTACTTTATAGAATAAGTACCTTGAATTCCCTACATGACAGCCACCAACATTTCCCAGTCTTTGCTGGTGGCATTAAGCTTTCGCAGAATGCAAGGAAAGGGACTACTGCAGTGCTTTTTAAATTTCATACCTTTAGAGTCCCCTTCTCAAGATGTCTGCTGAGACAACCCAGCATGTCTACCTTTGAACCTTGCAGAGCAGTCTGATGCAAATCTTAAAGCACATAAGTCAGGTCAGGTATGCCTTCCATCCTACGTTCATTAAAAGTATGACTTTAGGAACCATAAGATCCTGTGACCATGCATTGCAGGGGAAATTCAGTAGTGGTGGACAAGCTGCTACAGAGGAAGTTACTGCTGTTAATGTTCTTGCCACTGAGAAACCCTTGGGCTTCCCAGAACAGTTTTGACAACTGAGGTACTACATTTAGTCCTCTTTCTTTTACAGCTTGATGAAGGAAACTTTATATCCTATAGCACAATTTGGGCTCATGGGGAAATCTGCAGAACCCACTATGTAAGGGTTAACACGTTGCATTAAAGTAGACAGAGTGGCAAAGCTCACAGGAAGCTGCAGCTTCTGTTAACTGCCTTCCCAACATTCCTGATGAGAATGAACTCTACTGACTCCTGATCTACACTCAAAGCCTTTGCATGGTATTGGTTCCAGTAACTAGAAGCACTTCCTCTTTTGCCAGGTCTTTAAATGGAGCAAAGTTGCAGTAGGAAGCATATTATCCATAGATGACAATGATCATGACTATAGATGTGGAATGTAAAATTCCTTATGAAAAAGCAGTTTTGTTTTATTTCTGATCATACAGAATACAGTATCTGTTTATAAGTGTTGCTTATAGCTCTTCTACATACTTGAAATATTGCAAAATCATCAGTGTAGTCAGAATATTAAAGACCTATTCAGCCCAATATTTTCCTGGGAGAGTACCAAAATAAAAGTGGAGTGGTACAAATGTTTACATTGTTGCTCATTGCTATGTCAGCTGAACTACTTCAATCTGCTTTGGTATTCTTGCTTAATTTTGTTTTCATTAAAGCTTTTATCATTAGTAATTTGGTTTTTGTAAAAAAATGAAAATAAAGGCCCTATGTATTTGGACAGTCATCTCTTAATTTCAGGCCACTGGAACTCATAATTGATCCTAGCAACATCTCAGATGAAAGAATTTGTTATCTACTGTAGAAATAAATGGGAATATATGACAACACACTACATTTAATATAATTTTAGTTTATGCCAGTAAATTATTTTACATCTCTATTTCATGTTTTAATAGGGAGTCAGTGCTAGGATAATAGTCAGACGGCATATTATGACACCTGGTAGGATCTGGCCAAGTAGTTGTATGGCAAAGTTCCCTTTCATAGAGAAGTGGACTGACTTCTCTCTTTTTGTCTCTAGAGGGTGCATGTCTTATTTCTACAGCCCACCAGTCATCCTCAGTATTGACACCTAGGTAGCACACTGTTGTTCCTCTAGGGCTGTATGTGGCCCAGAGTTTTCCACTGACGCTAGTCCATACAGTTGAAGGATGATTAGCTGTCAACAGACTACACAGCTATATTTTCTTTACTGAACTGCAGGTGAATGGAATTAAATATATTTTTAAAAAGTTATTCCAAGCATGGCAAACCTTGTATGTCCTGCCCCATGTATAGTAAGGATTTTAAGTTGAACGTAAGTTTTGCAAAATACTAGTGGGGCATAAACTTAGTCTGGCAATAGTTGGAGGTGATAAATGTTAGGCTTGGCAGGGCGAGACTGTCACAATTAGGCAATACGCTGGCTTATTCACTGAGCTTTATTTCTTGGTGCAAAACAGGAAGGAGGATTTCTTGAGTAGTTACTATAGTTGCAGATCATGAAGCCTAAAAGTGTTATATCAGTGTGCTTAGTTCATATCTTAAGCATATACCTGTTAGCAGGCCTTGACTTTCTGCTACTTTTAAAAGCTGTCTTTTTTTAGTATGCATGAACATAACTCTTGAACTCACTTGAGGATGCTACTTCTGGGACTTGTAAAGTACATTATATAGGTGGAGTTTACCTGGTGAAACAAGTGTGGGAGTTGTGATGGTTTCCAGTTCTACCGGTTACATTGGTGAAATCACCAGGCAAAATTTTGCTCACAGTTGGTATCCATGCGTGAATATCTCAGAAACCTTTTTGCAGTTCACAAAAAGAAACATCTCCTTTGATGTAATGGCTGGTTTGTATTGGCAAACCTATTTGTGTGATATTCTAGTGTGAGAACAATTGCTTGTGTCCAAAAGCTGCAGAGAGGTTTCTCAAAACTACTAGTATCTGGGAAAGTCTCTTTTATTTGAATCAGAATTGAGGGCACACTCGTAAAGGAGGTTAGGTGCATGTTTGTTTCAATAAAATTCAAAGTTGGAATAAATTCCAGTGCAAAATAATACTTGCATAACAAAGGCTGCAGTAATTGCATTTGACTTCATACAGTCTTGACAGATGCCACTCTTTTTTGATAGACACCACCTACCATTGTAGTGACATGGCTTCTCTGCCATTTCATTGTGGACATGTAGGCATGTATAAGCTGCTTCATATCTGTGACATGATTTTTCATAGTAGTGACATATTTCAACTGATGGTACCTGTTGTGCAGACTGGAGCTTTATTTTGTAAAATATGAAATGTCTCACTTCTCTCCCCATTCCTTGCTGCACACAGACTGCATGCTCCTTTAACCTTCCCTCCCTTTCCACCCAATCTTACTGAATCATTACCTAATTTAATAAAACAATACATAAGAGCTAGTGTAGTGTTGTGATTCTGAACTTAGAAGCCTCCATTCAATTCTTAGCTCTGCCACCATCAATCCACCCTCTCTCAGCTGGCTCCCTTGTAATACAGATATAATAGTGACCTACTTTAGTGTTATAATAAGGAATACTGAGAATACATGGAGTCCTTTGAATGCTCTGAATCAGTGTTTCTAGATTGCAGGTTAGAAGCTATAGCTGGGGCATGCACCCAATCTAGACTAGCAGTAATACCACCATTTTGTTGTTTTTATCCTCTTGGGTTAGGATATTAACCCCCCCCCCAAATGAGAAGAGCAGAAAGGTGGTTATATTATTAAAATATTAATATTTATTGGGATTCCTTATTACAGGTTGCTGTTAAAAGTGGGTCTGTGATCTGAAAAGACGACTTCTCTCTATAGTGTTTGAAAAACCACTGACTTGGTTGCTCTAACAAGTCATTATTCTGTAATGCGGGGTGTGTATTCTAGTGGTTCCAAAACTCTACAAAGAGAACTGCCTTCTATAACTCCCCTCCTCCAAATATTACATTGTCCCCAATATTGCTAGCAGTCTGTTAACCCACCCCACAAGGCTTCCTATCCATGTAACAATGTTGCTCTTGTGTTTGCAGGTGATGGGGCAAAAGAGAACCAAATGGAACTTCAGCCAAATGGGAATATTGATAATGACACCTCTCTGGACATGGAACCTGACGAAGACACTAGTGGTCAACTCAATATGCGTGGAGTATTTCTTCATGTTCTTGGAGATGCCCTGGGCTCCGTTATTGTTGTGGTGAATGCTTTAGTATTTTACGCTTACTGGACTCCTTGCCCTAAGGATGGGCCTTGTATTAACCCATGTATCAATGACGATTGTGCAGAAAACATTACTCAGTTGTCTAGTAGAATGAATGCAACTGAGTTATGGAAAATTCCTGTAGCTGGTCCCTGCTGGGTTCTATATTTAGATCCTGCATTGTGTCTCATAATGGTTTGCATTCTGCTCTATACAACTTACCCACTTCTTAAAGAATCCGCCCTTATCCTTTTGCAAACTGTTCCGAAACAAATTGATATTCGTTCTCTAAATGCGAAACTCCGCAAACTGGAAGAAGTTGAAGCTGTCCATGAATTGCATGTTTGGCAGCTGGCAGGAAGCAGGATCATTGGCACTGCTCACATTAAATTTAAGGACCCAGAAACGTACCTGAAAGTCGCGAAGGATATTAAAGAGATATTTCATGATGAAGGGATACATGCAACAACCATACAGCCTGAGTTTACTATTGGGGAGGCTGTAACCAAATGTGAACTTCCCTGCAGAACCCAGTGTGCTCTGAAGCAGTGTTGTGGAACTACGGAAAAGACTAGTGCAAAGAAGACCGATAAGTCCCCTTCCGTTTCTATTTCTTTCTCTGAAATAGCCATTGACTCTTCACAACACAAAACCAGGAGGACTAAATCAGAGTGTATACCTGCTGTAAAGCTTGGGGAAGATCCTAACAAACAATTTGAATCGTCTTTGTAATTCCCAAAGTTGTGCTGAGTGAAGTCTGCATTCAACCACAGGTTGATTTTGAGAAGAAAGACTAGCATTAAAGAGACAAGTTGCAAAGTATTGTAATTGTTGAAATCCCTGTTCTGGTCACAACACTTAAATCTAGGCTGCCTGTTTGAAAGGATATAATTGTGCCGTCCCAACACAATATGTGCTTGTGTTAACTTTTAGTTGAATTGCACCGAAAAGTTTACAGATGCTTCAACAACTCTGGAGAACCAGTATCAACATTTCTGCCAAGATGCTTTTTTTTTTTGGATTAAAAATTAAAATTGAGTTCTTCAGCAACCCATTTCTCCATTTGGAAATCAGTATGTGTTAGAGAAATCCAGGAAGAAGCCTTTCTACTTATTGTGTGTGTGAATGTGAATGTTTTACAAACCATAAAGAAAGGAAGCCAAAGTTGGCAGAATTATTTTTTTAAGGTAGACTATTTGAGGAATTTTTTCCCTTGTACATGAAAAAGTGAACCCTATTTCATGTAGGTTATACTCCATAGTATTAGTAGTAGCATCTTAAAACATATCTAGTACTGGTTTATTAAAAAAACAAACCCTGTTTTTGTGTTTTACTGGGGGCCTAATGAAAAATGGCTGCTTTGAAAATAGGATTTGTAAAAGATATGCATATCCACATGACTGTAAGGATAACTTTTAAGACAGAAATTGACCAGTCCTTTTAAAGGCATCTCAGTTTGTGCATTCCTCAATTGTATAGGTTTAAGAATTTGTTAAGAACACCTTACTTTCAAGTAAATTTATGCCAGAACTAGAAACAGCTGATATTTGTCATTGCGGTGTCATCTATGGCTTGCCGAAATGGAAGGGTAAATATTGTCTGGATTACATCTAGTTTTGAGTTAAAAGAATGTTTTTTACTTTTTTTTAAAAAAACACCATGGAATTTAGCAGTGTATAAACATTAATATATTCTCATTTGATTTATTTCATGATGAGCCGTGATGAGCCATTTGACCCAATGTGCAGCTGAAATGCATTCTTTTTAACACAATGCAGGCAGCTGCTTCATGAAGCAACTGTTACAACTTACTAAGCTGTTTCAAATCAACCTCCTCAACCTGGTGCCTTCCAGATGCTTTGAACTGCAACTCCCCTCTGCTCCAATCAACATGGCAGTGGCCAGGGGTGATGAGTTTTACTCCAAAACCACCAGGAGGGCATCAGGTTGGAGAAGGATGTAGCACACCTTGGCTTATTGTGACATGAGTGAGCTTTGAGATTCAGCTGTGAAGAGACCAGAAGCTTTCATATCCACTTTTGATCAATTGCAGCTGTTCAGTTCATCCAAACTCAATAATAAGATGTGGTTGAAACAAATCAACTTCAAACTATGGGTTATGAAGCAGGCTTTTTTCAACAAATCATAGTTTATCCACAGTTTAGGTTTTGGATATAATGGTGAATTGTGCTCAATTGAAGCTAATAAAACAAAAACAAAACCAGAAGTGAAAGCTTTTGACCTCCTTGTAGCCACACAGAGGAGCAGCAGGAGCTTGAGACTATTTGGGCCTTCTTCCTATCAATAAACCATGGCTTATTGTGACATCTGAACTCCACCAGTCAATTCTCATAACCTGGAACATATTTTGTGTAGTGAAGGCATGTGTTGGAGCAAATTCTAGCCTACTTCAAACTTTTCTGCTCTTTGGTGTTGAGGAGCAATTAGTGCTACCTGTTCAGAAATGGAATTGCTGCACAAATTTGTGGATTGCAGTCAAGCCACTTGGCTAATCCTCTTAAAATCATCCACCTTGGTTCTATTGAAGTTGCAGAGGCTAATCTTATGTTGAATGCAAGGATGCAAGCCAATAGGTTTCTGGATCTCAACTAGCCTTTACCTGTTCTTGATCAATTTAAAATAGAGCTAATTCTTAAATCAGAAGTGGCATTAATGCTGACTATTTCTAAAGCATTTTTAAGAGCCCTTATTGGAAGTCTTTATGGGACTGCAAAATTTCCTTATATATTTTAGTTATTCCAACAGTTGATTTATGTACAATTGCTGTAGAACCAGGAAAGAGGACTGTTGAGGTCTTCCTTATGCATTGCTACTTTACCTTTTTTTTGGGGGGGAGTGTAATTTCAATTGTTTAAATGCAGGCTCTTTTATTATATGGCTATTTAGGTTTGTTCCCCAACTTCAAAATGGAAAGTCACTAATTTTCTTGACATGGAATTGCAAACAAAGCAAGTGATCAGTGGCTTCCACTCTGCACCTCCTGCTCAGCAAGTGATCAGTGGCTTCCACTCTGCACCTCCTGCTCAGCAGTGTTGCAGTCAAACCTCATTTTTTCAGAACAAAATTATTCTGTTAACAAGCTGTAAAGTGTTGGAAAGGTGTATTTGTGAAATGATCAAATACATCTACCTTTGCCTTCTGGGCTCTTTGTTATAAAGGCCACTTGTTTGTTAATACTCCGAGTTTGTCCCCCACATATTATTGCACGCATGTAAAAACTGCTGTACAATTCTCATGGAGCTGTATTTTAATAAGATTTTTTCAGCTGCTTTTCTTTCACATTGACATGGCTAGATTGGTATAACTGGGAACGGGCAGGCATATATTGATGGACAGGCAGAAAAGCTACAATAATACTGTAAATTCTGGATCTTGAAGCCAAGGTTTCCTATCTTTTTAGTGCTAGAAGTATGAGCTTGATCACTCTCTGTCTCTCCCTCCCTCCCCCTTTTTAAAATGTGTGTGGCCTATATCCCACATAGTAAACATTCTAGTTCAATAGAGTCTCACTTTTAACCTCATCTGTCCCCTGATGGGCCAATTTTATTTTATTTTTAAATTTCTGGGTTAGTATACTTTGCAATATGGTAATAGCTTTTTTCAAAGACTGCTGCATCTCTCTAAAGCACAAACTTTGACTCTCATATTGAGTTTGCACTGCAGTGGTAAGGGAGAAAAGCAGCTAATTGTGTACCAGGTGTGGTCCTGATTATTATTATTATTACTATTATTATTATTATGCAATAGCTTGGCTTTTACAACAGAATATGTTGTGTTCATCTCTGCTTTTGCAGGTAAGGTTTCCGGTATATCAGCTGTCTTAGGTACGTTTGGAAAAAATGGAACAGCTGGATTACCTCCAAACTACAGGAGACATTTTTTGTACTTGATTGTATATGAAAATATTGAAGCCAGTTTTGCAAATTCTTGTAGAAGGTAGTATTTTTCTCCTGAATGCTAGTGGTGTTGAAGGCTGTTCCATGTAGATAAAAGTAATTAACACACTGTGCTCAGGACATGCATTCGTGGTGAAGTGGCTATGCCAGTTTATTCTGCTGAAGTTTTGCAGCGAAAACTAACCATAGCTTTCTGGGATATTGCAATGAACAGAGTGCTAAGCCAACTCACATTACAAGTTTCATTGTGAAAACACACTGTTGTATTCACTGACTGTTAATATATGAAGCTGCTCAAAGAGATTTGAAATGATTGAACACTTAGGGTCTGTTTGCTGCATCACGAAATATTTGTAGAATCAACTTCTAATACAAAGGGTGGTATTCAGCCTTTTACTCAAGAAATTAAAGGACATAGCTTAGTAATGCCCACTAATTTCAGTGGGACTATTCTGAGCAAAACGTTGAATACTACCCAAATAAATTACCTTTACAAAACAAAACTGAGTGTTTAACAGTGGTACCTAAAGTTCTGGAGAATGTTTCAAAACCACTTAAAGTGCTGGAAGCAAGTAGTGCTGAAGATGTATTTGTTATGTTATAAAATCTGCTCCCCCCCTCCCCCACTCTCCCAGCCTCTGCGCACCTCTAACTCTTGCTGTATGCAAATGAAGTTTCTGTTCAGAGACTCTTTAAGAGCACTGAGAGCAGCTCTGGCACTGACTCCACTGAGATAATGGGAAACTGTTTAGACTAGAATGCACTTTCTGACTTTTCTCATTGATGGGGCGGGGAACGATCTTTAACACTACATCCTCTGCTTTTTGACTTTTTAAGTTTCTCGTGAAAGGAGTATTATGTATTTAAGGGTATTAAGTACAATATTTAAATATGCTGCTTTAATTTCATAACAGCATCGATGTAGCCTTCTGGGACTCTGGCTTATGTTTACAAAACAATTATTGAATACTACAGTAAATATTCTATTTTGGTTCTATCTTGCACCATTGCTTCACCTCTTGGTGGACTGAAAGGTACTATAATGCTTCATGTGCCTGAAATAAGAACATATGTGACAGATTTTTTTTTTTTTTGTAAGCCAAATGCAGCCTTACTTATAACAGGAGCTTTCATACCTCTGTGATCCTGGGTTTGTCATTAAAATGCCTGTGTGAAGAACGCTTCCATGTCTTACAAATGTGTGAGCCTGATTTTTTTCCCCTCCCCCACTTGCGCTCTCTCTGTGTTAAGTGTTCTTGAGCCTAGACTCCAAACCCTTACGCTCAGTGGTAGCTAAAGAGGCATCTCTCAAATTCTATGGGTCGTATTTGAAACCGATGCTTCGGAGACATAATTGGCATATCTGTATCTCGCGACATCATGCCAGTGACAACGGGCTTCTGCTAAACCAGTTATGACTCTGTGTTTCCTTGCATAAAACCTGAAAACTGAAAAGGAAATAAATGTTGCTGTATAAAACATGAAACTTGGCAGGGGCCTTTGTTTCTCCTCTTTTAAACATCCCTTCACTTACTGAAATTGATTTGGTAACATCAAAAAACATTTCTAACTGGAGGTTTGGCTAAATGAATTTGTTCACAGTGGGGTGCGTGGGTGTGTCATGCAAGGTTTAAGTAGAGTTCTGAGACATGAGATCTGGCTAACAAGGGCCCAGTTTTTCACCAAATCTCAAGCCCCAGGCCAGTTAGGGAGCATAGGTCTAGAAATGCTTTCACACCCCGCAACCTAATCTGGCTGCTAGGGCTGTGCACATGTTGCTACAGTCAGAAAATCAAGAAGCAGCAGAATCTAGATCAAATCTTCACCTCCCTGATTCTGAACAGCTTATCAAGTCTACCCACCATGCAATTAGTTCTGTGCATAGTTTTATCAGGGGTGCACTAGCTAGAAAGTCCATAAAAGAAAATTGCGTAGCATTAATATGTAGTTGCTGACATCTCTAGTAGTTTGCAGTGCCTATATGCGAATTTCCGCTGGCTCAAAGGTTGCACCAAACAGCCTTTGGTTACAGAAAAACTAAAAGGAAAAGCAAGTTCTTGTTGTCTGTCACAAAGCCTGTTAAGAGAGAAGCCCATAAACATTTTGTTGAAGTCCTAATTTTGCCAAGGCTAAAATGGGAGGAAGACTTGGGCAGATCAAAGGCAGAAGAGATTAAACACTGCCACACAGGTCTTCAGCGTGTCTTTAAAGTGTCCATAAAGGAAATTATCCAGGGAAGCAAAACCTTTAAAAAATCTCATGGATCACACAGCTGGGTATATGAAAGAGCAATGAAGACATAAACTGCTTTGGGAAAATCTTGTTCTTCCCCTTGGAATTACACATGTTTTTCGCTTGTGATGCAAGAGGTCTAACATTCTTGCTTCAACTTTAAAGCACCTGCTGTTCTTGTTTCTGGAAAATGCAACTACTTTGGTCGATACAAATATAGGCTGGGGTGGGTTTCTTTGTTTAGACCCCAAGCGCTTTGTTTTTGAATGTCTGTAGTCGGACACTAGAAAACCTCTACAAACATTTTATAGACTGACCTCCGGAGCAGAGCATTCATTTGCATATAGGTGGCTAGTAAAAACCTTGACTTGATCCCGCCTTGACGAGTTCAGTGACATGCTTCAGTGCATTCTTCATAGACCCTTCCCTTGTATAGAATTGGCACCTGCATCTTGGAGCAGCTGTCCGGGCAGCATGCATTGTGCACTCCTTCCGAAATGCAGATGCATAAATTAAGTTAAATCCATATGGATTTGATGTCTGCACATTGGCTTAAAGCCTCTGTGTCATTTCGCCACAGTGTTCCCTGCTTCTGAAGATTATCCGGGTGGGAGAATCATTTGGTGCGAAATGTGCTATTATTACTAGTTTGGCTGCGGGAGAACTGGGGCCAGCTCTGCCATTAGGCAGAACGAGATTGCTACCTTAGCTCAATTTTTGAGTGCTACGAAAGTGCAGAAAGTTGTATTTTGACTGTGAGGGTGGGGTAAGATGCACGAGGGATTTTCTGCCTCGGGTGCTAAAATAACTTAGCTGGTTTTGGGCACTCTGCAGCTTGACCGGCGGAGGGATGTCATTTATTGCAGTGCCTCAGGCAGCAAAATATATTGGGCTAGCCATGAAGGAAACAGAAAAGCCTATGAAGTGAATACCAGTTTAACAGTTGGCTTTTACAATGTGCTGTGTGAAACAACTAGACCAGGGGAGCCGAAACTTTTTTCAAAGGGGGGCAGATTTGAAGTGAACATGTGTGAGGGCTGACCAAAGTTGTTGAGTTTTTTTAAGGATTGAAGTTGCTGAGCTTTTTTACCCCATGACATATACTGCCACGGGCGACGGATTTAATTGGCTGGCGGGCCGAATTAGGCCCCCCAAACGGACTTTGGGCATGCCTGAACTAGACTCATCAGCAGAAGGTGCTTTTGCCTCTTGTTTTGGCAGCAGCCCTTCATGCTGTAAGGGAAAACATTTTTCAAAAGGAAAGCAGCCTTTGGTTTAGCACTAAGATCCAAACTTATTTTTTTAAAATAAAAAAAGCTCAGAAATCCATTGGCTACCACAGACCGTTTGGTTTGCCTGAACTGGCCGCATGTATCTCAGCCCATGTGTTCAATATGAGCTGCTGTGTGTCCCAATAAGTGAGGACCGGATATTCTTTTCTCACAGTTTATGAAATGCCACTGGGTGAAACTGAGGCCTGGTCTGCTCATGAGGCAGAGGAGCTCAAAGGTGGGAGAACAGAAGGCTCCACTAGATTGCTGGTGCAGAATTCCATATTTGCATGCTCTCTTGTAGGAAAGAAAACAACCCTGCAGACGGAAAACCAGTATCACAAGGAATAAACTGGGTTTAGAACTGTGCAGGAATAGACTGTGCAATTCTTAATTGTTTAGGAGGAGTTGTTTTTTACAGAGAGGAGCATCCAAAACTGGTGCCCCAACACATAGTGTGAAATGGTGCACTTCAGACTCTACCGTCTCAGGATCACAGCTGTCAACTTTTCCCTTTTTTAAAGGGAAATTCCCTTATTCTGAATAGGATTCCTCACAAGAAAAGGGAAAAGTTGACAGCTATGCTCAGAATTCTCTGATCCCACCCCCCCCAAGCTCCATTTTGCTGCATGTGTAGACCAAGCCTGCTCCTGGCTTCTGTAAAGGGCATTCAAAGGGATGCAATCGATCCAGATTTATATACCACTTAATAAAAAAAAGCTCTAAGTGGTTTGCATAAAAGGTTATAGAACATTCATAAGGAAATAGCAATAAAATGACATTTATCAAAATAACAGAGAAATCAACCGTTTTAAAACTGATGTGTATATAAAAACGATGTGTCTGCATGCTTCTTTGTGTCGTTTATGCTGGTTTTAGGAGAATGTCCCAGCATTTTTTGCTCATTTACAATCTTGTGATATGCATTTCACAGTGCAATCTTATACATGTCTACGGAAAAGTAAGCCCTACTGACTGTCAGGTAAGTTGGCATAGAGTTGCAGACTCAGATGCATATCCGTGTTCTTTGGTAAGGCTGTGCTAATATGTATTGAGTTCTGGAATATAGGAAGCAGCCTTATACTAAGTCTGAACATTGCTCCATTTAGCTCTGTACTGTCTATACAGGCTGGTGGAGGCTTTGACCTTGAATAAGTGTCAACTAAGGGATTGGCTCTCTTGGGTAGAATCCAAAAGGGAGCTACAATTAATCAGAAACTCTTGAGAACAAAGCATTTTAGAGCTAGTTATCTGACCAAACTCTTGTCAGTTTCCTTCAGAAATGCCTTTACTGAACTGCGTTTCCAAGTGATTCCCACTACAACAAGGTCCCATACGCAGACAACATTTGTATTTGTGGTCAATCTCAGGTGCAAGACCTCACTCATTATCTGTTAGCCTGCCCCGTATATAGACACCTGCTTTCTGAAACCTTTCTTCACACAGGCAAGTAGGAACACCTTGGCAGAAATTGTCTGGTTTCTTTTGAGTGATGATAATAGCCTTGAAACACACAGGGCAGCCCTCTAGATATTGGCTGGGGAATGGGAAAATGGAGTTTAATTAAATTGCTGCGGTGATTTGTGGAGGTTTAATTTGAAATCAAGCTGGATTTGAGTTTGCTGGTGTCCCTGTTCACCTCTGTCTTGGATGTTGTCTCATATTAAAGGTAAAGGCAAGGTCCAGTCATGACCGACTCTGGGGTTGAGGTGCTCATCTCACTTTATTGGCCGAGGGAGCCGGCGTACAGCTTCTGGGTCATGTGGCCAGCATGACTATGCCGCTTCTGGCGAACCAGAGCAGTGCACAGAAATGCCATTTATCTTCCCACCGGAGCGGTACCTAGTTATTTACTTGCACTTTGACATGCTTTCAAACTGCTAGGTTAGCAGAAGCAGGGACCGAGCAACGGGAGCTCACCCCGTCGTGGGGATTCGAATTGCCGACCTTCTGATCAGCAAGTCCTAGGCTTTGTGGTTTAACCCACAGCGTCACCTGCGTCCCTTCTTGGCTCATATTATAGATGTATTAAATTGAATTGAATTGACTGGTAGAGGCTTTCCAGGGGTACATGCAGGAGACATTCCCCGTCCTACACAGAGATGCCAGCAACTGAATCTGGGGCTTTGGGCCTTCCTCAGATTCTGAAACTTCAAGTCCAAGTGGGTCTTTGCTGTAGAACCAGTCCATCAGTCAGGCTGCCTTGTTAATTTTACACAAATATTCCAGGCAGGCTCTTATGGACTTAACCCTACAGCACACCTGTTCATAATTCTGCCAACCTGAATGGCTTAATAGTGAGACTTTGAAATGCACTATGCACCTGAAATTGCCTGCCAACTAAGCATCGCAGCAAGGCACCTCTGGAATGATATATGGCTGCAGCCAAAACCACAGCAAAGAGTGAAGAGCCAGATTCAAGTGGTTGCGCTATTAATAGGATTGCATTTGTAAATAATGCTAGCAGTTCACTATGAAAGTCAGGTCCCAGTGCGGATGAATGAAAGACTGCTGTCTGAGTCAATATGTAAGGACTTTGCCAGATAGACAATGAGCCAAGATTTTGTGCTACTGTCAGCATAGAGGAGCAGTAGGGTGCGTTTGAAGGTGTGTGTGAGAGACATGTGTAAGGCCACCTATGAGTTTATGGGCAAGGCAAGATTTGAACAGGGGATATTCTGACTATATTGGTTGTCAGTCCTGGAAGACCTGCTCCCTGCCTTGCAGGCCTTTTTCACCTGGCACGGGTGGGTGTTTTATGGCATTTTTAATATTTTGTTGGGAGCCTCCCAGAGTGGCTGAGACAACCCAGTCGGATGGGTGGCAAACAAACAAACAAACAAACAAACAAACAAACAAACAAACAAACATTATTTATACCCTGCCTTTTCCCCTGATTCAAGGTGGCTTACAGATAAAATAGGGAAAGCAAAAAAACAAAAACGAAGATTAAAAAAAAAAGGATTAAAACAGTAGACATTTTTTAAGAGGATCTAAAAACAGCAAAATTGTGCACTGTTTTACTTGCTGCCTTTGGAGCAACTTTTTCCTTGTCTACCACGAATCCCCACATAACATGTTGAGTGCGAGAGTACAAGGTCTAAAGGCTAGGATATATGTCAGACTCAGCAGTTCTGCTCTTAAGCCTGTAGGACTTTGTCAACAGTGCACAGGATGTCTTTGGAAGCAGAGTTAGGTGGGATCGAAAGAGACTCTCATGAACTACCGCCCATGTGCATACAGTGTGTCCAGATGTGCTAGCTAAACACCAGGTCAATTCATGATAAGCAAATTGTGAATGAAGACAGTGTCGTGCAGTGGTTAGAGTAAGACCTGAGAGGCCAGGGTTCAAATCCCCACTTAGTCAGGAAGCTCACTGGGTAACCTTGCAACAGTCACAGCCTCTCAGGCAATGGTTTGAAGACTTTAACACCTTCGCTACATTTGAACGCACTCCCTATAAACACGAGCTTCATGTGGATACATATTTGCACATCTAGACAGCATACAGTGGTACCTCGGTTTTGAGACGTAATCCGTTCTGGAAGACCGTTCAAGTTCTGAAATGTTTGAAAACCAAAAACTCAATAGCCGTCAGCTAGCCCTCAGAATCTTACACCCAGTGGAAGCTGCAGAACACGTTCGACTTCCGAGGCGTGTTCGAAAACCAAAGCATTTACTTCCGGGTTTATGGCGTTTGAACACCAAAACGTTCGTCAACGGAGACGTTCAGAAACCGAGGTACCACTGTATCTGTATGTGTAGACAAAGATGATTGTATCAATGTTTAAATGTATTAACGTGAGCTCACATTTCCCTCTCTTTTTCCTTTCTTTGATTTCCATAACAGATTTGAAATAAAATTAATAATCAATAATGGCAGTTAATAATTGTTAATAATAAATAGTTTAACAACAAGAAGAAGCAGCAGCTAAGAAGAACTCTTGCTGGCTCAAAATTTAGGTCCACCCATTCGAACATCCTCTTTCCTAACAATAACCAATCAGTTGCCACTGAAAAGTTGACAAGCGGAACAGGAAGGCAATAGCCCTTTCCTATTTTTTAGTAAGTGATGCATGGAGGTTCTGACAAGCAGCCATTGGCATTTATCCTCCATGAGTTTGACAAATCCCCTTTAAAGTCAGCATCCCATCTTGTTGCAGGGAGAGGGATCTCTAATATTAATTAACCGTAATTATGAGTAGCCTCCCAGGCACTTGACTCCACATGCAATTAAAGCTCTGCACACACTCCTCCCCTACCCCAAACAAAGAGATCTCACTAGGCTTGGCAGCAGCCACAATGTACCATAAGATACTTTTACCATGAATGCAAGATGTCGACACAGATGGGGCCATAATAACTCCAATTCTGCAACAGCACCTCCCACACTGCCAAAACAACGAAATATGCCTTGAGTTAATGTACATCGCTCGCCTCCTAGAGTCTTCTGCAAATCTACGTGGAGTTTTGCTGGAGAGGATATTGGATAGGTAGGGTTCCTTATCTAGAGAGGTTGTGCTGTGTTGCAGCAGCAGCATAGATGTGATAATTTTGAGGGTTACCCCAGCACAGCAGAGAGTATTGTATTTTTTGCTCTATAGGATGCCCCCGACCATAGGACGCACCTTGTTTTAAAGGGGGAGAACAAGGGGAAAAAATCTCCCCCTCTCTGCGCAGCACCCCTTCAGCGAAGCGGCAGGAGAAACGGAGCCCCTTCTATTTCTCCTCACGCTTTGCTGAAGGGGCACTGTGCAGCTCTCCCTCTCCCACATTGCCTTCGCCTTCAGTGAAGGCAACCCGAAGCCTCCGGAGCATGGCGGGAGCTCCCGCTGCGCTCCGGAGGCGTCAGGCGGCTATCTTTGAAGCCTGGAGAGCAAGAGGGGTCGGTGCGCACCAACCCCTCTCCGACCCCTCTCGCTCTCCAGGCTTCAGCGAAAGCAACGCGAAGCCTCCGGAGCGAGGAGGGAGCGCTCCCACTGCGCTTCTGAGGCTTCGCGTTGCTATCGCTGAAGCCAAGGAGCCTGCATTCGCTCCATAAGACGCACACACATTTCCCCTTAATTTTTAGAGGGGAAAGACTGCATCTTATAGAGCGAAAAATACGGTATTTGGACACCATCCTCAGGATCCAAAGAACTTTGCAACTTCTTGTGCATGTAGAACATCGGGGCCCTGTGGAATAAAAAGAGTTAAGGTGAACAAATGTTCTTTTGTTGGAACTATAATTATACAAGGCAATCCAGCAATTGTCCACAAAGAGCTACATACACAAGCCAGCCCTTAAACACCCAAACAATGCATTAGTCCCTCTGACTTCAAAGAGAAAATGAGGCAACTCATGCTTACAAACTTTGTAATCAACCTGTCCAAATTTTCCTTTAATCCTCCGGGGTGCTGGACACTTTAGAGTCGCTTCTTTGCAAAATGCGTTAATTCCAAAGCAACAGGACAACCACAGCAAAGGGCAAAAGTATAAATTGCAGCTTGAAGGACATACCCATGGAATCACAATATAAATATTGCTGATTCCCCATCTCCTTGCTAATTAACCATGCATATACATAATTTCAGTTTACCTTATACATGGCTATAAATGCCCAAGTATATTATTCAGCTCTCCAGCAGAACAAGTTTCATTTCCTTTCTTATAGCTCTCTCTTGAGTAACTCTGTCCCACTGGATAAAACCAGTCCGTTCATGCGAGCTACGCTTATATTGACACACACTGTGGCTTTTGGGGAGCTATTGGTCATAATTCCTCAAACCACATTCAGGGTGGATGCAAACGGGGGGGGGGGGATGCTATGAATAAGAAGGGACAAAATCCCTATGGAAAATCACGTTTTAAAAATTCCTGCTCTCTGGTGCCATCTGGTGTTGCATGTTTATAGCACATTCAAATCACCATTTCTTTACTAATGTAGCTCTCACTTCATGACCAATCCACCATTCTGGTTCCAATCCTTAAGTTCTGAGACTCCATTTGAAACTATGATATTAAATACAACATCAGCCTCTAAAAGGATGCTCTCCATGAGATTATCAGTCACTTTAGGGTAGAGAATTTGGATTCTTTGAAACAAATCTGAGAGATGGACCTTGGGATTGTGGTAGAGCAGGCCGAGTGGTGCAACAGGAGAGCCCCAAAACCTGCATGATCTTTATTCAGGAAAACACTTCTAAGTTGTTCCACTGTTGGGTCTTAACACTACAAAAGTGCAACCATTCTAAGCAACTTTATTCCCCTCTCTGTTGGCAAGGGTACACAGAGGCTGCTATTGGCAAGGGTACACAGAGGCTGTACTGCTATTTTGCAGTACAGTCATACCTTTTGTTATGTTTGCTTCAGGTTAAATCTTTTCAGGTTGTGTCCTGCAGCGACCCGGAAGTACCGGAAAGGGTTACTTCCGGGTTTCGCCGCTCACACATGCGCAGATGCTCAAAATGACGTCATGCACATGCACAGAAGTGGGAAATCACGACCCGTGCGTGCGCGGGGTGCGTTCCTTTCAGGTTGCGAACGGGGCTCCGGAACAGATCCCGTTTGCAACCAGAGGTACCACTGTACCTCTCTCCCTAAATCCAGAGATTCCCTATGCAATCAATGTAGCTCTGCTCTCTGGATTTTCAAAATATAGGGAATCTCCAGATTTACAGAGGAGGAAGTGTGGAACAGCAGTAGTTGGAGGAGAATAGTGCACAGAGGAGGAGGAATGAAAGGAGGTGTAAGGGGTTCACAATGCACATTGAGTCGAGGTAGGGACAGGTTCTAAGACAGGGGAGGTCTAGGCCATGGGTAGGCAAACTAAGGCCCAGGGGCTGGATCCGGCCCAATCGCCTTCTCAATCCAGCCTGTGGATGGTCTGGGAATCAGCATGTTTTTACGTTAGTAGAATGTGTCTTTTTATTTAAAATGCATCTCTGGGTTATTTGTGGGGCCTGCCTGGTGTTTTTACATGAGTAGAATGTGTGCTTTTATTTGAAATGCGTCTCTGGGTTATTTGTGGGGCATAGGAACTCGTTCTTTTTCTTTTTTTCCAAAATATAGTCCGGCCCCTCACAAGGTCTGAGGGACAGTGGACCGGACCCCTGCTGAAAAAGTTTGTTGACTCCTGAACTAGGCTCATATCTCCACCCCAGCCATGAAGCTCATTTCATTCCAGTGAAGGCCAGTTGCTGTCTCTTTGCCTTAACAGGATTTCTGTGAGGATAAAATGGAGAGATGAGAACCGTGTATGCCACCTTGAGCAACTTGGAGGAAAATGTAGGATATAAACAAACAAACAAACAAACATAAATTTTATTCTACAATCAAAGGAGACCAAGTACTTGTTTTCTATATAGGCTGCACACAATCTAGATCTATAGCATATTTTTCGCCCCCTGAAAAGACCTCCTTGAGAAACTGGTTTCATGCCAAAAATAAAAGCTCATTGCAGTTTGATTCTGTGTTACCCTGCAGTGAGTCTGTCTAAAAACAGAGGTAGGTGATCTGGCAATGGGAGGAGGTGTATCCACACCTGCCCAATGATGTTGTGGATGGGAATAAACCATGATCCCAACCACCATTTCCTCCTTCGTTCATCTTGGCAAATGCAGGGAGGAAAAGATGTGAATAGCCCCATCAAGGGGAGGGTTTTCAAATGCATATCAAATAACCACACTCACCCTTGTGGGCTGCAGGATCAAGAATCGCATGTGCAAATCATGCACAGACAAAAATTGGATCTCAATTATCTTTTTTGTGATGTAAAAGCTCCTGCCTGGAAACAGCCTCACTCTGCAAAAAACGCTTCCTCCGTTCCATCTTCAAACAGAATTTGCAGTCTTTTCCATCACCTCTGTCCTAATCCTTTCTCTTCCTCCACCCTTCTGTTTAATGATCTGGTGAACTTCCACGCTCGCTGGCTGTTTTGTGATGTTTCCGTTGGAATTTTCACAATAGCTTCCTCCCGACCCCCTTCTTGGGGGGACACTGCTGTACTCGATTCATTCCAGTAGCTGTTGCTGGTTGTAGCCTATAATTTCTGCCAGAGACGCCTCCTAGAAATGTTGAAACCTTGGCCGACCTCTTTGCTCTCATGAATTAGGCATCTTTCAGCTGTGAGATTGCTCAATGCAAATAAATGCTTTATGAGGTAAAGAGCCCGGTGGCCTCAGCTATCTTAGGCTGTGTACACATTCCTGGCATAAAACGCAGCTAGGCCGTCCTCAGGTCTGACTGAAATTGGTTCGGAGGAAAAGACATCAAAACATAGTGTTTCATTTTTTAAAAATGACGGGATACAGGACAGGTGTGGATTGTGATTAATGTAGTGTGTGCACAACATTCTCAAACCAGGATTGGAAGCACGCTGGATGCAAAGTAAATGTGAGTGAACCCTGTTCTTGTACTAAGGTCAGCTCAGGCTGAAATCCTATCCATGTTTACCTGAGGAGCAAGCCCCATTGAACTAAATGAGACTTATTTCCATTCTATGATTCTATGAGGCATGAATACGACTGCATTGTGAGGGGTGCATATTGACAAATATAATTTTAGTGCACATGCTGGATTTTGAACTCTTCTTAAGAACGAGTTCAGGGGACCCTGAGCCTGTTTGGAACAAGTTGATTGGCTGGCACTTGCAACAGCCAGGCAGTCACCTCTCCCACCTTGGAGCAGTTTTTAATAATAATAATAATAATAATAATAATAATAATAATAATAATAATAATAATTTTATTTATACTCCGCCCTCCCTGGCCAGAGCTGGGCTCAGGGCAGCTAACACCAATAAAATCACAGTAAAAACATAATAGGGGAAAAAGAGAGGGGGGGGAAAGCAATTTAAAATACAGATTAAAGTGCAATTTAAAATGCAGCCTCATTTTAAAGTAGCTAATAAATGAATACCATAAGGGGAGGGAAACATAAGGGTCAGATTGAGTCCAAACCAAAGGTCAGGCAGAATAGCTCTGTCTTGCAGGCCCTGCGGAAATATGTCAAGTCCCGCAGGGCCCTAGTCTCTTGTGACAGAGTGTTCCACCATGTCGGGGCCAGTGCTGAAAAGGCCCAGGCCCTAGTTGAAACCAATCTAACCTCCTTGAGGCTTGGGACCTCCAAAGTGTTGTTATTTGTGGACCTTAAGGTCCTCTGCAGGGCATACCAGGAGAGGTGGTCCCACAGGTACGTGGGTCCTAGGCCACATAGGGCTAGTTTTTGAAGGGCCTAGCTAAGCTTTACTGCGACAGAGAATTCCATAGTCTTGGCATCACAACTAAGAAGATCCAGCCATCGCACCTCTGCTGGTGGCGGGTGGAGCCTCCATTGAAGAACTCAATGGCTGTTCCAGGGTCATGTGGGATGAGGCAGTATTTTATCATGACACCTCCCACCCCTGTGTTTTATCAGTTAGCCATGCTAATGATTTATGCTGTGAGCCATCTTGTGGGTTCGCTGCTGGCTTGAGGGTAGGATATTCACTTAAAATTATTATTATTTAAATAAATAAAATCTGACCATTTCATATGATGTGTTGATAGCTCAAGGACAGCCAGCTTCTTCAGCGATGAAATGCACGGAGCCAATGAAATGTATTGTAAACCGGATGATTGCAGGTAATTGTGCACCTCATAGCAAGTGTCAAACTCCATTGAATAAGGAAGCTTTTGTTTTGCAGACAATCTAACAGTGTTGCAATTCTCCATTTAAAACACCCCCCACCATTAATTAGACATCTTGTTTGACATTCAGATTATACATACACTGATCACGTGTTTTAACAGGGTCCTCTTTTTACCATCAAAAGTATAAAAATGTCTTTGCAGCTGTGTTGTCTATGAAAGTGTGTGTGTGTTCTGCTGAGAATCCATGGGCTATGGGAAATAGGACACAACTAATTAATGAAAGTGAAGAAGAGGAGGAGTGAGGCTTGAATTAGGGAGAGACTGTCTGGGAAAGTAATAGGAATAGTGGGGTCTGGGAAACATAAGCAGGATAATTGGGTATTTGGCAAATATCCTTTGCTATAATCATTGTTTTAGTGTTCACAGACACAACAGGAGTAGTTGCAACAAGCACAGCATTTATTTCCAGATTAAGAGTGACCATTCACCTCTCAAGGAGAAAAGCTTACTGCAAACCACAATTAGGCTCTTTCCTCCAAATCCCAGTGTAATGCAAAGGTGGGAAACACGGACTGCTTTTCCTTACGTGGATCTTTACTGTTTATGTGTCCGTTCACACCACATCTAGATTCCTTAGGAGAAAAGGCTGCAATGGTTGTACGCTCCCTTCCATATTAATTTACTGGCCCTTTTAGGTGATTGCAAGAGGCTGTTTTCTACATCCCACCATCAGCTGGAGTGAGACTGGTGGCTACATAGGAAAGGGACTTTTTGGTAGTGGAACTTTGGAACTCCCTTCCTCAGGATGTACATATTTATTCCTCCTCTCATCTTTTTCTAACAGCTTCTGAAAATTACTTTGTTCTGCCTAGCTTTTTGCAGTTCCCCTAAATCCTTGTGGATCCTTTCTGTCTGTATTTGATTCCGCCCTTTATTTGAATTTCAGCTCTGTTTGCATTTCTTGATAGTTGGTTTTTAGCTTTTGACCCTAACTCTAACCCCCAAGTTGGACTTTGTTCTTCTGCATTAACTGCAGAATGTCGATTAGAGTGCCTTAAGGCAGAAAGGCACTGTAAAACAAACCTATACAAATATATACATAAATAATCCAAATGTATCATTTCATTTGGAGGGATCCAAACTGCGAGTTTTTCAAAACCAGCAAGCAATGGATGATTTAGCTAGTTACAGCGTTAGTGGTTCAGGTTCAAGGCAGGAATGGGCTTATTGTGACTTTGGTATAGCCATGAGTTTCTAATTAGCCATCTTGTTTTTTAATTATGAAATAGTAAGTTTGAAAATACTGTACGAATGCCATTATAGGCCCTTGTTATCTCACAACCAATTGCAGTTTTCAGAATGGATATGACAACGGATCAATACTGGCTCTGCTCCAATATTGCTTTTATTCACGTGGAGCCTAGGTAGAAAAAGATCAATTATGCTAACAAACCTCTCAGTGGAGAATGAGAATGTGGTTTGTTTAAACCATAAGCGATACAACTGGTGTAGCAGAGCAGGAATGGTTGGGGCTCAATCACCACCACCAATTATTTCATAGCAGGCATAGCGGAGTCTTAAAAAACCCCCAACATACACTGTTCTTATTAGCTTGCATGATTTCCTTTCCTGACCGCCAACAAACACACCAAATGGTGGCAATTTCCGCTCCCTTTTTTGTTTCTGACAGAATTATCCAACATCCCTATGAAGCCACATTGTCTGCACGCAATGGTCAAGGGTTCATTTTTGTTGCACTGTCTTAGAAAGGGTTTAAAAATGGTGGCATCGGGGTGGCTGCACTTCAGAATTTGCTACTACGCCACTCAGTGATAGCAAAGCTGAATCAGAAGGTGATTACAAAAAAGGAAATGAAAAAACAAACAGTCATCCACATTTAAGAAGAAGAAGAAGAGTTTGGATTTGATATCCCGCCTTTCACTCCCTTTAAGGAGTCTCAAAGCGGCTAACAATCTCCTTTCCCTTCCTCCCCCACAACAAGCACTCTGTGAGGTGAGTGGGGCTGAGAGACTTCACAGAAGTGTGACTGGCCCAAGGTCACCCAGCAGCTGCATGTGGAGGAGCGGAGACTCGAACCCGGTTCTCCAGATTACGAGACTACCGCTCTTAACCACTACACCACCACAGCCAGCGTTTGCTTTTTTGGGTAGATTTGCAGCTGCAAAGGAGGCCATATTTTTTTTTTAAATAAAAAGTCCTCATGAACATTCACCATCACTTTCGTATGAATCTCTCCAAAGACACATGTTCATATGCACATTTTTGCAAAGCAACTTCCTGTAATATAATACATTGTTGTATGTTATTTTCACAAATATACACACTCTAAGGCACACTTTTTCTTGCATATGCATTTGTTTACATATTACTTGGCTGGATAACTGCACCACAAAATTCAAAGAAGTGCAAATTTTGATGAACGGCTGTGCTTCGGGTCCCACAGTTTCGCAAAGTACAGACTCGGAAGGTTTGCCTTTTATATGAATGGAATCAGATTTATCCTCCATCCATTCCACTGAATCAATACAAGAGGCCATTTCTAATCTAAGAGAAAAATATCTGAGCCAATTCATCTTATAAATTCCTAGAGCAAATAGTGGAAATCCCTTCGCCAACATCCCATTCACTTTTTAAAGAGCCATATGAAAGTGAAGGTTAGAACCAGGAAAAGGGCGATCTCTCTAGAATCAGCTGAGTGAAGCAACAGCTTCATGTTTAAAGTGACCTTGACCCTGTGGCCCTGTGGGTCAAGTGCTCTAGATAAAGTGCCATGCCATGCTCCAATTATTCAGATTGTATTTAACATAGTGTACTTAACTGTAGAACCATAATGTGCCTTAATGCTAGGATTTAGATAGCTATTCTCAACTAAGTTCCTGGGCTAGAGGTGCATCATACAAACTCTTTGGGTGCTCTGATATGGTTATATAAACATTAATTCTGAACCTAGATCTCTTAGAGGTAGTCTGATAGATAAAGTGTGGTAATCAGCAGGTCTGTTTGTTTAATGGCAGTGTGCTTAAATATCATAGACATGGACAGTTCAACAGCACCTAATCTTTGCTGCTCTACTTTAGGCAACTCTGCTTCCAGACTTCTGGAATCCATTCAGTATTTTAGTCCCTCTTTCCTTACCCCCAAATTTGCAAACACATGAAATACTCCCTTCCCCCAGTTCACTCCCAGTCACAGGTTCCACCCCTGGCTGCAGTTTGGAGGAGGAAATAAAGAGCTCAACAACTTTGGCACTTTTCTTTCAAAAGCTCCGCAGCTTTGGGAATTTTCACTTCTTGAAATATAGCGACTTTATGTAATGTTATACAATGTTTTACTGGACAGGCAGGGGTTAATGTGATAGAGCTAAGAGTTGTTTCCTTGGGAGGGTAGACAGGCAACAGTGAAGGAAATGGCTGAAGTACAATCTATACAGGCTATTAGTAGCCTCTATAAGCTGGTTTTCCCAGTAGTGATGTATGGAAGTGAGAGCTGGACCATAAAGAAGACTGATCGTCGAAGAATTGACACTTTTGAATCATGGTGCTGGAGGAGACTCATGAGCATCCCATGGACTGCAAGAAGATCAGACCTATCCATTTTTAAGGATATTAGCCCTGAGTGCTCACTGGAAGGACAGATCGTGAAACTGAGGCTCCAATACTTTGGCCACCTTATGAGAAGAGAAGACTCCCTGGAAAAGGCTCTGATGTTAGGAAAGATGGAGGGCACAAGGAGAAGGGGCGACAGAGGACGAGATGGTTGGATAGTGTTCTCGAAGCTACCAGCATGAATTTGACCAGACTGCGGGAGGCAGTGGAAGACAGGAGTGCCTGGTATGCTCTGGTCCATGGGGCCACAAAGAGTCGGACATGACTAAACGACTAAACAACAAACAATAGGCTGGAACAGCTGCATGGTGGACCATCTTATACCAGTGTTCTTCAAAGTTGGATTCTGGAAATTGTTGGACTACAACTCCCATCATGCCTAGTCAGTTTAGCCAGTCACCACTGATGATAGTCCAACTCAATCTGAGGGCCCTGTGTTGAAGAACACTGGTCTATACTGTCTTATGGAAATTGTACAGCTGTTTCATGGTGCTAAAAAAAAAAAAAGACAGCAGGAAGTCCTGGGGTAGCTCAGTTGGTAGAGCACAAGACTTTTTAGTCTTAGGGTCATGGGTTTGAGCCCTACATTGGGCAACTGATCCCGACATTGCAGGGGTTGAACTAGATCAGTGGTTCCCAACCTTTGGTCTCCAGCTGTTTTTGGACTACAACTCCCATCATCCTTAGCTAGCAAGACCAGTGGTCAGGGATAATGGGAATTGTAGTCCAAAAACAGCTGGAGACCAAAGGTTGGGAAACACTGGACTAGATGACCCTCGTGGTCCCTTCCAACTCTACAATTCTATGATTGCAAGTCAGATCCTTTGAAAAAAGGGGGTTGGGGAAGCTAAGCAAGGAGGAGGGTGTTTTGTTTCCTGCTTGGCAGGGGGTTGGACTCGATGGCCCTTGTGGTCTCTTCCAACTCTATGATTCTATGATTCTATGATCCATGTGTCATGCAGGTGCCCCATCAAAGGTAATAAAAACGTGTCTGCCTACAGTCTGTGGAAGCAGCCCTGGACAATTCTTACAACTAAAGGGAAAGAGCAGGTATTGATCGACGTCACTTTAATTGGGAAGGGACCACATGTCAGTGGGGGAGCACATGCTTTGTGTGCATTATTGAACCAGCAGTCTCAGGTTTTGCAGCCTCAATCTATAGGGATCTCAGAAAGTGGTCTAGTGAAATCCTGTTTCCAGAATAGATAATAATGAACGGAGTGGATGCAAGGGTAGTCGGACTCAGTTTAGGCATCTTCATACATTTATCCCATACATCTCATGCTTAAGTTAACTAAAGTGGCCAAACCTTCACTTCACCTTTTCTAGAGGTCCAGCTTACAGTTAAAACATTCTACTAGTTATGTTAATCTTAGGCTATTTCTGTCATTTTAGTTGCTGGATGTGTTGCTTTAAGAACAGCCTTTGGTATTTCCTGTTATTTTGGTGGAATCATTGTTTTTGCGCTTTTATTTTATTTTATTTTTTGCTCTAAGGGAAATCTCTCAGCCCTTTCCTATATACGACTAAGAGGAACATTGCATCAAAGTTCCACAAAGGTAATTGTATATAATTCCTATCTATCCATCTCCGACTTTCATGAAATTGCTTCTAAGTGAATGAAAGTCCTGCAAGCAAGCTTCCCTGGCTAGCCTGTTGGCACGAAAGCAGAATTCAGACCAGGCTGACCAAAGCAGAAATCTTTTTCTGTGTCAGTGGGTAATTTGTCAGAAAGGAAATTGTGGTTTCAGAATCTTCATGATTTGAGCTCATATGATTTTCTGGCTGTATTTCCTGGTTGGGCTCGGCTGGCTGGCAGCTGTGTTTGTTTTAAGAAAAGCAGGCTGGATTGTGCAAGCAGTCAGCTGATAATCTGAACCATTCAAAAAGGAGAAATCTGTGTCTTCCGAGGGCACAGAGCGTCAAACTTTAGAGGGCTCAGATACAGTTTTTCCTGGTTTAAAATAAGAAGCATTCTTTGATTAAACCTGAAAACGGGCTCCTCTACAGGGCAGAGGAGCCCGTTTGCTGTGTTTTGCATGAGCTGCTGATCTGTGTGTGCACCTCCCAATCTAAAGGAGGCAGTGACTCATGGACAAAGTCCAAAATTTGATCCTCAGCATCTCCAGGTCAAAGGATCAGGTGATGCAAAAGATCTCTGTCTGTGACCTTGGAAAATTTGACCAGTCAGAGTAGATGCTCATAGGCTGGATGGACAAATATTTGATCTGTTATAAGGCAGTTTTCCTGTGTTCTGTGCAGAGATGCCACGCACACCCTCTACTGAGGGCTGGTAGTTCTGTTCCACTTCTGCTCAGGTCAATAAATGACCCAGTAACACCCATGCAGTTACCGTACTTAGCAGAAGCCAGTCCCTCTAAAAGCATGATTTGAAGGTGCCAAGGCCAGAGGAGTGAATCATTCAGAGACATAACAGGTACCCTACTTGGGACCCCGGTACCTGAGAGCATCCTGCAGTAACCATCTGATCAGGAGGTCCGTTCTGCACAAATGGAGGATTTGGGTTTTTAGTGTTGTGGCACCTACTCTTTGGAATCACTGCACAGGTGCCATCTCTATCGTCCTTTCGGCAATACTACAGGTAGGGATAACTCAGTTGGTTAGAGCATGGTGCTGATCATGCCAAGGTTTGATCCCCTTATGGGGCAACTGCATATTTCTGCATTGCAGAAACTCTACATTTCTATGATTGTATGAAGACTTTCGTCTTGCAGCAGGCCTTCTGAGAAAAGATTTCCCCCAGCTTTCATCTATATAGGAATTCTTTTTAAATCAGTGTTTTTAGATGTTTTAATTGTTTTATCACTTGTGTGTTGGCTGCCTTGGGCTTCTTTGGGAGGGAGGGAGGGATATAAGATTTTAAAATACATGGATACTTTGGGCTTGCGCCATTGATCATTTCATTTGTATATCTCTTATAGCACATTATCAGTTCTCTTCAGCACACATAGCTTAGAAATGAATGGTACTACAGATTGCCAGGGTTTTTTTCCAGCCAGAATGCAAACAAGGAGAAAGTTCATGGTGAGCTCCGGCACCTCTTTTTCTAGAAAAATTGCATGGCCGATTGTCATTCCAGAGTTGGTGCTCTGTATGAAACCCACAGAGCACCACTGCTGACATTCTTGCTGCCCAGAGGTTGCAATGAGCATATTTTGATCCAAGATCAAAACAAGTCACAGACAGGAGGCGGGATGCTGTCTCAGAAATTAAGGTTGGCTGGAGGAACAGGATCTGCAAAGAACTTGTGATGATGCACTGATGCTCAGTATTACCAAAACCATTTGCCAGCTGACTAATGATGCTTAGGATGGAGGAAGTATTCTCTCTGTTCCCATTTTACACAGGATGGACCAGGCACACCTAGAGACTAAGGCTCAGTGCTCACAAACAGCAGATGAGCTGGTCAACTTGCTCCTGGGCTTCAGTACTTCAGCGAAGAGCAAGTGTAGGATCTGTATGACTCCATTCAAAACAATTATTTAAATGGTTTTCGCCTTGCCTTCTCTCTGAGCGTGATTAATTTTCTCCATGCATGGAAATGCATTCCACCCCAACCTTTTTGTTTTGCTTTTCGTATGGAGGAATATTCAACCAAAGGATGAAATGTCACCTTCCCCATGCCTCCTTTTTGCAATAAATTCTGTGTAACGTGCCACTCGCTTCTGAAAGCATTGGAGATGCAGCAATCCATAAAGGATTTTTTGCTTATGTCGCCAAAAGCATCTTTGAGCATTTCTTGCGCTGTTTGTGCTTTGAATGTTAACAGAGGTTGGGAAGTGGGAGAGGGAGAGAAAGAGAAAGAAAGACGCTAAAAATCAAGCCTATCATTTAATTGCAGGAAGTTTTGCATTAGCAATATATACTGCGGGGAATGCAGAAACGGATGTAAATGTTATGTGTCACTGAACCTCAGTAGGGATATTGTATACCTGGAAAAGGTGCAGAAAAGTGAAAGTGAAATTTATTATCTGAAGACTGGATAGATTTCCCTAGGACAAATGGTTACCGCATAATGGGTTAAAATAATCAAGCAATCGGGGTGGGGGTGGGCCATACAACAGAAGTGTCTGCATGGTGTGTAAAAGTGGATAGAGATTTCATTCGCCCCCAACCACCACTGTTTCTTCCTTTTTTCTAGTACCAACCCCAATTTGGTCATTCAGTGAAGCAGAAGGATGGGAGATACAGGACAGGCAAGAGGAAATACTTATTTTCATTGCTAAACACCTTAGTCTTTTCTTGGACTACACTTAAGAAAGTTGGATGGTGCCTTGTACGCCTCCTTCCCTCAACTCCTGCAGCCAAGTTGGTGCCAAATGTATTGCTCTGCTTTCCTTTGGACCCCATCAGCGAGGCCGAGAGGCGAGGGGTCTTGTCATGTGGGCAGCCCAGGACCTCCATGCATATTGCCCAGGCTTGTGCACCAGGGGAGGTCCATTTGGTGCTGCTAACGCTGTGGCTTGACTTCACCTCCAGAGGTGCACTCCATTGTCTCTTGAGACAGGCAACAGCCACAGGGGAGCAGAGAGAGCATGCCTCTGGGTACCATTTTCAGTGGGAGACCGACAGCAGGATAAGGTTATTGTCTTCATATATAGCTTATGGGTTTCCCTTCTGGTTGGTCACTGTGAGAGAACAGGATGCTGGACTAGATGGGCCCCTGGCCTGATCCAGCAGGGCTCTTCTCGTGTTCTTACTCAAAGGGAGTACCAGGAGCTCAAGATGAAACACATTTTCATCAAGTTTTCTTCATTACTTCACCTGCTAATTCTTGTGAGGAAAAAACAATACTTTACTCCACACCCAACAGCACATACACAGCGATTGCTACTTCTGCCTGGAATGTGGTTTTGCAAATGTCATGGGTGGCTGTTGGCACTCACTGCAAGCCGTACAACTCCAGCCTCCAAGTATCTGAACTTTTTAAGAAGTTGTATTTTAGTGTTTTACATATTTACTGTTCTAGGGCCTTACATTTCCTTCAGAAGTGGTTATTTAAAATAGCTTTCCCTTGATTTCCCTATACTGCCAGTCAGGGTAGATGATGCCATGATTTGACTTGGTATGGGGCTACAATGTTATTAAGCACGCTTTCCCTTTGTTTTATTGTTTCAGGTGAGCGAATTTTTAAATTGAATTTTCAATTTATTCTTTATCTTACAACCAACACAACCTCCTGACAGATTACACAATAATTACATTATGGGGGGGAAAAACACCCCTGAAAGGTTGGCATTCAACATACTAAAAGAAGAAATGTTCAAACAGCCAGAAAAGACTGAGTAACTTTGGGAGACTGGGGTTGTCTTTCTTGTAAATGTAAAAGGTAAAGGGACCCCTGACCATTAGGTCCAGTCGTGGCCGACTCTGGGGTTGCAGCGCTCATCTCACTTTATTGGCTGAGGGAGCCGGCGTACAGCTTCCAGGTCATGTGGCCAGCATGACTAAGCCGCTTCTGGCAAACCAGAGCAGCGCACGGAAACGCCGTTTACCTTCCCGCCGGAGCAGTACCTATTTATCTACTTGCACTTTGATGTGCTTTTGAACTGCTAGGTGGGCAGGAGCTGAGACTGAGCAGCGGGAGCTCACCCTATTGCGGGGATTTGAACCGCCGACCTTCTGATCGGCAAGTCCTAAGCTCTGTGGTTTAACCCACAGCGCCACCCGTGTCCCTTTGTCTTTCTTGTACATACAGTATAAGCATATAAAACTGCATCAATCTGTTGTGCAATAATCTTTGTATGAACATTGGAAGCTGCCTTATACGCAATCAGACCATTGGTTCAATGAGCTCAGTATTATGTGCACTGATTGGCTGTGGCTTTCCAGGGTACCAGTCTCTCCCAGGCCTGCCTGGAGATGCCAGGGATTGAACCTGAGACATTCTGCGTGCAAGGCTGATGCTCTTACCACTGAGCTACGGCCCTTGTCCTTCCACTAGGCACTGTTTATTGGTAAGTTTCTCTGCAGGAGCCAGTTGCCATGTTTCATTGAGCCAAGTTATTACATTAATGGTGGCTGAGTTTCGTAAATACCCTTGGTTTTGTTTTTCTCATTTCTTGGTGGAATTAAAAGGAAGTATCCACTCTCTAGGCTGAACTGGGGCACACCCAGTATTGGTATGATGAGAGCTGTGTTTAAAGTACTAGCGAAGAGGGAGAGAAAAGAAGTGGCTCTGTGGAAATTCTCTGCCCTCTGCACATAACAGCTGAGCAGCAAGAATGTTAAGTGATGTGCTGTGGCCAGGGAGAGATTAAAATTCAACCCTCACTTTAAATGAGAATAGTTCTGTTCTCAACTATGAAATCCACAAATGGGGGTAGAAATCTAAAATGGAATGAATTTTCGGAGTGTTACATTCTACCGTACTGGCTGAAGCGTAGTTTATCATCATCTTCTTGAATCAATAGCTTTCGCTTTCTCAGCAGTATTGCTCTGGGACACGAAGGCAGGGTAAATTAGAACAGATCGATATTTTATTCCACTGAGATAAACCTTGCATTTTGTGTGTCTCATCGTCTCCTATTTCCCAGGTAAAAAGCTCAGGGATGAGGAGGTGATGAGAAAAACCTTGGAGGGCTGCTGCCAGTCAGAGTACAGAATATTTGGCTAGATGGATAAATAGGTCTATTCCAGATAGGGATGAGTGAACCTGCCCATTTTGGTTTCTCGTTTTTGTAGCTGTAAGTTCAGTTCTTCACATTTCCAAAAAAAATCACCTTTTTTTAAAAAAAATAAAAGGCCCCATGAAAATTCACCAGCATTTTAGAGCAAACTTGTCTTAATGTACACATTTTAATATGCAATTTTGCCTATCACATACACTTCCCCAAATCAATTCCCCTAATATAGCAGATTTTAAAAATGTTATTTTCATGAACATGAGCATTCTTATACACACTGTACCCTGTGGGTGGTAAGCTCCACATTTGTGTAAGAAAACTGGATCAAACATAGGGTTGCTAGCCATCCCTAGAAAAACACGATCACCCCATTTCTGGACAGAAGTGTCCCCTGTCCTGTTTGGACTTCAAACAGGACTCCCCCCCCCCCCGTATTTGAATGCAGCCGGCCCACAATGGTGGTTGTGTCGTTGTTGGTGCAGCTGATGGGGAGCCTGGCCTGGCGCAAGCAACAATAGAGAGAAGGGAGAAGGAGTGATCCCATTTCCATCCCTTCTTCTCACTGGTGCTCTTCCTCAGGTGTTGCCCACCGGTCTAGCATAGTGCTTGATCCCCTCTGCCACCCTGACCTGACATCTCCTCCTCTTTCCCTCCTCCTCCTCCTCTACCTCCTCCTCCTCCTCTTCCTCCATGCCAGAGTCCTTTTCAACGCTAGCATGGGTGAAAAGCTTGGGCTGTGGCTCAACTCACCTGTGGGAGCCAGCTGTCTACCTCTGGCCCCTACCCATAAGTCAAGGGCAAGAACGGGGCCAGGGTGGTGAGGGAGGCAGAAGGCCAATTGCAGGAAATTCCCTTCTACAAAGGGGGGTGGTGGTGGAGTTTGGTGTCCTAAGAGTGTGTCCCCCCCCCAATCCCCACCCTGACCTGTCCTTTATTTTGCCCGACCTGCCTTGTATTTTGCCAACCCTAAGCAAGCAACAACTATACCATTATACAGTGGTACCTCGGGTTACAGACGCTTCAGGTTACAGACTCTGCTAACCCAGAAATAGTACCTCGGGTTAAGAACTTTGCTTCAGGATGAGAACAGAAATTGTGCAGCAGCGGCAGTGGGAGGCCCCATTAGGTT
This sequence comes from Podarcis melisellensis, assembly GCF_964234715.1. Lineage (NCBI taxonomy): Eukaryota > Metazoa > Chordata > Lepidosauria > Squamata > Lacertidae > Podarcis > Podarcis melisellensis. Next base: position 25,217,236 of record NC_138530.1, on the reverse strand, counting down.
AAGAACAATTTCAGGTTAAGAACGGACCTCCAGAATGAATTAAGTTCTTAACAAGAGATACCACTGTAACAGGTAAGCACAAAAAGGCTCTTACTGGAAGCAGTTTGCCAGGATTTCAGGTAGAAATCTACCTGGAGATGTCAGAGTTTGAACCTGTGCCTTTTGCACAGAAAGCATGTCCTCTACCACTGAGCCATGATCGTCCTCCAAAGTTCAGGAGACATTGACGTGGGAACCAACTTTTTCAGATTAGCACCTGTCACCCAGTCCAGGAATTGGTTTGGTCCTGTAGCAGCGCTTCATCAGAGCCAAGCCATACAAGAGCAGTTCCAATGACAACAGTAATTTACCCCCACTCTTCCATTCTAAGACGTATTAACACACGTCCGGTCCATTCAGTCACACAAACATTAATTCATACATATTTATTTATTAAATTGACATCTTGCCCTTCCTCTCAGAGGCCCTGGGTGGGGAACACTCACTCACTCACTCACTCATTCAATCATTCATTTGTTCATTCTCTAATGCGGAACAGGAATGCAGTTGCTCTGCGAATTTGAGGATGGTAGTCTTGCTGCTTACTGTCTATCTGCTTCCACCATGCTCTGCTGGTATAATTCTAAATAAAATGCATATTACAAAGTCACATGTGGTGTGCTTTAAAGGAAACGAAATACTCCACTACTACATCTGGATTCTTCACCACTTGGGAAACTGCAGAGTGTTTAACAATATTGTTCATTTCATTTCTATACCGCTTTATATTTTAAAGAGAGAGAGAGAAATAATAATACATTTCTTATGATAAATATTTTTATTGATTTTCCAATATTGTTTCAATAACAGCCTCATTATAACAATGCCAATTTTATCCAATTAATACAATTATTAAAACCAATTATTTATATACCAAATGATCCAATTTAGTTAAAGTGACTTCCTCATGGGCTAGTTCTGATGGGTTCCTCTTTGATTTTTTTGTTTTGTTTTCTGCATTCCAAAATCTCAATAATTTCAATTACATTCCCTTCAAGATAATTCCTTATACAACAGCTACAATCCTACGGTTTCAATTTGTGTTGATATATTAAGTAATTTATAATGTTTCAAGTGAGGTACTCAGTCTGTAATCATTGTTCTTTCCTGCATGTGGGAAATCCCCCCCCCCCCGATATTGTTTCAACCATATACGGTGTTTTGGCCTTCATTCTTCCAACTGTTGATATTTCCCATCATGACTTGGGGGAAGCAGTTTCCCAAAAGCTTCTGCGTTGCTTTGTCCCGTGATTCAAGAGCTTGTTAGGGACCCCTCTGTTCCAACAAATAAACTGCCCTCGTCATTTTTTCCAACCTAGAAAGATTCCAAACTGCCAACAATTAATAAGAAAACCTCTGGCCTTGCAGCTGACGGACCCCTCTTGTCCTTTCAGCTGAAAAAATTATAGTTATCTTTCCAATTTGATTACATTCCAAATTGTCTCAGTCTCCTTCACATTTCTTTGAAAATAACGGAGTATGGGGGTGGTTTTGTTCTATATTCCAGCATAGTTACAGGTATTTCAAAGTGTGAATTCTCCATTCCATTCCACTCACACATGCAGTTCCAGTTTGATGTTAAATTTCTTATTATTCATCCAGTTTATTCCACCTTCCACTTTTTATACTATATTTTAATCTTCTGGGGAGGGTTTGCCAAATCAGAAATGTAGAAGAAAAACTTTGAAAAACAACCGTGGACTCCCCTCCCCCCCACCGTCTCTGGCACCGAAAGGAACTTTAACTCAGTTCCAACCTTTAAATCCTTGTAGCCGAGATGTTCCGCAGTTTGTCGTCTCATTGCCTGTGGCATGCGCCTGTACTTTATGCCAATTAAAGCCCAATTAGCAGGATATCCTCTGCTTCCAGGAACGAATGGGGGGGGGGTGTCACGGCATTCAGAGTGCTCCATGCACCCAGTGCCTTTGCCTGCCCTTGCATTCCACAGAGAAGCAAGTGCCAGACCGCAGGGCAATCCACAGGTGAAAGCCCGTTCCTCTACCACCCAGAGAGGAATTCAAAGAATGAATTCCCCCCATCATTCTTTGTTTATGTCCATCCATCTCTCCTTGCAATTTTGAGGGAGACCTCCTTTTCTGATGCAGGTGGAAACAGGAAGTCTTTAATAATAAATTTCACCTATGTCTAGGCACCTAGACATTCTGTTGTGGTGACTGTAACCTAGGTTTAAGATGCCATTGGGTGATTAGCTTATATAACTGAGATGCTGGAAATATAACTTAAGACCTTCTGCGTACAAAGCAGCGAGCTAGGGCCCTTCCTCATATGTTCTATGGCAGTGGTGGCCAAACTTGGCCCTCCAGCTGTTTTTGGACTACAATTCCCATCATCCCTGGCCACTGGTTTTGTTAGCTAGGGATGATGGGAGTTGTAGTCCAAAAATAACTGGAGGACCAAGTTTGGCCACCACTGTTCTATGGGATATACCATACTCCCTAGATAGGCAGAAATACAGAGCCGATGATGTATTCTCAAGGAAAAGAAGATGGCAAACAAATAACCTTCTAAATGCTTTTTTATATTATGGCATTCGGAAGCTGTATTGAAAAATAAACAACAAAGGGAGTGTGGCCACTTTAAGGAGTGTTTTTGTGCTGCTGACTTAATAAACTGAAATTGCTGATATGTGACTATGCAGAATTCAATAACCAGTTTGTGTGGGCTCAGGAAATTATATATTTGCAAATTAGATTGTGTTAAGAAAGCACTGTATGGGCACAGACTGTTGTCCTGTAAAGAACATTAGGCCACTGAGTTTTGATCCTAGCCCCAGAGAGGAATGGTAGGTTCATTTGGAAACCATGTCTCCCTCCTCAACATGAGCTCATAATGCTCTCCTGAAACAGAGCCCACCCCCTTGCAAGGCAGCATGCTTACCTCACAAAGGTCTAGAACCCTGCAGGTGTAAAAGCAGCTGAGGAAGAAGTTTCAGCAGGAACAGGACTGGCAAGGGAAGGGTTCAGCAACCCACTTCCAATGAAAATTACTCCACTCCAGAAAGCCCCTTTTAAGGGGAGTTTAATCCCTTAAAGGTAAAGGTAAAGGGACCCCTGACCATTAGGTCCAGTTGTGACCGACTCTGGGGTTGCGGCGCTCATCTCGCTTTATTGGCCAAGGGAGCCGGCGTACAGCTTTCGGGTCATGTGGCCAGCATGACTAAGCCGCTTCTGGCGAACCAAAGCAGGGAATGGAAATGCTGTTTAGCTTCCCACTGGAGCAGTACCTATTTATCTACTTGCACTTTGACCTGCTTTCGAACTGCTAGGTGGGCAGGAGTAGGGACCGAGCAACGGGAGCTCACCCCGTCGTGGGGATTCGAACCGCTGACCTTCTGATCGGCAAGTCCTAGGCTCTGTGGTTTAACCCACAGCGCCACCTGTGTCCCTTAATCCCTTAGGTGTTCCTTAAATGCCAGAATGTAACATAGTGGCACAACATATTCTTTGTAAGCAAATAGGTCAAGGTTAAATCTCTAGGTTGGGCTGGGAAGGGCTCCTGGGTGGAGACCCACTGCTGGTCAGTTTAGCACAGTACTGAGTTAGAGGGAGCTGGGATCTGACTCATTCTAAGCAAGCTACGCTCTTAAGGCAGCTTCCTGTCCATGTTTCACTTACGCAGTGCCCAAGAAAAGGAAATGTGTCAACAAAAAAAGAGGACACAGATTTGCATATCATTTGCACAGCCTCACTTATATGTGTAGATGCAAATTTAGAAATAGCTACTGTAATTTAAATAGAATAGTTTCAGGCAGAAGGCTGCAACCAGGTAAGCTTGGTCAATCTCCTGTCCAGGTGTGGTGAACTGTTGATGGGAAGCTTCAAGGGAAGCTTGCTGGGAAGGTGGGCTTTCCATGACAACTTCAGGCTCTTCCCACCTGACCTCACCACCCTTGGGGTTTCCCCTTCTTTCCTGATTAATATACACTGTTGGGCCTCCTGACATCTCCCTGACTTCAGACCCAGAGGTGTGAGTAGAGTGGCAAGGAGTGCCCCCACCAAGGCAGTTTGAATTAAGTTTGTTTGTTTATTCAAACTCTTGTTTGAAACAACAGAGTTTATAATTTGGAGGCATTCCCTTAGTATTAAGAAGTTGGTGATTTGAGGACTTGCCCTAAAGTCACATGGTAGTTCTAAAGATTTAGAGCAGGTACAGGCAACCTTTAGCCTCTTCAGATGTTGATGAACTACAACTCCCATCATCCCTGACCACTGGCCAGGCTTTCTGTAGGGCTGACAGGAGTCATAGTTCAGCAACATCTGAAGGGCTAGTGGTTCCCCACACCTGGCCCAGAGGTTGTTGCAAAGCTTGTCTGGTCATTTCAAGTCATTCCTCATTCCTCTAGTCCAGCCTTTGCCAACTTGGCACCTTCCAGATGCTGTGGACTACAACTCCCATCAGCCCCAGCCAGCTAGGGTTGGGAAAAGCAGTTCGTTTGCCTTGTACCCAGAATCACAATTATTTTCTCACATGGCTCCCTCCTCGTTGGGAGTGCCTCTTATCCAACAGGCACTCACTGCAAGATTTAGATGGGAGGGGATGGCAATGAGAGTCTCTTGCTTAAAGGCCTATGAATACAAGGAGCCAGTCCTGCTACACACTTGAACTGGTGCTTGCTGGTTGCCAGCGCAATGTCTCTCATCCCTTTCCAAGCCAGCCTTAAGAGGCGGGCAGTGTGCCAGAGTTCTTGTGTCAACTTCCTTTGCATTGCTTTAAATGAGCAAGCGTTCATTCTGCCACACCCAACTGGACGTCACGAACGCCATCGTATCTAGGCTATTGATGTCAGCCTTATTCAGGCTGACGTCATACCATGAGAAGCCTGAAGTCATCACTGCAAATAAAGAGGTGTCGGTTGAGCCATGGCACAGGTATCTTGCACAAGAAGTGTGAACTAGATTAAGTTGACACCTTTCATGCAGGGAAGTTCAGTTGCATTGTGCCATCCGAAAAGAATTTGTAGACTGCTGCCACCCTACGATGAATAAAATTGACATAAACGGAATCGACTTTTTCCTTCTACTAATTTCCCTATTGTTTCATTCTGTTCCTCTCAAACAGTCGTGTCTGGAGACTTGTGGGGGGGAAGGGAGGAGTATTTTTGGACCTGAAAAAAGAGTCAGAAAGAATTAACTGTACTAGAAAAGCATATTGAGATTAAACACAATCGTGATAAGCATTTTAATTTCAACACCAATTTAACAATAGAATCGGCTGTCCACGGAGGCTGTGAAATCTGTTTCACTGGCTGTTTTTGGGGGAAAAAGGGTGAGCACCTGCTTGGGAATGTATCATTTCCTATATGGAGAAAGAACGTCGACTGGCCCAACTGGCTGGGTCCACTGACTTCTACTCAGAACCATGATCTTGCAATATAGATTTTAAAATCTGTCTTTTCTGATTATATAATTTTGAATTGAAAGGCTTGAACGTTATATTCACTTCAAGATGCTGATTTCAAATAGGGATATTCTTGCCTAGTGTTATGTTCATTTTTTTGTGAATGTCAAAAGGCACCTCTGGGCAAATCTATTCCTCCTGGTTGGTTCCCTGGCCGTGGCATTTTCTCAGCACATTTCCACTTCTTTTTCTTAATCCCCATTTGACTTTACTGCCGATTAATCTAATTGACTGTTTTAACTCACACAATTTTGTTGACGATCTTACCATATTACCTCTGGCATTACGTATTACATTTTTACCCAACTCTGTCCGCCAAGAAGTTCAGGGCCTTGTATATAGTCTGCCCCCATTTTATCCTCACAACTGCCCTGTGAGGTAGCTCAGTCTTAAGACAGGGTGACTGGGACAAAGTCACCCAATGAGCACATGGCTGAGTGAGGATTTGAACCCAGATCTTTCCAGTGAGCATTCTAACCATATTCAGATCTGACCTTTTGTGGACTAAGATAAAAATCCTGTATTAGCTGTTCTCTCTCCCCTAAAATCACAGATTCTAAGACAATTTATGTGTAACTTTTATGTTAGTTCTAAACTGTTTTTATTAATATTATTCATTTCATTTCTACACAGATTTATATTTTCAAGGGGAAAAAACCTCAAAGCCTACATTAAGGCATCAAATAAAACAATCCTGAAGAAAACATTATTGAAGAAAGTCAAATATATAAGTATACAGTCAAAGCAACATCATTAACAGGACACTAAAATATTAAAGATTTCAAAATAAAACATTACTTAGATCAACTGCAGATTGCACATTTAAAACAGCATAATTTCCAAGCATTTTCATGCTCTGGTTTGCCAGGAGCGGCTTCATCATGCTGGCCACATGACCCGGAAGCTGTCTGCGGACAAACGCCGGCTCCCTCAGCCAGTAAAGCGAGATGAGCGCCGCAACCCCAGAGTTGTCCGCAACTGGACCTAACGGTCAGGGGTACCTTTTCCTTTAATTTCCAAGAAAATAAAATATTATCATAAGCATAGAACATATCTGTTTCTGTTGCTGCCAATCCTGCCAATGGTGGTTCACGGCAGGTGGCGGCGGTAGAAGCTCAGGCTCAATGACCTGGGTCTGCACTAAGAGACAGCCAAGATCGTCTCTGGCCTTCTCTGGCCAGCAGCCTCAGGTTTTGTAGTTGGAGTCAGTCAGGTCTCCTGGAAAAAGGTCTGCAAGGCAGGGAGCAGGTCTTCTAGGACTCACAGCCAAGATGGCCAGTATTTAGGACTGAAGAGCAATGGCATAATTGCCTTCCATTCCTTCTCTATATTTAATAATTGTTGACTCTTGCTACTCAAATCAGAGAGTAAAATTCCTCCTACTGGCAGACTCTTTAGTTTATCTTAGTTAAGCTCAATGAGGTGATAATTTGGACACTAACATCATAATCCTATGCTTGTTTACTCAGATGTAAGTCCCACTAAATTCAACAGCTCTTATTAAGATTGCAGCCCAAAGGGCTTTGTTGAGAACTAATGTTTGACAGCTGAATGCGCAAATGTGCTATAGAATGGTTTCAGAAGAATCAAAACGTTTAAATAATGCCCAAGGGCATTATGTAGACATTGATGGCAAGGATGGAAAGATAGACAAATTAGACAGAGAACAGTGAGCATAACAAGACCAGGCATGATCTTGGAGAAGGAAGCTCTTACATTATCCTCTATAATAAAAACTCAAAAGGAAGGAGTACATTAATTTCTAGTCCCTTGAATATGTATCTGCCAAATCAACACTGAAATTAGTACGCTGGTGGAATAATACATTGTTGTAAGTTGCTAAGAACTTTTTTTACCTGTGTATTCCAGCAAGAATGCAGACTATTAGTGAATCTTAAAAAATGATAATTTATAGTAATGGGGAGGAGGTGGGAATCTTACCTTTCTCCTTGCCTGCTAATTTAGTGTGTCTCAGGATACTGAAAAACAGTGAGCACTGTTCAATGCACATCAGCCTGCAGAGGTCTCTGGCGGGTTGCCACTCACCAGTTAAACATCTCTGCGGGCTGAAACCTATTTAATCTCTGAAAAATCCCTGGAAAAGTCCTTTAAATAAAACTTGGCTGAGACACGTTGCACTGCTATGAAAATATAACCCATTTTTTCAGCACCTGGAGACCTGTTCTATTTTGTTTGTGGTTTCACTTTGGATACTTTCAGGGTTTTGCATTTCCTGTCGTCTTAGTTTAATACGGCAATATTCCTTCTCTCTCTGCAAAAGCCAAAAACTAAAGGAAGGAGCAACACATTATTTTCAAGTCTCGTGAAGACATAGCTGCCAACTCAATGCTGGAAACATAATACTGATACACTGCAGCCATCCTCTGTTTGAAACGTCCATTCAGGAGATGGGACAGTGTTCCCCTTCATTTGTCTCAATGCTCTTCAAGGAATAGGATCTTCCCTGGCATGATGCATGACCCACCATTTGGACTCTTGGCTGTATTTTTGAGCTCCTGGATGGGGAACCAGTGGTCCTTCAGATGTTGCTGGTCTACACCTCTCATCATCCTTCATTTGCTAGGCTGGCCAGGGATAATGGGAGCACAACCACATCTGATGGGCCACAGGTACTGGCCATGAGGAACCCATGTCTCCTTCAGAGCCATACTGTCTATAACCATAGAGGTGATACATTACATATTGCCAGAAATCACAAGTGGGCAGTGTTTTGTTGCTTTTAGGTTCTGTTTATGGGCTTACCATAGGCATCTGGTTGGCCACTGTGAGAATTGGGTGCTGGACTAGATGGGCTTTGGGCATGATCCAGAAAGAGTCTTCTTATACTCTCGAACTTTGTTCTCATTTCTGACCTGCATATCACAAGATTCTGCCCATTCTCTGCCTCTCCTGGCCACACCCAGAGGTATAACATTTATTAATTTCAAAAGCTCTTTGATCAGGGAAATCACCCTCAACATAGAAGAGTCATTAGCTTTCCCCATCTACTTGTTTGATGTTATCTTTCTCAGTAGGTTTTTTTTTTTTTTAATAGGCTTCCAGTTCCTCAGATACCATCCTGGCAGAGAGTGCCCTAACTTGTTGTAACTGCGCTTTGGGAAAACACCCCTTTCTAGACAGTGGTGCAAGTAGGTGATTTTGGACTTAGAGGCCCTGTTTGGGGAGAAGGGTGCTTTAGGTAGTAATGGTCATGTTGTGCGGATGCCTGATTATCATCTTCCAAAGCAACTACTCTATTCCAAACTTAAAAATGGAAAGCATAATGCTGGTGGTCAACAAAAGAGGTTTAAAGACTGTCTCAAGGCAAATCTTAAAAAATGTAGTATAAACACCGACAACTGGGAAACACTGGCCTGCGAGCGCTCCAGTTGGAGAACAGCCTTTACCAAAGGTGTCATGGGCTTTGAAGACACTCAAACTTAGAATGCAGGGGAGAAATGTGCTAAGAGGAAAGCATGCTTGGCAAATCCACACCGTAATCAATTCCCGCCCGGAAACCAATGTCCCCACTGTGGAAGGATGTGTGGGTCCAGAATTGGCCTCCACAGTCACTTACAGACTCATTGTTAAAACCATGTTTATGGAAGATGAAGTGAAGGCCCAAGACAGGTGTTGATCATTATGTGAGCTGCGCACAGGTGCTCTGAAGCGAGCGAGCTACCTCCATTCCTGTGGAGCCTCTTTTTATTGAGACAAATATGCAAGCCAGGCAAATACATTTTTGGGCTGTGACCTTTACACATCTTCCGTCCCGAAATCGTGGGGTGGTACAAAGTTATTTTGGCACCTGTTCCACAGCGTCATTTTCCCCTTGCACAATGTATGACAAATGGAGACAAAGATCTCATGGAAAAGGGTTACAGACAGGACACCACAAACTGCTGAGATCGCGAAAGGTCAGGCAAAGGTGGAACGATGTACAGACAGCTGTGGCTTGTTGGGGGGGGTTGCCCCTGTACCCCAAGGTCACGCGTGCAGGCAGATTGTGGCTGCCTGCTGGTGGGGAAGTGTGCTCCCTCTGGACCCACTCCGCGATATCCCTACAGAAGACAATCTTACTCGGCTACAAGTGATTGCCAAAGAAGAAGAATGTGTATTTAAATAGCAATGTGTATCCACCCTGAACGCAATTTATTGAGGTGTGAGGAATGCCTTCCGCAGAGAAGTGCATCTGTCTCCATCATTATTAATTTCCAGGAGAAATTTGAAAATTTTCCTTTTTATCCAGACATATAGTGGTTGAAGAGACTGGCTGTTCCTGCCAATCCTGAGATCGCTGGATGAAACAATGTTTTTAATTGCAACTGTTTAGAAAGTTTTAGCTGAAACTGTTTTCAGATGTAAACTTTTCTAGAATGGTTTTTACTGTGTTTTCCATCATGGGCTCTTTAGGGAGAAAGGGTGCATATCAATTCAATAATATGTGTGTGAGGTCCTTCCCCCCCCCCCAATCAATCTATCTATGAGGAAGAGCAGTACAAAAATTCAGAAAATAAATAGATCTTTTTATATAATGTTGGGGGCCCTTCTAGGTATTGTATTAAATGGGACATCCTATTCCAGCACCACCATCATCATACTCATTTTATTATTTATACCCCATCCATCTAACTGGGTTCTGGGTTGCCCTAGCCACTCTGGGTGGCTTCCAACATATATAAAAACATAGCAAAATAGTAAACATTTAAAAACTTCCCTATATCTGATCTGACCTCAGATGTCTTCTAAAGGATGTATGGTTACTTATCTCCTCGGCTCGGGGTTTGCATAACTCCATACCCTCCAACATTTCTCCGATGAAAATCGGAGGAATAGCGGGACATTCTGGAATCAAATCAGAAAACTGTAAATCCGGGACTGTCCTTGGAAAATAGGGAAACTTGGAGGGTCTGTGGGGGTCTTTCTTCCCACCCTAGAGTTGGTGAGGTCTGAATCTGGGACCTGTTGCACGCAAATGCATGTGCCAGCTCTGAGCTATGTTCATGAGGAACTAAAATGTATGTGAGCCTTGACGCACACTATAGCAGAAATTGTCATTCTCTCTGCCTAACAGGATTGTTGTAATGATAAAACTGGGAAGATCTGAACAATGCACATCACCTTCGGCAATGTGGATGAAAGGTGGGGTATAAATACAATGAGATTATTATTATTTTTTAATTACATACATGAGGTTGTCAGAGGATAGAGATTAACAGCCTTGACCTGTGTTGTGCCATAGTCTGTTCTGGAAATTCACATGGTGATCCTCAAAAGAGAGGCCAGTGTCTATTTTCCCTTGAACCCTTAAGCGGTGCCAAGTACCTTCTTGACTGAAATCCAATATTTAGTCAGCATTTATTCGCTGAATTTCTGGAAGGGTGCCCAGGATATGTGTGCTTAGAGAGAATAGCCCCGGAGGCACAGATCAATGGCAGGTTTCCCAAAAGAGAACGAAAAATGAAAAAGGCTTGAGCCTTTCCAAATAAATAGGCAGAAGTCTTTTATTCTCAGTAATACCTTGGATTCTGAGATACGATTGGGTGTGTTTGTCTCCCTGTTGTCCTAGTTACTGCCCAACCAGCAATCTCAATTTATGTAACCACCGTTTGATCAGTAGGCCAAAAGCCTGAATCTGTGGTGGTTCTTGGCAGGCTGGGACTATCAAGGCTTCCTTTGCAATCTCCATCATTCATACCTCGCCAATTTGTCTTGGATTTTGATGGGTTTCGTTAATTCCAAATGTTGCGATCCTTCAAACAAGTGCACATTAAGTTCTGGCGACTTGCTCATATTAGAGAGTTGCCAAGAAATGAGGTAAGCTTTTCGGTTTGATGCTGAAAGGAAGAGCTGCCACTTCAAACTCCATTATTTGAAGGACCAAGAGGCATTTAATACTAGTGGTAGACTTTGGTGCTATGGCACCCTGAGATAGGCCAAAAGTTGCCCCCTCCCAGCCCTTGTGTTGTGCCACGCTTTGGGAAGAAGGTGGAAAGACTATAGGACCCTGTCAGAGCCCTCATGCCTCCTTCCCATAGCTGGGCAGGTGCCCCCTCTCCGCTTGGTGCCCAGTGTGGCAGAACCAGTCGCACTGCCCTAAACCCACCTCTATTTAATACCCTACTGTTCTTGATTCCAACATGTTAAACTATGGAACTTATCTTGAGAGCCAGTGTGGTGTAGTGGTTAAGAACGGTGGACTCATAATCTGGTGAACCGGCTTCGCGTCTCCGCTCCTCCACATGCAGCTGCTGGGTGATCTTGGGTTAGTCACACTTCTCTGAAGTCTCTCAGCCCCACTCACCTCACAGAGTGTTTGTTGTGGGGGAGGAAGGAAAAGGAGAATGTTAGCCGCTTTGAGACTCCTTCGGGTAGTGATAAAGTGGGATATCAAATCCAAACTCCTCCTCCTCCTCCTCCTCCTCCTCCTCCTCCTCTTCTTCTTCTTCTTACCATCCCTAGGAGGCAGTGATGGCCACCAACTTCAATGGCTTTAAAAGAGGAATAGTCAAATTCATGGAGGATAAGGTTATCAATGGATACATGCTATGTTTCCCTCTACAATTGGAGGCATCAAGGCTTATGAATTCTAGCTACTGAAAACCACAGGAGGGGAGAAGGCTCTTGTGCTCATGTTCCGCTTGCAGATTTCCCACAGGCAACTGGTTGGCCGCTATCCTGCCCTTCATCTGAGGATCACCGCAGAATCTTCTTATGTTCTGATATGCCAAATGGAACCTCTGTGTATGATGGAAGTATACCTTCCGCTCTCAGATCTTGCAAATGCTTATGGCTTTTAAAAAACATTTTCTCCCTTTCCTTTCCAGCCTTTCCGCTTTTTTTTTTAATGCAAAGAAATGCAGGCAAATGACATTGCAACCCTTTATGTGTGTACTTGGAAGTAAGGCCAGTTTTCAAAATGGTGCATAGGATCGCAGCTTTAATCTGAGAGCTGGTCTCCTTTAATGTTCCTAACATCACCATTAGAAATGCATCATTTGCATGCAGAATCAATCCCTGGTGTCTATATGCGGGGCTGGGGAATTCCTCTGCCTGAAATGTTGGAGAGCTTCTGCCTTCATAGAAGTACTAGATTTGGTTTTGGCCATACAGAGAAATAATGATATGCCCTTTCAAGGTGTTCAGTGAAACGTCCTTTGCTCGCCTCCCTTTGAGGTGAGAGGGGCCAGCTGCTTTAGCTTGCAGAATCAAGCCTTGCCATATTTGGTTAACAAACACAAGAGAGCAATGAATGAGTGGATGGCGATGTCAGGTAGATGCCCCGTTAAAAGTGAGTGAACAAGGAGTGGCAATCCCAGAATAAACACCTAGAAATGGATCCAGATGAGAAGCCTTGTTAGCCAAGTTAGATTGACGTTTTCAATTTAATTTTGAGCAATTTGTTTTCTGCCTTCCTTTCCTCCCTCCCTTTCCCCAACTAAACTTTCTTTATCTACTTTGACATTTGGTTTAAAAAGGTATTTCTCACTAAAAGTTTCCCCATGTGCTGGGACTGCAGATTGTGTATCTTCTGTGCTTTGGGGAAATGAAACTGATGTTGCTTTGTTTTTATTTTGTTTCCCGACAGCAGGGGCATTCGGTCCATAAGGCGTAGAAGCAGCTGGACTTGGGGAGAGCTTCAGTCTGATTGGTGGCAGACAATCAAAATTCTTCTGGGGTGAGAACCCTTACCAAAAAAAATGGGAGTCTGCCGGGGGGGGGGGAAGACTCCATTTCCCCAGATCCATCACTCTGAATTAGAAGTAGGATAACATTGCCAAGGCATGATAGCATTGTTTGCAATGGAAACTGAGCATCACCGCATCGCCTAGGAATTATACAAAAGGCTTCAGTCCTACATACCCTTCCCTGAGGCTGAATCCCCCACATATTCAGATTGAGTGACTCCTGATAAAACAGACATATGACTGGACTGCACAAAATCCTATGTTACACAGGATTCCAAAGTCCGCTGCCACTTGTTGCATTCAGATGGGCAACTACCCAAGCAAAGGACAGTGAAGTCCACTGAAATCAATTGGCTTGGCAGCACTCAAATCTCTTTTGTTTTGTGGCTTACTGGAAAGCACATCTTGCAAGCACCACTTTGTGGTTGGCTAGTACTGCAGCAGAATAGGAAATTGCCACCTGCCTGGCCAAACCCTCCCACACCTTGGTCTTGCAGCTTTAGCAGCAGAAAGAAGCAGGGGAAGATTTACCCAGCATAAAGAAGAAGAAGAAGAAGAAGAAGAAGAAGAAGAAGAAGAAGAAGAAGAAGAAGAAGAAGAAGAAGAAGAAGAGAGTAGTAGTTTGGATTTGATATCCCGCTTTATCATTACCCAAAGGAGTCTCAAAGCGGCTAACATTCTCCTTTCCCTTCCTCCCCCACAACAAACACTCTGTGAGGTGAGTGAGGCTGAGAGACTTCAGAGAAGTGTAACTGGCCCAAGGTCACCCAGCAGCTGCATGTGGAGAAGCGGAGATGCGAATCCGGTTCACCAGATTACGAGTCTACCGCTCTTAACCACTACACCACACAGGCTCTGCAGTGTGATTTGCAGACTCAAGAGATGGCGTTTATTTTCCCACTATAATACAGCAGTTATGGGGTTCTGACTCCTGGTTATTTAACAACAGCAACAAGAACACTACTTTCCTCACCTAAATTACTGTAGGCTGCTGGGATTTTTAAAAAGAAAAAGAAGCTGTCCTGGAATGGATTTTTGAGCTCTGAATGTGCTCAGAGGCAAGCTTCTTCTTTAATTCTAATCATCTCTTTTGAACCTGGTTATGGTTGGTAGATCTTGGGGTATTAAAAACACCAAGTAGATTAAAGAAGATTGAAGTCTGACCACCTCTGAAGCACAATCACTTCCCAATGCCTGCAGGTCAAGCTATTGCAAACTGCAGAGTTACAAGGAGTGGTTATGTATGCTACAACAGCTGCACAGATGCTACTTGCCCAAAGATGGAAGGAGGACAACCTACCTACAAAAGAAGAATGGCAGATAAAGATGACGGACTTTGCCGAATTGGCGAAAATGACCGGGAAAACCAGAGATCAAGAGGACAATAAATTTAATAAAGAATGGGGAAATATCTTAAGTTACTTGAAAGAACACTGTACAGTAAACAACTGAAAACATTGGCAGGATTTTGAAAATTCTTGCAATGAAGCAAGAACTATGATGTAAACTGAGTTTTAAGAAAATATGGAGACTATGATAAGATGCAGTTTGAAACGAATATCCGGGGAAACCTTGGCGGAGTGGAGGGAAGTTCCAGGATTCTGAGAATCCTATTTGTAAAATGATTATGATTTATGTATGAAGATAAAAGTGAAAAGTGAAAATAAATTTTAAAAGTTAGGTTTTTTTAAAACACACACAGACAGGCAACCCTAGTTTGGACAGGTCCAAAGCTGCTCCATGAATTGAAGGGCGAGTGGATATCCTGTCTCAAAGTCTCTCCAACACTGGATAAAACAGGCTGGCTAGAGGGGTCCATGTCAGATGTGAGTGGAGGTGTTCACAAGTTACCTTCTGTGCTTGTACAATCTGTCTGCACAAATAGTTGAGTTGCACACTCATGCAATTACTCACATGTAACATCCAACAAGTCTGTGCAGTTCATGTACCCTTGTTCACAATAGCTGAGCTGTACGGATCAACAAGTGCACACTCTTTCACACAAACACTTGTACAGTGGTACCTCGGGTTACATATGCTTCGGGTTACAGACTCCACTAACCCAGAAATAGCACCTCAGGTTAAGAACTTTGCTTCAGGATGAGAACAGAAAACATGTGGCGGCGGCAGCAGGAGGCCCCATTAGCTAAAGTGGTGCTTCAGGTTAAGAACAGTTTCAGGTTAAGAACGGACCTCCGGAACGAATTAAGTACTTAACCCGAGGTACCACGGCACACATGTAGAGGCAGCTTGCACTTCTGCCTGGGGTCATGTGTGAGCAAGCCTGACGTTGAGTAGAAATGACAGCATTTCCACATGGTATCAAGCAGGGAGAAAGGCAATAGACATGTTCGTTTCCTGGACAGGATTGCACAAGTTGCTGTCAGCCCACGAGCCTTTTTTTCGACAGCGCTGCTACTGATTCCAAAACCAGGATCTTCAAAGCGGTATTTGTATGTGCCATCTGGAGAGCACAGCAAAGAATTCACTCTGCTGTTCTTGATTTCCAGAATTACACAAACAATCGTCGTTGCAACATGGCACACAGCACCTGCTGGTGCCAGAGGTTTTTGTTTGTTCTCCACGGCGGTGTAATTATCTAACTTCATTTGTCGCAGATTGCTTCAGCGTGTGTGAATAATGGAGCAGCGATGGTAAAAAACGATTAGCATTCTGGTTAGAAAGGATGTGCAATGGTGAGCAGTTTTGCTTATCTGCAGCAATGGCAAAGCAAAACCTTTTGGCACAGCAAAGGAACCAACGACCCGTCCTCAAAACCAGATGAGGAGCGCGCTGCCAACAATTGAGCAAGCAATCCTTTCTCCCTCGTTGAGTTCCATGTCGAGGAAAGCTCAGGCATTGCATTTTTCAGTGGTAGGCTCATCGTTTGAGCCATTTAGCCCTCCCCCTTTCTGCGTTGTGATGATGAGACAGAGCACTTTTTATGCTGATACTTAAGCACGAAGAGGAAAAACCCTGGGGTTTTCCCATCTGGAAAGGCCCTCCCTCCCTTGGCATCAGTTTCAAGGGCTGTGCACCTGTTACTTGCCGCTCTTCATCACTAGATGTCACTCCTGCTTATGCTAAAACCACACACACAAATCACAGCAGATAACTTCCCCAGTGGTGAGGATAAGGATAATGGCAGAGGCAATATTATGCTGGTACAGTGGTAGCTCGGGTTACATACACTTCAGGTTACATGCGCTTCAGGTTACAGACTCCGCTAACCTAGAAATAGTACCATGGGTTAAGAACTTTGCTTCAGGATGAGAACAGAAATCGTGCAGTGGCGGCGCAGCGGGAGGCCCCATTAGCTAAAGTGGTGCTTCAGGTTAAGAACAGTTTCAGGTTCAGGTTCACAACCTGACTGGAAGAGTCTGCGACTAGAAGGAGGAGGACTACCAGGAAGAATGGATGAAATTTAAAGACTATTTAGTTAAACATGTTAAATTAACTTAATTGGAAAGCTTGCAATTACCAGATAGGCTTAGGATTTAAATATGTAATGTGATTAACTAATATGTTTAAAGTTGAATGGCTAAGAAAGAAAGATGTTAATTAAGTTAAATTTTTAAGAATTTAGGTTTTGGAAAACCGTTAAAATGATATACACTGAAATTGAACCAGGGCGATACGAGGAAGTCACTTAACAATGAAGATCGGGTTAATTACGGAGGAGATGTCAGTCAGTCTGTTTGTTTGTTTATTTTAAAATTTTCTTTTTTCTGGAAAATTAATAAAAAAAATTAATAAAAGAGCCAGCTTGCCTGGCAAAGGACTCCCCCCTCTAAAAAAAAAAGAACAATTTCAGGTTAAAAATGGACCTCCAGAACGAATTAACTACTTAACCCGAGGTACCACTGTACTGGGGGATGATTGCATAGCATTTATACAAACCACCCCCAACCTGGTGCTCTCCTGATGTGAGACTCCCTTTCTCTGTTTAGGTCAGCCATGCCCAACTTGAGCAGTCCTGATGCTGTGGACTCCAAATCCCACCACCCTCAGTCAGCCCTAAACCAGGTTGGTTTAGGTGAATCTGTGACTGTTGTTGGTGTGGAAGGGGATATATAGAAGGGGGCTTGTGTCATGCAAATGGGAAATCTGGTCAGTGGGGATTTTGCATTCATGCCACAATTTTGCATTCATAATACAGGTACTCTTCTGCTGATCATCGCAAGCCTCTTGTTTAAAACATCCTAGGGACACTAGGACCTGGGAGACCAGGTTTTAACTCATCTATGAAACTCATAGCTCTTCAGACCTTCAGCAGGCACCTGATAAGCGTACAATCATTTGTCGGTTTCGCAAGAGGAGGGCTTTCATGTCTGCTGCTGCTTCCCCTCTAAGCACATGAGACTCTGATCTTTTTGTTGTTCTTTCCATGGGTGCATTCCCAGGCTACCTGTCACAATTCTGTTTTGCAAAGGATATGTCTGCTACCAACATCGAACTAGGGAATGAACACGCCATCTACATTTCCTTACAAGAGAAGATCAATTATGAATAATAGAAATACATGGTTAAATGTTGTATCGTGCCCAGGGGAGCCATGACTGGCAGCTTAAAAGGGCTGAGTTTTTAAAAGAGGTTTCTTTTCACAGCAAATAGTTCATCTGGCAAGGAGACAAGCAGTAGATAAATCAGAAATGGGTGGAGAATGGCAGGCCTGGGTGCGTCTCCCCTCAGTTCCTTCAATTGATTAACAACGGGCCCAGGACAGAACTCTGTGACATCACCCATCACTTTTTCCCAGGGTGATGAGGAACCATTAGTGAGCACTTGTTGGGTTCAGTCAGTCAACCAGCTTGAACCAGAAACCTTTTTGCAGTAAGGGAAGTGACAGGACAATGCACACACCACACATATCGCTTGCTCAATGCAATATCATATAACCTCCCTGCAAGCAAATAAGCCCTTGAACCTGCCCACAGACTTTGTGCAAACAAATGAGGCTGCATGCTCAATAAACATGTCATCTGGCGGTGACCAGCACCCCCACAACTGAACTCCTTGACCCATTGGCATAATAACACACCCTACGAAAAAATAATAATTCTTGCCTCTGCTTAACAGACTACTGGAAGCTCAAGTAGTGGCCACCAGGGGGCGAGCTTTTTCTGTGAGGACAAATTCCACCTTCCTGAACTTATCCATGGGCCATCTCTTCCTCCGTAACCTTAGAACATATTTATTTAACCAGACATTTGAAAATACCGTATATAATTCCAGTTTTAGGGTGCTTCCAGGAGATGCATTCATCCTGGTTTGTTTTGGGGAAAATTGAATGACCACCTGAAGGATTATGTTGTGCAACCTGAATTTGCTGGTATGTGAATGGATTCCACTTGAAGATAGCAGCAGCATTTGCTATTTCTGCCCAGTGCAGCGGAATATTATCCTGTTGTGCTTTTAATATGAATGTTGCCTCAATACTTTGAAATGCAGGGATAGGGGAGAAATCTGATTCAATTAAGTTGAACGCTCCCAATTCACACTTTCCAAAGCAATATGAGAACCCCAAAATTAACCAAGGTTTTACAAAAAATCATATATTAGGGGAAAGCATGACTAAAAATGAAAATACCATACAGAGATGCATCACATTAAAGTAAATTACTTGCAAAAATGTGTGCATTTGTTAAAACAGCATACAAGAATGTATTTATGGGGGAGGGAGCCATTCCAGAGTGAACGGTATTCAACCAAGTTTTACTTAGAGTAGACCTATTGAAACATGACTTGCTTAGTCATGTTTATTAATTTCATTGTGTCTACTCTAAGTAAACCTGTTGCCACCTAAATTCAGTTCCCCACCCCTGTAGTAAAAGACTTTAATCCTAATACTATGCAAGACACTCTGCTTTGCCAATAGATGATTGACTCACACCTGAAATAGTGACAGCATGGAAGCGCCCTCTGCTGACAGCTGGATCTTAACAGGGAAGTGAAAATTCCCCATGTTTAATGTGGGGAAGACCAGCACATGCAGAAATGTATCAAAGCGCCGCAAGACCTGCTTTCATATGTTTGAGCAGCTACATTTTAAGAGTGATCCTTCTGCTCCACAATAAAGGCAAGAAAACGCTTACAGGGCCAACGACCCCCATTTTTGGAAACCGCATTTGCATCTTGTCCTTTCCTCCGAGGACCTGAGGACGACATGCCAGGGGTTTATTCTACTTTCTTCTCATAACAACCCTGCGAGGTAGGGCAAGGCGGAAGAGAGTGTGTTCCCTCACTGCTTGTGGGTCTGGACCTTGTTTTCGCACTCTAGAATGCACCATTTTCAATAAACATGCACACATACAGGGAGCAGGTGGCACTGTGGTCTAAACCACTGAGCCTCTTGGGCTTGCTGATTGGAAGGTTGGCGGTTCAAATCTGCTTGATAGTGGTAAGCTCCCATTCCTCTATCCCAGCTTCAGCCAACCTAGTGTGTTCCAAAGCGCACCAGTGCAAGTAGATAAATAGGTACTGCTGTGGCGGAAAGTTAAATGGCATTTCTTTGCGCTCTGGCACTCGTCACAGTGTCCTGTTGCGCCAGAAGCATGTCATGACCCAGAAAACTGTCTGTGGACATACACTGGCTCCCTTGGCCTGAAGCAAGATGAGTGCCACACCCCATAGTCGCCTTTGACTGGACTTAACAGTCCAGGAGTCCTTTACCTTTTGCACACATACAGAGGCAGGCTGTCAGTAGCCTCCAAGCATGCATACACAGCAAATGCAGCAATTCCCCTTTCCCGGATCATCGTAATCTGCCTGCCTACACGAACGTGCTCATGCTCTCGTGCTCACTCTCGTTCTGCCTGCCTCCTCCATCTCTCCCGCCTCCTCATGAACTGACATTATGTTAGAGATAATCCGCCCCCTTGTTTTAATCCAAGGTGGAGGAGATTTTTGCTTCATGCCTGTTTGTCACAATGGTTGAAACTCAACAAAGCTAAGAGAAACCTGCTCCTAAATCCCCGACCCTCTTCTTTTTGGCACGTTGATTGTCCCACCTGCAACTAGGATTTAATTCTGCAACTAATTGTCGGCTGGGGATTAGTTATGCACATGGATATGTTTGGTAGGAATGTTTGAGGCTGAGGTTTCTTTGTGGGAAATTCCTAGGGATATGTTTGGGGTTTTTGTACTGGGGAAAGGGGTGTGTGGCTGCAGCTTGTGCCTCAGTTATTTCATTTAGTAACTAATGATATACAGTTCACATAAATTATGATAGTTCCTATGAATGACGATGGTCCATATAAATGTAAAGATAAAGGTAAAGGGACCCCTGACCATTAGGTCCAGTCGTGGCCGACTCTGGGGTTGTGGTGCTCATTTCACTTTATTGGCCGAGGGAGCCGGCGTACAGCTTCCGGGTCATGGGGCCAGCATGACTAAGCCGCTTCTGGCGAACCAGAGCAGTGCATGGAAACGCCGTTTACCTTCCCGCCAGAGCGGTACCTATTTATCTACTTGCACTTTGACATGCTTTCGAACTGCTAGGTTGGCAGGAGCAGGGACCGAGCAACGGGAGCTCACCCTGTTACTGGGGTTCGAACCGCCGACCTTCTGATCGGCAAGTCCTAGGCTCTGTGGTTTAACCCACAGTGTCACCTGCATCCCTTTTTCCATGTAAATGATGCTGAGAGACTGAGAGGAGATATGATAGCTGTCTTCAAATATCTAAAGAGCTGCCACTGGGAAGCTAGTGCAAGATTGTTCTCTCCTGCTCTGGAGTGTAGGACCTGCACCAAATGGATTCAAGCACTAAATGGATTCAGTGTTTAGGGGTATTCTTATTTTCCTACTCATATTGAAATACTGCCCCTCAACAAGGCCAAACTTAGATTCACAAAATGTTTAGGGGTATACGTCCCCCCAGAAAAAAAGTGCTGGATTCAAGTTACAAGAAAGATTCTGACCATACATCAGGAAGAACTTTCTGACAGTGAGAGCCGTTTGACAGACTCCCTGGGGAGATGGTGGACTTGCCTTCCTTGGAAGGGTGGCCACTTGCCTTGGATGCTTTAGCTGAGAATCAAAGACTCATAGAATCATAGTTCCAGTTACAGATAGGTAGCCGTGTTGGTCTGCCATAGTCAAAACAAAAAAAATTCCTTCCAGTAGCACCTTAAAGACCAACTAAGTTAGTTCTTGGTATGAGCATTCGTGTGCATGCACACTTCTTCAGATACACTGAAACAGAAGTTTCCAGACCCTTATATATAGTGAGAGGGTGGGGAGGGGTATTACTCAGAAGGGAGGTGGGAATGGGTGATTGGCAGATAGCTGTGATGAGCCTGTTGACGACTCTTAATGACTGCAATAGGTCTTACAGGAAAAAGCAAGGGGTGAGAAGGTGAAAAATGGCTTTGTCATGTATAATGAGATAAGAATCCAAGGTCTTTGTTCAGACCAGGTCTCTCCATGGTTTTAAGTTTGGTAATAAGTTGCAATTCAGCAGCTTCTCTTTCCAGTCTATTTCTGAAATTCCTTTGTAGTAAAACAGCTACTTTGAGATCTTGTGACTTCTGTTTCAGTGTATCTGAAGAAGTGTGCATGCACACGAAAGCTCATACCAAGAACTAACTTAGTTGGTCTTTAAGGTGCTACTCATAGAATCATAGAGCTAGAAAGGACTTTGAGGGTCATCTAGTCCAGCCCCTTGCAATGCAGGAATCCCAATGCCTGATTCCCCATCCAGTATGAAAGCCTACTGGACCTTGCTTAGCTTTCCAATTGCGCTAGCAGTTTTATTGCTACACCACTAGGATTAGATTCCTGCACTGAAGGACGATTGGACAAGATGACCCACAAAGTCCCTTCCAACTCTATGATTCATCTCACCGTGCTACAATTTAAAGGGCCACACAACCCACACTAACAATGGATTCCTACTCCCCTCACAGAGCTACAGTTCCTGGAGGGTTTAACAATCATTCCCTCTTTGCAGGGAACTCTGGGAACTGTAGTTCTGTGAGGGGAACAGGGACCTCCTCACAACTCTCTGCACCCTTAACAAACTACAGTTCCCAGGATTATTTGGGGGGGGGGAGTATGACTGTTAACATGGTATAAACGCATGGTATGAATTATAAAGGTTGCTTCCTTTATAAAAAAATTGCAGTAAGCCATCTATCAATTCCAATAAGTGGATAACAAACCAAATGACGGTATATTGAAATATACTCAGGGCAGAGATGTTCCGCATGTTCTCTCCTAGGAGAAGGGGGGCTGATGAAAGAGAACACCTAACAGAACGACAGAAGATCAAAAGATACCCCAGGAAAAACAGAGCGCTTGGATTTCAGCTACTGCACACTGAGCTACATAGCACCATCACCTAGGGATTATTGCTATAATGCTATTCTCTGAAAGGTCATAGCTTGCCATCAAACCTCTCCAGCTCAGAAAGGCATTTGTAAACAGCACCCTTTCATCTTTTGCTGAGGCTGCTGGCTGCATCTCGGAGCTTTCCAACACTTGGTTGTTTGTGTACCTTTGGATGTTGATTTTCCCTTCCCTTTATTTCTCTTTCCGCCCTGCCCCCCCTTTCTTTTTACAATTTCATGACTATACAGCAAAGAGAGGAATGAGCAAAGATGATTCCTCAGATATATATATATTTATTATGTCAAGGCTGCTGATTAGGTGCTTGTTGCATTCATGCAGTACAGATGGAACCCACAAGCCATGTGGGAATTGTGCTAATCCTCACGCTAATTCCCCACCGGTTCTTATATCAAGCCATGCACATAATCTAGGTAAAGCAAAGCACCATATAATCTTAATAATATAAAAGGAACCCTGCAGGATCGAGCCACAGTGGCCGGCCAGAGGCCCACATGCAGGACATGAGCACAACAGTCCTTAGAAAAACCAATCAAAATTTAACAGGGAATAGAGTGGTAGCAGTAGAAAAGCAATTAATAAATATGTTGGTGCCAAAGGCTGTAAATAGACCGGACCCAACATACTGGAGCAAAAAGTCGAGCAGGTCTGCTGTGTTTGTATACGCATGGACACTAATGAAGCAAACAATTCAGCAATTACAGGAGGTGGATAACAAACCAAAGAATGACACAGTTAGAAGGGGCTGGGATGTTTTGCATACTCTCTCCTAGAAGGAGGGGGGTTGATGAAAGGGAACACAATAACGACAACAACAACAACAACAATTTATTTATACCCCCCCCCCAGCAAGAGCTGGGTTCAGGGCTGCTAACACCAGTAAAATTACAATAAAAACATAGTAGGGGGGGGAAACCAATTTAAAATACAGGTTAAAATACAATTTAAAATTCAGCCTCATTTTAATAGTAGCCCAACAGCATTACAGAAGGTCAAAGGGTTCCCCAGGCAGAACAGTGCACATGCATGGTCACTATGAACATCTCTGCCCAGGAATGCTACAGATAGCTGCATTAAAGAGAGTGCAGGATTGCTCCCCTTTGAATCCACTGCAGTCTGTTTGAGGTGCCACCTCAGAAAACTCAGTCTGTCTTCAGCCAGCTCCTGCCAGCCGGCCTTCTTGATATCATGGACTGACTGGAAGCAGAGGAGTGGGGTGAGGCCCCTGCTGGCGGACCCCCAAGTGAACCCCCAGGTCAGAGGGAAAAGAGGGAGCAGACTGGGAGGAGGAGGTGTCAGGAGCTGGAGAGGTAACAGGCTTTAGTGAGCAGCAAGAGGCTGTGGTAGAAGGCAGTCCAGACTCAGAGGCAGGAGAGGAGGGAGACCAGGAGACAGAGGAAGAAATCCAAGGAGTCTCTTCCCCCTACTGCAACCAGCTCCCGCCCCACCCTGGTCTCCCGGAGACAAGGTGACAGAGCCTTAGGCTGCTGGAGAAGGAATCGGGGAGAGGAGCCTGAGAGACTGGTGGGAAGACAGGGACCTTCAGTTCCCACAAGTGCCTCATAGGGGCAACTTCTACCAGGATGAGGCCTGTCTAGGCCTCAGCTATTTTGTTTCTTTGAATGCAGAGTTACCTTTGCTGCCACCTTGTGAGTTATTACTGACCTGGACCTGGCACCTGCCTCTGGATTCCATCCAGTCCATCCAGTCCAGAGAGTGGTTCTGGCTGTCAGCATCCTCTTCCTTAGGCTCAGTGTTGTCATTATAGAACCCAGTGGGGAGGAGAATGGGGGCAAAACTAGAATTGGCTGGCTTTGCCTGTCATTGGCTCTGGCTCCACCTACTGTTGGCCTCTCTGCCTTCCGCTCCACCGGTCTCAATGGGCACCAGCCACCAATGATCCACCATTGATGGTCCCTTACCTTTTTCACCCTGATCTGCCCACAGTGATCCATGCGATGGTCACCTGCAGGCTTGATTATTGTAACTTGCTCTACGCAGGGCTGCCCTTGAAGCTGACCCAGAAACTCCAGTGGATACAGAATGCTGCAGTGAGGCTCCTTGCGGAGTCCTTGCCGCGGGATCACATTCATCCAGTGCTTTACCAACTGCACTGGCTCCTGGTGGAGTACAGGGTCAGGTTTAAGGTGCTGGTTTTGACATTTAAAGCCCTATGCTGCCTAGGACCCACGTACCTACTCTCCTGGTATGCCCCGCAGAGGACCTTAAGGTCCACAAATGACAACACCTTGGAGGTCCCGTCGCAAGGTGGTTAGATTGGTCTCAACTAGGGCCAGGGCCTTTTCAGTACTGGCTCTGACTTGGTGGAAGACTCTGTCACAAAAGACAAGGGCCCTGCAGGACTTGACATCTTTCCGCAGGGCCTGCAAGACAGAGCTGTTCCGCTTGGCCTTCGGTTTGGACTCAGTCTGACCCTTATGTCTTCCCTCCCCTTACGGTTTTGATCTATGGGCTACTTTTAAAATGAGGCTGCATTTTAAATTGCATTTTAGCCTGTATTTTAAATTGGGATCCCCCCCCCCATTATGTTTCTATTGTAATTTTACTGGTGTTAGCTGCTCTGAGCCCGGCTCTGGCCGGGGAGGGCGGGGTATGATGATGATGATTGTGAGAAGGAGTAAAACAAAGTGTGCCTCGAACTCAGTTGTAAATTCCAGCGTTGGGCTGTTGTAAATTCCAGCGTTGGGTTCGGCTGCAGGGGAGCCACGTCGACAAGATAAGGTTAGGTTTAGAGAGTGTAGAATGGTTGATGTATTAGTTCCATGTCTTTGATGATTAGATAGATTGTAAGCCAAGCCTCGAAGAGGGGCGGCAGCAATAGGAATAAATAACCATGCCCGTCCATTGTTCGGGGCTCTTCGTACCACCCTGGGACGGGGAGCCCGCCTTTGCAAACGCGTTATAATAAAAGGGAAGTAATAGACCTTATCTCGGTGTCTCCTTGTCTCATTGTAAGTCCACGTAAGTAACTTCTCACAATTTTTGGCGCCCAACGACGTGGGGCTCTCGACGACCTGCTCGGCGGGGGCTGGGGAACGGATCAGCCGGCACTCCGACTTTCGGAGAGATCTGTTGCTCAGGGCCCGCGGTGACAGGCTCCGGGAGCTGAAATGACGGAGAACCGATTTAAGATATTCTGAAAGACTGGTGGTCTGGGACCGCCGCAGTCGGGGACTGCCTCGCCCTGCAGGGACGCCTGCCAGTTTACCAGCCACCGAGAAGGAGGCACTAGACTGAAGGGGGTGAGTATCTTGGTAATATATCCCTGGGAAGGGGAATATTGGGTGTTGTTGGTGTGTGGTCTCTGTATGAAAGAGAGGTTCCAAACGGACGCGTGAGTGTGGACCGGGGGGCCTGGGACCCCGGTGGGAGGATTAGCTTGCGGTTCCGTTCTCCCGCGAGGGAAACGGCCAGGCGATTCCGCGTGATTGTGTGAGTGAACGAAAAAGAGACATAATAGAGTATGGGAAAGAGTCAGAGTACATGTAGAAGGGGCCCCAGTAATGGGACCAAGGACCCCATAGATCCAAATAGTCCTTTGGGACAGGTTTTGTTGGCTTGGGATGATAAGGCAATTAGACCCAGATAGAGTAAAAGGGATCATGGAACTACGACCACCTAAAGATAAAACTGATGTAAGAAGAATGTTAGGATTATTGGGATATTGCAGATTGTGGATAGATCAGTATTCAAAGTTGACTCAGTTTTTGAATAGGAAACTGACAGGAAAACAAGAGGAGGTGCAATGGGACGAGGAAGATAAGGCCAGGTGGGAAGAAATTAAGAAAACTTTAATAACTAGTCCGGCTCTGGCCCTGCCAAATCTACAGCAGCCGTTCCACTTGTATGTGACAGTGGCTGCTCAGACGGCAGTAGGAGTCCTGGCTCAGAAAAGAGGGGGGCGATATCAGCCAGTAGCTTATCTAAGCGCAACCTTAGAACCAGTGGTTAGAGGATGGCCGGCGTGCATTCAAGCGGTGGCTGCAGCGGCCGAATTAGTATTGGAAAGCAGGAAATTGACCTTTGGGGGAGCACTGATAGTGCACAGCCCTCATCAGATAGGCGCAGTACTGACAGGTGCTGCACCCACCTGGATGACGGACAGGCGCCTAGTGCAATATGAAGGGATACTCAGAACTGGAAATGATATAACCATAGGGACAGATAGAAATTTGAATCCAGCGGAATTCCTAAGAGGGGAGCGGCAAGAATGGGAACTCGAGGAGCATGATTGCCTTAAGGATATAGAATTAATGGCCAAAGTTAGGGAAGATCTAAGCGAGGTACCTCTAACGGAAGGGGAAAGATGGTTCGTAGATGGATCTAGTCATGTGAGGGAAGGAAAAAGAAGGTCGGGATACGCAGTGGTCAAGGAAGACGGGGAGACGATAGAGAGTGGGGCCCTCCCTAGCACGTGGTCAGCCCAGAAATGTGAAGTAATGGCGCTAACCCGAGCCCTGGAATTGGCAACCGGGTTAGATGTGACAATCTGGACTGACTCAAGATATGCATGGGGAGCGGTGCATACTTTCGGTCGGACCTGGAGAGAAAGGGGCTTCATAAAGGCGGAGGGGGAACCAAGGAAGGAAATATTTAAACAATGTGTCCTGCAAGTACCTGTGATTGACCCGCAGGATGTAAAAGATTTAGTGTTCACTCAAAAGGAGAAAGAATACATGGAAAAGGAGGGATGGGAAAGAAAAGGAGAAAGTTGGGAGACTCCGGAAAAGCAAATGGTCCTTCCAAAATCAACTATGTTAAATATATTGGAGAAAATACATGAAGGAAGTCATTTAGGCACGGAGGGAATGGTGAATTTGGTGAAGTCAGTGTATTGGAGTAGAGACATGTGGCCGATGGCGCACGCCATCGCATGGAAGTGTCTGATATGTCAAAAGGTTAACAAAGCCCGGGCAAGGAAAACTGAAAGGGGTGGGCGGCCTCTAGCGGTATGGCCCTTCCAGAGAGTACAAGTAGATTTTACTGAACTGCCAGAAAGGGGGGGGCAGAAGTATTTGTTGATATTTAAAGATCATTTGACAGGTTGGATTGAGGCCTTCCCTAGCCGTAGGGCCACAGCTCAGGTGGTTAGCAAAGCCATTCTGGAACACATTCTTCCTCGGTATGGAATAATAGAAGTCATAGACTCTGATAGGGGAACTCATTTCACCCAAAAAGCAATGCAGGAGGTAATGAGACTGTGGGGATTATGTGGAGTTTCCACACGCCCTGGCACCCTGAGAGCAGTGGAAAGGTGGAACGGGCGAATGGGGAAATAAAAAAACATTTGACTAAGTTATATCTTGAAAATGGGCTGCCTTGGACGAAAAATCTCCCTTTGGCACTATTAAGGATGAGGGTAGCTCCCCGAAAAGACACTGGTCTGTCCCCTTTTGAGATGATGATGGGTCACCCATATTTGGTAGTATTAGGAAACCCTCAAATCGAGTTCAGGGATCAGTTTATCAGGAAATATTTGCAGTCACTGTCCCAGTCTCTGTTATCTTTCCACAGACAAGGCATACTAGCACAGCGGCCCCCGCTCCTGGAGCAACAGCACACCTTTCAGCCCGGAAACCTGGTCCTGATAAAGGCTTGGCGGACGGAGAAACTCAGCCCGAGTTGGGAAGGCCCATACCAGGTCCTGCTCACAACCGAATCAGCAGTACGGACCAGAGAGCATGGATGGACCCATTACCACCGGGTGAAAAGAGCTCCACCTGAAAATTGGACAGCAGTGACTAGTCCAAATAATCCGCTGAAAGTTACGCTTACCAAATCAGGAACCGGGATCCAGAAGGGCGCACCTAGACTGTGATGTGTTTGTTTTGTACCTGTGTGTGCTTTTTCGAGTGCTGTTGCTGTCAACATTGCAAAGGGTGTGTGCAGTGTGTGCATTGTACTGAAAGGTGCAGCATCATCTTTATAGAGGACGTTATACTCCAATATTGTGAAGTGAAATTAGGAGGGGAGGTAACGTGCCAATTAGCAGAAACCCCAACGGTGAGGCAAGCTTTAATCTATTTGAACCCCACACATGAAAGGTAACTGGCAAGTATTAGGAATAGTATTAATAGGATGGGCCACTTCATGGGCAACCCAATCGGAACCCCAGTGCACCGAATGCATCCAGACAACCCGAACAGGCAATAAAATCACACAGACCCTAATGTATTATAATATAGCGCCAGAATGTGTTCAACAGTTAGATCCTTGTGTTCACAACCAAACTCAATATTATAGATGTAGGGTAAAAGGAAACAAGACGGAATGCTATGAACCCCTGGCGGTGGGACCCATAACTTCCAGTATATATGTTTACGGATATAAGGGCGGAACCGCTAATCAAGCTGGTGAGGGGAGAAGTATGTTTTCCTTGGCCCAAAACCGACAGGGTTATGTAGCACATAATACAACAAGGGGAGAGGGCAGGATTATGGTCTGTTTTGATGCTTGTATCGCAATAGATAAAGGACAGGGCCCAAATGGAGGGGCAGGGGTCTGGTGTGGAAATCGTGGATGGGAACAATCATATTTACAGGAAAGAAAGTACCTTTTCCAGAGAATAAAAGGAAGCAACGTGGGGGCTGGGGCCGGGGTATATAATTATTGGTACACAGAGGGAGTTAATAAGCAGCCCACCTATAGAGGCCCTGAGGGAATAAATCTCACTAGGGGAGCTGCCTCCACCGACTGCTCCACAGGAAAATGCAACCCAGTATGTCTATGGGCGAGCGAGAGACCTTCTACTTCGCCTAAACTTGTGCACATAGGTATAGGCATTGATGGGACGGGAAAAGATCCTTATGGATATCTCATCATACAAATACACACAACTAAGGTAACAAGACAACCCATATCAGTATTCGAAGATTTTGAGGAAGAAGTACAGCATTTAAATACCCTTCCCCTACCCCCTAAAGCCCATAATATGTTCCTAAGTTTAGCTGAGACTATAGCCAAGGAATTAACGGTGAAAAATTGTTTTGTATGTGGAGGAACAAATATGGGGGATCAGTGGCCATGGGTGGCTCATGAAGTAAACTATACGGAGGTATATAAAACACAAAACAATTACACTTATAAGCATTTGGGTAACGAGGTATGGCAAATCTCTAATCACCTAGTTGGGACAGAATGCTTCACCAGGAACACCAGCCGAATAAATGGAACGCATGTGGGGACACTCCCTTGTATAGGACAATGGGAGGACAAACAGTGGTGGAGTCAAGGGAATAATAATAAAACTTGGCCCTCTCCCCTCGGAAATATTACCAATATGAGCTTTCTCCTAGACCCGGAGAACAGAATGCTAGAATGGAAAACCCCCGATGGGTTTTACTGGGCTTGTGGGAGCTATGCTTACAATAGGTTACCTTTAAATTGGGTCGGCTCATGTGTATTGGCAACCTTAAGACCTAGTTTCTTCCTACTCCCTTTGCATACTAAAGCAAAACTAGGAGTCCCAGTATATGATGAAATAGGACCACGACGAAAACGGGGAATCCATATAGGAAAATGGACAGATACAGAATGGCCCCCAGAGAGAATTATCCAATATTATGGTCCAGCCACTTGGGCAAATGATGGCACAGCCGGATCCTTTGGCAGAGATCCCATCTATTTGCTGAATCGCATTATCCGTTTACAGGCAGTTGTAGAAATAATTACTAATGAAACAGCCGCAGCGTTAACCAAATTAGCTAAGGAAAGTGCTAAAAGCCGAACATATATTATGCAAAACAGGCTTTCTTTGGATTATTTATTAGCAAAAGAAGGCGGGGTTTGTGGAAAATTTAATCTTACTAATTGTTGTATTGAAATAGATGATAGTGGGAAGGTGGTGAAAGACATAGCAGACCGTATGGTAAAGTTAGCACATGTACCGGTCCAGACTTGGGATGGATTAAATTTTAAGGATATGTTTGGTTCATGGTTCCCTAAATTACCTGGTCTGCAGGCCATAGTGGCCCTAATTGGGTTAATTGCGGCAGGATGCGTACTACTTCCATGCGTTCTGCCAATCTTTGTTAGAACCATCAATAATTCTTTGTCCCTCCTAGCGGAACGGAAGGTATCCACTTATTTCATGAAGATGCAATATGCCTCAGTACCCACATCAGATGAGGAAGCAGAAATAGCAGCCCAAGAATTATTATGTGAGTTCGAGACAAGATACAAAAAGAGGGGGGATTGTGAGAAGGAGTAAAACAAAGTGTGCCTCGAACTCAGTTGTAAATTCCAGCGTTGGGCTGTTGTAAATTCCAGCGTTGGGTTCGGCTGCAGGGGAGCCACGTCGACAAGATAAGGTTAGGTTTAGAGAGCGTAGAATGGTTGATGTATTAGTTCCATGTCTTTGATGATTAGATAGATTGTAAGCCAAGCCTCGAAGAGGGGCGGCAGCAATAGGAATAAATAACCATGCCCGTCCATTGTTCGGGGCTCTTCGTACCACCCTGGGACGGGGAGCCCGCCTTTGCAAACGCGTTATAATAAAAGGGAAGTAATAGACCTTATCTCGGTGTCTCCTTGTCTCATTGTAAGTCCACGTAAGTAACTTCTCACAATGATGATGATGATGATGATGATGATGATGATGATGATTAGCATCTCTCAGCGTGATGTAGTGGTTATGGGGTTGGACTGGGACCTGAGTTCAAATCCGAGTCTCACATTTCAGCTGGATGACCTTGGGCCAGTCACTGCGTTACCTCATGGAGTAGTTATGGGGATAAAAATGGGGAGCCATTGATGCCACCTTGAGCTGCTTGGAGGAAAGGTGGAATGAAAATGGCATTTATAACAACAACAACAATTGATAATGATTATGAAACTGGTGGCAATTGTGGTCAGCAGTCTGGATAAAGCACACAGGACAAAGAGGAAATATTGACTGTTATAATCTCAGTAAATGTTTTCAGAGTCAAAACGTGTCGTCTCGGCATCAGAAAATCCTCTCTGGTACATCCAGGGAGGCGTCCCAGGCCTGAGATGGGGATGATGACGATAGTTGAAGCCAGGGAACAAATGCGCCACTCCTTTCAGAGCCAGCTGGAAGTGGCGTTGACGTGAAGCTGTAAGCCCCGCTAAGAGGGAATTACAGTATTCAAGACATGTGGTCGTGAGGGCATGAGCTACGCAGAGGTCTTCCGGAGATAAATAAGGCTGCCGTGCCACTTGCACAGAAACAAGGGCTGGAAATAAATCCAGATTCAAACGACGATGGCACAGACGTGGTGCTTTGCAGGGAAAGTTGAGCAGGCGGCCTGCAAATCGGCCTTGCCACTTCTGAGCCGCCTTCCCTTAAGGGTCAAGGGAGGGCAGGCCATTTATTATCATGGCTTCTTATGTGTCCCAGGCATTAATCTGTTCATATTAAGGCCACCTCTGCGTAGCTGTGGTCCAGCAACATGGAGGGGCTGGCACCGGTTCGAGCACCCCAGATTTAAAAGCATTTATTACAAGTTAAAGATTGGGAACTCTCTGGCATTTCATACAGCCATTTTAGTTTCCAGTGCAGTCTCAGAATCTTCAACTTTTAGCAGTAAAAATGTGGACAGAGTACAACTTTTAAGCCACAGTAAGACACACACACACACACACAATTTCTGTGCTCCACCTTTGCTAAATGTGCCCTATTATCCAGATGTAAGAAACAGCTAAATTTGTTAACTAGCTATTATTCCGCTAACTCAGAATAACGCTGCTAAAAATGAAACATGAAATTAGCCTGCCATTTTTCTGTCGCTCATGAAAGGTATTAAAAACATCATTTTCTCAAGTTCTTAATTTCCATTAAAATACCTTTTCTGACAAATTAATAACATTTCAGGGATTGTTAACAGCTCCTAAACAACATCAGGTGTGTGATGTTTTCTGCACGTGCTACTTGTACAAAACTGACTCCCCATATATCAGGATGTGTCCCATTTCCCCAACATTGGCTAGAGGAAGTGGCCAGCAGGATGGTGCCGTCGGAAGAATCTAGAAGAGCCCTGCCTTTAGTCGGACATATTTTTGAACATTTTGTATTGTTTACTTATCTCTGTGATTCCATGGTAATTTGAAAACTGTTAAAATAAAATTAAAAAATAAAAGAGCTAGCCTACACAGCAGTGTTTATCTTGTAACCGCACACGGGGGATTTTGTGGGAATTTCTTTGGGTATGTGGCCAGAAGGGGGAGAATTAAACATGCCATTCACATGTCAAAGTGACACCTCTCATGGTGAGGTCAACAGTGCTGGTGTAGAGTATGGGTGGCTCCCTAGGGTGGCAAAATTCCCTGAATAAAGCTTTTTAAAAAACTAAAAAACCTAAAATTTTATAAATGTTAATTTTGACACTTTGGGCATAAATCTCAGGCTGCCATTAAAATCAGAGGTAGAAAGTTGCCTTTCACTGAGTTAGATCGCTGGTCTATCTTGTCATTGAATTCCACTCAGTATTGATCCAGAGTGTTCGGGACGCGGGTGGCGCTGTGGGTAAAACCTCAGCGCCTAGGACTTGCCGATCACATGGTCGGCGGTTTGAATCCCCGCGGCGGGGTGAGCTCCTGTCGTTCGGTCCCAGCTCCTGCCCACCTAGCAGTTCGAATGCACAATTAAGTGCAAGTAGATAAATAGGTACCGCTTTCTAGATAGCAGTGTATAGTTAGCAGAGTAAAAACTTTAACACGTTGCAGAGTTCCAAAAAATAGACTAGAGGCTATTTCATCCAGCAGAGCTTTACTGTTACTGAAGGCAAATGAGCGTAACGGTCACAAATCAAATACATTTTGGATTGGCACACTCCATAATAAATCCAGTTGCAGCAGACTTAACTTAAACTTACAAACTTATAACAAGACTAAAACTTAAAACTAAGTATACTATGTACAGAATACCACACTAGAAGGAAAAGGCATAGAAAGAGAAAGTGAAGCCCAGGCTCCTTCTGGCTTTACTATTATAGTCATGACCTTGACAGAAGAGATAAGAGAACTAGTTCAACCCAGTTGTACTCAGCTTCTCTGAAGAAATAACCCAAATATCATGAACCTTCTGCTTGTTGCTTTAACACAGGGAAGCTTCCAGAACCCTCTTGAATTAATTAGAATAGGAAAGATCTCTACACATCAGAACAATACTTTCTGCACAAAGAACTGCAAACTGACACATCTACCTCAGCACTGTCTGTAATTGTTAAGTTGTGGGTGAACATATCAGACGACACAGCGATTCTTCAAACAGCTCTTGTTTATTCACAGGACAGAACAGAACTGAACTGAAGGGTTCACCCAGCCTGCTTATATAAAGCTGCACTACAACGCAACTGTAACACTTTCTGTAACTATCCAATCACTGAACGTCACTTTCAATCCCTTATTTGCATATGTGGACCTGAGTGAAAACTATCTACAGTATCCCCCTGCTGGCCCAGGGTGAGAACTTCAGTACATAACACCAATGACTGGCAGCAGCTCTCCAGAGTTTCAGACAGGGTTCTCTCTTATCCCTCCCTGGAGACACCAGGGATTGAACCTGGAGTCTTCTGTGAGCATAGCAGATGCTCTATACTGAACTATGGCCCTTCCTCATTAGGTACCTTAGACCCTCTGTTTTATTACAGAGACATCCACTATCTCTTTCTACAAACAGCCGATTAGCTTCTAGGGCCATTTTTAGATTTAGACCAGCCTCACCTTAACAATAGCTGAGGTATCTTTCAGTGCAAAATCAGCCACTTCATGTAACCACATCAGCCAGGAACGTGTACAGGCATGTTGATGCACAGGTGTGGCCTGACAGTTAATACTGAAGCAGCATCTTAGAATAGCTTTAGACTGTGGTTGCAAAGGCAGTTGCGTGCTGAGTACTTGGGGAGAATGCAATGCAGGTAAAATTAGGGAGGAAGCAGAGGTTTTTTTGAAGATGTGGGGCAGGGTGCTATTCTTCTCCAAGCCTTCTCGAAGTCCCCAGGAAAGCAGACTTTAGGCTTGTCAGATCCACTTTGTCTTCTCTGCTAGAACCACAAGAGCTATCAACCATAGCCAAGTGCAAAAGACATATAATTATAACATGGGTGGTTCGTCCCATTTCACTGTGGTGCCCTGTGTGCCCCCTACAAAGATGGTGTGGTTTCTGGGTTCCAGAGAGATCTCATGAGAGGTTCATGGGATCTTGTGAGAGGTCCCCAAGATCTTGCCAGAACCCAGAAGCCACAACCGCAGCTGCTTGCTTCACTGGCATCATTGGTGGGGGGAGCACCTGTGAGTGCTGCCCTTGGATTCCACCACCTGAGGCCGCTGCCTCAGTCCATCTCATGAAAAGGCAGGCCCTGAATTAGAGAGTAAAATGGAAGCCAGCATTTCCTTTCCACAGATTAATTCCTGCTCACCAAAGGGTTAAGGGTTAAAGATGAGAGGAAGGCAAGGGGAAAGGGTGTAAAGTCAGTTGTGCAGAACTGAACCTATTCCCACTGATAACCAAATGTGGTTGCTTCACATGGAAATCAAGTGTAAGGTCAAAGCAATACATGAAAAGCTTTCCTTAAAGGAGTCTGAAACATCTGGAATAAAGGAGCAGAAGCAAGGGAATAAGTACACAAAAAAGGTTAGAAGAGCCCTCCTGGATCGAGTCAAAGACCCACATAGCCCAGCAAATTGGTGAATGCACCATGTGACTCATGATATAAGAAGGCAGCATGTTCCACTGTGCCCTGTATTCATCACATGCAGCGCCGTTTCCATTCTGCTGCAGTTCTTCTTCCTCCAAAAACTCCGTTTTTTGACTTGCTGTCCACTGTGGTGAAATTACACAACTCAGTGTAATTAATGACATAATTCACATTGTCATTGTGGACAATCCATCCCATTCAATTCAAGTCAAAGGAAACAGAATGCGAATGGGGGATGTAATCAGGTATTGTGTACAGATTGAAAATAGCAACAATGAATACTTGATTGATTTGGCCATGGGACTTGATTGTTCTGGACATGGGACAAATAAATGAACAAGTTCCACTTGGTGCCAGGTTTGAGGGGAGCCCCAGGCATCACCACACTCAAAGCACCACTCTAGCCAGTCTCCTCAAAGTGCTATTCTGGTAGATGCTCCCACAAGCATCACCCAGATAAATTTTATGTCAGGAAGGTTTATTGTTGATAAGGCAGAGGTATTCTGGGTGGTTATTCAGAGTGTGGAACCAAGATTCAATTGAAATTCATAAGTGAGCAGAATTTGTGTTACCAACAATTCTTTGCAGATAGTCATCTTCTTTCTGGTCTATATCTCTCCCTCTGGTGATTCCTGTTGAAAAACTATTTTTTTAAAAAATCAAATACTCCATTGAAAAACTGATCAAAATATTTTCTCAGATTTGCATTCACTAAAATATTTCCCTCCCTCCCCAAACTTGTTGGGTTGACATCTGTCATAGAGTTAGCTTTGCCTAAACTGCTGCCCTCCAGATATTGTGTGGAATACAAGTCTGATGGGAGTTGCAAGGCTGTTTGAGACTATGGGAGTTGTAGCTCAAAGCATATGAAGGACACTTGGTTGGGAAGATTAGTGTAGCTTCAGCTATAAGTCCCACAGGGCCTCTGTTGCAATTTGATTAGCTTTGACTACAAAACCTGTCCCTATTTCCCCCCTGTATCTCTGAATCCGCACCCCAGAGATTAGAAAAGCTTCCACAAACCTGCTAAACACAGGAACATCCAGCTGTACCCTGACTGACAGCAGCTCTTAAGGGTTTCAGGAAGGAGTCATTCCATGTTATTTGCTTTATCAAATAATAACCAAATACATCCACCAAGAGAAAGTTTGCTCTCCCCCCTCCTCCAATTAGCACTTCTCTTTGTAAGCTTTCCCCTTGCTGCTCACTTAAAGTCACCAAGTGCGTTTAATCCTTGGTCAAATACCCTTTAAAACAGCTCAACCGTTGTCCAGTGCCGAGGCTATAAACAGCCATCCATGTCTCCTGTGGCTAATCACTGATCTCACTGTGATTTAAGGCTTAAGCGCCACTCCAATTTAACGGGCTGCACTATAGTCCCATCTGTATTAATGGTGTGTGGGAATTACTGCTGCTAGCTTGTTTAACCATTTGCTGCTACTGACAACAGAGATAAAGGAAACATGCTGCAAGTGGAAAAATCAGCAATTCCCTACAAAAAGAATGAATTTTAGTGGGTGGGGGGATATCAGTGTTTAGTGGTATGTTCTCACCGAGTCATTTATATTAAGGACATGGAATGTGTTAAATACTCCAAAGCACTATATAAATGCATCATGATAATTTTTTTTAGAAATTAAGTAGAGAGGAAAACATTGGTGCCTGAGTGCTAAATTATAATGCAGTACAAATTTTCACCAGACCCAAATTGTCCCTGAGGGTTGCTTTATTCTCCGATTTCATTTGCATTCACAGACCCTTCAACTGCTCAGCTTTAAGCAGAACACCTCGGAATTACAGAAGCCATCCCGACTTCTGAGTCAGTCGCAGGATGTCCCTGTTTAGCTCCTGCAAGATCATGGCCCCCAAAGACACCTGTTTTGGGGCCCCGTGCTCTCATTTAAGTCACCCGGCTTCCGTGGCATTGCGGCTCTGAAAGACGTGTCTTTTGGGGGCCTGTGCTGTTGCGAGACTCATCTGCCCTGAATGATGCACATTTTGGGGGGCGTGTTCTCACATGAGTCATGTGACTCACATGGGAGCATAGCCCCGAAAAACGTGCACCCCAGTTTTCCTCTGGGTCAGCTTGGAGGGTATGCTTGTGTGTATATGCAGCTTTAACATCCATGGGGGAAATCAGCCAGTGGAACCTTGGTTCAATAACACATTCATGGATAAAAAGATTCAAGGTAACTTGAATCACGAATGGCTGCAGCAAACCCAGATGCATGCTTTAAGAGAACACCCAGTTTCACTGATCCAGCTTTCCAGGGAGGGAACTCCATAAGTGATGGGTTCCTTTGTATATGCATGTTCTTTAGTATTTGTTCTCCCATTTGTTCTTCCATATTCCATTTTTGTGCTTTACATAGAACTGCAGGTGTGTCTAGATTGTACAGTCTGCTTTTATTTATTTTAAAACATTTATAAACTAAACGGTATTTCAAATAACTCTAAATAGTGTTAAACATAAAACAAAAACTCATTGTCATTGTTCAGCCTTGGGTCCCCAGGTGATGTTGGCCAGACCTACCAAACCCATCATCTCCAATCAGCTTAGCCAATGGTTAGTGATGATGGGAGTCCATCAACGTGTCGTTTGGGGACCCAAGATGGAAGGACACTGTGAAGCAGTGCCTTGAGATCGCACCAGGGTAAGAAAGCTGACCACATTCCAAATTCAGTAGACAACTAGAAATGTTAAGTGTGACAAAATCCTTTGCAGGAAAGATCTCTGGAGCCTTCCCTTATAGAAATGTGTTTCTTAGCAACTGTGTAATTCTATAGTTAGCTTCATTAATTTGAGGGAGGGGGGAATTATTCTCTCCTTTTCTCTCCTCTTCTAAAAACTGACTGAAGTCTGCATTAGGTTGCTCAAAGAAACTGACTGACAGAGAGAAGGAAAAAGTAATTAATGAATTAATGAATGCAATTCATTATCTCAAGATGTGGTGGAGACCTCTAGCTTAAAGGTCTTTTTTAAAACAAGTAGATAGTTTTACAGAGGACAGCTCTATTAACCATGACAGCTAAAAATAAAGCTTAGATATATCCTTGCTACTTCATGTGGGAGTCTGGAGAGCAATGACAGAAGGCCTTCTCAATCTGTGACCTTCCCTAGGGCCATCTGTTTGTCCCACGTTGGAGAGAGTGGTAGACTAGTTTGACATGAACTCAAAGGCTACATGTCCCTTCCATGCCAGCCTGTCCTCAACTCCGCCTCCAGGTGCACCCCCCCCAATACACACACTCAATTGCTGATTCTTTCACAAAATAAAGATGCAAATTTTTGTTGTCTGTTCTGGTTAAGCTAATACAATTTCAGTAACTTCTGAAAAAAGCACTTCATAGTTTTCTGGATGGTTTTGCTTAATAAGACTAAAGATCCCATAAGCAATCAGGTGTGTTTGTGTGTGTGTATTCAAAGCATGGGGCTAAACACACTCTCCAACAAGAGAAAGCCCCCAGCAGAGTATTAAAATCACAGAATCATGCAGTACAGGGAAGTGTGTGAATAATAGGCTGTTAGATCTTTTAAATATCTCGTTCTAGTCCACTTACAGTGCTTCCCCACTCTACCCCTCTTGCAGTGATCAGACCACACTGTTTAGTAAGTTTAAATGCTTTACTTACAAACTCCAAAGGTCAGATTCATGCATTATTCTATACAACAGCAAGTAAACACTGGCAGAAATATTGTAGAGGGGGGGATATAGTGAAATAGTTCTAAGCATGCAGTATGAGCTTGTAGCAAGCAAGCTCAGGCATGTCTCGTCTTGGTGAATTCATATGGTGAAAGAGAGCAGACAAATTAGGAAACTTAACTTCCTTTCTTGTAGGTGAGGGGCGTGACCCAGCTGAGTCTAGGAATACAATTCTGTGGTCTTAATCCCTTCATGCACTAACTAGCCCTAATCTTACTGGTTATATTTGATAGCAGCTTCTCAAACACAAAACGTGTTATTTCCTTGCAAATACTGTACATCCAGATAATCTGGAGCTCCCCTTGAGTTAGAGTCACAAGTTGTTTTCTAATCATGATTCTTTGTTATTCACTGCAGGGTACTGCTGTGAAATCAGTGCTTCTCAAATAGCTAATTTACCTGGCCCTTGGAGTCTCTCAGCTCCTTGAAGCTTCTTTGTGAGTTTGTCAGAGTTCATAAACTTCTGACTGGATGGCAAACGAAGCAATCAGTTAGCCTTTAATTAAAAACGCAGCAAGCCTATGCCAGAAAGGGTTTTAAGCTGGTTACCATTATGAATTGCGGTCTACAGGGTGACAGGGACAGACTGTCGGGCTGAGGCATGACAACTGGAACATAATCCTCCCTGATTAATTAAAAGCAGAAGACTGTTAATCTCTAGGTTAATCTGAACAATTTGTCACAAATATTTTTTAAAAAACCAACTCACATAAGACTGCCAGACAATTTCGGTTACAAGGTCAAACTAGGGGATAACAAGCCGCTTAACTCAACCTCTTATCCTATTTTTATGTTAGTGCATCAATATTCTCATTTTGTTCACGCTGCGGTTTCGAGATACAGCCTGCCAAAGTCTTCATATGTCCAAACATTGTTGACATTTTTGTATTTTCATTTTTTAAAAATACTTCATCCACAATATCTCAGAGACTGTTACCTAAGTTCAGTATGGTATTGTTATGGTAGCAAGGGTGACCTTTTGGAGCATGGGATGAACTTAGCAAGTGCAGCCCACCTCACCACGGGTCCATTTTTACAATTTGCCTCTCTTTCTCTTCAGGCTTCCTTAGGCTATTACAATGGCAGTGTGTATGTATGCATATGTGTGAGATGGTAGGCTTTTAACATGGAGGTCTGATCTGTAAAAGGTAAAGGACCCCTGGACAGATAAGTCCAGTCAAAGGCGACTATGGGGTTGCAGCGCTCATCTTGCTTTCAGGCTAAGGGAGCCGGCGTTTGTTTGCAGACAACTTTCTGGGTCATGTGGCCAGCATGACTAAACTGCTTTTGGAGCAATGGGACACCATGATGGAAACCAGAGCACATGGAAATGCCTTTTACCTTCCCACTGTAGCAGTACATATTTATCTACTTGCACTGGTGTGCCTTCAAACTGCTAGATTGGCAGGAGCTGGCATACAGCTACAGGAGCTCACACCGTCACAGGGATTCGAACCACCGACCTTCTGATTGGTAAGCCAAGAGGCTCAGTGGTTTAGACCACAGCGCCACCTGCGTTCCTGATCTGTAGGCTCATCTGTAATTTCCTCTTGGCCATGTTCTACAAGGCTGTTCAGGGAGCATTTAAATGACTTTGATTGAAACGTATTTAGCTGCGAGGTGTGATTTTATGTACAGTACTGTATATGTATTTTAATGGCTTTATTTGGCATTGGTTGTTTTATCAACTCACTGTTGCCCACCCTGAGATTCTATTCTATTTATTTATTTAACAGGGTTTCTAAACTGCACAAACATCAAACTCTCTAAGTGTTTTCCATAAAATATAAAATACACATGGGAGAATCTAGATGGAGGGTAAGAGATTATATATATTACACACACACACACAGACAATTTATTTATTTATCCATTGCCTTATATCACAACGGTCTTAAGGTGACTTACCATAAATACAGAGAAGCAAATATATAAATTGCATGGAATAAAATGTGATCATACACTGATTCCCAACAATTAACCTCAAATTCCTTCAACAGACATTCAACGTGTACCTTTGCTACGCAATGTTACCTTCTCTCAACTGCTGTTTAGTTTGCATTGTTTTGACTTACATTGTTCATAAATTTTGTTTGATTGTACTGGAGCACACCCCCCCACAGTGATCTCAGTCACTCTGGGCGTCCTGAAAGCAGAAGAACTGGATATTCAGTAATAATAACTGTTTCTTTCCCTTTTATTTTTTACAAGTAGGTGCAGAACATTGTACATATATGGACCCGTACAAACGTACTGTGTGTATGCAGTAAATGAGTTTCCAACTGCTTATATCATTAATGTCCAATAATCAAAGACCTTGGATAGGCTTGCTCCACAGCAGAAAATGATACACTTGGGGGGGGGGGAATTGCTTATTTATTTATTGGATTTGTGTGCTGCACAAACTAATCAATCCTAATACAATTACAATCCATTTAAAATTACAATCCATTTAAAAAACAGTTTAAAACAAGCTTCTAAAAAGCAATTAATAATGATATATACACAGTTGTATGGAAAAGCCTTAAAACAGAAAAAAACCCACATGGCAAGTGCTGATCCAGTAAGGATTTGTTTTGAGTACAAATCCATATAAACTATGTGTCTTTTAGTGAGCAGGCTTAAGACTGACATAGTCTTGAATTCGAGTCTATGATCTATCCCTGCCATCAACCCCATTATGTAGCTTCATATTATTTCATACCCTCCAACATTTCTCCAATGAAAATAAGGACATCCCATTCCATAATGATAAGTTTGCTATTTTTACCCTACACATCTTACTGGGTTGCCCCAGCCACTCTGGGCAGCTTCCAACATATATAAAAACATAATAAAACATTTTTTTTTTTTTTAAAAAATGCCTATACATGATTGCCTTCAGACGGCTTGGAGGTCGGATAACCCCATACCCTCCAACATTTCTCCAATGAAAATAGCGACATCCTAAGGAAAAGTGAGATATTCTGGGATCAATTCAGAAACTGGGATAGCTTCTCTAAATCTGGAAAACAGGGACACTTGGAAGGTCTGTTATTTATCCACTTCGTTACTGCTCAGCCTGAGTTCCTTCCGTAGGGGGAAAAATGGACAAATACAGATGTGGGTCCTTTTGAGGGCATCTTAATTATAAAGCACACATAAACATACTGACAAGTTTTGTGGTTTTTTTGCCAATATCACACGTGCCATTCATATGGCTAGCACTGCGTGCATCATCCTGAGCAGCGTGAGGGATCGCTTTCTTTGCACTCACAGCCCCCACTGGATTTCCTCAGGGCACATTTTTTGCTTCACTTGGACGGCCCTCCAGAGCAGAGCGGGCCGGCAGCCTTTGCTCTCCCCGCAACGCTTTCCCTCTCCGGGATTGCCCTCCCTGCGTCTCTCGCTCGCCCTCGCTCCGGGCCTACTCGACCAAACTCCTCCCTCCTCCTCCCGCCATAAGGGACAAGCGGCTTAGGGCGGTCGGTCGCTATAGCGACGGCCAATCAGGAGCCCGGCGAGGCGGGGCCTGGCCGGGGAAAGTCGTTGGGCGCGCCCGGATTATGCGGGCAAAAGGAGCCTGAGGCGGGCGCCGTGAGGGAAGACTCTCGCCGGTTCGGGCGCCAGGGGCGGGAGAAGGCGCTTGAGAGCGCGGAGGGAAGGTTCCCTCTCGCCCCTCATCTCCTCAGCAGAGGGGCTCTTCGGGTCTTCGTCGGGTTGGATTCCGGGGTGCTTCCTCTCAGCGCCGTCCGCCAGGCACCAGGTGAGGAAGGGCTGCAGCCCAGGCGCGCCTCCTGAGGGGGAGAGGCGAAAGTTTGGCAAAGGGCGCGCCTCACTTTTCGGGGGGGGGGGCTTGGGGCGCGTTTGCGTCTGCTCAACCCCATTTCGCCCCTGGTGGGAGGCTCACTTTGCAGTGAGTCCGGCTGGAAGTCGGCGGCGCTTGGCTCTGAGTTGCGACGGAGCCGCTCGGTTCCACAGGTAACGGTTGGATGGAGCGCTAACAAACGCATCTGGATTTCTGTAGGCATATAGAGAGGCAGGGGCGTAACCGAGGGTGGGATGGAGGGCTTGCAGCTGCCCCATGCCAAATCAAGTAAATAAATAAAATTGCTTAACTAGTAGAAAGATTTTGACAGGGTTTTTTTTCCCCTGAGCACCCGGGGTCAAAAGAAAGTACAGCGGTACCTCAGGTTACATACGCTTCAGGTTACAGACTCCGCTAACCCAGAAATAGTGCTTCAGGTTAAGAACCTTGCTTCAGGATGAGAACAGAAATCGTGCTCCGCCGAGGCCCCATTAGCTAAAGTGGTGCTTCAGGTTAAGAACAGTTTCAGGTTAAGTATAGACCTCTGGAACTAATTAAGTTCTTAACCCGAGGTACCACTGTGATTTGAAACAACTGTTGTTGAGACATTCCGAATCTGCTAGACAGAGGATGATTGACAGGTGGGTGTCCTGTCCCCCCATAAATCCTGACTACAGCCATGTATAGAGGGTGTTTCTGGCTGCAACTGCCCCCCCCCCTTTGAGGCACATAAGTGGGTTTTGCCTACCAGCTGGGGGAAAATGATGTCTTTTTCCTTACTTTCCCCAACAGGTTGTTTTAAACACTGCTAGAGTTCAAAACACCAACCATCTGTTCCAAGGACATATTAATGTCTAGCAATGCGTGTACAAATATACAGTGGTACCTCGGGTTAAGTACTTAATTCGTTCTGGAGGTCCGTTCTTAACCTGAAACTGTTCTTAACCTGAAGCACCACTTTAGCTAATGGGGCCTCGCCGGAGCACGATTTCTGTTCTCATCCTGAAGCAAAGTTCTTACCCAAGGTACTATTTCTGGGTTAGCGGAGTCTGTAACCTGAAGCGTATGTAACCCGAGGTACCACTGTACAGGCTATACACCCCATGCCTTGACTCTCTTCTCACCATTCCTGAGGGGCAAGTTTGAAAGATGGGGAATTTAGCCGGAAGTAGAGTTTACCTAAAGTTCCTTAATGGGAATTATGGCAAAATTCTGAAGTCATGATTCACAGACCAAAGCTCATCTAATATCCACAATATTGCACCAGTGCTCTCTTAACTTTGATAAGAGCTAGTATTTGGTATTTGAAATAAACATACTGTAGTTTCTTTCTTGAATCATCAATAAAAAAATGGATAAATATATCTTCAGCTTCTATGAAACTAAAATGTGTTTTTTGTTCATTTGGTAGAAAGTGATAAATCTGTAGGTACTGTTAATTCTTGAATTCAGTAACTGCAAATCTAAAATGCGGCTTTTTGATAGGATTTAAATCATGGCTGTTCCCCTGTAAATAGTTCTTAGCTCCAATAGCGTTTTTGTAAAGCTATTTATAGGAATCTCCCAGATCAGCTCATGCTGCCATGAGAATGTTGCAAGGTAGAAATTATTTGTCATGTTGTCAGGAAAAACTGCTCTCTATTACATACTCTCAAAATATTATCTGGATTGAAAATCTGTCATTTTTAAAGGAAAATCCAATGGTAAAACAATGCATTGAAACGTTGATGGGACTGTACTGGTTTGATCTGTTTTTGTTTGTTGTTGTTGTTTTTTTAAGAAAGCTATTTAGTGCAACGGCAACCAACATGGTGTCTGTCAGACTACAGGTCCCACCATCCCTATTGACAAAGTAAGAACACAAAATACATAATAAAGCAGAAACAAACCAATAACTCCTTCTCCCACAA
This sequence comes from Podarcis melisellensis, assembly GCF_964234715.1. NCBI lineage: Eukaryota > Metazoa > Chordata > Lepidosauria > Squamata > Lacertidae > Podarcis > Podarcis melisellensis. Next base: position 25,172,665 of record NC_138530.1, on the reverse strand, counting down.
ACACGTTTAAAAGGCCACAGAATGTTAATCAGCCAACGTCTTGGTTATAAAGAAATGTTTTCACCCTGGTACCTAAGAATATATAATGAAGGCGCCAGGTGAGCCTTCTTGGGGAGAGCATTCCACAAACAGGGAGCCACTGCAGAAAAGGCCCCTTCTCATGTTGCCACCCTCTGAAGGAGGCATCAAATGATTATTGCAGTGTCTGGATTGGTTCATATGGGGAGAGGCGGTACTTGAGATATAGTGGTCCCGAGCGGTTTAAGGCCTCATAGGTAAAAACAAGCACTTTGAATTGAGCCCGGAAACCAATTGGCAGCCAGGGCAGTTGTGCCAGGATTGGTGTAATATCCTCAAACCATCTTGTCCTGGTGAGCAGCCTGGCTGCCGGATTCTGCACCAGCTGAAATTGCCAGGCTGTCTTCAGAGGTGGCCTTGTGTGTAATGTGTTGCAGTAATCTAACCTAGAGGTTACCAGAGCATAGAGGTTGGGTTTCAGGGCCATCATCCTCAGGCAGCATGGCCAATGGTCAGCATTGGTGGGAGCTGTAGTTTTAACAACACCTGGAGGGCCACAGGTTCCCCAGTCCTGGGCTTTCTATATGGTACTGGAATGGCATGGGTAGTGGCTCGCATGTTTCCATAGGAGCAAATGACTCAGCCCTCTGAAGGATGACATTTGGGAGATGTGATGGTACTGATCCCAGGCATTCATTCTCCACCCTAGGAGGTGATCAGAAGTATTAAAGCTGTCAGCATCATCTTGTGTTCGCTGCTTGCGTGCAGAGAGATACGTGGACAGCCTGTCCCTGGGTATAGTCATCTTTGGATACTTACTTAGTTAAAACTTTTTTATCCCACTGTTCAGCCAAAGAAAATCTCCCAGAGTAGTTCACAAATATCAGTAATAGGACAGCTCCCACCCTCAGATTTGTAGCCAAAGACATGACACAAAAGGAAAAGGGATTAGGAGGGAAGAGGAGCAAAAGCAACATGGAGCACTAGTTCTTTGCTTCAGAGTTCTTGTAATCACCAGCTCGAGTAGAAATTTCTAGAAAATTATGACAATCATGTTTATGAGCTGAGCCAGTAGAGAGGCGGTGTACAGGCAACAAATGTTTTGCATGGGGGTTATGTTCCTGACCCCTGTGTGTGTAAGCCTATGCTGCCCCCTTTTCCTGCCACTTCTGGGTTGCAGCAGTGCGTGTGCACACTCATCAATTGGTCATTGCCTGCCGTCTCTTCACTCTCTCTTTCTGTGCTATAGTTTGAGGGAATGATTTCTCCATTAGCTATGTATTTAAATAATTTGCATGCATTCAAGAATATATATTTCAAAATAACAATAAAAACTATGTTGCATTTTTTTTTAAAAAAGGTCAAAGTGTAGCTTTTTTAAAAGTTTCAGTCTGAGATAAGGAGTTTTACTGGTTTCAAAGCTTCTTTGGACAGGTGTAATTTATCTAACCTCCTGCCAACCTAGCAGTTCGAAAGCACTCCTAAGTGCAAGTAGATAAATAGGTACCGCTTTATAGCGGGAAGGTAAACGGCGTTTCCGTGTGCTGCGCTGGTGCTGGCTCGCCAGAGCAGCTTCGTCCCGCTGGCCACGTGACCCGGAAGTGTCTTCGGACAGCGCTGGCCCCCGGCCTCTTAAGCGAGATGGGCGCGCAACCCCAGAGTCGGTCACGACTGGTCCGTACGGGCAGGGGTACCTTTACCTTTACCTTTAATTTATCTAACATATTGATTATGTCCAAGGTGCATTGAAAAATCATATCACTTTTCTGCAGTGAATTTGCCGCCGCCTTCATACATATTCTTGCATGGTATGACAGTACTGGGGGAGACACAGGATTCCTGGGAAGTAGGCTAGAACCAGCAGGCCTTATCATCCTCTGAAAAGATAGGATGCAAATGAGTTTAACAATAGTTTAGTGGCTCTTTTGCTAAGCAACTTGGAAGCTATGCTGTTTAAACAGAGAAGCATGAGTTCTTGTTTAAACCTTTCCCTACCTGACATTTTCCTACTCCATTTTTTTTTTACTGTTCCAACTGTTTTTATCCCAATACGTTTCCAGATGTGTGCAAGGATGAGGGTGCAACTGGAACCTTGAAAGAGGGAAATATAGCCACAGGGAGGGTTCTGGAGAGTAACAAAGCGGATGCAGAAAGGGGATAAATACATATCTATCTATACATAACTACAGATTTTCCACTCAAAATCACAACCACCAAAGCTGCTTTTCTGAAGCTGAAATAAGTACATTGGATCATTTCCATGTATTGTGTTGTTTGCCCCTTAGCCTAAGGAATTCCAAGTCACTATATATTGTGGCATTGCTGTAGTCCCAGAGGATTTTGGTGTTGGTAGACCATGTGGGTAGTTGATCCGTGGCTCCAAGGGCTATAAGCTTCAATGGAGTGCATTGCTGGAATTCTTCTCAGACCATCATATCCCATGGACTTGGGGGGAATAAGCTGATTTAATTTCATTGACTGCAAAGGGATTACATCAGTTTAAACTGGAATACTTTGGCATAAGTGGGTCATGGAAAGGTCTGAAGATAATTCCGAACACTTCTGAGAATGCTTTGCTTCACATTTAAGATCTAATTGATGTGTAGTTAAGCTATCTGGAAAAGGGAATTTTGATTTTGACATGTTGGGCATAAATCACGGGTTGGAACACAAGAAACTGCCTTAGTCAGGCTACTGGTCTATCTAACTCAGTGTTGTCTACACTGTTTGAAAGAGAGTTATTAATGGTAAAGTGATTTCCAAATTGTACAAATTGTTATTAGAATGGGAAGTGAAAGAAAAGCAGGTGAAGTCGTGATTCACTGGGCAAGAGATATAGGCCATAATACTGAAATGGGCACATGGGAGAAGTTGTGGAATGTAGACCTAAAGTTTACAGCATGTTATACACTGAAAGGAAACTACATGAAAACGATGTATGGTTGGTATTTAACTCCTAGTAGATTGGCAAAAATGTATAAATCAAAATCTAACACATGCTGGAAATGTAAAGAAAAAGAAGGTACTTTCTATCATATGTGGTGATCTTGTAAGAGAATAAAAGCTTTTTGGGAAAGGATTTATAACAAATTGAAAAAAAATGTTTAAGATAACTTTTAATAAATAAACAGAAGCTTTCCTGCTGAGGATCATAGATACTGAGATACCAAAAGACAAAAATAAAAATAAAAATGTTTATGCATGCTACAACTGCAGTTAGAATGGTTTTTGCCCAGAGTTGGAAAGAAGATGTAGTACCAACCAAGGAAGAGTGGCTAATTAAATTAATGATTATGCCAAAATGGCAGGGTCAACGGGTGTAATAAGAAACCAAGAAGAAGAAAATTATTAAAGATTGGGAGAAATTTGTGGAATGTTTGAAAAACTCATGTATGCAAACAAGTAGTTAAATATATTATTAAGAGAAAATAAAGATTAACTTAATGTAGAAAATGCAGTATGAAAATAAAAACTAAAAAGAAACCACAAAAGGAGGGGAGGGAAGTCAAATATATGTGTATTAGAAATGTATGTGATTTGTGTTTTTGTGATTTGTATGTTTGTAAATATTTGAAAAACTGAAAAATAATTTATTTATTTTTTAATAAATTTGTTCCTACACTGACTGACAGTGGCTTTCCAGGGGAATGGAGATGCCAGGGATTGAACCTAGGACTTAGAGCAAGCAAAGCAGATGTTATATCACTGAGCTATGGCTCTTATATTAGAACTACTTTAACAATATACTTTATTAAAAGGGCACATAAGTGGAGACTCTTCTTAATTTATGACCAGCATGACAGACAAACTCCTTATAGTTTGCAAAAAGATAGTGACAGGTGCCTAACCTTGCTGCTGGGAGGAAGTGGGAAAGTGCTGGATTCGTCATTTCTCATTTATTTCACACAAAGTGCCAATCCCAGATTGCATGTTATCCTGCAGTGTACCTTTGATAGTTCACACCATGCATGGTATCCCAGGTTGGAAATGGGGAGGGTGCCCCCCCCCATAATTTATGGTTCTATGCCAAAAAAGATGAGGTGGTTGTGTTTTTTTTATAAAAAAAAAGCTCTAGAACTGCAGAGTCAAAAAGAGCACTATTATGTCATTCTGTGGTTTCCCAGAAACACTTTATTGCACAATGCCATGATATTGTGAGCTGAAGTGCATGTTATGAACATCATGCAGTGTGTGCTGCTTGGTGACACTGGTCATAGCATGTTTGAAAAGGCCTTCCAAATGTTGCTGGCCAAAAACTCCCATCACCCCAGACTATTGGCGAACATCTGGACTGCACAACAGTGGCTACTCCTACTGTGGCATCAGTCGTGATGTCATTCTAGCACTTGGAAGAGAAAATTACCTCTTCAATGTTGACTGCTTTTTGGAAGTGGTTGCAATGGTGGTAAACTCTCCAAGCTAGTTGCCAAAATGATGTGATATAGGAGGTCTTTGCATTATAGCTGTGCTGATGCTATCCCACGGAAGCTGTTGTCAGCGATCTGGACATGATGATTTGCTGTGCTGAGAATGAGCTCCTGTTTGGTTGTTCTTGACGAAAAGATACCGGTAACATGTGCTGTTTCCCAAGCGGAAGTTGGTCCAGTACAAAAGATCACCTCCTTAATAACGTTATTAAGTGGAGTGCAGTGGAGACATGCTCTGTGTGAAGAGGTCTTACCTGTTCAGCTCTTAAAAGCAATTTTAAAAAATGGTTGCAACAATGTTCACTGTGTATGTTAAGTCAGGTACTTCAAAGTCAGCTAAGGTTTGAGATCAAAAATTTGATGTTAAAACCATGCTTCTGATAAAAAGGAGCTGCATACCTGGGATTTGCTTAATATGTATCTCCTCATGAGTATTATCATTAAATAGTTCTGAAAAAAACCAAGTAACTCTCATTATAAAGAAGCCTGGACAAGTGGTGTACACAGTAGTCAAAATACAATATGATATTTTCCACTAACAGTAGAGATACAAATGACACCCCCCCCAAAAAAAAGAACAGAAGGATTTGAGAGCTAAATTTGGATCCTTGACTCACCACTTTGTAACTATGGATTCCAATTAGAATAAGTGAGGATTACAACTGGATGAGTCAATAGTGTATCTTTAGGTTTAACTCCATAATCCCTGGTACTGGAAGCATCACCCCAGTTCCTTCAGATTATATCAAAACAGCATTTTGTGATGCAATTAATCTTAACATCTGTTAGTCTTCTTGACTGTCTTTGGATTTCTGCTACAGCAAAAGAATTGTGAAGTCAGTTTTGGGAAGGGCTATAGCTGAATGGGCAGTGCAGACTCTTTGCATGCATAAGGTTCCAGGTTAAATCCTTAGCAACCTCGGGTAGGGCTGGGAAGGACTCTTGTCTGAAACACACACAAGTGTTGGAGACTCTTGCCTGGAACACTGAAAAGCAGATACCGGTAGTTTAGAACTAGATGAACCAACTTGGGCAGCTTCCTTTGCTCTTAGCTTTTCCTTTAACCACTCTCCTGTTATCTATATCTTAGCATGTTTCAAGTGTTTAAATCATGCCATATACTTTATCTCAGTAATCTACAATAGTTCTATGTGGTATATCGGTAATATTATCTCCTTATTGTAGGTGGGGGAATGGGAACCGAGAGAATTGTGGCATCTTGTGAGTTAATTGCTGAGATGAGATATAAAATTGTGAGTTTCTGACTTGAAATTTTTGTTTCTATGTAGCACAAGCTTGTACATATATGTATCTGTTTTTGGCGATTCCAGTCAGCTTGCACTTAAAGGAAACATTGGTTTATAATTATTTTGGCTGCTGCTGACACCACAGGTACACTTAAGAGCACTTTGGCTATTTTTCATCGTAAAAAATACCTTTGGAGAGTGGTGGGGAATTTTTAATAGAAAAGTGGTAGGGAGGAGAATGGTTTAAATCTTTACCTTCCCATAACTTCCCAGCTCCAAATCTACCAAGTACTGTATCTCCCAAAGATACTTTTTACAGGGAAAAGTGGGTTTGGGCTTTTGTTGCATCAGACAAATGAAGATTTTTAATGAACACAGTGAAAATGCCTTCACTTGCGTAGTAGTAGAAGCTGATTAAGTGTGTGGAGAATCTGCAAGACTGCCTTCTCTCAAGATTTTGAAGAATCAGCTCAGCTACTATTGAAAGACAACTAACACCTGTGGGTGTGCCAAGTGGTCGTCGGTATAATGCATCGTAACTCGAAGTAACACTTTGGTTCTACTGTGTGGCATATTGAAATCCACCCTTTTCATATTAAGGCGAGCCTTTAATAAAAGCTGCACATGAACTTAAACAAAATTATATGTTTTTAGTAAGAAGTCTATGAGAGGTTGGCATAAACATAACTCTTGAGTCTGGGCAGATGACTGTGTTTTGCTTTAATAAGCATGCAGTGTGCTGAATTTGATCACAAACATTTAGAAACAAAAACAAAAACACTCCCTTTTCAATGGTATTGGGCAAAAAGATTTCTTATCACCATTTCTATTCTCAGCTTCTGTTTATTTTTACTGGTATTACCCTCTCCTGAATCCACAGCTAGGGCCATCACTTTATTGGATTACAGCGAATGTCAGTTTGCATCAGCTGAAGGCTGCTTCTGATGTTGCATTTTAAATGTATACATTACACTGGGGAAACCTGGGCTTGTCACTGAGTCATCTGGGCTCCCTGACAAGTTCACAGGAATGATTTGCATGTTTGCAAATCTTTTTGTAATGTGTAGGCTTTCTTGAAAATTTTCCTAGAAAAGTTTCTACTGTCATAAATCCTTTGGGATCTGACCTAGCATGCTTTGCTTAACCTTTATATTTGGAAAACAAAACAAAGAAGTATGTTATGTTAATTTTTATGTTTTGCAAAAATATCTCAACTGTTTCAGAGAGCCAAAAGTAGTTTATTTGATACTTGGTTTGAGTGGGGAGATCAGTAATACATGCTTTCTGTGGCCTAAATGCTAAACCTAGTGCCCTCCAGATGTTTTCAACTCCCAGCTCCATTGGTCATAGGATCCAAAACGTCTAGAGAGGACCAGGCTAAAGAACGAAAGCTGCTATATTCAAACAAATCCCATGTTTCACTTAGAAATGATTATTACGCTGTGGGCATAAATATATTTGCTTCCTTGGGGACAACCACAACTTTTGACTGGTATTTTGCCAACTGAAGTTGCCTCAATTTGACTGGTATTCATTAAGTTCCTAATTAACTTTATGAAACAAATGCATTTTTAAATTGAAACATTTCTGTGGGGGGGAATTTAACAATGGAAAGATCGCCACCTCACATCACTGTGTGCTTTTTAAAGGCTATTTTAAACCCACTTTTCAATCATGTTATTTCATTATTCACACTTTTTTACATTCTCTAAAAAGCACCAACCTAAAACCATCAACACACACCAAGTAGTCTTAGGGCTACTACTTCAGAAGTGAACATGCACAAACTTCTGCCCTGTAACATAAATTCTCTGGCCCCTGGCTCTCCATTGTGTGTTTCTGCTGCCTCCAGAGTGGTAAGGAAGAAAAAGCATGCAATCCCATGTATTTTACCATGTGCTTATTACATGGCAGGAAGTTTACACTTGTACCTACTTCTGTTCCTAATGTACCTACTGTGAAATGCCTCCTCTGACATGTATGTTGCTGACCACTTTGGGAAACTGCTGAACACATATCTGTTGTCAGTAGTGTCCTGGACTCAGTTGCAGTGGAAGTGGATTTCTGGAATTGTAGCTGAGAGAAAAGCAGCAAGGAAGAAGACTGGGAAAAGGAGGGTGAATCTCCCCTCTGCCTTGTTCCCACCTAGCTGCAACTTTGTAGTGGGGAAGCGGAGCCTGAGTCTTCTTTATATCATGTGTAGTTTGTTAAGTGCAGTTCCTGACCCGGGTCTGCTTGAGATGGGTGTGCTTAAATAGCAATCAGAAAGAGCACCAAGGATTGTGCCATGTTGGTTCCTCATCCTTCAAAACATGTCCTTTCGCACTGCCATGTATCCCACACCACCCACTTAAAGCTATTGTCCTTGCTCTGGTTGTGGACATTGAATATCTCTTATGTGTGACAGTTCTTTCAAGAACCAGCACCTTTTTTAACAAAGGAATGTCTGGAATGGCATTTACCGTAAGTGTGTTTAAAATTGTCTAAGAAAAGCCTTGGACGATGACTCAGCTATAGAAATTGCAGCACAATGAATGGGTGTTATGCAATTCTCGGTGTTTATGATGGCATCCAAATCTGCTTTTATAACATAATAAATGGGGACCCACAACAAAACGTTGCAGTGAATCCCAAGCCTTTAATATTAGTGCTCTTCTTCAGGTCTCTAAGCTGTCTGGAGCTTTAGTGCAGTTTGGAACTTGAAGAATGTAGAAAAAGATACATTAGAGGGGATCATGATGAGGGTAATGGGTCTTTACAGTGTTTGAGTAATCTGCCCTTTCTCTGGAAGTCCACTGAGCAGGGAGGGGTTGGGATGAGAGAAGGAAGTGTCTGAAAGAGATGAAGAGGGATGGCTCCTCCACATCCACCAAAACCACAACAGAAAAGAGGGTTGCTGCCTAACTTTGAGGCCAACCCCTAACATGAAATAAGCTGCTGAGGCTCTCAAAGAGGAAATGCTCTGGGCTTTTTGACATCAGTCCACCAACCGACCAGTGCAGTCCATTGATATTATGGTTTTTGAGAGTACTGTGTGTCTGGAGACTTCTGTAGATAAGACTTCCAGACAGCTGTAAGCTTTAAGCCTCCCCTGTAGAAATTAACCCCTGTTTACTGGATTAGAAGTTGTGAGTTCTAACATATTATGTTATTAAAAGAGCATACGAGTGTGATTTTTGACACCATCTCTGTCATAGCTGTCAACTTAGAGATTTGAAAATAAGGGACCAGCAGCCTTGAAAATAAGGGACCTGCAGCCTCACCTGTTCCAGGCACTCCAGTTCCTGTCCTCCTGCAGTCTGGTCAAACTCGTGCTGGTAGCTTCGAGAGCACTGTCCAACCAACTTTGTAACCAGAGGTTTAACTGAATAGAATCTGAATCACATGCACCACAAGGCCTATGCAGCCTCAACTTAAAATGGCTCCCCGGCTTGGCTTTGCACTGGAAAGTTTGCAGCAGCACGTGCAACAAAATGGCGTCCAGCATTCAAAAACCCCCTCAACTTGCATTAACTAGCCACACACAAGGCATGCAAGCTCCACCCCCAGTCGTTCTTAGACTTCTTATTGGGTGAGCAACACAGCCAAGCAACACAGTTGGAGCCTCCCTCCTCCCTGGCCGGCAGGGAGGGAGGGAGAGGTGCTGTTTCCTTTGAAATTTAAGGGACATCATTTAAGGGACATTTAAGGGACATCCACCAATAAGGGACAGCAGCGGGACATGGCGCTGGAATAAGGGACTGTCCCTTCAAATAAGGGACACTTGACAGCTATGATCTCTGGGGGCGCAATTGCCGGAAAAGTTAAGCAGTGGCTAAGTCTACAGTCCTATACCTAGTTATTGCATATGAGGTAGTCCTATTGAACTTCGTGTGTTTTGCTTCTTAGCAGATATGCATGGGATTTTGCTGTAAATCCCAAAGCAAAGGAAAAATGCTTAGGTCATGGCAACTAACTCAAGCCCAGGAAAGCCATGGTTCCATTTAGTGTATTGCTTTGAATGATTGAAAAAAGTTCATTATTACAGCACCAAGTTGAAAACTGTAAGAGGTTTTTTTAATATAAAAACTGGCTATAAAACATTTTGAATCTAATAAATTGCTTAGATGAAAATGTATTTTCCATCATAGCTTTGGAAACTGTCCTGTAAGCTCTCATTTGTTTTTGTTATTTAGTCCTTACTTACAGAAAAACCACTGTGTGTAATCTGATGATTAGCCCCACAGTGAATTTTAAATTAAAAACACTAGCAGAGCAGCTCTCATGAAAATCTGTGGCATCCCCCATGAGAGCAAGAGAATGGAAATGGGGCCAGCTCACTAACTTCACTGTGATGAGTTTCCTGGAACTGAAAGGAGCAGAAAAAGGAAGCGGGACTTTATATTGACACAATTCATCTCTGGTCTATTACTGCTGCCTGTAACTGTTTACAGGGCTCTTGGACTTTAATTGCTTCCTTGGAAAACAGAGGCAAAACCTCCTTACATATATCATCTTAACTGAGTATCCAGTCAGTGAAGTTGGCTCTTGAACTGCAGCTCTAATCTGTTGTCTTTTATACTCCAATCTGACATCATCAGCATCATTGACCTAACCTGAATTCAGACAAGGTGGAGGTACTATGTGTTGCAGGATCTCAAACTTGGGAAGTTGGTAGAAGCCAATTTTGGACAGGGTTGTTCTCCCTTGGAAGGAATAGGTGCATAGCTTGAGAGTACTCCTTGACTCCACTATGCCCTAGTGGCTAGGAGTGCCTATTTTCAACTCTGGCTGGTTTGCCAGATATAGTCATTCCTACACAAGGAAAGCTTGGCCACAGGGAGCTGGTAACTTCCATGTTGGACTATTGCAGCATGCTCTGTATGGGGTTGTCACTGAAGACAAGAAGCTGCAATTAATGCAGAATGCCACAGCGAGGCTTCTGGTTGATGTGTCTGACTGAACATGCGTTATGCCAGTCTCGAAAGATTTGCATTTGTTATCAATTAACTACAGAGCCCAATTTAAGGTATTAACACTGAAATATAAAGTCCCAAATGACTTGGGTCTCAAGTAGCTAGTGCTTGCAAGTGCTCCAATGTCATGCCAGCTCCATTGGCTCTTTTAGCTTTTGGATTAAAAGCTGCTTCTAGTCTTTTAAAGTCTTAAATGGCTTAGGACCAGGTTATATTAGAGGCTGCTTGCTATGATATGAGCCTGTCTAGGTACTGAGATAAATGTTGGAGGCTTTGCTCTCAGGCCTGTTTTGGGAACCTTCTCTGTCATGATGCCTTGACCCAGAAATACCACCCCAGCTGAAATTTGGTGGGCTTTCTCTTGTTGCATTTTGTGCCAGAAATTGAAGATTTTAAAATTTCATTGGGGTTTGTTATGACATCTGGTTTTATAGCTGCTAGTTTGAATATATAACATCTCTTGGCTTCCTGTGGCATTTAATTTCACTTTGTTTTAAAGTGTTCACATTTTGCTATTGCTTTTAGAAATTGTTTACCTGCATTTTTACTGATGATGATGATGATGTCTAAATTCAATCAGGAATAAAATGCTTGTTCCACATGGCAACCTTGTATCAGGATGATTATGTATTGAGATTAACCAGGAGGATTTTCACATGACCTTTTATTCAGCTGCTGATTGTCAAGGCTTTCTCTGGCTCCCATAACAGAACTGAATGTATCCTGTCGGATATCAGATGGAAAATAATAGGGTTTTTTCCACCACCCCTGTAGCCCTCTGTCCCCCAGCAGATACTCCCAAAGGTCTATACATTTCTTTTATTTAGATCGCTGGCATAATCTTACGCTGCCTGAAAGGCAGGGGGAAGAGGGTTGGGGAAAAATGCACTTCCTGCAAAAGGGGCTTCTGTTTTGGTGACACCCCCCTTTTTTGAGGGGACACTGTTTGGCTCCTTCAGCTTCAGTGCAACAATATTAGGCTCCTTCAATGGCCGTTTGAAAGGAAAACACTGCAGCAGCCACATGTGACCTTCCCCTTCTCAGGGATGGACTTTGGTCATCTTTATCTGAGCAAAGCAAAAAATTGCCCCCCCCAATGGATCTTCTTAATTATGGATCTTGTCACCCTCAGTGGGGGAACCGCCCGCACCACCCTAAATCCAGCAGGGGAAGAGTTCTGATTTCACATTTTTTTAATTTAGCATTTTATGCTGTTGCTGTTTTGGGGAAGGTTTGTACTCGCCAAAATGTCACATTTCACTGCCAAAAAGTAAGGACCCCCAAGGTGGGAGTTCTATCATGGTAGAGCCCATGCTTTGCATGGCTCCTGGTTCCAAGCCCTGCTTGGAAAGACCCAGGATTGAAAGACTCTGATCTAAAATCCTTAAGAACCGTTAGCAGCCTTCCCCAGCCTGGTCAGATGTTCTGGATTACAACTCACATCAGCCCCAGCCAGCATGGGATTTGTAGCCAAAAACATCTGGTAGGGAAAACATCTGGGAGGGACTAGGTTGAGGAAGGTTAGTGAGGACAATACTGAGTTGCCTTTGGTCTAACTCTGTATAAGGCAGTTATACTATGTTGCAGTTACCGGCATGGTGAAGAGCCACACCCTTCATTTTCACATCTTTCCCTCTTACTAGAATAAAGTTTTTCCATGTTCTTGGTAGAAACAGCTGAGCAAAAAGCCCCCAAAACAAAAAAATTTGGTCACAAATGTTTTTATGCTTCATGTCAGAGAAGCATACCTTGTCTGGTGGTGTAGCAATAAAACTAATAGCTATGTGCTAAGCAGGGTGCAGTGTGGTTTCAAATGGGATGGTGGACCAATTTGATAGTGTTGACATTCCTGCATTGCAGGGGGTTGGACTAGATTCCCCTTGGGGTCCCTTCCAACTTTACAGTTCTATGATTCTATGGCAAAAATGAATGTGTATCATCTTTCTTTTTGCCCCTTTACAGGGTGAGGGGCCAGAGCGAGAGCGAACATGTCGCTGTCTTCCTGGTTCGGGTGGAATGAACCCCCCAGTCGCATTTCTCAGAGGAGCCCAACAGAAATGGTGATGGAAACTCTTATGATGGAACTCAGCTGGCAGATCAAGGAAGCTGAGAAGCAGCATCGGGAACGAGAGAACGAGTACCGCAAGATAAAGACGGGTGTTGACTATGGGTGGCTAGTTAGCTACCCCAAGCACAGCTACGATATCAGTCCAGGGGAGCGTCTGCAGCTGGAAGACATGTGCTCCAAAATACATCCCTCCTACTGTGGGCCCGTCATTATTAGGTATGCTGAAGTCTTATGTCAACCTTCTCTGGCTGTGGCTGTATGTTCACCAACAGAAATGGAAAATATACTGGTTTTCCCACCTTCCACAGTTTGTAAAGTTTCTCAGAAGCATCATAATGCTGTTGCTGTGGGTTAAGAGACTGAAGATCTCAGTTAAGTGGTGCTTGAAAGGGAGTGTCTTGAGCTTTGCTGAAAATACTGGTTCTCATTTTCTCTTAAAATCCAGTTTCACATCCTTATGGCTATGCAGATGAAACTCAAAGTGTACTGGCAATACTTGGTGAAAGATAGCATAGACACTTGCTTTGTTTGAGTAACTGAACTGGAATAAATAAGGGAGAATACCAGTCATCTGTCTTTTACAAACATGGGCGAACAGTACAGAAGCAGTGCAAATGACCTAACATTCATTACTGGTATGTTTGTGTGAATGCAGCATACAGCCTGGGTGTCTTGAGCTATTTTGAGAGCCTTCATGTGAATAACTTGAAAGAAGTGCATAATAAATCTTTTCCAAAATCTGTATTAGGAATATAGCTTTTATTGGGCTATCTTCCAAGCTCTCCAGAAATTTGTATCAGATGGTAACCAAAGCAAGGTGGAGCAAACAATAAAATAAAATAAAAAATAGGTGGTAAAGTCATCAATTTCTGTAATGGATGTAGTAAATCCTTTAGAGGTGATTCTAGTTCTTCATCTCTCCTGCAAAAACATGCATCTACCATACTTCTTCATCTGAATACTTCATTATTTAAATGGCAAAAATTTGATTGGATTAATAGCTGTCTATTATCCATTTGATGAATCGAATAAATTCCGATTTTGGAAAAGGGATCTTATTCTTCAGGGGATTTTTGTTGTTGTAACTATAGATTAAAAGAGCAAATATTTGTGCCTTAGGATTTATACCCCAGGTTATGAATTAGTTTTTTGGCTTCTTTCCTCCCCATAGATTTCGGCAGCTTGTTTCTGAATACGAACCAGAGGTCTCTGAAGTTTCTCGGCTTTTTCGTTCTGTTCTCCAAGAAGCCATGGAGAAGAGCAAAGAGGAAGAAGAGGCAAAGAAGCTTGCAAGGCAATGGAACACAAAGCACAAAACCAGCCTCTCTCTCATGACATTCAAGTCCCGGGCCAGGATTCTGCCCTTCAGTAGTGACATCAAGACCATTTCGGAAGATGTTGAGAGGGGCACTGATCCAGCCAGAAGGGCATGGAGCATGCCTGAATTCAGGAGCACCAAGGACTACTGACTCTATTTATAACACTCAGATTTTGGGAACAGACCATCTTATTTATGTATTTACTTATTTATTCATTTTTGTGTGACTTTTTCCTGTGTCCTGTTGTCCCTTCTTTTTGTGGAGAGTTCACATTGATTGCTTCTTAGGCTTCTTTTAACCCATGTATCTGTGTGTTCCTGTTTTCATGTGGACTGGTCTCTTAATATAAACAGCCAGCTTGGTGCACCATGGGATGTGTGACAAACGCCAAACCACTCAACCTATTTTGCTTTAAACCGAAAAAGAAGCCCAGAAAGTAGTTGTGAGAATCAGCCCTGTGTTTCTGTTTTACCCTCTTTTATAAACATCTCTCTCTTTCTTTTTCTCTCCTGATGCCCACAGTACTGCAACTGGTGTACATACTCTCTGGACCACACGCCATATCAACCCCAGCCAAACAAACAAGCTCCCCAAACACAATTGCCATGCAGCAGGTAGTCAGCACAAAATAGGATAGAAGGGGATTTCTGACAAAAACTGGAGTGGAAATGGCTGGTGTTCACTTATTTGTCCCTTGTCTGGAAGAAAAAGCAGTCCAGTGAATATGATTAGTATTTACTATTGCTATTGCTTTTGTCTCACAAACGTAATTGATTACCCCATGTCCCCAATTTGTATTGTGCTTCTTTTACATTGGAATGAATGGGGTGGAATTATGTAATGAGAACATAATTTACGTCCTTATGTAAGTAAGTCCTTCTGCCACAATGGACAGCTAGACAAAGTAACATAGCTTTTGGTGGAATATGAATTGCTAAGCCTGACTGGCTACGATGGGCTACCAAGACCAGCCAATATCAAGGTGATCCCTAAGCATGTTATTACTCTTTTGGAGCGCTGTCCTCCTCAGAAAGCTGTCATTGCACGATCCTAACGAGGCATATGCCCCATCTTATAACTGGCTACTTCTGTGTAGACATGAAAAATGGGACCTATTCTTTGGGGGGGGGGAAGGGATTAAGATAACCATGCAGACACTTCAGTGCTGTTGATCATGAGGCTGTACTATGGAGGGCTCGTGCAAGTGCCTCTGTTTCTTGTTGCCGGTAGCTCTTTAAAGCCAGAAAGAGCTACTGGCTTTTATGCTAGAAGGAGAAGCTCTTTGATGTGCTGTTTCCATGGTGCAGCTCTAAAGCAGCTGCTGTCACATTTCAAATCAGAATTGGAAATGTATTTGAGCTTGTGCAGGAGAACTTTTCAGCTGGGTGGTGTTTTTCTTCTCCATGAGAAGGAAATGGGCTTATATTTTCTGAATGTTAGACACTGTTATGCATGAAATATGCCCAGTCTGTCTACCTCTGGATGACAAATTGCAACCCTGGCAAGAAAGGGCTGGAATTATTTGCGAGTAGCTTAAGATAAATCCAGAGGATAACTTTTAAAGATAGGTCCTTAGCTTATAGCAACATATTTGCTTGGGCCTAACTATGTATCTGTACATAAGGCACAATCCAGACAAAGTTGAATTCTTTTCAGTTTATTTAGTTTAATGCAGAAATACTTGGAAGCAGGTATAAATTTTCTATTAGTATGGCATGAGCCAGCCAGTCATTCTATCTTGTGTAAATGGTACAATAGGTTAATTGACTAAAGAAGCTGTTTATTTGGTTGTGTTCCACTGGAAACTAAGACTATTGACTCTTGATATCTGAGCTAGCTGGTTTCTGAGTTGTGATTGCTTTCAGGCAACTCTTGTTAAGTGAATGGGGTACTTAAAGGTTCAGAGGGCTTTGTGTTTCATGCTGTATGCCACTGCCACCTTGACCCATTTATTTTTGCTAAGATAATCCTGGAGTGATTTTGCTAGCTTTTGGGATTATCTATCTATCTATCTATCTATCTATCTATCTATCTATCTATCTATCTATCTATCTATCTATCTATCTATCATCTATCATCTCTCTCTCTCTCTCTCTCTCTCTCTCTCTCTCTCTCTCTCTCTCTCTGTCTGTCTCTCTGTCTCTCTGTCTCTCTCTCTCTCTCATCTACACACCCACAAATCCACGCAAGATGGGACAATGTGGATGCACTGTTCTAAAGAATTCACTCTCTCTCATATACACAAACTTTCCCGAAGACACCAGCAAACTGCATTATTTTAATATGAAGCAAACTCAGGGTTTCCAAATGCCAGATCCAGTTTGAGCTGGACCATTTAAACTCAGTAGCAGAGAAAGAGACCCAAAATATTTTGACAATTGTACAACTGCTATGCCACTTTCTACACCTATGAATATTTATTTGTTTGTGGAATTTGTATACTGCTTTTCCTATGTGAAAAAGAAACTATGTTTTAAAAAATACTAATGTAAGGGCTAATGGGATTAGCTCTGTTCCTCCCTGCTTGTGTTCTCCATAGCCCACAAAAGTGCTTAGCACCCTAGGATAGTTGGGGAGATAGTGCCCTAGATGAATTATCTTAGGCTATGGTGATCTATATTTGATAGAGCATTTTTAAAAACTTGTGTGTTCTCATGTGGCATCTGTCCTTTCTACTGTATATGTACATGTTTCTCTTTCTCTTAGGGCCTCGTTCATAAGGGAAATTGACAAAAAAGTATAAAAGCCATTTTCTAACATTGCCATTTGACCAACTTTTGTATCAATAAGTGAACAATTGTTTGCTGCGTTAAATTCTGAAATACATTCTTTAATTTTAGCTGTCCCATTGTCCTGTGATTTTTATATCCAGTGTTCTGGTTATTAGGAACTTCAAGATTATTGCTGACATTGTGCAATCTGAGTGCTCCTTAAGATGGCTTTCCCCTTAATTTAAATATAATTTCTTTTTAGTACAATGTAATGTATTTTCATTTATGTCAGAATTTCTAAATCTCTACAGTGAAGGAATACCCTAGTAGCTTAAGTGCCCAAGACCTGGGCAATTACTCTCAGATTACAGCCTTAAAAATGGGAACCACCGGCTCAGGTCATATGCAATGCTAAGCCAAACCATGTCTTGGCATGAACAAAGAAATGTGCAGGTTCCCAGAGAAGAATGTGACTGCTCTGCTCATCTCTTGATGTGAGCTAAGAAATAATTTGACTTAGCATTACATCTGAACCAGGCTCATGGTCGATCTTCCCCCAGACAAACCATGAGTGGTAAACCACAGAACTAGAAGAAGAAGAGTAGTTTGGATTTGATATCCCGCTTTATCACTACCTGAAGGAGTCTCAAAGCGGCTAACCTCCTTTCCCTTCCTCCTCCACAACAAACACTCTGTGAGGTGAGTGGGGCTGAGAGACTTCAGAGAAGTGTGACTGGCCCAAGGTCACCCAGCAGCTGCATGTGGAGGAGCGGAGACGCGAACCCGGTTCCCCAGATTACGAGTCTACCACTCATAACCACTATACCACACTGGCTCTAAGCAACTAAGCTTGGCTACAGCTTGTGAAAGCATAAGTCTTGATTTGAGTGTAACACTAAGCCCAGGGGTCAGCAAAGTGTTTGTGGCTTGGGCTGCTTCACGGTCCCGCAGACGCCGCAGTGGGCCGTAGTGTGCACGTGCGCATGCACAAACGCTATTTCTGGCGCTCCTTCTGGTGCGGAGGAGGCGTGCACAGCTTCCCATTGGCTACAGGAGCTTCCTGCAGCCAATGGGAAGCCGGCCAGTGTTGCAGAAGGCGGTCCCAGCTCTAATCCACGCCGGTTTAGCGCGGCGCACGGGAGCCGACCGAGTGGGCAGTGGGGGGTCCCCGAGCGGGGGGCAGGGGTCCATGGGCTGGTTAAACGACTGCCATGGGCCACTTCTGGCCCATGGGCCTTAGGTTGCCGACCCTTGCACTAAGCCATACCATGCCTTAGTGCAGCAGGAATAATGGGCAGTGGGGAATGAGGGGGCAAAGCAGGCACAATCTACTTGTTTACACTAAATCATGGTTTGTCTTAGTATTAAGTGTGGAACGGGTCAGTGGGAGTTACTTCTGAGTGAACGTGCAGAGGGTAGTGGTGTACAGAATGAAAATGTAAAACTGTTGACTTTTAAACTGAAAGATCTAACAAATGGTAAAGTTGATGAGTGGAAGATAGGGCTGTGCTTGCACATAATGCTAAGCCAAACCATGACTTACTGTGAACACACAAATGCGCTGGCTCCTGGGGAAGAGATTGTACCTGCTTTACTCCTTGCTGGTTCTTTTAGGTCAGCTGAGCAGTGAGTGTAAGGTTTGGCTTAGCACGAAACCCAGGAATGTGGTTAAGCTCTCTCCTCAACCATGACCTCTAGCCAATGTTTGCACAATCTCAGGAAGCCATAGTTGGGCACACCTTGATGTATAAATTAAACCAGCAAATGCAATACTATTAAAGACAGTGGGAGGAAGGTTTAGGAAACCACAAGCCCAGATTGGTAAAGAGCAGCATTAAAACTTATATGCAAATCATTACTTTAAAAATATTAGATATGAAAACATACAGAAGCAGCAAGCGTAACTGAAAAAGAACCAGCATTGCTTCTGCAAAGGAAAGTCGTGCTGACTTCAAGAATTACTGTTATTTTAACACAAAAGAACATCATTGCTATTTTGTTTCCGTGTTTTGATCAGTACTTTCTTGCAAAACATAGTCCTCATACATGGGTTAAGTAAATCCACATGCAAGAAACCATAATTTTAAAAAGTATATACATCCTATTCCTGCATGAAGCTTCTACTCATTTTCTATCTCAGTTGTTGAAAACAATCCTCGCTTGCTTAGCTTAGGTAATATAACTTGTTGTTGTTGTTGTTTAGTCGTTTAGTCGTGTCCGACTCTTCGTGACCCCATGGACCAGAGCACGCCAGGCACTCCTGTCTTCCACCGCCTCCCGCAGTTTGGACAGGCTCAAATTTGTAGCTTCGAGAACACTGTCCAACCATCTCGTCCTCTGTTGTCCCCTTCTCCTTGTGCCCTCCATCTTTCCCAACATCAGGGTCTTTTCCAGGGAGTCTTCTCTTCTCATGAGGTGGCCAAAGTATTGGAGCCTCAGCTTCAGGATCTGTCCTTCCAGTGAGCACTCAGGGCTGATTTCCTTAAGAATGGATAGGTTTGATCTTCTTGCAGTCCATGGGACTCTCAAGAGTCTCCTCCAGCACCATATCTGAGGTTTGTTGATATTTCTTCTGGTGATCTTAATTCCAGCTTGGGATTCATCCAGTCCAGCCTTTCGCATGATGAATTCTGCATGTAAGTTAAATAACCCGGGAGACAATATACAGCCTTGCCGTACTCCTCTCCCAATTTTGAACCAATCAGTTGTTCCATATCCAGTTCTAACTGTAGCTTCTTGTCCCACATAGAGATTTCTCAGGAGACAGATGAGGTGATCAGGCACTCCCATTTCTTTAAGAACTTGCCATAGTTTGCCGTGGTCGACACAGTCAAAGGCTTTTGCATAGTCAATGAAGCAGAAGTAGATGTCTTTCTGGAACTCTTAATAGCATATTAATATAGTTTAATAGTAGTAATATAACAGCAAATGGTTTCTAGCACCAACGGTGCAAATTCAGAAATAATTGTGTACAGCTCTGAGAATTTAGCGAGCATGGCATATGTTGCAACCAAACACTAATCCAGCAACCTCTATACGCAGATGGAGGCATTGCATCAAAGTGGATAGGGCTTTATGATTATGAAAGCACTAGCCGTGAGTCTGCAGTGACCTCACAGCAGCAGCACTGCAGTTTATCTGGGATGGGGGGGAGCAGCGAGACTGGAGCTCTGTAGGCAGATAAGCAGTAATCCCAGAACTGGAGTTTCTGCCGCCCATGTCTCTTGAGTGCGATGATGTTAAAGTTTTGGCGATAGAATGGAATATCTGTATATTGAGATAAACATCTAGACCAACCAGCCACATTCCAGGAAAGGATATTTAGGGCATTGGCTGATTCTTGGATTTTTGGATTTTGGGCACCCTCAGCAGTAATCCCAGATTGGCTTCACAGGTGCATTCCCATAGCCCAGTTCCAGTCCTGTTCAGGTCAGTGGGGTGGCTGTGCTTCCGCACACCAGTTGCTACTGCATCAAAGTAGCAGTGGAAGTGACAGCTATGAAAGGAGTTCTGGTTCCACCCCCCCCCCCTTTGAAGGCAAAGAAATGACTTCACTGAGGTTGAACTGTCATTTTGTCATACTAAAAATCAGTCTGCCCTGCTTTTACCGAACCTGGTCAAATAAGCTGGGAAGAGAAGGACAACAAAGAGCAACAGAGGCAGAGTTAAGCAACTATACACTATGTGTATAGCAAGGTTATGCTTAAAATTCTACAAGGCAGGCTTAAGCAGTAAACATCTACTTCTGCTTCATTGACTACACAAAAGCATTTGACTGTGTCGACCACAGAAAACTATGGCAAGTTCTTAAAGAAATGGGAGTGCCTGATCACCTCATCTGTCTCCTGAGAAATCTCTATGTGGGACAAGAAGCTACAGTTAGAACTGGGTATGGTTGGTTCTGATTGGTTCACAATTGGGAAAGGAGTGTCGACAAGGCTGTATATTGTTTCCCTGCTTATTTAACTTATATGCAGAATTCATCATGCGAAAGGCTGGACTGGATGAATTACTGGAAAATTGCCGGAAGAAATATCAACAACCTCAGATATGCAGATGACACAATCTTGATGGCAGAAAGTGAGGAGGAATTAAAGAACCTTTTAATGAGGGTGAAAGAGGAGAGTGCAAAATATGGTCTGAAGCTCAACATCAAAAAAATGAAGATCATCACCACTGGGCCCATCACCTCCTGGCAAATAGAAGGGGAAGAAATGGAGGCGGTGAGAGATTTTACTTTTTTGGGCTCCATGATCACTGCAGATGGTGACAGCAGTCACGAAATTAAAAGACGTCTGCTTCTTGGAAGCAATAACAAACCTAGACAGCATCTTAAAAAGCAGAGACATCACCTTGCCAACAAAGGTCCGTATAGTTAAAGCCATGGTTTTCCCAGTAGTGATGTATGGAAGTGAGAGCTGGACCATAAAGAAGGCTGATCACTGAAGAATTGATGCTGTTGAATTATGGTGCTGGAGGAGACTCTTAAGAGTCCCATGGACTGCAAGAAGATCAAGCCTATCCATTCTTAAGGAAATCAGCCCTGAGTGCTCACTGGAAGGACAGATCCTGAAGCTGAGGCTCCAATACTTTGGCCACCTCATGAGAAGAGAAGACTCCCTGGAAAAGACCCTGATGTTGGGAAAGATGGAGGGCACAAGAAGGGGACGACAGAGGACGAGATGGTTGGACAGTGTTCTCGAAGCTACCAGCATGAGTTTGACCAAACTGCGGGAGGCAGTGGAAGACAGGAGTGCCTGGCATGCTCTGGTCCATGGCATCATGAAGAGTCGGACACGACTAAACAACACCACCACTATGTGTATTCATTTAAATGCTCTATAAAAATAGGATGAACACATAAATGAGCTCATTTTCAAAGCAACTTTGGCAACCAGTTTCATTTACAAAGTATTTTAACAGAATTTATCAGCACCGTACTCTGTACAGATCTGTTAGAAATGTTTCCTTCTTCACCAGGACCTGTTCTCTAGTAGTCAATTCCACTCTGCCACAAATTTAGAGGGATAGAGTGCCCTCTGCTGTTAGTTCCAGGGATTTTACCAATTGGAATTTGTGGAATGTTATACAGTACTGCAGAGGTTTTCAAACTTTTTGAGTCCATGGCTCCCTTGACCAACTACTTTCTTTCTGCAGCACCCCTGTGGGGATCAGGAGCCCAGTTATGTCACCCCTTGCCTGCAGAGCTGGCAGCCTCCCACCCTTTTTTGAACACCCTCCCTTGAGAAGTATTCCCTCAGCCTCCTCTCCCCTCTCCTTGGGAGTCCTCAGGGCAGCTGCTGCTGCCGCCACTCCTAGTCTTTGAGCTGCCCCTCCCTGCCCCCAAAGAGATATGCCCCCTCACACTGCCCCACAGGGCCTTGGGACTTGGTCTGTCCATTCCCAGCGGCAAGGGCTGTTGGACTGGCTGGCTGGGCTCCCTGGCCTGCTTGCTTGCTTGCTCCAAGGCTGCCTCAGCTCCTGGCAACCCGCATCCCTTGACCACCATTCAAGGCACCCCAGGGTGCCACAGCACACTGGTTGAAAACCACTGCTATACTGCATTACAGCAGATCTAACTATCCCTCCTTGCTTAGTTTGGGTGGTAGGAATATCCACACTAAGAAGTATTCTAGTAATTTATGCAAAATAATAACAACTATTACATATGCTGCTGCTAAGAGAGTCCAGAGTCCACTTTTCCCTTCTGTTAGTGCTGATCTTATTAAAAGTGTGATATGATATATGCTTCTCTCTCCTCCTGTCCCCCAGCCCATGTGGCACCTAATATGTGGAGTGGTAAGAATGAGCTACAATATTTCATGCATTTCCTTTAGTAAATGTTCTCAACAGAGAACAGGTAACGGTTTGGGGCAGGAACCCTGTGACCACTGGCCTGGCCTGTTTTGTTCTGCTCCGAGCTTCCATATCCTGACACTCTAAAACTCTGCTTGTGAGGCACATAATTCACCAAGTGCTATGTGATTCAAATTCAGAAACAGATTTTATTTGGTTTTCTTTTAAAATAGAAGTCTGTACAATGTGAAGTTACCTTACATGACCACTTGTCTACTGAAGTCTATTGGGCGTACCACTGAACTCTACTGAAGTTGATGTCCCGGTGGGATTCTCATAGTGTGCACCTACATACATATTTCTCTGAAGGTTAGAACATAAACTATGGCAAGCATACAAAAAAGCAAGCAGTGGGGATCAATACAAAATAATAAATTACACCAGGACGCAAGCTAGTTGCAGAATATTCACATAATGGTTATATTATGCCAGAACATTTTAATTAATAGCCTAGACCTAGTTAACAAACTGCTGTTTGGCTTGTTAATAACAGGAAAAGGAAATCCTATCAATGAAACAATGTTTTCAAAAGTATACTGTATTAATTCCTCTAGAATACACACTACTTAGAAAGAGGTGATTTTTTTTCGTTTACAAACAAATATCTTCAATACTAAAAATTTCTATATATACAGGTACTCTTTTTTTTGAAAGAGCTTATTTGCAAATCGTCAGCTTTAACATGAAAAATGACAGAGGACAGCCAGTGGTAAAGTTGTTTTCTGCATGCAGTTTGGGATATGCGCAGTAGGTCAAAATTCAACCATGTCATCTCCCATTCAAGCATTTTTAAGGAATCGCCCTAGTTTTCTTAGGGTCCCCAGGAACGGCAATATGGCTCTTTGTTGGCAAGTTGTTGCCCTCAGTTCTTTACTGTTGTACAGGAGGATCTTCGCAGCAGGAGAATTTCAGCTCATCGCACATAAAGTGCTTTCACCCCTTCACTCGGAGCTTGCATTTGGTGCTTTGAGGAGCAGGTTGACAGACTTACTGGTCCTTGCTTAGTAGCATATTCACTACAAAGCAGAGTTCAAGAAATCAAGAAGTTCAGCGCGGTTTCGATCTCGCTGGAAATAAAAAAACCAGTGAATTTAAAACTATTTTATAAATGCTTTCAATAGCCAGTTCAAACTATTAGAAACTCATTTTGTAGCCTTTTGTAAGGGGTGATTCTGTTTTGCTTCCAAACTCCTAGGCTTTCAGTCACCTGAGTTCATTATATCATTAGGGGGAATGATATAAAATAATTCAATAACAGAAAAATCGCTAGAAAAACTAGAAGGCCTTTAAACATAAAGAGGTGTTTTTTAAACAAACTCAAGGAATGCAGAACATTATGAGAAAAGCTACAGCTTTGATCCAGCTGCCATTTCAAGTAGCAACTGGTCATCACAGATGTGTATATCCATCTGTATGAAAAGATACGTCCAGACAGTTTGACAGGGTTTGGAAAAGCATTTCAATGGAGGTGTACATCTGCATTGGCAGTACAGGACCCTCTGGACAGGTAAGTCCAGTCAAAGGCAACTATGGGATTGCGGCGCTCATCTCACTTTCAGGCCGAGGGAGCCAGTGTTTGTCTGCAGACAGCTTTCTGGGTCATGTGGCCAGCATGACTAAACCGCTTCTGGTGCATTGGTACACCATGATGAGTGCTAGAGCCCATGGAAATTACTGGCAGTACATACAGATCTAGATCAAGGTGTAGACCAAAAAAGTGTGATGAATTTACATAGCTCTGGTGCTACAACCAAAGGGAAAACAAACCAGTTAACACAGGTACCACCTCCCCTTAGGAAGCAATAAAAAAGTTTAAAATGTTACCTCTTTATCCTTTTTACTCTTCTTTACTTTCATCTTAATTTTCTTCCCTGTGATCATACTGTAGTTCTGATTCTTCTTTTTATCTTTCAAGTACTAAAAGAATGTATTTGATACATAAATAAATATGTACCATTTTAAATTATCTATATTGCTGTTGTTGTTGTTGTTAATTTATTAAATTTGTATACCGTCCTTCATCCGAAGGTCACAACATAAAAATACAAAACGATAATATAAACTACATAATAAAAACAAGAACAAAAAATCTCAATAACCCCTCCTACTGCAAATATATTTAAAAGGACCTAGAATGTTAATCAGCCAAAGGCCTGGCTAAAGAGAAATGTTTTTGCCTGGTGCCTGAAGATAGGAAATGAAGGCACCAGGTGAGCCTTCCTGAGGAGAGCATTCCACAAATGGGGAGCCACCACAGAAAAAGCCTGTTCTTGTGTTGCCACCCTCCAGAACTCTCGTGGAGGAGGCATATGAAACAGGGCCTCTGAAGATGATCACAGGGGTCAGGGAGAGGTGCTTTTTGAGGTATTGTGGTCCGGAGCCATTTAAGGCTTTATAGGTCAAAACCAGCACTTTGAATTGAGCCCAGAAACTAACTGGCAGCCAGTGCAGTTGGACTTGGTTCAAACTGCCTTGCCCTAGTGAGCAACGTGGCTGCTGAATTCTGCACCAGCTCACTTTGTTCAGAGGAAGCCCTACATATAACTTGTTGCAGTAATCTAATTTAGATGTTACCAGAGCAACAGAAGTTAGGCTATCCCTGTGTAGATAGGGGTGCAGCTGGGCCATCAGCCAGTGCTGATGGAGGACACTTCATGCCCCTGAGACCACCTGAGTCTCAAGCGATCACAAAGGATCCAGAAGTACTTCCAAGCTACATGCCCACTTCTTCAGAATTATGTGCGGCTTACAGGGAAAACAGAAACATGTGCAAATATGTAATGAATGGACCTCTTAAGCCAAAACAAACAGGAAATCAAAATCTTAAACTGATTTAAGTTTGGGGGGGAGGGAAATCTGACCCAATGGAAACAGCCTAAAAACAAAATACTCAGGATTCTTCAGGGTCAGAGACTAAACCAGTAGATTCTATGAATCTGGTGAAAGTAATACTGAAAGAGTTTCACTCTCCTGAAGTTCATTCTGCTCAATCACACCTGTGGTAATGGTGCCAAACCAGGACTGAGGAGACCTGGGTCTCAATTTCTATTCAGCCAAGCTCACCTTGGGGCAATTATACAATGTCAGCCTAAACCTAACTTAAGGGTTGTTGTGAGGATTAAACAGGGATGGGGAGACTCTGTCTGCCACGCTGAGCTCCTTGGAGAAAGACCAGATAAAAATGTATAATAAATATGCCACAGTGTTTGTTCTAATAGCAAGATGTAGTTCAACCTTTAGAAAGGTAATCAAAATAGAAAATCTAAGTAATTCTACTGCCTATTTAAATACTTTTAATCAAGACACTTATCAGCTAGTCTAGTTCTGTGGGGGAAAATTGAGACACTGCCAGGTATTCAGTCTTGCACCTACCTTAGAAAGCTGTACAGGACCTGACTTTTCTTTCTTTTTCTTCTTTTCTTTCTTTTTCTTCAACTTATCTTTTTTTCTCTTCTAAAGAGATAAAAACATGCACAGACATTTCTTTATGCCTGATAGTAGCCACAGAGCACCTATACAGATTCACATTAATTTATGCACTTCCTACAGAGACCTAGCAGACCAATCTCCCTATTTATTTATTTATTGGCAATATTTATAAGTTGCTAACCAGAATTCATCAACCTTTTGAGGCCAGTGGGCATGTCTGGAATTTTGAGAAAGTCCTGTGGGTGACAGTCAAGAAATGGCTGCTATGGGAATGTAGCATAAAACAAACTGGCTGCTGTAGGGTGATTGATGGTGCTTGTAGAGAGCTGCGCCTTTGTATACACAACCTGATTTCAAACCATGAGGGCAAAGGAAAGCAGGCTCCCAATGTCATTGGTAGAGCTGATACCCAGCTCTACCTCTCTTTTAAATCAGAACCAGTGAGGGCAGTGAAGGTCCTGTGTGAGTGTCTGGAGGCGGTTGGAGGATGGATGGCGGCTAACAGATTGAGGTTGAATCCTGACAAGACAGAAGTACTGTTTCTGGGGGACAGGAGGCGGGCAGGTGTGGAGGATTCCCTGGTCCTGAATGGGGTAACTGTGCCCCTGAAGGACCAGGTGTGCAGCCTGGGAGTCATTTTGGACTCACAGCTGTCCATGGAGGCACAGGTTAAATCTGTGTCCAGGGCAGCTGTTTACCAGCTCCATCTGGTACGTAGGCTGAGACCCTATCTGCCTGCGGACTGTCTCGCCAGAGTGGTGCATGCTCTGGTTATCTCCCGCTTGGACTACTGCAATGCACTCTACGTGGGGCTACCTTTGAAGGTGACTCGGAAACTACAACTAATCCAGAATGCGGCAGCTAGACTGGTGACTGGGAGCGGCCGCCGAGACCATATAACACCGGTCTTGAAAGACCTACATTGGCTCCCAGTATGTTTCCGAGCACAATTCAAAGTGTTGGTGCTGACCTTTAAAGCCCTAAACGGCCTCGGTCCAGTATACCTGAAGGAGCGTCTCCACCCCCATCATTCTGCCCGGACGCTGAGGTCCAGCGCTGAGGGCCTTCTGGCGGTTCCCTCATTGTGAGAAGCAAAGCTACAGGGAACCAGGCAGAGGGCCTTCTCGGTAGTGGCGCCCACCCTGTGGAACGCCCTTCCAGCAGATGTCAAAGCGATAAACAACTACCTGACATTCAGAAGACATCTTAAGGCAGCCCTGTTCAGGGAAGTTTTTAACGTGTGATTTTACTGTATTTTTGGTTTTTATGGAAGCCGCCCAGAGTGGCTGGGGAGGCCCAGCCAGATGGGCGGGGTATAAATAATAAATTATTATTATTATTATTATTATTATTATTATTATTATTATTATTATTATGACATCTGGAGACTGACAGGTGCTGCCCATCCAACTTGGCTCACAGGGGATCAGGGAACCATGGATCTGGTTCCTCAACCCGGCTCTACAGGTACCTGCTAATCAGCTGTTGAGCTCATTTAGTTCAATCCTTAAATAGAAGTCCAATCTATGAATGAAAATGTCAGTAGCATGCTTCCAATGATACATTTTCTCCAGAACCCACTGTTAGCAGCCACATGACCCACCCACATTATCGGCTAACAGGCATCCAACCCATCATATGAGGATCACTGTTGTAAACTCAAGTCACATCTGCAGTGAGTTGAACCAACAATGAGACATGCATTTCCATGGATATGGAGTTCATAGGTCCATCACCAAAGCAGCTGAAAGACAAGCAATCTTCACATGACACCTCCATGAGAGGTTGTCACATGTCAGCAAGGAATGTAATCTGCTAAAAGGAAGTTAGTCAGAGTAGCATAATCTCTCATTTGGGAGGAAATCATATTCTGTCTGAATCCGCAGAAGAAAATTACAAAATATTTTGTGCTCAAAAACATGACATGTTGAACAAAGCACAGAGAAGAGGTTTCAGTTACTATGATTTTTCATCTCTGCTTCATCTGTTAATCTTGGCCTTACCTTTTTGTTCTGTTTTTCCTTTTTCCTTTTCTTTGATTTTGATTTGGGAGAATCTAGGAATTAAAATTAAAACAAACAAGCACGTATTATGGCTTGAACGATGTTACATGAATCAGAGTTGTGTTACAAAACAGTTCCTGAGATGGTGGAACTAGTTTTCGTTTATGTTTCGATATACAAGACACCATTTTGAATCAAGATTGCAGACCAAAATGTTCCAAACTGCACTGATTTGGACACCTCTAAAGATGGCACCAATGTTTACATGATCAAGGAGAAGTGTTTTAGTCTATAGATGGAATTCAATGTTGTGCCCCCTCCTTTCCTTGCTGGCTTGAGTATCAGGTCTATTACATTCAAGCATCTCCACCATGCTAAATCAGGTTCTCACAACAACAAAGTCATTAAGAGATTGCACAGTTAAGCTCCTACAAAATGCAGGTTATTGATCTATGCTTGGTCTGGGCTGGGAAGTTGTCAGTATTTGCTGACTTGCTGTCAGTATTTGAAGCCATCGTATACTAAACATATTACTTCAATGCAGAGATGAAATCATACCTCTACTACTTGAGCTGCTTCTGCTGTGTGAAGCAGAAGACCTTGAGGAAGAACTTGAAGATGAGGATGTTGAAGAACTAGACGATGTAGTGGAAGAAATTGAGGTGGACCTGCTTCTGCTGCGTTTTCGCTTCCTCTTCTCTCTCTCTTAAAGAAATAAAAACCCGGAGCACTGATTAGGATTTAGGGTTTTTGGTACATTAGATTAGAAAACCCTGATTTTAAATGGTAATTAAAAAAAAAATGCTTCAGTACATTTTTTATGCTTATTAGCTACCATTGAAAGGCAAAACACAGATTAATCAAATTGATAATTAAATAATAAACAGTGAACACATATATTTATTTACTGCATTTCATAGGATCATATAATTGCAAGGGATCTTGATTCAGGCCAAACCCCTGCAATGCAGGAATCTCAACTAGATCGTACATACAGAATCATTTAAATCCCATCTTCCTTCCATCATGGAATAGTACACAAGACAATACACAAGCAATTCCCAGGTTATCTATCCAGGCACCAACGAAACTCAGAAACGCTTAGCTTCAGCAAGGTGGCTGAATCTTGCACTACAATACTTCCAGAAGATAAGTCCAATTCACATAACAGTATGTTACATACTGACGATAAAGCAAGTTGACTTTGCAGTGATCAGAGAGTGCTGATTAAATAGTGTGACGAGTTCCAACACAACCCACAATGCCTTCAAAAACTTTCAAGTTGAGTGAACTTAAAAACACTGTGCTGCAGTCGGGAAATGTGCCAAAGCATCTGAAAGTGGTTCAAAACACCCAAATGCAGTATAAAAAAAGGTGTGTAAACCAATAGTTAGCATTTAATTGGCTCTGATACAAGCGATATACATTCAGGGAGTGTGAAACCTGAGAATGCTCTCTATTGAAGCTACTGTCACAGACTCAACAATTACACTTACCTCTTCCTTTTGTTATCTCTTGCGATGTTGCACACAGCGCCCCACCTTTCTCTTCATGTCTGTTATCCATATCTATGAAACATATATATTTATGTTATCCATATCTATGAAACATATATATTTATATATACACAAACAAAATTGTCAAAAATATTTTCTGTGGAAGAAACTGAAACTACCTGTTGAGATGGAGTTTTTCCACTACCAGGAAAGACTAATGACCTTGGTACTACTGAATTTTAAGCATCTGATCTAATCTAAGCAGTTGAAACAGATTTGGGCATATCAGGTTTAGATCAGAGTCTGTTTCAATTGCTTAGAGTGTTAAACCGCAGTTTAAGAATTGTGCACAAGTGGTAACACCAACAGTATGATGTGTGTAAGTAAACAGCCAATGAGCAAATATGAATTTCTTAAGGACCAGCTTTGTAGCTATGCGGTAACTTCAGGCATGATTTGCATGGCTACATGTGAAAAAATATTCATGCCAGTGGCACATCATCAATGCAACTTGTTTGTACAGCCAAGCCTGGGGGCTCTCCGAAAAGATTTCATGTTGCATTTAGTCACCTAAAGAGAAGCTGAAAGTGTCTTGAAATTCTATAAAAGAGTAGCCTTGGAAATGCTACATTATTCACATTTAATCAGCCAGGGTACTTGCAGAAGTTAAATAATGTAACTCCCTAACAAACACACTTAGTTACTCCTTAAGAAACACACTTTGGCCAAGCTTTTGGAGCCGGAACAGATTGTCAAACTACAGTGGTACCTCGGGTTACAGGCACTTCAGGTTACAGATGCTTCAGGTTACAGACTCCGCTAACCCAGAAATAGTACCTTGGGTTAAGAACTTTGCTTCAGGATGAGAACAGAAATCGCGCAGCAGCAGCGCAGCAGCAGTGAGAGGCCCCATTAGCTAGAGTGGTGCTTAAGGTTAAGAACAGTTTCAGGTTAAGAACAGACCTCCGGAACGAATTAAATTCTTAACCCGAGGTACCACTGTACAGTCATACCTCGGGTTGAATGTGCTTCGGGTTGAGCGTGTTCGAGTTGCGCTCTGTGGCAACCCGGAAGTAACAGAGCACGTTGCTTCTGGGTTTTGCCGCTTGCGCATGCGCATACGCTCAATATGATGTCATGTGCATGCGCGGAAGTGGCTAAACACAACCCGCACATGTGCAGACACGCTGTTGCGCCTTACGTTGCGTTCAGGATGCGAGCGGGGCTCTGGCACGGATCCTATTCACATCCCGAGGTACCACTGTCCACCAAAATGAGCTCTCTCCCTCTCGCCTGGGGTAGTATGGCTGTCTGTATTGGTCTACCATGCAATAAGTTCCAGAAGCTTAACTGTGTTAACCTGTTACAGTAAACACAAAATGGAATTTTGGGACACTTACTTTACTCTTTCTGGAATAGGTTTTCATGGTCTAAAGCCCACTTCATCAGATCCAGATAGCTAGCATTATATGTGTTATTTATATACAATCATCCATTTGCAAAGTGCTTGAGAGAGAACAAGAGGCCACGTCTCTGCCCTGAGAAACATACAATCTAAAATCTGACAAGAGGGGGTAAAAAGGAAGTGCAGAGCTGTGAAAGCACAGGAAAAACAGATGGAGAATGTGTTATTCCCCCACCCCTTCTTCACTTTTACGCATTACACCAGGTTTTGTGCCAACAGCTTTATGAGAAAAGTGGGCACTGAGGAAGGATTTGAGGAAAGAGAAAAAACTGCATCACAAAAGTGATGTATGAGGTAGTTCCAAATGGGGAAAGACAGTCTTCTGAGGGAGCAGAAGACCTTTGGACAGATGGGGGTGATAGAGCTACAGGAGCAAAGGTCAAAAGCAGGGATGTTTCAGGACATAAGAATGGAGAGATAAGGAGGGGCAAAGTCATGGAGGGTTTTGATAGTAAAGTTGAGGAACTGTTGGACCAGACAGGGCATCACATCATTAGAGGGAGGAATGATTTTAACAGCAGAAACAAACAGTTTTGTGACACCTTAACCCTCCTTTGGAAATGGGCATTGTTAATAATGTAGTTGCTACGGTCCCTACTTTCTGCATTTCATTTCCCTTTGACTTCGCAGATTCACAATTTCACCTCACTGTTGGGTGGGGGACACACACACAGAAACACACCCCACTCAAGCAACACTTCGTTTGTCTAGTCCAGGGGTCTGCAACCTTTAAGACAAAAAGAGCCACTTCGACCCGTTTCCGAAGGAATAAAAACTGGGAGCCGCAAAACTCGTCATTATAAAAATAACTTTTTTGTCACTTTTTTATTATTTCTTTGTTTGACCCCTCAGAATTACTCCTCCTCATAGAAACGTTAAATTAACAAGTTACCTTTTTGTGTGTGTGTGTTCTTCACTCCCCTTCAAAACAGTGACCAGCGTACATGCCCCTTACAATGTGGCAGGCGGGAAGGTGACGTCGGGACGGTGCGTGACTAACAGCACCCGCCACAGTGGGGAGTGTCGGGGCACACAATGCGCCTCCTCCCCTCGTTAGTATCCACCCCGGAGCCGCGGCAAAGGTGTAAAAGAGCCACATGCGGCTCCGGAGCCGCAGGTTGCAGACCCCTGGTCTAGTCCAAGGGTCAGCAAACTTTTTCAGCAGGGGGCTGGTCCACTGTCCCTCAGACCTTGTGGGGGGCGAGCCTGTATTTTTTTGGGGGGAAATGAATGAATCCCTATGCCCCACAAATAACCCAGAGATGCATTTTAAATAAAAGGGCACATTCTATTCATGTTAAAAAAACACTGATTCCCAGACCATCCGCGGGCCGGATTTAGAAGGCTTTTGGGCCAGATCTGGCCCCCGGGCCTTAGTTTGCCTACCCATGGTTTAGTCCACAGAAGCTTACACTATTAATACATTTGTTAAAATTTAAAGTGCCACTCAACTCTCTGTAGTTTTTGCAAATACCCCTCTGGAACTTAGCTGGATGAAGTTGATGGAACCAAGGTGAGGCAATGGAAGACCAGAGAGGAGAGCATTGCAGCAACCTAGGCCAGGGGGCAGAGGGACAAGGGTCTTTTCGCAGAGCTCAGAGAGGAAAGACCCTGGTGTGTATGGGTGGGTGTTTTTTTGCAATGCTCTGAAGTGAGAAGTAACCATGACCTGACTATGGCGAGCAAGGCAGGGAGAAGTCAAGTGTGCCTGTCCAACATCAGACAGGCAGAGAGGTATAGAGAAAGCGAAACAGCAAGGGGCTGTTTCTATCAAGGTTTCCACGCAACAGGTCCAAGTCATACCAGATAAGCGCAGTGGCAATCCACAAAACAATGCATTGGTTGGTTTTCAAGGTGCCGCTACAAGGCTCCTTGGTTGTGTTTGCAGGAGATAGCATGGAAAGTTTATCCCCCACAGCAGCACATTTGTAATGCGTGGAAAAGATGGTTGGTTATTTTCACGAGAGGGAAGATTCACAATCCCTCACGCTGAGGACCAACCCCACGCTTCTAGGAGCGGCGGTGATAGTTACTCCGGATTAAAGCGCTCCTTTTGGCGCCTCGCGGAAGCCAAAATACGAATATAACCCCCCACGGCCCCTAACCGGAGCCCCTCGGGCCCGTTTACACGCGTGGGGTGCGACTCCTGCCGTCGACAGTAACAGCAGCAGTTATTCACCCCAACAATCCTCTCAGAGGCGCCTCAGGGACCGGGCGGTGCGCAGGGCGGGCGGCTAGCGGGGAGAGGCCGATTATGCCCGGAAAGCGCGCCGGGTCTATGAGGCAGCAGCTAACAGGCCTTCCGGCCTGCCCAGGACGGCGCTTACCGGCGGCGTCGGCGGCGAAGGCGACCAGCAACCGGCGGCCGTCGTGGCCCCAGGCGCTCC
This sequence comes from Podarcis melisellensis, assembly GCF_964234715.1. Lineage (NCBI taxonomy): Eukaryota > Metazoa > Chordata > Lepidosauria > Squamata > Lacertidae > Podarcis > Podarcis melisellensis. Next base: position 25,139,284 of record NC_138530.1, on the reverse strand, counting down.
GGGAACCCGGAACCACAACGCGGAGCACCGCCGCCTGCCGGGACAGGGCCAGCGCCGATATCCGGGAAATGGCGGGAGGCGAAAGGCGCTCGGGGTCGGCGCCTCCCTCTCGGCTCCCGGCTGCTCGGGGCGCCGCGCTGAGGGGGAGCCGGGCGAGCGAAAATAAGGGGGGGGGGCTTAAGCCTGCGCGCGTTTACTCAGGAGTAAGTCCCCGTGTTCTGTGGGGTCTACTCCCTGGTAAGAGCGCTCCAGGCGGCCCACCTGACAGGGGTGGTTTGGCGGAGGGGAACGGCAAAGCTTGCGACGACAAGCACGCTGAGCGTTATCGAAGGGAAATGGCTCCTGATTAGCAGCAGCAACGTGGCTGCTTTTCATTTCCTTGCTGAGGGGAAAGGACGCCGTGGGGTGTTTTGTTTGTTTAAGCGGCGGCGGTGGGGGGCAAGTAAATAAAAATACTCAACTGACCAATTGTATTGCAGGTAACTCAGTTCTGCCCGCCCCAACCCTAAAGCCTGCCCCCCAATAAATGCTGGCTACGCCCGTGTGTCATTTATTTTTTTAACCTCAGTCGGTATCTGTATTGAGGCAGGCAGGCAGAGACAGACACACACACACTTTTGCATGTTTTTATTGTGACTGAATAAAAGCATAACATTCTTTTTATATATAATAATTTTTATTACCTTTCAATTGCAATCCAGTAATAGCCTCATTATAACAATAACAATTAATAATACAGCTATTAATATCAATAGTTCAAATACCAAATTATATAATTTAGATAAGGTGCTCCCACCCTCACGTGCTAGAATTGATGGCTTGATTATTTGCTTTATTTCTGTGTTCCAAAATCTTATTAATTTCCATTACATTAAGGTCATAATAACCCTTACACAACAACTGCAATATTAATAACTTCTATCTGTGTTTACACATTAAATGATTTATAAAACTACAAGTGAGGAACTTAAGCTATATCCTTGTTCTTCCTGTGTGTGGCAGTTCTGTCCCTGGTGTTTCTTCCTGTCCTTGTAAGATGCTATGTCTGTCTTCCCCCGTTGTTGCTGTTATCCACCATGCCTTGGGCGAGAGTGCTATCCTATTGTTGTTCCAGAAATTTCTCCATTAAAAGCATAACATTCTTAATTTTCCAAAGCACATCACATTCTGAGCTTGGCTTGAGCAAACCGTTATACGACTTCCCATTTTATATCTTGGAGAGGGAGGATGTTTGCTATATTAAGAAAGATTTGTTTGAAAACTAGTGCATTTTCCAGCTGCTTGTGTGTGTGTGTGTACGCTATTTTAATGTCCTTTAAGATGCTTGTTTATCTAGTGGTTTGATATAAGCTTACACCCTGAAGAGCAACAACAAATTATTTTGTTTTGAAATAAATGTGGCACTAGTGGGCAACAGGTCCCACCAGTTTTGTAAACTAGTTTTTTTATTCTTGTAAACAATAATGGATTGAAAAGTTGATTATTGGGGGGGGGGGGAAATCCAGTAGTAACAATAGGCCTTATGCACAAAGAGGTTAAAGCCTTTAACACATTTATTATATCATTCCAAAAGCAGGGGTTTTGAAGAGAGGTTAGAGAGCCCTCTGGCAATGTGGTACAGCGGTTGCTGGCTCCTATGCGGCATGTACGGAGAAAGGCAAATACGAGATTGCTATTCCCTTTTCCTGTGTGAATAGCAACCTTGCCAACGAGCTGCTGAAGTACATAGACTCAAGAGTTGGAAGGGACCATGATCCAACACATGAATCTTTTGCCCTATGTGAGGCTTGAACCTACAACCCTGAGATTAAGAGTCTCATATTGTACCAACCGAGATAAACAGATGAAGATGATTTTGCCAGTGCCATTGTTACTGTAGCACAATGGGGAGGAGTGAGGCAAGAGTCCTATACCTGCAATTGCCTTATATGGGAATGAGGTAAGGTCTTCCTGATTGTAACAACTCAGGAATTATGTAAATTGCATTCCTTCGATAAAGTTGTCCTTGAAAATTTTGCAGTATTTGTGAATTGCAGTCTTTTCACTTATTGAGAATAATTTTGGACAGGCTTGTTATGGAAGGACTATTTCAGAACAATAGATACACGTGTAGAAAGGTAGCTAAAATATTCTCTCTCCCACCCACCCCTCTATAGAGAGCCAGTCAGCTCAGTGCATAACAGCTCAGGTGAGCGATCAGGGAAGACAGTTTTACTACATTTTACTACCTTTCCCAATAATAACCTCCCAAATTAGATCAATTTCCAGACTACTTTTCCTTCTTGGAGCTGGAGGATTATGTATACCTAACCTCTTCCCCCAACCCCAAGTTTTGTGTGTTCTACTGTGTCTACAAAAATTAAGGCGGCAATAAGGAGGCATTGTTTTAGAAGCTGTTTGAGAGCTCAAGAATTCAGCAATACTTCATTCAGGAGAATCATTTAAGAACCATTGGCTTTTTAATATTTATTGAAAAATGTGAACCACTCATAACAAAAGGTTAAAAACTACAGCAATAAATACATCAAACATATCTAAGAACATATCAACAAGTTGGCACAGAAATGTAAACTTTATGGGGCCCAGGTATTAAAATTGAATATTTAAAGCAAATTCCCTCCTGTATTAAAAAAGAGAAGGACTTACAAATTCTCATTAGTAAAAGAATTAGAAAACTGCTTTTCTCTAAAAAAAAAAAAAGGAAAGAAAGCAATTTTAGCTTTACAGCCTCTTTAATAAATGTGGTCAACTTTACAAAAAAAATTAACACACAAGGCAGTGATATGGCTGCAAATCCCAGCCTAGAGAATTCCATCCTTCAGAACTTGGAACCCACTAGGTATATGCCACAATGCTTCCTTTGTCACCCTGCTATTCCAGCTGTGGTTGCAAGCCCCATCATAGTAAGGAAACAGGAATAGTAGACAATGCTATTAAAAGCAGTGAGCCAAGAGGCAACACATTCTGAGAGGATGGGGAAAGAGTATTGCAAAGTGCCTGGTAATGCCTCAGGGCTGGATCTCACATCCCTGAAAAAACTCACAGCCTTACTTGCATTTCAACCAGTCGTTAAAAACAGTAAAAATAATTCAGTGCTTGTAAGATGGCAATTCAGTTTAGACACAAATGAACATGCTTTCAAAGTTGTTTTGAAAATACACCTACACAGTCAACATCAAACTCCCTCACACTATATCCATTAAAGCACCACCCTTTCATGCTCAAAAAACTACAACATCAATGCAATAAATCCTCACAACACCCTAGTATGGCAATATTACAACAACTAGAAAGAAGGGAGCAGAAAGAGAATTAAATCAACATTCTTGTGGCAACTTCAAAGTATATCTGATTTCAGCCACACACCTATGTATGAAAATAAGTCCAGTGCTCATAATTCTTGCTGATTTCACCCCCAAAACACCCACTATGGACTTTTGGTTTCAATATATTAATCTCTGTGTTTATCAAGACTCTCCTTTGCAGGAAAACATCACATCCATATTTACATAGAAATAATTGGTTAGCTTTTGTAAAGTGCTTTTCTGAGTTATCTGCTGTAATCCATCTATGCGGAGAACCCAAATTCCATGCAATTAAAAAAATAAAAGGCAACTGTTCAATCACCCTATTCATTCTGATATCTGAAGTAAGCAGATTAATAAAGTGGGTTGGCAGGAGAGGGTGCATACCCCTAAACATTTTGTGAATCTTTGTACTTTTGTCCATTTACTGTATTTATTTTTTTTGATCCGAACTATAAAATAGTGATTTTCTTGAGTCAAAATGAGAGTACCCCTAAACATTTTTTTTTAAAAGAAAAAAAGCACTGGTTCTTTCTATTCAACTCCTATCACAACGGGCATTACAGGAGCTATCAAACTGTGGGTGATCAGATTGATTGTGTTGCGCACACATGTGAACTCACCCTAGAAGTGCCACAGGACTGCTACTTGAAAACTTTCAACTAACTGAAGTGCTTTAAAATCAGGATCTAGGGATCTTCCTAGATACTAGGTTTGCTTTCAAAAGATGCCAGTCATGCATTTTATGAAATAGGGCCTATTCTACAGTACATAATCACGTGTGTGTGTATACATCTATGTGTTTATGTGTGTGTGTGTATAAAAGAAATGCTCTCAAGCGGGTGGCGCTGTGGGTAAAACCTCAGCACGTAAACTTGCCGATCGCACGGTCGGCGATTCGAATCCCCGTGGCGGGGTGCGCTCCCGCCGTTCGGTCCCAGCGCCTGCCAACCTAGCAGTTCGAAAGCACCTCCAGGTGCAAGTAGATAAATAGGGGCCGCTTACCAGCAGGAAGGTAAACGGCGTTCCGTGTGCTGCGCTGGCTCGCCAGATGCAGCTTGTCACGCTGGCCACGCGACCCAGAAGTGTCTGCGGACAGCGCTGGCTCCCGGTCTATAGAGTGAGATGAGCACACAACCCTAGAGTCTGGCAAGACTGGCCCGTACGGGCAGGGGTACCTTTACCTTTACCTTTAAGTCCTCTCTATACATGAGAGCAAACCCCAATGAATTCAAAAATACATAGGATCAGGCTGTCAGTGGGGTAGATGGGAAGTGTGTCAATCTAACCTTCAGCCCGAATTAACATTAGAATTCTTTCCGCAAACTTGTGAAATGCCCCAAACATTCCCTAGTGAATAGCACCTCTAGCAATGCTTGTAACAAAGTGAGAAGAACTGATGGACCTGCATTTGGGTTTTGGAATATTCTGCTGTAGTATCACCTGATAATGTGTCTCCTGAGATAAATAATGACTCAGTTAAGAGCTTTTCAGACATAAAAAAACTCTCTCAAATACCAAGTTTTGCTATATGCTTCAAATTCACCTCATTAGAGACTTGACCAGTTTTCTTAATGCAAGTTGAAAAAGTACCAAAGAAGTAGTCAAAGCTATCAAAAAAGAATATAAAAGTAGGTCAGCAGAGTGAATAGCAGCTTTTTCCTGTTGTCTGAAAGCAATCCGGTTAAATCACCAAGCCATCACCTTTAACAGTTCTCTTCCAAGCTCTCTCATAATTCCTCGAGGTCAGTTAAATCCACCACTACTTTCAGGAAGAGTGTATCATCTCTGATGTATGTATTCTTTGCATTTTCGAGCACAGTATGTGCAACAAACCGAGGACACCCTGAGGCAACATTCATCTCTCCTTCAGGTCTCTTGAAGCTGCTGCTGTGAGGGTCGGCTTTAAAGGTTTCTGTTATGTGATGTTTCTTCCCACTTTGGTCCAGAAGCATAAGTGTGACCTTTTGCTTGAAAGGCCACGGTAACAATGAATCAAACTCCCCTCTCATCACTACAAAGTACAAGGAAACGTGAGTGCCCTTTCCTGAACCATCCCCATTCAGGTATGCTCTGGCAGACAACCTGTACCCACAGCGGCTGGTGTAAAAAGGCTGGCTGACTACAGAGGGACAGAGTCCTTCCATAGCCTCTTTTTTCTTCATCTTGTAGTCGACAATTTTCCAGATCAGTTTCCCATTGTAACTTGTCCCTTCTAGAAGTTTAAACCGTTCTTCGTTTTTGTTAAGTTGTGCCCTGTGGATACTGAGGTGTACATCATGTTGGTTGGACAAGTCTTCCAGAACAACTAAGAGAAAGAAATGTGGGGAGATAAGAGAGGGTTACATACAGACACTTACAGAGTTTGTATTAGGCATCATTTTTACATATTTAACATCTAACTATCTAGAGCAGTGAGGGCCAAACTTGGCCCTCCAGCTGTTTTGGGACTACAACTCCCATCATCCCTAGCTAACAGGACCAGTGGTCAGGGATGATGGGAATTGTAGTCCCAAAAAACAGTTGGAGGGCTAAGTTTGGCCATCACTGATCCAGAGCAACTGTTCAGAGTCTGGCACTAACAGCTCCATTCCTTGTGATGCAACCTACTTTTTCTGCAGATTGGGGGCAACGCTGAAGTCAGTGGTCTGTCCGTTTTTAGTAGGATACATGGATTTGGATTCTAAACTCTTTGACATGCAAACCTCTTGTAAAAAAAAAACTTAAAAGAGGAAGAGCACAACCCCTTCCATGCTTAACCTCCCCCCCCAAAAAAAGACCAGCAAAATAACCATTCAAGCATTGGCTCTCTAGAACCAAAGGAGAACAGATAGGGAAAGCTGGAGACCAGTGTGCCACTAGGTAGCCATGTGGTTTGCTGAGAAAAGTACATGAATGAACTTGTAAAAGCCTCAACTCCCCTCAATGGCATTTTAGAATTTTAGATCTTAAGTAAACTAAACTAGCTTAACACCCCCATAACACCAAAACACTTTAGGAAGAGAAGAATCCCCAATATACCTAAACGCTGCTCGTATGATTCCAGGAAAGCAACCTTTTGCTTTATATTATCAATGGTCTCCAGAAGTGGTCTCAGGCTGAATTTACTCTGCTGCTGATTTGCCATCTGCACCAGCTGTCTCACTTGTGTTTCCAGGCAGGCAGATTTATCAATGTGAATTGCCAAAGTCTTTAGTGATATGGGGATGAGATAGAAGGGAGAAGACATGCAATTTTAAAATAAAATTGAAGACGACAAACTAGTATTACAAATTGTTTATTAAAGTCTATCATTGACTGCATTTCCCTCCTCCGAGTTTTTCCAAAGGTTTCTTCTCAGTTAGGATCATAAATCGTCTGTCGTCACGATCTCAATTGTGCGAGGCGAAAAAGTCCAATGGTTTTGTCTTGCACAAATAGTTTTCTATCCCCTGGTCCTCTTTGTTTACTCCCACATTTCATGGTTGATGCTTTGTCTGCAGCAATGATCTTTGCCAACGGTTTCAGGATATTTCCTTCCTTCCTCATGGCAATCTCAACTGTTGTGACAGTTTTAACCTTCTGCATTAGTACCATGCCATGGTATAGCTTTAACAAAATGGTTGTTCCTAGTGCCCTTCTTCCACCCCAGTGCTATAATTTAGATTGAGAGGTTCTTGGAGATTTACACTTGTTTGTTGGTTTATGGAATTCTCAAGTTACATATACCAAACTGTACTTTTCTGCATTTCATTTCTTTCTGACTTCACGGTTTGCAGTCCATCTCCCCACAGGAAAATGAATATATGCTAATCAGGAAAACATTTCATTGGGTGGACCATAGACTGCAAAACATATGATATAATACATTTGATATATAATACTGCATACAATGTGCAGTAAGTCTCCAATGTTTATGCTCACTTATTGAGCTGCATAAATAATCATTTTTATCAAGAGCATGCAAACTTCAATTTTGTATCCCAGTTATGTGGGTTTCACCCAATGCATGCAGGAGACAGTCACCATACATGTGCAATCTGAAAGCACAGAGGGGTGGGAATCCATTTTTGCTTTCAGCATGCGAATGAACTATGAAAACAAAATGGAAACGATGTCCAGGTTAAGCAGAGCCAGAAAACCTCACATTTTAAGCTGAATCTAGCACAGTGCAGGCAGTATCTCCACATAGATACTGTTGTGTTTTCTTTGAAGCAGAAACTCTGTTAGGAAGGAGGGTGGGATTACCTGAGTGCTTGCCAGTAAGTTGCTATTTTTACCGTACAGCTGTGTAAACTGCCTGAAATCTCTCTCACACTTCTTAATCGTGTCTGCTAGCTGCTGTATTTTTCTCTCTTTGTGTTCAAGATTGTTATAAAGGTCAGAGATCTACAAAATAAAATGCAAAGTTGTAAATTTAATGTTTTATTTTTTAAAAGACACAAAAACTGATGAAAAAACTGAATTATGAAACAAGAGTTAAATCCAGCTAATGCTTAAAGTAGACCCATGTTACTCATGTTTAACTCAGAACAGAGCTAACACTGAATACAACCCAGAGGGTTTGCTCAGCTGTTAAGAGATGGACAAGCTAATAGCCCAAGGATAATTCCCACAATCACTTTCGACTGGGTCAGTTTTTATCTTGTGATCCACACAGACCCAACAACCAAGTATGGTAGCCCACCAGAGGCTTAACAATCTCTCTGTTTTTGTCCACTGCCTAGGACTATGACAGATTGATTTTGCCTCAGCTGCAACAAAACATGTCTGTCCTGCATCGGTTTCTACAGCCACAGGAGGCACTGTAACTCTCCCATAGTTTGACTTCACCCACGAAGGCGCACTCCTCCATTGTCTCCCAAGGTAGACACATGCCAACAAGGACACCCAGGAAAGTTTATAGTGTGTACAATTCCCTCCACCCCCCACTGATGCATGCTATACACATCAATAGCAACAGAAAAAATGGTAGCCAACAATCAAAACCCATTGTTTCTAGGGTGTGATTTAAAGTGACACCTAACCTCACAGTGACTTTCTGTAGAACACACACTCACGCACACACTCAACAGTTTTAGCATGGCATGAGGAACTGAAACATGCTTTCCTCTTTTCAAGCCGACTTTCTAAAGTTCATCTTATTCAAATGAAGGATCACCACACATTATAAATGTTGGAAGGTACCAAATGGCCCCTAACACATAAACACCCTTCAGAGAACAATAAAGGTGCCAAAAGCACTGCAGAAATAACCTGAAGCAGATACATGGAAGATTAGTGTTACTACTTGCCCTTTCTTCATACAAAAGCTTTCACTGTACCCAGACCTTAACGTAATAACAACAATACTGCAATCATATGGAAATGCAAAGGGAAGGGGCCTTCAAAGGGGGAGAAGGGTACTTTTTGCATGTAATAATAAAAAAAGATAACTGTCAACCTACAGATTCTTAATTAGCAACATTTCCCCCCCCCCAGGGCTCCAGACTTCTGTCTGCATATATACTTTCGACCAAACCTCATCCTTCCTTCTAGTTTGCTACATGAAAAAGTACTTGAGGCAAATTACCTTCTTGCTAATTTGCATACTCCCTTCTGCAAAGTGCTACTGTGAATCTGTAATGAGGGTATGTAAAAGTGGTGTGGCTGTGTGGTTCCCCGCCCCCAACTAGCTACTGTGTGTGTGGACAATTGTCTCCAATAAAGATCTCACTAGCTGTAGTAATTTCTCCAAAATTAGCAAACTGCACAAGTACATGTGTAAGACACTTGTGGAACTAAGGGAAGTTTAGCCTCTTTTGAACCTCTTTGAATTTTTAGAACTGTCGCTTGTTTCCACTTAGAAGCTGAAGGGTTTGGGAGGAAATGCCATGCTATACCTGATCTTCCAGCTTTGAGTTCTTATCTAAGATCTGAAGCATATGTTCTTTCAAGTATATATTCTCATGTTCTGAAAGTTTTCCTCTTTTAATCTAAAATGAGAATATAAACATGTAGTGAGAACAAAGCTAACCTGACACATTATAAACTAAACAGATTTAAAATCATTCTAAAGCAAAAAAAAATCAAAACAAAACAAAACGTAACAAGGGGAAAATCTCAGCAGGGATATTCTGAAAAAATTAAACCAGAGGAACAAAAAAAGAAGGATGAAGCAGAAAGAGACATTGGTTAGCTAGTGCCATTTTTATGCTTTGGAGAATTAGCATCTACTGTAGGACCATGGATGATTGCATTACAATACCTTTGTAGAACAGCCATACTTTTTATAAGGACAATCAATTTTCACCTCCGGACATATTACGACATGCTCTTCTACCTGCAAATATTAACAAGTTTTAAACGACACATTAATTATAGGTGAAGAAGGTTTGTGCGTTATGACCTTTATTTCCTGCAAAAGAAGTACAAAAAGGAACTAGATTACATTCTCTGCATCGTCACCAAATCTAGTCATGGACAATGACAATAACAAAGCGGTCCACAGATGCTACTTTGTGCTCTTACATTATCCATGGATGGCAATGTCACATAATTACTAACACAAAGAAGGGCGGCAACTCGTACTGACACATGCAGAGGCTAGCAACAACTAGGGACTATTTTGCTCTTCTCTCAACAACACTGTTATCTTGCAATGAAATGAAAATAACATTGTACCTCTTTTGTCAGAATTATCTGTGGGCAGCCATGGGGACAAATCAAGGGATAATCGGGACAATCTGTTCTCTCATGAGTCTGAAAACACATTGGGAAATCTGTTATTCAAGAGAAATGAAGAGGTTGGCTCTACTTAACACAAAACCAAAAGGAAGAAGAAATTGTGTTGACCATCCACTAGGAATCGACAGTGCAAGTCCAACTGAAATGAACAATAGTGCTTTTTCAAGCACTCCTGCGCACTTTCCATCACTCCAAGGGGGGGGGGGGAGGGGAGGAATGCACAATGCTCCAGTTGATTGTGGTTTTCATATATAAGGTAGGCCTTTCTAACCTGCTGCATATTACAGACTTAATGTCATTATGTCCCTCTCTGATTTTTATTTATTTATTTCTTGCTTCTCATCTCTCTCTCTTCTACAGTGGAATAAAAAGTTAATGGCCCATGTCTAGAAATATGCACAGACAATTCAGTCTGAGCTTATTGGCCTGCACCCAACACACCACAGCGGCCTGGGACTTGCAATGCTACACCTGACGCAGATATAACAGAGAAACAGAAGTGCATGTCATCATCGTAGTTTAAGCTCTTCAAGACTGTGACAGAAACAAGAGGGAGAGCAATATATATATATTTATGAGATTGTTCATATATATATAGAGAGAGGGAAGAGTCACATTTAGGGTTTTCCACAGTGTCTTGGAGACATTTTTACGAACATCTTACCTTTAAATCAATTGAAGTCACAGGCTGTTTGCAGTACTGGCAAAGTTCCTTCCGATAGCTGCACTGCAAACCTAGGTGTTCTTGCAAATCCTTCCGAATAACTTTTTCACAACATCCTTCATTAGTGCACTGCACGCTTTCGAACAAACACTGTTGTAGGTGATCCTGTAAAGCAGAATCATGTACTACCATATATTACCTGCATCATAAACATCACCACAGTATGTACAGGAGGCACATAAAACACACCGCATTTTGGGATCTGCAAGGAAGGTCAGATGTCTCTCTAAAAACCCCATAGTCTACAACATTGTGCCTATATTCTGTTGGTTTCTTGCACCTTTGGGCGCACAATCATGGGGTAATGCCGTGAGCCACAGCTTCTCAATAAAGCATTTTTTGTGGGGACAGTCACATCTCTCTCTTCCTCCATAAGCCTCTGCTTTTTCCTTTTCCATTGCCATGCACAAATCCTTCTTCTGTTGTTGTTGTTGGTTTCAGAGTCCTGCTTCCTTCTACTATGCCCTTTTAAAACGTGGGTTTTTTTGGGGGGGGGGTTATTGGGTTGTTTTTATTTTGATTATGTATTTTGTGGTTTTATATTTTGATTTTATTCTGTGAACCGCCCTGAGACCTCCGGGTATAGGGTGGTAGATAAATTCTAATTCTAATAATAATAACAACAACAGGAAAAGCTGGGGTAGAGCATCTGTCTTGTCTACAGAAGGTCCCGAGTTCAATCCCTGGAATTTCCTGGTTGGGCTGGGAGGAACCCCTGTCTGTCTGAAACCCTGGAGAGCTGCTGCCAGCCAGAGTGGACAGTACTGGGCTACATGGACCAATGGACTGACTCAATATAAGGCAGCTTCTGATGTATTCATCTACTTAATTTCCTCCTTCTTCTCCCCCTGTGCTGTCCCCAAACCTGCCCCAGAGGGTTATTGTTCCATTATTCTATAGACTGTATTATTCTATATCCATTATTCTAAGCTGAGATTCCTATATTGCCGGGGCTGGACTAGATGACCCATAGCGTCCCTTCCACCTCTGCCTACAAAATGTTTGCCTAAAGACCACATTGGTTTCTACCTAGGCATGTTCCTAGGCTTTACACTCTGCTGTAAAGAAGCCCCCTCCCCACTTTTAGATGCCCCAAATGCCAATATAAAGCACGTCTGGCACAATTAAGACAAGTTTCTTTTCTGTTCTTCCCTTTTGAGAAGAACACACAAATTTAATGTACAAATGGATAAATGGTGTGTGTGTGTGTGTGTGTGTGTGTGTGTGTGTGTACCATTTACACCACCTTGAGCATCTTGGGGGGTGTGGAAAGGTGGCTTATAAATGAAATAAATAAGCTGTGGGTAGACAAGTTAAATTATTTGCATCATAGGCGCCGACTCCATGGGGCTTGAGGGGGCCCGAGCCCCCTCAAAAATTCGTTTGGGGGGGCTCTGCCCCCCCAATAATCTCCGGCGCCCCTCCAGCAGAGCGCCATCGCCGCCCCTCCCCCAGCCCAAAATGCACAGGGAGGGGCGGGCTGCATGCCTCCTGCCCTCCCTCCCGAGCAAAAGCTCCACCCAATTTCCTTTGGAGCTGATTAATAGGCGCAGCACGCTCTCCCCTATTCGCTCACGAGGAGGCGGCGCCACTTTATTTGCATATTCATGAGCTTATTTATTATTCATGAGCTTTCCCGCCCCCCCCAATATTTTTTATAAGTCCGCGTCCCTGATTTGCATCCAGTGTTCTTGCTCACTGCTGCCTGATTTATAAATCCATGTGCATAACATCACATGGTAAGATCACAGAAGCTGCACTATTCACCTTGAACTTGCAGGGATTGGATGGGAAGAATACAGGTGCTTCATGCTCCCCCACCCACCCTCCTATGCCCTCAGGACACATTTGGCAGGGTCAAAGCCAACGGCCTGGCTTTTTTCCACAACCACAGGAGATCTATTTAACAGGGAGAGAGAGAAAAAAACTGAGGTTCCAGTGAGTAAAACAAGCAGTTTAAGAGCAATGCAATATCAAGTCTTTTATTTGCAGTGTGTTCCCACCCACACAGGCTGACGCTTCTCATACTCATAATGGGAAAAATATTTATTATGTTTAAAAAAGTATATTAAAAAAGAAAAAAGGGGGGAAGTAGCTTTAGTAATAAGTGCAATTGCTTCACAAAGGCAGAAAGACATCAAAACTTGGCTCAATTGATACTAAGAGTTGAGGAATGCAAACCTGATATCGCCCCAGAGACGTTTTCGCATTACAGGCTGGTGAATTTCTGCAAAACACTTGCAAATTGAGAACTTCCCTTTTACAGCAATTGTCTTTGAAAACCTAAATAAAAAGAGTATAAAAGCTTATTTCAAAGCTCACGCAGAAGGTCCATAATTCACTACAATCTTTTAAAACTTAATGAAAAGCCAGTCTTGCTACAGAGGAAATTATGTGATAAACAAGTTTCCAGTGTTGAAGTTTGGGGAGTGAGGTTAATGCTAGTTTCCAATGCTTGAAGGGTCTAGAGGAGAGAGAGTAACTAGGTATCAGATGAGCATAAATTATATCAAACAAACCCCTTGAACAGGAAGGATTACGCTGGTGAAGAAATCTCAGTTCTCCTCCTCCCAACACACAGAATATCCACCCCAAGTTCCATACACAGCTCCATCTTCTCTGTTATTCAGGTTTGTTGTCTTTGAGTTCTCTCCAACCTGCAACTGCCCTATTGTGGAGGCGGCTCAGAGACAGCGGCCTTCCATTACTCAGACCCCACAATTGGCAGGGGAGGCCTTTTTGGGGGTGCCGTCAGATGCTGCTGACCTGTGACTGGGCCATTTCAGTGTCAGTTTTCCATTTGTAGAATTTCCCTCCCTGTTCAGGTGTGCTTCTCTCCCCGACTGTTGACTTCGGAGAAGTTTTTTAAAACGTTCCTATTTACCCAGGCACCTGTCAATCCTGAAAATCACTGGTTTCCAGAATGTTTTAAGCCGATTTCAAAATTTATGATTACTGATGTGTTTGCTACCATGGATAAAGGGCAGGAAATAAACTGAATGAATGAACAGATAATTTTTCCACCCCTGCAGTAGTTGCTGTTTTATTTTCTGGGCATGAGGTCAAAGTGGTGGCTTTGAGCTACAAACCCTAAATGGCTTGAGATAATATCTATTTTACAGGAAATGCCTCACCTCATAATACAGATCAGGATCATAAAGATCAGCCCAAAGGCTATTGACTGTGTTACCATGATGTGAAATCTTAACAGGAAGGGCTGGCAGGAAGCCATAAACTTGCTTCACAATTGTAAAACTCATTTTCCCCTAAAAACGAGTAGGAGGGGAAATAGATCTGGCCATTCCTGAGAGTTCTGGATTTCCAAGTTTGTTCTTCATGTTTTGATGATTAAAAATATTTAAACATTCTTGTATAAAAATCTCATTGGGCTTGAATAGATTCTTCACGTATATTCAAATAATACTGCACACAAAACTGTTGAATCGATCGACTCCCCGCACCCTCCAAAGAATGTAAACAGAAATTATTTTCTTACTTCATGTAGTTTTATTACTTCTTTGTCCACAGGACAGGTGGGTACAGCATTCAGTTCTCTAAAGAGATCAGAGGTTATATTTGGTTTTTAAAAAATCTGCTCTGGGGAAAGGATCAAAATTATATGCCTATTATAGCTGGCCCATTAAATTCCAGTTTTATCTGAACAAAAGAATTATTTTTAAAATCCCTCATCTTGCTGCATATTAGACCGGTGCCGATTTCAGCATACCCTTTTCTCAAAAATGTCCTCCTCACCCATTTTAAATGATTCTAGAGTCTGTTGGCTACACTCGCAGCACCTCTTTAAATTGGAGTCTCGCTGTCATGTTACCATACAGAGAGCTAAAGGGAAATTGCAAGAGGAAATTAAATTAACAAAGCCGGCAACCTAACAAGTAGTTTAACTGAGCATTAAGTAATAACCGTCACATAAATTGCGAGCACATAAAAATGCTAAGAACGGTGCAGAAGAGGAAAAACTGAATAAAAATCAACATAGTATCAAAGCAGTCCTGTTAAACAGGGGAGGGGAGCCTGTGATTCTATTGATGTTGCTGGATTCTCAACATCCCTAGCCAGCATGGGCAGTGGTCAGGAATGATGGGAATTGTAGGAGAACAACACATGGAAGGCTGTAGGCTCCCCACCCAGTGTTAAACTATGTTATAGATCAGATATAAACAAAGGAAACTAGTAAGTCATTAAGCAAGGGCTGCTTCTTATTTATTTCATTTAAACCTACACCACACTATTGATCCCAGGGCATGGTACGTCAATTATTTCTTTCTCATCAATAAGTCTTAAAACCCACACAACACAATCCTATGCATATTTATTTAGTGCTCAGAGGTTCTTACTTCCATGTAAATGTGCTCAGTCGTGCAGCATTAGGCTGCCATCCCATACCCTGTTATCTTGGGAGTAAACTTAATGGAAACAAATGGGAATTACTTCCAAGTAGACAAGCATATGATCGAACGGTTAAGTGACACTTTAGAATTACAGCATCTCAATTTCACTCTAGAAAGTAACTGTGTAGGCATTTCAGAAAGGAAGAAACCAGTATGACTCTGAAGTGAAACTTAGTGAATCAAAAGGGTGCTTTTACAAGACAGAGTTAAAGTTTCATTTTTCTACATCTCTTCTCTATGGCAAAGTCACACCAAGCCTGTAGCATTTTTATATCACTGCTACAATTTTTCAAGCGTTGGAAAGAGGGACTTCCCAGAAAGAAAAACCCACCAGCTTCTATGGGAAGCTGCAATAAGAAGCCTTATTTAAGATCACAACGCATCTAACATATGGACGTGAACCAGACAAAAGTGTATCCAATCCCCATTTGTTTTACTGAGGAGCGAAGTATGTGTTTAAAGGGCCTCCGTTGAAGTTAATGGGATTTCAGAATGTTTTAATATTGCACTGCTCATGCCTCAGATGTCCACAAAAAAATTAAAAAGCTGCCCTGGGAAAATGTGTTGACTAAAGCAAGAGGAAAACTAACATACCTTAGGATTATAGTAATGTGCTGTTCACATTGCTTGTGGAGTTGCAGGAACAACTAGGCTTGGCTGGGGTCCTCATGTGGCCCACAAATCTGTTTTCCCAAGCCACATCCATCAACCCACACCCAAGATAATGCTGGGATCCAATTCACTTAGGAATTCCTGAGTGTAGCCAATCCAGAATTTGTGGCTGCAAACACTGCTTTTGCAGTAGGGATCTTCCTTTGAAGCACAGCTCGAGTTCAAGCTTTCCGGCAGAGGAAGAATCAGGAGCACACGATTATTTCCTTTGAAGTTGGGTCACCTGACATTATGGTGCTGCCAGGTGACTGACAGGTGGGCAGCACTACTCGCCTGCCAAAATGGTCTCCCAAAATGGAATCCTGTTCCCCAACCACCACACACAAACACAATTTACATAGTTTTCAGGGATGGAAAGGGAGGGTTTGGATCTGAATGTTAAGAGAAGGAAGGGACATTTCTTACCTCAGAGAGACTATGCAACGCTGGCAAAATCTGTGCCCACATCCCGTCTGGTGAGGATTGTGAAGGACCAGGTGGCAATAGGCACATTTGTATCGTTCTTCTACAATTTCCACAAACTGATAGTCGGCATTAGGCTCAAAGTCTAAGGAAATGGCACTGGTAGAATTCTGCCGAATGTAGAGATTTGCTAAGTTGCCTGCAAGGTCTTCAGCGGCCATGGGCATAGAGCTACAAAGACAAGAATGAAGAGACTGATGCTAGCTGAGAACCTATCATTATACTTTCCTCACATCTCAAGATGTGAGGGGAAAAGAAGCACACCCTCTTTGATTTCTGTGGTCCTTAATCCTTGCCTATATTTGAATGGGTCTGAACTAATTTATTCTCCCAGGGTGTATGTTTTACAGTATCACTCAGACGTTAGCAGGGTGTGTGTATATATATATATATATATATATATATATATATATATATGCACATTTTCTTCAGTTTGCGTTCAAAGGACACAGAGTTCAAATGTGTAAGACAGGAAGCAAATGCTCTATGCTTATACTTTTATACGTTTCCTGCCTCAAACCCAAGTCGTAACATATGGCATTTAACTTTCCACACACAAGTGGTTCTTTAAAAAAACACCACACACACACTGTTCTACATCACTATCTTCTTAAAATGTCATTCAACACTGACAGGGACTGGGCACCTCAGAGATGGGATTTGAATGGGACTGCATAGCTCACGCTCTCAGCTTCTACATTAGCCGGGTTGTAGGTTGCCGGTGTTCCTTAATGAGACTTCCTCATTTAGGGGAAAGGAAGCAAGTCCAGTGGAAGAGCATCTGTTTTGCACACAGGCGGTCCTGAGATCCATATCCAGCATCTCTAAGTAGGGTTGGAGATTTCCTCTGTGCCCAGAGAGCCACTAGTCTGCATATGTAAACACAAACTGAGCATAGAATCTATGATTCTATGAGATGGACCAACAGACTGACTCAGTGTAACGCAGCTTCCTATGCTCCTACTGTGAAGAAATATCGTATTTTTCGCTCTATAAGATGCACCAGACCACAAGACGCACCTAGTTTTTGGAGGAAGAAAACAAGAAAAAAATATTCTGAATCTCAGAAGCTAGAACAGCAAGAGGGATTGCTGCTTTCACTGCGCAGCGATCCCTCTTGCTGTTCTGGCTTCTGGGATAGCTGTGCAGCCTGCATTCGCTCCATAAGGCGCACACACATTTCCCCTTATTTTTTAAGTGAGAAAAAGTGAGTCTTATAGAGCAAAAAATACGGTATAAGGCTGGAAGGGAGTAAGGGACTTTTTCCCTTCAGCAACTAGCAAGCTGACTCCCAAGTAACTCAAATCCCAGACCACTCCTCCTCCTTGCTTTTTCTGCCTGAAGGAAATGAACAGGGATTTTCCTTTGCAAAAATCCATCACAGGCTTAACAGACACCTTCAGAAACTAACAACAACAACAAAAAAATTCTAAACATGGTACCAAATTACTCCAGAGAAGTAGCATGGTAGCCTGTGTATTCAGGTCAATTAAGAAACATTTTATGCTACAAATCAGATGCAGTTGTGTTTTGGGGTGCGATGGACAGCTTGCCAAGCTTTAGGTACTTGATTGGTTGAGGTTGCTAAATAAACCTGCAGAGGAAAACATTTGCTGCAGTTCAGCTTATATGCTAAATGCCTTTGCACAGCCCAGGAAGCTAAAAACACCCATAATGTGATCACTATTACAAAAAAACCCACACAGCACTAGACCTACAAACAAAAGTAAGGCTTTTTTTAAAGGGCAAATTTAATTTCTCTTTTTTTTAAGGGTTGAGGAACACTGCTAATTATTCCTTTGAATGCCTCATTAAAAATCCAGAGTCTAATTACCTTTCCCCAATATGAATTAAAACAAACTGCTGTAGGGACACTGCATATTAAGAATGCTTCATGTTTAAAGCACTGCATTGTTTTAACATGATTAAGGCTAAATTCAAAACGTGCATTTTTACACAAGCTAAAAAGGAACAAAGAATATAATGTACAGCATTTGCTTTGGCTTTATTTTTTTTCTAGCACTCCCTAATTTGCTGCTGTTTTTCTAATGGTTAATACCAATTAGTGCTTATTTCTTCTTTTCTGCTCCCCATGTCTGTGATTTCCATATTGTAACAAACAAACAAGATGCGTGTTATTTACAAAAACAGCAGAAGTGGTTCTTGAGTTCTTGCATATTTATAGACATTAGAGACATGGAAATCAAGAGCTCCGCAGCTCCTAAAAAGGAGCTTCACGTTGGAGCTACATTTTTAAATTAATGATGGTATTACGTATTCCCATAAGAGTTGTGCACAGAGTTTAAGATGAGAGAACATACCAACATAAGAAAACATTTTCTTGCTCCAATTACTGCACAGTTTTTGTTTTCTTTTATGTAAGGACTTCTCAGTTTTTGTTATTTCAGTTTTTGCTTCCTTTTGTTATATATACATTAAAAACCTTTTATAGAAATGCAAGGAACTTGCACTTAACTGGGAGTTGAGCATATACAGCATTCAAAAACTTACCATATAATCATATGCACATTTACTCCAAAGTCAACCCCAGTGTGCTTATGGGGGTTTTCTTCCGGGTAAGTGTGAACAGCCTGAAATTCTGTGGTGCCTTGCATAACAGCTGAACACACTGAAGATATTTAGGAATGACTCATTCTTGGAAATGTCAAAACTGCTAAGAAACTTGCACAGGCAGAATGCTGAAATTTGGTGTGCTTTTATTCTAAAATAACTTGATTGCTGAGAATCTGAAAACAGGATATTTTTGTCTTTTATGTGAATTCTACTGTGTCAAAAAGGGATAGCACAGAGCAAGCGAAACGTGTGGATGACTGGAAGGGTGAAAGCGTTCCTTCCTACACAACTCAAGGATGGTACAAAGATGGATGCGGGTGGCGCTGTGGTCTAAACCACTGAGCCTCTTGGGCTTGCGACGGAGTGAACTTGAAAGCACGCCAGTGCAAGTAGATAAATAGGTACCGCTGCGGTGAGAAGGTAAACACCGTTTCTGTGCGCTCTGGCTTCTGTCACTGTGTTCCGTTGCACCAGAAGCGGTTTAGTCCTGCTGGCCATGTGATCCGGAAAGCTGTCTGCGGACAAACGCCAGCTCCCTCAGCCTGAAAGTGAGATGAGTGCCATAACCCCATAGTCACCTTTGACTGGACTTAACCGTCCAGGGGTCCTTTACCTTTATCTCCCCCCCCCCCAAAGATATGAAAGAGAAATTTGCAGTGGCAACCCTGAACATATTCAAGCCGGCAGAATATAAACTGGGTTTACTATCCTAAGTAAAGGTTTGGACTAACTAATGAAAACCAGGGGGCTACGTCTTCATTGCCAATAGTTATATATTTTTGAAACCATGATTTCCCAAGGGAAGAATAACTGTTGTTTTTTTAATTGTGTAATCTTTCATATGGCTCAGACACACAAATCAAAATTAGCACCTACTGTACCACTAATCCAGCAAACAGTGATTTGGCAAAGCTGTCATATGAGCAATCTGCCATGTATTTGAATTGCACCTCAGTGCGTGCTGTCATGCATGCAATTGCCCCTTCTACTGCAGGCCAGGTAAATCAGACAAAAGTGTTTTTGTTAATGGGAATCCACATGTTTCTCTGTTGGCTTTAGAGTTATTCTCTAAGTAGGGTAAGAGGACAAGCCTGTAAGTAAATTCCTACAATGAGGTGCTATGATACTTCTGTAAAGGAGGCATTGCATTATTGTATTAAACTGTGTGGGGTTTGGTTTTTTTTTTAAAAAAAGCAACCAACAATTATTTTGATATGCTTGTCACTTTTGTATTATTCTCAGTTACATAAGAGTAGTCATCATTACACCCATTTTAAAATGAATAAATTAATAATCCACTTTCCCCATGAACTCAGAGTAGTAAACAGCAAGTGCAAAGCACTTAAGGCTACTTGCAGAATTAAAAAAATAAAGGTCAAGAAAAGCACCACTAAAAAGTTAGAACGAAAAGATGACGATGGCATGAGAATTCAGAAAAGGTGGACTTGTGCAAAAGTTTGTATTGCTTTAGCAAGCCTCTAAGGACAGGCTTGAATTTTTGTACTAAGCATTTAAAGGTAAAGGGACCCCTGACCATTAGGTCCAGTCGTGGCCGACTCTGGGGTTGCGGCGCTCATCTCACTTTATTGGCCGAGGGAGCCTGCGTACAGCTTCCGGGTCATGTGACTAAGCCTCTTCTAGCGAACCAGAGCAGCGCACGGAAACACAGTTTACCTTCCCGCCGGAGTGGTACCTATTTATCTACTTGCACTTTGACGTGCTTTCGAACTGCTAGGTTGGCAGGAGCAGGGACCGAGCAACGGGAGCTCACCCTGTCGATTTAGACAGGCCCAAAAGAATTTTTTTTTCTGCAAGTCAATCTGCCAAGAACCTTTTCCTTCCAGGTTCAAAGGTTTCCCTAGTATTCCTTGTATTCAAAATGCACCTCTAGTCTCTCTTCTCATATTTTAGGGCAAGCTGCTATAGTGAACAGTGGTCACCATAACTATCAGGTAAATCCATCCTTGCCCCTGCTCTTTTCTTTTCTGACAATGGAGAGCTCAGGAAGTTTTGACCACTGCTGGGCTGGATTTATGGAAGAGGCTAGATAGGTCCCATGATCCTTTTTTTGCACCATCTGGGGGAGGGGGGCGGGCGGTTTCGGCATCGAGAGAGATCATTTTCATAATACAGCAGTAGTGCAGTCTATCAATTTCCTCCTAAATATCTCTTTTCAGCAGCCTGACCCAGACCCTGCAATTCTCATAATATGTTGCTGGTTTGCTGATGATGCTGGCATTGAAGACAAAAGCTTTAAGTGATTCACCAAGGCACACAGCAATTTCCAAGAGGTCCACGGGGAGAAAAAGATTGAGAACTGCTGTCCCAGTCAATTTCACCCACAGCGAAGCACTTTATGGGAAACCTTTTATAAAAATTCATATCTAGGCACACTGCCAATAAATGTCTCCTCTTCTGAGAAGAGCCCCAGGGAAAGCCCCAGGGATTAAACAGGGTCTGGGTCCAATAAATCTGGACAAATGAGAAACAGGTAGTAATCATTTAAGTTGTTTACCTTTCAATGTATCCTACTGCTATCAGTGCCTTGCAGACTTTAATCAAAGGAAATAGGAAGGAAACAGACAAGACTCGGTTTGCACACAGTGTGCTACATCAGTAAGGACGGAGATGGAAATGATTACTGGAACAGATGTGAAATCAAGAACATGTGGACTTCTGAACAACCGTCAGGTGCGAATTACAAAAATAGTACTGAACAATAGTTATTTGTTTATAAAGAATGATAAGGGCACACAATCAGCCCGAAAGGGATAATGGAGACCCCAATATCATGGTATGAAGTCTAGAGAGAATGGTGTTTTAACTTTGTAAGAAGTCAAAAAGTAAATGTAGCATTCAAGTGGGAGGGCACTTAAGCAGCGTAGTTTAAAAATGTTATCAATCAATACAGTGTAAGAGTACTACTAGGCTGCTAGTGCCTACTTAACAATGGATAAGGCCTGTATTCAAAAACCCCTATGCTATCTCTCACTCAGAGTTTTGAATATCAGTATCCCCCCATCTTTAGGAAAGCTATTGAGGTTTTTAAAATCAAACAAACTTTCATCTAAGCTTTTAATTTGCACATTTGCCTCCCTTTGCAGATTGCTTGATGCTTCCATTCTGCATCTTAAATAGGTTTTCATCGTATTTCTCCCTTTTTAGGCAAGCTGCAAGAAGATTGCATAAAGGCACACACCAATTTGATATACAGAACTGCATGTACTCATCTAGCATCCTGACCAAGTATAAACAATTAAAGATAGCTCTTTAACAAGGAAGCCATAAAAATTTGTCAAATATTTTCCAGACTGTAGAAGCATATTGTGCATTTCTTAAAAGGGCTTTCAATTGGATGACTCCATGCTCTGGTATTATGAGGGGGCGACTTCTTCGTACTCATTTTCTCCACGCCATGTGTATAATTTCCCACATCTCCAACCTATCCCCCCATCCTCCCCGAAAAAGCTCCAGGCATGGTAACCTTCCCTCATAGGAGAGTTGTCTTTCTCTTCACTTTTCCCAACTCTGCAATACCTTTTTAGAGGTATGGCAGCCATAAATGAACACAGCATCCCAAGTCTGGACAAACCATAGACTTGTATAGCCGAATTATGATACTAGCTGTTCATTTTCAGCCCCTCTCCTAATCTCTTAACTTTTTCACAGCTGCTGCACACTGGGTTGACAGGTTCATTCTTCTTACTTTGGCGTACTTAACCCTGTCTCTTCCTCCGAGACCAGGGGTACGCAACCTAAGGCCCGGGGGCCAGATCCGGCCCAATCGCCTTCTCATTCTGGCCCACGGATGGTCCGGGAATCAGCGTGTTTTTACATGAGCAGAATGTCCTTTTATTTAAAATGCATCTCTGGGATATTTGTGGGGCATAGGGATTTGTTCATTCCCCACCCCCACCCCAGACAAAATATAGTCTGGCCCACCACATGGTCTGAGGGAGAGTGGACTGGTCCATGGCTGAAAAAGGTTGCTGACCCCTGCCCTAGACACACCTTCCTACTTTGCTCCTGCTCTGTTCACCTGACAAGCGAAGCAGAAGGGAGACAGAGAGACCCCAGACAAAATCCTCATGCAAAGGAGAAGGCTGTGAAGACTAGCTAAGCCGGACAGGTGAATTATTATTATTATTTATTGGGTTTATATACTTGGAGGTCTTAGGGCGGTTCACAGAAATCACTTTCCTATTGGCAGAAAGCTCTAATCTCGATCATTCCGATTCGCTTTACTTTACCTCAAATGAACCCATGGTTGTAATAAATGGATACCAAGATGAGTAAGCTCAAAGAGCAAGAAAACCAATTCTGAGTGCACTGAAATCCGGTTTGATTTTCACGTGAGCAATACAAGCACAGGTGTTCCACACACACACACACACCGGTTGCTACTGCGTATACACACGACACTGGGAAATAATTAATTCAGTTCAAACCTGGAAATGGCAGAAGAGTGCTGGAGAGTCCTGATGGAGCCCAATGAGGATGTCAGTGAAGGCAGAGAGGGACTTGAAGAGACTGGAGGCGCAGCCTCTCTGCTTAACAGGTGACGTGCATGGTAGCACAGCAACAGCTGCATTTCCAAGTGTCCTCCAACCTGCCCCAGAGGTTCAGTTCTAGTTATGGGTATTTTTGGATACAATATTTTTGGTTCAGATTGTAGGGAGAGCGGCAGAGGTAGCTTTTAAAGGATGCTCAGAGAGTGCTCCTTACTTGCGCAATTTTTGCTTATGTGCACAGGCATCCAGAACATGTCCCCTACATAATTTTTAGTTATGTTTAGTTTTAGATCCAGCTCAAACACTTAGTTTGAGCTGGATCAAGCCTGTATTTATGGTGAAAAGATAAAGGAAAAGAGGAACCCTCTACAGGAGAGCTTATATCCTGGAAAACTCTGCATATATGTTAGATCTAAAGCCATTCTATAAGAAAAACCATGAACTTGAAGATGTGTGCTCTTGAAATATAATCTGGCAATCTACAGGCGTTATATTACAAAACTGAGTTAATATATTTTAGTCATATTCAGAGTAGACTCGAGCAATTGACTTGTTGATTCATTTCAACAGGCCTGCTCCAAGTCTGACTAACACCAAATATCACACATTGTTCCCGAGTAATGGTTAAGCATCCTAAAAAGTCCAAACCTGTTCACACAACACTTTTTGCCTTATTTAACTATCACACCCTGAACTGTAAGCACCTGGAACATTCTAAATCAATCAATATCAGGTCTTTTTTCCAGCTGGAAGTCACCGGAACTCAGTTCCAGCACCTCTCAAGTGGGCGCCATTGCCATTCTAAGAGAAAGAGGGAGGTGTTTATGGTGAGCACCTCTTTTTCTAGAAAAATAATACTGATGAATATGATTAAAGGCTATTAAAACACTGGAAAGCAGAAATCAGTCAACCATGCCCCTAGAATGTTTCATACTAAAAACATTTGAAACAATGCATTTTCCCCCTTTCCTATTCTTGATCAGGAACAATACATCTTTAGTTATTCCCTTCAGGGGTTCGATAGGTACTCATAGTTCTTCCTACAATGAACACAGTTTCCTCCAAAAGACTTACTTGATTCTTTTTTATTCTCTCAAGATTACTCCATTTCATACAATGGTTTTAGTCACAGCACCATAATTACGAGTCTTTATGTTGGTTTTTTTTTTTTTAAAAAAGCAAGCTGTAAAAGAAACTCTGAAAGAACCACCTCCCTGTAAAGGAACAGTAGAACAGTTCCTGTTTATTACACCTTGGTCAACTACAAACCATCCATTACTGCTTCATTACTGACTTTCTTCAGAAGTTCATTTTTAAAATGAACCCACACCCCCAGTTTAGAAGTATTGCTATTTTCAGTTTGTCAGTGGGTGGGCAGGAGGAGGAAAACATCAGAACGAGGCACATAAAATGATGCCATTAGCTTAAGTCTCAAATGTTGCTACTAGATGCATCAAGCATTAAAATATATTAAAAGGTTACGAGTATCCCAATTGTTGCTTATCTTCTGTATACCTTTATTCTGTTGTTTCATATGAATCTTTCCCCCCAACCAATTTTTTTTATTATGGTTTTCACAATACATTAAAATAGTATCTAGAACAAACATAATCAAAAAGATGAAGAAGACAGAACAGGGAAAGAAAGAGAAAAAGAACAGAGAGAGATAAGAAACATTAAAAGTAACATCAATAATAATAGTAATAATCATAATAAAGCATATAAAAGTGTAAAGGTAAAGGACCCATAGATGGTTAAGACCAGTCAAGGGCAACTATGGGGTTGTGACGCTCATCTCGCTTTCAGGCCGAGGGAGGCGGCATTTGTCTACAGACAGCTTTCCGGCTCATGTGGTCAGCATGATGAAACCGCTTCTGGTGCAACGGAACACCTTAAAGGAAACCAGAGCGCACAAAAACACCGTTTACCTTCCTGCCACAGCGGTATCTATTTATCTACTTGCACTGGCATGCTTTCGAACAGCTAAGTTGGCAGGAGCTGGGACAGAGCAACGGTTTAGACCACAGAGCTACCAGTGTCAATAAAGCATATAGCCTTCTGTTATAGCTTTTCCCTTAATCTTCAATCCACATACAATGATACCTCGGGTTAAGAACTTAATTCATTCTGGAGGTCCGTTCTTAACCTGAGGTACCACTTTAGCTAATGGGGCCTCCCACTGCCACCGCACGATTTTTGTTCTCATCCTGAAGCAAAGTTCTTAACCCGAGGTACTATTTCTGGGTTAGTGGAGTCTGTAAGCTGAAGCGCCTGTAACCGGAGGTACCACTGTTCAAATAAGTAGTCTTCCCAGCTTCCCCTTCCTTAGCCTCACATCTTGAGGAAAACCCACTCTGGCCTGTCTCTCACTCAGGTCGCTCTTCATCTATCCATCACCTCTCTTATGTAGCTTCATTTAATTTATATGAATCTCAACTCTATGTGCTCCATGTGTTGTGAAGTTCTCACCATTTTACAATAATAAGTGGGTAGAGGTCATGACCAAAATAAGCACACAAGCATTATCTTTAAGGTTCTTACTTGATGATCAAGCTTCTCCTACTACTTGGTGTGGCGGTATCAATTATCTCAGGCTCACCCACAGGCTTCACTTACAGTTATCTGCTCAGTCCATTAGTGTTAAGCAAGCAGTATTTGTTTCAGCGATACTTACTTCAAAGCAAGCATGTTCAGGATTTCAGCTCAAAGCTCTATTGCTTCAAGAAACAGTACCAATTACATCACAAAAATACCACCCATGTACATTTATTGTCTCTCTGACTTCTTTAAATACAAGAGAAGGCAGCGAGAAAATATTTTTTTCTCCACTATTTCTTGATTTTAATGTTCCTCCCACCCGATTTTGGATCTAGGTTCCTGTAAACTCATCACTTTATCTTAAGCATTTCATACAAGAGATTGGTATTACACAATTTTCTTTTTTAAAATGCTCATCTTGGAAACATTTTATTTACACATACTTCTTCAGTCTTTATTACAAGAAGAATGGATTCTATGAAAATGAGTAAACCTGTCTGAAGCAGAGGAAGGCACATGTTTCAATAAACAGTAAATTAGTAATGATGTGGTAAAAGTAATATAATGCAAAGCTGCAAATGGCAGACAATGCGTAGCAAAATTTACATATTGGACTAAATCTTATGATTCCCCAAACAACAATGCAGATGTTTCACCCACCAATATCTAGGACCCTGAAGTAGTTATTAAATAAAAATTTAATACAGGATGGAAGCTTGCAAAAAAGTCAACTATGTTCTCAAGCAGCTGACAATTGAATTATACTGAGCACTGTTTTCTATATGGTGAAAAGTGGTAAAAGGTAAAAAGATAAAGGTAAAGGTAAAGGAATCCTGGATGGTTAAGTCCAGTCAAAGGCGACTATGGGGTTGTGGTGCTCATCTCGCTTTCAGGCCAAGGGAGCCGGTGTTTGTCCATAGACAGCTTTCCGGGTCATGTGGTCAGCATGACTAAACCACTTCTGGTGCAACGGAACACCGTGACGGAAACCAGAGTACACGGAAACGCTGTTTACCTTCCTGCCGCAGCGGTACCTATTTATCTACTTGCACTGTTGTGCTTTCAAACTGCTAGGTTGGCAGGAGCTGGGACAGAGCTATGGGAGCTCACCCCGTCGCGGGATTCGAACTGCCAACCTTCTGACCAGCAAGCCCAAGAGGCTCAGCAGTTTAGACCACAGCGCCACCCGCTCCCTCTTAAAAAAATAATAATTTGCATTTCCATCTCACCTTTCTCTCCAAGGAGCTCTATGAGTTAGCTTAGTCTGAGAGGCAGCGTCTGGCCCAAGGTCACCCACTGAGCTTAATGGCCAAGTGGGGATTTGAACCCCCGACCCTCACAGGTTCTAGCCCGGCACTCTAACTATTACACGACACTGGATGCCTCACTAGAGTCCGGAAGCTCTCATCTAACCTGCAACGCCTCACCCCATGAGAGCCACGATCTGCTACTAAGATTACAGACTTTCATTTACCAATGTAGGAGAAAACAACTCAAAGCAAGAGCAGGAAATAGCTTTTTATTGAAGCCCTTTAAAGAGCTCCAATGCATTTTGAGCTGCAAACAGCTCCTTATTTGAGGGAGAAGGGTAATGACACACTGAATTTATTTGACTGATGGTGAGCTCCATTTATAAAGAGTCTGTTTACCAAAAGTAGATGTATATATAGCCTTTTCCTACATGAAGTAACATTGCTGCCCAGGGATTCAGAGTGTGTGAACCGCTGGTACTCAGGGACCTTATTTCCCCATCTCAGTGTGCTAACTCCAAACCCTCATATGCAGTACCACAAGAATCATGATTTGATAAAGAAAATTATAGATTTTCCATTACAGCACGATCTATTCTGGACTTGCTTTATTTACAGCTTATGTTTTCCCAAAGTAGATGAATTCCTTCATGTACCCTTCTGTCATCAAAAGTTAATACTGATTCTTGTCTCCTGGAAGAAATGCAAATGCTAACCACAGACAGAGACAGCCAATGGCCAATAAAGTCTTTAATATTTCCTGAATGACTATAATCCAGTACAAATACCATATTTAGGTGTACACAAAACACAGCAACCTAATGGTTTCAGAGATTTTCCCCAATCTGCAACATGAGCCTAATTTGTCAAGAAACATTCACAGCAGCTGTCATTCGCTTCTTGCTCTCTGGGGTTTTTAAATTGATGCCGCTGGTCCTATTCCCCTTGAATCTCACAAAGCCCCATTTGCAATATTCAGTAAATTACAGTGCATTTGGATTTGAAAAAGGAAAAAAATGCAGCATGTGAATTGCACAGACCTTATAACATGATCTGGAAGATTGTGCTAGTTTGAATGTTCAGCTTTATACATAATTAACAGCTTGCCTCAATGCATTTTCATTTATGTTATTTTATACACTGAGGTGGGCACTTTTCAACAGAACCAAGGTTAGGGCTGCAGCTCTGTGCCTATTTACATGGCCTCAGCAAGCCCCAGGGACTTACTACATATATAATAGGATCACACTGTGAAATTTTAACATTGTTGAGGCCACTGAGAAACAAGTCTACAAAAGCTAAAAAGATAAAGTTATTCCAAGTCCTCCTGCCTACTAGCACAATGCCATCTTTCCCAAGATTTCCTGCATCCCGGGAGAGAACTCATCATACAAGCCTATTCACCACACAGGTGACATTTCACTTTCATAAAGCAATTACTGCCATGTGGAGAAGCAGGGCAAGAGCAGATTCTCTCAGAGCCCAAGAACTCCAACCTCAGGTTGCAACAACAAACGACACAAATAGTTATGGCTCCACAGAGATTATACAGAGAAATCAAATCTCTGCATAGGGTTCTAGAACACTATTTTAATCTGTCTATGGGCCACCTCACCACATAAAGGGTTATTCCTTTACTGCAATCTGATATATTCAGTTTGCTGAGGATCAGTCCCACTAAACTCCGGACTTGCTTCTCTCACAGACATGTACAGAATTCCACTGTACATGGAATTCCACAGACATGGTGGATAATGATGATGACCTTTTCCTCTCCCTTTCTTTTCAGAAAAGCCTCCAAACTTCCTAAAGTGCTTTTGTTCCTTGAGCAGGGTGCCTTCACACCCACCATTTTGAGTAACTGTCAGGTTCCCTTGAACAGAAAAAGAGGGACAGTGCAAACAAACCTGTGTCGGAAACAAGTTTATTTAACTGTTTCTGGCCCAGACCAAAATCTAAGTACACTTACCCGGGAGGAGGTACCACTGAGCCTAAAGGGCTTTTACTTCTGAGTCAGATTAGACTACATGCATGCAATTTTAGCACTATCCCCCCCCCCCTTGTTCTATAGGGCTTGCTTCTACCTAAACATACAAAATTAGCTATGCCACATAGCTGTCAACCTCCCCCTTTTTTTGGTGGGAAATTCCCTTATTCCAGCACCGTTCCCCGCTGCTTCCTGCTGCTGTCCTGGATTGTTAGATATCCCGTAGATTGTCCCCGGGACAGGTGAGGCTGCTGACAGTGGCGTAGCGTGGGTTGTCAGCACCCGGGGCAAGGCAAGTAATTTGCACCCCCTAACCCGTGGATTTGCGCCCCCTAACCCTAACCCCCAGATGTTGTGCCCGGTGCAGCCAGCCCCCCCTGCACCCCCCACGATACGCCACTGGCTGCTGATCCCTTATTTTCAAATCTGAAAGTTGACAGCTATGCATTGACACGAACGCTGTAGACTAGCATTCACAGCAAACGGACACTAGCTCATCCGGAAGCAACAGAACACTAAATTAAAAGGCAAGCCATGTAGCTGGGTAATAATACCCACTCTCGACCATTCTCTAACTACAGCACCACCCTGACTCACCTGGGGCGCCCCTCTCAGGTCCTCGTTTGGGGGGCTTCAAAGGCCACACAAGCTCCCGCCCGCTTTCCGTCCCTCCACCGCAGCCTCCCCGCGCCTCTCGAGAGAAACCCAAGACTGAGGCACTTACTCACGCAGCGCTCCGGGTCCGCCCAAGCAGCTGTTCTAGTCGACTCCAAGCAAGCCAATAGCAACGGAGCTCCGTCTCAGGAGCACGTGGGGAGCAAACCCGGCGGACCGGGGAGGGGCGCGGGGCTGACGTAGGCGCCCACGCGGGGCCGGCCCTACCACTGGGTGGAGCCCGGCAGCTCCCTCAGCTCGGGGCTTTTGCTGCCTACATATCCTTTATTTTGTAACGCCCAGGGAGAACCACTCCCCTCTCCTGCCGGAATGCCTTGGACAGCTTTTGTTATTCCGCCTCAGAGGGCGACTGCCTTCGGGTGCGAGTGGTGGGCGGGGTACACGTGTCCCGGCCCTTCGCACGTTCCTCGCATGCCCGGCTGTTCTTTTGTTCTCCTCCCTACACGCGCGGGTGCCTTCAGTGGACAAAGGCGCGCGAGCTCCAGCCAACCCGCCCGCCTCCCTTCCCCGGCCGTGTTTACTCGGAAGTAAGTGCCACTAAGTTTCACGGCGCTTACTCCCCGGTGCGCAGAACGGCGGCCGCCTTCCGACTTACCGGGGCGGCCGGCCAAGGCAGCTGCGCGCGCGCCTCCGCGTAGTTCCCGGGGAGCAGAGCGCTTTCCTCCCGCAGCCCGGCTGGACGGAGGGAACTTTTTCCTGCTGCCGAGCCGCTTGGGAGACGGAGGTGCATGGAAAGGCCTCGCGGTTTCCCGAGACGAGAGCAGGCCTCCTCTTTCCCCGCCAGCCGCCCCCTCTCGCGCCTTCTCTCCGGGGCTTTCAGTTTCATGGCAACTGAACGAGTCACGCTGCCTTCTGGGAAGAGGAGCGGGGTAGAGTGGAAGGGGCTTTCCTCCTTCCCCGGCCCCAAAGTGGCGACTCCGCCTGGAAACCGAATCTGTTCTGTTCTTGTTCTTCTCTCAAGCCAGCGCGCTTAGATTCCCAGGGCGATTTGGATGCGCTTTCTTCCCGAGTGTGCCTCTTGAGGAACCGGGGGTGGGAATCCCGAGGGAGGAAAACACACCGCGCTCTTGCGCTCGCGTCCTGCTTGCGAGTTGCTCTTTTGCATCAGTTGGGACGCCGGGAGAGCAGAGCGCTGCACTGGCTGGGCCTTCTGAGCCAGCAGAAAATAAAACATATACCAATGCACGTTTAAATAGGAACCGACCCACTCGGACTCTGCGATCATCATCGGAGGCCCTTCTTCGTGTGCCTCCTCCACCAGAGGTCCGGAGGGTGGCAGCACACGAAAAGGGCCTTTTTGGCGTTGGCTCAGTCTCTCCCTTGACAACGCCGGATTTAAGGGGTGCAAAACAACAAAAAGCCCCTATTTATACATATGCATTTACATTTAAACCCATATTTGTTGAGAAGATTCATTAAAAAGTAACGAATTATTGTGAAAATAATAAATATTCAGGGTGGGGACCTTTTTCAGGGTGGCATGTTGCCAAAGTCTGCTCCTGCCCAGCAAGGTAGGCCCACCTGGCACCTTCATTCTGTTATATTTAGGCACCAGGCAAAAACATCCATCTTCTCCCAGGCCTTTAGTTAATTAAACCATCTATATAGTCTTTTAAACTGGGATGGGATATTTTTTGTTTTACTATGGCATGGATTTTTGTATTTATATTGCAAACCACTGTGATCTTCAGATGAAGGGTAGCATAGAAACTAATAACTTCCACCACAGGAAGTGATAATGAGGTCTTGTGCTAAGGGGCACATTCCCTTTGGGGGCAACTTTTCCACGGACAGCCTGCCAAGGCTGCCTGTGGCCAGAGGCAAAAGTGGTAAGATTTGGCTTGTATGTACAGAATAAACATCCTAGGCACATAAACATCAAGGGGTTTCTATAAACATAAATCTCTTCAACCAGGAGATTCTGTCACAGTTCAAGGACACATTCCAGCTAGACAAAGTACTCCAAAGCGGTGTGGAGCTGGTGAGGGGCAAAGCCAGAGTAGTCTTGAGGTGGGGGCCTCACTGAATCCCTGGGCCTGAGGTTCTCTAGCCTGCTGTTCAGGCTTGTATTTATTTGTAAGCAAGTCCCACTGTATTTAAGGAAGTTACGTAAAAAGATTGTTCTTTTTAAGTCATGTAGTAGATCTGAAAATAAAGGCTGCAGTCTTGTGCACATGGCACCAGGGAGTAAGTACCATTGAACTCAATGGGATTTCCTTCTGAGTGTGCATGCAAAGGCTAGGGGTCATTAGGAAAGCGGCTGAAAATTAAGTTGCCAAATTTTCATGCATTACAATTACTATGGACTGACTGCAGTTGGAACACTGCAGATGTTTTCTCACCTCAAAAAAGGATATTGTTGAGCTGGAAGGAAAGGGCAACCGAAAAGATCAAGGAGATTGAAGGTAGAACATGAGACTCTTAATCTCAGGATTGTGGATTCAAGCCCCACGCTGGGCAATTCCTGAATTGCAGGGAGTTGGACTAGGTGACCCTTGTCCCTTCCAACTCTACAATTCTATCTAAAGAGAAAAGGTTAAAATATTTGGGGCTTTTTAGAGACAAGGTAAGAGGGGACATGATAGAAGTATAAAATTATGGGATTGTGTGGAGAAAGTGGATAGACATACTAGTACAGTGGTACCTCTGGTTACGTACTTAATTTGTTCCAGAGGTACGTTCTTAACCCGAGGTACCGCTTTAGCTAATGGGGCCTCCTGCTGCCGCTGTACAATTTCTGTTCTCATCCTGAGGTTAAGTTCTGGGTTAGCGGAGTCTGTAACCCAAAGTGTTTGCAACCCGAGGTACCACTGTAATTGAGGCCAATCAAGGAAACCGAATGTTGAAAGATTCAGGACAGACAAAAGAAAGTACTTATTCACACAGCACATAGTTGAACTATGGAATTTGCTCCACGTGGTAGTGATGGCCACCAATTTGGATGGCTTTAAAAGATCAGACCGGTTCATGGGGAAGACCATCAATGGCTAGTAGGCGCAATGGATAGGTTCGTCCAGGGGCGCCGACTTATAAAAAATATTGGGGGGGCCCATACCGGGGTCCTGCCCCAGGAAGTTTTCTAAGTTCCAATGTCAGCGGCGCCCAGCAGAGCAGCCCTCTCGGCCACGGCAGCCCGGCTCTCCCAGACCCGGGGGCCGCCCTCCTCCCTCGCGCACCCGCAGCGTTCCCGCCCGGGGAGGCAGCGCCCCCAAGGACTCAGGTTCGGTTGTACCTGAGAAGCCGAGCACCTTGGCTCCCAAACAAATCGGCTTCTGAACAATCGAAACCCGGAAGTGAGTGTTCTGGTTTTCAAATGATTTTTGGAGGGCGAACATCCGGTGCGGCTTCCGATTGGCTGCAGGGGGCTCCTCTGGCAGAAGCCGCACTCTGGTTTTCAAATGGTTCCGGGAGTCGAATGGACTCCCGGAACGCATTCTGTTCGAGAACCAAGGTACAGTGGACGCTCGGGTTGCGAACGTGATCCATGTGGGAGGCACGTTCGCAACCCGCAGTGTTCGCAACTCACATTGCTGCGTCTGCGCACACACAGGTTGTGATTTAGCGCTTCTGCGCATGCACAAGTGCCGAAACCTGGAAGTAACCCATTCCGGTACTTCTGGGTTTCAGTGCATCCATAACCTGAAAATGCTTAAGCTGAAGCATCTGTAACCCGAGGTATGACTGTATGTACTAGT
Organism: Podarcis melisellensis; assembly: GCF_964234715.1. NCBI lineage: Eukaryota > Metazoa > Chordata > Lepidosauria > Squamata > Lacertidae > Podarcis > Podarcis melisellensis. Next base: position 25,105,777 of record NC_138530.1, on the reverse strand, counting down.
CCTAAGGAACTGGCCAAGTAAGGCAATCAGCATCTGCAGGTCCCTTGACAGACAGGAGAGAAGCCACACTCTTGGATTTCTGTTGGTAGATGCCTCTTCCTGAGATGCTTGTATTATGCTAATCATAGAATCATAGAGACAGAAGGGACCCCAAGGTCATCTAGTCCAACCCCCTGCAATGCAGGAATCTTAGCTCAAGCATCCCTGACAGATGGCCACCTAGCCTCTCCCAGGGAGCAGAGACCGTCTGAACAGCTCTTATTGTCAGAAAGCTCTTCCTGATGTTGAGCCGGAAAAGTCTTTCAAAGCTGCTGCACACCTTTGTTTGGGGTCCTCCCCTCCTTGCAAATGTCAGTGGGAAGGAGGGCTCTGTTTCAACAGAAAAATAAAGATTCCCCCTTTCTTCCAGTTTCCACTCATTCGTCTCCGACTGATAATGGACTTGGGAGGCTTTGAGCCCCTTGGGGAGCTGAGCTGTAAAGGACAACCTCCAATGTTCATGCATCAGAAGGAGCCCAGGAGCCCCATCGGGGCTCACCCTGCGCAGGCTGGTTCCCCCCACACACAAACACACACACTGGGTTGCAATTTTGTGGGTCAGCTTTGGCTGGGAGAGGCAGCCCCCCGTTAAGTCTCTGCCAGCCCAATAGCACAGCCCCCCCCCCGCCAAGTCCATGGCAAGAGACAGGCAGCAGCACCCAGACCCCAGAGGCTGCCCTTGGGACTGGCGTTCCCACACTGCCACCTCCGCAACAAAGGCCAGCGGCCAAGTCCCCCACCCCCCAGCCGCTTCCTTGGTCCCACAGGAAAGCCAGGCAGGGGCTGCACATCCTGCCCTCCGCCTCTTCCTGCTGCCCCCAACAGACAACCAGGCCTGCAAGCTTCCTCTTCTGACATCGCCCAGGCCCCCACGCAGCCCCCCACCAGCAAAACGCCCAGGAGTTTGAAGGGACCCGAGGGCCATGCAGCCAAGGGGTCTAACTCTGCAGGGAAAAGCTTCCTGTCTTTCCTCTGCCCCCTCCCCACCGGAAAGGGATGGTGGCTGCAGGCTCTGCCCCCCCCTTAACATCTGCAAAATGATTAAGGCTGATACATTGTGTTACAGGATTTTATCTAGGTAACTTCCCTGATCTGTCAAGTTGAAAGGGTACATTCAGGCATAATATTTGCAACATTTAACAACTTTAAAGATGTGCCCCCCCCTGTAATTTCCATAACAGTTGGAAGGACAAAAATATAACCTCCTATGACAACTCCTGCAACCCATGAGCTTTCAGACAAAGATCATGCATGGACAAATGTAAAGATCTTTGGAAAGTATTGATCGAAACCACAGTAACAAACGAATCAATGTATCTTCAAGGGAAAGAATAAGTAGATCCATTTGCATATATAGCTCTGTAGGCTTAATGAGATTCCCACAAAACATTAGGAAGGCCTTTCTGGTGGTGAGAGCAGTCAGACAGGGGAAGGGGCTTTTAGGGAGAGGTCGGGGGGAGGGCATCTGCCAGGGATGCTTTAGCTGTGAGTCCTGAATTGCTGGGGGTTGGACTGGATGACCTTTGGGTCCCTTCCACCTCTATGATTCCATGACCTTTAAGGGAAGTCACCTCCATCTTCCTCTCAGAGCAGATGCCCACAAGCCCTGGGCGGGAAGAGCCCGAGAGAGAGAGAGAGAGAGAGAGAGAGAGAGAGAGAGAGAGACCGAGAGAGAGAGAGAGAGAGAGAGAGAGAGAGAGAGAGAGAGAGAGAGCAGCCAAGCCCCCTTCACCGCCTGCCCCCCCCGCCAGCCCCCTCTCCCCTCCTCCCTAGGCGGCAGCTCCGCCATGACCACAAACGGCGGCGGCAGCAGCAGCCGCGCGCGGCCCGGGCTCCCCTCGCCGGCCGCGTGAGCCAAGGCGCACGAAAAATTTTTTAATTCTTGGGGGGGCGGAGCCCCCCCAATAAAATTTTTGAGGGGGCTCGGGCCCCCTCAGGCCCCATGGAGTCGGCGCCTATGGGTTCGTCTCCACTGTCCAGTGGCAGTGCCAACTGAATAGCAGTTGCTGGTGGTCACAAGTGAGAGCGCTTTTGCACTCAGGTACTCCTCTGTGAGAATGATGGACTAGATGGGCCTTTGGCCTAATATAGCAGGATTCATTTGTTCTTACGCTCTGCTATTACATACGTTAACTGCATCTGTGTTAAAAGTAGTGTGTCTAGTCTCCAAGCTCCCAGCCTCTCTGAATTATGGGATCATAACTCTAAAGCTATATACAGTATGTACTGTCTCTCACATCACAATATAAAAGGCTCTGGTTCTTTAAAGGTACTGTACTAAAATGGTACTATTACCTATCAAGAATATGATATTTCAATTTGTTAATTGAAAGGTAGACATTTGCAACCGCAATATAGGGTTGCAACCCAAACTCCCTTTTCCATCCAGTCACTCAAACCCAGAAATAGTTTATATACATGTGGGCCTTTAAAACGGCCATTCATTTAAAAGTTTTTATATTTCTTTATTGTAACTGAAAAACTGTACATAAAAAGGAGCTGTAAAGTTACATTTGTCAAAACCAATGTAAGAAATATTTTCTCTGACCAACTTAAAGGGAGTGCAAACATTTTACATTTCATAAAGTGACAAAAAGTAAACCAAAATGAATAGTTTATGGTTTGTAGCAATGGTACAAAGTTAAGCTGGAGGGTTTTGTTTTTTTAAAGATAGTATGGCAAAAAAAGAAAACCCTTTTCAAATGAAAAATCATATAGTTTTATTTCTAATCTTTAAAAAAATATAAATGAATTTAGAAGAGAATCACAGTATATGGGCCCTAAACATTTTAAACCATTACAAGGTACATAAAAATAGACACAGATTCCTTGGAAACTTTAATTCTTTGATTAAGCAGCAAGCATATCACTCTTCCAGGCAAAAACACTGCTTAACACAACCCCCTACCCAAAACAGGACGTGCAAGCTGTATGCACATAATCTGGAAAGCACACAATTTTTAAAAAGGACAACATTTTTGCTATGTACATATTCAGTACTACAAATGCTAAACATTTCATTACTGTGTGGAATAGCGTATGTAAAGCAATATTACACTACATACCTATCTCACCCACAAGTGCCCAGTTACAGTTTTGATAGTCTAAAATTGCCATATTTGCGGCAGCACCCAACCTGCTTTATACTGAAGTTCTAGCAACAAGAGACAAGACAAAAAGTTAGCAAAAAAGTTAGCAAAAAAAGGACAACACAGTCACTGGGAGATCTGATCTACATACTTAAATACTGAAAATGCATTGTTATAGTAGTTTGATATTAGAGTGTTATGCCAAAATGCACAATGGACAGGTTGGAAGAATTCAGAGGGTTAACATTGACCCCAGAACCAAAGTTGCAATATTGCAAAGTCCCAAGAATTCTGGCAATAGACTGTGCCGCTTTTTTCCTTTGAAAACCTAGTATTTAAAATCAAACACTGTGACTGGGAATAGAGATATAATATGAAGAAAAACCCATGGATGGGACATTTGTATTTAATATACAACAAACAAAAGAAAATTATATTTAAATAAATTCTTCCCCCCCCCCAAAAAAAAGACATGAGAAAACAAAGTTAATGGATAAATCCCTTTAGCACCTTAATCATGATTAAGGTGTTAATCTAAAAGTTTTGACACTTGAGCTGTAAAATGCAGTATGCGTAAGAGGCTGGTACAACTTTATTGTACACAGAAACCTTAAACTTTGAATGTTAAATACCACTACTTCCGTAAGAAGTGGGGAAGTTAGCTGGGAGAGTAAAGAAGAAACACACATCTTTTCATGAAAACAGAAGACTTCAGTAGCTTAGCATTTTTTTTTTGCTTCAGAATAAGCGAATCAAATCTTCATGGAGCCGCACTGTTTCCTGACTGATTCAGTAAAGCATGATTTGGTATTTGCTTTAATACCAAGTAACATGGGAGAAATACACTGGCAAGGAAAATAGATTAAGGTTGCCTGAGAAGCAATGACAGTTAAATACATTTTAAAATATTTTATTGTTTCACACTGCCCCTATATCTATGGAATTCAGGGGGGGCACTCTTTGCTAACTTATTGCCAGAACTGAGATAATAGAATAAAATTTCAGATAAAAAGCAGTTCTACAAAGATTATTTAAAAAGAAGACAACTTTAGTAGCCACATGGCAGCAGAAGTTGTTACTGGTGTTAAGTTTTCCATGTAATGTAAAGTAAGATGCTGTCCCAACCACTGCCTACCACAGATTTTGCACTAGTAAGTCATAGATAGGTTTAACCTAGTTTGTACCTTAGCTTTGCAGATCTTCAATACAACTTTTTTTTCTGAAGAAAAGCAATTGATAAAGAAATTTAGAAAAATACAAGCCTAAGAAATGTATGAAGTTATGTTATCTGTCAAAATCTAAATGGCAGGATTGTTAGTAATGCTTCTGATCCTAACATAGGAACATGTAAAAATAATTTCCCCAACATATCAGGTTTATAGCCTGCTTCAGAGCTGAAGCTGAAACTCCTGCACTCTCCTTATGGTTTGTTTCTGTGTAGTTGAATATAAAGAATTTTTAAAAATAAATAGAGTAAAAACCAGCTGAAGTCTTAGTGCATTGAATGTCCCCCCCAACTCTCCCCCCCCACCCAGAAGTTAGCTGTGTAAAAAGTCTGATTTCATGGACGTGGTCTTGCTGTAACAAGCTACTGCACTGAAGTTTCTTTCATACAGTTGGCCAATCACATATTTCTGCTGTTAAGGTTTCCACCTTGCTCTTTTTGTTCAAGATTGATTCAATACTTTGGAAGGCTTGTTTCCCCCTGCCTTTCCCCCTTCATTATCTGAGGAAAAATAGACACTGATACAATTTTGTCATTTACCATAGTTCTGCCCTATTCCTTTAGTGCAGAGGGGACTGTGATTCTGTCTGGATTCCGATAAGCGATGGTGGCTGCGGGCCGCCAGTGGAGGATAACGCTGGTCTTGGGTTTAGACGAGGAGGCATGGAATTAGCTGGGCGGATGAGTGGCGGAGGGGGCTGGTTTAGGGTTGGCCTTGGCTGAATAAACCGAGCCTGTTGCTGAAGTGGTGGAGGCTGACGATGGAGCGCTGGAGCAGCTGGAAGAGTTGGACGAAGTAATGGAGGAGGCTGGTTCAGAGATGTTACAGGGGTTGCTGGTGTTGGAGTAGACGCCTGGGCAGGTGGAGAAGACCCTACACACTGAGGGGTCTGTGGGATCTGGGCCTATAAACAAAGTGACACAGATATGTAATAGCAGCCATCCTGTCGTATCACGCAGTTCGGGTTGTCATTGCCTCCAGAATATGGGAAGCACAGCTAGTTCATCCATATTGGCAGCTATGAAACCCTCCTTTGAAAGCAACCACTTCTAAACAGTTCAATAGGGGAAAAGAGGTATGACATTCAGTCAAAACGAAAATGAAATGGAAAAAAAAGCTTAACAATTCTGCAGTATTTACATTTTCCATTATTAGCATGGTCAAAAGAAAGGTTTGGAAGGGAGGCAGGTCTTAAAATGTTCAGCTCACGCAAGCCCCACTGAACTGAAGGGGGGACATAGTGAGTAGTTTGCTCTAAGTACTAGGAGGCAGTAAGATTCCACAGCAGGTGGTTCAGCATTCCACTTCAAGTTAAAACATAACATTTTAGGATATGAAGTTTAATGCCATTCCTGAACTCATGCTTATTTAAGATCCGGTACACAAAAACACACCTCATCTTCATCATCAGTGGTCTTTCCTGATGGCACATTAGTATTTTTTGTGTCCTCCCCTAAAGCAGAGGCATCGCCATTAGAAGCCAGCGTTCCTTGTTCTGCTTCCCACTCCTGCAATACCTCCTCTAAGTTAAACCGGCGCCTGTAGTTTACAAAGAAGTTCTTCACTTGACCAACAGTCTTGTTGCCAATTACATCAGCAATAGCTTGAAAATCTTTACCATACTTGCGGACACCTAAAAAGGCAAAGCAAATACGCCTATGAAGGTTCAAGTAAGTAAGCAGAAGTCTGTACGATGTATATATACAGAGATTCCCTCTATGAATGAAAGATAAAGAAAAATTCTGGGAAAAAAACTACAATGGAGCTTCTGTAAAGAACTTTTAACATAATGCAAAATACTGCTATTGGTTCATTTTATTGATCCAAGTTTTAATATTGTTAAGTATCCTACTTACTACATGTAGAGAACCATGTAACTATTTCCACATGCCCAGAAGGGCTTTACTCTTCAAACAGAAGCCTGCACGTCAAAAGACTGTTTTTGAAAAGGAGAGGACTATGAAAAGCAGTTCACAATACAGCATAAGAAACTCATATTAAATTGGATCAACAGACCATGTCCTTAGCCAAAGAGGGAGTGGACTGGCAACATCTAGCAAATTCTGGATGTGATCTTATAAGCACCTGGGAATGAATCCCATTGAACATAATGGGACCTACTTCTCAGTAGACATGGATGAGATTGCACTACCAGTCCCTTCAAATGGCTACTCAGCAACTGTTTACAGAACAGTGAATTTTTTGCCGTACTGGTTAAGTGGCATATAGACAAAGAAGAGTGAAAGACGTCTAAGGAAATGTTTAATTCTAATTCTAGCTACAGGAATCTTGGTAACAATTGTTTTTACTGCTCTCTGAACAGTGGGAACAGAATATATAAACACTCAAAAACATCTGAGTCTCACTACCGCTGGGAAATAGCTAACTAGGAAGTTTACACACAGCACAATTCTATGCATGTTTATGCAGAAGTAAGTCCCAATGAATTCAATGTGGCTTAAAGCCAATTAAGTGTGTATAGGGTTCCAGCCCAAAGCAAATATTTAAACAACTGATGCCCCAATTATGTTTACTCAGGAGCAAGCCCCATTACCTTCAGCTAGTTTCAGGTAAACAGGCATAATATTGCAGCCTGAATTGGTGGGTCTGCAAGCAAGACTGATAAAATCGCATTTGCAAAATAATGAATATATGTATCCAGGAACACACAGAAAAGTCCCGACTAATAGATTCTCCCTTTCTTTTTCAGAAGTACACTTATTTTAAGAAATCCAACTGAGTCCTTCTCCTCCACACCCAAAATATGATTTTCTGTTCCTTGTTTTAACTACGGACTCAGTGAGCTAGCATTAAAATAATAAATAAAGCTATGAATGTACCTCCCAGAATCAATGGAAGTAACTGTTGTATTTTAGTAAATGAGGATGGGTGTGTGTGTGGTGGAATTTTAGAAATGGATAAGACAAAAGGAGGATTTAATGTGCCAGCACTGAATTAGGATTAATCCAGAAAGTGATTTTGCTCTTTTTTTTTGTTTTCTTGCTGAAGATGCACTAAATCAAACAGCATCAAACTGTATTAAAAGTAAGAAAACCAAAGGACTAAAAGGACTTTGCTAATCCAAATGTAGTAGACCTTTGCATTTTCAGATAAGAAAGCACAAAAATGTTGAAATGTGGGGAGTAGGGTCTCTTATTTTCCTAGGAGCAAAACACTATTTTTGTTATGCATAGATTAAGCACAGTTTGGGTGGCAGAACTATCCTTACTGCTAACTAGCCTGGAATGCAAAGCATTTGCTGGACCACGGATAAGATGATAAGCTTGCTTACAACAGTTATGCACAAACACATTTTCTCACAGCATGCTTCTGCACACCAATAGACACAACACTACATTAAGCAGCTCCACAAATAAATTGATCCCTCCCCGTTGAAATCTAATAATGATTTTCCTAATAAAAGATGGTCAAATAGCCATCTACTTACTTCTTTGATGTGAGAAAGCTACCATTTAGAACTGAAGGGTGTGAGCTATCTAGAAGACTTTGAGAGATTAAGTTTATGGGAAAGTTCAAAATGAAATCAGTTGAGATCCTTTTAGCTATAACCAGCTTTATCTAATCTGACTTTGTATGCTAAGTGGTATTGTTCACTGTTCCTCTATACTTGCCAACCTCATCTTCAAATCATTCCTATTAGTGAGACAAGACAAAATTCCTTCCATCACATTTTAAACCTGCTATGTGATGGTGCTGGACCCATATCCTTTTAGCTGCGTATCCATCTTTTATGGTACATTCCATATCACAAAGGATTTCACTCTTTAAGGAAAACAGGAGTCAAGCGAACATACCTTGAACTGCAAGAAGTTGTTCTTCTGTTGTCCAACGGGCATTGATTTTTTGATTCGACTGTTAAGGGAGGAAAAAAGAGTAACAGAGCATATGACAAATTGTTAAGAGGCTGAAAGTATTGAGAATTTCAGCCCCAAACACCACCTTTCAACTCTGTAAGCCAGCATTCACACTCCCTAATTCAGTAGTTCTGATGTTTTCACAAGATGCCAGTGACTGAGCTTAGGACCCCTTTGCATGTATGGCATCAAGACATGGCACTGCCTTTTACTCCTATCTGGGTAGCAGCTTCCCCAACCTTTTCAATGAAGAGAACCAGTACAGTCATACCTCAGAGGTTGAACGCCTTGCAACTCAAATGTTTTCACTTCCGAATGCCGCAAACCCGGAAGTGAGTGTTCCGGTTTGCGAATGTTCTTTGGAACTCGAACGTCCGACATGGTTTCTGATTGGCTGCAGAAGCTTCCTGCAGCCAATTGGAAGCAATGCCTTGGTTTCCGAACATTTTGGAAGTTGAACGGACTTCTGGAATGGATTCCGTTCGACTGTATATGTACACATGTGAAATGTATGTATGGTGTGTTCTTGTGCTAAGCAGAATAAGAATAAAATGGCATATACACTAGGTTCCCTTGCAATTTTGGATCACGAGTTAACGGAATCAGAAGCCATAGTATAATCTAGAGTAATCTTCTAAAAAAGCTGCTACACTTCAGTTCATGTTTAAGGTGTTTTGTGCATGGCACTAAAACCTGCTTTTGAAACCTTCACACCATTATTTAAATTTCTAAAAATGCATTTCAGCCAATGTAAATTTTAGATAAGCTTTACTGACCGGTTTAAGCAAATATGCACATTTTTACAGTTGAAAATAAAAATGGGATGGATTCCGTTGTTTTGCAAAGCCACATGCAACTTAGCTCCCAGCACAACAAATGCATTTCTGAACATTCATCTGTGTTTTCACAATGACTCACCTCAGGAGGTTTGAATTCTTCTATCCCACCTTCAATTTTCTGCTTAAGTGCACTGTTTACTTGTTTAGCATTCTGAACCTTGTCCAATGAACAACAGAACCAGGAATGAAAATTAGCTGACACAAATTGGTACACACACACACACACACACACACACACACACCTGTTGCCAAGTGACCAACTCCCTGAGCAGAGAGAAAAACTTCTGAAGAGATGACATTTGCCTATTGGAGCAAAGTGTTCATCTGCTTCCACATACCAGCCACAAACATGCTCTGCACTATGGCAGAGTTTCAACTTCCCACATCACAGGGCTGAAGGTAGCATCCTAATCTGTTTATCCAAGGCTGAGAATCTGGGCTATGTACCTCAATTGGTTGAGGTTTCTGAAAGCCAGCCATCCCACTATTAGGTTCTGGTTATTAATGGCCAGGAAACAGGACCTCTCATCTTTCTCACATTTTAGCAGGTCTATGCTATTTTGTACAGTGGTACCTCAGGTTAAGAACTTTGCTTCAGGATGAGAACAGAAATCGTGCTCCAGCGGTGCGGCGGCAGCAGGAGGCCCCATTAGCTAAAATGGTGCTTCAGGTTAAGAACGGACCTTCGGAACGAATTAAGTACTTAACCCAAGGTACCACTGTATTTATACCCCTGAGAGGTATGAACATACAACTGTATTATTTCTGCTTTGACATTTATATAGCCAGGAAAGTATTCAGATAAAACAGTGTAAAAACTAGACTAGCAGAACAAGCCTGTACCACAACAGGCTGCCTTCCAAACCCAGCATAAAAGCACAATTGTTATTTACTAACTGTATAGAACACTTTCCCCATAGTTCAATAATTAAAAAGCAATTAAGTTAAGTTCCTAGTTTGTGAACTTTAATTATATTTAACTCAACAAGTATACATCCCCAGAGTGGCTAGGGAAACCTAGCCAGATGGGCGGGGTATAAACAACAACAACAACAATCATTGTCATTATTGTTGTTGTTTAGTCATTTAGTCGTGTCCGACTCTTCGTGACCCCATGGACCACAGCACGCCAGGCACTCCTGTCTTCCACTGCCTCCCGCAGTTTGGTCAAAATTGTCATTATTACATCTGTATATTATTGGGGGAACCAATATTTTTGCCAAAGTCTGAGCTTTAAGATATTTCAGAAGTGCTTTAGAAGACAGCTGAAATAGTATCTTTTACAGTAATAAGCAATACCACGCATACAGAGGATAAACTTAACCTACAACCTAACTATTATGTAAATGTTCTTAGTTTAACTGTGTTTTCATCTACCCAAGCAGAAAGAATGAGGAAAGAGATAAAACCTAAAAATAAGTAAGAAGCAAAGCTGATAATTGATATACCTGTCGCTTCAGTGAGATCAACTCCATATCTAGCTGCCGAAGAAGAGTGTTGGCAGCATTGGGGCTACATGAAACAGCTACTACATCTTCTTGAGTTAGATACATGCCTTTGGGAGGACGGCATTTGGAACGCTGGGAGTGGTGACGATGTTGTAAGCTCTGATACTCTCTTCTACCCAATCCTATTTTGCTGGACTGAACAGGCTGCTCATTACTTCCCTGCAATGTTTTTTTAAAAAAGTTAAAGAAAGTTAAACACCACACAATACCTTTTCTTTTAAGAATCCCCCCTCTGTTCACCTTACAGCATCTGTAACCCTTACCAAAAGCTTCTAAATCCCACAGAAGTCTCAACACCAGTGCAAGTCAAATAAATCCACACACATTTGCATGAGTTTTATTAGCAATAATGCTTTCTAGGCTTTATACTTAAATTTTATGTTTAAATTGCTCTTGTTGCCCTGAATAGCAGCAAATATTGCAAATAAACAAATGAATGGGACCTCTAACTATCCCTCAGGTCAAACTACCTCATAGTGCTCATGGGAATCCCACAAGCATTGCACATTTAATAGTGCTGTTACAATTCTCTAAAGCACGCATAACATTTTTTCCTCTACCCTTTGCATGTAGCTTAGCTTAATTTCTGTGTTTAACTTACTTTTCCAAATGACATTTCGTTCCCACCCTTCCTCCAAGCTGCTCAGGATGGCATACACATCCCCCCGTTTTAACCTAACAACCTTTGTGATGTGAGTTATGCTGAGATATACCGTATTTTTCCATCTATAAGATGCCCCCATGTGTAAGACGCCCCCTATTTTGGGGGCCTCCAAATTAAGAAAACATCCCTCAGCACTACCCATGTATAAGACGAGCCCCAATTTTAAACCTATTTTTTGGGCTAAAAAACCTAGTCTTATACACGGAAAAATATGGTAGTGAGTGGTCCAAGTTTTATGAAGGAAGTTTTATTTAGCTTTAACTGTTTTTTGGAAGCAGGGGATGACTGTGGGTAGGAGGGACTTGCAACCAGGAAGGGAAATGGTTAAGAGAGCACCTAGTTACTTTAAATGAATTCAAGGTTCCAAGGCTGAATGGAATCATGTGCCAGGGCACTGAATGAGCTTGTTGGCATTAACCTGCCAGAAATCTTGAAATCTTTTGCGGTGAGTTTTTTAAAATATTTCTGTAGCCCCCCCCCACCCCCAGTTTAATGGCTTTATGTTTCACTTTGTATTTCAATTGTGGGTTTTGTTATTACTTATTCACTGTAAGCCACTCATGTTATATGGCAGTGAACAAATGTAATAAATAAAGCAAATAGAATCTGTGAAGAGTGGGTGAGGTGCCAGAAGATTTCAGAGTGACAAATATTGTCTCCATCTTAAAGGGGGAGGCAGCGGTGTAGTGTTGGATCTGGGAGCTACAGATGCTGTATGCTTGTGAAACATGGACCACTTATAAAAGCCATCTCCAACTTCTTGAAGGATTCCATCAATGGTGTCTCGGAAATTTTTTACACATCACTTGGGAAGACAGGTGAACTAATGCCAGTGTACTAGAAGAAGCAAAGATCACCAGTGTTGAAGCGATGATTCTGGTCACAAGGAGTTTGCAATCCTTTCACACAAAAATCCATTCCAGGTTCGCTTCCTTTATTTCAGAAGGCTAATTTTCCCGGTGAAAGTAGTTTTGTTGTCACTGTTGTTAAACATTTGGGGGTTGGAAGCCCTTGCCAATCTATAGCAAATCAGTCAGAGATCCACTAGACAATCCCACTCTACCTCATGTCCACCTGGCCATAGAAGACTACAATCAAGAATGAAAATAATCTTGCCAGGCTGGAACACTGAGCCAAAACCAACATGATGAAATCCAAGAGAGATAAATGTAGAGCATTTAGGTGCCACAACCGAAAAGCCAGTGACTAGTACCCACTCACTGTATCTTTAAATTTACATGAATATTATTCACATAGCTTATGTGAATAATATGGTTATTGCAGTTTAACTATTCATTACCTCTTTTTTAGTTTCCTTCTTGGGATCATAATCACTATCATTTCCATCCATTGGGTGAGTTTCTTCCACATCATCATCACTGAGGACACAAACAGATTAGGGAACTTGCTTCCTTTCACCTCCTCCTATATTTGATTTTACCCTTACAGCAAAGGTTGTTTTTGCAGCTATTCTGCATAATAAAAAGTCATTACTTGATGTCAACACAGAAGTTCATAGCAACAGGCTTAACAAACAGACTCAAATTGAATTAACTATATTTGTCTTTAAGCATAGCATCCACTAAACATTAATTTCCATGCTTGAACAGTACAGTATGGGAATCAGATTTAAAAGCATGAATGGCAGGAAAAGCAGTTTTAGGCAATATTCCTATATGCTGAATATATAAAAATGTTTCCTCCCCTATATTTAACACACTTAAAGTATTTGTATACCACCCTTCATAAAATCATACACTGGGTTGGCTTACAGTAAGGTAAAAAGACCCCTGACCATTAGGTCCAGTCGTGGCCGACTCTGGGGTTGCGGCGTTCATCTCACTCTAGTGGCCAAGGGAGGCAGCATACAGCTTCCAGGTCATGTGGCCAGCATGACTAAACTGCTTCTGGCAAACCAGAGCAGCGCATGCCGTTTACCTTCCCGCCAGAAATATGCACTTTGACATGCTTTCGAACTGCTAGGTTGGCAGGAGCTGGGACCGAGCAACGGGAACTTACCCCGTCACGGGGATTCAAACCGCCGACCTTCTGATCAGCAAGTCCTAGGCTCTGTGGTTTAACCCACAGCGCCACCCGCGTCCCTTTTACAGTAAGGTAGTTTTCTACAAAATATATTAATATTAAAACATACTTTGCATATTAAGTTACACAAATAGGTTGCATGCTACGGCTGCTGCCCTTGCTTCCTTCACTCTTCAACCTCACTTACCTCAACCCTCGCATACCCTCGACATCCGCCTCCTTTTATACCTGACCAAATCCCTTCCCTCTGTGTGTGTGTGTCTCAGAGAGCACTCCAAGTTATGCATGCTGCACCTGACATATTTATGGTTTCATGAGAATAAGTCAGGCACAGGCAAACTCGGCCCTCCAGCTGTTTTGAGACTACAATTCCCATCATCCCTGACCACTGGTCCTGTTAGCTAGGTATGATGGGAGTTGTAGTGCCAAAACATCTGGAGGGCCCAGTTTGCCTATGCCTGGAATAAGTGTACAAATTTGACTAGTGCTATATTCCGATAATTCCTGCTATAATTCTGGGAATGCACTACAAAACAGTAAAGAGGGTATGTGGACTGTTAATGGAAGGTCTCTCCTGGATGCAGTAAATCTGCACCTGATTAGTTGTAACAAAGATGCAATACCATGGAACAACATGCCTTGCATTAGTAAAAAAAAAAGTAAAAACAGAAACACAAAAGGATATAAGCAAGTTGTTATTTTCAGAAAGGTGTTGTGCTGCTTACCTGTCGCCTTGATTATTTCTGTTTGCCAGCTTCCTAGCTTGGCGGTCCATTAAACTTGTCCTAGAACGAGTTTTCTTCCAGGAGTAGTAATACTTGACAAGACTTGCAATAGTCTTGTCTGGAAGCTAAAACATGCCAACACAATATGTAGGTGCTAGTTATAAATAATGTGAATGAAATATTGTAAGTGTGTGTGTGGGGGGGAAGAGATTACGTTAAGTCAAAGGTTCAAGTTCCTAAGACTCCTCCCTGCAGCACTAGGAACCCATAGTCATAGCAGAGGATTTTAAAAAGCAAAAAAACCCACCCCAAAACCTGTTAAGGTGTTCAAATCACCATGAATGTGATTAAAGCTCACACTGAAAGCAAACCACTAGCCATTTGAAGAGTCTAGGCTGTTACATTTCCTCATAATCATAAATGCTGATGCTCCTGAGAAATAGGTCCTACCTACCGAGAGGGAAGGGGAGACAGAAGCATCCACAACTTTATTGCACTTTAAAATTTGAGTGCATGTGATTATTTATTTATAATAAATGAATAAATATTTAACAGGCTATATTTAGGCCACCCTTTAACAGTGCAATCCTGCACATGCCTACTCATAAGTAAACTCCACTGAGAGTTTCAGGTAAGTGGATATAGGACTGTAGTTAAATGCCTACATTTCCCTGGAAGAATAAATCAAAAGTAAATTCCTTAGCTTTAACTGGATGGTACCAACATTTTGGCTAAAATGTATGCTCTTTTAAATAATAAAGGACTTCAAAAGGATAATCTTTCTATCAAATAACACAGTAAATGACCAGTTGATCTGCAGGTCTGGTTTTGACTATTTAAGTTTAAACTGCAGAAAAAGAAAAGCAGTGCAATTAAAGGATTTATTGGGATTACTTTTCCATGTAAAAACTGGTTCTCTGGAAGGGTATTCACATGTTGGCAGAAACAACCCATACCTTTCTAAACATTAACCCTATCATATTAATTTGTCTATTAATAAAACATGTTCTATGGTAAGGGTGAATATCCTGCAGCCTGCATCCAGCTCACCAAGAGATGTTTTGGGGACCCCCCAATTCTCAGCTGATCACTCCCATAGGTTTTTGTGGCCCCTCTGCATTCATCCATTTTTAAAATCTGGCTATAATTTTTTTAAGTATTGCTTTTACTGGCCACTCCTGCAAGTCTCCTCCTGTGATGCCAAAGGTTTTTCTCCCAACCCCATTCCCAGGTAGTCCATGTATTACCTTACCATTTGTTGGATTCTGTGAAAGCTTTTCCCATGGAAACTGAAAGCTTGTTCAAACAGGACTTTATCCTCAACTGTCCACTCATCCGGAAAAGGAGTAAAATTTGGGAGATCTGCAAGTGACTTCTCAATGTTGTGCTTATGCCAGAACAGCATGCCAAGTGCCTATAAAGAGAGAGAGAGAGAGAGAGAGAGAGAGAGAGAGAGAGAGAGAGAGAGAGAGAGAGAGCCCTTGTTCTTATCATGATGCATCCTACTAGCTCTTGCAGTTTTCTGTCATGCTGATGATGCACAGTTGCTGATGATGCATAGATGCTCTTTTCGGTTACTCTTCCATGGTGCTCATACAGTACATCTCAAGATTCACCATCATACTTAAAGGTGTGGAAGTGCTGGCTTAAATATATATAAAGCCCTGAACAGTCCAGGGCTGTTAGAACTGAAGGATCATCTGTCCTCACGCTCAAGTCATAGTCCAAGGCCTTACGTCTTGTTCTACTTCTGCCAGAAACATGACCTTTTTGCTGGAAGGGAAGCTTCACTGGGCCCGTCCTGATTCTCCTTTCATACACAACTTAGAACTGCTATTTTTCAGAGACCTTTTGGAGGGAATGGGGGCTAAGCTTGCCCTGTGCTTTCTGCCAAGCTGTTAAAAGCTTTTTGACAATATTTTTTCAAAGTTATGTAGTTTTATTACATTGAGGGTTGCTTTGGACAAAAATGTATATGTAAAAGCTCTTTAGAAAACTGTCTTGAATTAATTTATTATATTTATAGCACTTACCTGTTCCACATTGTAGCCATGTTTTTCCTTTGCTATTGCAATATATTCATCCACTGTAACAAAAGAATGCAAGAGTTATTTATACTTGGACCAGAGGAGCAGTTTAGGATAACTGATACTAGGTGCCACACAACACTTTATGCTCCTTTCCAGAAGAGAAATGTTCAATCTCCATTATGTACAGATTCGTCCACTTAAAATATACAATTTGAGGTCATGTTAATAGTGACCATTATTTTTTGCAACTGGGAAATATTCCAGAGACTCTCTAGTGGGAAAAGCGCTGTTGATCAATGTTCCAATCATTTAGACTGCTTAAGTAAATACATTTAAACATTCGATCCATAAACTGGAGAGGCACTGCTTCAAATTTCATCATATTCAGGTGCCAGATTAGCTTCTGTGATGAGCAGGGCCTTCTCAATTGCCTCTCCAAAGCTTTGGGACACTCTTTCACAGGCTATGTATCCTGTTCTCTAGGATCTTTCAGACACAAATCTGTATTTTATGTAAGAAGTGTGACATAAAACGGACAGACTGAAGGGCATGTGGAATGGCTCTTTCTTGGTGAAAATCATCCATGCTCTTGAAGCAAGACTGCAAACTTCACATTACAGGGAGCTGAAATCTACTTCTGATACTTCTCATGGGAGTACTATAAGAATTCTCTCTTCTACTGTACGTCTAAGATTCCTGGCATCTCACTCTCTGTGAATTAAAACAAAAACAAAACTTTCTACTCACCAACTCCCCTTCCTCTTTCTTTGGCTCTCAACTGATACCACCCTTGAGAAAAGAAAAGTTAAGAATACTCCCTGCCAACTGAGTTGTTGTGTGGTAAGGAGAGAACTTGGGGGAAGGGGGGCTATATATAGTGGTACCAAAAGAATGCAAGGACTCCAAGTGGACACATGAGCCTCTGGGCAGCAGAATATTCTCTAATCACCTGATAGGGAAAGGAGGACTGACCACTGGGTAGAACTACAGAAGGATTTCAAATGCCCATATTATAGCAGCATTTGAACACATATTAATGGAGAATAGGTCTTTAAACTGCTATTAGTCATGGTAGGTATATGTAAGCTTCAGAATCAGAAGTATCTGGTTGACTGCTGCAGAAAGCAGGATGACAGATTAAACAGACTCTTGGTCTGGTCAAGCGATGCTTCTCCTATGTTCAGCAAGTACAGTGTGCTACAGCACACCTTTTATAGCAGATGCAGAATGTCTGCATGAACTGTAACAGTATTAATACCTCTGTCAACCTGGAAAGAGAATTCACTTGTTAAATGCGGGAACACACTTTAACACCTTGCCAGGCTGGAACATTTAACACTAGAAGTTACCAGCCGTGTCCTGAAAGTTTTAAAAAACGAGTACGAGAATATGCTTGAAAATTAAGAACATACATTACTGGCAGCATGTAAGACTTTTTAAAGAAGTACTTTTAAAAGGGTGCTAAAAACAGCCAGCCAGCCAGATCTTTCAGTGGCAATTTGTCTAAATTGGAAATATATTAGATGCGGGTTATGGGAGCAGTAGTGAATGTGACTGAATTCGAACTAGAGCATCTTGGGATCTAAAGCCTACAAGGAACTGCTTATATGTGTAGCATTTTTTATAGCATGTGATGTGATTCTTATACAAAGCAATTGACAGAACACTATTGAATGCATTCCACAGAACTTACACTTGGCATCTGAAATACTGTGATATGGAGACCAAACAAGCATCCCTCCATTGTCTTTATCTGTGTATTTTGTAGCTCCTAGAAGAAAGATTAAGTTGTTCAATTTTTTAATTTTTTAAAAGAGAACACTTAATTCACAGATGGTAAAAAGCAGCCATATACAAGTGGACGACATATAGTTTGTTGTTCTTCACTTACGCAGAATCCCTCTGTTCTCTGAGTTTTGTAGAAATAGAACAGTTATGGTTAAGACACAATCAACGTTTCAAGTAGCACAGGCCCTAAGCTCCTTTTTGAGAGCTGATGTGACAAATATTGGGAAACAGTAGCCTTTCTTCCCAAAGACAAACAACCTTGGTACAGCTAAAATAATCCTATGTGCCAAGGCCAAAAGAACAGTAGAGAGGTGTCCTTGGGGATAAACATTTCAACGATGTCTGGGAACGCAGAGTTAAGTGCACATTGAACATTAAGCATGAACATGCTGGAGCTGGCAAAGCATCTACAGTTCATTCTTGGTGCATTAAAAACACGTACAGTTTACAGCACTGGTTAAGCCCAGTGATCCCTGCAAATGTAATTATCAATGAAACAAAACGTAACAAAAAGTACTTGAATCCAGGTTACAATTGCACACCTCATCCACCTTTCTGTGTGGAGCTATAGACACTGCAGTGGTACCTCAGTTTACAAACTTAATCCGTTCTGGAAGTCTGTTCTTAAACTGAGCCACGCTTTCCCTAATGAGGCCTCCCGTCGCCGGTGCCCTTCCACCGTTCAGATTCTGTTGCCGGTTAGCAAACCGGGACACTACTTCCGGTTTTGCGGAGTTCGTAAACCGATTAATTCATAAACAGGACTGTTCTTAAACCGAGGTACCACTGAGCACCTTTTTGTTAGGTGGTCTTCAACTTAAGTTTTACTCCAAGCAGATCGACTGAAAACAACAAACATGACTAAGTTGCTATTAATATTAATGAGCCTATTCTAAGTAAAACTTAGTTGTGTGCCACTCAGGATCCCACTTCACACCACTAAGTTCTGTGTAAAGTGTTTCTTGAGCAAGCAACGAGGTGAGAATTGCAAGCAGAAAAAGTGAAGCTGGAAGCCAAAGGCAACTAGTCAGGTACTGTTAAAACTGCCTCTGTAAACATTGAAGTCGTGTATCAAGAGAGGACCATCCACACTATCCCTAGGGAAGGACATTTTATTAGATTTTCTCATCATTAAAAGACATACTACTGTGTGGGACAGGTTCAAATTTCCACTAGCCCAAAACCTGTGTCATCATCCGCTGGAAATAAATTTATCCAAGCAGAAATAAGAGAGCCCTGGAAGTCACACAGCAATGGGAGGAGCCAGAGTACTGCAACACACCAAATAACTGACAACAAATAGGACACATTACTTGCAAGATGTATGCTTTGCTCCTAGTTAACAGTCATAAGAGGAAGATGGACAAAGAGAAAGCTGAGAGACGCAGCACCTCAACTCTTCATTATGTACCTCCTAACAGACAGCTACAGTGGAAACCTACGAGACTTTCCATGATAGGTAGGAGATAGTAGCTTAGAGGGGTTTTTGACACTCAAGCAGTATATAAATCAGATATAGATACAGATATAAAAGCAACACTAGCATTGGGTTTTCTAGGAAATTTTCAACTGAAAAATATACTGGATTCTGAAAAATATTCAGTTTGCATTTTGGTCTCCATCCAGATCCCATCTGGTTTGATTTTACTTGTGTTTAGTAAACAAACAAATCTTTGAGATGTATCAAAGATGAAGCATTTCTTCCTTCTCAGAATGCATATATCCCAAGCTTGGACCATAGAAATTAGTTTAGACACCCCCAGCACCTGCTCCTCAATGGAATGAAGGCACATCTCCCAACATTTTTCAGACATATAATAAAAATGCAAGTCCCGCCCTCCCCCCCCAAAAAACTGCAACAAAGAGTCACAATGAGGAAATAAATTGTTATTTTGAGTGTACAGTGGTGGTTTAACAAATGTAATTATCAACCTAAAAAGATCAACGCTCTAAAAAAGAAGATAAATAACATTTTTGTTTCTTGGGAGTGTTTGTCCATTAATGCTACCTCAATTGAATGCTTACAGTGTACCTGACTTGTGTCATGACAATACCAGACTTAAATTATTACATTTATTATCAAAATTGGGAAGCAGAGCCTCACAGAAAGATATAATGGGTTGGTCCAAGGCCTGCTACCCATTTTCCCCTATGGAAAGCTTTTCTGAGCAATTTATTAACAAGCACGAGAGCTTGATGCCCTCAACATTTAATCAAATACCTACTTACTCTTTTTGTGATATTAAGGGGATAATTTCTTATATTTAGTAAAATTTTGCTTTGCACACAGCTTACTGCTCTGAAGCTTCCTGAGGGAAGGGCTGGCAAGGACAGCATTGGTTGTTGCTGCTGCAAGATGCTCCATGTTGAAATTCCTACCCCACTCTGTTTAATGCTCCAGGGCAGAAATCATGACATTATTATTATTGCTGTTTGTTTAAGCTGGCTTGGTCCCGGGTGGCGAAGGCTCACCACGTGCCTCAGCCACACAGCTGCCAAACAACCTGCAGCCTCCCTCCCAATCTTGCAGCTGGAGGAGGGACAGGGATCTCCACACAACTGCCAGGACGATATCCACCCACCACAGCTGAACTGGGTATGTTTAGCCTGGGAAAAAGAAGACTTGAGAGGGAGATACAAAAGCCACCTTCAAATATCTAAAGAGCTGTATTACGGAAGATAGAGGAAGCTAGTTGTTTATTTACGTAGCTACTGCACAGTCGGCTTGACAATTATACCAGGAAAGGTCCTAGAACAGATAATTAAACCATCAGTCTGGAAAAGGATGCTGGGATTACTAAGACCCAGGATGGGTTTCTCAAAAACAAGTCACGAACCGCATTTCTTTTTTTAATAGAGCAACAAGCTTGGTGGATCAGGGGAATGCTGTGGATGTAGTTTATCTTAATTTCAATAAGACTTTTGACAAGCCTCCCATTATAATCTTGAAGATAGGTTGGTAAAATGTGGGCTGGGTGAGGTAACTGTTAGGTGAATTTATAGTTGGTTGACTGACCGAATCCAAAGAGTGCTCACTAATGGCTCTTCACCATCCTGGAAAAAAGTGATAAGTGGGAAAAGTGATAAGTTCTGCCCTGGAGCCTTTGTTGTTCAATGTCTTTATAAATTACTTAAATGAAGGAATTGAGGAGATGCTCATCAATTTTGTAGATGACACCAAACTAGGAAGGGTAGCTAGTGCTACTAATGTAGAACAGTGGTTCCCAATTAACTAAGAATTGCAGACTCCCCATTTTTCAAAAGCCAAGCAATGGACCCCCTGCTTTTGAAAAATTTGATATCTCTATGGTAGTTTTTGTTATGTTAATGGTGCCACAGACCCCCAGGGTGGGTTACATGGACCCCTGAGTTACACAATCCCACCAACTGGGAACCATTGCCATAGGAGACAAAATCAGGATTCAATATAACTTTAACAGATTGGAGAACTAATAAATGAATTTCAAAAGGGACAAATATAAGGTTCTACAATTAGGCAGAAAGTACCAGTTGCACAAATATAAGATGGGGACACCTGGCTTGTCAGCAGAACATGTGAAAAGGATCTAGAGGTCTAAGCAGACCACAAGTTTAACATGAGCCAACATTGTGAAGCAGCAGCCAAAAAGGATAATGCTATTCTAGTCGGCATCAACAGACCTATAGTGTCCAGATTAAGTGCAGTAATACTACCACTCTATTTTTGCCTTGATCAGACCACACCTGGAGTCCTGTGTTCAGTTCTGGGCACCACAATATAAGGAGGAAATTGACAAGCTGGAATGTGTGCAGAGGGTAACTAAGATGATCAAGGGTCTGGAAACAAAGCCTTATGAGGAATGGTTGAGGCAGCTGGGTATGTTTACCCTGGAAAAGAGGAGACTGAGAGGGGATATGAATGCCATCTTCAAATATTTCGATGGCTGTCACACGGAAGATGGAGCAAGTTTACAGTGGTACCTTGGGTTACAAACACCTCAGGTTACAGGCTCCGCTAACCCGGAAGTAGTACCTTGGGTTAAGAACTTTGCCCCAGGATGAGAACAGAAATTGTGTGCCGGTGGCACAGCGGCAGCGGGAGGCCCCATTAGCTGAAGTGGTACCTCAGGTTAAGAACGGACTTCCGGAATGAATTAAGTTCGTAACCAGATGTACCACTGTACTTTCTCCTGTTCCAGAGGCCAGGACCCAAACCAATGGTGTCAAGTTACAAGAACTAAACATCAGGAAGAAATTTCAGATGGTAAGAGCTAATTGACAGTGGGACGGACTCCCTTGGAAAATGATGGACTCTTCTTCATAAGTTTTTAAGCAGAGGTTTGATGACCACCTGTCATTTATGATTTAGTTCAGATTCCTGCCTTCCAACTCTCCATTCTATGATTCAAGATAGCTCTCAAGTGAGAAAATGCTGCTTTCCCCAGCCTTTGTGAGCCTGCAACTTTAAAGTTTTCATTGTACCTATACACAGTTTACAGAAATGGACATGCTATTTCATTGATTTGTTCCCTCCCCCTTTCCTTCATGCAGTTTGCCTTCACATACTTTGGCAATCCTGTCATCTTGTCCATCTGACACAAATGCCAGGAGTCCTAGTGTTCACTGGAAGACAATCTTCCATTTCCCACTGCACCAAACAAAAAGATAACAGGTTACTAAAAGTCTACCATCTACTTGGTCATCCAGGGAAAGGGCCAAATTAGATGTATCTCCAGTCTGATCTAGCAAGACATTCTCAGTGCAGTATTAGCCTCAAATACTAACAAATAGTAATCCATCCCAAGAAATTACCTACCTACCCTTCATTACATGACTCATGAAAAACCATGCTGGAGCAGGCAACACAAAACAATATTCTAGAAACAGGTTTTTGAAAGACTGTGAAAAACTTTGGAGGCAATATGGTATACCACTATTTAGGCTGCCTAAAAAGAAGTGCACAGGATGAAGGATGTAGAACAACATTCACTCTACTCTTTTGGCATGGAAAACCTTATCACATTTCTGGAAGAACAGCTGGCGAAAGACAAGGGTATTCAGACAGAGAAGGAAGAAATAGCTAATAGATAGGCTGTCATAATCTGCTGCTGTTATCTTTTTACACAGCCAGTTCTCTCAAGTTATCAATCATTTTCCTCCGAAAAAGTTCCACAGCAGAAAGGATCAAAATTAGGTAATTATGAGCTGTGTACTTGTCACCCTGCAGCCATCATCCATCTATCTGGTGGTGCACATGACCACATATTGTACCCAGGGCTTTTTTCCAGCTGGAACTCACAGGAACTCAGTTCTGACACCTCTTAGGTGGGCGCCATTGCCATTATAAGAGAACAAGGGAGGCATTCCTGGTGAGTTCCAGCAACTCTTTTTCTAGAAAAATAGCACTGATTATACCTCCCCTATATTTGTATCACTGAATGAGCCGAGAGGAACATATGTGAAGAGGCCTGACGTCCCCAGATTATCCAAAAGGATATGATAAACTGCAACTGGTTGAACATGAGTCACAGTAAATGCTCAGTGTCCACACTTATCCACAAGACACTTACGTCTCAACAGGAAACTTGTGACCAGTCAAGAGTTAAACCCATCACAAGCAGGGTCAATATTTTAC
The DNA here is from genome assembly GCF_964234715.1 of Podarcis melisellensis. Lineage (NCBI taxonomy): Eukaryota > Metazoa > Chordata > Lepidosauria > Squamata > Lacertidae > Podarcis > Podarcis melisellensis. The sequence continues at coordinate 25,082,337 of NC_138530.1, read as the reverse complement.
CTGCAGCAGGTCAAGAGCTGTTTCACATTAGCAACTCAGGGTATTTACTATTTACCTTAAATAGATGAAAAGAAAACACAAACAGATTCCTTATTGAGAAAGGGAACAAAAGAAATACAGTGAACTTAAAGTCATTTCGGGCTAATAACTTCTTAAAGGATCTTAAAAATGATTAATCAAGCTTAAGGTCAACAATTTATTAGCCTATATGATATGTATACATTAGAAGAAGGTCAAGAGCCAATGTAGAATGAGTGGGTGTTCACATGTGCAACAAGACTCTCCTTAGTCTCCTCCTTCCTGCAAACCCCGCATCTGCACTAGAGACATGGGGAATCAACAGCAGGCATAGGCAAACTCCAGCCCTCCAGATGTTTGGGACTACAATTCCCAACATCCCTGACCACTGGTCCTACAATGATGGGAATTGTAGTCCCTTGTAGTCCCAAACATCTGAAGGGCTGGAGTTTGCCTATGCCTGCCTCAGAGTGACAAGAGGGCCACAGGAAACTGGGGGAAGGGAGACAGAAACCCAAAGTCCTGTTGCACAAGTACATTTTGGTTCCACAAGTGAGTGGAAACCTAGAATTCTCAGGAGTCATTTATTTTTCAGACCAGTATTGATGCTGTAAAACCACACATTTATGATCAACAAAGGCCTCCACTATGACTCAAATGAGCATTTCTAAAAGGGGAAAAGAAATAGTTTGTTTCCCCCTTAAAAGCCATATAGTTAGCATGTTGTAAAACATCAAAGTCCAGAAAACTGGAATAGCTACTGATGTAAGCTCAAACCTCAAGAGAAGGGAATCACTCTAGTAGCAGGAATCAACAGACATACGGGTACAGGTCTAAAGAACAAGAGAGTTGACAGTGCTTCCTTGTGGCCAAAGCAAGGAATGAGAATGTGTGTGTTACAATAATATAAATCCTCTTCTTTGTCCATGCAAATTAAAACAGACTTAAATTAGTGTCAACGAGTACAAGTTTGCCTGTACATTGACACATGGTTTACCAAAGCATTGGGTACAATCTACAATCAGATTCTACAATCCTATAAACTTCAGTATCGGCCCCTTTTAATTACAATGAAAAATCCACACTATATAAATTACTACGTTAAGCAATATTGCTCCTAAACTACTATAGATTCAATATGGGCTGTTTAAAAAGCAAAGCATTTTTTTTACACCCCATTTCCTTCCTATAAGGTAATAGCCACCCTCCTCTCCCATAGATGAGGCCTGTTCACTTCAGCTTGCACAGAGCAAATGCTGGCCCTGTGAAGCTTCAGTGACCACAAACAAGCAGCACAAAGCTTGGGAGAGCAAAGAAAATCCCATACCTTTAACCTTCACAAATGCAAGTCACACATACATACAATATTCAACTGAATGCACACCTATTCAGTCTCCCTCCAACAACCATACAATAAAACTCCATTTTCGAAAGAGCAAATGATACCAGGTTACAAACATTTTTTAAATAAAAAAAGAGTATTTACCAGGATCAAAGTCAGGAATGCGAGCTTGATAGTCTGCTCCGACCCTCATTCCTACATCTGCAATGGAAGAAAAAATAAATGCATCACTTAGAGGGGCGGTGGGGGAAAGACGCTGTTCTCTTCAGTCATGAAGTGTGATCTTTAAACAATATAGATTGTGAGCTAGAACCATCACAAGCAAGCCAATCCAAGACCACCACTGCAGCCAAAGCTTGTTATTTTGATAGCCTCAAACCCTTCACCCTTTGAACAAGTGTGGAGAGAGAGAAAGAAATGGGGGGTGGGTTGCAGATCACCCACCATCACCACCACTACTACCTCACACCGGAAAAAGAAAACCCTACTTCCTTTTAACACTCTAGGTAGGCAATAATTTCCAAAAGGTGAATACTTATTTTTTAAATCGTTCTTTTAAAAAAAACAAAACACCATACGGTTTGACACAAACATCCCCTCCACTTTTTTTTGTTAATTGTTCAAATACTGCAAGGTGTTGGCCCGACTGTATGCATCAGCGTGCATCAAGGTACAAATAGTGAAGATTATAAGGCGGTGCACATAAAATAAGACCTCCATGCGGGCAATCCCTTCGTAATTCGTCCTCGTTTGAAAGGCTTACACTACTAAATCTGCACCATAGTGTACGCACAAAGCACGCCCGCACGCACCTAAAGAGAAAGGCAACGCCGCGCCCGAGGTGCGGCTGCGATACACGCGTGTCCATTGTGAAAATGCACACCCACTCTCAACGGGATACGGACGGATGGATGGATGGAGAAGCGGACAGGCTGGCGCGCGCACACACACACACGAACACACATACTGCGCACGCCCACGGGGAGGCAGGGAGAGCGCGCCCTCGCGCGCACACACACATATATGCCCACAGCAGACACACACACACACATACTTGCACTTTTTACCCTCACTCACTCGAGCCCTCCACGCGCGCGCTTCAACCCGCCACTCGCTTTGCACGAACGCGAGGGCGCGTTCACACGTACATACCCCGGCAAACACACAAACACAAACATATATTTATATATACAGGCTCCGTGCTGCAGCCGCCACGCAGCCAAGCCAGTGCGCAGTGGCGAAGCGACCAGGCCCAACTCGAGTCTAGTCTCGGAGGGAAGGGGCTGGTGGGTTGGTGGTGGAGGGAGGCTGAAGCTCGCACCGTGCTCGTCTCCGCTGTCGCCGCCGCCGCCGCCACCGCCGCCTCCTCCTCCGCTCTCCGCCTCAGAAAAGTGCCCGTTGGAACCGGGGCTGCCGCCGCCGCCTCCGTTCTTGGTGCCGTTGGGGCCCCCCCTACTCTTGCCGCCCCCCAGGAGCTCGGCTCCTTTCTCCATCATGCCCGGCATGACGGCTGCCGAGGCGAGGGGGCGGCGGGCGGTGGCAGCGGCTGCCGAAGGGGGGGAAAGTTAATATGGAGCCGCCATGTTGGTGCCCCTTTCCCCCGCCCCCCCGCGGCTCAGGCCGCCGCGGCGCCGGCGCCTCCTCCCTTCTCTCCTCTCGCTCTCCCTCTCGCCGTCCCCCCTCCCCACCCCGCTTCTGCTCGCCTCCTCCGCCCACGGGTCGGGGATCCCTCCGCGGCGGCCCAGCCGGATCTAGCCTCGCGCGCTGGAAGCTTGAGGGGAGAGAGGGCGAAGGCGGGACGGAGGTGCCTGTCGTCTGCCGCGCGCCGCGCCTCGGAAGGCCGGGGCCTCGCCTCTGAGGGGAGAGGACGGGCCGAAGCGGGGGGCGGCTATGGGGGTAGGGGGTGGGACGCCTAGTCGGCGTCGGGGCTTTGAGGCCTGCTTCCCCTCAACCGGGAGAAGGGACGCGAGCCGCCGAGCTCAAGCTTCCAGACTCGGATAAGATCCTCCCCGCGTGTCGGTCGCGGTTCCTACACGTGAAGCCTTAGCGTGACTTTTTCTGCGTGTGAGAAGCGTGCTGCACGTGTGCCCGAAGGGCTTCGTGCGCCAAGGAACCGCTTTCCAATATACAGGAGTCGTGCGGCCTGTGGGACCGCCCTTGGGCATCCGTCAGTCATCGCGGGACGGCTTGTACGTGTGAAATGGGACACTGCAGAACAAACTCCGGAAATGGGAGTTTTCACGTCGCTTGACACGCCAGCAGCTCCACGTTTGGCTTAGCTTTAAGCAACCAGCAAAGCACTGGTTTTTGAACCTTCTTCAGGGTCCCAATATATGGCACTCTTTCAGGTTTTCAGGCTCCCCTCAAGGCAAGCGTGCGCCTCTCTATGCAGGGAAACTGGCCTATGATGCATTCAAGGCATACTGTTTTGAATTTCTAACTAAGGCGTTGGACTTTTTCATATACTGGCGTAGCATATTCTGCATCAGGGATTGGGAACATTTTTGAGTTGGAGGGCCGTATTCCCTTTGGTGTGGGGTGAGAGGCAGAAGTGGGCAGAGCGATTAATGTCTTTCTGTGCACACTTTTGTATACCTCTTCTGTATCCAAGCAGGCAGAAGGTGTCAGAATTCAAAGACACATCTCAGGCAGGCAAAAACACTCAAGGAAGGTGCAAAACAGAGCTGGTGAGGTCTGTGTGGCCTGAGGGTGTCACATATGTCTCCCAAGACTGAGGTTTCCCATTCCAGTTCTACAAGCAATGAAATATCAGAGCCATTCACCCAACCACCCCATGTGTATAATTTGTTGTGTGATTGATGCATATTCATGTATTGCATCTGTTGCCTTTACAACCCATGTGAATATACTCTTACATGTCATTAGAAAGGGCTAAATGTAGGTGAGGTATACATATATACCTGGCTCACTGCCATACACTGCTTCATCTAAATATCACAGTGACTGTAGGTTAGTGTGTCAGATTAAGCCTGGGGAGACCCAGGTTCAAATCCACATTTAGCCTATTTTGTGGCTTTGAGCAAGTCACTGTCTCACATGATAGCTGAGGATAAAATTGTGGGTGTACAGGAAGATAACTGCACACACCATCTTGAGCTTAGAGGAAATGCAGGATAGTTGAATGTCAAGTTCATTTTCTCTCTGTGTCTCATTTTCCCATTCTTAAATTCAGTTCTCTGGATTTTCACATCAGTTTGTAATGTTTTCTTTCATTCTTAAAAAAAATAAGTTCTCATGATAATTTAGCAGCATTTTTGTGCAAGTTCTTTCTAAAACACAAATCTTGGCATGCACTTTTACCTTATACACATATTTGGCAAAACAATTACCCCTTATGCAATGTATTTTTGTATGCTATTATCACTAATGCATACATTTTTATCCACACATGGAATTTGCACCTGTTACTTGACTGGAAAGCTATTTTTGTACAGCTTACTGCATTGCAAAATTTATTAAAAGAGGAAATTTTGAAGGATGGCTCTGGTTTGGCTCATGTATTGTTTTGGAAAGTGTGAATTGTTTTGTTTCACCTTTAAATGCAAGCTAAATCGAATGTCTCCCTCATACCTAGAAGCACATAAGCAGGGCCAGGCCACCCATGAGGTGGGATGAAGCAGCTGCCTCAGGCAGCAGAAGCCCTTGAGGTGGCGCCCTGCTCTGGCAACTTGTTTGGCTTATTCCTCCCTGCCCACCACAGAAATATAAGGGGTGTCTGGAGCTTGCTTATCTCCAGGAAAGGCAAAGGGTTGCAACTGAGGAGGTGGGACTGAGCGGGTGACGCCATGAGCCACATGAGAATATAGGGCAATACTTCTATTAGGACCACTCATTAGTTAAATAAGGTGGGTGTGGGGATGTAAGAAAAAACTGAATAGTGTAGTTAATTCCCAAGTCTGCAACTTCTCACAATATAGAAGACGTTTTGCAGGTACAACTGAGTTAGACTATCAAGGTGCAAGACATATTGTAAGGTGCATCCAATGCTATCGGGACAAAAAAAACCCCCAACCAAATCAATGCTTCCCCATGTTTGAGAATATAAAATTCAGAAGTTATTGGAGTCTGTCCAAAGTCCTAATCAGAACACACATGACTTGACCCTAGGGAGACGGAGAACAAAAATAAAGAGCAATGTCTTCATATACTGTACTAGGGAATATTTATATACTAGGGAATATTTAGGTGATGTGTAATTTAAAAAATCAATTGGAACCAAATTTTGTAGTATTATGTACAGACCATCTGCAGATCCCTAAAAGACAGGGTATAGGCTCATGAGGCAAATTTGCATAAATGTGCATATGTTAATGATGGAGAAAATAATAATTTATAAAACACCATAATCTTGACGATTCCATTTTCTTTTGAGTTTATGGCCTAGCTAAACTGAAAAGACCTGTGCTATGTAATTAATGTTCCAAAACACTGAAAATAATAAATGGTTAGAATCTATGGTGTCCGCTGTATGCATGAAAAGAGAATCAGCTAGGCATGACAATTGTGATTAATCTTGAATTGTTTTGTAGACAGATGAAAGGAGATATTTGGAGACATTGAATGAATAGGAAAATTAGTCAAAGTCTTAATAGAGAAAGACACTGAAAAATGGTTACATGTAATCACATGATATTATAATGAGGGCTGATCTGAAGATCCAAATGATTTTAATTGGTTTTAGGATTATGACAGCTATTAAGATTGCTGTGATCCCTTGACCGGTGGATAGAAATCACGTGTGTAATCTGGAAGTGTATAAAAACATTGCTTTGAATGTGGTTCTTTACAGCCTTATTTTTGCGGAGGATAGCTGCACAAATTGCCTTCAGTCTTCGCACCCCTTAGTTGTGTGCCTGGTTTGTGGCACAAATCAGAGCTCTGGGCCTCTTTGGTGCATGTATACTGGCTGGTGCTACTATGTTAATTAGGGGAAGTGTTGAGATGCAACTCCGCTTGCTCGGGGTTGCATGAGGTTAAAGCAGATAGAGAAGGAAACTTCCAAGATACCTAAACTGTCTCACTGTCCTTTGACCTCTGTGCTGACCTTTCCTCTAATGTTACATAGTTATTCTCAAGTTGTGGCTCTTCCTTCCTGCCTTCCTTCTTTTCAGACCCTCTTGTAGAGAGGAAATCTTTGAAAGTACTGTACCTGTACCATACTTTTCTGTGTATAAGACTAGGTTTTTTTTTTTACTTTTAAAATAAGGTTAAAAATCTGGGTGCGTCTTATACACAAATAGTGCATAAGCCCATTTTCTAAATTTGGGCTCCCCAAAAGTAGGGGGCGTCTTATACATGGGGCCGTCTTACACACGGAAAAATATGGTACCCTCTGCTAAGTGTGAGCGGCTAGTATGGCTCCCTTGCAACTCTATCTCAGCTAGCTAGAACCAGGAGCTCTTTTCTACCCAAGTATGTACAGTATTTCCTACAGTAAACCTAGTGTCTTGTTTTTCTGTACCAAGTTTCTCTATGTGATTGCAACCAAGGTAAGCCTGCTCTCCTACAAGGGTTCAGTAAAGTCAGCTTCCAAGTTGTGTGCTAACTCTGCAAAGTAATTCAAGATTAATGCTGCTCCTCCGGTCCCCAGTGTTCACGTACCAGGGGCAGAGTCAGCATCATTAGTAGGGCAGAAAGTGACACTACATGCACACCAAACCAGTGTGTATCTTTGCTTAGAGCGGCTTCCATCTAACAGACATACTGTATATGCTGCCCCAGTGGCCCCAGCAGCCTGGCAGGGGAGGTGGTGGCATCCTAGCATTTATCCCACCATATTGGGAACTGGCACTGGGCCTGATTACCTAACGGTGGGATACCTGACGGCATGTAACTTCCCAAACTGAAGTCACATTTGCAGGTGGGGGGAAATCGTCTTCATTTTCTGTATCCCAATATCTTAAACTGTAAGATATTGCATACTTCCCTGAAAACTCCCCAAAGGCTCCTCTATGAAGCAGAAAGCTTCTGTTAACGAGACCGTCAGTGAGATTATTCCCTTGCCAGGCTAAATATGTGCCTGATCTGTTACTACAGAGGAAAGCCAAGTCCAACCAAGCAATTAGGCAGTTTTTCATCAATAGACTTTTTGAGTTTAAAGCCTACTAGGAAAAGCAGAAGCAAAGTAATAGAAGCATCTGAAGAAGGTTTATTTTAATTATTCTGTATTCCACTCGCACATTTATCTATTTATAAATTGCATTTAAATTGTAAAATATCATGGTGACATTGCAGTATTACAAGAAAAATGTCCATTGTTACATAATGTTACATTCATGGCTGCACAGTTACAGTATTAAATGTGATACTCCTTAGTAATATTTAATGGAAACATTTAAGCATAATTGCGCCAGGTAGAAAAGGTACGGCCAAGTGCCTACAAAAATCAATAGGTGATCTATAGAAGTTCATTTAATATTACTCACCGGAGGAGAGATTAAGAGGAGGAACTGAGAAAATGCTATATGATCAAACACTCAGAAGATTAATAAACTTAAAGAAAGGGCATACAGATCTAGCTTGAATCAAGATACACACACAAACACACAAAGTGTGGAGAAAAATATAGTAGCCCAAAATTGTGTTAATTGTGGTGAATGTTATAGCTTTAGGTCAAAAGTCTCCAAACCCAGTGCCCTCCACACTTTGGATTACAACTTCCATTAGCTCCAGACTAATGTGTAAAATCCTGCTAATGTATTCATCTGCTTACAGTGGTCTCCTAAATAAATTGTAAATTTTCCCCATTCTTTCTTGGAAGTTTTTTTCTTCTTGGTTCCTGAGCTTTCCAGTCAGCTCTGCCGTTTCGGCAGAGTTTGCCATTCCTCTGGTAGGGACTCTTTCTTCTTTCCATCTCTGGGCTTGAAGCATCTGTGCGGCTATTGTCGCATACATAAAAAGTGTTTTCTCTCCTTTGAAATTTCAGTACCTATAATTCCTAATAAAAAATGTTTCTGGTTTTTTAACAAAAGTTATTTTAAGTATTTTTTCAGTTCATTTTATATCATCTCCCAGAAAGCTTTTATTGCCTTACACGACCACCACATATGATAAAAGGTACCTTCTTTCTCTTTATATTTCCAGCAGGTATTTATACTTGTTCTATACATTTTTGCTAACTGACTAGGAGTCAAATACCACTGGTACATCATTTCCATATAGTTTTCTTTCAGTGTACAACGTGCCGTAAATTTCAAATCCGTTTTTTATAACTTCTCCCAATCTGCAATCTGTTGCCCAGTGTATCATTACAGATTTAACCTGTTCATCTTTTGTACGCTATTCCAAGAGCAATCTACACATTTTCGACAGTAATTTAACATTATTTCCCAACAAACCTTTTTGGAATCTTGATATCTCATAACTAAAACATTTCTTCTTCTCTGTCTTAAAAATATCATTTACCGTAACTGGTATATCATTTAATTGGTATATTTAATTTAATTAAAAATATCATTTAAAAGGAAAACAATGACTGAGTCCCCCTGCCCCACCCCCATTCTACAAAATCTGTGCTAGGCTGCCTAAAGATGATTCCTGCTCACCAAAGGTGAATAGTCAACTGGCAACTAGAACAGTACAACTGTGTCACTTTGGAGCAAATATCTTGGCTAAAGTGAATTGGACAAAGAACACACACACAATACATTTAAAGCACTCTTATACCACTTTGATACTATTTCCCCAAATAAATCATGGGAACTGTAGTTTGTTAAGGGTGCTGAGGGTTGTTGGGAGACCACACACAGAGCTACAATTCCCAGCCCAATTAGCAAATGACAGTTCCTCAGCATTTTTTGTGGGAAACTACGACTGTTAACTTGAGAGTCCCATGGACTGCAAGAAGAACAAACCGATCCATTCTGAAGGAAATCAGCCCTGAGTGCTCACTGGAAGGACAGGTCGTGAAGCTGAGGCTCCAATACTTTGGCCACCTCCTGAGAAGAGAAAGCTCCCTGGAAAAGACCCTGGTGTTGGGAAAGATGGAGGGCACAAGGAGAAAGGGACAACAAAGGACCAGATGGTTGGACAGTGTTCTTGAAGCTACCAGCATGAGTTTGACCAAACTGTGGGAGGCAATGCAAGACAGGAGTGCCTGGTGTGTTCTGGTCCCATGGGGTCATGAAGAGTCGGACATGACTAAACGACTAAACAACAACAACAACTGTTAAAGTGGTCTTTGTTGTTGTTTAGTCGTTTAGTCGTGTCCGACTCTTCGTGACCCCATGGACCAGAGAACGCCAGGCACCTCTGTCCTCCACTGCCTCCCGCAGTTTGGTCAAACTCATGCTGGTAACCTCGAAAACACTATCCAGCCATCTCATCCTCTGTCGCCCCCTTCTCCTTGTGCCCTCCATCTTTCCCAACATCAGGGTCTTCTCCAGGGAGTCTTCTCTTCTCATGAGGTGGCCAAAGTACTGGAGCCTCAGCTTCACAATCTGTCCTTCCAGTGAGCACTCAGGGTTGATTTCCTTCAGTATGGAGAGGTTTGATCTTCTTGCAGTCCATGGGACTCTCAAGAGTCTCCTCCAGCACCATAATTCAAAAGCATCAATTCTTCGGCGATCAGCCTTCTTTATGGTCCAGCTCTCACTTCCATACATCACTACTGGGAAAACCATAGCTTTAACTATACGAACCTTTGTTGGCAAGGTGATGTCTCTACTTCTCAAGGTGCTGTCTAGGCCTGTCATTGCCCTTCTCCCAAGAAGCAGGCGTCTTTTAATTTCGTGGCTGCTGTCACCATCTGCAGTGATCATTGAGCCCAAGAAAGTGAAATCTCTCACTACCTCCATTTCTTCCCCTTCTATTTGCCAGGAGGTGATGGGACCAGTGGCCATGATCTTCGTTTTTTTGATGTTGAGCTTCAGACCATATTTTGCGCTCTCCTCTTTCACCCTCATTAAAAGGTTCTTTAATTCCTCCTCACTTTCTGCCATCAAGGTTGTGTCATCTGCATATCTGAGGTTGTTGATATTTCTTCCGGCAATCTTAATTCCGGCTAGGGATTCATCCAGCCCAGCCTTTCGCATGATGAATTCTGCATATAAGTTAAATAAGCAGGGAGACAAAATACAGCCTTGTCGTACTCCTTTCCCAATTTTGAACCAATCAGTTGTTCCATATCCAGTTCTAACTGTAGCTTCTTGTCCCACATAGAGATTTCTCAGGAGACTGAACCTAAGACTAAGGTACTTTCAAGAATGTATAACTTGCTGTTGAAATGGAATACACAAGACGAAATGGTTAAGTCGGCTATGATAAAATGGGCACAGGACATTGGGCATAACATTATGTTTGAGGTCTGGGAAAGGTTGTGGACCACTGGGTTGAAGTTTACTGCATGTAATGCTTTGAAAGAAAATGTAATGAAAATGATATACAGATGGTACATGACCCCAGTTAAACTTGCCAAAATATACCATTCGTCAGATAACAAATGCTGGAAATGTAAGGAAAATGAAGGAACATTCTACCACCTCTGGTGGACCTGCCCTAAGGTGAAGGCCTTCTGGGAAATGATATATAATGAGTTGAAAAAGGTATTTAAGTATACCTTCACTAAGAAACCAGAGGCCTTCCTCCTGGGCATTGTCGACCAGAAGGTGTTAAAGAAAGATAGAACATTTTTCATGTATGCGACAACAGCAGCAAGGATACTACTTGCCAAGAATTGGAAAACTCAAGATCTACCCACACTGGAAGAATGGCAGATGCAACTGATGGACTATATGCAACTGGCGGAGATGACTGGCAGAATCCGAGACCTGGGAGAAGAAAGGATGGAAGAGGACTGGAAGAAATTTAAGACTTATTTACAAAAATATTGTGATTTAATGGAATGTTAAAAAAAATGCTTGGTTATAAATAATTGGCCATCACTAAAATAGATCAGGAAATGATGATAAGAGAGATAAAGAGAAACAAAGTTGAAGGAGAATTATTTTAATGTATTTTATTGGTACACAAGTTGGAAATAACATGATAATTTGCTTGACAAAAATTTATTAATGATGTAAATGGGAGCGGGAGGCGTGAGGAAGTTCAAAGATGACATGAAACTTTGTTAAAGCAAAACAATACTGTTTATTATTAATGTACTTTTTTTTCTTTAAAAATCTTAATAAATATTTATAATAAAAAAAAAGAGATTTCTCAGGAGACAGATGAGGTGATCTGGCACTCCCATTTCTTTAAGAACTTGCCATAGTTTGCCGTGGTCGACACAGTCAAAGGCTTTTGCATAGTCAATGAAGCAGAAGTAGATGTCTTTCTGGAACTCTCTAGCTTTCTCCATAATCCAGCGCATGTTTGCAATTTGGTCTCTGGTTCCTCTGCCTCTTCTAAATCCAGCTTGCACTTCTGGGAGTTCTCGGTCCACATACTGCTTGAGCCTTCCTTGTAGAATTTTAAGCATAACCTTGCTAGCGTGTGAAATGAGTGCAATTGTGCGGTAGTTGGAGCATTCTTTGGCACTGCCCTTCTTTGGGATTGGGATGTAGACTGATCTTCTCCAGTCTTCTGGCCACTGCTGAGTTTTCCAAACTTGCTGGCATATTGAGTGTAGCACCTTAACGGCATCATCTTTTAAAATTTTAAATAGTTCAGCTGGGATACCATCACTTCCACTGGCCTTGTTATTTGCAGTGCTTTCTTAAAGTGGTCTAAGAGTGCTTTAAACTGGGGAGCCTTAGGCTCAATTCTTGGTCCTCCACAGAGCTTACTGGTTTATTTATTTCATTTCTATATTTTAAAAAAACAACAGTTAAGGCAATTGTCAATATAAAAACAATTTCAAAGCAGATGCTGACTGGGATAAAATGCTGACTGGGATAAAAAGCATCACTTTGAAGGCTCAGTCACCATCACAGCCTAGTCAAATTTGCAGGATTGTTGTGTGGCTAAAATGGGGGGGGGAGGGGGAGGTGCCAAAATAAAATAATTTTGTGTCCTGTCATACAGGCTACACACAATCCTAGTACAGTACTAGGTTTGGTAATAAGTGTATCTTCTGCAGAAATGTTGCCATGTGTCTTCATCTGTGAGGAGTGCTCCAATTCAGGGCTCCAGCCGGCCAGCTAGCAATGTACCACTCCGGGGTGGTCCATTCCGTTCCACCTCCACCCACCCTGTTTCCCTACTTTTCTGTACCGATAAGACACAAAACATTCTGCGGCCATTGAGCATCCTGAGTCCTCTTAGGGCTGTCTTATGTCTCATTTTTCGCTTTTTTTTTTCAGTAGAGAGATGTTTTTTTTTTTTGTTTTCTAAAAACCATACATGCTGAGCTTTTCCCCCAGGGCCCTATTTTGGCTACGTAGCAATGGGTACTTACTATTTGAATTCACTACCGGAAGGGCTGATTTCTTCCATGTTAAAGTGGCTACTCTAGGTAGGTTTCAAAGCATTGCCATTAGCCCTGAGTTAAGAAGTGGGCCAGATCTAAACTCCTTCCATACAGCAGGGGAAAATGAGGCACCACGAGGGAGACGCTGCTGGTGTCTGAATGGTCAGGTTTTTTTTTTAAAGTGTTAATTTTGGGGGGGGGGGTGCCATTGGAGCTCTTAGAATCACAGAATTGTAGAGTTGGAAGGAATCCCCATGTTAGAATTCCTGCTCCGTGATTGCAGTCATGGGATTTTTGTCTTTCACATGACGGTATATGTTTTGACTCCACAAAGTGGGAAGTGACGGAGACAGGATGTTTGTGTTCCTATGTTCCGTGAAGTGGGACTATTGTCCTTTGTTCTTTTCCTATTTGCTGTCTGATGCTAGAGAGAGAGGGAGCCATGTTGCAGTGCTCCATGTGTGTTTATATGTAAATAAAGTAGATTAGCAAAAATGCTGAGTTGCTGAGGTCTGTCACGCAAGGTGCGTAAACCCTGCAGATCCCTAAGTGTGCTGGTGTCGGTTGGCATCGGTCGCTGTGATGTTTGGGCAGAAGAAAGCTTTTGAAGCTCCCAAACGATCGACCAGGAGGGAGAGAACATGCCAGTCAGGCATGTGTTTCTGCCAGGGTCCTACTCGAGTGTAGGCTGAACTCCTGACACCCCATGGGTCATCTAGTCCAACCCCCTGCAATACAGGAATCTTTTGCCCTACGAGGGGCTGGAACCCAGAACCCTAAGATGAACAGTCTCATGCTCTGAGCTATCCCAGGTCTTCTGGGATCTTCAAATACAGTGGTACCTCGGGTTAAGTACTTAATTCGTTCCGGATGTCTGTACTTAACCTGAAACTGTTCTTAACCTGAGGTACCACTTTAGCTAATGCGGCCTCCTGCTGCTGCTGCACCGCCAGAGCACGATTTCTGTTCTCATCCTGAAGCAAAGTTCTTAACCTGAAGCACTATTTCTGGGTTAGTGGAGTCTGTAACCTGAAGCATATGTAACCCGAGGTACCACTGTACCTCAAGGACTGTCACATGGAAGATGGAGCAGGCTTGTTTTCTGCTGCTCTGAAGTGCAGGACTCAAACCAATGGCTTCAAGTTACAAGAAAGGAGATTCCGACTAACCAGGAAAAAGTTTCTGGCAGTAAGAGCTGTTTTTTGTTTTTTTTAATATATATAAATTTTTATTAAATTTTTCCTTACAAATAAATCCATACAACCATGTTTACAAATTTGCTACTTTTTGAACTTCCACCAGCACCTCCCTCAATCATCTATTTTTCTTATCTTCATGCATTTTCTATATGATATTGCCAATTTAATATTAACCTTCCATCTCTGTTTCTTTTTTACAATATACCTTGTACTATCACAAAGCCTCCTTAAAACCCACTAGCGTTGTCTGTTCGTCACATATAGTTTTCAGATAATCCGTGAACTTTCCCCAGTAAGAGCTGTTTGACAGTGGAATGGACTCCCTTGGGAGGTTGTGGACCAGGCATAGGCAACCTCTGCCCTCCAGATGTTTTGGGACTACAACTCCCATCACCCCTAGCTAACAGTGGTTAGGGATGATGAGAATTGTAGTCCCAAAACATCTGGCAGGCCGAGTTTGCCTATGCCTGCTGTGGACTCTCCTTCCTTGGATGTTTCTAAGCAGAAGTCGGGTGGCCATCGGTCATGGATGCTTTAGCTGAGATTCCTGCATTTCTTGGGGTCCTGACTCTTGGGGTCCCTTCCAATTCTATGCTTCTGGGAAAAGAGAGCGAACTCCCTCGGGCCAGCGCTGTCCACCTGTCAGGGAACCTTGGGAGCGAGCCCAACTGAGGTCAGAGAGACTTCCTTTGGAACAAACCAGAGGTCAGCTCGGGATGCGAATCAATGCAAGCGGATCAGCCTGTTCAGGGCAGCTGCTCCAAAGAAGCCATCCTGCCAGAGAGCTCTGTCGGGCGACCGGCCGGTAGAGGGCGCTGCCGGACAAGGTCCAGGCGCGGCGGCTGGGAGGCGGCGACGAGCGGGGATGCTGCGAGCAAGCGAGCGAGCGAGCGGGCGCGGGAGGAGGGAGCCTGAGTGGCTGGGCGCGAGAGAGGAGCTGATGCTGCAAAGCCGCCCGGAGGGGACCATGAGGAGCTCAGAGCGGGAAGAAGAAGACGAAGACGAGCGCGCAGAGGCAAGCGCCTAGCTTCGCCCGGCCGCGGTGCCCGAGCCAGCGCGCCCGACTATGGCTGGGGGAAGGCGAGGGCTGGTGGCTCCGCAGAATACCTTCCTGGAGAACATCGTCAGGAGATCCAACGGTGAGCAGAGGAGGAGATCCCGGCGGCGGCGGCGGGACGGGGATGGAGCAGAATGCAGGAGCGCTGCTGGCGGTGTTCGCGTGCACGTGTGAATGCGTCCCCGGGGCTGCTGGGTCGGCCCCAATGCGGGACTCGGCGAATCCGGGCTCGATCCGGAGCTCCTCCTGGCTCAGGTGGGGATGCCTTTGGGTGGGAGCCCGGAGAAGTCTGACAGAAGAAAAAGTGGTCCAGATTCCTCCGTGAGGAGGCAGGTTCAGGTGGGGTGGGAGAGGAAACCCCGCAAGGCTCCTTGGCCCCATGAAATGCCACTGTTTTGGGGGTTGGGGGAGGTGTTGTTGCAGGGCCGGTTTAGGGGGATGCTGCTGCTGTTCAGGGCGGGATCGGTGGTGGGAAAAGATCAGCAATAATTCTTCCTGCTCCCGAGCTCTTGGGATGATGTCCTAATGTAGACTCCTTGCAGTGTGTGTGTGTGTGTGTGTGTGTGCAGGGTGTGTGTGTGTGTTGGGGAGAGAATGCTCCTCCGTTCCTTTTCCTGGGGGGAGTCCTTTCCCTTTCTCTCGCCTCTCCACTCCCCCGCCTCGCTTGCTCAGGGGCTGTCCCCTCCCTTGTTACTGAGGTTTTTGGTGCTATGCAGACCTGGGAGTCTCTCTTTGCGGAGGCTGTAGTGAGATCCTCAGCTAGAGCGAGCGAGAGGCACTTGGATCTAAATGGGCTTCCTTCCAGACTTCTCCTCCCTGCAGGTGGAAGCCGACAGGGAGAACCTGTCTAAAATAACAGCCACACACTTTAAAAGTACAGCAGGAATGGGGGGGACGGAGACGACACCCGGATGCATATCTCTATGTAGTTGTCGAACGAGCGTGATTTCTACATTTGTTTTGTTTCTTTTAAAAATAGACTGATACTTCCATAGTGTCAGCCAGGGTGGGGTGGGGTGGGGGTAAAGAGAGAGGTTTTTAGGCTAGAATGCTCTTTAAGGTGAATTCTGGCAGTTTAGACTAAGGACTGACTAATACCAATCTCTGGCTGGCTCCAATCCCCCTCCTATCATTCAAATAAGCCACTGTTATACAAGAAGAATCTTGCAGGTCATTATAATCCGGATTGCTGAATCTGGTGCACAGTGAGAAGTCAAATTTGTTTGTTCAGGAGAAGATACTGTTTGGAGGAAGTTGTTCAAATGCTTAAGTATGGCTAAAGGGAATTTTGAAATAGTTCTGGTTGAAAGATCAGCAGCATGGGCTTGAGGTCATTTATTGTTATTATTGTATTGCGTTAATTTATTTTTTAAATTAAAACCCCAATTACATGTTTCTACTCCCTAACGAACAGCCTCCACTTGGTAAACAGAGCAGGAAAATTGAGGTGGGAAGGACCTTAGTCTCTGATTTGTGTGTGTGTGGCTTGTCCCTGCCTTATAATTCTCAGGCTAACAGGATGACCCACGAATTTTAAAGCCACATTAGCATTAGTTCCATTGCACTGAACCAATCGAAACAAACATGGTATCAGCTCGAACCCATATAGGGTTAGACGCGCCTGTCTCTGTATAGGTCTGGATTTATTTATTTTATGAAGTGGATCTCTCTCCCACCTTTCTGTTGGCACGAGAGTTCTGGAGGGCTGCTGATTGCAAGTCTGCTGCCTCGCCAGGTTTGTGGTGTGTGAATGCAAAGGAGAGCAGGGATCCTCTCCTTTGAACAGTTACACAGAAGAGAAAATTGCAGCAGATTCAGCTGCTGCCACCCTACATGACAAGCTGTCCAAATTCCCCTCTTCCGTTGAAAGGCAAATTGCTGGGAACGGGATGGAAAACAATGCTGTCAATATCACAACACCGTTATCCAAATCTGTGGTGCAACCCCACTTGGAATACTATGTGCGTTCTGGGCACCGCACCTTAGAAAAAGGATGTCATTGAGCAGGAGAAGGTTCAGAAAACCAAAATGATCAAGGACTGGGTAAACTCCCCTGTGGAAAAAGGTTACAACGTTTGAGTCTTTTCCATTTACAAAGAGAGAGAGAGAGAGATTGGCAATGGGGATATGAGAGCGGTGTATACAATTATGCATAGTGTGTGGAAAGTGAATAGAGGTAAGTTTCTCTCCCGCCCCCCCTCCCATTTCATATTTCCAGAACCGAGGGATGTGCTAAATGGTGAGAGATGCAGGACAAGCAAAACCAAATTCTTAGTCTATGGGAATCACTTCCACAAGATGCAGATGGCTTTAAAAGAGGATTAGAAAATTCATGGGGGATGAAGCTACCCATGGCTATATGATACCTCCAGAATCAGATACACCATGTCTCTGAATACTGAAGAGGCCAGAATATCAGCTAGACAGGGCTCTCGCATGTTGTGATTCTGGGCTTCCCAGAGACACCTGGTTGGCTGCTGTAGGAAAGAGTATTATGCACCAGGTAGGCCTTTGCTCTGATCCAGCAGTGCCCTTAGGTTCAGGCACCTTTTTCTCCTCTCCCAAAGGCTCGTTCCAGCGTTATGTGTTTGCAAAATTATGACCCAGTTCCTTCCTCTCAGTTTGATTAATTGCAGCTACTTGAACAAATAAGAGCTATTGGCACAAGTATTGATGAGCGAGACGCAGGGCTGGAATCCAAATGGGGAAGGCACACTGCCTCTAAAGATGCTGGGGTGGGGGTGGATTCAGCTACACAATGATAAGGCAGATATACAACTTTAATAACTTCCAGAAACACTTTGCTGTTTTAAAAGGGTTACGCTGTAGAGGAAATCACCTTTTGATTGTTCTCCATGCAAACCACGACCACATTAATGTATACTGATGCGTCACTTCAAAATGTAAATTAGTCCCCTCCAGCCCCAATCCATCATTAAAAGTGAAAGGTTTTACTTGGGAGGAAAGAAGAAATATCACTTGTCATTAACTCAGTAATGGCCAGTGGTTTCTTCTCCTCAAATTATTTCACTGTTGTCAGATGAATACGCCATTCAATCAGCACCAACTTAAAAAAAAACCAAAACCCTCCAACTTCCTAGTGCCTGCCTTCATGTCTGAATAATATTATCATTAAAATGTCATTTTGAAGAAAGCGCTGTGTGGAAATTGACATGTCCTTGGCTTTCCTTTTCCTTCCCCCAATAAGAGGCCTGATGCAAAACCCATTGCCTTTAATCAAAGTTCATCAGTGGCTGCCACAAAGTTCCTAAAACAGACTCTCATGGTGGGAAGACTTCTGGCTTTCAAAATTTATTTGCTAGAGCTCCCAAGATCCACCAACCAGGGGGTTGCAAAAGGACATGTATCTACCTGTAGAAGAGTGCAAGGGACATGCATCTACAATTACAGAATTCTGCTTCCGGGAATTCAAGAATTCTGAGACCTGAATGGAGCCTTCCACACAAAAATCTGCCCCAGCTCATATTGGTAATATAGTTTGGAGCTGTGTGGGGGCAGGGGGTCATTTTGTTGCCACAATTGTTCAAGAGCTGGGAGTCAGAAATCCTCCCCAATCTACTGCAAATTATCCAGAGAATGGCCAGCCGGTCCAGATCTCACTTTCTGCCCACCCCTGCTTTCCAGGACAGCCACACACATGGTGTGTGTGTGTGTGTGTGTGTGTGTGTGTGTGTGTGTGTGTGTAGCCATAGAATCAAGAGCAGCCCAGAAGTTTAGAATGCTTGTTTTCCAGAATGTTGTTGTTGCACTAGGGGTAGTTTCTAACTTTATCCAGGTTACTGAGCTAGGGTGGAATGTACTAACTCTAGTATCGAAGATGGTCTGCCTCTGAATGCCAGTTGTTGGGGAGCACAAATTGGGAGAGAGAGATGGTGTGCTCATGTCTTGTTTGTGGTCTTCTGGCTGGCACTGTGAGAACAGGATGCTGGACCAGATGGGACTTTGTTTTGATTTAGCCGGGAACTTTGAAAGTTCTTACTAGAAGCAGGGCACACTTACAGTCACACCTCATGTTACGTTTGATTCATGTTGAGCGTTTTCAGGTTGCGTCCTGCGGCGACCCAGAAGTACTGGAAAGGGTTACTTCTGGGTTTTGCCGCTCGCGCATGCGCAGACACTCAAAATGAAGTCATGCACATGCACAGAAGTGGCGAATCAGGTTGCATTCTGCTCATGTGTAAACGGGGCTCCAGAACGGATCCCGTTCGCAAACAGAGAATTTCTTGGTGGCCTTTCCTCTCTAGTGGATTCTTTCTAGCTTGCAACTTACTTGAGCCTGGATAGCTCAGTTGCTGAGAGTGTGGTGCTGATAAGGCCAAGGTTGCAGGTTCAATTCCTGTATGGGGCAGCTGCACATTCTTGCATTGCAAGGGCTGCATTAGATCCTCAGATTCCCTTCCAGTTCTGTGATTCTACTTGCAATAGGTTCATGTGGTAGCCATGTCTCGGCATATCAAGCACAGCCTTTCCAGGTCTTCATTCATGTAGAATAAATGCATCTGTAAATAGTGGTTCTTTCCTCCAACCTAGATGTGTGGGGTTCTTGGTTGCATGCATATAGTATACATCCATGGTTGAGCAATTGCCTTGCATGCAGAAGTTTCTTGGTACAATCCCCAGTGTCTCCAGGTTGGGCTGGGTACAGCTTCTGCCGGAATATCCTGAAGAGCAGCTAGACATTGGGCTAGACAGTATACTCAGTGAAAGACAGCTTCCTATGTCTCTAGCTTTACATGAGAGGACTTCCTACAGATGCCCATAGGTGGAGGGTGGAAAGGGTGCTTTCAGAACGATGGGATTCAATCACATATCAGTAATTCAGGCTGCACAATTACAGTTGATTTGGGAGGTCTTGCACATAGCAGACTCACTTCCCCCAAAGAGAGGACTTTTTGCAAGAAGGAAAGTGAGAGAGAAATGAGGGATGCGTGTGGGCCACTAGTGGAAGCGCCAGGAGGCTATTGCTTCAGTTCTGCCCTTTTGGGACAGCCACTCCTGCTGATCAATATGGTGATTAAATATATCATAACATAAATGACTGCATTATGCAACACAATAAATATTAATATCAATAACATGTGACAGTGACCCCCCCCCCGGGAAATGGCTTTGAATGGCTGGCTAAATCAGGTGAAGTTGAGTTAGGGACTTCCCCTGCATCAAAGGACAGGCTCCAGTGGATTGAGCAGATGAGACCAACAGTGGGTTGAGCAGTCAAGAAGGCGGTTTCTGCAGGTGCTATAGAGGGAAGTGAGGGGCAGATGGGGTTCATCAACCTGGGAAGGGAGCCCATCTAGGAAAAGGAAAACTCTGATCCTAAACCTTTGCTGCCTTGTGGGATATCATTGGGAGAAGAAAAGGCTAAGTAGTAAACCCTACTGAAATCTGGAGTGGAGTCCCTAAGGCAGTTGGATGGCATCTTGTATACCTCCTTCCAGCAACTCCTGCAGCCAAGCTGATGCCAGACGTATTGCTTTCCTTTCTTTTGGGCCACATCAGCGAAGACAAGAAGGGGGTCTTGTCGTCTGGGCAGCCCAGGACCTCCATACACCCTGTCCAAGTTTTCGCCCCAAGGAGGTCACTTTGATGCTGCTAACTCAGTGGTTTGACTTCACCCCCGGAGGCCCACTCCAATGTCTCTTGAGACAGAAAGATGCTATCAACAACAAATACAAGCTTCCAACAACTGAATATTGATCTTAATAGTACTATATAATAAATCACATAACAGGCTTCCTTTATATGCACCAGTTTCTTGTTAAATCACATTCAGTGCTGAAGTGCCAAGCACAGATCAAAAACCTATTAATTTCAATAGAACTAGGAGGAACACTTACATATAAACTTCCTGTACTATAAAATATTTTTCTTAAAATACATTAAATATTAATTTCGGAACTGCTTGCAACTTTTCATGCGATTGTTTTTTGTAAACAAACTCCAGCTCCCATCCCAACAGAATATATAAATAGAATCAACATTAACAAGGAACCAAAACAAATACCTGATTAGACATTCACAGTCTTTGCTCGTGTAGTGGGGACGAGATGCAGTGGCAATATTTATTGATTTGTCGCATTTATAACCCACCCCTCTCCGCCAAGGAGCTCAAGGTGATGAACATAGTTTTCCCTCCCTCCCAGTTTATCCCAGGGATTTGAACCCTGGTCTCCCAGATCACAGTCCAGCACTCTAACCACTACACCACACTGGCTCTCAAGAGCCTCGCAGTAGCAGTGTTGCTTCCACTTACTAGGATGGGTGAGGTGGCAGCAAGGTCAGGGCTGTAGAGGTGTGCTTGTGGAGTGAATCTGATGCTCTGCTGATGGTCCACACAGTCCTGGCCACACTGCTATCTTGCTCCTGCTCCTGCATCTCTTGGTGAGCAGTAGTGATGCTGCAGGCAGGAGGCTGTTTCGCTGGGTGTCCACTCTAGCAGGTCCCCTGTTCCCAGTGGTGTGAACACCACTGAAGGCCATCTCTAGCTCATATCACATCTGATCGTATTGTTTATACATTTTAATCTGTCAATTCTATGGAGGGTCTCCAATAACTGATCAAACCCCCTACCTTTATTTTTCCCATCTCTAATAATGCAAGTTCTCTAACCATCCCAGCCATTTCCCACCTTTTAATTTAGCCAGGCTTTCATAGTTGGTACTTGATTACCCCAACCTTTAGTGGCTATTGGAATTTTGGCTGTTGTTAAAAGATCGCACACTGTCTTCTCCATGTTATTGCAGTTCCTCATTATTTGGTATTACAGAATCTTTAACGTCGCCTACCAAAAATGCCGCTGAGTCTAAGATAATATCGTAACCTAAATCAATGACATTCTAAATCAGATTATGAAGATGTACTGGTGGAAAGGGAAATCTAGGAGTACAATGAAGTTCAAAGTTGGGCAGCCCATTACTGTACCAGCACTAGTGTCTACAGTTAGAAGTTCTATATATGACACTGCCAGGATATGGCAAAGGCTGAACCTGGGACCTTCTGCAAGCAAGGATGAGAGGTCTGCAGCTGAGGGGCAGCATCTTCCCAGGGTTTCTGAAGGGCTTTCTCCCAACCCTACATGAAGATCAAAGTTGGAACCTTTTGCACAGCAAGTCAGTATCCTACCACTGACCCTTTCCAGTGAGGTTTGTAGCTCATTGGTGATTTGATCCTGGGTCTCCCTGGTCCTAGTCCAACATTCTAACCAATGTTAGAAACTCAGATGTGTAAGCTAGGTGCCAAATGGCTCCTTAAACCAAGGTTACAGTCGCCAAAACAGAATGTCTAGTTGCCATTGGGGGCAAGACTTTCTATATTAAGTGACTTTTTTGTAATGCTGGCATCTCTAACAGTGCAATCCTACATGTGTCTACTCCGAAACAAGCCCCACTGCATTCAGTAGGACATTTTCCCAAGTAAGTGTTCACAGAATGTCCAAAACTGTGGACCAGGATATACAAGGGAAAGATGGGGAAATGACTCTGAATTTGCCAGGTCTTGGTCTCTGTGTAGATCAGTGCGTGACCTTCCAAATGTTGCTGGACCCCAACTCCCATGAACCCCAGCTTGCATGGGCAATGGTCAGGGATGCTGGGAGTTAGAGTTCTGCAACATCTGGAGGGCAACAGGTCTCCCAGTCCCTGGTACAGTTTCATAGCAGAAAAGAAGTGGAAACAGAGGTATCTGTGACCTCTTGCGTAGATCAGGGGAAAGGTCTGGGGGCTAATCAACCAATTGATGCCGCAACTGCTCCCATATGGACTCTTGAAAACATTAAAATCAAGAACCCCAAAATAATTGTTCCCAGAGCCATTCCACTGTTCTGCAGAATATCAATTTGCAAAGGGACTCCAGGCAATCTTTTGCCAGAGTGATTGTATTAACATTAAAAAAGCTCATGAATCAGCTGGAGAAACGAAAGCTGCACATGGCCTTTTCTTTGGTTTGGTAAAAGCTTTTTGTAATGGGCCACAAAGAGACCACCTAACAGGGCGGGAAATTAGTCTGATCTGAAAGAGAGAGAATATAAATGGACTGAATCATAAAGTTTTCATTTTAGTAACGTTTTGCTGTGCTGCAGTTATATCTATCTATCCTTGTGGTATACAACAGGCTACAGATGCAAGTATTGGTTCTCAGTGCCTGTAATATCTAAGATCTATCTCAGGGCCTTGCCAATACATTTAGAAAGCCCACGTACTTTGAAGATCACAATGCTTTCTGTAGAATGCTGCCATTGTTGCACTTTTTTTTGGTTTTTTTGCAAATTCAGCGGGATGTTGTAGATGTCTTACTCAGGATGAGTCCAAGACATTTTTGGTGTGTGAAGTGGGAGAATATGGTGCCCTCACATTCCACCTACAGAAGCTGTCTGGTTTAGGGAGTATGTTTGATGAAGACACACTGCCTTCAGAAATGTCATGTAATGCTAAATAATAATAATAATAATAATAATAATAATAATAATAATAATAATAATGGAGCTGCAAGTACTTGGCAATCATTTTTAATGCAATTTTACACACATTTTACTTACCAAGCAAAACAAAATCATATAAATTTAATCAAAATATCTTTTGAATTCTGAAGTCATGTTGCAACTTTATGGCACCTTTCCTTTTTAGAATTTGCAAGTTGAAAAATTCAGCACACCCTAAATTTTCTGAAGAGGACAGCTGTTGAGAGCCCATTGGGAAGGGATGCTCTCCACAGTGTCCTTTGGTAGCAGGTTCCTAAATGCCATAGGTATTATTGCTTGTATCACATGCCAAGCATGTTTCAGATTTCTACAACCGCCGGTCAGTTTTTGCAGCCCCAACTGCTATAAAGTTTGGCCTTTGCATTCATTAAGAGTGTTGTCAGAATGGTTCCTTGCCAAAGAGGAGCGTGGTCAAGAAGCAATACGCTCTCTCTCTCTGCACCGTTTTAGGCTGTACAATGATAACAAAAGAAATGGAAACACACCAGCCAGCTTTTGCTCTCCACAAAGCACCCTATTATTAGCACAAATTTCTAAATGGTCCCATGTCTTGCATACAATCAAATGGCGCAACCCTAAGAGGAGTGCAGGGTTTATACAATTAACTTAATTGTGTTATGCAAAAAAAACAACAACAAAAAACACATTGATCCCTTGTGACCTTGAGCTATTTTTACCACAATCTCCATCC
The DNA here is from genome assembly GCF_964234715.1 of Podarcis melisellensis. Taxonomy (NCBI): domain Eukaryota; kingdom Metazoa; phylum Chordata; class Lepidosauria; order Squamata; family Lacertidae; genus Podarcis; species Podarcis melisellensis. The sequence goes on along the minus strand of NC_138530.1, from coordinate 25,058,165 downwards.
AAAGAACCTTTGCATCTTCCCTTTTCGATCTGCTCTTCCATTAGAGTCGTTGTGAGTGGTTTGCATCCTGACACCACAACCCTAAATATAAAATACCTGGTATTCAGTTCCATTGACCTCCATGTTGACAACCAGCAATTTATTCCAAACTTTGATACCCATTCAGTGCATCAGAAGTGAGTTGGAAGAAAGGTGCCATGTACTGTCAAGGATTTTCTTGATTTTCACCACTTAAAGTTTTGTGTTTTTTTTAAGTACCCTTTTCCAGATAATAATTATCTAACCAATAGCTAGTATTTTTCTCTCTAGTTAGTGAATTGTCTGAGCAAGACTGGGCGGGTAATACACCCTAATAAACATTCATTAGAAGGGAAATTTGTGGACAAGAACCACTGAATCTTGATTGTGTATTATAAACAAATCCATAGTTGCCAACAGGAATAAAAGAGATTGCTTTTTGCCATTTTGTATTTCTGCTGTATTTCATCAGTTGCCAGTCTCTCCTTTCTGATTTTCCAGTAAACGTGATGAGTTAGCCTGCTATTGCGTATATATACGTAATTTTAGTTTAGTTAAATATGGGATTTATTTAAATGACTCTTCCCTACCCAACCCCACAAGGCATGCCTGAATTCAGGTCAAAGTGCATTCGGGGTCCAACTAGACAAGAAAAGTAATGGTGGATCAGATAATCTGGTCCAGCATTCTGTTCTCACAGTGGCCAGCGCAGTGGGAAGCCCACAGCAAGGAACTGAGTGCAACAGCACTTTTGCCACTTGTGTTTGTGCTCCGAGCCCCAAAACCCTCATGGAAATAATGACACAGTGGAGACAGAATTTAGTTTAAATGTTAATGGGCAAATTTTGGCCACAACTTTATTGAATGCACAAATGTGACTGGTATTGACTTAGGCATTGGTATCAAAACTATAACTGGCTCCTGCCCCACCCTGCAGGAAGCCTGGAAGGGTAAACAACCAGTAGGGGGATCTCCGTCAGTGTATATTGACTGGTGCTCAGCCCTGGGGTTTCTGGGGGTCCTGGCATAGCCCTAGCCCCTCTCCGGACTTCGGACGAGATCCAGACCCCCAGATTCCTTTAACGGAATACCCTATTCATTGGAGGGGCAGGTGATGGCCGCACCTCCCCTCCCCACATTCCTCTAAACCAATGCCTAACCGCCAAACCTTACAAAGTTGTGACAATTGTTAAGAGGTAGGCAAAAACCAAGTGGCCACAGCCAATCTGCCACATTGGGAAAAATTCCTACCCGGCCCCTGTTCCAAAACAGGCGACCAACCAAAGCAAGGCCAAACATGACCTAATTAGCGGGTGTGTGGGTGTGTGTTTGGCAGCGTGAAGCAAAAGGAGGTCCCTACATCGTGCTGCCAAATAGATACCCCAACCTTTGCCACAATGCCGATTGGCTAAAAGCTAGTGGCATAACTGTGGCACCACCAGCTTGGAGCGGGGCAAGCTCCGCCCACAAGCCGGTTGGGGAAGAGTTTCAGGGGCCAAGCACAACATGGACCCTCTGTTAGGAGGATCAAACTTCTCAGAAACTGGGATTCAGAGGTAATGCACAACCATCACGACTAGTAGCTAATTATAACCTTATCATCCATGAATTTTAAAGCTGTCCAAGTTGGAGTTTGCAGTGGGCCATCACCAAATCTTGTGGCAGTTAATTCTGTAGTTTCTGTGCTGTGTGAATCATAGAATTGCAGAGTTGGGATGGTCGTAGTAATGCAGGAATCTCAGCTAAACTATCCCTGGCAGATGGCCATCCAACCTCTGCTTAAAAACAGCCAAGAAAGGAGAGTCCGCAGTCCCCTGAGGGAGTCTGTTCCACTGTCAAGCAGCTCTTACTGTCAGAAAGTTCTTCCTGATGTTTAAGTCGGAATATGCTTTCTTGTAACTTGTGGCCTCAAGAGGGTCCTACCCTCCAGAGCAGGAGAAAAGCTTGTTCCCTCTTCCATGTGACAGCCCCTGAGAGATTGAAGATGGCTGTCGTATCTCCTCTCAGTCTCCTCTTTCCCAAGCTAAACATACCCAGCTCCTTCAACTGTTCCTCATATGGCTTGGTTTCCAGGCCCTTGATCGTCTTAATTTTGTCTGTCCTGAATTGTCCAACATTCAGCTTCACTAGATGATCCTGGGTCCTATCCAGTATCATAGGAAAAGTATATCTGATATATCAAGCTTTACCATGCTTTAGAAAAGCCAGTCCTCCTAAACTGACAATAGCTCAGATGAATAATCTAGATAAACAATACAGGCTCTATCCGTTTGAAGGCTCTGTTCATCCATGCAAAAAGCAAACAATATTTGGAGTTCACTAGATGTTAGTCAGAGGGGACTGTCTTGTTTTTTGGTCCCTTTCACGTATGATTTATGTACAGGAGGAATAATATTCCCCCCTCTCTTCCCTCACAAAGGGAAAATCAGGGATAATTCTTTGCTCTGCTTCTGCAAAGAGGAAGCAGTAACTCCTTCATCATCTTAGAACAAGGTTGGGGAATCTTCAGATGTTATTGGACTCCAGGTCCCATCAGCCACAGCCAGTACAGTACCTCGGGTTACATACGCTTCAGGTTACAGACTGCGCTAACCCAGAAATAGTACCTTGGGTTAAGAACTTTGCTTCAGGATGAGAACAGAAATCGTGCTCCGGCGGCGCGGCAGCAGCAGGAGGCCCCATTAGCTAAAGTGGTGCTTCAGGTTAAGAACAGTTTCAGGTTAAGAACAGACCTCCATACCGAATTAAGTATGTAACCAGAGGTACCACTGTATAGTCAGTGGCAGTGCCCGGGACGAGGCAAGGATTGTACCCCCTTCTGCATTGTGCAGAAGGCAACAGGTGGACTTTGCTGTGCCCCTGCGGCAGCCACTCCTCACAGAGGTCACCTGCTAGTCACCACATTTGCGCTCTCAGCTTGGCAAGCTCCCAGTGGGAGTGGCGGCTGTCCTCTGCTTGGTGGGCTTGGCAGAAAGCGGCTAGTGCAGCCCTTCCCTGGCCGCCTCTTATTGCCTGCACGGTGCGAGGATGGGCGCCCGTGGATCCCGGGCGAGCAGACGACTCTCCTCTCTGAGCTCCTGCTGTGGGGTGTGCACCTCATTCAAGAACACACACCAGGAGTGAGGCCCCGGGGAAGGCCCGGTTTAGGCTGGGAAAAGTCTGGGCTCTGACTGGAGGGATTTCTGCCCGGGGGCGGGTGCCTCATCGCTGGCCGTGAGGAGGAGGTCGCGCTATTTGCCTCCTCACGGCTCCAGAAGGTGGCAGCCACGTGGCCTTGTCAAGGGAGCCTGTTTTGGGGCACCGGGTTCTGCCCCCTCAGAATTCTGTGCTTGGGGCCATAGCCCCCCTTGCCCCCATGCTGTGCCACTGAGTATGGTCAACAATCAGAGATGGTGGAAGTTGTCATTCAGCAACATCTGAAGGACCACAGGTGACCTGCCACTAATCTAGAAAGATAATTTCCTTGCAGGCAGAGAGAGGGGGAAAGTTTAGAGACACACATTGCTCTATACTTCCTTATGTGGGGAAGAAGCATAATATAGACAGTAGTAGAGATGATATAGATAGGTTTTGCTTCTTTGTTCTCCGTATTTCTAGCTTCCTCTGCTATGGCACCAAATCACAGACATGTGACCTTGCAATGATTTTGGTGCCAGGTAAAGAATGTTTCTATTTGCCTGTGCGTTTTAAGTTGGTCAGTTTGTCCTGCTGTAGCTTTGCTGCCTTTTGATGTTGTTTCATCCTTTTCATTATGTTGCATGACCATTTTCTGGTTATATTTATTGTTCACCAACCTGATATTTTCTGATGAAGAGTAGCTTATGAACACCTGAATTAAAAAAATAGAACACCTGAATTAAAAATCCTTTCATAGGTTGCCCCTCAACCTTCTGCTGGTGGCCAGTCTGCGGTCCTGAGCCCCATTCATGTGTGAGTCTATCTTTTATGAAAGTCTATTGCCTCTTACTGGGTAAACCTTACCCATAACAGATCCCATGATCTGTTGGTGTGTGTAGGCTCACTACTTGGGAACTGGAATACAGCCCTGATGTAGATCTTCAACAGATTTGATTGTGGGTGAAAGAATCTATCTCTGTAACCTCCAGAGTCTGTTTCCTTAAATGGTCTTGTTCCATTTCACAATCAGAAAGCGAGATTTTTTTAAAAAAACAACAGATTCTGACATATGGTGTATCACTTTTCAACTGGATAATAATTATTTTTTTTAAAATGGGAAATTTAAATTGTGGCACATACTGTTTTTAAAAAGTAGATCAGATCAGATCACATTCCATATCTTAGGACTGGGGTTTTTATTTTCATTTTCAGGGTAGATCATTAGCTTTTCATGTCACAATAGACATTTCTGTGACTTCAATCTTGCAAAGTACTTACATGGCCTTAGGTGTATCTTGGGGGTGCAGCAACCCGACACCGAACACTAGAGGGAGCTCTTCCCATACAGCTTTCCTGAGCATGTATTTCTCTTTTCTTTTGTGGTTCACTTTCTGCTTTGCAGTGCAGAAGGAATCAAAGAGGCAAATATTGAATGTTTACAAGGTGCTGCATTTGCACAAACGCGGCAACACATTTTGAAAGCGAGGCCCTCATCCCAACGTTTTGCTTCAGTGAAAAAACACTCCACGGCTTTCCCCTTAACATTATTACATAATTAAATCACCTTCTTTTAACCCTCTGGGACATTGGGCTATTTCCCAATATACTTAACAATGACTTTTCCTAACAAAGCAAGAAGGGAACTGAACTAATGTAACCAAGACAAATGCATATAGCAAATTGAGAAATAATAAGCAGAAATATAGTAATCTCGCCATAGTAGAGAAGACTGTGATCAGATGATCTTTGTGTTTGTTCCATCGGACAGCTCCAAAGTTTCTTTCTCTCCCTTCTTAAGCACCTTTAAATATTCTTTCATAGCTTTAAACGAGGCTTGCAGTAAACAGCCCTTCAGATAGCGGATTGTGCTCTGTAATGTAGGAAATGTGAACACTCCTCATAGCATAGGTTTATGAAATTATGCAAAGGTAGCGAACAGAGAGGTTTTTCTTAATAATAAATATAATAATTCCTCTTTTTCTTATTATTATTTATACCCCAGCCACTCTGGACAGCTCCCAACAGAATATTAAAAACATGATAAAACATCAAACATTAAAAACTCAGCCAGATGTGTGGGGTATAAATAATATATTATCATTATTATAAATTATTATTATAGTACTCACTCACCCCTATTTCCAAGACCCTGCACTTGCAGTAAGTTATTGTTAAATATTTGGGGTGTGTGGTGAAATATTTGCTACATTCCCATTAACTATCCTGCATTGGGATGGAGACACGAGCCTGTGGCAGACCTGAGTGTGTTTTCAAGCTGAGTCAGTCAGGGAGGTTTGTTCGTTTAACATGATGGAACATTTTATTTTTAAATGACATTCCCACCTCCTCAGTTTGAAGTGCGTGTGGTGCAGCCCTGACTCTCTTGTCTTGCTGCCTCAACCTGCTTTACTTTGCAGACTTGCGCTAAAAATTAGGAATATCTGCATGCTGCTTCCTTGAGAGAGCTTTTGGGCCCCAAGAAAAGCAGTGCTCATGGGCCTCATTCTCCCTTGGCAGAGCTAGCTCCACCATCATTTATTTGTATTTATTAAATGCATATTTATTATTATTATTATTATTATTATTATTATTATTATTATGAATTTATATACAGTGGTACTTCAGGTTACATATGCTTCAGGCTACAGACTCCGCTAACTCAGAAATAGTACCTCAGGTTAAGAACTTTGCTTCAGGATAAGAACAGAAATTGTGCGGTGGCGGCAGCGGGAGGCCCCATTAGCTAGAGTGGTGCTTCAGGTTAAGAACAGTTTCAGGTTAAGAACGGACCTCTGGAACGAATTAAGTTCTTAACCTGAGGTACCACTGTACCACCATATACCTGGGGGACCCACCCTTCCTCCCGAAGGAGCCCAGAGTGACAAACATATCAGCTTCAAAACAACAGAATAAAAACAATCTATCTAAAAACAATCACTTGCCCCTTAGCTAATCATTTCAAGGTTGCCAGGAACAGAAACTTTCAGCTATCAAATGCCTGAATAAACAGGAATTTGGTTTTAAACAATTAATCTGAAAATTAATAAAGAGCGGGACAGGCTGTACCTCACTGGAGAGAGCTTTCCACAAACAGGGGCTGTCACCAAGAAGGCCCTGCCATGGTCAATGCCAACAGAAAGAACAGGGAGAGTAAGGCAACCAGCTCAGGTGGCTTTTGTTAAGGGGCAAGTTGCATGTCTGTGCCATGCTGTCTGTGCCATGCCTGAACTTCCTAAGATAGTCTGCTGCCTTCAGGCGAGGTGAAGGATGCTGCCCCATCACCTGTGTTGAAGTAAGGCTCAAATGCTAGCCTGGCAGGCTTCTGACTGTTCATAGTGTTAGAGGACATTCGGCACAGAAACATGTGTGTATACCTTTAAGAAGTTTCTGGGATTAATTGGCTGCAGGTGACCGTTGCTATAAAGGAAAAAAGCTGAGTTTTGTTGCCTTGCCTGCAGGAATAACATCCACCAGAGCTTGTGTTTATTTGTTTAGTAATAAAGTCTTCGTTTTTCCGTTTGGTGTTTTTTACACCTATGTCTCCTGGAGTCACTCTGTCCTCTGCCACCGGCTGGCATCCCCCTCCAATAGGTTATGGGCCCAGTCCCCAGTCTTGAGTGGGCAGAGACAGAGCGTGAAAAGAACCCAGAGACTGGAAGCAACTCAGCGTTTCTCAAGCAGCTGGCTGTGTGAAGGCATCAGCAGGGAGTGTCTGTTTGGGACCAGGAGCCGAACATTTCTTCAAGCCACGTGTGAGTAAGAACTGAGTGGAAAGCTGAAAGCTGGGTGGTGCCATGGCTGGACTTGGAGCTGGAGCTCAAGGGGGAGCTTCCTATTTTCCAGTAGAGAAACTGGGAGAGTCCAATTATATGTCATGGAGTTTACAGATGCAGGCATTTTTAAAGAAAGAACAATGTTGGACTGTAATTGTTAACCCTCCTGTAAAAGAGGAGGATGAAGAAGTAGATGAAGCAGACCAAAGGCGGGAGGACAAAGCCTATGCCAATTTAATTCTGAGTTTAGAGAAGTCTCAGTTATCTCATGTGCGAGACCTTGAAACAGCAAGTGAGATTTGGCAAGCACTGAGAGCAATACATATTAGAGACACTGCTGGCAGCAAAATTACTCTAATGAGAGCTCTGTACCGAGCCAGACTAAGTGAGGGTGAATGTGTTTCAACACATCTTCAAAGAATGCGTGATTTATTTTCACAGTTAAATGAACTTGGGGAACATTTTTCTGAACAGAGAAAAGTTTATATTGTGCTGTCCTCACTTCCTGAGTCATGGGACAATTTAGTGATGACTCTGGAAGCAATCCCAGAAAGCCAATTAACAATGCATTTCTTAACTGGCCGTTTGCTTGATGAGGAGGAAAGACGCCATGAGAGGAAGGCCACAACCCCTCACTGTAACTCCAGAAATGGGAGGCAGTCCAGTAAAAGATATGCAACTGATGAGGAGCGGCATCCTAAAGAGGTTGTAGACCACAGAGAGGAAGCAGCGTTCACAGTTAGAAGATGCTATCGTTGTGGGTCAACCAAGCATTTAGTACGACAGTGCACTGTGACTGTGGGAGAAAATGCAAGACAAGGGCGGCCTGCGTTTGCTGGGAAGCGAGGAAACAGGAAGAATCGAATCCAGTATGTTTCTGCAGCAGTTCGAGGCACCAGTCACAACGTTGGACAAGACTGGATTTTAGACTCAGCAGCAACAAACATTTTTGTCAAGTCTGCACAAACCCTTGTAGAAAAGCAGCCTTGTAAATCTGTAAATGTAGTACTAGCTGATGGAACAGCGCATGAGTCAGCTGGAAAGGGTAGTGTGAATATCAACTGTTTAAGTACCAAGTTTACCAATGTTTTATGTGTACCAAGCTTAGAAAATAATTTGCTTTCAGTTACAAGTCTTGTTAAGCAGGGATTTAAAGTAACCTTTTCTGGTTCAGGCTGTAGAATAGAGAAAGCTGGAAAAGTGGTTACAGCGTCGCTACAAAATGGTTTGTTTGTTTTGAAAGACCAGCTAGTAAGTGAGTCTGGGGCATGTGTTAAAGCCTGTAATAGAGCCTTGCATGATGAGTGCCAGCATCTGTGGCATCGTCGTTTGGGGCATGCCAATTTCCACAGTATTGCAAAAATGCCAGAATTAAGCAAGGGAATTAAAATGAAAAAATGTTCAGTTTTTCTAGACTGCAATACCTGCAAGGAGTCTAAAAGTAAGCGAGGGTCTTACCCTGAAAGTACTAGAATTAGCAAGAGGCCATTTGCTTTAGTACATTCAGACCTTTGTGGGCCATTTGCAGAGTCTGAAGGAGGAGCAAAGTTTTTTTTGGTTCTTGTGGATGATTATAGCCGGTATACTTGGGTATATTTGTTAAAACACAAAAGTGAAACTGGTCAACTGATTAAGAATTGGATCAACTATATAGAAAGGCAGTTTCCTTACAAAGTTACCCAGTTGCAAAGTGACCGTGGAGGCGAGTTCATGTCTGAAGCCCTCCAAGTTTGGTTGAAAAAGCGTGGTATTTGTCACCGTAAATCGTGTCCTTTTTCACCTGACGAAAATTCAGTTGCAGAACGCAAGATAAGATCTTTACAAACAATGTTAGATTCAATGCTATGTGATTCTGGCCTATCCAGGAAGTATTGGGGAGAAGGAATTCTGTGTGCTAACTACATACAGAACAGATTGTTTCATTCTACCATAAACAACACCCCTCATTTTTTGCTTTATGGAAAAAAACCCTTTTTGGACCATGTTAAAACTTTTGGTTGCTGGGCTTGGGTTCACATCCCAAAAGGACAGAGAAGGAAAGGTGAGCCCAAGGCAAAGAAACTTAGATTTGTTGGCTATCAAACTTGGTCAAAGGGGTATCGTTTTGCACTAGGGCGTGGCAGAGTTGTAATATCAAGACATGCAGAGTTTTGTGAGCAAGATGGTTGGGTTCGTTTACATGGAAATTCAGAAGTTATGTTATATTCTGATAATACAGATAAATTTGTGAAATCTGAGGAAGATAAGCCACAAATTAAAGAAAGTTCTGAAAGTGACAGTGATGAGGATTCAGGGGATGAGGATCCCAGTACACAATCTCCTAAAGCTGAACCAATTTCTCCTGAGCAGGATGAATCAGAAGGGGAAGATAGTTCAGAGGGGGAGAGTGTTCAAGTTAGAAGGTCACAAAGAAGCAATAAGGGGGTACCTCCAGAAAGGTTTACTATACAAGAAGCTAAAACTGTTGATGTGAAAAAGGAACCTCGTGATTATGAGGAAGTTTTAAAGTTACCACACCAGGAAATAGTAAGGTGGAAAAATGCAATGAAAGCAGAAATGAAATCTTTAGCAGAACACGATGTCTTTACCATTGAGCCATTGCCAGAAGGAAAAAAGGCAGTGGGCTGTAGATGGGTGTATAAAATAAAACACTTGGCAGGTGGTGATGTTAAGTACAAAGCCAGATTGGTAGCACAAGGCTTTACTCAAAGAAAAGGTGAAAGCTTTGATGAAACCTTTTCTCCTACTGCAAGGAGTGAAAGTGTACGCTTATTGTTAGCTCTTGCAGCACAACGTGGGTTTAAGGTAAACCATTTTGATATTGAAACAGCTTATCTTAACGCAAATCTGCAAGAAGAAATTTTTATGAATCAAGCGCCAGGTTTTGAGGCAGGAGAACAGAATTCTGTATATAGGCTGAACAAAGCAATTTATGGGCTCAAACAGTCAGCTAGAAATTGGAACGAATGTCTTGATAATGCTTTAAAAAATCTTGGTTTTAAAAGAAGCTTAGCTGATAACTGCTTATACACTAAAGGAAAGGGTGATAAACAAGAATTGTGTTTGTGTTATGTTGATGATTTGCTTTACTCTACAAAAGGTGACAAGCAAGTGAAAAAATTTGCAGAACAACTAAGAAAGGAATTTAAAGTAAGAGATTTGGGGCCAGTAAAAAATTATCTCGGTTTAGAAATTCAAAGAACTAACGATGGAAGTTTTTTGTTGAGCCAAAAAGACAAAATAGTGGAGTTACTTGAAAGAAACAATATGCAAAACTGCAAGGGAATAAAAACCCCAATGGAAATAGGTTTTTTCAAAAATGAAGAAAAATGCACAGAACCTGTAAATCCTGAAATGTACCATTCAATAATTGGAAGTTTATTATACATTTCATTGTGGAGCAGACCAGATTTGAGTTATGCAATTGGAATACTAAGCAGACTAGTAAGCTGTCCTACAGAAAATGCCTGGAAAGGTTTAAAACGTATTTTCCGGTATCTAAAGCAAACACTTGATTATTGTTTAAAATTACCATCTTCAGGGTCCACAAAATTGCAGTGTTACGTGGACAGCGATTGGGCCAACCTGCCTGATAAAAAATCAATTTCTGGAATGGTATTTCAATTTGGAGATTCTTTAGTAGGATGGAAATCCAAAAAACAAACTATAGTGGCCACATCATCAACTGAAGCCGAATACTGTGCATTGTCGGAATTATGTAATGAAGTAAAATTTTATGTTCAGATCCTCAAGGATATAGACGTAGAGTGTAATTATCCTATTCAAGTTATGGAAGATAATCAAGCCGTAATAACCTTGTCTGGATCTGACCTGTTTAGAAACAAATCAAAGCATTTAGAAATTAAATACCAAAATGTAGCTGAAAATGTAAAACAGAACCAGATAATGCTGAAGTATTGTGAAAGTACACAAAATGTGGCGGATGTATTTACAAAAGCGTTAACCCTCGAAAAACATACACGACTGGTAACAAAGTTGGGAGTTGCAGTGTGTGATATGTAAATATGTTCTTTTCTGTTTAAAATACTATTGTTTCTGTTTGAATGAGAGGGGGTGTTAGAGGACATTCGGCACAGAAACATGTGTGTATACCTTTAAGAAGTTTCTGGGATTAATTGGCTGCAGGTGACCGTTGCTATAAAGGAAAAAAGCTGAGTTTTGTTGCCTTGCCTGCAGGAATAACATCCACCAGAGCTTGTGTTTATTTGTTTAGTAATAAAGTCTTCATTTTTCCGTTTGGTGTTTTTTACACCTATGTCTCCTGGAGTCACTCTGTCCTCTGCCACCGGCTGGCATCCCCCTCCAATACATAGGATGGGTGATGGTGGGGCCACCTTTGACTCAGGTTGCCAAATGTCTTGGGCCATACCTCTTCCTTATCTCTAGCTGACATTCTGCCTCCTAGTTCTCCTGCCTGCCTGATACAGCTTTGCTTACTCCTTCTGCTGGGTTGAGGCCTGTGAGAAAGTGAGGGGATCATAATGATTTCTGCTTGCTGCAGTTCTACTTCCTGAAGGGAGCAATCTGGCAAGGGAGAATCAATCCTTTATCACCTCTCTTCCATTGAGCAGTCTGCTTAGCAAAGGAAGCAGGAAAACAATGCTAGCAGGTCTGTAGTCACGGCCTGTGAGGGCTTGGCCCCCTGCTTGAGGTGTATCCCAGGACTCTTCTCAGAACCATGCAGCTTTTTTTTGCTCTTTTCTTTTCTTAAAAACCAAATTCTTCATCTTTTCACTCACAAGATATACAAGGGGATTGTGTTGCCTATTGAACCTTGACTCCTCTATTCAGGCTTCATGCAGGTTTCCAGATTTATTGGTGCTGTTTTTTATATAGCTCTGGCAGCGCTGATAACACGGGCCTAAGGCAGGGTTTCTTCTATTCAAAAGGAAGAGAGGGGACATAGAAGGTGTGGTTTTTTTTTTTAAAGCAGGTGTTGCAGCTGCCTAAATAATTCCCCATCAGACACCCCAGGCTAATGAAAGAGAGCAAAGCAAAGCTCTCTTATACCTTTGCCGCTCGCTTACACTCTGTATCAGTGATGGTTTCTCAGTCGTTCTTATCTACACTACAGTAGCTAACAGGACAAACCAATAGCCCTTGCCCCAATGTAAATCCCAACTAAAGGCTGCTTACTCACTGACCTGTTTGGGGCACAAAAATGCAGTTTTTCTGAATCTGGAATCACTCACGACCATCTTCAGTACAGTGGTACCTCGGGTTACAGACGCTTCAGGTTACATACGCTTCAGGTTACAAACTCTGCTAACCCAGAAATAGTACCTCGGGTTAAGAACTTTGCTTCAGGATAAGAACAGAAATTGTGCGGTGGCGGCAGCGGGAGGCCCCATTAGCTGAAGTGATACCTTAGGTTAAGAACAGTTTCAGGTTAAGAAAAGACCTCTAGAACAAATTAAGTTCTTAACCCAAGGTACCACTGTATGTTGATTTCAATCTAGACTGATTCTAGATCTTGCCTTTCACAAGTTTGGGTGTGGTTACTTGACAGGCATTTGAAAACCCACATTTTGATTAGGTGAGTCATGCCTTTTCCTCACTGCACAAGCCCAAGAGAGAGTGGTGATTGTAATTTTGGTATATGATGCTCCCCCACAGCATCACTGGGCAGGTGATGGCCTTCTCCAATTGTTGGGACTGCCCACACCTGTTTTCAAATGGGCACACTGTGGGATAATGATCCACAATGAGCTTTTATTTTCAGAATGAAACCAGTTTCTCAAGAAGTGCTTTTCAGGAGACAAATGTATGCAAAAGATCTAGATGTTGTGTGGACTGCATGGCGGTGTGTGTGTGTGTAATCTAGTTCGGTCTCCATTGACTCTAGATTAAAATGTTGTGAGTATGCAGTCTTAAGTGACACAGACACTGGCCATTGGCACATCCTGCAAGTTATCTATTTCTGTTGCCTCATCAAACTGGTGCTTCCAAAACTGGTACCTCTCAGACACTGGGCTTCTTTGGTTTTCAGCAAGATTGCCTGCTAAGTACAAGACAGTTTTTCTGCACTCTGCTTGCTCAAGTAGGCGTTTGTCTTTCATGTGAATCAGCGCTGGTATTTCTTTATGGATACAGGCCCACCCAGACATACCTCTGAGGTCTCTAAACCTTTGCTGCAGAATGTCATTATGTTTTAGTAATATAATGCTGTAGAAATAGAGGCCGCCAGGGTTTGTTGTAGTCACACATTTCAGCACACACCTATTTTCAATTCTTTTAGCCCTGTGTGGCAAATCATTCCATTTGAAAAGGATCCATTTTTTTAAAAAAAAAGGGAAAATAAAAATCAATCTCCTTCGAGATGTTTTACCATCAAGAAATACTGTGAAAGGATGTGGACTCTGAGCAACAACCTTTTCCCTTTCTTTTTATCCATTGTTCTCAGTAGAGTGGGTGAGAGCACAGACTGTAACTTTGTTCAGCCTTACAGATATCTTTTCTGCATCCAGAAAAAATAAATAGGTGCTTGTGCGGAAATCTTTAGAATTATCCGACTTTTTCTCTTCACGGGATGGATGCCATAAGAAGTGCCGACTGCAGAGATCTCAGTTTTGCCTTCATTAATCAGTTTTAACACAGCCTGAAAACTGCAGTGCTATATCAGATTAATGCCCTCCTAAATAGGGTTCCTATATGTCTGGAATTTCCCAAACATACGGTACATAGCCAGCATTTGGCTGTTCAAAACTGTGTCTGGGTGGACATTCCAGATGTATGGTGACTCATGTTAGTATTTACTTAAAATTAGCTCAAAAAGTTGTGGGTTGTTGTTGTTTTTGAGATTTTGCTGTTGTGTCCAGATTTTCACCTTTTGAAATATGGGAACCCTACTCCTAAACTCTGTGTAAGTAAGCTAATCTAAGGTTCCTCAGCGAGAAAGTTAGTAATGGCAGAGAAGCTTCCCTCAAACATGGTTTGTTCAACATTTAGTAGAGGCTGTTCCATTAGGGTAGATGGGGCACTGTCACACCAAGCTCAGTTAGCCCCTGTACGATTGATTGATTGATTGATTGATTGATTACCCGTCTTTCACCCTTAGTTCCCAGAGTGGGCCACAACATTGAAACACAATGCTAAAGACAGTTTAAAAAAACTCACAATTGCGAAAATAAGGTGAGCCCTAAAATATAGGCCTCAAGTGTCAAGAGCCAGGGCAAAGTGGTGCGTATTCAGCATTCTCAGGAAGCTGTACAGTTAAGATGCCAGACATGCCTCTGTGGGGAGGGGACACCACAGGGAAGGCCCTTCCGAGCCTCTGCGGGTGGAGGAACCACCAAGAGGGCCACCTCTGCTGATCTCAGCACCTGAGGGCCTGAGGGCCTCCCTGCTTACAACTAATCTAATGGGTGTTATTTCCTGTCAGCCCCCTCTTCCTCAGTCTTAATGTTGCCCTTTAAGAACTCAGCAGGGACCACTGTAAGTAGGTTAAAACATTGGCAGGATTTTAACCACACTTGTAAAGTAACAGAAACTATGGATAATTTAGGATAAAAATTTGAATAAGTATTGATATGCAGTTGTAAATATTATCATTAGGACCCATGGAAGGGATGGGGGAAGTCAAGAGATTCAGAGTAATCTCAACATTTGGATTTTGAATTGTTTTGGTTTCCCCCCGCTGTATACTTTAAAAAATCAAATTAAAAAATTATTTTTTAAAAAGAACTCAATAGGGAGGAGAGTGGGGGCCCCAGTGGCCCCCAGCCACCACTGTCAACACTACCCACGTTCCCTTACAGTGGTTAGCCTCTAGGGAGTATTTGGTGTTGTCTAGGCCACATTCTCACATCAGGTGGGATTATAGTGCAGCCCAAAGTCCTGGCCGTTGCCTAGCAATGGATAGATAGAGCCGTCAGTTTCTATTCTCCCTCTTTCTAATTTTTCATATCATACATCCTGTTGTCTACATTTCTTCAGCCACATGAGAATAACACACGCACACAGACAGTGCTTTTTCTGAGGGGATGCAAGGGTACCCCTAAACACTTTTTAAAGAAAAAAAACACTGTGTGTGTACACATACTCTCTCTCTCTCTCTCTCTCTCTCTCTCTCTCTCTCCTCTCAAAAATTGCAAGCATTTTAGCATGAATTTTTCCTGATATACGCATTTTTGCAAAGCCTACTGCAATGCATTTTGCAGGTTACTTTCACCAATATAAGCATTTTTTTTAAAAAACTGCAGTGCATGCAACTTTGTATACATTACTTGTCTGGAACCCTGTTGCAAAATTCAGAGGTGTGCGAATTTCAGAGCTTCTTGGACTTGTGTTCCAGTTTGTGTATTGTTTTAGAAAGGGCAGATTTGGTAGGCTCACTTTTAAATCTAAACTTAAATGAAATTTCACCCCTATCGTTTCCCCACTCCAGTGCACTCCAGGACAAGTCCAAGCATCTTTACAATGAAATCAGGTTCACCGGCAAACAGGGCTGCCCCAAGACATTTTGCTGCCTGGGGTTAAGGATAAGATGTTGCCCCCATTCTATATGCAGAAGGCAAAACTTACTTCAACAAAGGGCATGTGACAACATCGTCGATTGCACCCACGGAATTCTGTCCCCCAACAGAGGGAACTGTAGTGAGAAGGATTTCAAATAAATAGACTGGAGAATGCCCTCATTCTGAAGGCTTGTGGGGAGGGAATATGTCCTTGTTGCCAACACGATCCAGCCAATTGCCTCTGCTTTGATCCTCTGCTGTGGTTTCTTTTGCCACAATGCCTTGCAAGAATGGACAGGCAGGCTGCATCATCCGCTCAACAATATGTTTGTCCCATTGCAAAAATGTGTATTTATTTATTTATAGCACAGCATCTCTTAAAAAAAAACCACTGAATGGGCAGCAGGGTCATCTTGGGGGAAGAGTTAAAATAATAATGAAAATCAGTTCCTCATTTCGCCCCATCTCTGACCTTGCACACTGAGTCACTATTGCTATTAATTAATGGGCCAAATATTAGACGTGGGTACCAAATGCACAAATCCACGTTTCAGAAAAGAGTAACCAGTGCCAGATTACCAAATATACAGAGTAGGCACCAGTTTATAGGCCCGATGCCTTTTAGTGATCCTGTGACAACGGATCAAAATAATATTGATTTGATCCTGAAATAAAACTGGTTTATACATATTTATGTATTTGGACATAATTTGCAAGCACCCTCCCCCCCCCCCCGATTTTGACTGCCTAGGAGCCTCCACAGGGTTTAATTGGCCACTGAGAACAACCTGTTTGTTATATTGCTATATAGTTCTTTTGGTATAAAAAGACAGCGACTAATTACAGCTATTTCTCTTAAAATACTCAGTGTTTACAATTTAACCCTGAGTGAATCCAATCGCAGGTATTTAATGTTATCCTGGTACTGAAAACTTTTGTTCCTTGCCCCTTAATCTGAAATTATGTCCGTAGAAAGATACTGCAAGCTCAGTATTGGACCCCAGTATCCATCAATCTGCTCCTGTTTCGATGTTCTTGACTGGATATTGTGAACATCAAAACCAATAGGACATTCTGACATGGTCATTACAATTAGGACGGAATGCAATTTGAAGTTTACACTGGTTCGTGTTGGGAGTGAGATAGAGTTAATAGGAGAACATAATCTCCAGGAGGGATGGGCTCCTAGAAGGAGAAGTGGTTTGGCTTAATGAATCACAGTAAGTGCTAATGTGCTTTATTGTTTCTGGAAGACCAGCAAAGAGCTAGCGAAAAGCTAAGGGGATTTAACACAGGCTGGGAGAAACAAAGCAGTTAAAATGTCCTGCAGTTATATTGTCACCGTGTTTTACTTCAAAGGGAGTGCAAAGATCACTTTTCCTGTTGTAAATGGAATTGGGCAGTGGGTGTACATCACTAAAGACGTGTTGATTGAATCCCACGTGCCCATTGCTTGAGGAAAGCCTTTTACGGAGAAAAAAGGGTGATGGTGGCAGGAAAAGAGGGAAGTTCAGACGCAGGCATGTTTATGCTTCTTTTATTTGGGTCTCTCACTTGGAGAAATTGCTGTTGACAATAATAAATATGTCGTGAGATGTAATGTGGGCGGCTTTTTAAAAATACAGACATGGAGGCGTAGTGCTATGGAACGGTGCTAAAAGGACATGCTTGTTTCTTTTTCTTCTTCATTCTTTTTCTCTCTTTGCTGTAAACAGGATAAGCTACCCTTGGGAATAAGAATGATTCGGAGCCTCCGCTTCTTCCTACTTGCTGTAGGCCAGTGATTTCCAAACATTCTGGTTATGTACGCACTCAAACTGCTAGTTTGGGAAGCAGTGCAGACAATACATTAGCCACAATTCACATCTATGTTGTCATTCCTTATGAAATACTGTGTTTTTGATGCATTTTCCCCAAACATAGCTTTTAAGCCAATAGTGTGCACATAGCTTTTAAGCCAATAGTGTGCACACAGCACACATCTTCAAGGAACTCTTTCTACACTGTACTGTTAAGTAATGGGTGAACATATCAGACGACACAGCGATTCTTCAAACAGCTCTTGTTTATTCACAGGCCAGAACAGAACTGAAGGGTTCAGCCAGCCTGCTTATATAGAGCTCCACTAGAACGCAACAGTAACTATTTTCTGTAACTATCCAATCACCGAATGTCACTTTAGATCCCTTATTTGCATATGTGGACCTAAACTATCTACAGTATCCCCCTGCTGGCCCAGGGAGAGAACTTCAGTACATAACGCATACACTGAGCAGTGCATGAGTATCAGCTCCAGATTTCTGGAGGACACTTGGGTGCCTATCTAGCTGACAAGGGAGCTACTGGGTCTCATTGCTGCCCCACAGGAACTGAGAGTGCATTCTAGGACATACTCAGCACCTTACCATTAAATGATATCCATGATGGCAAATCTGGGTATAATGTCTCGGTGGATTTTGGCAGTCAGTTGCCCCACTGAACTGGGGCTAAAATTTGCAAAGTTTCCTCTAGTCTTTTTGTAGGATACATTTAAAGGCAGAAAGTTCAAGCCTAATTTCCACACTTTTTACCTAGGGCTCAAAGTGATTGGAAGATATCTTCAATGTAATGAAATGATTAGTGAAGGGACCATGCTCACAACAAACTCTTTCTGCTTCCCAGTCAGAGTATAATGCATATAATGTGCCAGGAAAAAGATATTGGTTTTCCAGATTTAACTTACAGATAAAGTAGTTTATGGTGTTTGGAGTTTTAGCCCATCTGCTGCAAAAGTTGTTGCCTGCATGAACATTTCCACCATTTATTCTGCTAATTGCTATTGTGAAATATACAGATACTTCTTTTTTGAGTACTGAAAGCCAAGTTGGGATTCTATCTATCATCATCTATCTATATCTATCTATCTATCTATCTATCTATCTATCTATCTATCTATCTATCTATCTATCTATATCTATCATCTATCTATCTATCATCTATCTATCTATCTATCTATCATCTATCTATCATCTATCTATCTATCTATCTATCTATCTATCATCTATCATCTATCTATCTATCTATCTATCTATCTATCTATCTATCTATCTATCTATATCTATCAATCATCTATCTATCATCTATCATCTATCTGTGTTAAGATGTACAAGTTTTCACACTAGTCTCCAAAGTGACTATGTTGTTTAGTTTTAGCTTAATATATAAGCCCTGCTTTCCTATTAAAATAATAAATAAGGCGGCTTACAATAAGACATAATGCAATATAACAAAACTATAAAATTACAAATGCAATTGTTCCACCCCCCAAAAGCACTATGCCTTTCTCTCCAGTAACTGAGATTATCACCAACATAGAGGCTAACTATGCAAGAGAAAAACCTTGATAAAGGTTAGATTAAACACTTCAACTTGAATTTTGAACAAGTTGTCTTAGTCTTTGACCAAATAATTATGCGAAGACACATTCTCTCTTCCCCTCCCCTTCTCTTTGAAAAGTAGTTTGTACAAGAATTTAGCATCTGCATGCCAGTTTTCAGTTTACTTTGGAAAAGTTTTGAATGTGCTGAACTTCTTAAATGAGTTGCTCAAGACCAGTGAATAGAATTCTAAATAACCACCATTATAACTGCAGTATGAAAATATATCTGAGCACACGGTCTCTGAAACTCAAAAGGGTTCCTGAAATTGCAATGGACAGATCAGATCAGTTTCATCTTGAGATAATCAAAAAAGAAAATCAAGCTAGCACACTCCTGATACTCCTTTCCTGGCCCGTAATCAAGAATGTGATCATGGACTACAAAGTATTAGTTGAGAGAGAGATCCAAACCTGATTTATAATGTTCTTCCCTCAAAATGATTATCCTTCTTTCTTTTGTCCCAGCAATAGCCTGGCTAGGCTTTGTACCGGTATCTATTTCATGGTGCCAGGAGTCTTCTGTTATGATTGAGTCAACTCTAGACCCATTCAGGCAGTTGATCCTTCATGCAATGGCATGTTTCAATAGGGCAGGAGTGGGGTGCCATTGCTTGGTGCTTAGGTTCCTCAGTTCCTGCCGGCCATTTTGACAGTCACTGTCAGTCACCTGGTGTCATCAAGATACCAGGTGAAACATTTTCCTTTGCCCTCTTGGTTTGAAATCAAACCATGCTGGAAAAGGTTCAGGACTTTTCCAGCGTTGGCAACCAGCTGATTGCTGGTACGGTGGTACCTCTGGTTACGAACTTAATTCATTCTGGAGGTCCGTTCTTAACCTGAAACCGTTCTTAACCTGAGGTACCACTTTAGCTAATGGGGCTTCCCGCTGCCGCCATGCCACCACCGTGTGATTTCTGTTCTCATCCTGAGGTAAAGTTCTTAAACCAAGATATTACTTCCAGGTTAGCAGAGTCTGTAACCTGAGGTGTTTGTAACCCGAGGTACCACTGTACTTGCAAAGCCTAGTGGCAAGAGCTGATGCTAACTGATTTTTCAGAAAATGATCTTTCATGATTTTTCATATTCTTATCAAATAACTACATGGTGTTCCTTCAACATTTGGTGAAGCTGTTTGTTGAACAGGAGTAGGCTTGCGTTTGTGGATCAGTTTGGACTTTGGCACAGATCTGTATCCTGCTGTCCGCAAAAACAATGTAGAATTGTGCAGCTGACCAGCTGGTTCCCAAGCTACTAAAATATTTAGAAAAGAGAAGGGAATCACATCCCGTGGAAAAGATTACTTTCTATTTCTTCCTTCTTCTGGTGGTGAGGATAAAGAAGCATTGCAGAAGCCCTTCTCACACACTCCATGTAAGGATGAAGGGTTTGCAAGCTAGAGATAAGGTTATCACCCTCGACAAAGCTCATAGCCTGCCACATTGCGTGTGATGGTTCAGTGGCAGAAGTAAGATGTGACAATGGTCAGAGGGATACAAGGATTGAAGTGCAACATTTCTGCATGGACAGCATTATACCAAATACTATCAGATGATTCAGAACACTTTTCTTTATAGAAAAGCTTCATCGGTGGATGTCATGCCATGCTTGATGGAGGCTTTGTAGCCAAGGGTCTTCTTCATTTCCTGAGGAAACCACGGCAGCAGCCCATGGTGCTCCATGCCAACATGAACAGGGGGCAAAGAAAATATTTCTTGCATTGCAGGGGGTTGGACTAGATGACCCTCGGGGTCCCTTCCAACTCTACAATTCTGTGATGACCAGAAGTTGTGATAATGAAGCATTTCTTCCTTTCGTCTGATGAGCACTGCTTTCCATAGTGGTCATGGCAGGCATCTAGGAGAGAAAGCACATTTGCCCCACCAAAAGAAAACCCACACAAAGACTCTAAAATGATGGCGATTGAAATCCAAACACAAGGAGAAAAATTTTTGATAGTAGGAGTATATGCACCAAATGAGGGGAAAGCGGAATTTTACAAAAAGCTGCATGAGATAATGTTGGATCATATAGACTACACTAACATCATTTTGATGGGAGATATGAATGGAGTCGTCTCTACACATATGGATAAGTCACAAAACCAAAATTTGACTAAAGATGGCAGACTACCTAAATCTTTTTTTGAACTGACAGACAATATGGACTTGATCGACATTTGGAGGACCAAAAACCCACTAGGTAAAGAAGGGACTTTCTTTTCTGAGGCTCACCTATCATGGACAAGAATTGACCAAATTTGGATAACTAGAGGGCTGGCCCCTAAGACAAAAAAAATAGAGATCTGCCCTAAAACCTGCTCCGACCATAACGCATTGAAAATGGATCTGAGACTTGTGCCAGCTGGATCCTTCAGATGGAGAATGAATGACACTTTGTTCAGAGATCAGGAGATTGTGAAGAAGGCCCAAAAAACGTTGAAGGATTATTTTGAAATCAATATGAATACCCCGGTGGACAAGAGAACAATCTGGGACGCAAGCAAAGCTGTAATGAGGGGGTTTCTGATTCAACAAAATTCTATTAAGAAAAAACTCTGGAATGGGAAAAGAGACAAGATTTTAGAGAAGATACGAGAGGGTGAAAAAAGACTTAGACTTAACCCAAAGTCAAAAGAAGTGTTAAGAGAAATTAAGTTCCATCAAGCACAATATGCCAAATTGATAAACCAAGAAGTAGAATGGAAAATTAAACAAATGAAACAAAGATCTTTTGAATCAGCAAACAAATGTGGAAAATTATTAGCATGGCAGCTGAAAAAGAGACACAAATTGAATTCTATTACCAACTTGGAGGTTGATGGAGAAAGTATT
The DNA here is from genome assembly GCF_964234715.1 of Podarcis melisellensis. Classification (NCBI taxonomy): domain Eukaryota; kingdom Metazoa; phylum Chordata; class Lepidosauria; order Squamata; family Lacertidae; genus Podarcis; species Podarcis melisellensis. The sequence continues at coordinate 25,036,531 of NC_138530.1, read as the reverse complement.
CAGAAACCAGAAGAAATTAGAAAGTGTTTCCAGAGATATTTCAAAAAACTGTTTACTCAAGGTCCACAGGCGGAGGAGGAGATTATTCAATTTTTAAAAAGTAACGGATTGAAAAAATTATCCCAAGATAAACAAACAACCCTGAATTACAGAATAACACAGCAGGAAATAGAAAGTGCCATTCAGAACATGCAATTGGGGAAATCCCCAGGCCCAGATGGACTCACCTCCAAATATTACAAGGTTTTAAAAGATTATTTGATTCAACCATTAGTGGAGGTGTGTAACCAAATTATGGAGGGGAAGGGGGCTCCGGAATCGTGGAAAGAAGCATTCATCACTTTGATACCAAAATTGGAATCTGAAAAGACTCAACTCAAGAATTATCGTCCTATTTCACTCCTGAATGTGGATTACAAAATTTTTGCTGACATTCTGGCAAGTAGATTTAAAAAAGTTCTGAATGAAGTAATTCATAAAGACCAAGCAGGCTTTCTCCCTGGTAGACATCTGTCTGACAACACTAGGAACATTATAGATGTTCTGGAGCTACTACAGACAAATTTGAACACAAGAGCTGTATTAATTTTTATAGATGCAGAGAAGGCCTTTGACAATATATCTTGGAAATTTATGAAGAGAAATTTGGAAGGGATGGGAGTGGGAGGGGCGTTTCAAAATGGTATAGAAGCAATCTATTCAGAGCAAAAAGCTAAATTGATAGTGAATAATGTGGTGACAGAAGAGTTCAGAATTGAAAAAGGAACACGACAGGGGTGCCCCCTATCACCCCTGCTATTTATTTCGGTCCTGGAGGTATTGCTGAACTTGATTAGGAAGGATCAGGAGGTACAAGGAATACAGGTCGGAGGTAAACAATATAAGTTGAAGGCCTTTGCAGATGATTTGGTTTTAACACTACAGGAGCCAGAAGCTAGTACTAAAAGAGCTTTAGAATTAATTTATGAGTTTGGTCAGGTGGCAGGATTCAAGTTGAACAAACAAAAAACAAAGGTTTTGGCGAAAAATCTGACTTCTTTAGAAATAGATGAGTTTCAGAGAGAAACGGAGTTAAATGTGGCTAAAAAAGTGAAATACCTGGGGGTGAATTTGACCGGGAAAAATTTGAACTTATTCAAAGATAATTATGAAAAATGCTGGATTGAAATTAAAAAGGACTTAGAAATTTGGTCAAGACTAAAACTTACCTTGTCGGGAAGAATTGCAGCTGTAAAGATGAATGTATTGCCAAAGATGTTATTCTTGTTTCAAACCCTGCAGATCGTGGATAGAGTGGAGTGTTTTGGAAAGTGGCAGAAGGACATTACGAAATTTGTCTGGCAGGGCAAAAGGCCCCGGATAAAACTTAAAATACTAACAGATGCTAAAGAAAGAGGGGGGTTTGCCCTGCCGGACTTAAGGTTATACTATGAGGCAGCATCCTTCTGCTGGCTGAAGGATTGGTTTCTACTAGAAAACACTGATGTCCTAGATCTGGAAGGGTTTAACAATGCTTTTGGATGGCATGCATATTTGTGGTACGACAAGGTAAAGGTACATAAATTGTTCAAGAGCCATATTGTCAGGAAAGCTTTGTTTAATGTCTGGACTAGATACAAGGACTTATTTGAAAATAAGACACCGAGGTGGTTGTCACCAACGGAGGCGAAGACCACCAAAGTACTTAACATGGAGAGTGGTTGGGCTAAATATTGTGAGATAATAGAAAAAGTTGGAGATAATTGGAAGCTGCAGAGTTTAGAAAAAATAAAGGACAAGGTGCGAGACTGGTTTCTCTATGCCCAAATTCAAGAGATGTTTAAAAAAGATAAAAAGATTGGTTTCCAGGTGGAAAAATCAAAATTAGAGACAGAACTACTTGAACCTAAGACGAAAGTGCTCTCAAGAATGTATAACTTGCTGCTTAAATGGAATACACAAGATGAGTTAGTTAAATCAGCTATGATTAAATGGGCTCAAGACATTGGTTACAACATCATGTTTGAAGACTGGGAAAGGTTATGGAACACCGATATGAAATTCACGGCATGTAGTGCCTTGAAAGAAAACATTATGAAAATGATATATAGGTGGTACATGACCCCAGTCAAACTTGCAAAGATTTACCATCTGTCTGATAAAAGGTGTTGGAAGTGTAAGGAAGCTGAAGGAACGTTCTTTCACCTCTGGTGGACATGCCCGAAGGTGAAGGCATTCTGGGAAATGGTTTATAATGAGTTGAAAAAGGTATTTAAGTATACCTTTACTAAGAAACCAGAGGCCTTTCTCCTGGGCATTGTGGGCCAGAGAGTGACAAAGAAGGATAGAACTTTCTTTTTATATGCAACTACAGCAGCAAGAATTCTATTGGCTAAATATTGGAAGGTACAGGAGCTACCCACGCTGGAAGAGTGGCATACGCAGCTGATGGACTATATGGAACTGGCCGAAATGACTGGCAGAATCCGAGACCTGGGAGAAGAGGCAGTGGAAGAGGACTGGAAAAAATTTAAGGACTATTTACAAAAACATTATAAGTTATGTGAATGTTGAGAATTTGTTAAGTTTTTAGACAACAAGCTTCAGATCTCAAATTTCTGATATTGCTGAATTTAAGTTCTGATGATGAAATGACTAAAGTCTAGGGTAAAGTTTCTATATTGAGGACTGTTGGAATTGTGAACTAACAATATTTCTCCTAAACCTAATATACAATTGAGGAAAGTACAAAACACAGGAAACAAGGTATTAATTTGCTGTAACTTTATTTTATTGAAAAAGATGCAGGGGATGGAAGATGTGGGGAAGTCCAGTAGATCATGAAAAATTGTTTTGTAAAGTAAGATCTCTTTTTTGCTTATAACCTCTTTCTTTTTCTTTCTGTAAAACTGCCTTTGTTGAATAACTGACGATGTATCTGACCTTGGAAAAAAGCAAATAAAAACATTATTATAAAAAAAAAATAAAATGATGCAGCAGAAGTCAGCTTCCTCAGCAAGGAAGTGCAAAGAAGAGGGAAAGAGACTTGCCTCCCCCCAGTGGCGTAGCGTGGGGGGTGCAGGGGGGGCCAGCCGCACCGGGCGCAACATCTGGGGGTTAGGGTTAGGGGGCGCAAATCTATGGGTTAGGGGGTGCAAATTACTTGCCTTGCCCCGGGTGCTGACAACCCACGCTACGCCACTGCCTCCCCCCACCCTCAGTCATTCCCAGCTGAGCGACTAGCTTCCCCCAGGCCATGATTTTAATAATAATAATAATAATAATAATAATAATAATAATTTTTATTTATACCCTGTCCTCCCCGGCCAGAGCTGGGCTCAGGGTGGCTAATACCAGTAGAATTACAATAGAAACATAATAGGGAGGAAAAAACACCCGAAACCCCCCAATTTAAAATACAGGTTAAAATGCAATTTAAAAAGCAGCCTCATTTTAAAAGTAGCCCATAAATCAAAACCGTAAGGGGAGGGAAGACATAAGGGTCAGATTGAGTCCAAACCAAAGGCCAGGCGGAACAGCTCTGTCTTGCAGGCCCTGCGGAAAAATGTCAAGTCCCGCAAGGCCCTAGTCTCTTGTGACAGAGCGTTCCACCAAATCAGGGTCAGTACTGAAAAGGCCCTGGCTTTAGTTGAGACCAATCTAACCACCTTGTGACTTGGGACCTCCAAGATGTTGTTATTAGTGGACCTTAAGGTCCTCCGCGGGGCCTACATCAGAAACAGCTGGGAAGGGAGAATAGGAGTTGGGGGGGTAGTTTTATAAGTTGTATGTCTTGGTGTCTCAGTTTACTCCTTTTACATGGTTTTTGTATGTATTGTGGTATTTTATGCATTGTGACTTGCAGTTATTTTTATTGATCATGGTTTAATAATTATTTATTGTAATAGTTAAGAGTGAATTTCTGTTTATTATTTGCTGATGTTTTGGGAGTTAATTTTATCATGTACTATTGTATTTTAAAAGATGATTGAATATTACTTTATTTAATAGAAGTCATTCCATTTTTAAAGTTATGTTTTATTATGAGTTACAGATAGGTAGCCGTGTTGGTCTGCCATAGTCAAAACAAAAAAAATTCCTTCCAGTAGCACCTTAAAGACCAACTAAGTTAGTTCTTGGTATGAGCTTAAAGCTCATACCAAGAACTAACTTAGTTGGTCTTTAAGGTGCTACTGGAAGGAATTTTTTTTTTTTATTATGACTTTTTGCGTTGGAACAAATTATTATTGGATGTGTGTTCTTTGTTGTATATTTTGTTGCTGTAGATCGCCTTGTGTATAGTAATGCAGAAAGGTCGGGTACAAATTAAAAGTGAAATGAATTGACAATGTCTGGAAGACAGGGCACAACAGCAGCTAGCGAATGAGAGGTCAAACACTGAGGCAGTCTTGTACTGTTGTTGAACTGCCCTGGACAGACTTGTACAGATATGGGAAGTATAAGAACATAGACCAAAAAGCTGCGAGTCCATTCAGGAATGCTCTGTCCCATGAGACTAGGGCGCTGCAGGATTTAACCTTCTTCTGCAGGGTCTGTAAGACACAGCTATTCTGCCTGGCTTTCAATTTGAAATTTAGCCTGATCTTTCATTCCCCTCCCTTCCCTCTCCCTCCCATTTTTATGAAGATTACCCGCTCTGGGACCCCACAGCTAATTCTCCCCTGGCCTCCTTGCTGGCCCAAATAGGAGTAATTTAGCCAGCTAGCTCTGGTGACTATTTAATGTTTATTGGATAAATTTATTGTTATTTAATGTTTATTGGATGGATTTCCCCCCTAAATTGATTTTTGAACTTTGAATTTATTGTTATTCATGCTTTTATACTGTATTTTATGCTGTTTTTTGTTGTATCACAATTAAGTGTTTTAAATTTGTTGTTAGCTGGCCTGAGCCCGGTTTTCTGAACAAGGAAGGGCGGGGTATAAATAACAAAATATTATTATTATTATTATTATTACAGTGGTACCTTGGGTTACATACGCTTCAGGTTACATACGCTTCAGGTTACAGACTCCGCTAACCCAGAAATAGTGCTTCAGGTTAAGAACTTTGCTTCAGGATGAGAACAGAAATCGGGCTCCGGCGGCCCGGCGGCAGCAGGAGGCCCCATTAGCTAAAGTGGTGCTTCAGGTTAAGAACAATTTCAGGTTAAGTACGGACCTCCGGAACGAATTAAGTACTTAACCTGAGGTACCACTGTATTCACAAGGATCCATATCTGCTGAGACTGACTTCGATTGGATAGTTTGAGTTTGGGGAGGGAAATTTAAAATATACTTTTGTAGACTTGGGGGGGGGGAGCATTGGGAGCTAGAGCATTGCTGAGCTGGGTGTCAATCTGGTCCTTGAATGGAATAAGGAAGAGCCTCAGAGAGCTGGGAACTGCTTTGCCCCCAGAGTGAGTGTGTGTGTGTGTGTGTGCGCGCACACATGTATGTGGGGTGGGAGTCTGTGGTCTAACCCATTACTGTGCCATGCAGCTATTTTATCTAATACTGTAAATGTCTTCTTTTTCAAGCAGATACCAATTTTGTCCTGGGCAATGCCCAGATAGTGGATTGGCCCATTGTGTACAGCAATGATGGATTTTGCAAGCTCTCGGGATACCACAGAGCAGAAGTTATGCAAAAAAGCAGCACCTGCAGGTATTTCAGGGCAGATTTGCTTTCCGTTCGGTAACTTGCAAATGTTGCTTTGTTCTTGCTCGGGTTGAATGAAAACAATCTGATCAGCCCACTGGTCAGTTTAATCTTCCCCAGGCTGTAGAAACCACAGCTGCATTTTGTGGCTGAGAGAGCAGGACTTATTCAGGAGGGAGCTTTTAGGATAGGGACGAGGAACCTGTAGCCCTTTAAATGTTGCTGGGCTCCATCTCCCAGCCACCCCAGCTAGCATAGCCAGTGTGCTGGTCCCAGGGGGGGAGGGGGTTACTGTGTGGCGTGGTCTGAGTCCAGTTCTAGGTTGAGGGTATGGAGGCTGTCCGTCAAGGGCGAAGCGGGGTCCAAGGCAAGGAGCCGGGCGTGGTCAGGAACTCTGGAAGAGCAGGAACAGGTTACCAACGATGTTGCTCCTCCAACCTGGGACTGGGCTGACTGGCCTTTATCTCCTCTGAGGCATAGGCCCACAGGTGACTCGTCTCTCCTGGCCTTAAGGCGAGCACTCCTCCTGTGAGAACTTAGTTTCCTTCGCCTCTCTGCCCTGAGCCTCTGCAGCTCCGGAGAAGCTGGAGGGTTACTGGACCCAGAGGCAACCTCACCTTCCCCTGACAGGGCTGGGAGAGGAGCACCTGCAGGCAATGGGTCCTCCATCACCTCTGGAGCCAGAGCGGATTCAGCTGGTGTCTGCTCCTGAGGATCCGGCACAGGTGAGGGCCCTTCAGGTTCAAACCCCTGCCGCAGCTCAGCCGGCCCTGGAGGCAGGGACTCCTGTGCAGGCTGGGATTCCTCAGGTTCAGCCTCTGAATCCAATTGCCAGGCCATTACAGCCAGGGGTGATGGGAGTTGCAGTTTAACAGCATCTGGAGGGCCCCAGGTTCCTCATCCCTCCAAGAGTGTAAGATACAGTAATGTGCAGATTCATCATGTTTGGCACCAGTAAACCACCCAGGAAGGATACCAAACATGAAACTAGCAAGATCAAAATGGTCATGGCACTTCTGTATTCTCTCCTTCTTTTAAAGTACTTAGCAGAAAATAAAAAAAAATTCCATTTTGTACTCACAGCAATCTTGTGGGGACGTTAGTTTGAGAGGCCTTGCCTCACCCAAGGTTGCCTAGATAACTAAACTGGAATCTGCACCCAGGTTTCCCTTGTCAAAGTCCAAAATCTCGCTTACTACACTGGTGGCCTTCAAGTCATGACCCATGCTCTTCATGCTCTAAGGTAGTTTGAAACATTGTCATGCTGGCATTTTGTGTGTGCAAACAACTTGGGATGAATGGTTGACAAACTGGCCATCTAGGAACAAGGCTGGCTCCTGTCTGAAAACTACAATTCCCTGGGTTAATAAGATAGGAAAAGTCATCTAGACCAATGGCTCATCTAGTCCAGGATCCTGATCTCACAGTGGCCAACCAGATGCCTATGGAACATCCTTAAGCAGAACCTGTGCACTCTTACATCCTGTGGTTTCCAGCATCTGGTGTTCAGGAACATGGCTACTGCCAATGACTAGGCAGAACATAGTCGTCATGGCTAGTAGCCATTGATAGCCTTTCCCCGGTTTTCTGAGAAGAAAAATGTTTAAAATGTGCAGGTACACACACACACACACACACACACGTACAGAGGGAGAAAGAGATGGTGCAACAAAAAGAAGAGAATATAGTGTCAGGGACCGTGCTGCACAGATGAGGAATGGTGGGAGCTTCCCCCTCTCCCTGCTCCTGAACAGGATCCTGAATCTTCCCAGGAGCAGTGGGACAGTATAGATTTGGAACTGCAGTTAGCAGAGGGACATAGTTGAGAAGACAAAAGTTTGGAGGAACTGGGGGGGGGGGTAAACAGCTAGGAGAAGAAGAACAGGGAGAGAGAGAGAGTTAACAGACTCTGGTTGGCTGGAAAGTGTCCAGCTGTCCAGTCCAAGGTCAAGAGGTCAAGGAGATTAGATAGGGTAGCTGCACAGAAGGCATGGTGGTTGCGAGATCAGGTTGCAAGCAGCGGAAGTGACTAAGGGGGTAGTGGGTGGAAACCTTAATTGGGAGCACCTTTACTCCGAGATGGATTCTTCGTTCTTGAGCTGGGATCATTAAAATCTCTTTAAATGGTAAGAGACGATTTTTGCTTTGTTCTGCTTACCCACGGCCAAAGGGAGGGAGGAAACCGCTCTCCCCAAGCCTGACATATAGTAAGCTGATTTTTTTAAAAAATAAAAAAGTCCAAATACTGACATGTTTCAAACAAAAGTCTCTTCTTCATGGGAATAGTTAGTGTCAACAAACAAGCTCCAGTGGCTAAGTATGCAAATCCTACTGAGAGTACCCTAATAACCATTAATACATTTTTGTAAATGTCTTGTTGTGTCAATATGCCTTGCCTGTGACTGCCTTCTATCTTACTTTGAATGTCTTTCCACTTTCCCTGCAGTTTTATGTACGGAGAGCTGACTGACAAAGACACCATAGATAAAGTTCGACAGACGTTTGAGAACTACGAGATGAACTCCTTTGAAATCTTGATGTACAAGAAGAACAGTAAGTCAGGTTTTTCACTCACCTTTCAACAGTGCCATGTTGAAGCCAGAAATGCAGGCAGGAGAGCAGATCATGAGATGTGGTTTAACAAGACATCATCGCTGCTACAGGAATGGCACTGGGAGTACTATTCCCCCCTGCCCTTTCCTTGGCACTAACAAGTTTTCAGGAGGTGTGAGTGATGAGAATTATACCTTTACTTGGAGTACAGTAACAGGATTGCCAATCATAAATTGTAACTGGAAGCATCAGTGAGTGTAAGTAAACAATCTTTTTACAGAGATTGGATACCTGACTAATTACAGCAACCATCATCAACCTGGTGTCCTCAATGCAGACTTTGTTGGAATACAACTCCCATCAGCCCCAGGCAATATGCGCTGGTCTTTTACCTCCAGATATTGCTGGACTACAACTCCCATCATCCTTGACCTCTGGCCTGAGGCTGATCTGGAGGGTTGCAGATTCCCTACCCCTGTTTTAAGGGAGGGGTATTAAGCTGTCTTTCTGCCATTAGTGACCTTCTTATTGAAGAAATCCTGATATGGTGCTGCAGAATCCCAGCATTCTCCAAAACACAGATTTAAAAGCCTAATCCCAAATTTATCCTGGCCTTTGATACCTGAAACACATCCCACTTTTTGTGATTGCATTCTTCCCCCATCCCCCTTTTATTTTCTTTTATTATTCTTATTCTTTTATTTTGACAAAGTAATAATCATAAATAAATAAGAATAAAAATGTGCACCCCACCACCGAGACCATTCCTTTGTAACTATTCAACCTCCCAAAATTTCATCACCTCTTGTGATAGTTTGACCCCTTTCCATTTTAAGTCGTAGCCCACACTGGGACCTTAGGGTGAAGAGGGAGGTAATAAATCAAAATCATCATCACCATCATCTGAAGGACAGGGGACAATTATTTTATTTGGGTTTCCCAGTTTCCTTCCTCAGGAGGCGTTGATGGCCACCAACTTGGATGGCTTTAGAAGAGGATTAGACAAATTCATGGAGTATCAGTGGCTACTAGTGATGATTGTTATCCTCTGCCTCCACTATCAAGAGACATTACGCCTTTGAATGCCAGTTACAGTGGTACCTCGGGTTACATACACTTCAGGTTACATACGCTTCAAGTTACAGACTCCGCTAACCCAGAAATAGTACCGTGGCATGGCAGCAGCAGGAGGCACCATTAGCTAAAGTGGTGCTTCAGGTTAAGAACAGTTTCAGGTTAAGAACGGACCTCTGGAACGAATTAAGTACTTAACCCGAGGTACCACTGTACTGGGAACTGCAAGTAGAAAGAGTGCCATTGGCCTCAAGTTCTGCTCACAGGTTTCCCATGGGCATCTAGTTGGCCACTGTGAGAATTCTGGACTAGATGGGCCGCTGGTCCAATCTAGCAAGGTTCTTCTTGTGTCCTTCCTGACTGCAAGCCTCAGTGTTGGCAATCTGGTTGCTTGTCTGTTTTCAGAGACTCGGTGTGCTCTTACAAGGACCGAATAATGCCTCCCTACCCGATCGTTGCCTTGCCTTGTCATCTTTTATTCATGTTCAGCTTGTTCCCTTCCTGCCTATTATAGTACAGCCTGAAGTACTGCTCCTTCTGAGACAGGATTCTGCTCGGGGCAGTTTTGCAGCACAAAGTGGCCAGCGCTAATCTGTAGGAAAGGATAAGAGCACCGGGAGAACCACTCAGATTCCTGTTGGACTCCTTTTGTTCCGTACAGGGATGTACACCCCACCTGAAGTTTCAGGACTACCTGGAGGTGCCAGGGATTGAACCTGGGACCTCCTGCCTGGATAGCTCAGTTGGTTAGAGCATAGTGCTCTAACCATAGTGCTCTAACCATAGTTTAGAGGTCCTGGGCCCTAAGGAAGTTAGACTATCCTCCACCAGGGCCAGGGCCTTTTCAGTGCTGGCTCCGACCTGGTGGAATGCTCTGTCCCATGAGACTAGGGCCCTTCAGGATTTAACCTCCTTCCATCAGGCCTGTAAGACAAAGCTATTCCGCCTGGCCTTTAATTTGAATTCAGCCTGATCTTTTATTTCCCTTCTCTTCCCTCCCCCTCCCCTTTTATGAAGATCACCCGCACTGAGACCCCACAGCTAATTCTCCCCTGGCCTCCTCGCTGGCCCAAGTAGGACCAATTCAGCCAGCTAGCCCTGGGGATTATCTAATTAATTTTTGATTTTTATGGTTATTCATGTTTTTATACTGTATTTTATGCTGCTTTTATAATTAAGTGTTTTAAAGTGTTTTAAATTTGTTGTTAGCCGCCCTGAGCCCGGTTTTTGAACCAAGAAGGGCGAGGTATAAATAAAAAATTATTATTATTTATTATGATAACACCAAGGTTGCAGGTTCGATCCCCACACGGGACAGCTACATATTCCTGCATTTCAGGGGGTTGGACTAGATGATCCACAGGGTCCCTTCCAGCTCTCCAGTTCTATGATCCCCCACAAGTCCTGTTGGTGTTAGTTTAAATCTGTTGCACCCCCCCCCCCGGACTCATTTGAAAGCATACTAAAGAGACAACCAACCGATACATCATTTCAAAAGAGCTGTTGGGCTGACGACTTATTTTTCTTCTTTAACCACTTTTCAGATATTTCTAGTTCAACAGAGTAACCTCAGCCCTTTCTGATTCTTCCTCGGGGGAATGAAATAGGATTTCTTCATCTTAACATGTAGCGTTTTGACCTATTGACCCTCTTCTCAGCCAGCCCACGGATGGGTTCGATGGTAGACAAGCGTGAAGGAAGAAGCCTTTTAAGACGCTGGAAATGGCTTTGCTGGGTCTATCAGCATAACTGCACTATGCTTTCCTCCCGGAAAGCTGTGAAGGGCCAGCCCCACCCCCCACCCCCCGCTTCTCACAATGTGTTCTGCTTGCTAGGATGGAGCAGTTAGTACCTCGCCGAATTTCCGGTGCATTAATCTTAAAAGCAGTCGGTCAGGTGCCAGAGATTTCGCTCGGCTTATGTATCTAAAAACTTCGTTTTCGCCCGCATGGCCTGCCTAACCCATCCCAATCGCAGACACTTGACTTGCTCACTAATGAATCCTGGGCAGAATGCGCAGCTTCCTGCATCATGCACAGCAGCAGCAGCATTAAAAATGAATAGTGTAATATTGATTGAGGGAGTTTCAAAGGTCAGCTGTAACTATTATGTAACCAAAACTCAGCCGTCTGCTTTGCTATAGCTAGTAATTACAGGAGAGGTGACACATGCCCAGCTTTCGTAGCAGGCCTGGTGTGTAGCTGGTATACCCGGCTGGGGTAGCATTTAGTGCAATCCTATACATGTCTACTCAGATGTAAGCCACACTGAATTTAGTGGGACTTACTCCCAAGTAAATGTGATTTAAAGGGAGGGAGGCTTATAGAATTGTTGAGCTGGAAGGGACCCTGACGACTATCTAGTTCAACCCCCTGCAATGTAGGAATATGCAGCTATCCCACACAGGGATCAAACCTGCAACCTTGGCATTATCAGCATCATGCTCTAGCCAACTGAGCTATCCAGGCTTGGGGAAGCAGGGCAGGTGGATGGTGGGAGGTGGTTTGAGGTGTGTGAACAAGCCAGGAATTCATCTGTTGCTCAGGTGTTAAGCCAAGTCATAGAATTATTTTATTTTTATATTGTAATTATTAATACTGGTTGATGGCTTGCCTTCCAAGCCACTGTCTCAAGGCGTGTTGCATATAAGATAATTGTAACTGGCTAAAAACAACAAATATATTTAAAACAAGGCAAAAACCCTAACAAGCAGTAAAGACCCAGTTGGGGGAGCCTGTTGGAATAAAGCAGTCTTCATTTGTTCCCAGAAAGTGCAGATAGTGGGCACCTCTTGTATTTCGACAGGAACACTGTTCCATAGGACGGGGGCAGCCACACTAAAAAGCCCTGCTCCAGGTTCAGTGGAGTGAGCTTCTGTGCTCTTTGGAACTCTCCTGCCGACAGCAGTGATATACTCTGTATGTAAAAGATAAGGCGGTCTCTCATGTAACCCAGTCCTGAGCTGCATAGGGCCTTATATGTTAGTTATACAGTCATACCTCTGCTCCTGAACACCTTGGGAGTTGAACGTTTTGGCTCCTGAACGATCAAAAAACGGAAGTGAATGTTCTGGTTTTTGAGCATTCTTTCAGAAGCCAAACATCTGGTGGGGCTTCTGCGGCTTCCGATTGGCTGCAGGAGCTTCCTGCATCCAATCAGAAGCTGCACTTTGGAAGTCAAACGTTTTGGAAGATGAACGGACCTCCGGAACTGATTCTGTTGACTTCTGAGATACGACTGTATGGGCCTTATATGTCAGCCCCTTGACTTTGGCCCAGTAGCTGATTGGTAGACACCGTAAATCCTTCAGGGTCTTATGCGCCTGTGGTAATTTGCTCCCATGAGCAATTTAGCCACCACATTCCACAGCAGCTTCAGCCTTTGGAGAAACCCCCAAGCTGCCCCAACGCATTTATTTGCTTTTAAAAAAATAATCATCTTTTCAGACGATTGCTGTCTCCCAAAGTGGCTAATGCCAAGGAGAAGGGCACTGGAAGGAAAAAGGAAGTCTGTTTTGAAGGCCAGAACAAACTGCTGAGCTATGATTCTGTGAGGAGGCATTTTTATCCATGCCGATCTCCCCTTGCTGATGTCCTTGCCTGAATAGCAATTGATGGCCCTTGTTCCTCTGAATGATGGATGGGGCCAGAATGCCCTTGCTTCTTGCATCTGCGGTCCCAGGGCAACTGTCAGCCAGAGCAGAGCATTCTTCTGGTCAAAGAGCAGAGGGAAGTGGTCTCCCTGCAGCTGCTCCTTCTTTGGCTGGTGGAGGTTGGTCTCCATCTTGCTGTGACCTTTGCTTGGGATGCAGGAGTGGAACCTCATAGTCACCTTGGTGCCCTGGCTGATGGTAGGTGGGGGTAGAGTGTGCTGCCTTCAACTCTGTGGCCCCAGGGTAATTTTAAAGCTTTGAAGCTCACCTCGACTCTGAGGAGAACTTTATGACCCCTCCAAACCTTATATCCAAGTTTTGTGAGTTTTCCCAACGTTCCTCTCTAAAATGAAGAGAGACAGGGTTATGTAATGTGAGACAGGCTGCATAATTTATACATGTTGTGACGATTTTCTTGGGAAGGGAATCTGGATCAGCTGCCCTGAGCGGTGTATTTACACTAGAACGGTGGGATATGAATGCTCTATGTTATGACTCTGAGTATATTTCACTCTAATAAACAAATAAAATAAATTATGTCAATGCAGACTATCTGTTTGTTTCTTGGAGAGTATAGACAGTCCAGGCTATGTGATTACGGTATTCGTTGCACCCAAAGACCCTCCCAACAGTTGCATTTCAACAGTGACCTCAATTTCTGCATTTTGTTACTGGTTGCAAACAGATCCATTCTCTCTCCCTCTCTCTCTATATAAAAGAGAGTTGAAAGGAGCAAGATAGCACCATTATTTCCCTTGATGAACATCCTTCTTTCTTTTGAACTACTCTGACCTCCGTTCAAAGAAGGTTTGCATGCTTTTGAAGCAAAAGCAAAATTCTCATTACTTCTCCTGTAATGATGGACTTCTTGCAGGTAGTAGAATGCCAGGATTCCAATAGAAAAAGGTGGGGGCAGGGAGGGGGCTTACTTCTTTTATTGCATCCTTGCACTGCTGTTGATCATCAGATGTACAAGAATGTGCTTCTGCTGACCAACCAAACTAACCAAATATCAATGAAGATAGTTGCATCATTGGAAATCTAATTTACAGATGGGAACTGCAACAAAATGTTGCAGCATGGAGTGCTTCCTGTTCAGGATTCCAGTCACTCCATTCTCATTTCCCCCAGTTTCCCATTCCCCCTCTCTCACTGACAGCGAGCATTCTATAGCTGCTTACTATGCTCAGTACTCATTGGATTGGGGTGGGGGTGTTCCACTCCCACTTCGGTTTTTCCCCCTTAATATTTTGCATAGTTCTGCAAATGCCAAGTTTTCCCCAAGCCTGCTTACACCTTCCTCTTGTGCAAAGATTGTGCTGATTTGATGTGGGAGCTGTGGTTGGTTAAGGGTGCCGAGAGCTGTTAGAAGACTTCCCCTCCCAGAACTACAGTTCCCAGAGTTTCTTGGGCAGAAAGTCTTATTCTTAAACCACTCTGCTAATTGTAACTCTGTGAGGGAAGTAGGGGTCAGTAACTCTCAGTACCCTCAACGCACTACAACTCCCATGATTCTTTGGGGGAAGCCATGGCTATTAAAGTGGTATAACAGTGATTTACCGTATTTTTCGCTCTATAAGACACACCAGACCATGAGACGCACCTAGTTTTTGGAGGAGGAAAACAAGAAAAAAAATATTCTGAATCTCAGAAGCCAGAACAGCAAGAGGGATCGCTGAGCAGTGAAAGCAGCAATCCCTCTTGCTGTTCTGGCTTCTGGGATAGCTGCGCAGCCTGCATTCGCTCCATAAGACGCACACACATTTCCTCTTACTTTTTAGGAGGGAAAAAGTGAGTCTTATAGAGCAAAAAATACGGTAAATGTGTGGTGTGGGGCTCCCTGGGGCTTGGTGGGCCTCACAGAGAGCAGTCAAAGGGTGAATGTGACCTGTGGACCACATGCTGTCCACTGATGCTGTACAAGTTACTGAGAAGTAAGCCCCATTGAATTCAATGGGGCACATTCCCAGGTAAGTGGGTATATGTTTGCAGTCAGTTGTTTCTGCTGTTCTGCTGCCACCATATAACCTTTTGTCCTTCTGTTTGTTTGCTGAAGCAATGCCTCTCCCCGTTAAACAATATGTTTGGCATGCTGTACAGCTTTTATGTCATTGACCAGTTTTTTGTGTGTGTTGTTTTCCCCCCAGGGACTCCTGTTTGGTTCTTTGTGAAAATTGCTCCAATTCGAAATGAACAGGACAAAGTTGTTTTGTTTCTTTGCACGTTCAGTGACATAACAGCTTTCAAGCAGCCAATAGAGGATGATTCGTGCAAAGGTTTGTTCTTGGCTCTTTATTTTTTTTTGGGGGGGGTGTGGTGGGGAACACAAATGCATATTTAAAATATGTACAGTGGTACCTTGGTCTGCAACCGTTTTGGATTACAACCACGTCAAACCCAGAAGTGCATGTCCCTTTTTTTAAAGATTACAACCCATTTTCTTTGGATTTCAACCCTTTTTTTATGGAGGCCCCATTGGTGAAAGTGTGCCTTGGGTTACAACCTGTTTTGGTTTCCAACCGTACCTCCAGAACGGATTATGGTTGTAAACCAAGGTACCACTGTATGTATTCTGTTTTTTTAGAATTCAGCGTAACCTAATTTTGCAGAGATTTCTTGGCTCTGTCCATAGAATGATTAAGAATCAGACTGAAGTAACTACAAATCAATGTATTTGTTAAAAGCCTTTATAACGCTGAGTGTTGTTAGGAGACCCCTAGTTGCCTCCCAAAGCTACAATACCCAGAGTTCTCAGAGAAGAGGGAATGATTGACCTAATAATTCTCAGGAGCCTCAACAAACTTCAGCTCCCATAATCCTTTGGGGGAATCCATGACTAATTAAAGTCGTATCACAGTGCTTCAAATGTGTGTTGCAAATGTGGCCTTAAGAGTATAATGGGGAGGGACTATAACACTGCAGGGACGTGGGTGGCGCTGTGGGTTAAACCACGGAGCCTAGGACTTGCCGATCAGAAGGTCGACGGTTCGAATTCCCGCAACGGGGTGAGCTCCCGTTGCTCGGTCCCTGCTCCTGCCAACCTAGCAGTTCGAGAGCACGTCAAAGTGCAAGTAGATAAATAGGTACCGCTCCAGCAGGAAGGTAAACGGTGTTTCCGTGTGCTGCTCTGGTTCGCCAGTCATGCTGGCCACATGACCCGGAAGCTGTCTGCAGACAAACCCCGGCTCCCTTGGCCAATAAAGCGAGATGAGCGCCTCAACCCCAGAGTCGGTCATGACTGGACCTAATGGTCAGGGGTCCCCTTTACCCCCTTTAAGGGTGGGTTTCATTTTTTAAAAATTTAGCAGTCTAGAGAAAGCTGCCCAGCGAGGAGTTGTTGTGCTTGGAATTTGGGAAACTCGAGTTCAGATCCCTGCTCAGCTATGAAGTTGTCTTAGATGGCTTTCAGGAAGCTACTGTTTTTCTGTGTGATGCATACCTCTCAGGATTGCTACTGTTGTTTATTATTATCGATTGCAAAATTAAATCCTAGACAAAGCTCTCAAAGTGGTTTAACGATAAAGTATGATATAAATCAATACAAATGCAATCCTTTAAAACAGGCCTCAATGAAGCTACATTTAAATCAAGACAGGAGATAAAAGCAGCTATCCACTCAATAAGTAACTAGGGAAGGTTAGGATCTCTGGCTCCTTGTGTGACATAGCTGTGATCACTGCTAATGCAACCAAAGACAGAAACTGGCATCACTATTGAGTAGTTTCCTATTAAAAGGTTAGCTATTGATTTGCCCAAGTGATTGTGAGTAACTGAAGCAGATGTGTGCCTAGTTAGTGACTAGGGACAGACAAATTCAGGAAAGTGAAGAGGGGCCTATTATCTTGAGATGACATAGGGGGAGACATATGAAACAGCAGGGAGAAGCTGCTGTTCATTTCGGGCGCAGATGCTAGAAATGCTAATGTTTAAAGAAATTATAGATCTGCTGTACTCCATAAGCTTCTCAATTATAAGCTAATGTTTGGGATGCACATCACAGAGCTGATTCGCTTTCTAAAGCTGCCTATGTTCACCTTGTAAATGAAACAAATGGGAATCTTTAGAAGGACACGCACTAAATGTAGGTTCTTGAAAAAAATGTCCAGAGCAGTTACGAGAGAGGGAGAGAGACTGAGATGTAAGAGTCCTTACTGTGATGCAAATCCCAGCTTTGTGCATATGCCGCTTCTGACCCAACTAGGTGCCCCACAGTAGGTCGTAATGAGTCCTGGACTCTTCCATAAAAGTTTTGGGAAGGATTCTGGGCTTACTCCAGCTTTGCATGCTGCATCTGCCTTCCTATTTCCCTTTTTAATTGCTCCTTCCATCCACTTTCATGAGGTCATTGCTCCTTGAGGAAGGGGACAAGTGGTGGCACTATAAGTAGGCATGAGGAACCTCAGGCTGGGGGGGCCAAATGTGACCCTGCAAGCCCCTCTATCTGGCCCTTAGGACTCATTCTATGTTCTGCTTCCTCCTCAGTCACACCTCCCCTCATTCTATGTTCTGCTTCCTCCTCAGTCACTCCCCCTCCTGGCCTTGCTTCACAATCTCTTTTTGCGTGGCTGGAATATGTCATCAAACTTTGATAATGCCTTTTGGTTGCCTGGATGGAGTGTGTTTGTGTGTGTGTGTGTGAGAGAGAGAGAGAGAGAGGGAGGGAGGGAGAGAAAGAAAGAAAGAAAGAAAGAAAGAAAGAAAGAAAGAAAGAAAGAAAGAAAGAAAGAAAGAGAAAACAGAGGTTTTGCCCTCTTTTGCCTTAGGCCACCAGACGTGCCCCCTCCCCGAAGAATACCCAAGTGGGAATGTGGCCCTCAGTCTGATAACAGTTCCCATCCCATGCACCAGAGTCAAGTTGAGGGTCAAACAAGTTGAGGGTCAAACAATGGCAGGCCTGGGATATGGGCCTCAGTCATCTGCTGTGGGGTCAGACTGGAGAGGAAGTCAGGACCAAAAGGTAAACCAGGAGACAGGATAAAAAACCCCAAGAGTATCCAAGGATGCAGGACCACATTAGGAGCATCTTGTTGCTCAAGCAAGGCTTAGCTGAATCACGAAGTCCTCTTAAAGTATAGGAAGCCTGCAAATGGTCAGCCCAGGTTTTGACAATTCTCCCCTGTGGAGCTGCCAAGGGAGTTGCACTCAGGTAGTGCAGCAGCTGAGGATGACTGAGCCCTACCTTGAATAAAGTGTGCTAGCTGGACCAGTGGTCTGACTGAGTATAAGAGGCCTTCTTATGTTCTGAGTTGAGTTTAGAATTAATTCATCTTAGTCCAAAGGTTTTGTGTTAACTTGAATGCAGTCTGTGCTGAGTAAAGGGGGTCGTGCTCATGCCTTGGATGAGCTGTTCACTGTCGTAATGAACCAGACTTTGATTGACCGCTGGATGCTCCCAGTGCTTATCGGTCACTCAGGGCAAAAAGCCCTGAATGTGGTGACACTCCTGAACAGCAAATTAGCAAGAGGAATATAGGGATCTGCTTTAAAGCAAATCAGACCATTGGTCCATCTAACTCAGTATTGTCTACACTGACTGGCAGCATCTCTTCAGGGTTTCTGGCCCTGCCTGGAGATGTCGGGGCTTGAACCCGGGACCTTCTCTATGCAAAGCATGTGATCTGTCACTAAGCTAAAGCCCTTCCCCATTGATTAGCCCTGGTCAAGGTGGTGCTGGAAACAGTTGCTTGTGCATGAGGCTTAGTGTTCTGAATGTGAGATTTGGGGATGTATTCTACTAATGGGGAGCTGCTGAGGTTCACACAATAGACTTAGCTCTGCACAATTTTGGACTTTTCAAAAAGTATTTGAACAGCCTCCTCACTATTCCCCATGGCATAGAATGATCTAATGTTGAAATTTCCCCATTTCAAAAGCAGCTTGTAATGTGGCAAAGGGAGGGGGGTGCTGTTGTTTGAAGGGGAAAAAAAAGCAAGTTTAAAACTGTAAACCTACATATACTTCTTTGGGAGTAAGTCCTACTGCACTGAATGGGAATTCAGAGTAAGTATGAATAGGACTGGGCAGCACCAGGTTCGCAGAAAATCTAGTGTCACAGGTCTTTGGATCCTCATGCTTTGCCACAGGGACAGAGCCTGGCTTTGTGCAGTAGCCCCAGCCTTGGAAGTTCTTCTTCCCTTTAATGTCACCCCACTGCTAAAAATAATGAACTGTTTCGCCTACTATTGGCATTCTGTGCTATAGTCTTAAGTCTGCTGCACTTTCATTTGCCTTTGCTGACTAATGAGAATAATCAGTCCTTGTCTATTTTCTGTGTATGGGAGACAGCCATGCCTCTCCTCGGGCTTCTGTAGTGATGTGTTGTAATAAGATTAAGAGAATGTAAACATGGATTCCTGCATTCTAGGGTGCGAGGGGACATTCTCAGTCCTTGTTCCATTATAGATGTTACTGATTTTAGCCTTCCCTCCGGTTCGCTTCTCTTCATTCCTGCTATTTTACATGCATGATGAGAACTCTTATCCTCTTATTTCTTCTATAATATTCCAGCCTTTCTCTTATCTAAAACCAGGCAGTGCTATACAGGGACTGTAGTGAGATAAAGCACTTAGACAATGTTTTTTTTTAGAATGGGAGCTCTCATTGCTAGTGTTGTCTTGTGTTTGAAGCCATGCCATTTGAGCAAAAAGCCCCCCTTCTCTTTCAAAAAGCTGCTGCTTGTTTGTATGAATCTAGAACAAATTAAAAACGATATGGCCTGTTGCCTCATCATCACACAAAGGCCCGTAAAGCAAGCCAGTAGGTTCAGCACCTCGGACAGCACCAGTGGTTAATACAGTTTATCCACTACATGCATGCATTTAGGTTGCATGTCCAAGCACGCTGATCTAGAAGTAAGTCCCATTGGACTTAATGACTTACTTCTGAGTAGACATGCACAGGATTGCACCTTCAGTGTCAGAGTCAGCAAGCCTTAGTTATCGTGGCAGTTGTTCATTCCTCCAATTAAACTTTGCATAAACACAAGGAATCACCTTGTAGCTAGCTGAAAATACAACTATGTTCTACATGGCAAGCTGCTAATGGGAGTTCCTCTCCATGCAGACAGAGCAATTTTCACACAATTTAAACCTGCAATAAGACTGTAATATTAAGTGAGTTATTCCAGTGCAATCATGCAAAGAGAAGATGTAGTCTACACCATACTCTGTGATCTGCTATCATTCATTCACAGTAAACTCCTAGTCTCTTTCACTACATGACTGCAAACAGTGCTATGTTCTGGGATGCATGGAACTTTTGTGCCTACCCTCTTCTTGACCCCAGCCCCCCACACACTCAATTTCTGTAGCTCAATGGTAAAGCATCTGCTTGGCATGAAGAACATCTCAGGTTTAACTCCTGGTGTCTGGGAGAGATTCTTGCCTAAAAGCCTGGCTAGCCATTGCCAGTCAATGTAGACAATACTGAGCTCCAGCTGCTTTTGGACTACAGCTATCATCATTCCTG
This sequence comes from Podarcis melisellensis, assembly GCF_964234715.1. NCBI lineage: Eukaryota > Metazoa > Chordata > Lepidosauria > Squamata > Lacertidae > Podarcis > Podarcis melisellensis. Next base: position 25,016,146 of record NC_138530.1, on the reverse strand, counting down.
AGCACTGGGTCTTGCTAGAGAGGGATGTAGTCCAAAAACATATGGAGACCCAAGTTTGGGAAACACTGAGCTAGATGGACCCATGGTCTAATCAGTATATATGTGTCCCATGTCCTTTCCCATGTACTAAGAATGTTACAAAAGCCCTGCTGGATCAGACCAAAGCATTCTGTTCTCACAGTGGCCCTCCAGATGCCCATGGGAAGCCCTCCAGTTGGATACAATCACCCAAGAATGCTCCATACTCATGTTTTGGTATACAGATGCATACTGCTTCTGAATCTGGAGGTAAATAGGGCCATCAGGTCTACATTGATAGCTATACCCTCCCAAGCCTTATAAACCCAAGTATATACAGAATTATTGACATTGCGCCTCACCTACGTACTTCATCAATGAATTTTCATATTCCTTGTATAAACACATGAGCTAATCCTTCCAAATCCATGGTCCTGGAAAGCAGCAAACTCACAATGTAATCCGAGGGTTGGAACTCTACTTTTCACCATGCTGTGTCTCATTTGTTGGAGGAGAAAGGTGGTAAGAGGAGGGCATAGCTGCAGTTGTGCAAATTTTGGCTTATTGTTGGAGGGGAAGAGGGACCGAATCAATGTAATGTAATGTAATGTAATGTAATGTAATGTAATGTAATGTAATGTAATGTAATAAATAATATAATATAATATAAGAATATAATATAATATAATATAATAATATAATAATACCACATAAGCACCAGGATCGAAACATTGAGGAACAAATAAGAAATGAAATGTGACAGGAGTGGTGATGGTCTGGATGCCATCCAAACACTGATAGTTATTTCCTGTCACTTCAGTGAAATGAATAGAAGTCACACAGAATCACTGCTTGGTTGATTACTCCATTGGTTGTTTTTAATGAGCCATTATACATCGCAGTGTTACTTCGTTAAAGAGAACCCTTCTTATTGAACACAACAGAGTAAATGTATTAGAGCAGGGATGGGTAACCTTTTCCTTCTTCCTGTTGAGAACTGTATTTCTTGCAGTGGTTATCTGTCAGTGGACAGAGCCGGTGCTGCTACAGACACAGCTGAGCCAGAAGTGTTATCTAATCTGGGATAAAGGCTGACCTGCTTCAGTTTTCACCATGGCTACTTCAGATTAGAATTCCCACTCCCAGGCAGGTCTACTCAGAATTAAGCCCTACTAGACTTCACAGATGTAATCTCAAGTATACAGAGGGCTATTTTTTATTTCTTTTTGTACCACAGACAAATACTGTCCCTCTTTTGGAAAGCAAGGGATTTTTTTTTTTATTTCTCAAGGAAATCTGATGGGACAGAACAATGGGGATGTTTCAGGATATTCCTAGAATTGCTTTGCACAATATAGCTGGCTGTTTGTAATAACCGTTGTGCAATTTTTTGTATCGCCTTCAGGCTGGGGGAAGTTTGCTCGCTTAACCCGTGCACTCACCAGCAGTCGGGGAGTCCTGCAGCAGCTCGCTCCAAGCGTACAGAAAGGAGAGAACGTCCACAAGCACTCCCGGCTTGCTGAGGTAACGTGTGATTATTATTGCCAGCCCACTTGAATCAATAGTGCCCGACTCTTGGAAACAGCTCACCTGAATTCCAGTGACAAAGGAGGTCTATTTGTGGGATGTTTGCTTGGAGCGAATTGGTGGGAAACCACAGGGATTGATAGGAGGCCCCAAACTCCACCTGCTGCAGCTAGTGTCCCATCAGTATCTGCTGAGTGTCGCAAGATGAGTCACTTTGAGGTGTGGAGGGGCAGGGATAATCTCCACAAACACACTGGGCCTCTAGTGCCCTCTGAGTGTTATGATATCATGGTGCCAGAAGAATACCCTTTGGAGACAAAGTCTTCAAGCAGCAGCAGTGGCAAGGAGGAGGCAGACTCATTCCCTGGTCTATCCTGAGTCAGGTCTTCTGCCCGAGATCCTTCATCCTGTCCCTTAAACCCTGGGGCCTGAAGCATTGAACAGGTGCATTGAATTTGGAAGCATTGAACTGGTGCAGCTCTTGGAGTGCCTTATAAGAACACACCTGCCAAATGTGAATGTAGCAGGTCCTAAGATTGATAAATGCCTGCATATCTTTGACTTTGCTAACACCTGAAAACGTTAAGTAAATGTCCAAGCAGAGAGCCAACTTTTTCATAGAAAGCAATGCTGCTGCGGTTCAGGATTTTACTTCTGCTTTAAGTAGGCCATATACTGTTTGCGAGACAATTCCTTGCTAAATTGGTGCATCGGATTAGACTTCACATAAATTTAAACCAGGACAGCTGGTGAATTCATTGTAAATAATACAGTATGTTCTGCACATATGAGATATGTATAATTATTTGCCAGTTACTGTAAATACTGCATTCATTATTTTTATATCATCGAGCCCATGTCTAAGCTCCAGTGCATTCCAGCACACTGGGAACCAGTAGATGTTGTAGAAGAAAAAGAGAATAAGGGGACTTTGAAAGGGGTCAGATGTGTTTTGGGTGCAGTCTAACCATGCTGAGGGGCCCATAATGCTTCTGGTCTCCTAATGGTCCTACAAATGTAGGAGCAGCACTTGATCTTAAGTCTGCAAGAGCAATTGTAACAGATACTTAGGAAAACATCCAGAAAGAAAGCTAGAACATCTGCTCTGCATCAATCCCAACATCTTCAGGTAGGGCTGGGAATGTCTCCTGCTGGAAACCCCTGGAGAGCCATAGCCAGTCCGTGAAGACAACGCAGAGCTTAAATGGAACAATGGCTTGATTCAGGAGAAGGCATAGATATGGTTAGGATTGCTCTATGAGTCATCATGAGCCTTTTTATTTTATTTTAAGGAAAGATGGCCCATGTGATAATTGGGGGGGGGGAAAGCATGCTGTTTTGTTTTTTTAATAGTGAAAGGCTTTTTCTCTTACTGTTTTCCAAGCAGGTCCTGCAATTGGGCTCTGAAATCCTCCCTCAGTACAAGCAAGAGGCACCAAAGACCCCACCACATATCATTTTACATTACTGTGTTTTCAAGACCACTTGGGATTGGGTCATCCTGATTTTAACCTTCTACACGGCTATTTTGGTCCCATACAACGTCTCCTTTAAAACGAAACAGAACAATGTGGCCTGGCTGGTAGTGGACAGCATTGTTGACGTCATTTTTCTGGTAGACATTGTGCTTAATTTCCACACCACGTTTGTTGGGCCAGCTGGAGAAGTGATCTCTGACCCAAAACTGATTCGCATGAATTACTTGAAGACATGGTTTGTCATTGACCTTCTGTCCTGTTTGCCGTATGATGTGATCAACGCATTTGAGAATGTTGATGAGGTGAGTTTTGTTTCCACTTGCCATCTAATCATTTACCAAGATCAGTTGACTGGGGAGAAAAATGTTTTTTAAACCAAAAGTTGGTTAGTTGCTCTCCATCTACACATGTGCTTAAATAAATGTCATTCTGCCTTCCTAGGCTGCAACCGCTAATTGATTGCAAATTCTCAAGAAATTGCAATCAATTCACAATAGTACTTCACAAAAGTATTTATAGATTTGTTTGTTTTACAGGCAATGGGAGGTGCAATAAGCTAATACCTCGTGAAACGCTGAGACTGAGATTTATATAATGACCTTTAGTCCCCAGATTTTTGTGCAGCTTTATTTTCTTTATCACTGTAACATATGAATGCAAAAAGTATATAGTCAAAACTGATTGAAAAAAGTCACTGTCTGCCCCATGTTTGCTTGATGGCTTCTCCAGTTTCAGCAAGCACTTCATCTGTCTTAAAATATTAGGTTCAAAAGATGCCAGAGATGACTTGCAATTAAACAGTAGCCATGCGCACACACTCTTCCAGATCACATTTTAACAATTCAGAAAGTATAAGACCATGGAAAGTTTCCCATCCAGCATTGAACCAACAGCTATCAAAAGCCAAGGGGCAGGAAAGCAAATAATTAACCAACTTTTTGAAAAATGCAGCATGGAAAAACTTGACGAACCTTGCTAAGAAACAAATTCTAGAGTTGCCCTGCTGCCAGAGCTAGCCTGGGATGTTTTGCTGCTGTAGGCAAAAGGCCTGGATGCCACCCCTCCTTCCTTCCTGGCCTTGCCATTGCACCCACTGCTGCCTGCCCTGCCACTGCAATTGCACCCTCACCTGTAGCTGGGCCCGCGCAGCCACTGCAACACATTGGCAGTGGCACTGGTGCTGTGGGAACAGTGAGAGCAATGGCGCAGTGGCAGTGTGGGTGAAGCCTTGGCAGGTCTGTCAGCAGCAGAATGGCAGGGTTTGGCAGCCAGAACTGCCACCTGAGGCCAATGGCTTGACCTCGCCTCATTGATGGGCTGCTTCAGATGCTGCAAAGGGAACACCTGGCTGTGGCTGCTTGAGAAGTAACTACCGGAAGAAGCAGCGACTAGTTGAGGCTTCAGCTCTGGATCCCTCAACAGGCAATTCTACAGGAGAAGAAAATTTCTGCCTTCCCAGGCTACATTGACGTTGCTCAAGTGATTGCTTGGCTGCTTGGAGTTGTGAGTAGGAGGCGGTGTCTCTGGGTCTTGTTAGATTCCATATGCTGGGTGTGTTTTCAGCTGTACTATGTTGATGCCTGGTGTATGGGTGTGTAAGGGAAGGGGTTGTAGCTCAGTGGCAGAGCATCTGCTTTGCATGCAGAAAGTCGCAGGTTCAGTACCTGGAATCTCCATGTTAGGGGCTGGGAGAGAATGCTGCTTCCCTGCCCTGCTTCCTTGGGTCAGTTTTATTCATTTTTTTTTTTTAAATATTAAAGGTTTTCTTGTGAAGCAAAGAAATACATTCAGGCAGCCCCCTGTTTATGTTCCGAGGCATGCATGTGCAGGTGAAATTGTGTAGAAGTGAAACCCATGGGAAAAGCCTGCTAACACCCCCATTCTGCCCTTTTAGTGACGTTTCAATGACATCTGGGTCACTTCTGAGTTCAGTGTGATGCGCATCTACACAGTCATGCACGTATTGAACGTGCGTGAACAGGGGCTGCCTGTATAGCATACCACTTTCAATTCATAGAGTCTTTTTCACAGCTCATTTGCGTTTAGTACGAGACACTGCTGTCATAGACATGATACGGTAGGGGGAAGAAGAGAGGGGAGAGGGGGTGAAGAGAGATAGGGGGGAATAATGATATTTCATTCTATTGCATAGTGTTTGCTCAGGGGGTGTTTGTGCCAGCATCACACGGATAGGTACCGTATTCATATATTTATAAAAGAATGCTGGTGGAATCCTGGAGAGCCATTGCTGGCCTCGGTAGATGGACACTGAGCTAGATGGATAAATGGTCAGACTCAATATAAGGCAGCATCCTAAATTCCCAAGCGTATACATTTCACTTGCTTGTGGGCTTCCCCCTTATTCTTGATGCCCCAGAGTTCCCTCAGAAGAAGGATTTATTGTCAAACCCTTCTAGGAGTTGTAGCTCTGGGAGGAGAATAGGGGTCTCCTAGCAGCTGTCAGCACTCTTAACTAACGACAGCTCCCAAAGTTCTTGGTGGAAAGCCATGACTGGTTAAAGTGGTGTCTTAGTGCTTTAAATATATGGCATGAATGTGTCCTCAATAAGTGTGTTGAGATCAGTTCTGGGACAAATCTGCTACTGCTGCCTGTTTGTTTCCCCCTGCCCAGAAACAAAATCCAGCACAGGCATCTGCTTCCAGCCCCTTTGGCTGAGTCACATGCATCATGGGAACTGACTGACTTTTGGGGGCGGGGATTAAGTGAGCTGTGCTAAAAATGATCAGACTCAGATCTGATTTGCTGGCATGCTCTAGCAAGTAAACGAGTGAAACCTTTACATGACTACATGACCCATTAGAGGCTGATTTTTCACAACACCTCAAACTTAATGTTTTCAGATCTGATGCACATATTCATCTATGTTGATACAGCAATGGGCTTCTTTTTTTGTGTGTACTGTCAGGTTTACAGTCCTCTGGAGCCAGTAGGATTCTTGAGTTTATCACTAGCTTTATAGGACTATCCTTCTGTGGTTGTGCATCACTGCATCTTTGATTCATTGCTCTGGCTGTTCTCTTTCCTCACAGAGAACTTTTGTGATGTTGGAGGGTTTCGATCTCTCTCTCTGACACCAGTCAGGGTCTGTTGATCCTCCAAATATTCAGCACCTTCTGAATGGGGCATTTACTTGGTAATGCGAAGCAACGTTTGCTTAACCAAATAAATTAGAGAAAAGCTTGATGTTAGGCAAGGAAGATGTTTAGCTTCCAATCTAAAGTAATGGAGGAGAAGCACAGAAAACGAAGCACAACCTTCACCTCAGTAGAAAGAAATGTCATGTAGTCTGAGAAAGGAGAAGTGGTGGAGCTTGAAATTTGAACAGAAAGCGGAAAAGGAGATGGAATGGATCGCGAGTGAAGTATTGCAAAACTACTATGTTCACAGACTGGGCAATACATTGGGTTGGCCTGAAGGCCTTGTTAATAGAATTATCTCCCACTCCAATACAAGTGGAAACTTGCATTGTATAAGTGTGATCATTATTATTTCTTCTTCAGGTGAGGGCTACTTTATCATAGTCCAAGCCCAATGCAGAAATCAACTCCAAAGTTTATGAAACGATGTGTGTTTAGGGGGCATAACATATTTGTTTGATTATTTTGTGGTGTCTGAAAATACCGTATTGCAAGTTGCATTACATTTGGAAGATACTGGAACACACAGCTTTTGCTTTGGGCAACCAGACCATCCTTTTCGTAAGCCAGACTCTCTTTTCTTGTTGCCTGAATCAAACATTCCTAAGCAGCCAGCGGAACGCAAAAGTTATCAGTATCCTTGTAAAAAATTTAATAAATATAGCATTGAATCATAGGGCTGGGCGACATATCAACATATCATCCAAATCCGGTTTGAAGTCCATATTGTGGCATCAGTTTCATAATTTTTGACCTGGCAATATATCACGAATCCTGATGTGTTTGTGTGTGCGCTATGCAAAAATCATGATGCGGGAAAAACCGCGAAGCCAACTGACGCCTCTATATAGCTCCATCCTTATTTCAGGCATTATGATATATTATATCACGATGTTTATCTGGTGATATATTGCGATGTTGAAAATATAGAGAGCTGAAGGACACTGTTGGCATTTGATGGCATAATGCCAACAGTGTCCTTCAGCTCTCTATATTGGACAAACAGGCCAGACCTTACGCCAAAGAATAAACGGACATAAATTGGACATCAGGAATCACAAGACAGAGAAACCAGTAGGAGAACACTTCAATCTCCCAGGACATTCTTTACAAGATCTCAAAGTAGCTGTTTTACTACAAAGGAATTTCAGAAATAGACTGGAAAGAGAAGCTGCTGAATTGCAACTTATCACCAAACTTAAAACCATGGAGAGACCTGGTCTGAACAAAGACATTGGATTCTTATCTCATTATACATGACAAAGCCATTTTTCACCTTCTCACCCCTTGCTTTTTCCTGTAAGACCTATTGCAGTCGTTAAGAGTCGTCAACAGGCTCATCACAGCTATCTGCCAATCACCCATTCCCACCACCCTTCTGAGTAATACCCCTCCCCACCTTCTCACTATATAGAAGGGTCTGGTAACTTCTGTTTCAGTGTATCTGAAGAAGTGTGCATGCACACGAAAGCTCATACCAAGAACTAACTTAGTTGGTCTTTAAGGTGCTACTGGAAGGAATTTTTTTTGTTTTGACTATGGCAGACCAACACGGCTACCTATCTGTAACCTTCAGGCCTGTTAAAGCAAAGTATGTGCAGCACAACTTTAAATCTTCCCACAACCCAATCCCCTATTGCAGCAGGAAGAAAAGACGATTTATCTCCGAGTTGCTATTGAAAAGGTGTTATTTCTGCATCAACTGACAACGTTTAACTTTTTTTTTTAAAAAAAAACTTGACAAAGCAGAGCAGCCTACATAAGCCTCTCAGTCTATATTAAGCCGAAAGAAATTAAGGTCTCAATTACACCCCAGGGATAATATATGGTGATATCATTTGTCAAAGAAGAGCAAATTGAGCTTGTTATGTTGGCATTGCTTTGGAAAGGGGCTGTCAGAGCAACACTTTGAACAGGATAGAAAGGAATATTGTTCTTTGTGGCCCACTGTGTCGAGGCAGTTAGTGTCTTGGGACATGTTGAACAGCCCAAAGGCAGTTGGACTAATTTGACCAAGGCAGTAAGGTCCAATGGCTACCTGAAGAGCAATGGACACAAGCATAAAGCTGTGAAATGGGGAGAGGGATCAGGGAAGGAAAGGAGAGAAATGTGTGACTCCTGAGCATCAAGGAGTTAGAACATTAGAACATGGGTACCCCCAGTTTGTAGCCGGTAAGGGTTTGGTAATTCATTTATTCTCTTTATCCTAATTCCCGCTTTTTAAAAAGAGCATGAAAGCATACACAATTCAAGAGAAAGCTGAAATGATTAAGAACTATCTTTTTATGCTCTTAAAATCAAACAAGATTTTAATTGGGTTGATGTTGCGAATGCCATTTTAAATTTAATTTAATCCTTCTGCATTGCTATACTCAAGGCAGTTTGCAACCCATAGAAATGAAAAAAGCATGCAGCAAAAACTACGTCCCACAAGAATTCAATCTGAATGAACCTGAATGAAAATGGTTAAGAAACAAATACTTTAAATCAATTAACATAAAACACAAACCTCCATTTCACATAACATGAAATATATATACAGTGGTACCTCGGGTTACATACACTTCAGGTTACATACGCTTCAGGTTACAGACTCCGCCACCCCAGAAATAGTACCTCGAATTAAGTACTTAACCCGAGGTACCACTGTATTAAGATAATCAACACAGCAAAATGTCAGCAAACAATAAATTGCATGCAACAATGGTAATGAATAGTTTAATAATTATAAATGGTCAAAACAACAGTGGCAAAGACCCAAATGAAAGCTTGTTGGTCCACTGAACAACCTATAGCAGTTGGACCCAGGAGATTAGCTCAGCCATTTAATTGACCAATTGCGTAGCCTTGGGAATTTTCCTGGAGCTGTGGTGAGAGATGAGAGAAGACGAATGAGACAAGAAGTGTGAAGTATTTCCCCCATTATATGTGCTCGACAGACAACAAATAAGAATGAGAGTAAAACATAGGCAGTCCCTGGTGCATAGCATTGGAATGGGAAGAACATATTTCTATATTCTGTTTACGGAGGGAGTGGGGGAACTGCTTGAGAATGTGAACTTATGTGAATCTGTCATAGGCTTGCCAGTTTTAATTTGGCTCAGGAAAGATATAAATAGTCTTCTCTTTCCATACTTTCCTAAAATTGCTCATATTCTGTCATGCACTGAGGGGATTAGATAATGCTTTTTGTTGTGGTTTATAAAAATCGGAGGGCTTGCAGTTTTTCTTTTTTTAAAAAACCGCACACAATCAAACTACTTCCCTCAGTTACCATGTTGTATTGCAATGATGGTATGCCTACAATGTGCAAAGGCAGTGCTTTCCTCACCCTAGAAGAATAGGTGCCGCTACTCACCATGAAGTTGTTACAGTAAGGGCCACACTTTTTAACAACAAAAAAGAGGTGCTGGTACTGCATACCCCTGGGTACCCCCTGGGGGAAAAGCACTGTGCATAGGGAATGCAGTTGTAGGTTAACCAGCAGCTGGTCTTGTGGCACATTAAAGACAAAGGCTGCGCTCAGGTAATTCAATGGGACTTACTTTTGAGTAGACGTAGTTAGCATTGTACTGCAATGTTAGTCATACTTGGAGGTCGCTTAACTCCTAATATGACTTAGTTGGCTACCTTCCCAAACAATTTATTTATTTATAAATATTTTTTATTAACAATTTCAGCAAAACAAAAATTTCAAAACATACCATATTCATTATTTCCCCCCCTTTCCCCTCATCCAACCCCTCTTCCCCCCCCAGAGACTTCCTTCAGCTCCTCTCTCTGATTTCTCAGCACATAATTATTCTCTGCATGTTATAAACTTGTACATATCCTTACATTACCTATCTATCATGTTATCAACCAATAATTTTGTGTATGTTTATTCAAACCCTGCCAAGGAGTCCAGTTCATTTTGTTGTCTTTTTAGATAGTTTGTAAAAAGCTCCCATTCTTCCTTAAAGTCACAGTTGCCCTTGTCTCGCAATTTGTATGTCAATTTAGCCAGTTATGCATAAGTCATCATTTTTTCTTGCCACTGTTCTTTCGTTGGGATTTCCTCATTCTTCCATCCTTGTGCTATCAAAACTCTTGTCGCTGTTGTAGCAAACATAAATAAGTTCTTGATTTTTCTTGGCAGGTCTTGTCCTAGAATCCCTAACAAAAATGCTTCTTTCCTGTCTCTCACACTTTTTCAAGCCATGGATTATTTAATAGCCATAGGCCTGGGTAAAGAGGAATGTTTTTACCTGGAGCCTAAAGACATGAAGTGATGGCGCCAGGTGAGCCTCTCTGGGGAGAGCATCCCATAATTGGGGAGACACCACAGAAAAGCCCCAGCCAGCATAACCAATGATCAGGTATGATGGGAGTGGTAGTCCAGTGGCAATTGCAGGCCTGCAGCTTCCCTGTCCCTGAAGAATGGGATTGGAAGTTACCATGCTGGGTTAATACTTTTACCATAGTCCCTGATGAATTGGGTTTGATGCTTGGTCAAGTTGGTGGGCTGGCATGTACTGTAGAGTGTACAGCAAGGTAAGAATGCCTTATCTATGAAAAATATAGTTAGAAAATCGACACTGTGGGATTTAGGACTTCTTCAGTGCTTGCAGGTGTAACCCGAATCAATTTGTTTAGCACATTTGCATGACACGTTTCCTCTGAGGAGCTTAGGGCAAGATGTTTAAAGGTTATCCCAAGTGATCCTCACAACCGGCCTGTCTAGCTGAGAGCTTGTGACTTTTCCAAGGTCACCCTAGGAGTTTTATGGCTCACCATATGGGCTCCGTGTTATTCACCCTACAGGCTATTTGGTATTTTGTGCCCTCAGTGATTGTTTTGCTGGTATTCTTTTCTGTATTTCATTTGCTACAGTGAGCGTACAAATAGTCTTCTTCAACACTGGAAAGATACAGGGTGAACTCTTGCCTTCTCATGAGTCACTCAGAGTTTTAAAAAACCCCAGCAACAACCTTTTCCACACTTCTAGCACCTCCACTCACCACCCAGTGTGCCATCCAAAGCTTTTAGCGTCTTGCTTAGGTCAGCATAAGTAAAAGTTCAAATCCCAAGTGTTTTTATTTATTCAGACTAGGGCTATTGGGAAATGGCTCCCCGGATTTGCAGAAGGTGAACTGGTGGTGGTGGTGATGAGGTATCTCACCAATTTTTCAGAGTCAGAGGAGAAAAGTAGTGAATGGGATGAGGAGCAAGGAAAGGCCTTTAAATTTCATTAGTTTAGTGTGGTGAGCGGCTGGTCCTTCTCCCCCTTCCAGCTCCTTCATTCCTAGTCTGTTTGTCTGTGGCGAGATGGGGGAAATTGGATATGATTCCTACCAGCCATGATGGTTTCAATTTCATACCCTCCAACATTTCTCCGAAGAAAACAAGGCCGTCCCATTCCATATTGATAATTTTACTATTTATACCCCACACATCTTACTGGGTTGCCCCAGCCACTCTGGGCAGCTTCCAACATATATAAAAACATAATAAAACATTTTAAAAACTTCCCTATACAGAATTGTTTTCAGACAGCTTTGGGGTTGGATAACTCCATACCCTCCAACATTTCTCCAATGAAAATAGGGACATCCTAAGGAAAAGTGGGACATTCCAGGATCAAATCAGAAACCAGGTGGCTTCTCCAAATCAGGGACGTCCCTGGAAAACAGAGACACTTGGAGGGTCCGTAATTTACCTCCACTGTCAGAATACTGGGAATCCAAAGTGGAGAGAGTGCTGTTGCCCTCAAGTCCTGTTTGTGGGTTTTTCACAGGCACTGTGAGAACAGGGTGCTGGACCAGATGGGCCATTGACCTAATGCAGCAGGTCTCTTCTTATATTGTTAGAACAGAACAATAGCTGAAAATTAAAGAGAAAAAAGATAATTACTTTCCCGGCTTTTCATATACCAGTTTTGCTAACGATGCCTGAGTCTTACGCAGAAGCAGCACACCGTAAATGTACTCTTACAGCACAGTCCAATTCATGTTTACTCAGACTAAGTCCTACATCGCTCAATGGAACTAACTCTGCATGGGATTTTAGAAATACAATTGTACCCTGGAAGTTGAACAGCTTAGTTCCCAAACGTTTTGGCTCCTGAACGTCGCAAACCCGGAAGTGACTGTTCCGGTTTGTGAACTATTTTTGGAAGCCGAACGTTCAACGGGGCTTTTGCGACTTCTGATTGGCTGCAGGAGCAGGTGCTTTGATTTTTGAACGTTTTGGAAGTCAATCAGACTTCCGGAACGGATTCCTTCAACTTGGGTTTTCTGCTATAATTTCCAGTAGGAATGCACTGCTTTTCAAAAGTAACACTTGTGCTCATCCATTTTTAAATCTTTGCCTCCTTCTTTCTTTTCTGCATGATGGTGTGTCTTACATTGGCCTTTAGTGAATTTCATATTGTTTTAGCCCCAGTCTCTGCTCTATCAGAATCCTAAAGTGTTTGTGATCCCTCTTCATTTCATGGCATCTGCCACTTTGATAAGAGAATCTATTCCTTCATTCCAAACAAATAGCAAAAACTGAGCAGCACAAAGGTAAACCTGGGCTATTTTATTTTTTGACAGTTGACCATTCATAATCACTGCTATAACTCCATTGGCATTCAATTTGGCTGCCAAAGGGTCACCAGTATTTATAGTTGGTTTTGACCATCAGTAGCATAACAGAGGTTCCATATGGCTCTGTAGACGTCATGAGCCCCACGGAACCATAATGGAAGGAAAGGTTGAATCCTGAGGAGGAATTGGAGGAGCTCAGGGAGTTGGAAATGGGTGACCCTGAGGAACGTGGGGAAGGTGAAATTGGGACACCAAGAAGTGTCTGAGAGCAGCGAGGTCAGTAATCTAGGGCAGAGGTTTAAACGTTTCTGAGTCCATGGCTCCCTTGGCCAAGTGCATTCTTTCTGCAGCATCCCTGTGGGGCTCAGGAGCCCAGTTATGCCACCCCTTGCCTGCAGAGCTGGCAGCCTCTCACCATTTTTTGAACACCCTTCTTTGTGGAGTGTTTCCTCAGCCTCCTCTCTTCTTCTCTCTCCTTGGGAGTCCTCTAGGCAGCTGCAGCCACCACCCCTGGTCTCTGAGCTGCCCCACCTGGCCCCCCAAAAGGTGTCTCCTCACACAGGGGCCTGGGAAGAGGGTGCACGCAGCCTTGGTGGCCCAATGGAGACTGGCCAAAGGTGAACATTAAGTCAGTACCTTACCTTGGGAGGCAGCAGTGGGCGCTGCTGGGCCTGCAGGGTGGACAGGCTCCCCTTCTGCACCGGGCACTCAGCTCTCAGGCACACCTTGCACATAGGAAGCACAAGAAAGGCCAGTGCAGCACTGGGCTGCCTGCCTGCCTGGTCTCCTACTTGTCTGTTCATTCCCAACAGCAAGGGATGGTGGACTGGCTGGCTAGACTCCCTCGCCCGCTTGCTTGCTTGCTCTGAGGCTGCTTCAGCTCCTGGCAACCAGCACCCCCTGGCCAGCCCCAGAGGCACCATTCTCCTGGGGAGCTAGTAGCCAGGGCTGCTGCAAGAAATAACCCTGGAAGACTTTGAGAGGCAAGAGGGCATCAGAGGAGGGAGGGAAGGAAAGAAGGACAGAGGCCAGTGTTGCCCTCAAGGCACCCCAGGGTGCCACGGCACACTGGTTGAAAACTACTGGTCTAGGAAATGGAGAACAGAATCGGGAGGGGGGGATGATGGTCAAGCAGGTTGGCAGAGGAGTCAGATACCTCTTGCTGTGGAGTTGCCCCTGGCACCTCCACCTGTCAGTGGGGAGGTTAATGGGAGTAAGTCAGATAGTAAGTTGGCACAGACACTGCCTCCGTCTGCAAGGACATAAATACATCAGCATGAGCAAACCTTGCAGACTCAGCCCATTCAAAGGAAGGCCCATTCGCAGACCCTCCAAGTGTCCCTATTTTCTAGGGATTTCCCTGATTTAGAGAAGCCATCCCGGTTTCTGATTTGATCCTGGAATGTCCCATAGGTTGTCCCTATTTTCATTGGCAAAATGTTGGAGGGTATGCATTGGCTTGCCCAGTCCTGGGACCCCTGCAACTTCAGAAGAAGTGCAGGGGGTGTGCTGCTTGTTGGATCAATACCTTAGCTTGCACTTAGCCATGTATCTATACCTCTTCTGTACTGGCTGCTCCTTGAAGCCAAGCTGGGAGTTCTTGACCTGGCAGTGAGAGCCATGGCAGTAGATGGCTTTGCAGAGAATCACCTCTCAGTTGGCAAATATCCCCTTTCTACTGCCCTGGGCTACTGTTGGGGGAAGCTTTAGCACAATATTGGTGGATGGAGTACATTCTTAGAATGCATGAGATCCCAGATTCAATCTTGGTGTCTCCAGGAGCTAAAAGGATCACCTAGCAAGTAACAGGAGAGTCTTCTCCCCAAGACCCCAGAGAGCCTCTGCAGATAGAACTGGGTTATTTGGATGATGCCTGGAGTAATTCTGATTCCTATGTGTTTGTAAGGATATTCACTCTTTATTTCCTTTTAGCATTAAGGCACATGCTTCTTTCTGTATTCACATGCTTGGCTGACATCCAGAATGCGGTTATTTCACCAATGGGACTCGCATAATGGGAAGTAGGTGATTTCAGGAGTAGAGCCAAGAATTTAAAATGGGAAGCTAAAATAAAAGCTGAGCATTATCTCTGCAGTTCGGAAAGTTGCTTCATGTTTAATGCACATTTTTATTTGCTTCATAGTTAACACTAGTAAAGCACAAAGGACTGCACGGTTGTAGGCTATTTTTCTAAATATCTACAAATTACTTTGCTTTACTGACTCGTTGCCCCCTCCCCACTTTGTGCTCAATTAACCAAGACCCCAGAGGTTTAATGGGTTGTTTAAGCATTCAGCAAAAGCTGCATATGTGTTTTTCATGAAAGAAAAACAACAATGGAAGAAATGTAATTATTACAAATTCATGAATTAAAAACGAAACAGCAGTATTTCTGTTTTCCCAGAAACATATGTTAATATGAAAAACATATATTAATGGGCAAAAGAAATGAGATTTTCCACTGCATTAAGCAAGCCTAAACAAAAATGTTGGCGCAAATGATATTTAAGCATGACTGAACAAACTTTTCCATAAATGCCTGATGACCAGAATTAAGCAATAATTTATTTCCAAAAATATTCATTAACACGGGACACTTTAAATATAAGCAATTTGAAGGGAGAAACATGTATCCTACAAGGCATATGTTTCTAGCTTTGAGATTTGCTCTGATATTTTTTGTTCTCTTATAACAAACTATTACTCAAACCTTGCCAGTAATCAGAATACCTATTAAGACTGTTTCTTAACCCTCCAGCTACACCTATCCAGTATTCAGACTTGATCCAAGGTTGTGTTGTTGTTGTTTTGTTTGTTTATATCCCTTTTATACTAGAAAGTAGTAAGTTTAGATACCATTGGATGCCATTTTGAATCAAGATGGTGGACCAAAATGTCCCAAACTGTGCAATTTGGAACATCTCTGAAGATGACACCACCAAATTTGGCACAATAACATGTGCAGAGGGGAGTGACCAAGATGATCAAGGGTCTGGAAACCAAGCCTTATAAGGCAGTGTTTCTCAACCTTTTTTGGGCAAAGGTACACTTGTTTCATGAAAAAAATCTCGAGGCACACCACCATTAGAAAACGTTTAAAAATTAACTCTGTGCCTATATTGACTATATATAAAGTAACTCTCTTTAATAGGAATCAAATAAACACAAAGAAAGTATTTTATAATTACTTTATTATGAAATAGTAAGTAAACAGAAATATGAAAAATTATAAAATACTTTATTCAGTGCGCCTTTTGTCCCTCTCCTCGAAATGCTCCAACTCAATGTTCCTCCGCGGGCTGGCCATTGGAGAGCCGTGTCGCCCACACCGCAGCCCAATACAATATGAACCCTCCCCTCGCAAGCGGCAACCCCTCCACACTCCCCACCTTAAGCCTCCACACACGCCCTGCCCAAAGAGATGCCCGCCCGCGCGCGAGGGGATCCTTTACCTCAGCATCCCGCCCCCCCCCAAAAAGGGCGGTAGACTGCGGTCCCTCAGAGGCTGGGCGTTAGGAAGAAGCAGCCGCCTTCATCCAAGCAGGAGCAGCAGCAGCTGTAGCTATAGTAGCGCCAAGCTGTGCCGGGGACTCCGTGCCCATGAGGGGAGGGAGGGGAGAGAGAGGAGAGGCAGCAGGTCGCCCTCTTAAGTCACGCGCGCGCAGGCACCACCACGCATCCCTCTCGCAGAGCCCCTGCTCAGCACCTCCCGCCTCGGGGACGCCCGTCATGAGCCGCTGAGAGGCCGCCAAGCCTCCAGGCTGCTCCCATTCAGCCTTAGGCGCGCGCCCGCCTCGGGAAAAGCGGTGCTGGGAGGCGGGGAGAGAGAGAGAGAGAGAGAGAGGACGCCGCTGGCCGCGTTCCACCCTCAGTCAGTCGGCTCGGAGCTACTGAGGAGAGGGAGGTGGGGACGACGGGGCGTCTGTTCCGCTCGGGGCCAGCGCGCCCCCGCCCCCCTCTCCAGAATCCCCAACTAAATACGATGCGCTAAGGGAGGGGGGAGAACCCACCCACAAAGAGGACGCCTTTCTGCAGGGCGCCTAAGGCCTCTCGCCGCCCGACTCGCCCGCCTCCCTCCCACGGCACACCAGGCAACACTAGTGTGCCGCGGAACACCGGTTGGGAAACACTGTTATAAGGAACAGTTGAGATAGTTAGGTATGTTTAGCCTGGGAAAGAGGCGACTGAGAGGAGATATGATAGCCATCTTCAAATATCTCAAGGGCTGCCACATGGAGGAGGGAACAATCTTGTTTTCTGCTGCTCCAGAGGGTAGGGCCAAAACACATTATTATTATTATTATTATTATTATTATTATTTATTATTTAGATTCAAATTACAAGAAATGGCATTCCAACTAAACATCAGGAAGAACTTTCTGACAGTGAGAGCTGTTTACCAGTGGAATAGACTCCCTTGGAAGGCGATGGATTCTCCTTCATTGGAGGTTTTTAAACAGAGGTTGGATGGCTACCTGTCAGGGATTCTTTAGCCATGATTCCTGCGTTACAGGGGGTTGGACTAGATGGCCCTTGGGGTCCCTTCCAACTCCAGAACTCTATGATTATCCAGAGAGGGTCACAGGTTCCCAGCCCCTGCTTTAAAGAGGTAAGAGTCATGCCAAAACATTTCATCAGCAACAGCCAAGACTGGAGCTGCTGGTTGACCTTTCAAAATACAGAGAAACATTAGGTACGAATCACAGTGCACAATCTATCCCATGCAATAGAAAAGATGCCTGGAAAGTAGTTACATGGGGAAGATCGAAGTATGTTAAGAATTGTAAAACAGCCCACATCTCTCTCTCTCTTTTTATAATAATTTTTATTAAGTTTTCCATATTTAACATAATCACATTCTATTAGATAATTCTATAACCTAAAACATTGCTCTAACTGAGCATCAACCTCCTTCCCTCCCTCTTTCTAACTTCCGAACATCTTTACTAAGTTCTTAGCATTTCTATAACCACTTTTTTACCTTCTATCTTCTTTTTATATTTCACCTCATTATATGTAAATCAGTTTCTTATATTCACATTACAAAACATTTCAACTCAAACCTACAAACATTTTCAGATGTTTGCAACGTTCTTTCATATAAAATATAAATTTGCTCCAGTCCTTTTGAAACAGTTTGTCGCGCTGATTCCGGATCTTCCCTGTCAACTTTGCCAACTCTATTTATTCCGCCATCTTGATCTGCCATTCTTCCAAAACAGCCCACATCTCAGCATGTTCATGGGTCAAAAGATTGCCCATCACCCACAGGAGACCACTTTAACCACTATTTCCTCACAACCCCAGAGTCTGTCAAGACTGGCCCGTACTGGCAGGGGTACCTTTACCTTTACCTTTATTCTCTGGTGAGCCTTCCTCCTTGCTAATTGACCAGGCCCTGCTTGCTAGAGACAAGCTATTCTTGCATAGGTGGTCCTTTGCAGAAAAATGTGCTCAGTGCAGGACTAGCACTGCGGTATGACAAACGTGGTCCCACTCAAATCATGAGTGGCCAAAATATTTCTGATGCTTTGGTGTATGCATTTCTTAAGGCATTGGATTGTGTTGTATACGCTGTATGTCACCATGAGTGGGGATCTTATTGTGGTACACAGATTTTAAAATATAAATAGCTCCAGAAAGATACCTTTTTTTAAAAAAACAAACAAACCCCCGAACACTCACCTTTTCTGTTGTTGCTTGTCAGACCCCACCTTGTGTGAATAAGAAGGGGCTTAATGGAAAAGTCTGGAAGGGTTTTTGCTCAAGTGTCTGTTGGTATTGCTGATCCTAGTTGTATAATTAGTGTGATGTTTTTGTTAATCTTGCTTTAATGTTTTAATTAGAGTTAGGGTGTTGTTTGTTTCCCAGAGGTGCATCACATTTTGGAGCAAGGTGGAGAAGAATCAGAGGAGCAGTCAAATTGCAACGTCTGCACAGCTCTTAATTAATTTCTTGTTTTTAATGGGGATTACAAGAAATGCCATACTTTCAGAGCATAGGCGTTAGCCAATTTAAGTGTGAAAAAAAAATGTGTACCTCAAAGGGTTGGAAACTGAGGATGTTTTGTAATGGCAAACCAATGGAATGTATAAACATTTAAAGAGTGAATAGGAAAAGAAAATGCCAGAAGGAGGAGGTTTGTATGCCATGTCCCATCTGTTTCTTGGGATAATCTCATAACCAGGAGGTACCCAGGGTAACCTAATACAGGAAAACCATGAGCAGGTAGGTCATCCGGGGTCTTGAATTTGCAGCAATCTGGTGATGACATGTATGTTTTTAAAATTATGAAGCCATTTTTTTACCATTTGCATAATACCTGTGCCGCAATCCAGAGACAGTATTAATTCATAAGTCCTACTTAGATCAAGGCTGATTAATGGATTTCAGCACAACCTTCTTTCAACTGGGTCCATGAATCCATATCCAACTTTGTCCTTTCACAATCGCCAAGAGCCCTTGTGCTAAACGGAAGTTGCCCAATGAAAGTTTGTATGTGCAACAACTGGTTCATGTTGCACAGCAATCTTTGAAAATGCATGTGTGTTTTCCCTTGCACAGTAGCTGATTCTTGCTGTGCAATCTGTTGCACAGCAGTCTTCAACAATGTATTTCTGTTTTCCCTTGTGCAACAACATTCCCCCAGTGTAGCAAGTATATCACTAGGTGACTTTAATTTAGCTCTACATGGGATACAACCCCCAGTCTCCATCCTTCTGCCTGTTTATAGAACACACTGTATTTATAGAATGGCATGTCTTTGGTCTGCCCAGGCTTCACCTTGGACGTCTAAAGCTCAAGGTTATGGTTGACAAAAGACATGAAATAATTTAATGTCGAATGCTAATAAGCTTGTTGTGTTTTGCTTCCTTCTTCTAGGGCATCAGCAGTCTATTCAGCTCCCTTAAAGTAGTCAGGCTGCTCCGGCTTGGTCGTGTGGCTCGGAAACTGGACCACTATATTGAGTATGGAGCAGCTGTCTTGGTTCTGCTGGTATGCGTCTTTGGTCTTGCAGCCCACTGGCTGGCCTGCATTTGGTACAGTATCGGGGACTACGAAGTTATCAATGAGGATAAAAACACAATACGGAACGAAAGTTGGCTCTACCAGCTGGGCGAATCCATAGGATCACCGTATCAGTTTAACAGGTCAGGAAGTGGAAAATGGGAAGGAGGGCCAAGCAAGGATTCTGTTTATATCTCATCGTTATACTTTACAATGACTAGTCTCACCAGTGTTGGATTTGGGAACATTGCACCAACCACGGATGGAGAGAAGATCTTTGCTGTTGCTATGATGATGATCGGCTGTAAGTATTACTGGATTAATTTCTACTATACAGTGTTTCAGACTGCAATATTCAATATGCTTGAAATAATGAGCAAGTCAAATGATTTCTTAAGGATGCAGAGATTGACTTTGTGATGGATTGAGTCTATTGGTTAGAGCGTGGTGCTGATAATGCCAAGGTTGCAAGTTTTATGCCTGTATTGGACGGATGCATATTCCTGCATGGCAGGGGGTTGGACTAGATGATCCTTGGGGTCCCTTCCGATGCTATGATTCTATCATCACCTTCATAGATCCAGCTCCCAACTTTTTGTCATTAGTAAAATTTTGTCCTCATTATTGGTTCTTTAGGGTGATTTTGAAGGGAACAGCCAGTGTGGTATATTGTAGGGTTGTCATATTTCAAAAAGTAAAAGTCCCAACACCCACTTTTTAAATGAAGACCCCCAAATTGTTTGAGCTTTTTTTTTAAAGGAAACTGCCAAAATTGTTGGGCATTTTGGGGGGAATAAAAAAAATAGAGAGTTTAAGCTTTTGGAGCTGTTTCCATCACGTTGCCATCCCCGCCCCCTATTTTTACACCCTAAAACGAGGGCATGTCAGGAATTTTCTAGATTCTAGAGAGATATTTTCTAGATACTAGAATGGCAAGTCTAGTATAGTGGTTACGGAACCTGGGAGACCAGAGTTCAAATCCCCCCTCAACTGTGAAGCTCACTGGGTGACCCTGAGCTGCTGACTCACTCTCAACATAACCTACTTCTCAGGGCAGCTGTTGAACACATGTTTAAATCTAATTGAAATCAGTGGAGCTTCAAAGTGCTTGAAAAGCGACCTATCGTTTAGTGCGGAATAAGGAGAAATCACAACGGGAGGAATTCAAAATCATGTTTTTTCTGATCATTCTAGGAGTGCAAGCGTTTCTGCTTGCCAGGCGGAAGCAGTCCCTTTTCCCCTCCTCTCTGTTTTTTGGGTGAGGCAGGGGCATGCTGGAGGAGGAGGGGGCGGGGGGAGAAGCCCTATTGCACTCACGAGAGCCCTGGTGCTGGTTTCTCATGGCCCAGGGGATTAGTTGAATCTGACCCAATTCAATCAAAATGTTGGGTTTTTGTTGTATCTAGTGACATCAGGTTGCACAGTTTTCAGTGCAATCCCATACACATTTTACTCAGAATAATCTCACTGAGTTCAGTGGGGTTTACGCAGTGTATAGGATTGCTTAGAAACAACAGTACTTTAATTAAACTACTCACTGTAGGCACTATATAAACATTAGAGCTCCTAGTTACCTGGTTTGATTGTTTCTCTCCCATATATAACCCTATGGAAATACACGGAAAAGTGGCAGGTTGGTTTCCTCATTTTATGGACGGAGATGATTTGTATTTTTTAAAAGTATGGAAGGAACGCAACATCTCGCTAAGGCCGTGGTTTTCAAAGGTAGTGCGCTACACTGGTGTGGCAGAAGAGTATGGCATGTGTGGCTGGAAGATTCAAGGACAATGAATGAAACATTTAAACCTTCCAGTGTAGTACAGTGTAGTATCATTTATTTTTAATTTGTGGAATAAACTTGGTGTGGTGTGAGCAAATTCTTATTCTGAAAGTGTGGCCCAGAGAAAGAGGTTTGAGAGCCACTATGCTAAGGTGAAGGGACGCGGGTGGCACTGTGGGTTAAACCACAGAGCCTAGGACTTGCCGATCAGAAGGTCGGCGGTTCAAATCCCTGTGACGGGGTGAGCTCCCATTGCTTGGTCTCTGCTCCTGCCAACCTAGTAGTTTGAAAGCACGTCAAAGTGCAAGTAGATAAATAGGTACCACTCCAGCGGGAAGGTAAACGGCGTTTCCGTGTGCTGCTCTGGTTCGCCAGGAGTGGCTTAGTCATGCTGGCCACATGACCCGGAAGCTGTACACCGGCTCCCTCGGCAAGTAAAGCAAGATGAGCGCTGCAACCCCAGAGTCGGTCACGACTGGACCTAATGGTCAGGGGTCCCTTTACCTTTACCTATGTTAAGGTGATTGCTCTGGCAGGGGAAGCATTTTGGCTTGCCAAAAATAACAATACAGTACCTCCTCACCTCCCCATATGCTGTTCTGAGGGGTTCTCCTGACAACTTTGTGTGTGCACAGAAGGTGCTGGGGCAGGAGAGGGGAGGAAGCCCTGATGTGCAAGCGGAAGTCCTCTCGCATGGCTTCTGATGATGGGATTCATTCATTGAATTGCACCCTAAATTTCAACCTCAGTCTTTGAAAGTCAAAACAATGATGGTAGCGATTAGGCTTACATACTAAAAATGGGTTTCTGTAGTGCTCCCTTGAGAACAAACCTCTGTTCAACAGTTACAGATAGGTAGCCGTGTTGGTCTGCCATAGTCAAAACAAAAAAAATTCCTTCCAGTAGCACCTTAAAGACCAACTAAGTCAGTTCTTGGTATGAGCTTTCGTGTGCATGCACAAAAGAAGTATCTGAAGAAGTGTGCATGCACACGAAAGCTCATACCAAGAACTGACTTAGTTGGTCTTTAAGGTGCTACTGGAAGGAATTTTTTTTGTTTTGACTCTGTTCAACAAACAGTGTCGTAGAAAACAACCAGGAGCACATGTGCCTTGATCAATAAATGTGCTTGTTTTAATACGTAATCATTGTGCCCTTTTGATTCTCTGTTTCCAACGTTCCGTGTCTGACAACCCTATACTGTATAAAACGCAGACTTTAAATGGGACTAGTCAAGAGAAACTGCACAACTTCAATTATTTTACTGGAGTCAAGAAGATGCAAAATGCTGGCATGGTTAGATTTATTCAAGAAGGAGTTACTGCTTCTAACTTAAGAAGGAGATTTGAAGGGCTCCGTATAATGAAATGAGGACAGTAAAAGACTGTAATGTCACATAAGATGTTCTCAGTGGAATCAAGGCAGACAAAGAATAAAAATTCATTCCCCCCCCTTTTTTTGCTTGCCTGTGTTTGAGGAATACTTGAATGTAGAACTGAAATGAAAGGTACATGACTGAACCAAAGACTATAAAATGTTAAGAGAAATGGTTTGGTTGAGATGCATGTACTCAAAGCATTATGACATTTCTGGCTTGAAAAAAAAAAGACCTCTTTATTGAGAGGGCTAAACAATGGATGTACCGTGTTGATAAAACAGCATAAAAGCATTTGGCAAATTACCTATAGTAAATACAGCAAATGGCTTTCTGCTGCAAACTGATTTGGATCATCAAGCCTATGACTCACTAAGAAAGAGAGGGGGGGGGGATTAGCAGATAATACCAGAGACCTCTTGAAAGAGATTACACTGAGAATTAACTTGATGCTTGAGATGCTTTGAGAGTGGAACAGAGGAAAGAAGTTTCTTGACTGCTGAAGGGAAATAATGTTCGCTGAAAGGAAAGTTGACAGTTACTTTTTGTAGACTGAAGGGTATTTTTTTGTGTGTGTGTACCTAAGCTTGTGCTCCCATGGGGGTTCCCATAAGCAATTCATGTGGCAAATATTGTGGGTTAAGCAGGGATAAGCGAGGCACCCTCACATGGAGAACGCTTATTTGCTGGTTATGTGCCTGATAGGAATGATCCCTTGTTGTTCCGTCACTGGTCACCAGGTTTGTTTGTCCAGCGAATGCACAAGTCCATTTGTAAAGTAAGTGTAATGCTGAAAAGATTTTTAATCTGCTGTCAAGTGAAGACATTTGTCCATTTGCTTTGGTCTGATTCTTTGGAAGTCATGCTGTGCTGATGAGGATGCACCTTATGATGAAACATTTCAAGTAAATGAAACTATGGGCCTCATCCAGAACCGGCCCACTCATGAGGCAAGGTGAGGCAAACGCCTCAGGTGGCAGGATCAACAGGGCAGCAGAGCCCGATGTAGATCTAATAATAATAATAATAATAATAATAATTTATTTATACCCCGCTCATCTGGCTGGGTTTCCCCAGTCACGCTTGTTCCTGATATAGATCTTCATTCACCTCATCCTCCCTGGCAAGGAAGGGGATGCTGTTTTGTGGTTTGCCTCAGGTGCCAAAATGTTTTGGGCACATCTGATTTGCTGCAGTTGCTCATGTCAAATAAATGGAAAGAAGAACTTCGTCACCTAGAATATGATCCCATGAACACACCAGGTTTGTATCAGGGATGAAACTGCAATGGGAAGAACAAACAAACATTTGAATGGAAGCTGTAAGGAGCCAACATGGTACACTCCAGATGTTTTGTACCAGAAGTACTGTTAGCCATAGCAGGCTAGATCTGTTCCAGTGTTTCCATGAACTTTTATCCAACATGATCCTCAGGGTTCCGTCCAGCTCTACATTTCTATGATGGGGAGCCGGCCATACTTTAAGTTGATTGTGCTGTACTGAATTGCACTTCTCTTAAAACTTTAGTGCTAAATTTAGAATGAATACAATAGGCATCATTTCTACTCAGTTTTACCGTTGAGTGTGTGCTAATAAGGCTTTTGATTTGTCATTTTCCTAACAGACTCCAGCAAAGTGCATGGCATGTGATCTGAGATGAAACTGACATAAGATGTTAGGCGGTAATTGTACAATCCTTTTTGATGTTAATTCCTTATATTGCTTCACCAAAAGGGCTGGAAATAATCAGCAAACTGTATTTGCTGACGTTGATTGAGCTGATTTTTGTGAAATTGGTAAAAGGCAAAAGATTTATATGATCTGAAGAGAAACCAGAGTATTGAGCTCAGAAAAATACCGGTAGTTGTTTTCTCTTCTTCTAAATGTGAGTTTCCTCAAATACACTCTAGTCTGCATGCATTCTACTTGAAATAAGAACAGTAAATTTGGCTGCAATCCTGTGCACATTGACATGGAAGTGGCACGTGGAGCACAAGAGTGTAAGCCTAATAATAACTACTAGAAGCCCTATTGAATTGAAGCAAGTGTCATTGGAATCATAGTCTAAAACACACAGTATAATGCATTTCACCCATATATTCAAATGCATGGGACTGTGTTGTCAATATTTATTAAGGGTGATTATGGTGATTATAGAGACTAGGGCCCTGCGGGACTTGACATCTTTCTGCAGGGCCTGCAAGACAGAGCTGTTCCACTTGGCCTTTGGCCAAGGCACAGTCTGACCCCCTCCTTTGGTAATCCTCATAGAACTCTAGCCTAATGGTTGCCATTAATTTGATTCTGAATTGATTTTAGAATGTATTTCTATTAATTGATTGTGATTTTATGTAAACTGTGTTACTTTTACTGTTGTTAGCCGCTCTGAGCCCAGCTTCGACTGTGGAGGGCGGATATAAATTATTATTTATTTTTATTATTATTTTTGTTTATCACAATAATTTCAAACATATTATAGGGTTCCCTCACATAGTTTGGTCTGTTACTAGAGCACCACTTTAGGGCTTCAGTAGGAACAGCAGCAAAGGGAGATCAGCAGAAGGACGCAAGACTTCTAGCAGTGTACAAATATGTGCTCACTGACATTAAATAATGAGCCCCAATGTTAAAATACTCAGTCCTGATAAAGTCAGCTATGATCGTGTGCCATTAAAACCAGTGGAACAATCAGCTTAGACCCACAATATTTAATGAGAACTAGTCATGACTAACTTCATCTGGATCTGGGCCATATTATTTAAAGAACGTCTGTTGTAGTCGTTTCCTTCTGATAACATCAGAGATATAGAAACTCCTGTGACCTGAAGAGAGGACCTCCCTGGTTTCTCTTAAGGCAGAGCTTTCCAAACTGTGTGTCATGACACATTAGTGTGTTGTTTGCAGTGGGAAGGTGTGTCATGCGATATGTGTCCATATCTCTTATAAGGGGTTAGTTTAACCTCCAGTTTGCTAGTAAAACTGAGTTAAAAAGGTAAAGGGACCCCTGACCATTAGGTCCAGTCGTGGCCAACTCTGGGGTTGCGGTGCTCATCTCGCTTTATTGGCTGAGGGAGCTGGCATACAGCTTCCGGGTCATGTGGCCAGCATGACTAAGCCGCTTCTGGCGAACCAGAGCAGCACACGGAAACGTTGTCTACCTTCCCACCAGAGCGGTAGCTATTTATCTACTTGCACTTTGACATGCTTTTGAACTGCTAGGTTGGCAGGAGCAGGGACCGAGCAACGGGAGCTCACCCTATCGGGGGGATTCGAACCGCCGACCTTCTGATCGGCAAGTCCTAGGCTCGGTGGTTTAACCCACAGCGCCACTGTGTTGCAAAATGATGCATGTCTAAAAAGTATCTTACCAACATGAAAAGTTTGGAAAGCTCTGCTCTAAGGAGTGCCCTTGCATGCAGTCAAGCCCCTGAAAAGTCCCCTGACACATGTCCTAATGTGATATAGGCATAGCTGAGTGACACATTTACCCATTTCTTATTCCCTTCTCTTGCAAAAGTGTGATGGTTTCAGTCCAGTGTATGCTATGTGTGTTGAAGCTAAAAACAATGGGATGAATTGAGTGATTATTTTTATTTTATTTTACTGTAATTTTATGTTGTGAACTTCCCTGAGATCTACAAAGGGTGATAATAATAATAATAATAATAATAATAATAATAATAATAATAATAATAATAATGGACCAGAGATAGGTGAGTCTTCCTTGGCTGTACTTGGATTGACTCAGAATTCTCCTGGGATTTCTTGTGGAAAGCTAGGAAACCTTGGGAAAAAAATATTTAGCTAAGCCAAGGACTTAGACAGGTACTCCCACCCCCCCAAACACATTTCCCCCTTCCCTTCTATCCAGTGCCATCTTTCCAGAAAAAGAGGTGCTGGATCTCACCATGAATGCCTCCCTTGTTCTCTTATTATGGCAATGGTTTCCACCTAAAAGGTGCCTGAACTGAATTCCTGTGAGTTCTGGCTGAAAAAAAGCCCTGTTTTTTAAAATCAGCAATGATGGTTCATGATCAGCAAGGACAGGAGAGGTCAAAAGGATGAGTTTTCCCCTGTCTCCACCCATCTCTCCTCACCATTATTGTGTCTAACAAGGTGTGAGGGACTATGGGACTACCACAGTCCACTGCAGTGTTCTGACCTGTTTAAATCAGGTAGTCACTACTCATGAGGTCCAGGCAGGCCAGTGGCTAAAAGGCCACAAATAGGTTTGAGTGATCAACTTGTTAACTGAACCATTATGAATCTCTTCTTCCAGCCTGTCCTTCTTAAGCTCCACCCTTTGGTCTGAAGCCTGTGGATCCTAAAGGTCCAGCCCCCATGGGAACCTGATATAGGCAGTCAGAACTAATGTGGTGGTTTTACGGTAGTTCTCAGGATTACGGTTTCCATGGTCCCTCATGTTGTTTTCATCAGAAGCGTCTTCTAAATTTGGCACCTTTATGCCAAACTATAAGATACCAAATGAACAGCAGGATTGGATGTTTTAAATAATTGGCTTTCTCTTCAAGTAATTTGTCATGTATTTCACATTGCATGTGCAATAGGGAATGTCACTGCTTGAAGTCAAACTGCTGGTTTCTAGAAGGATCTGCTTTTGAGTCATTTTAGTTATATTGCACTCAACACAGTTCTGGATCTGTCAGCTAGTCCCCCATTTTCTTCACTGAGGTATGAATTCCATGAGGGTAAAAAATAAAAAATAAATCCGTGCCAGGAAGACCAGAGCAAGGCTTTCAAGCAATAAATAGATAATAACTTCAAATTTCAGATCAGTCAGAATAATGTGTTCCGATAGTGAGAAAAAGGTTATAAACAGTAGAAATGGAGGTCTGAAAGGTCAGAATCATGGAAATGCATGCATATTGGCTGGAATAATAGCGGTTAAGCAATGGAATCCGTGAATCAAAGCAAACGCACACCAAGAATGACTATTTCCCCACCTAATCGACTTCATTAAATGTTAGCATTAGTGCAGTCATCGCAGCGTCGTGGAGGGAGGCTGAAAGCAAAGGTTGTGAGGATGTGTGAGAGAGAAATCAAGAGCAACACCAATTATTGTCTTGGTTTGCCTTGTTTTAAATAGGGTGCAGAGGTTGAGAAACACTGACATGCTTTCGGGGTGTGTGTGTCAAAGATATTGGGGAGGGGGAACAGGGAGGGGAGAAGACCAGAGGGAAGGGATATTTAGCAATCTTTGCTGTTGAATCTGTTGCAGGTGAAATGGCAGTAGAACTTAACAGCATTTGTTGTGACTGTGTGTTTGTGTGTGTACAGTGGGGCCCATTGGGACTGGTGGGGTGGAAGGCAGAGAACCCAAACAGTAGATTGATCCCGAGCCAATGAGAGGTGGTGTAACAGCCAATGAGAGGCAGAGGCAACTAATTCTAGTGTAGTCCCATTCTCTTCCCTGCTGAGTTCTAGAAGGGCAACAATGAGATCATGGACTGGCTAGAAGGCAGGCAGCTGGAGTTTGGACAGGGGCAGACTGAGTATGTGCTGTTCATGTGTGCATTTATAAATGACCTGATATATATTTTTTTTAAATCCAAGCAGCGTACAAGAGAAAAACAATAAGCACTACCATCAAAGCAAAACTGCATCACAAAAGCATATTAAACCAAATAAAAACAGAGAATTCAAACAAATAAGATCAGGATCCAATCTTATGGGTCAGGGAAAGCCTGAGCAAAAAGATATGTATCTGAAATATACTCGGAGTCCTGTAGTGATTTCATGCTCTTTATTGCAGCTTGTAAAACAGTGATTGAATTGCACCCCCCCCCCAAACCTCAGGCTTTTATATACATTATTTACACAATGAGTCCCGTCTGATTGGCTGATTCTGCTTCCCTCCTGGAGCCTGATTGGTTTTTTCCTGCAAGCCAATCAGTTGTTGCATTCTAGGATCCTACTTGCCTATTGTTCTAGGATCCAAGCTTAGTACACAACAGTAGCTGAAAGATTTCTGGAGCAACCAATGTTTGTATCGCATACGGCAGAGGGAAGGGCATTTCATAGGACAGGGGCAATGGTGGAAAATGCCCGTTTTGGGGTAATTGCCTTTTGATAAGATACAGTACTTTGAGTAGAATTTCCCTAGAGGAAGGCCATAGCATTCTGCTCCATCTACAGCTTCTGGACCAATCCCAAGGGAAACCCAATAAAGGGTGCAATGCAGTAGTCCAGTCATGAGGTTATCAACACATGAGTCATGGTGGCCAAGCTATCTCTATCTAAGGAAGTGTCTAGTTGGCCAACCAGCCTAGGCTGATACTTGGTGCTTCTCGCCACAAAGGTCAAATTACAGAAATACCCGGAGAGCACACCCTTTTAAGCAAAGGGATTTGTAAATTGTACACAGGACCTTTTATATTGCCCACTCATGATATGGATCTTGTGAGCGAGACACAATCTAGTTAATGTGCATTCACGATGATTTGTTTGTGGAAGCTCCAAATCAGCTTTCATTGTGCAACTTGAATTTGCTGAATCCTGCCCCAAAAACAGTGCCCTTAAGTCTCCTAGCCACTATGTTACATCCCCTCTTGTCATCTCTGCATTGTCTCTGCTAATATGCCAGAATCCATATGCTGAGTAGCAATTACATAGATGTGAGTGACAGCTGTTTCCCTTTGATCATGACAGAGGGTGCCCAGCCAGCAACATTACTAGCGCATGCATGGTTCCAATGTATGCTTTCCCCTCCTTTATCATTGTATGAATCAGCCACTAGAGGGCTGATATGGGAAGGCAGAAACCTGGTTTTCGCAACTGGAAATGGCAAATGACATCTTTACTGTCCCGTGAATTCTATTCATTTGATATGCTCAGCAGTTCAGCCCTTTCTTGCTTGTAAAGTTTAATGGAGAAGTATACTAGGCCCATGTAATTTTCTTTCTGCATGAGGTATTGTACAGAGCCTATTTGATCATCTGCCAGCTACAGAAACGACCAAGCTCCCTATTGCAAAACTGAGTGAAAGGAATAAAGGGAATGAAAAAGCATGAGAGAAAATGCCGCTGGTAGGTTTTTTTTTAAAAATAAAAAAATCTGATCTATTTTGTTACTGTTGAAATAAGGTTTTGTCCCAAACTATCAACTGGAGCAACTCACCCCCACATTGTTTCATTGTCATAGATTCTTGCTCCCTTTCTCCTTCATGTTTCTTCACTGCTCCCTATTCTTTAGCAAAAATATATATGCTTGGGATGCAGTCCAGTTTGTATTTAAAGGAGAACCTATCTAATACTCATTTTCCAGAACACTACGTGAACCCAAAGCACAGCCATACTTCAAAATTCACACTTCTCTGAATTTTGCAGTGCAGTTCTCTCTCCAGCCAAGCAATGTTTTTTTAAAAAATGCATATAGTAAGGTAAAATGTGCAAAAGGTTTGGCATATTAGTGAAAGTAATATACAAACATGCATGATATCAGGAAAAGTGGCATTGCGTACATATATATGAGGATAAATTTGCACTAACATGCTCGTGGATTTTCATTAAGACTTCTTTTAAAAAATGGCCAACTGATGTGGAAATGTGGAGCATCAAATATAAGACTGGAAAAACCAGAAACTAAGAGAAACTAAAATTGACAGATTTGCCCATCCCTAGCACACACTTACACCCCCACCCCCGATACCTTGCCTTGTTATATAATTTTATGATCATGTTTATTTTATTTAACAAAATTTATTCACTACTTAATTTAAATATATAACCTCTAAACGCATGGTCAGAGCTTGAGACCTCAGGTATTTGAATCCATAGCCTGTCCATGCTGAAGAATCAGGGCACGAAACGTAAGTTGCTTAGTAAAATATGCAGGACAATTCAAAATCTCTCATAATCCTGCTCCCCCCCCCCCAATATTTTTATTGCAATTTGCCTAAATTCAGTTTGCCTTGATCAGAAGAGATGCTCAAAACTGTCTCCTCACCAAACAGGCAAAACAGGTCCATGAATCTGCAGAAAGTGGAGAGGATCCTCAGCACAACGTTATTTAATCAAGATGATAATAGATGATGAGCTTTCTCTCTAGATCTAATGCGAGGATGAATGTGAGTGGTTGTGCTTAGCAGGGTGGGTTCATTTCGGTCCATATGAAAGAAATATTTGACACATTATTAAACTGATCAATAACCCCAAAGAGGATTTAGACGCTGTTCTGGTTTGTGTGCAGCTCCTTCTCACTGCCCGGGTTCAGTTTACTTTGCAGAGTTTATCCTCTATCAGCTTCTCAAAAATCCTATCACTGTGGTTATGCCAGTATCAAAAGTAATATCTTTCCCTGAGCCTGAGAATAGAAACTCGTATCCCTTGAGGATGTATGGGGAAAGTACTCTGAAATGACCAAATAGAGCAGCTTGCTTTTTATTAAAATTCACACAAGTTTTTACAGTTTTCTCTTTGGAAAACCTGTAGGAAGACAAGCGACTTAGAAGTGCTTCACCTACTCAGACTGAAGTGGAAATAAGAAGAGTTTCCCCCTTGCTTCACAGTGAAATACAGGATAGCTGGTCTTTGCTCTAGAATGCACTGGTGGAGCGCATCCAGTGTTTCTGCCAGCGCATTTACACCATGCTGACCTTGCCACCACCTCCCCCTTCCCCTGTACCTCTCAGAAAGCAGCAGGGAGACCATGCAAGAAAGTATGCATGTATGATTTTGCAGCTGGTATGGACAATGCTTAGGAATATGGGAGTGGAAGTCTTGCAAGATCTGGAGGTTCCCCATTCCTGACACAGAGCCAATCAGTTGAATTCCAGAGTCTCCAAGTGTCCCTATTTTCCAGAGACAGTCCCGGATTTACAAGAGCTGTCCCAGTTTCTGATGTGATCCTGGAATGTCCTGTTTTTCCTTAGGATGTCCCTGTTTTCATTGGAGAAATGCTGGAGGGTATGGAGTTATGTCAAACACCCCCAAGCCGAGGAGAGAAGTAACTGTACATCCTTTAGAAGATATCTGAAGGCAGTCCTGTACAGGGAAGTTCTTTAATGTTTAATGTCTTATTATGTTTTTATATACAGTGGTACCTTGGTTGTCAGACGTAATCTGTTCCAGAAGACTGTTCGGCTTCTGAAACGTTCAATAATGAAGGTGCAAAGACCGTTTGACTTCCGAGGTGCATTCGAAAACGGAAGCAATTATTTGCGGGTTTTTAACATTCAGGTTCCGAAACATTCGACTTCCGAGACGCTTGAAAACCGACATACCACTGTATGTTGGAAGCCACCCAGAGTGGCTGGGGAAACCCAGTCAGATGGGCAGGGTATTAATGATGATGATGGAATAAGACAACACTGTTTCCATCTGAGAAATGTTGGAGGTTATGAGATCATTTCAGTGGTGAGAAGGTTGTAGAACAGCCTTTGTTTCATTACTAGAAGTTCACTTTGGAGCTTTGTTGTACAAGGAGGGGGGACTTACAGTTTTGCTTTCAATGCACACGCACTTTCTTGTGCTGTTATAACCAGTGGTGCAATGGAGGGGGAAGCACAGGTCTGGGACTTTTGTCTCAACAGGAGGGATGACTTCAATTGCCAGAGTGCTAGGGTAATTAACAGATCAGATCCCCTTTGCTCTGACTAGCAAATGAGGCGATAACAAGGCTTTAAAGTTCTAGGGTTGTTTGTATAGGATCAGTACAGTCATACCTCTTGTTCGCTTCATGTTGCAGATTTTCGGGTTGCAAATGTGGCAAACCCAGAAGTGTATACTTCCAGGTTTCGCCATGCGCGCACACGCAGAAGTGTTCTGTGCACTTTGCACATGCGCAGGAGCACTCTATCATGCTCTGTGCTTGCGCAGAAACACCACTCTAGTTGCAGACTTTTCGGTGTGCGAACTGCACCCCGGAACAGATCATGTCCACAACTAGAGGTACCACTGTATATAGGAAGTGAGATGATCCATCTGGGCTGCATTTTTAGGGTTCTCCTTGGGGTTCTATGGCTATGGGACCTTATTTAAAATTTAAAATTCTACTGCTACTCTACTTGTTACAATAACTTTCTAATCCATGCACACAAGGAGCTATCTGCCTTAAGTGAGGACACAGGTATGAATTACTCTTTCACTGGGCTTACTGTTATTTCTTGATATTAGTAGGAGCTGAATGAGAACTGGGCAAATTTAATTTTCTTTTCTACAGCTGTCTTCCTATATTTTTGATTCTTGTCCCACATTTGTACTCACACTCCCCCCCCCGTTGCCTGCGGAAATGTTGAAATCAATAAAGACAGTAATTAAGAATGCCAAACTGCATTTCTAAAAAGGGCTCTTTCTTAACACTGTTTGCAGATAATAGACTCTACCTTCAGAAGCTATTTTACTCCAACAGTGACAGAATGGAGAAAGGAATGACAGTGGCGGCTTAAGAAGATAAAAAACTGCAACCGTATAGAAACTGATCTGAGAGTAACAGTGTGATCCTAATGCCCCAGTTCTGTGTTGCTGGGTGTGTGTGGGTTTGGATATGGTGGAGGGTTGCCTCTCAACTAGGAATGGATCTGTCAATTTTGTCTCTCTCTGTTTTCCATTTTTTCATTCATCAATTCAATTCTCCACATTTCAGCAGCTATTATATATATATATATATATATATATATATATATATATATATATATATATATATATATATGCAGGTTTTGGTGTCCTCGGGTGTCTTCCCGTGTAAAAGTTGGGGTGTCTAGGCGACGTTTCGACGAGGTCTCACTCGTCATCTTCAGGCTGGTGCTTTCGGCTTCTTGTTACTGGAACAGAGCAGGATCTCAGTGTTTGAGTTCCTATAAATACTGTTGAGGGGGTGTGGTGTATAGCCTCCAATGTTCTGGGCAGAGAGGAAGTTCCCAGGCTAGTGTGCCTTTTCTTCTTTTGTTCCTTAATTACTTGAGGGATATCTTGAGTGATTTCTTGAGTGATATCCTGAGTACCACTTAGGTGGGTCATTAGGTGTGGATTAGTTGCTAAAGTCTTTGTGTCTTGACCTCTTGAACTTTGTGAAGAGTTTTTCTGAGAAGATGGCTGTACTGCACTTAGTTGTGCTCTGGCTTGGCTTCGTGTATAGGGGCGAGCTGTGGTTTTGTGGCCTGTGTCAGCCAGATCTGTGTAGGGATTGCAGGGGGGTGCAGCATCCGGAGGTGCCACCATGGTTTGGCTACTGGATGGTGTCTGTAATTTATCTGTGGAGAGGGTCTGGGTTTGGGTCTGGTGTGGTTGATTGGTGATGGCGTTCTGTGTGCCTCTGGATCTGGTGTCAGTTTTTGTGGGGAGGGCTAATTTCCAGATGTCTGGCAAGCGGGATGTGTCGTCACGCTTGTTCATGTTGTGAGGGTGTTTCTCTATCTCGATGGCTTCCATGATTATTCTCTTGTGGTGATGTTCCATGTTAAAGAGCAATTTGGAATCTGCAAAATTAATTTCGTGTCCTGTTTCTTTCATGTGTTGGAAAAGAGAGGAAGTTTTTTCTTCTTTTTTGACGGCATTCTTGTGTTCTGCGATACGTGCATTTATTCGTCTGTTTGTTTGTCCAATGTACGTGGCTGGGCAGACTTTGCAGGGTATTTCATAGACCCCTTGGTTTTCCAACTGGATTTTATCCTTGGGGTTTCTGAGGATATTGGCTATTTTTTGGTTGGTGCAAAAGGCTGTTTTGATATTGTGTTTATGGAGGATTTTGCTAATTTTATCTGTAGTGCCCTTGATATAAGGAAGGAGGGCCATGCCATTGTTTTCTTCTGTGTCTTGGTTTTTGGGGGGTGTTTCTTTTTGGATTAGCTTCGTAACCCTGTTTTGCTGGTATCCATTGGCAATTAACACATTTGAGAGATTCTGTAACTCAGTTGTCAAGTGGTCTTTGTCAGCCAGGCGTTTGGTTCTGGAGATGAGAGTCTTGGCTACGGAGTTTATTTGTGCAGGGTGGTGGTGTGATTGTGCATGTAAGTAGCGGTTGGTGTGTGTTTTTTTCCGGTAGATAGTGTGTCCTAGGGAGCCATCAGGTTTTTTGTAGATTAGGACGTCAAGGAAGGGAAGTTGGTTGTTGGCTTCTATTTCCATAGTGAATTGTATTTTGGGGTGTAGGCTGTTGAGATGTGTGAGGAAGCTATCCAGTTTTTCCTTCCCGTGTGGCCAAATTACAAAGGTGTCGTCAACATATCTGAGCCAAAGTTTGGGTTTGTGTTCTGACTTGTCTAAAGCATTGGTTTCAAAGTGTTCCATGTACAGGTTTGCGATGACCGGTGAGAGGGGTGATCCCATAGGTGCTCCTTCTATCTGTTTGTATCTTTGTCCATTGTGGATGAAGTACGTGTTGGTTAGGCAGTGGTTGGTCAGGTCCAAGATGTATTCGGGGGGATTGTATTTGTTTTGAATGGCTGTCAAGGCTTCATTAATGGGCACTTGTGTGAAGAGAGATACAACATCGAAGCTCACAAGTAGGTCATTAGGATGATCCTGCTCTGTTCCAGTAACAAGAAGCCGAAAGCACCAGCCTGAAGATGACGAGTGAGACCTCGTCGAAACGTCGCCTAGACACCCCAACTTTTACACGGGAAGACACCCGAGGACACCAAAACCTGCATTCCTGTACCCGTGAAAATCTACGAAAGCATATATATATATATATATATATATATATATATATATATATATTCCGTTTCCTTTAGCTTTCCACTTTCCACTTTGCCATCATTTCTCTCCTTTTTGAACCCTGCTTAATTATTGGAAAATACCACTCCAACCTCTTACATTCCTGCCACAATCTGAGTTGCAGGGGCGAAGATGGTGTACTGCTAATTGCAGGTACTGTCACAGCTGGATGCGAGGGGCTGGCAGTTCTGAGCTAATTGGTGATGCTGGCATGCTGCAATTAACCTCATTAGGGCTTGAATTACATCTAATTAAACCCTTGTCTCGGACAGGAGCCGTGTAATCCCTTCTTGCTGCTGGGCTGTCCCTCGGTGGGGGTCACACTGAAGCCTGCTGGGTCTTGAGTCCGAAGCCAGTGTGGGAGGACAGGAGCCGTCAAAGCGTCATGTTGTCACATACCTACAAGTGCCACTGACAGCTTAGTCCTTTCAAATATTTCAAACTTTCTGTTGGAAAGTATTGTGGTATTTCAGCTGGTGTTGTTGAACACTTTTTTAAAAATAAATTTTTATTAAAGATTTCTTAGTTTTCAAAAGTATGTGCAATGTCTCTTTTTTCAAGCTGTGTTTTCTACAGATCAGTTTCATTTGCTGTGAGACATTAGTGTTACATCAGGAAGAAAAGGGGGAAAGAGGTGGGGGGGAATGCTGAGTGGGGTGGGGCTGGGTGGCAATACTTAGTGTATGTGTGGGGTTTTGTGTCAATGTCACTTGTGTGGGTTCTTTACTATTTGCTTGCATTTCTTTGGAGGTGTGAGAGGTTTGGGGGTGGCCTAGCGTGTGGTTGGTTGTCTTTGATTGGCGGTGGTAAAATTTGTTTTCATGTGTGAGTGGGGTGAGTGGGTGGTTTTGAATCAGGTTAGCCAGATTGATTCGTATGCTCTTGGTGGGTTCTTGCTGTTGTCGTGTTGGGCTGTGTATGTGATAAAGGGGAGCCATACCGGGGAGAAGGCGTCCTCTATTTGTCCCGTGCCAGTTTTAGTTTGTTGGTTAGTTTTTCTAATAAGGCTGCTTCCCATACTATTTGATACCATTGGTCCATGCTTACTTCTGACAGGTCTCTCCAGCGTCTAGCTATGATGTTTCTAGCTGCTGAGAGTAGGTGGGTTATGAGCTCTTTGTGATGGGAGTGGGCATTATTGTCTTGGAAGATGAATAGTAGGGCCAGTTCTGGGGTGACTTCTAATATTTGCTTAGTTATTTTGTATATATCTTGTATGATTGATGTGAACAGTTGTATTTTAGGACATCCCCGCCACATGTGGAGGTATGTATTGTGGTCGCAACACTTTGTTTAGTATGTAGGAGAGTGATTTCTTTCTACCAGCTGCTGCGGTATTGTGGCTAAGAAGTCCCTTGTTCAGAGGGAGCTGGGTTGTTCTAAGACTTCAGGTTACATACACTTCAGATTACAGACTCCGCTAACCCAGAAATATTACCTCAGGTTAAGAACTTTGCTTCAGGATGAGAACAGAAATTGTGCAGTGGCAGCGGAGGCCCCATTAGCTAAAGTGATGCTTCAGGTTAAGAACAGTTTCAGGTTAAGAACGGACCTCCGGAACGAATTAAGTTCTTAACTTGAGGTACCACTGTATTCGAGAGAGAGTTTTTCCACTCAGTATGTTTATATATGGACATGTTCATACTTGCAACAGTGATCCTCAATGCCCTTGCACCATCATCCTCCATCATAACATGTGCATACTCATCACTGTGTATGTAGAACATCAGCCCTGCATGACTCTATACATAATCTAGTTAGCTCAGTTGGTTAGAACATGGTGCTGATAACGCCAAGGTTGTGGTTTCAATCCCCATACAGGCCAGCTGCATATTCCTTCATTGCAGGGGGTTGAGCTAAATGACCCTCAGGGTCCCTTCCAGCTCTACAGTTCTGTGCTTCTATTCCACTCAGCAAAAGTCCTGAACTTGGTAGCGCTTGGTGGATCCTGCTTGGTTTGTTGTCTGCTGAAGCTCACAACCATGTATGTCATTCAGATTGTGTCTTTTCCTCTCTCCCCTCCCTTCTGCTGGGCTTGCAGTGGGATGGCTGTTGATTCATTGGCTGAC
Organism: Podarcis melisellensis; assembly: GCF_964234715.1. Lineage (NCBI taxonomy): Eukaryota > Metazoa > Chordata > Lepidosauria > Squamata > Lacertidae > Podarcis > Podarcis melisellensis. The sequence continues at coordinate 24,978,489 of NC_138530.1, read as the reverse complement.
ATTACATGAGTAACTGCTCTGCCGCAGTTCCTCACCTTCAAAATTGACATAACAATTCGGAGCTGCCTGACTCAGGAGAAGCAGGTGGGAAAGCATGTCACCTTTGAGCAAATGGTTAGGTAGCATCCATATCAGCTTCAAATCCTCCTTGCCTTCCTGAAGAAAGTTGAAATGGCAAACCTATATTTAAAAGCTGCTAAATATAATATTCCAAATCGTTCAGTGTGACTATCACTTGGACTACTCTGCATGGGGCTACCTTTGAAGGTGACTTGGAAACTACCACTAATCCAGAATGTGGCAGCTAGACTGGTGACTGGGAGTGGCTGCCGGGACCATATAACACCGGTCCTAAAGGATCTTCATCAGCTCCTAGTGCGTTTCCGAGCACAATTCAAAGTGTTGGTGCTGACCTTTAAAGCCCTAAACAGCCTCAGCCAAGTATACCTGAAGGAGCGTCTCCACCCCCATCATTCAGCCCGGACACTGAAGTCCAGCGCTGAGGGCCTTCTGGAAGTTCCCTCACTGCGAGAAGCAAAGTTACAGGGAAGCAGACAGAGGGCCTTCTCGGTAGTGGCACCCACCCTGTGGAACACCTTCCTTTCAGATGTCAAGGAAATATGCAACTATCTGACTTTTAGAAGACATCTGAAGGCAGCCCTGTTTAGGGAAGTTTTTAATGTTTTATGTTTTATCATGTTTTTAATATTCTGTTGGGAGCTGCCCAGAGTGTCTGGGGAAACCCAGCCAGATGGGCGGGATATAAATAAAAGTATTATTATTATTATTATTATTATTATTATTATTATTATTATTATTATTATTTCCCATGACTTAATCTTTATTATTATTTTAAAGGAATTCCCCTCCCCGCTTCTTCAGCTGAAAAGGCCAGTGCACCAGCAATTCCTGGTTTGGGCACATATAATGAGCCTGCAGGATCAGGCCAATGGCCCATCTAGCTCTGCATCCTTTTCTTACTATGGTCAACCAGATGTTTGAGCATGCAAGCAGCACCTGAGTGAAACAGCACTCTGCCCAGCTGTGATTCCCAGTAACTGGTATTCAGAGGTAGAATGTAGCCATTGATATCCCTCTCCTCCTTGAATTTGTCTAATCCTCTTTTAAAGCCATTCCAGTTCACGGCCATCACTGCCTCCTGTGGGAGAGAGTTCCATAGTTTAACTGTGCACTGGGGTTTTGTTTGTCCATTCGGCTTCACTGGATGAGCATGAGCTCTAGAGCATGGGTAGGCAAACTAAGGCCCGGGGGCCAGATCTGACCCAATCGTCTTCTCAATCTGGCCCTCAGATGGTTCAGGAATCAGCGTGTTTTACATGAGTAGAATGTGTGCTTTTATATAAAATGCATCTCCAGGTTATTTGTGGGGCATAGGAATTCATCCATTATTATTTTTCAAAATATAGTCTGGCCACGCACAAGGTCTGAGGGACAGTGGACCGGCCCCCTGCTGAAAAAGTTTGCTGACCCCTGCTCTAGAGCTATGAGAGAAGGATAAAAACATTTCTTTATCCACTTTCCTCATGCTGTGCATGATTTTATAATGTCACTTCTAACTTACCCTTTCTCTAAACTAAAAAGTCTCAAATGCTGCTGCCTTTTCTCCTAGGAGACTTGTTCTACCCACTTGCCCCTTTCTGAACCTTTTCCAATTCTATAACACCTGTTTTGAGGTGAGGTGACTAGAAACTACACAGTATTTCAAATGCGATAGCACCATAGGTTTGTATAACGGCATCATGATATTGTGAGTTTTAGTTTCCAATAATGATCCTTAGCACAGAATTTGCCTTTTTTACTACTGTTGCACACCAGATCAACATCTTTGAAGTGTAGGTGGGTTCCCACGAGGCACTACACAGCGATAACAGCAAGAACCTTTATTGAATTAGCAGAACAAGAGAACAGGGGCAAAGCAACTGCTTATATACGTTTCTGAAGGCCTGGGCCACTCCCACTCCCAATGTGATTGGCTGTCCAAACTTCCAAGCTGCAAATCATAACTCAGAATTTAAAAGCCAATGGCAGAGGCCCAAATCCTGAAATGTTCTGTGATTGGATCTCATGTATTGAATCAGAATACAGAGGTCAGAATTCTTAGTCCAGACTCAAGCTCAGGCAAACACAGACCACTGAATACGTAACAATCTTTATTGAGCTATCCACTACAAGTTGCTGGTCAGTCACTGCCAGTTCAGATCCCTTGAGTGTATATGTGAAATTAAGACTTTTTGCCCTGACATGCATCACTTTACATTTGTTTACACTGACTTGCATTCGCCATTTCACCACCCATTCAGTTTGGAGAGTTCTTTTTGGAGCTCCTCACAATTCCTTTTAAAACACACATATTGGACTGATGAAACTGGAAACTGTGTACATGCTTTGATTATTGTTTGTTGTTGTTTACTCGTGTAGTCGTGTCCGACTCTTCGTGACCCCATGGACCAGAGCATGCCAGGCACTCCTGTCTTCCACTGCCTCCCACCATTTGGTCAAACTCATGTTGGTAGCTTCGAGAACACTGTCCAACCATCTCGTCCTCTGTCGTCCCCTTCTCCTTGTGCCCTCAATCTTTCCCAGCATCAGGGTCTTTCCCAGGAAGTCTTCTCTTCTCATGAGGTGGCCAAAGTATTGGAACCTCAGCTTCAGGGTCTGTCCTTCCAGTGAGCACTCAGGGCTGATTTCCTTCAGAATGGATAGGTTTGATCTTCTTGCAGTCCATGGGACTCTCAAGAGTCTCCTCCAGCACCATAATTCAAAAGCATCAATTCTTCAGCAATCAGCCTTCTTTATGGTCCAGCTCTCACTTCCATACATCACTACTGGGAAAACCATAGCTTTAACTATACGGACTATTGTTTACTTGATTATTGTTACTTGATAAATAATAATACTTTTTTAAAAAGTGCATGTCTTGATACTGATCTCATCCTGTTTGGCACTAGCTACAAAATGTCTTGCAAGAATCAGCGATTAGGAGCAAGAACGGAGCTTGCAGTGCTTCCCATTCCCTTTCCCTCAGTATATTAAGTACAGCTGCACTGGAATGTAGAAGGCATTTTCAATTTAGAAGCCAATCACAGAGTCTCCTATATGGGAATTGTGCATGGTCTGTAAAGAACAAGCATACTGGAATAAACATCTCTATCACAATGAAATCTGGAAGTCCGTGCAGTAAACTTAAATGTGCTTGCACAATCCTTAGCAAAGTAGAGTTCAGGTCTTCTGATATGCTGATTTTTACCGGGTGCCATTCCTAGTGACCTCAAATGAATTTTCCATACAAGATTAAGGATGTCATGCAAAGGTTTTCTGCAGGCGGTTGCCAAAATCATTCTGAATGTACAGAATCAACAACAATGTGGACTTGTTATTGTTTTTTGCTTCAGTTGATTTGCCTCCAACAGCTAAGAATATTCCGATACTGAGCTATCCTGGCTGTGAGCCCTTTTGATCTTCAATGACACTTCAAGGGTGTGAGGTGATGCTGGATTGTAAACAGAGAACTAAATAGCTTGTGGCTAACAGTTCACAGAACAGCAAGGCAATAAATCTGGAAGCAGTGCTGCGAACAATAAGAAACAGGTGATCTGAAAATAATAACCTCCAGACTCAAAAAGGTTTGTTGTGCCCCAGATAGATGGCGGCATTTGTCCTTCTGAGGAAGATGAAAGTTTATTCAGGGTCAATTAAGAATCCTTGCATTAAGACCTCTGTGTCTGAGTGTTCTAAAACGATCTATTATATTGACATCGATGGCACAGCCATCATTTGTTTTAGCTTAAAATTTGCTTCAAAGGAGAATGAAAGGGGCTGGTGAATCATGGATAAGTCTCATGGATAACAATGAGATTAACACCTACTTTGCCCCTGTCTTTGCCCAAAAGGAAAACAGTGCCCAACCTGGTGATAACAGAATAAACAATAATGCAGGGAGGGAGCTGCAGCCCAATATAGGAAAAGAGGTAGTAAAGGAACACCTAGCTACTTTAAATGAATTCACATTTCGAGGGTCTGATGAGCTGCACACAAGGGTACCAAAGAAGATTGTGGATATAATTTCAGAACTTCCGTCTATAACCTTTGAGAAATCTTGGAGAACAGGTGAGGTCCCTGCAGATTGGAGGCAGACAAATGTTGTACCTATCTTCAAAAAGGGGCAAGGAAGATCTAGGTAATTGCCAACTGGTCAACTTGAGGTCAATGCCAGGGAAGGTTCTAGAACAGATAAACAACTGGTCTGTGAGCACTTAGAAAAGGATGCTTTTATTACTAAGACAGGTGAATTACATTTATTTTTTTGGTAGAATTATAAGCTTGGTGGATCAGGGGAATTGACAAAGCCCCCCTGCCCCCAAGGTCACCCCCAATATTTGTGCAGAGAAGATGGAGACAGAGAGATGATAAAAACAAAGAGTGAAAGTAGTGGAAAATTAAAGGACATCTCATGTTGCAAATTGAGATTAACATTGGGTTCAGAATTTGAAAAAGGCCGAGGGCTATCATTCAGAAAATGTTTTTGGGTTGATCTGGCAATTTCAATTCACTTTGAACAAATTTCAGCAGTAATTACACATTCACACATCACAGAAATTGTGCCATAATGACCATAATCTGTGTGTCAAGAGCATTTATTTTCACTAGAAGGAACATACTCTTCCTCTGTGGCAAAAAAAGTGAAGAACCACCACAAAGTGTTTCTGGAGTCAAAAGGGCATGGTGATCATAAATAAAAAGCAATAACGGTTAGTCATGTCCATTCATTTCAAGGGGTCTACTCTTGAGTATGACTTAAGACACAGCCCACTGAAAGGAGAATCAGGCCTGGAAGGTGCACAGCATTAAGAACGGCTATTGCATTAATAAAATCTAATTTGCTTCTGATCAGTTTGGCTCACTTTGGAGAATTCTAGCTGGGAAAATGATCCAAATATTGCTGTGTGGGAAGAGGAGGGTGCCTTCCTTTATATTCTTCCTTTGGCAACTGAGGCTTGTTGAGTGCTCTGTGGAATCAAACTTTCATGTTAAGTTTGACTCCTTTTCAAAATCGAGCACAGAGAGCTTGTTTCTCTTCAGCGTCTTGGAAACATAGCCTGGGCCGTGATTATGTTTCCAAAATGCTGAAGAGAAACAAGCTACCAGACGTCTATTCTTTCAGACAGGCAGCTCGATCCCTTGTGACTGAAAATGACGATTAGAGCCAAACGAAATTGAATAGCATTTGCCCTGAGCATTCTCCTGTAGAGCTTTCTCTAATGAGCTCCTACACTTACAGCATACAGCTTCTAGCATTTTAAACTGTTTTGTTGTTATTATTTTTTAAGGCTATATTGGTGGTGGAAGGGAATTCACCTTCTGATCAGTGCCTGTCCTGATATTTTGATAGCTGTCTTTGATAAACCACTGTCCTTGAGATGCATTTTGTTGATGTGAGTTGCTAGAAAGATCAATTCTTCAGATTTGTGTGGGGTTTTCTTTACCCCACACCCTCCAACATTTCTCTGATGAAAATAGGGTTGTCCTAGTCCATTCTTGACCTTGCCAACAAAGGTGCGTATAGTTAAAGCTATGGTTTTCCCAGTAGTGATGTATGGAAGTGAGAGCTGGACCATAAAGAAGGCTGATCACCAAAGAATTGATGCTGTTGAATTATGGTGCTGGAGGAGACTCTTGAGAATCCCATGGACTGCAAGAAGATCAAACCTATCCATTATTAAGGAAATCAGCCCTGAGTGCTCACTGGAAGGACAGATCGTGAAGCTGAGGCTCCAATACTTTGGCCACCTCATGGGAAGAGAAGACTCCCTGGAAAAGACCCTGAAGTTGGGAAAGATGGAGGGCACAAGGAGAAGGGGACGACAGAGGACGAGATGGTTGGATCTTGAAGCTACCAGCATGAGTTTGACCAAACTGCGGGAGGCAATGGAAGACAGGAGTGCCTGGCGTGCTCTGGTCCATGGGGTCACGAAGAGTCGGACACGACTAAACGACTAAACAACAACAGTCCCTTCTTCTTCTTCATCTTCATCCCTGCCCATCTGACTGAGTTGCCCCAGCTACTCTGTGGGGCTTCAAGCATATATAAAAACATAACAAAACATTAAACATTAAAATAACTTCCCTACACAAGGCTGCCTTCTAGATGTTACTCATCTTCTTAGCTCAGGGGTCACTTAACTTCATGCTCTCCAACATTTCTCCATTGAAAATAGGGACATCCTAAGGACAAGCGGGACTTTCCAGGATCAAATCAGAAACTGGGATGGCTTCTGTAAAGCCGGGACAATCCCTGGAAAATAGGGACATGGAGGGTTTGCTACCCCCACTTTGGGATCTATTGAAGTTCCAAAAGGCATCTTTCTCCCCTGTAAACAGGGCTGGTCCATGGCATTTTGCTGCCTGGGGCAAAGGGCCATCATGCTTCCATTCCATGAATCCAAGTGGACCAGCATTTGAATCTTACTTTTACACCAATGACAGGACAGTATCTCCCACTGCACTTGGGGGCACTATCTGCTGTCTGAGACAGCTGCCTCATTCTGCCAGCCCTTCATGTAAAGGCATGTGCATGAACACTAAGCCATCGTGTATATTTAGCATGCTAAAGCTGGCAGGGACAGTTTTGAACTGTTGAGAATATGTTGTCGGATAATTATGCATATATTGCATCTCTAGCCAAACCAACAAGTGGTGTGCTTTTAAAACAGTGAAGGGCAGGCTATTTGAGGTTAAAGGAATACAACAGGAAGAAAAGAACTGTGAGAAATGTATATATTCAGGAGATTTAGTTCTGTTGGGGGAGGCAAGAATATTTTGACCCATCATGTAATCACAGGAGTCTTTTAAGTACACAAGACTGTACTTGTTCTCATTTGTAAGACCTTGAAGATTACGCACTGTTGCAAAATGGCCTAGTTCAGGGGTGGAGAACCTTTGGCCCTCCTAATGTTGTTGGACTCTGAGTAATCAGGGAAGACTCAACTTATTATGGATAGTCAACATGTAAGGAAAAGGAATGCTGTCATTCCTTCACAAGCACCATCCCTCTTATTATCAGCCTTCTCCAACCATCCAGATGTTTTGCACTCTCATTCAAATCTGCCCCAGTTAGCATGGCCAATGGTTTGATGTAATGGGAGTTGTAGCCCACTGATATCTACTTGGACAAAGGTCCCCATCTTTGGCTTAGATTATTTTGCCTGCCTTCCTTGGCATTTTTATGTCTGACTCCTGCACTTAGGTCCCTTAGTGTGTGAAACATGAGGTCAAGGCAGAGTGAAGTTTTATAGTAATTCAAAATGAGCTTCATTTCCCCACATTAGGTCAATTATCCAGCTGATTTTACCAAGATAATGTAGTGCAGAATCCCATTAATTACACAGAATTGAATCACTAAAGTGTTTTGCATGCTTGAGCTTGTAAATCTGTCTTTAACTTCCATGGTAATGATAGCAGGCAGAATGGATAGCTTGCCATTTAATGGAGTCAACGGTACTGTATTTTGCCTTTTAATGCAGTCAACATGAAATTATTTTTTTGCCGCGTTTTTGACCCACATAACTGAAAGTGGAGCAAAGTGCCTATTAAGTATGGCTTTTAATGCTGATATGTATTTTGGGGACTGTTTATACTAGGGAAACTCAATAGCCACATTATCTATACTGGTTGATTGATACATTTTCCAATTTAACAGTATCTTCCTAAAGGAAGGAATATTTAATGATAGGGGCACTGACCCTGCAACCCCCATTGATGGGTTCATCACATGACCAACCACAGCCAATTTTATGTAAATTTGTCATTTTAAAAATAAAAATCATGAAAATTCAGAATTTTTAGTGCTAATTTCCCCCAACAAACACATTTTTAATGTAGTTTTGACCAATACACACATGTTACAAGCCATTTTACCTCATAATATTGCATTTTTGTATGTCATGTTGACTAATTTATGTGTTTTTCCTTTAATATAGGCAGCGATTCATTTTATGTATACATTCCAACCAACTTCTTTCCAGTTAAAACAAATATTTGAGTCTGTTAAAACCCTAAATCCACATGGTCTGAAAATACAAGTGCATGTTATTACAGCGAACATTTAAGACGCCCCCTCAATCAAGTGATATTTTGTTTAAGTGCCAATGTTAGAAAAAATACATCTGTGTATATTTTTGAAGGTGAATGTTCCGATTAAGAGTGCATTGTACCCCTTCTCCCTACATGGATGGCTGGATGATGGGGGTTGGATGGTGCGCGTATGCTTTTCCAAGATGATGGAGTTCCATTGCTGCTGTGGCGGCTCCCCATGTGTGGGAGAGCTGCTTATGGGAGAGGGAGAGTCTGCATGGAGCCAGTGTGGTGTAGTAGTTAAGAGCGGTAGACTCGTAATCTGGTGAACCGGGTTCGCTTCCCCACTCCTCCACTTGCAGCTGCTGGGTGACCTTGGGCCAGTCACACTTCTTTAAAGTCTCTCAGCCCCACTCACCTCACAGAGTGTTTGTTGTGGGGGAGGAAGGGAAAGGAGAATGTTAGCAGCTTTGAGATTCCTTAGGGTAGTGATAAAGGGGGATATCAAATCCAAACTCTTCTTCTCTTCTTCCCATCTGTGGAAGGACTGGGGAGGAAGAATGTAGAGGAGAAGTGGATCGTCCTCTAACGTAGTTGACTAGGAAGTGCTTGAGCAAACAGATATCTAAGAAAAATAACCAGAAATAGAACTTTAATTACAAATGTATTTAAGGAAACTTTTCTAAAATAGAGTTCCTTATTTTTTTCACTGGAAAGATCTCTGTGATTCTTTGGTGGCATGCAAATTAATGACAGAACAGAACAAGATGTGTTTCAAATGGGAGAATAGCCACCAGAATAACAAGAGAGCGCGATAGGAAAAAAATTTTAATAACTCCATGCGTGCCTGCTGTTTGATTACAATAGCAGATTAGGGCTAAGTATGCCATCCTGACTCATTATTTTCTGGCAGCAAACATTAATTAGAAGGGGAAATGTCTTAGGAGTAGGCTTGGATTTTCTCTCTGTCAAACTTCTTTCTAAAATTCAAAAAAAGAAAAAGACAAATTTAGGATGCATGATCTGCCAAGATTTATACCCACTTCAGCCCTTGAGCTGCAAACAGATATATTTATTACTGACAGCTGTCATGTGCTGGAGTGCATTCATGTCTTCATATCACTTCATAATTTGTTAAGCTCAGATCCAGGAAAATATGTTTACTAGTGTGTTTTGCCCTCCTCACACTGCTGCACTGGTAAACGACTCTTGTATTGGTAAATCACACATTTGTTGCATGCTGTTGTCACTGCTTTTAATGACTATGGGAAATCTAGAGCAATACTCCAATATTGTATGTGGGAGATGATGTGTGTGGCAGAGAGGGATAGCAAAGGCAACAAAACAGTTCAGCTGTTAGATCTAGTGCTGAAGTAAACCTGAGAGACTCGATAAGTTAGGAACGTTTTAATTTTGTGTTGATGCATCGCTTCTGTTTTCCCTAACCAATTACCAGCCATTTATCAGTCAGCTGTGTAGGGGGGGATTCAAGCCACAAGAAAGAGCCAGTATTATCATAGCAAGATGACAAGATAAGTGGCACCTTTTTGAAAGGTTCTGCAGTTAAACGGGATGGGAAAGGAAGATGCAATGGGCTTAAAGCACCAGCCATTAGAAGATTGGAGGTTTTGTGTTAGCATTTTGTACAGATTTCATGGGGGAGAGTTTACTAATGTATTTTTGATTTGCATGAGGATGTTGAGGCATTTTCATAAGGGCAGAATGCAAAAGACTTAAGGTAAGAAAGCAGGCAGAGGCTAGCAGTTTGGAGGATCAAGTTTACACCATTTGCGTACACAGCATACAGGTGCACATGGCCTATTCTTGAGAGTCCCATGTGTTTGCTGATTGGGTAGAAGCCACCTGGTATTTGCCAACCCAGCCTCTCAGTGGATGACTGTGACTTATTTCTGTGATTGCCACACCCCTTGTGAGATAGGAGCTCAAACACCCATGCAAGATAATGAGACAGCTGTAAACTGTATGAACCAGGGATTGACAAATCTCTCCATTTTGGCTCTCTTGGTTTCTCATTTTTCCAATCTATAATTCAGTTCTCTACATATCTGAGGCAATTTGGGATTTTAATAGCTCCAAACTAATGAAAATTCACCAGCCCTGTTTAGGGAAGCTTTTAATGTTTAATAGACTATTGTATTTTAATATTTTGTTGGAAGCCAGCCAGAGTGGCTCGGGAAACCCAGCCAGATGGGTGGGGTATAAATAAATTATTATTATTATTATTATTATTATTATTATTATTATTATTATTATTATTATTATTTTATTATAGCACATTTTTGTATGCAGTTTTGACTAATGTGCAGATTTTTACAAGGAATTCTCCCTGCAAGGATCCATGTTATGATTTCCACTACTATATTCATTTGTGCACACATTTCCTTAATCTATGTCCCCCCCCCCCCCATATATTACTTAGTTGGAAAACTGCATTGGAAAATCTGGATACGTGTGAATTTCAAATGATAGCTGTGTTTATGTTTGTTTATTGTTAGGTAGTTTTGCATGAAAACGCAAACCTAACCAAATTCTTCCTCCATCCCTAGTTGTGGACCTGGGATTAGTAGATTTCGTACAGGTGTGGTGAGAACATTTAAATAGGGGAACACCAGCAACTACGCCCCCCTTCTAGAGATCCTATCTGTACTCCTGCACTTAGGGGTTGATCACCCCCTTTAGGCTTCCCAGAGTGCTATCAAATTCTGGAGTCAAAGATAATATTGACAGTCTGCATCACACTCTCCCATCCACTGACCTGCTGCCTCCCTTGACAGGGAAGCTCAGGCAGCTTCATAGAATAAGTCATAGAAGAAGTCATCAAGTACATATGTCTGACCTTAGCTGGCCAGCGATTGCTCTGTTTGGTCCCTGTTCTATGCCTATCCCTATTCTATTCCTGGCTCTGAGCCGCGCTCCATGGTAACAGCAAATCACTCTGCTTTCTAGCAACTCCTTTCCTAAAGAGCTCCAGTGGCCAACAAGAGCCTTGTCTATTTTCAGGCATTTCAGTGGATTTGGGATTCATGGTAATAAGACCATGATAAAAGTACAATTCTCTGTATTTCTTACTTAAAGAATCATGACTGCTTGACAGAAGTGTAACTGATTTAGGCTGCTAGTAACTTATTTCCAAGCAAAACTTGAAAATTAATCTCATCTCACACAGTTCTGACTCTCTCAGTTTAGATGCTTTTAATAATATAATTTCCAGCCTCTTCTTAAATGGTCTTTCCCTTTGTCTCATAAAAGAGGACTGATTATACAAATAGTCTATCACTGCCTTAACACATGGGTAAACTTCGTCAAGGGTTATATTTTAAAATATCGGAACAAATTCAGGTTTGAACTCAGACTAGCCCTTTAATTTAGCCACTCGGGGAAAGTGACAAACCTTAAAGCGCAAGCCAGACTCTTTGGTACAAATAATCAAAACAGCAGCTCTCACTGGAGATTTAATTTCAGCTCTGTAATTGAAAATGGCCCATGCATTACTCTCTATAAATTGCAGAACGAAAATGATACCCTTAAATGACTCTGCCTTCATTTAAGTAGTGACCTGTTCATTAGCACTGTGAAATGAAATAGAAATCCATTTTAGTTTTCGAGACTATTTAATTTTGTTGTAGATAAAAGTCAGCAAAACAGGACATCAACATTATTTCCCTCCCTAAATTGTACAAAATTCCCTCAGTCTTCCTTCATCTTTTTCACCCCAGTGGAAAGCATTGCATCTATTAATATACTGGCCAACTTTATCCCTGGTTTCAGCTAAAGTCAGGTGTAAATGCCCCCAAAATTGGCTGAGCAACAGGGCCTCTATGTTTATAAACTGTGCTGAGGGCAAGATCACGACTGCTTGGCATCAGACCTGAAGAAACGAAACAGCACAGAGGAAAAAAGCTTTAGCATTAATTTTGAAAGTGAAATACTGATTGTGCAGTCTCTCAGAGAGACTGGAAGATTTACTTACATATTACATTATTCAAAACTGCTCTATAAAAATTTCAAGGTGACTTAACCGAAGATGAATTATAATGCAGTTTGAAATCTCCAAGCAAACTGATAAGAGCAATGAACTAGTCCCTATTAAAATATCACAACAGATTTAAATATGCATTAACCAAACTAGAAATGCTTCTAACACAAGAAAGTTTTTACCTGGCAACCATCAACATTAGCTTTTTCATCCCATGATTGTAAAGTGTTGCTTAGTTTGCATTCTCACAGTGCAATAGCAAACCTGTTGTATTCCCACAGTTTCTACTTCTGATATTTTTTTTCTGACTCTGCTCCTGTTTCTTGTGCTGCTGCTGCACAAATGTTTCTAGGGTGGACAAGAGGCACATTATTGTTACACCTGAATGATGGGAATGCTTTGCTCTGCAGCACCAATTTTGGGCACTTTCACACTGTCACCATTTTGGGGTGGTATTCCGTCTCATGCTGGCACTTTCAGGTTGCACAATTTTAGTTCATTGGAAGGTCTTGGGCAATAAATTCACTCCCCACTCAATGGACTTTTTTACAATTGGTTGTTACATCTGTAGTGATGAGGTGGAGAAAAAGGCTGCAAGGACTGAGGTCAGGGTGATCTTTAGGGTTATTATGGGGTGGTGATGCTGGAAGTTTGCTTTTGTGCTTGTAACCATATTTGTCTATGCCTGTTCCTTTCATGGTTGTTACCAGTGTTGATGTTGATTATTTGTCATGGAGGGAAATAGTTTTATGCTTTGCAGTATGAGATCCAGCACTCTGGTATAAAACTGGGTCCCTCACAGGTGAGAGGGAAGTATCTGATTGTTCAAAGGGCATTTGGTGTTCACTGATATGAACAGTCCATTAATTTTGTATTCTTGTCGGTGATCAGTTGTAGGAACAATATAGGTGTGTAGTCAGTTATATATTGGGTTATAGGGTTGTGAATAGTTGTAGTCATTGTTGTTAGCCGCCCTGAGCCCGGCTTCGGCTGGGGAGGGCGGGATATAAATAAAATTTATTATTATTATTATTATTATTATTATTATTATTATTATTATTATTATTAAACAGATGGTGATAGTGACATGGTATGAGTGTTGTTTTATTTTGGTTCAGAGTTTGTATCATGCTGCCTAGTATTTTTCTCTGGAGCTTATTCAGATAGTAAGCAAATGGTATATTTATGTATTTGGATTTTTCTTAAAGCAAATCAAATGCAATTGTGCTGATTGTATATTTATGTACAGTGGAACCTCAGTTGTCGAACGCCTCTGTAGTCGAAGGTTTTGGCTTTCGAACGCCGAGAAACCGGAAATAATTGCTCTGGTTTTTGAACGATTTTCAGAAGCTGAACGTGCTACACAGCTTCCATTTTGAGTTCCCCTGTTGTATTGACGATCCTGTATTGGGTTTTTGGTTTTTGAACGTTTCAGAAGTCGAAAGGTCTTCCTGAATGGATTACGTTCGAAAACCGAGGTTCCACTGTATTTTGCTTTTACTTATTGTTAACTGTGGGTAATAAACTGGCTGGCTAAACAAACGAACAGATAGTAGCCCCACAATATGGTAAATGTGTAAATCCTGATGAATGTGGTTCTAATGTGTTAGTTAACATCGGTCATAATGCAACTTTAGTTAAGCACTTTGAAATCCCATTGCTTTCAAGGAGGTGAGGCTCTATCAATGGCTACTCACTGTGAAGGCTGTGCTGTGTTTCCATAGAAGAGGCAGCAGTGCTTCTGAATACGAGTTGCAGGAAGTCACAGGAGGAGAGAGGACTCTTGTGCTTGAATCTTGCTTGTGGGTTTCCCCCAGGTATCTGGTTGGCCACTGTGGGAACAGGATGCTGAACAAGATGGTCCATTCATTAGCCGATCTAGCAGACTCTTCTTATGTTCTTAAGGGATTTGAAGCATATCCTTATCTATCCTATGGAGAGTTCAACTTCATGATTTTTTCTTCTTCAGCTGAATTGCACCCATAGTTGTAAAAACATATTGTGAGTAATTTGACTCTGGTTTGACAATTGCAGAATTCCTGATTCCATTATGAGATTTGAGCGAGTATAATATGTATTGGTTGAGCAATTTTAATGAACCAGCTAAGTCATGCTATGTTTTTCACAGTAATGCATATGTTTCAGAGAGCTTAGATGGAGAACCAAATTTGGAACTGTATAACTTTAATTATTATTTGAAAGTTATAATCATAAGTTACTAAAAGAAAAAGCAACAGACTCAATATCGAAGCGCTGTTGCAGCAAGTCATTATAGTTATATGGTGTTAGATGGATTCTAAATTTGTCTTATTTCTATGGTGGTGATACTGCTACCGAAATTAGAACTATACAGATTGAGTGATCTCTTTGAATTGTCAATCAAGCTTTCTATTAATAAGTAGTAATGGGATTATGAATGACAGGTCTGAAATTGGATATTTAACATTTTGTTAATTGATTTTTAACATTCTAGCACCATGGAAGTTCATGCACCAATATTTTCATTTTGCGGAGGTTAGTATCCATGATGTTGTGTGTTAAATATAGATTATTTCATTGCAATGCTGCACTTATTAGTGCAACAAGCCTTGGTTCAGATCCTAATTTGGCGCTTTAGAAAAACAGTTTGCCTTGATCCAGGGTGCTTTGTGGGCTGCCTGATTCAGCTTAAGGTCTGTCCATGTATGCTTTGCTCCCCTTTATTTTCAGGGTTTTAATTTTTTTTAAAGGCTTTTGTATTTTCCCTTTTGGCAGAAGCTGATGAAGCTCTTTAGTGAATAGCCCAGTGTTGACTACTTCCCAGCCAGAGCCTTTGGTTGGTTGTGAGGAAAATCCCATCTATACCATCCTGAGGCTTGGATACAGTTGTGAATAACAGCCTTGTGTTGATGCAGATTCATCTTATTTCTAAATCTAGTTTCAGTATATTCTAGAATGAGAAGCAGTCCAAGGACTAGCATGTTTATAAAATTAGTACATGGCATTCAGGAGGCCTCTCCTGCCACTGCTTTTTAGAAGAGTTTGGATTTGAAGAGTTTGGATTTGATATCCCATTTTATCACTACCCAAAGGAGTCTCAAAGCGGCTAGCATTCTCCTTTCCCTTCCTTCCTCACAACAAACACTCTGTGAGGTGAGTGGGGCTGAGAGACTTCAGAGAAGTGTGACTAGCCCAAGGTCACCCAGCAGCTGCATGTGGAGGAGCGGGGAAGCGAACCCGGTTCACCAGATTACAAATCTACCGCTCTTAACCACTACACCACACTGGCTCTCTCTCTTTTAGCCCTTGTTTGTCATTTTAGGTCACAATGATGCAATGGTATCAGAAGTTAGAATGAAATAAATTCTCTCGTCATGCTCTAGATTTACCTACTGCTTTCTTTAGCCACCCTGTCTCTTGACTAGCTACCCTAAACCCCTCCCTCCTCCAACCTAAAGCTGCTTCTGATCTGAAGCACCATGAACATTTCTTAGGGTCCCTTCTGTGATTATCATCTCTGCCCCCTTTCCTCTAACTTTTCTTGAGGTTCGTCTTCACCCTTCCTTCTGGACCCTTCATTCATCTTTCATGCCTTTGGAGTCCCTGTCTTTTAGGGTTCCCTGAGTCCTGGGACCACTTCCTAACCCTTAACCTGCATCATGTGAGATTTTAATTCCAGCCAAACTGACAGCTCTCCCTTGCCACACAGAAACTGGATCACAAACCTCATTGTTTCTTGAATATCTGAACTTTCCGTGCCGCCATACCAGCTTAGGCAATCAGTGTCAGAGCATCACCACCACAAGTACACACTCGCGTTGGTTGATCTTACTCGGACGAAACAAGAGGGCGCTCCTTAAGAGAGCACATTTTAAATCAATCCAATTAAATGCGATGATTCATACTGGGAACATGAGACACTATTGCAACACTTATAACCCCAATTACAAGGTTTGAGTGTTTTGCAACTACTCCAGGCAGGAATTCTTTAAAAAAACCCAACAAAACTTTTTAAAAAGCTATATTCTATTGTGACAATCAAGAATATACATTTTTTTTTATTTGTGTGAGTTTTAACTACCTTAAAAGTAGCAAATTGTTTGGTAGCCTCTCCAACCTGATAGTGACCTTCACAACTTGGCTGTAAGAGTAACTCCCTGTAGCAATTATGCAGCTTTTATCTGTAGTGTTATTAAAAAAACACCCACCACAATGTTTTAAATGAGGTGGCAGCGCAGAGTGCATTGTTAATGAGTTGCCACATTGTCGCAGACAAGACACTGTACTTTAACTCTGAACAGAGAAGACGTAATTGGGAAGAGAGAATAATGTGAAGACGCTCGGCTCTGTCTGAGGGTTCTGTACATTAAATGACATCTGCTGAAAAGATTTCTTTCTGGGCTGGTGCTGTGGCAGGTGTTGCCACAGAAGAACAATACTAGCTGTGAATGGAATTTGCTCATGCTCTGTAAGAATGCTTTCTTTGCCTGTTCTCTTTGTGGCAATAGCCCTGACTGAAAGCATTGGCTGAAAAAAAAAATGTGCAAGGCTTAGGATGAGATTGTACAGTAAATTTTGATGGGCAAATGTTCCCTTGCTATCGACTTCCTCTCATAGTTCTTCTGTGGTTAATCACTGGCTTCCCATATTGAGGAAATTGAGTATAAATATTCTTCTCATATTGATGAAACTAAGAATTACCCTTGTAAATGTGTTTGTTACCTCAGCCTGCGGCATGAAAAGCAGGTGTTTGTGCTGTAACTTGGGCCTTTTTTCAGGTGCAGTTTTTTAAATGTTTCCAGAGATTTACTGAACTCAGCTGCATGGTGGGAGGACTCTGTGAGCCCAACATGCACATGCAGGAAGGACTGTAGTCTGGTGGTAGAGTATCTGTTTTCCATACAAAATGTCTCAGGTTCAATTCCCAGCTTTTCCATTTAGGGTTCTGAGAGACCTGTTACGTATTCTGTGTTTCCCTGAGCTTGAGTCTGGATTAAGGATTCTGAGCCTCTGTGTTCTGATTCGATACATGATATCCAATCACAGAACATTTCAAGCTTTGGGCCTATGCCATTGGTTATGATTCGCAGCTTGAAGTTATGATTCGCAGCTTGGAAGTTTAGACAGCCAATCACATTGGGAGTGGGAGTGGCCCAGGCCTTCAGAAATGTATATAAGCAGTTGCTTTGCCCCTGTTGTCCAGTTCTGTTAGCTCAATAAAGGTTCTTGCTGTTATCACTGTGTCTTGCCTGGTGGGAACCCACCCACACTTCAAGACCCTTGCCTAGAACCCCAGAGAGCTGCTGCCAGTCAGTGTATGCAGTCCTGAGCTAGATGGAACAATATAAATCAGCTTCCCTTATTTCATGCAGGCTTGTGGAGGCTGCCTCACGTAGCACTAAGCCATAATTTCACATTCCCTTAAAAACCAGGCCATTTTGTAATGTGACACCCAATCTTATTTTTCTTCTTAATTTGTCTTACTTACTCAGTGGGCCAAATCCAGCATTTCGCAAGTAGAATTCTGCTCATGCACTGGGGCGTCTTCCTCTGAACATCCCCACGTGCACAGACAGTGCTGGATACAACCAACTAGGTGATATCCGACTACATTATATTCACAGTGGGACCCAGTGAAATCAGTGGGTTAACTAATATAAATTCATTTATTTCAAAGGGTCTGCTCTCAGTAAGACTTAGTTGAATTCAACCCACGTATTAAAAAGTACAGTATGCATTGCAAGTATAGTAACCCATTGTATTGCTGGTGGAGAATGTGGTGGCTAGGTTGCTTGTGGGGGCAAGTTACTACCAGCCTATAACACTTTCCTTGCGGTATTTTCACTGGCCACTTTGCTACTGGGCCTAGTTCAAGGTGTTGGTACTAACATATATGTCCCTATAAAGCTCAGAAGAGATTACTTGAGAGACCACCTTATACACCCAGTAAATTGATGCAGTCTGCAGGATAATTTCTCTTGCAAGTTCCAAAGTTCTAAGAAGCCTGGTCCACAATAACTCAGAGCAGAGCTTTTAATGTGGCTGCCCCTGTCTGCCGCTGCAAAGATGCAAACAAGTTTCCACTTTTTGTTCCAGCAGGCTTTTTCAGCTGGATAAAATGAGGCCTTACTGCAAATGTCTATTTGTTAGAGTTTTAGTGTTCTTTTAAATATATCTGTTGCTTTCGTGTTTTTAACTTTTTAAAATTATGTGCAAATTGCATCAAGACGGTGGTTTAGAAAGCAAATAATAAAGCAACAACAATGCATTTGACAGGATTCAGAATATTTGGGCTTGGTGTGCCCCTCACCCCTCACCCCTCACCCCTGCTCTTTCTTTCTTTCTTTCTTTCTTTCTTTCTTTCTTTCTTTCTTTCTTTCTTTCTTTCTTTCTTGTGTGTATATATATATATATATATGCAGGTTTTGGTGTCCTCGGGTGTCTTCCCGTGTAAAAGTTGGGGTGTCTAGGCGACGTTTCGACGAGGTCTCACTCGTCATCTTCAGGCTGGTGCTTTCGGCTTCTTGTTACTGGAACAGAGCATATATATATATATTCAAAAGTTTTTAAAAAGAGTTCCTCTATTTTAAAGAAGAAAAGAAAATGCGGATCTTGAGGGCCTTCTCAGTAGTGGCACCATTCCTGTAGAATACCCTCCCATCAGATGTCAATGAGATAAAGTATTGCACAACTTTTAGAAGACATTGGAAGGCAGCCCTGTATTGGGAGGTTTTTTTAAGGTTTCTTTTTTTAAAATGTTTTTAGATATGCTGTAAGCTGCTATAGAGTGGCTGGGGAAACCCAGCCAGATGGGCGGGGTAATAATAATAATAATAATAATAATAATAATAATAATAATAATAATAGTTATTATTAAGTTCCCAATGCTATGAAAGCATATAACCTACAACCTTGTTCAGAAACCCTGTGGGTGAAATGATGTTTGTTTGTTTTTCTTTAAAAAATGTTTTGATGAATCTCCTGCACTAATACTGTATTTCACTGGCTAACTAATGGCAAATTAAAGCTAATAAGGATTGAGATAGATTAATCAGATGGAGTAGAATGCCTTTTGGGAAGGGTAATTATAATACACAATTTGTAATTAACAGTCAGAATGGTTATTTGCAGCATCCTGATTATGAAGAATTAGAGATGTGTGGGGACTCAATTAAGCATGGTGTGGCTGGATTATAATTCAGGGATAGTAGCTCTCACCCAGAACAGAGTGTCCTTGGAGTTACAGATAGGTAGCCATGTTGGTCTGCCATAGTCAAAACAAAAAAAATTCCTTCCAGTAGCACCTTAAAGACCAACTAAGTTAGTTCTTGGTATGAGCTTTCGTGTGCATGCACACTTCTTCAGATACACTGAGAGTTTCCAGACCCTTCTATATAGTGAGAAGGTGGGGAGGGGTATTACTCAGAAGGGTGGTGGGAATGGGTGATTGGCAGATAGCTGTGATGAGCCTGTTGACAACTCTTAACAACTGCAATAGGTCTTACAGGAAAAAGCAAGGGGTGAGAAGGTGAAAAATGGCTTTGTCATGTATAATGAGATAAGAATCCAAGGTCTTTGTTCAGACCAGGTGTCTCCATGGTTTTAAGTTTGGTGATAAGTTGCAATTCAGCAGCTTCTCTTTCCAGTCTATTTCTGAAATTCCTTTGTAGTAAAACAGCTACTTTGAGATCCTTGGAGTGTTTGAAAGTGACTGCAGAACCAACATCTTACCTGTATATACCTACGCATCATTTGTTGCATTTTAATGAGGAGTCACAAGCACTTCAAAGGCACTCCCCTTGGTGCAAATATCACACAAAAGCTTGTCAATAAATTTACAGTGTCCCCACCTCGTTCCTCAGTGATTATTCTCTCACTGCCAAGGCCCATTATTGATCCACACATTAACAATTGACCATGCCCCTTTCAGTCCCTGCCAAGTAAGCCTGAAAACTATTTGATACTGCCTTGTTTGCAACCAGAATCATATGTGATGAGCCAATTAGTGCATTTCAAAACATTTAGAATTTGTTGCTTAAGGCACTAACCCTCGCCCGCAATTAATGTTGATATATGTAGTTAGCGATATTTTGATTTTGGGTATACTTATTCAGAGGAGAGATTCCCACTCAGTTGTGGAGCACATTCTCTGTCTGAAGAAAGTCCTAACCTCAAACTTGGGCATCTTCAGAATGGTAGAAATGGAAAGATCACTGTCCAAAACCTGAGAGAACCACAGCCAATCAGTTTAGATCAGCCTTCCCCAACCTGGTGCCCTCCAGCTGTTTTGGACTGAAACTCCCATTAGCCCTAGTCAATATAGCCCAATGGTCAGGGATGATGGGAGTTGTAGTTCAAAATTTTGGGGAGGGCACCAGGGATTCAGCTATGCAGCTGCAAATACGTTTTAAGTTTATTAAATGTCACATTCTACAAATGTAACACTAGATGATGGTGTATATATTTTTAAACAGTTTCTTTAAAAAGCATTTTCACAGGGGTTTTTATATATGTCTACAGTTAGCCAAGGTTGTAAAAGATGAGTACAGAGAATACTGAGCTGGATGGACTGATTATCTTCTAAACAAATTTTTTTTCCTTCCAGTAGCACCTTAAAGACCAACTAAGTTAGTTCTTGGTATGAGCTTTCGTGTGCATGCACACTTCTTCAGATACACTGAAACAGAAGTTTCCAGACCTGTTTCAGTGTATCTGAAGAAGTGTGCATGCACACGAAAGCTCATACCAAGAACTAACTTAGTTGGTCTTTAAGGTGCTACTGGAAGGAAAAAAAAATTGTTTTGACTATGGCAGACCAACACGGCTACCTATCTGTAACTGATTATCTTCTATTATTCTTTAGAAGACATCTGAAAGCAGCCCTGTGTAGAGAAGTTTTTAATATTTATTTATGTTTTAGTAGAATGGGACGCGGGTGGCGCTGTGGGTAAAACCTCAGTGCCTAGGTTTTACCTAGGTCTTGCCGATCGCATGGTCGGCGGTTTGAATCCCTGCGGTGGGGTGAGCTCCCATCTTTCGGCCCCAGCTCCTGCCCACCTAGCAGTTCGAAAGCACCCTTAAGTGCAAGTAGATAAATAGGTACCGCTTTATAGCGGGAAGGTAAACTGCGTTTCCGTGTGCTGCGCTGGTGCCGGCTCGCCAGAGCAGCTTCGTCACGCTGGCCATGTGATCCGGAAGTGTCTCCGGACAGCGCTGGCCCCCGGCCTCTTAAGTGAGATGGGCACAACCTTAGAGTCAGACACGAGTGGCCCGTACGGGCAGGGGTACCTTTACCTTTACTTATGTTTTAGTATATGCTGGAAGCCTCCCAGAGTGGCTGGGGCAATCCACTCAGATGGGAGGGGTAAAAATAATAAAATAATAATAATAATAATAATAATTATTATTATTATTATTATTGACTTTGTATAAGGCAGCTTGATATGACCATCTAACTGACAGCAGTATTTTGAAGTCTCGAGGGGAGGAATTTCCTAGCCTTATCACCTGAGGCTTTTCCAAGCTGAGATTCAGCTTGGAACATTTTACTTGGGGGGCAGGGAATCTACATTAAAATCACCAGCTGAGGTCATCTTCCAGTTGTACCCATCTGCTGAGATTCACAGGGACATAGACTTTTCTGTTGTAGCTCCCTGGTTGTGGAATGCATTTTATATGCCAGGGAAAAGAATTGCATATATTAAAGCCTTTTCATTATGGATGGCTGTTGGTTCTTATTTGAGTAAAAGGTAAAGGTAAAGGGACACCTGACCATTAGGTCCAGTTGTGACCGACTCTGGGGTTGCAGCGCTCATCTCACTTTACTGGCAAAGGGAGCCGGCATACAGCTTCCGGGTCATGTGGCCAGCATGACTAAGCCGCTTCTGGCGAACCAGAGTAGCGCATGGAAACACTGTTTACCTTCCCGCCGGAGCGGTACCTATTTATCTACTTGCACTTTGATGTGCTTTCGAACTGCTAGGTTGGCAGGAGCAGGGACCAAGCAACGGGAGCTCACCCCGTCGCGGGGATTCGAACTGCTGACCTTCCGATTGGCGAGTCCTAGGCTCTGAGGTTTAATCTAGAGTGCTACCCACGTCCCTTATTTGAGTAGTGTGCCTTAAATAATAATAATAATATTTGTCTTGTGTGTTAATTTGCTGTTGTTGTTAGCCTTTGTACTGGTTTTTAATGTTTGTTAAAATACCTTGATGGAAAGGCACGGTTACAAAAAACCCCCCTAATAAATAAATATTCTTTATAATGGAGCTGCTGTGGCAGATAGGCATTCCTCTGGTATTTGCCAGCAATGCTGGTAACCACCAGCAGTATTAAAAGGAGCAAATACACTTGGATTCTGCAATGAATGGGATTCTATACCTGCTTATGGTTAGTTGAACTGGAGGAAGTTGATTAGTAAGAACAAGCAAGGCTTCAATAAGCAGCCTTCAGGGGTGTAAGGCGAGTTCCCTAATAACTAGGAGTTCTCCAATAAAGTCACTAAACACAAGCTAAACTGACATGGGCATTCTTTAATTGAAACAAGAGATGTATGCTAAGGGGATGCTCCACTAACAGGATTCAGAATTACTTGAGAAGCACTTGAGTGCCAACAGCAACCATCCAATAAGTGGCATCTTCATGTCCGTTTGTAACAATTAAGATAATTAATGCTGTATTTTGCATTACTTTCTCCTACAGAGAACACACTGTATTGACATTGATCTCAAACGTCCTGCTTAAAAAGTGTTCGGAAAATATTCAACTTTATCTCTTCTTCGTCTTCCTCCTCCTTCTTCTATTTCCAGCTCTCCTATATGCAACGATTTTTGGTAATGTAACAACCATATTCCAGCAAATGTACGCTAATACAAATAGATACCACGAAATGCTAAACAGTGTCCGGGACTTCCTGAAACTCTATCAAGTGCCCAAAGGTCTGAGTGAACGTGTGATGGATTACATTGTTTCTACCTGGTCCATGTCCAGAGGCATCGATACAGAAAAGGTGAGCTGTCTTGATATTGGAAAGCTACCATCAAATAAATGCTTTCTCGCTGTTCCTTACTCGTAGCTGCTATTCTTGATGACTGTTTATCGGGTTAATTTTTTAAAAACTCACTTTTCCTTATATCAAATTCATCTTTGTCAAATGTAGAGATGACTGAGTTCTCTGAAGTTTTCTCCACATACTGGCTTTGTAAGTTTCAAATTTCCATTGAGAAAAATATTGGGAAATTTGAAGAAGGTTGCAATGCAACCCAGCAGTGCAGATTTCTTTCCCTCCTCCATTCCTTCTCCGTTTGTTTGTTGCCCATTGTGTTGGCTAATACAGCCAGGAGAATTTGGGAGATGTAGTTATCTAAGGGGTTTCTGTATTTGGGAAGCACATGATATATCAGCCGTGATGAAACTTAGCAGGTCTTTCTATGGATGTGGTGTTACTGCTGCAGACCAAGATTCCTCTGGATGTTATAGCCACAGAGTTCTCCTCTGACAGCAGCCCTGAGGAGAAAATGAACCCACTCCCTCAATTGTCCCATGAAAAGCTGCAATCAGCTTCCTCGACTTCCCTGAACGTTGAGAAGAGACCTCTGCCACAGACTATCGAGAGCAGCCTTTCTCAACCTGTGGGTCCCAGATGTTGTTGAACTACATCTCCCATCACCCCTAGCTAGCAAGGCCAGAGCTCAGGGATGATGGGAGTTGTAGTCCAACAACATCTGGGGACCCCCAGGTTGAGAACCGCTGATCTAGAGGATCAGGAGAGTCCAGAGGAGATATCACCACAGGCTGGAACCCCAAGTCCTAGAAGAAGCCAACTGTAGAAGATCTAACTGACCAGATTCACAATGGAGGGGGGGGGGATTCTAGTCAATTAATACCTATAGCCCAGGCTACAAAGATCTGCCATTTGTTCCAAGACACAGCGGAGGCAATTCACATGTTCTGTCCCAGCTGGATCACAAACAGGTCCTGAAACCCACATTTATGTAGGTCCCTCTCCAAGGTGCTGATTCTGCTTTGTCTAGCCTTCCATTACTAGGCCTGCTACTATTAATATACAGCACTGTCCTTCGTTTGAAGATCTCAGGGCTCACAAGATAAAAGCACAAATACCTTACTTGCAGTAGTGGACATCCCCATGGAATTGGACACCCGTGAACCCTACGAATGGTGCCTTGAGTGCATTCTGTGTGTACTAAATAAACAAATCCACAAATCCAGGAAATCCAGCTTCTCTGGCTCAAAATTGTTGGTGAATTTTAGTAAATATGAATGCTGTTTCTTCAGCTGGCACCTGCTTCCACACCCTTACTCCTTGTAAGAGAGGGCAAGTCCCTGGGTCCAGTGGTGGAGCTTCATGCTCTGGCACCGGGGGGCGGAGAGCAGGCAGGGAGCAGAGAGCAGGCCCGCCTGGGCATGGCGCACGTCCTTGGGGCGTGGCACCCAGCACGGGTGGGGGGGCAGCCGCAATGGCACCCCACCGGGATTGTGCTGCCAGGGGCAGTGCACTCCGCTTCCTCTGCCGGTGCCTTGGTCCATTGCATATTCTGTGTGTAGAATTATGGAATTATGGAACTCGCTACTGCAGCAGGCAAGAAAGGCCACCAACTTGGATGGCTTTGAAAGAGAGTTAGACAAATCCATAGAGGATAAAGCTATCAACATCTTCTGAGTGGGATGGCTATCCTCTGCCTCCACTTCTGAATAGAAACAGCAGGGTGGGTGAGGGCTCTTGTGCTTGAGTCTTGCTTGTGGGTTTCCTACAGGCATTTTGTTGGCCACTGTGAGAATAGGATGCTGGACTGCACGGCCCATTGCTTGATCCAACAGGCTCTTCTTATGCTCTCATGCAACATTTCTATTCAGTCATGACTTGAAAAGCATCCTCAGTTTCCTCTATTTAACATCTTTTCTTTTCTTTATTTTTATTTCTATACAAAAGGTGGGCTAATTTCAAAACAAACTTCTGCCCACTTGCGCCAAAGGCATTTTCACGAGAAGAATGCAAAGGTTATTGAATCACAGCTATCCATTTTCACCTTGAAGAATTGCTTTAATAAATATAAATAAATATTCAATTCTTCAACTATTGAAAGAGATATATTCTGATAGATTTCTGTAATTGACATATTCATATCATAGGCAGTGGAGTTTAGCATCTGGTTCTTTTTTTTAAAAAAAAGCCTGTGTTGATAGCAGAGGCTAACAAATTTAAGACTTGAGTAATGACAATACCAGTCCATAAATTCTAAAGTCCAATTCTCAAGCTCCACTGAATTTGCATACAAACACAACTTCAAGAACATTGTGGAATGAATAAATCATAATGTGATTTCTGCACTCCCTCATTGCTGTCACTACTGATGTGTGTCATGTAATACATCCCTCTAAGCAAATATTTTGAAGGTGAATTTATCCCCTGAATCACTATGCTTTGATTTTACCTGCTTGGTGAGATACAGAGGGTATAGAAAAACTAAAACAGTAAAAGCTAATTTAAGCATTATTGATTTATTTTGCAAATGTAAGGTAAGGTAAAGGTAAAGGACACCTGGATGGTTAAGTCCAGTCAAATTCAACTATGGGTTGCAGCGCTCGTCTCCACTTTCAGGCCAAGGGAGCCGGCGTTTGTTTGCAGACAGCCTTCTGAGTCATGTGGCCAGCATGACTAAACCACTTCTGGTGCAACAGAACGCCGTGATGAGTACCAGAGCGCACAGAAACGCCATTTACCTTCCCACCACAGTGGTACCTATTTATCTACTTGCGTTGGCATGCTTTTGAATTGCTAGGTTGACAGGAGCTGGGTCAGAGCAACAGGAGCTCACCCCTTCGTGTGGATTCGAACTGCTAACCTTCTGATCAGCAAGCATAAGAGGCTCAGTGTTTAAACCACAGTGCCACCTTAATGGGCTGAACAATTGAAACAAGCCATCACAACAGTTTTGGTTACATTTTAACATGTATGTTGATGAAAGGCAACAATGCTAGTATTTTATTGTTTTGCTGTAGATTTATAAATGATTCTTAGTTTTATGTTTTGTAAGCCACTTATGGTATAATTTGTTGCAGAAGGCAAGTGGTGGTTGTTCTGTAAATTTGAAAGAAAGTATTATCAGTATCATGCATAGATTTGGCAGGTGCCTTGCTTTTGATTTTCAGACATTTTCTTTTAGATGTCTTATGCTGAAAGGTCTATGTAACTGTTTAAATTTTTTTGGCTCAGACAGACACTTTAACAATTGTTTTGTACCGTTTTTATATTTCGTTGTATATATTGCTATACATTGCCATTGTATGAATTGGCGGTATACAAACACTTTTATAAATAACGATAAAATAACTCAGAAATCCTGTGTTTCCCAAATAAGTTCTAGTACTGCCCTTACCATGAAGCAAAGGTACGTTAGACAAGCATATTAGTAAAACAAGTTTATTCTAAGGATAGTTGCTGTCTTCTAGTTGCCCCAAGGCAATGGCAAAGGCCAGGACTTGTTGGGAAATTCCACATCTGAGTGTATTTTGAGAAAAAGGTTCTTCTTCTCTAGTGGAAGAAAAATCATCAGCAATAAGCAAATTTTCTTTTCCTAGGCATGTGAATGCTAGCAACTACTATATGATGCTATTGTGTTTGTCCACTGATGCAATGATACCACTCTTCTGCGCTGGTTTGACCATGAATGGAAATTGGAGGTTTCAATAAAATGAGCTTTTAACAAAATGCAAATAAAACATAAACAGAATCCAACCAAAGTTAACCTCATTATAGAGATTTAAGCATGTGCCAGGTCTTGGATGTGAACTACAATTTTTTTTTGGGGGGGGGTTGGGGTTGGGAGGTGTAATCTTAGCAAGGCAGCCAATGTATGTTTGGCCACATATCTCTCTCCCCCGCCAGGTATGTGATGATGATTTGCTACTGTAGGTTAATTGGTTTTCTCATGACAAAGGAATTTGAAAGCCCCCTGATCATATATACATCCCAAAAAGTTTAAGCATTTGTGTGCTGTTTCAATTGCATGCCCTATTTAAGTATGTGATATGCATTCTGTTCTATTGATTTCACTGTCTTAAAAAAACAAAAAACCTTTGACTATTATCTTGGCAGCTCAGTAGCTACCAAAGAATGTGTTTGTCCTAAATAATGGTTTTATTCTTGGTCTTCTGCCTTAATATTGAAGAGCTTTTTAATTTAATGTTGAGGCTGGTGCGGGAATTTCAGGGTCAATGAGGATTGCACTTTTAAAACTAATTTTCTAACTTTGCATTCCCTGACAGATTCCTGTTTAACATTTGCAATTATAACTCCAGCAGCTGCCACCATTCCCAATGAGATTTAATGATTACTATTAATTATTTTCTGTCTGCTATCTTGGCAGTCGGAGATGTTTCCGTTTATTTTATAAAAACAAACATCTGCTGAGCAGTGTCACAGCTTCCATGCACATAGGTA
The DNA here is from genome assembly GCF_964234715.1 of Podarcis melisellensis. Lineage (NCBI taxonomy): Eukaryota > Metazoa > Chordata > Lepidosauria > Squamata > Lacertidae > Podarcis > Podarcis melisellensis. Next base: position 24,950,962 of record NC_138530.1, on the reverse strand, counting down.
GATGCAGAGGATTCCAAATTCAAAGGCAAACGGCTAAAAACAGGGTTGTTATTAGGGATTCACATCGCTTAAGAGACAGGTGGCTAGATTCCATTGCTGCAGCCACTTGTCCAAAAGAGCAAAGAAGCAGGGACAGGGATTTAGCCAATTATAAGTTGGCTAGCCAACAGGAAGCCAAAATGAATCTCCTGCACAAGCACACGATGCTTTTTAAAGGAAAAAAAATTGTCATAATGACTGCACACAGTGGATGTAGCACACTCGAATCTCTTGCAGTGGTTGATTCTTATAATGTTGTCCCAGGTTCTGCAGATTTGCCCTAAGGACATGCGAGCGGACATCTGCGTTCATCTGAATCGAAAGGTTTTTAAAGAGCACCCTGCGTTTAGGCTGGCCAGCGATGGGTGCCTGCGAGCTCTTGCCATGGAATTTCAGACGGTGCACTGTGCTCCGGGGGATCTCATATATCATGCTGGAGAGAGTGTGGACAATCTTTGCTTTGTGGTTTCGGGATCCTTGGAAGTTATCCAGGATGATGAAGTTGTTGCAATTTTGGGTAGGTTCTCCCATTACATTCTGTCTTCGTGTTCACATTTGTGTACCAAATGTTTATTCTGAAAGCGAATTCCTGTGTAGCTTCTTTCCTTCATTTTTTGCTTTTTAAAAATCAGCTGTTTTGTTTGAGTTTCGCTTAGGGATTGTTTTTATTGTAAATATTGTTTGGTTATTGAGATTTGTTACTAGGGGTGTCGGAAGCTGAACTGCAGTGGAACAGAAACACAGAAACAAATACAGGGTAAAGTGGAAAATTGTTAGCCACCTTGAGTTCCTCTGAAAAAGGGGGAATGTGTTTTCCCCCAATATAATAATAATAATAATAATAATAATAATAATAATAATAATAATAATAATATACACTATAGCTGGGGAGAAGCATACAGCTAGTGGTGGTCATCCATGAATTTATAATTCATTGGAAGTAAGGGACCCATCCATCCCTCTCCCCTCTCCCTCCCCATCCCGTCTTGGATATATTTATTGCAATGCTGTTGTTTAACACAGTATTTCCAGGCATCATTAACAGCATAGAAGCATTAAAGAACATTAAAACCTATTCTGTCAACCAAAGCCCAAAGCATTTTGAAATGTAGATTTGCTCTATTTTTAGCCAGAAAGTTCAGCCACACAGTGAGGGCACTAAGCACATAAAAAAGGTTTTTCCACTTCAACACAGTGGAAGCAAAGCAAGGAGGGAAAGACCATGTGATAACCCATAAGATGTAGATAAGGAACAAGGCTGATCCAGCCTTCAGGTGGTGATGCGATTCTATCACACCTTTCTAATGGTAAAGTAAAATCTCACAGAGATGCGGTGCAGCGTCTGTTGCTCACATTAGCCTTGCAGAAAAAACAGCAGCCTAGCAACCTTAAATCTTTCAGAACAAATGTAGCTATCACTTAGAAGGAAATATACCGTCAGGAAAGAGAGAAGACAGAGCAATACAGTGGTACCTCGGGTTACATATGCTTCAGGTTACATATGCTTCAGGTTACAGAATCTGCTAACCAATAAATATTACCTTGGGTTAAGAACTTTGTTTCAGGATGAGAACAGAAATTGTGCTCCGGCGGCGCGGTGGCAGCAGGAGGCCCCATTAGCTAAAGTGGTGCTTCAGGTTAAGAACAGTTTCAGGTTAAAAACAGATGTCCGGAACGAATTAAGTTCTTAACCTGAGGTACCACTGTATACTATAGAGCAAACCCCTTAGATGTTGTTTCTCCCCCCCCCCCATTTCTTCCTCTCCTTCTTTTACTTAGGGAAGCTGCCTTGCATTTGTATCTGAATTTGTCTCTCTGTCTCAACTAGGTACCCCAAAGGCTGCTTGTATTCTGGTTCAGCCAATTTTTATTTTATTTATTTATTTGCAGGGTGGGGGCAGCAAATTCTTTGAAAGGCATATATAAATACTCTCAGTCACAGTTTGGAGTCCTCCAGCATGCTGATGTCTCCCTCTTCCAAGCCTTTTGTTGTCAACAGTCCCCTTTCATGTTGTCATCCCCTCCCTCCCTGGTTCTCTACCTGCCCTTTGGGGCTCTGTCTGGGCCCCTTTCCTTCCCTAGGCCACACCTCACATCAGAGCTCGCATTCTCTCCCTTACTGGGTTTTGTTGCTTGGCTGGAATGTAATTCTGTAAGAGCTCCTCTTTCTTGCCTGGATTGACTATGCAGCCCCGAAGGTGGCTCAAGAGGGAATCACAGAATGGCGGGTGGCACTGTGGGTTAAACCACAGAGCCTAGGACTTGCTGATCCTAGTGGTTCAAATCCCCGCGACGGGGTGAACTCTCGTTGCTCAGTCTCTGCTCCTGCCAACCTAGCAGTTTGAAAGAACGTCAAAGTGCAAGTAGATAAATAGTTACCACTCTGGCGGGAAGGTAAATGGCATTTCCGTGCACTGTTCTGGTTCGCCAGAAGCGGCTTAGTCATGCTGGCCACATGACCCGGAAGCTGTACGCTGGCTCCCTCGGCCAATAAAGCAAGATGAGCGCTGCAACCCCAGAGTCGGTCATGACTGGACCTAATGGTCAGGGGTCCCTTTACCTTTACCTAGAATTGGAAGGGACCCTGAGAATCATCTAAGAATCTCAACTAAGGCATCCATGACAGATGGCCATCCAGCCTCTGCTTAAAATCCTCCAAGGAAGGAGGGTCCACAACCTCCTGAGGGAGACTGTTCCACTGCTGAACAGCTCTTAGTGTCAGAAATTTCTTCCTGATGTTTAGCTGGAATCTCCTTCCTTGTAACTTGAAGCCATTGGCTTGGGTCCTAGCCTCTGGAACTGGAGAAAGTAAGCTTGCTCCATCTTCCATGTGACAGCCCTTTCATTTGAAGATGACTATCATATCTCCTCTTTGTATCCTCTTTTCCATTCTAAACAGACCCAGTTCCTTCAGCTGTTTGTTATAAGGTTTGGTTTCCATACCCTTGGTCATCTTAGCTGTGCTCCTCTACACATAATGCCTTTGGGCTGAAAAAGATTCCTTGCTTAGACACAGGGACATCCTGTTCCTACCCCCACTGAAGCCTCACTTACCAGAGCTGTGTGACTGTAGCTTATGGGTTCCAGTTTGGGTGGCAGAATCCAAGGGGTGACAGAGCCCCCACCACCATTTCTGGAGAAGCAAGGAAAAGGAGCTGTGGCAGCAGCTTCCAATGAGATTTTGCAGGGCTCTCACAAGATCTCACCAGAACCTGGAAGCCGCCACCAATGCTTCTTGCTTATCCAGCAGCAGTGGCACCTGCCGTGGTGCAACCTCTTGGATTCTGTCGCCCAAGGCAGCTGCCTCAGTATGTCTCATGGGCGGGCCGGTTCTGCTTACAGGATTGTACTCAAGACTGGCTGGACTGGACGGAGGAGACCACACTTTAGGGCTGCTAAAGGATCCCTCTGTGGTTATGACTGTCATTAACAAAGACAGTGGCTCTACTGTTAATTGGTCAATTAAGAACACAGGTCAATAGTCTTAATATTAATTAACCTGTTCCACAAATTTTGAATTCTGATTATTCAGCAGTACCCCTCAGGATTTTGAATAGCAATCATCGTGAAAATTGTACTTGAAAGTGTGTTGGGGGGTGTTCACTAAACTATAATCTCTCAGTTTCTCTTTTAATGGAATGTGATTTTCTCTTAGGAGTTATGCTCTTATCCCACCTTGCAACTGAGAAATAAACTGCATTTATTATTATTATTTTGTGACCGAATGATCTATGTAACTTAGGAGCAAAATGTCCTTTGTGCCTTTAAAAGATATGAATGAATTTACAGGCAATATTTTTTTTAATGCCATTAGAGCCAACTTTACGCTGAAATTAGGAGGCTGAGCCTCCTACAACAATATTTCGTTTGGTGAGCTTATTGCTCTTGGCTTATTGAATACGCTGTGTTCTCTTGCATAATAATGTTACTATAAATCAGGTTTACTCAGTTCCTAAGAGGAAAGCGTGATCTCAGTTCCAAATGATATTCATCGTGCTAGAAGGGTATCTTTTGAGAATCAGTCTGGCGTAGTGGATAGGATAGAATCATAGAATCATAGAATCATAAAATCATAGAGTTGGAAGAGACCACAAGGGCCATCGAGTCCAACCCCCTGCCAAGCAGGAAACACCATCAGAACACTCCTGACATATGGTTGTCAAGCCTCTGCTTAAAGACCTCCAAAGAAGGAGACTCCACCACACTCCTTGGCAGCAAATTCCACTGTCGAACAGCTCTTACTGTCAGGAAGTTCTTCCTAATGTTTAGGTGGAATCTTCTTTCTTGTAGTTTGGATCCATTGCTCCGTGTCCGCTTCTCTGGAGCAGCAGAAAACAACCTTTCTCCCTCCTCTATGTGACATCCTTTTATATATTTGAACATGGCTAACATATCACCCCTTAACCTCCTCTTCTCCAGGCTAAACATGCCCAGCTTCCTTAGCCCTTCCTCATAAGGCATCGTTTCCAGGCCTTTGACCATTTTGGTTGCTCTCCTCTGGACACGTTCCAGTTTGTCAGTGTCCTTCTTGAACTGTGGTGCCCAGAACTGGATCTTGGAGTTAGGCCAAGCAAATCTGTGTTCAGTTCCCTGCCTAGTCATAAATTTGTAGAATGGAAGGGAGATCTCATCCAGCCTCCTCCAAGTTAGAAATCCAGAGCAACAGTATTTATATCAGGTGACTGCCCAGTCTCTTCTTGAAGATCTCCTGTGAGATCTCCACCCACCCAGGAAATTCACTGGGTGATCTTACCCTTACCTACCTTTATGTTGATAAATGGAGGCACCCATGGCAGGCCACAAAAAGGCCAAAAAAGGTCAGTCTTCAGGCCTGGGGGCTGGCCCTTTAAGATTCACTCCAGACAAAGGTGTAGAGCTTTGATAACTTCAGGGATAGCTGTTGAGATGTTAGACTACAAGAACTTTACCAATCCTGGCTGGGGCCCATTGGACTTGTAGTCCAGCAATATCTGGAGGGCACCATGTTGACTACCCTTGATCAAAGCCCTGCTTTACAAAACCAAAACATATCTCTATTGTTAGAATGTAAACATATGCAGAAGTATTTCTACACTAATACTGGAAAAGTGCAAATGCTATCTTTGTTGACTAAACATTGTTTCTCCCTTGCTGTGCTGAAGTTTCTGCTGAAAATGATGTGGCGAAGCACATTAGGACCTGCCTCTTTTAAGTAGGAAACATTGTGTACAAAGGGGAGTGGGGTATTCGATTTAAAGTATTTAAATAAAATACTTTTAAAAAATCTGATCCTTTTAGGATTCCAGTTTGGTATGGAATAATTTCCACCTCAATACAAATAGCTATAATAAAGCAGATAAAATCAATAAACCAACTAAAGTTATGATTATAGTGTGACCATGCATGCATTTGTTATGCAAACCCAGCTATTTTAATTTGTTTACTGCCACCAGGGATTGGGGTGGTTTCATTTGTTTACTCTGATTAAGAGAGCACATTGCACAGGCGGATGGCATGGATTGCGTGTCCTCAGATTTCCAGAGTAAGTTATTTTTCACAAAGTCATCATCCCCGAGGAATTTTTCTTTCTTTCTTTCAAAAAAAAACCATGTTACCCCTGTGGAAATGTGTGTGTGTTCCATTCTGTAGAAGAAAGGTGTTAAATGGCCCATTTGCTCTAGAAGGGGAAAACCCTGCTGGTTTAATTTTATCTAATTGCAATCTTAAAGCATACAGACATAATTGTTCTTGTAATGCTTCTCTGAAACGGCTTTGGTTTATTACTTTACCCGCAAGGACATCTATTACACAGAAGTGCCGAAGGTGATAGTCCCAACTCAATGGGATAGACTCCTAATGTGGCACAAGAATATTTAACCCTTGCCCCCACCCCCATACAAGGGAGTTGGACTTTATTTGATGTATTATTTCCGTTTAGCAACTGCTTACTTTCTCAAGATCTCAAAGGGGTTCCCAGTCTTTCTGTCTGTCTGTCTGTCTGTCTGTCTGTCTATCTATCATCTATCTATCTATCTATCTATCTATCTATCTATCTATCTATCTATCTATCTATCTATCATCTATCTATCTATCTATCTATCTATCTATCATCTATCTATCATCTATCTATCTATCATCTATCTATCTATCATCTATCTATCTATCATCTATCTATCTATCATCTATCCATCTATCTATCATCTATCTATCTATCTATCTATCTATCATCTATCTATCTATCTATATCTATCTATCTATCTATCATCTATATCTATCTATCTATCTATCTATCTATCTATCATCTATCATCTATCTATCTATCTATCATCTATCATCTATCTATCTATCTATCTATCTATCTATCTATCTATCTATCTATCTATCTATCTATCATCTATCTATCTATCTATCTATCTATCTATCATCATCTATCTATCATCTATCCTGTCTGTCTGTCTGTCTGTCTATCATCTCTACACAATAAGTACAATAAAGACTAGAATGATTTCTGTAAAACAACAACACTCAAATGCTTAAACAATATCCATGTTGGTATGAATAATCAGAGATCAGTACAAGACAGTATGATGCAAAATTACAACCAACATAAAACATTAGTCATGTAGCCACTCACCCAATCTCACTCACCATCCATTGCACAGAACCACAACAGTCATTTACTACTTTGAATATTATCTCCGTCAACCAACCACTCAACAATATAACAACCTACAGGACCTACAAAGGATGACTGCCAATCATACACATGTGACATAGTCTCCCCATCTTCAAAGCACTAAAGAGCCCATGCCCCACACCTACTGGACCATGCTAGGATATCTTACCGGGGGGGGGGGCAGTTCTATACCAGAGCAAACATTGTCTGCACAAACATTTCAGTTTGCCAAATGGAATGATTCCCCCTCTCCTCTCCCTGTGTCCTGTTCTGGGGGCTTTGCAGCTGCCCAGAGCCAATTTCAGAGGCCCATGGGGGCAAGAGGGGGTAGAGCTTGACTGTGCTTGCTGCTGGTGGTTAAGTGGATCCCACACATAACGTTGTATCCCCCTAAGTTATACGCAGAGTAGACCTATTGAAATAAATAAGTTAGTCATGGCCTTTATTTTCAATGAGTCTGTCCTGATTAGGGGGATACAACCCAAAGAGAGGCAGCCCCCCGTTTACTCGGAGGTTACGAGGCACCGCCAGCAAAATCATGTGTAATTGAAACCCATTGGACTATTTTGATTGTTGTTAGCCGCCCTGAGCCCAGCTTCAGCTGGGGAGGGCGGGATATAAATAAAATTTTATTATTATTATTATTATTATTATTATTATTATTATTATTATTATTATCATCATTATTGAAAGCGTCTGCAGTCACCCCACTCTGCCCATTTAGTGACATTTCAGTGATGCCTTTATGACGTTTCCATGTCCCTTGTAGGTCCAGCGTGATGTGCATATACACAGTTGCACATATATTGAACGCATGTAAATGGGAGACTGCCTATATAGCAAACTTCTACCTTGCAATTTGATCATTGCTCTATTACCACAATGTGCTCTATTATATGACATGAGGAAAATATTTTTGAATCTTAAGTGTTTGCGTTGGACCCACTGGTCATTTGGCATCTACCCAATGGAAAAGGTATCTGCTAAATGAATACAGACTCTTTATCTTGTTATTATATCTTTATAGAATATGGCCACATGACAACAGGGCTGTTCTTTCAGATTCTGAGGAGAAAATATTTCTGTTTATCAGATTTTTTTAAAAGATTTCTTAGGCCATACAATATTTTTTCATGTGAACTTGGAAGAGTAATTGTGGTTAGTTTTCAAATAAATGAAAGCAGTAAATTATTCACACGCTTTTAGGGGACAGTGCTCTTCTTCTGTTGGAATAGATCAAGCAGCGTCATTGAATTCAGGTTAAATCATATATGAAGAAACTGTGTGGGAGATCAAAAGCTCAAGGTGGCTTTTATCAACTCTGCCAGTTACACTGTTTAGCCACCGAGTAAAGAAAAAGGAGCAAAGAGAGACTGACAGCTTTTAAGTTGTTAGCCATTTTTGAAGGATTAACAGCAGGCTGACACTCAACATTCTTTTTATGCTATTAACTGTCTTACTTTGCACAAATTACTCTAATTAATTAATTGGCAAATTAAATATCAGTGCCTTAGCACAGTTAGAATTTTTACAAAGTTTAATAAAGGTACATTTTCTTGACTTGAACAGCACAGGAGAAATTACTTTTATTAGGAATCTTACATGGAATAGATCTTTATATATTATTGGAAGCAATCCACATTTTAAATTGAACGGGTTAATCGCTGTTACCAGAGTTGTTTAAATATTTTTCAAGCTTGAGAATTCTGAATCCAGTGCTAAGACTGGATAAATGGATTTATGCTAAGCCACCAGATAGTTTTAAGCACAGAACTCTGTGGAGCAATTCAGCTGATTGACTGCTGGCCTTTGAAAAACATTGCATTCTGCTTGCCTAGAGTACGCATAACTCTGAATACATAGTAGCTGTGACCATATATAACACCAAACTGCCTGGCGCCAACATTTGTGGATTTTCAGCGCCAGCTAAAGTATGCTTCTCTTTAATGATGTGGGTTCTTGATGTATCAGGCTCAAGGTCAATCCTACCATTAGACATAATGAGGCAGCTACCAGAGATGGCAGGTGCTGGGGGCAGCTCCCCCTTCCCTCAGCAGCACCTAAAGGTAGCCTGTTGCGTGTTGCAGTCAAGGTCCCTCTCCTGTTCCCAGTTCACTTGGTTCTATATATAGAATGAGAGAGCACCATCTTGTCCTTTGCCTGAAGCAGCAAAATGTCTTGGGCCCACCCTGACTAGGCCACTGATGTTTGCCGTGAGGGGTGTACAGTGGTACCTCGGGTTAAGTACTTAATTTGTTCTGGAGGTCTATACTTAACCTGAAACTGTTCTTGACTTAAGCACCACTTTAGCTAATGGGGCCTCCTGCTGCCGCTGCGCTGCCAGAGCACGATTTCTGTTCTCACCCTGAAGCAAAGTTCTTAACTTGAGGCACTATTTCTGGGTTAGTGGAGTATGTAACCTGAAGCGTATGTAACCAGAAGCGTATATAACCCGAGGTACCACTGTAGTTGTTGAACTGGTTTATATTGTTTTAAAGTTCTTACTGGATTTTTTGTAGGGTTCATTTGATACATCACACTTTGGAGTGACTTGAAGGGTGGGGTTAAAATCAATTGATCGTAAACAATTCATGGCTTGGCATTATGTGAATGAGCTGCAGGAAGCCTTGAAATCATACACTCTATCCTCTTTTCTTGCCACATGGCTGGAAAAAGGACTTTGGTGTATTTCCTCTGAATTTCCCTGAATTATTGCTGTATCCAAATGGAATCTCAGCTTTATGCTATATCCAAATCAGCTTTTTGCTGTATCCAAATTGGGGATCAGGGCTTTTTGCTGTATCCAAATTAGCTTTTTGCTGTATCCAAATTGGGGATCAGGGCTTGCACACTTACTGTGGTCAAACAAGCCAGCTTCAGAAACCATGGTTTGAAATTGGCTTGTTTTGACAGAGAAGGATTAGTTGATTCCCACTTTGGCCTCAACAACGAGCTGAGATGCAGAGAAACTGAAAATAAATGCTGTTGGGGTTCTTTTTCTGGCTGCACATGAGAGGAGGGAGAACATAGGTCTGTTGCTTGCTGTGGCCCATTGACTCAGTGCAAAGCCATGGTTTAGTGTTACGTCTCAACACTGTCATTTGCCTATCTACAGACTCTCCAGACTGCTTGCCATATTATAGGTACAGCATACAAAAAGAATACAAGCCCAGGAAGATAAATTGTCTCAAACGTCTATCTTGGAGAATGCTGCTTGTTTCCTTTCCTCAGCATGATAGCTTTCTTCCTTATGTACTTTGAAGCACTATGAGTTTGCATTGAATTTGTTTGTTTTATCAGCCTTGTTTTTCCCTGCTATTGTGTTTTTGATAGGATTACAGGGACTGTAATGTTTGCACATTTTAAAGATGATGCTTGTGAGCCGCTTCAAACCCAACATTGTTGTTGGAAAAGTGGAATACAAATATCAAATAAAAAAATCAATTCTACCAAGTGTCCTACAACCTGCATGCTTACACAGAACCAGCACCAGCTGATAGGTTGATTTAAATGAGAGAGTGACCACATGGGAAATGTTTCCTTGTGTCCTCGGCTTCTCATTTGAATCTGGCCTGACAGTGCCAACTGGGGAAGAAGGTTGTTGGCAGCATGTCACCATGTACAGGGATATTTGGATCTTGTCCCTGAACTCCAACCAGAGGGCTCTGTGTTCAGAACGTGGAATGAAATGAGAAATGCACTTTCAGTAAAAAGGAAGGAAGAAAGAAACCTCCTGTGGAAATGTTCTGCTCTTGCTGTTTGAGTCTCGGCGCTGAGGCAGTCCTTTGATCGTGGATATTATTGCTGTTGTCTTTTCCTAGGCAAAGGAGATGTTTTTGGGGATGTCTTCTGGAAAGAAACTACCCTCGCCCAGTCTTGTGCTAACGTAAGGGCTCTGACATACTGTGACCTTCACGTGATCAAGAGAGATGCCTTACAGAAGGTGCTGGAGTTCTACACGGCCTTCTCACACTCTTTCTCCAGGAACCTCATCTTGACCTACAACCTGAGGAAAAGGGTAAGGAGTTATTGTGTGCTTATAAGGGTGGTCTCAGGTTGGCTCTTTTCCTTTTCGATTGATTCTGTCAGGATTTTTTTTTTTTAATGGAAAATATGGGTGTACAAGAATCCTCACTGGTAAACAACTCACCTGCAGTCATATTTGCACTACAATGGGGTATAACTTGGACAACAATCTGCTCCTCTGTTTCCTCACTTTGCACGCTCCCTGCATGCCTCCCCTCCCCCAATTCCCGAATTTGCACTGGGGATTCCTTTTTTAAAAACAGAATAAGACTTTATTTAGAGTTCAACAATAACAAAGGGGGGGGGACCACAGTAGTTGTAACATCAAATCATTACAATTAACCAATTTTAACATTTTATAAATACTAATAAAGAAATTATACACTGGGGATTCCATGGATTTTGTTTGATTCAGCCCATATACAGTGGTACCTTGGTTTAAGAACAGCTTAGGTTACGAACAACTTGGATTAAGAACGCTGCAAACCCGGAAGTAGGTGTTTTGGTTTGTGAACTTTTCCTTGGAAGCAGAACATGTTGAGTGTGTTCCATTTGTAAACTGAGTCTCCCGCTGCTATGGGAAAGCACGCCTTGGTTTAAGAATGCTTTGGTTTAAGAACGGATTACCGGAATGAATTAAGTTTTTAAACCAAGGTACCACTGTATTGATTCACACCAGTTTACCAGAGAATTTTCTGCATCCCTGCAAACTAATATAAAATTACCGTGGAGTCAATTACAATGAAGCATGATATAAAAAATGTGTCAAATTGGTGGGTAAGGTGGGGATGTAAAAAATCCAATGTCTGTTGATATGCCAGTGTTCCTAGGAGACCCTGAGAACTGTAGCACTGCTCAAATAAATTCTCAACACCCTTTCTATGCTACAATTCCCAGGATTGAGAATCCTTGGCCTTCAACAAATAACCATAGATTCCAGAGTTTCCTAGCAAGAGGGAATGACCGTTAAAATCTGTAATGGAGATAGTTTCTGCTTCTTCACAACTTCGGTATCCAGCAAATGTGCCTCAAACCTTCTTCCTTATACCTCTTTTTTTGTATATGCTCAGAAATTTGTGAAGACGGGGGTGGGGTGGACTGTGCATATATTTAGTGCATTCTTCCCTCACCCACAAACATTCGCTCAGAAGAGTCCGCTATTACAAAAAGAGAAATGCAAACAGCAACATCAGCACTTTGAAGGATAGAATTAAAGAATTGCCATAAGAGGTTTTGTGGGAAGCATATTCTAAAATAAAGAAGTCTCCAAAGTGAAGTTTGTGTTAGTGTATAAGAGTAAAGAAAATCATATAGTAGAAATATGATTGTGAATGTAAGATGGAGAAATCCTGAGTATGACTTGAAATGAGGCCTCAGACAAAAGGGAGGCTACTCAAGAGGTGAAGATTGAGGCCTGTTCTCTTCTCTGCGTTTGGCTCCTCTGAGTTATTCTCTACAACCCTTGAAAGTGGCAAGTAGCTGTCACTTCATCCAGCCAGTCAGATTTATTAACAAGAAACCATTGCTGATCACAAAAATAGCACCAGCATGTGTTAACATAGGCAATTCCCAGTCTACAAGGCCCCATGTTGCACTGTGAAATCTTGTCTGAACTGTGAGGGCAAATGTTAAAACCTTATATGTAGTGTAATTATCCCAACCCATCAAGAAATAACAGATTTTCTACCAAATTTTTTTTTAAAAAAGGAATCTTCCTGGTAGAATTAGACAGGGAGCAAGGCAGTACATAATGAGCAGGATTTTCCACGCCTCCTGGACTGCAGGTACATAAATGATGGCTTAAAGGTATTCTGGCACATCCGCTGTGCTGTGTTGTGCAATGGTTGCGTGGGCAGCTAGTATGTGTATTTATTTACTTGAAGACAGATATAATTGAGCTCCCAGGTCTGTGGCAGAAAATTGGCACAAGGCAATTGGTGTACAATGTTTGCCATGGTTTACGCGATATGGTTGCATTCTGCTAATGCTTTGAAATAATCTCTCAGACGGAAGAATCAAATACACTTTCTGGTTGTGGGGTTTTGTTTTAGCTCTGCATCATTTCTGGTGAGACAGTACGGGCTGTTTTCTGTGGTAATATATTTTAACACAGCTTTGGAACTGTTGCTTCAGATACAAGGAAGATAGGAGAAAGCCATGAAATCTGATTAAAAGCCAGAAAAAGGCTTTACAAGGGTATAGCTTTGCAACTATAATTGGCACCGTGCAATGAGCGTAACCTATTTTGTCGAGACATTCCTTTATTATAGCTTCAAATACAGCATGGAATTCTTTGGCCTAATTAATTAACCTGTTTGTTAGTATGTTTTGACGGAGACGTGTGAGAATCACCACAGCGTTATGTGCCATTTTTTATACCTGCCAGTGGAAAGACTACTTATTTGTTTTCAAAATCATGTTGGCAGTAAACAGAGTTAATCATTTCATTATGCCCTGTTGAATTGAAGTACGCACTTAATTAGGTGCAAGCAGAATAAATTAGAGCAGGAAAACTTCAATACAAAGTGGATATTTCCTTCAGATTAAGGTTCAAGATCCCTTTATGAAGGGCCACTGGACAGTTAAGTCCAGTCAAAGGCAACTATGGGATGTGGTGCTCATCTCGCTTTCCAGGCTGAGGGAGCCAGCGTTTTGTCCACAGACAGCTTTCCAGGTCATGTGGCCAGCATGACTAAACCGCTTCTGGTGCAACGGGACACCGTGACGAGTGCCAGAGTGCAGGGAAATGCCGTTTACCTTCCCGCCACAGCAGTACCTGTTTATCTACTTGCACTGGTGTGCTTTCGAACTGCTAGGTTGGCAGAAGCTGTGGCAGAGCAACGGGAGCTCACCTCTTCATGCGGATTTGAACTACCAACCTTCTGATCAGCAAGCCCAAGAGGCTCAGTGGTTTAGACCACAGCACCACCCGCTCCCAATGAAGAGATGCATGATGCAGCCACCCCATATATCACCTTCTCCAGGCTGCCTGAATTCACATCAGCATGAAAACCAGCACATTTTTTTATGGGCACACCTCTGCAGCTGCCGCCCCAAATGGAGGCACTCCCTGCCCCCTCCACCTCACCTGAGAAACACGCTGAGCAGGAACTGGGAGAGGATGGGTCCTTGCATCCTTTGGCCATGCAGTATCACCCACTGGTGGGGAAAGCAGGCAGACAGTGAGAGTGGTGGCAGTGGCAGTGCCCAAGGTGGAGGAGCACCTGCTGCTGCTCTGCAGCTCTGTCCAGTGGCAGCAGTGCTGCATGGAGGCGCCAGTTGGGGGAGCAATGCTTGCCTTAGGAGGCATAATGCTTTCCTTGCCCTGGGCTTTGGCAACCTACGCCATGCCACTGTTTGTAAGCAATTTCCCCTAATGAAATGCACTTTTGCATATTTCCTTCACAGACAATGTATATTGTTATGCAAACTTTATTATTTATATACACATTACTTGGCTGGAGAACTGCACTGCAAAATTTTGAAAGGTGGCTGCGTTTTGGCTCACTTATTATTTTGGGTATTGTGAACTAGTTAAGTTTGTTTTCAAATACACACTGAGACAACTTTGTCTCTCATTCCATCCCAGCTTAAGAAACGGCTGTCCACGGCTGCTACTCTTTTTAAACCAGAGCTTTCTTTATGCTAAGCTTAGGAGGGTTATCTGCGGATTGATTTGGAAAGACATATTCAGGCAAAGGAACTTCATTCTTTCCCTTTCATGTTATTCTATGAAACATTTATTATAGAAAGCACATTCCATCATAGCAATTTCCATCTGATTATTGAGATAATGGTATTTTAATTGGATTGCAGTCAGTGATAAAACTGATGCTGATTGATGGTGAGAATGGTTAAACTTGATTAGTATTAAGTAAGTGAACTGCATTCTTTTTCTTTTATTTGCAAGAAGCTGATTGCAAATTAGAATTGGCTACCCTGAGTTACCCAGCACACTTATTTTGCAGGCTGCAGAAGATGTAAACATTGTGTTAGGAATATGGATAAGGTATACCAGATGGGAAATGTTGAAGAAAAAATACGATCTGTTTTGAGAAAAATGCTTCATTCATTACCCATAGGTTGCATTCCTGTTTGTGCTACAAATATTTCGGTTTCTCATGCTTTGAGTCTTTAAGGATGTTGTGTGTCTGTGAGGGAGGAAGAGCTAGAATCTAGGCTTTAGGTGAGTATAATTCTATCAGTGTAACTTGCATGGGAATCATGCACAGCAAGACATTGAAGAATGGAACAGTTAACGATCGTGTCCTTGTGAATCAAGTCATCTGTCTGATTGCTTAACTTTATTTTTTAAAAAAGAACTGCATGCCCATTTATCCTTTTGATAAAGGAAGGCATGATGAGTGCATAGTTAAACTATGGAACTCACTCCCACATGGGGCAGTGATTGCCATCAACTTAGATGGCTTTAAAAGAGGATTAGGCCAAACCATGGAGGAGAGGGGTATTGATGGCTGCTAGCTGCAATGGCAATGTTCTATCTTCACTATCAGAGGCATTATGTCTCTGATCACTAGTCTATGGGAATCACAGGTGGGTAGATGCTGTTGTGTTAATGTCCTGTTTGCAGGGTTCCCACAGTCTTCAGGATGCTGTCTTAGATGGGTGATTGGCCTGATTTAGCAAGCTTGTCGTATGTTCCCTTTATAACTGAGATACATTCCACTGTAACTTGTAGCAGGGCCTTCTCAGTGATGGCATCCCAGTTATGAAACTCCCTTCCATTGGAGATACGTTTGTCCCCCCTTCACTGACATCTTTTAAAGGTCTGTGAAAGACCTTTTTTGTCTGGACTTTGGGGACAGAAGAGGTAGCTAACCAGCTTCTGTTTACCGTGACTTCTGCATTGTTTGTTTCGTAACTGAATTGTAAATTGTATACTTTTGCAGTATTATGTTATATTTTACTGTATTCTTTGTATACTGCCCTGAAAACATAGGTTGGAGGATGGTCTAAGAATACAAAAGAATAACCATAAAAGTAATTTCCTGTTATAATTGTATCCCTTCATGCAAGTTGCAAATCTGAATTGCAGAGGAAAGCTTCTGATAGCACAATTACTAGACAATAGACACTTTCGGCAGAGAAACCTTCCTCACGGAAACACTTCTGTGCTGAAAACCTGCAGAACCAGGTTTATTGTAGACCGGAACAAACTTTTGTCACTCATTTGATGGAATAATTGGGTGCACTCTTCTCACCTTAGATCAAATCTATGCTGTCAGGTGCCATAAGAAAGCGGCAGAGATAGCACAGGATAGTACGCACCCTGGAAATGCTCTCTTTCAGCTTCTGCCTTCTGGAAAAAGGTATAGGGTTATAAAGGCCAGGACTAGCAGCCTGAAAAACAGTTTCTACGCAACTGCAATTCTGGTTCTAAATGCAGCATAAGGGGTCTCTATAGTGTAGTGTATTTTAAAATGGGGTTTCAGAGTTTTTAGGGGTTTTTGAATGTTTTATGTAGTTTTTCAATTTCATTGTTCTGCATGGGACAATGACAATAAAAATATCATATATCGTATATTGTATACACCCCACCACTCCATTATTATACATGAGAACCTTTTCCAACTTTAAGTTTTTCTGTCCATCGTACAATCTGAAGTTGCCACGGGTATAGTCAATATTGTAACTGAATTACTTTCCAGGATGCTAGGTTGAATGAAAAAATGTTGGCCTCAAAATAACTGTCCTACCAAGGGGATGTGAGAGCACACGGAACACATTTAGGATGGTTAGACATTTTTACCTACATCAATCCATCAATTCTACTGGGGATTCCAGGTTATACATCTTTCCACTGGGAGATCTCTTTGAAGAATATAAAGATTCCTATGGAAGAAGAAGTTTCCCATCATCCTTAGTAATGACGAATGGCTTAGTAGCTTCCCCCCTTTCTTCCCTCTGGTTTGAAACTCCACGCATTTTAGCCTCTTTAATACTCATCAGTGGAGTGCCCCTAATTGGTACATTGGCAGAATGCTTCCTGTCTTTTCTGTTTCAGCAAATATTTGCTTTAGTTTATGTGTACACTACTTCTTCTTGATTGCTCTTAGTTTACTTTCACTCACTCGGGGATGGGCATGTTTGCTTTCCCTTGCACAGATGCATGCGGTAGTTTGCATGATGGGATATAGATGATTGCTCATGCCCTACCAGAGAGAGCTGGCTGGCTGGCTGGCTGGCTGGCTGGCTGGCAGTACCCTCAATTCAGGTCTCTCTAGTGCTCTCCATGCCTTGAATATTTCATGATGCCATTTAGCCATTAGGTCTTTTAGATGGTGTGAGAGATGATTAAACAACTGGCTGCGAATACTACAGAAAGACCTTTTTCACAGGTGGAATGCTCTAGCATTTCATTATGCTTGCTCTGCTCAGGAAGTCTAGACAGGCAGGCAAGCACATGTTTCCTTTAGGACTGTGGATTTGTCTTCTGAAATACCAGATGCAATCAGCACACATATTTTATAAAGCTATATGTGAAATGATTACCCCGTGAAATAACTTGAACAATGTAAAATAATGGCTTTGGATTTCGGTGGCTCTACTCATTACATTTTAGGTGCGCACTTCAACTTGTGCCTGTTAGTAGCATAATCTGAACGTTGAAAGAAGTGTAATCTTTGGCAGAAGGCAAACCCTCCGGAAATAAATTGCAATTCTCTTTTAGTAGTTAGGTTCTCTTCCTAGTATAAGAAATGTTGGTTTTCAAAGATGCAAGGGCAATCCTTTAATTGTAACATCACATGACTTTTGTGGCCCAGTCTGCATGTAAGGCTATATGCCAAACTATGGCCTAGTGCAAATGAGTGGGTTCCCAAAGTGAAGGTCACAGCTGTTGCATGCTTTCCACAATTGTGCTGCTCCTGCAGTACTACCCAGGATTCATCCTTGGTTTATCTTAAGAGTTATGTCCAAATCCACACTTATGGTCTGCCTCCCTTCAGACCATGAATGGTAAACCAAGACTAAACCTTAGTTACACCATGTGTTTTGTATAGAGCAGTGTTTCCCAGACTTGGGTCTCCAACTATTTTTTTGGACTACAGCTCCCATCACCCCTAGCTAGCAGTGGCCAGGGATGATGGAAATTGTAGTCCAAAAACAGCTGAAGACTTGAGTTTGGGAAACACTGTTCTAGAGTGAGAAAAACCAATAGCATGGGTTTAGATGTAACGCTAAGCCAAACCATACCTTAGCCTGGGTTGGCCACAACCTCCACTCTGGAAACCTGCATGTTTTCTCACTCATGCTAAGTCTTGGTTTGGCTTTGTGTTATGTGTTAATCTGGTATAAAGATAAAGGCTAAAGGGACCCCTGACCATTAGGTCTAGTCGTGGCCGACTCTGGTGTTGTGGCGCTCATCTTGCTTTATTGGCCGACAGAGCCGGCGTACAGCTTCCGGGTCATGTGGCCAGCATGACTAAGCCGCTTCTGACAAACCAGAGCAGTGCATGGAAACACCATTTGCCTTCCCACCGGAGCGGTACCTATTTACCTACTTGCACTTTGATGTGCTTTCGAACTGCTAGGTTGGCAGGAACAGGGACCGAGCAACATGAGTGCACCCCGTTGCAGGGATTTGAACCACTGACCTTCTAATTGACGAGTCCTAGGCTCTGTGGTTTAACCCACAGTGCCTCCCGCGTCCCTTGAATTTGGTATATAATTGTATAAATTTGATGTCACACTTTTGAGCATCTCTCTGCTTGACTGATCTCCAGCTGTTTCCTGTTTTGCCTTTTGGGTGTTTTTTTCCCATAGAAGTAAAAGATCAAGAAAAGCTTGTAGCAGGTCAATTCTGATGCAATGACATAAACTGCATTCTTTGCACTTACCATATAAAAGTACATTTGCTTTTAAGATTAATATATCCTTGCCTTCAGAAAATCTTAAAGGGAGTAGTTCTGCCAAAAAAAGAGAGTCTGGCCATTGTTCCTGTCTGTCTGTGATAGGGACACTAATAGTTTATATTGCAGGTAGCATTATTCAGTACTCTTTGCAAATTACTGCAAGATTTTGAGCAAAGCAGAATTAATATCTGACCATTTGCTCAAAGAGCTTGTGCAGCTCAAAGACTTGCATGATTCAGAAGCAGATGTTAGATTGATACGAGATGAGAATCGACACCCTATCTTTTTCAAGGTGTTCTTTTCTTTTCTTGCTTTGCAGAAATGTTATATTTCCACATCCCCAACTGAGGCTGCCGTAGTAAGGGAAATGCGACACCATTTTTGTATGCACAATTCATTAAGTACTGCTCAGGGCTTTACTGCCACTCAAGACAAGCATTGGGATATTGTTTATGCTGACCTGTTTTCTAAATTAAATAAGATAAACTCACTTGTCACATTCCATCACACACTGGTTCAAATGGCTGGAGCAGAGGAAGGAAATGGTGACAGTGCTGCCAATCGTCACAGATTAATCTGGAGTTGGTCTTGTGGTTACATAATTCAACCATTTTTCTGAAGCTAAGTGGAGGTAGGTTCGGCCAGAGTTTAGATGAGAGACTGGGAACCCTACATACACTGCCATGAGTTGCATCCTGGAAGTCTCCTATGCCCTTTCACTGATTTGAAAAGCACTTTAGGGATGTTGCATATTGGAAATCAGTGCCTGAAATAAAAAATATAGCTTTAAAATGTAATGAATGACCTTAAGGAACAAGAAGAAGTGAAGAGTCCCAAGCCTGGAGCAGATCAAGCCTCTCATATTTTCTCTTAGTAGCTTTGAGGGAAGGGGTGGTTAGAGTGGCGAAGGTAGAAGGAGTAACCTTAGCCTCTGCCCAGTATACCTGAAGGAGCGTCTCCATCCCCATCGTTCAGCCCTGACGCTGAGGTCCAGCTCCAAGGGCCTTCTGGCGGTCCCCTCACTGCGAGAAGTATATATCAATTACTTTTGCATTTAGACTGTCTCAGACCATCCTGGTACTTGTGCAATATACATATAGCTCAAGGAACCAGGGCCTTCTCAGCAGTAGTGCCCACCCTGTGGAACACCCTCCCACCAGATGTCAAGGAAATAAACAACTACAGTCATACCTTCGGTTGCGAACATGATCCGTGTGGGAGGCATGTTCGCAACCTGCAGCGTTCGTAGCCTGAAGCGCCATGTCTGCACACACGTGTGGAGCAATTCAGTGCTTCTGCACATGCATGTGACATCATTTTGCATTTCTGCGCATGCGCGAGAGCTGAAACCCGGAAGTAACCCGTTCCGGTACTTCCGGGTTTGGCACAGTCCGCAACCCGAAAACTCGCAACCCGCAGTGTTTGTAACCTATGACTTTAACTGACTTTTAGAAGACACCTGAAGGCAGCCCTGTTTAGGGAAGTTTTAATATTTGATCTTTTACAATGGTATCTTGTTTTGAATCTGGGATCCGTTCCAGAGCCCCGGACGCTCCATGAAAGGGATGCTCGACAAAGTGCCGCTCTATGCACATGCGCAGAGCAGTTTGTGATTCTGCGCATGCGCAATTTGGGGCTTCTGTGCATGTGTGAGCGGCAAACCTGGAAGTAACCCATTCCGTTACTTCCGTGTTTGCTGCAGACATTCGGCAAAATGGACGGTCGACAGTGTGGACGTTCGCAGAGGTATTACTGTATTGTGTTTTTAATATTTTTTTGGAAGCCGACCAGAGTGGCTGGGGAGGCCCAGCCAGAAGGGCAGGGTATAAGTAATAAATAACCACAACAACAACAACAACAAAATATCTCCCTCCACCATTTTCCCCATCTACAATTCCCCCCTCCAATATGCCATTTGTATAGCAGCTTCGGGAGTTGGTGGGATTTAGACTGGGGAAATAACTAGCACAGAAAGAGTTAAGCCGCTTCCCCAAACTAGTCGCACCTCAGCTACTCTTAAAATAAATTCTCATCACAGATTTCCAGCATCTTTTCTGGTTCTCTTCCCTACACTGCCTAAGTTATTGAGTGCAGTTATGCTGGCTTTCCTACTAGAAACCATTGTACAGTACAGCTGAATGATCCCTAATTTGTCCACGATTTCCACTGTCTGCTTTGATTTTAAGTCATTTCAACAGCAACCCATATGTGGCATTTTTTGCCAGTGAAAAATAAGATTGCTTCAAACAATTTATTAGTTTGCAGAGTTTCAGTGTCTTCTGCCCTTGTATGAAATGTAAAGAGCTTCGTTTTATGTTAGTCTAATAGAATCTATATGAGGATCTGTAGACATGGTCGAAGATTATTTGGGATAAAGTTTCGGCATTATCATCTCCAGTCAATATAGAAAGCTTTCTTGGCGTTCTGTGACACACGCATTCAGCGCAGCAATTCTCTTCTGACAATTGGGACGTGATTTAGAAATGACCCTTCCATCACCATGCCTGCTTCTAGTCTCGCCTTGCTGCACAGCAGAGTGGATGGAAATGCTGGTGAATTGTGTCCAAATTTGCATTTCATAAAGACAGAGCTACATTTCTCGCTTTCAACACCAGCCATACACCTTCTCATAGTGTTTTCAGGTGCCTTTCTTCTTTTCTAAAGTTGGTAGATTAGATGAATGGTAGACTAGATGAATTGCTAACATTCTGGCATTCCGTGACCGTGTGGCCTTTGTTCTGAAAATATCTACAGTGCTTTCAAAGCATTCTTCTCCACTTAAGTACAGTGGTACCTCGGGTTAAGTATTTAATTCGTTCCGGAGGTCCGTTCTTAACCTGAAACTGTTCTTAACCTGAAGCACCACTTTAGCTAATGGGGCCTCCTGCTGCTGCCGCGCTGCCGGAACACGATTTCTGTTCTCATCCTGAAGCAAAGTTCTTAACCTGAAGCACTATTTCTGGGTTAGCGGAGTCTGTAGCCTGAAGCGTATGTAACCTGAAGCGTCGGTAACCCGAGGTACCACTGTAATCACTGAAGGTTACTCTATCTGGACGAGTTGCCTCGAATATACTATGGGTAAGCAGTTATATTGTATGACAAATCATGCAGTTCCTATGAGACTTAGGAAATGTAATATGGAAATTCATGGGAACACCAAATGCAACATGATATGACCATCAAATTGAAATCTGGGCAGCTAAAATAATGTCGCAGGACTTTAAAGGTAATAGCAGCAAAACCAATTGCCTTTGTCTGCCCACATGCAATAAAATATGTCTCCCCCCTATTGGTCTCTCCAGTTTTAGCTAATTTGTCCTTATCCAGCCCTCCATGTTATAGAGAAACTGGGTGCCATCACATATTGGTAACTTCTCATCTCTAATTCTCCAGCGACCACTCCCAACAGCTTCATATAGATGCTAAACTGCAGGGGGACGGGCAGGGACCTTAACATTGTGTGCCAAATCCAGTTAGGGCACAGATAACACCTAATTTACAATATATCACAACAGACTCTTGCATAACATTAAAAACACAGGAGAGCAAATAATTTTTAGCTCTGTCAAAGCTTTTATGAATATAATTAACACTATAAATGCCTAATATTGTACTCATCAAACCTCCACTTCAATTTTAAATATTTCCTTTCCTTTCAAAACATATCTTTGTTAAAACTATGCCAATCCAGAACCATATAAAAAGCTAGCCTTTTGGCCATTTATTTGCATTAAAAAAGACAAAATAGAACATCAAAAGACAAATGAGCAGAATAAGTTAATAAACAGCACAAAATGAAGATAAGAGAGTCAGAGACAGAAATGCTTCCCTTTTTAATTTCTCTGCAGCATTTCCCCCACCCTAAGGTTCTAGCTCACTCAGATGTGTCAATGTCTCTGTTGTCGGCAACAGACTGGACAAGATGCTGCTGGCATCTGTATAAAATCTGGGTCAAACAGAGAAAAGCATCCAGATGGAATATAGTTGAATCACTGATGGGTTATAGGAACTCACAGGAAACCATTGAAAACAACTTATCTTTAGCAGCACAGAGCTAACTTTCAGAAACGGCAACTGTTAGTTTGCATCCAGCCTCCCTTCAGCTAGCAGCAGGTTAGGAAATGACAGAAAGGTGCCTTCTAATGGCCATCTCAGACCATGACCCCATCCATCTCAAAGGCCACCAGCAGCCTGACATCTAGAAGATGGAGGGTTATACTGGGGCCAGTTGTATTTATGGCTGTTGGTTTGCCTTTCTCTTTTGGTTTTTAGGCGGCAGGATATAAAATGCTGCTAAGTTGGGTATTTGTGGGATGCACTCCACAGAAAAAGCAGCTTAGCCCCATGATTGCCTTTTTAAAAGGACAATTCTTATGACATTTGCATTTTGATCTGCATTTTATTAATTGCTCTGCTGTGGATTAATTTTTCTCGAGGTGTAATTTGATGGTTTTGTAATTTTGCTATGGCGTTTTGTGCACTGTCTTTTGAGGGCAATGTGACCTACACTGAAAGGCGGCTCAGAAATCTTTAAATAAGGACTAGATCCTTACACTGATGTAAATTCATTATTTTCCCACTAGCACTAGTAGAATTGGACTATGACAGCGATCACAATAGAATGAGAGCCAACGTGGAGTGAGGAGACGTCTGCTCATACAACAGGGCTTCTTCTTCCTCTTTCCCAGGGTGTCCCTTACATACCCCTGAAAATTCTGGTGGATTGGGGGCCCTCCACAGCAGCTTTTGGGGCTATATGGGGTGCTGGAGGAGGAAGAAGAGAAACTAGAAGCCTGGTTGTATCAGATCTCTATTGCATAAGCAGGTGGATGTTATTAATGTCACCCATTGAGTTTAACGTTGGAATCCTATGTATAATTTCCTGAGAGTAAGCCCAATTGAACAAAGTGAATGGACCGTAAATATACCTAGGACTATACTGCAAGAAAGCTTCCTTTGATTTGATGTTGCTTTGTGGTTTTAAGCAGCAAAGGCAATGCACTCATACAGATAGGAAACATTCAGTTCATTTAGCAGAGTTTAAAATATTATTTGTCAAACTCTGTCCCACATCCTGAGGTTTGCGGAATAAATTGCAAATCATTTACCAGAGGGATAGATACAATACTTGGTTTTCCTTGTGTGGAGTTGTTTTGAAACAAATGAGTTCTCTCCTGTTGAAACTTCTAAAGTGCACTTCTGGTCTTCTTTTGTGTTTGCTTCATTTTGTTTATTTAGAACGCAGATGCTTTTCAGATCTTTCATTTTGGCTCACCTGTCTCTGTGGATGCAGGTTCAGAGCATGATAAAGGAGCATCTAAGCAGCAAAAGGAGATGTTTATTTTTAGCAGCAGGCTTAATTTTTATATACTGGAACCTCAGTGAAATAAATCTTTTGATGATGGAGCACAATGCTGTGAACTATCCCAAGTTTTCTTTTCTTAAAAACCCATTTGCATCCCCCCAAAACCGTCAGTCAGCAACTTTAACTGGGTGTAGCACTAACATAGATACCGTATTTTTCGCCCTATAGGATGCACCGTCCCATAAGGCGCACCTAGTTTTTTTTGGGGGGGGGGAAGAAATATTTTCCCCCCTCAGCGCGCCCAGCCTTCAGCATGCAGGCAACTCTCTGCAAGCAGCGGGAGCCCAGCACCGGACTCCCACGGCTTGCGGAGATCTGCGCAAAGCCTGGAGAGTGAGAGGGGTTGGTGCGCACCGACCCCTCTCGCTCTCCAGGCTTCAGCGAAAGCCTGCATTCACCCCATAGGACGCACACACATTTCCCCTTCATTTTTGGAGGGGAAAAAGTGCGTCCTATGGGGCGAAAAATACGGTACTTCCAAGTGTCCTTTTTCTGACTTTTGAGGCTCTGTTGTTAGTAAGAGGGAAGAAAATGAACTTTTGCCACTCTTAGACTACACCCAGACTTCAGTTTCCTGTGAGCTGCACCAGAAAACTGTGTAAGCAGGTTGGCAATTCCATACCAAATGTATCCATCACATGCTCCTTTTAATGAGCAACTTCCTGCTTTCTATGTACTTCTTACTTTTTTATTTCCATTTATATGCTGCTTATTATCTGTAGATCTTGAAGCAGTTTATAGACAAAATGCACACATGCACACACAATACAATAAAAGCAATGTCCAATGATTTGCATTAAAATAGATAAACGATATTCATATCCATATCAGCAATATAAATATAAATAAAGCAAAACACAGGATCCTAATCAGTGTAAAATGCACCCATTCATACAACCATCGATACCTTGGGGGGGGGGGTCGGGTCAGGACCTTGCCATGCAACCACTCACCCAATTTCACTCTCACTATAAGGGGACACCTGCAATTTCCTTTTCTGTTTTCACCAGAATTTCCCAGCATCCCTATTCTTGGCTTCAGCTGGTGGTTAGCGAGGAGAGCACTTAACTGCAAACCCAGGTCTAGATGACATGCTAAGCCAAACATTGTCTTAGTTCCATGCGGTGTGGGAGTAAAAAAGAGGCGGAAGGAATGAAGTGGCTCTCTCTCTCCAAGAGTCTACAAACTAGACCACTCCCAGTAAACCATAGTTCAGCTTTCTGTGTTGTGTGGACACTGCCTGTAAGGAGTTGATTGCCCCTGGGGAAGCAAACACTAGTTTCTGAAACATGCCCAGTTTGGAACCTTTTGAGAACTTCATCTTTTTGGTTTATTCCTGCATTCAGTACCTCCCCCCTTTTAACCCACCCCCCAGACATTGAGGCCTGCTCATATCATTGACCAGATTTCTTGGTCAAAGTTTGCTTTCATTCCACTCTACATCATCCTAGAATGCAGGCAGATTTACCCTCCAAATGACTTGAGTAACACCCACCAGAAAATTGTGAAGTCTATAACTGTGACTGTACTCATTGAGCAGCCAGGGTGTGGGGAAGAGAAAGGAAGCCCACAATTACGGGAAAACTATATGCAGAAAACATTGGGAAATGAATTCCAGGCAGCAAGAAACAGAAAGTAAAATGAAATGTGACAACAGTGGTGGTACAAACATAATCTTAAATCCTAAAGCATTGGATACAATCCATTGTCAGCTAAGCTGTTTCTCCAGGCACTGCAAGTGTGGGAGTACAATTGCGCTCCAGAAATATTTTATTGTTGGTTTGCTTTTTGCTTAGGTTAAGATCCGTAGCCTATAAATTCTTAGTGCTGTTTAATCTTTTTTTCCAAAGCACAGCATTTTTAAACTTTATTTTCAAGTGTGGGTTGAACATGAAATCCTGTTCTTAAAAAAATTCTCCCAGAATCCAGTAAGGGAAACATGCATTTCAGATAAGCCTCCAGAGCTGGTGGTATCAGACAGTCTCAGAATTAATGTACTGAAAGAGGGAGTACAAGGGTATGTAAAAAAAAAATGAATTCAACGTCGCCCCATCTTCTGTGTAAGTAAAGGCATTTTCTCACATAATATTAAGCATGCCTTTGAGCTCCTGTTGTGGTTTTTTTTGGGTGGGATTCTCCCAACACGCCTAATAATAATAATAATAATAATAGTATTTTTTTAAATACCCCGCCCATCTGGCTACACAGGGACTTCCACTTCTGCAAGAGGGCTTTCGCTCCTCTTGTCGCCACCTCACGCTCCCTTGGGAGGAGAGTGGGGATCAGTGACTTGATAGCCCAGTCAGTAGAGCATTGGACTCTTAAGCTCAGGATTGTGAGTTTGAGCTCCATGTTGGGCAAAATATTCCTGCATTGCAGGGGGTTGGACTAGATGACCCTTGTGGTCCATTCTTGGACAAAGACTCAATTTGTCCATCTGGAAAGCCGCAAGGCTTATGCAGATGGAACATGCATAAGAGTGCAACGTTGAACACCACCCTCAGTGTGTGCAAGTGTGAGTGCTGTTAATGCAGAGCAGAAAACAGAAGGATGCTCTTTTCAGTCTAGTCTTTTTCGTTCTGCATTTGCTTTTCAAACCCATAAAATGCAAACCGTGCCATTCATGAAAACATAGGAATCAACCCATAGGGGCTGAGAGGTCAACAGCCCCACCAATAAAATATATGAGAGGGCCGCCTCCCCTCTTCCACTTGATGGTCGTTGCCATTCAAATGGTGTGTGTGCACTGTGTCATGTGATAAATGGGGCGGGGCTTATCTGCATCCCCTACCCCCAAATATTTTATTCAAGTTGGCAACCCTACATGAAATTGCCTTGAGATGTGAAGGTCTAGATACCTTGATAATGGAATATTAAACCAATTCATTATGTTAAGTTTTGAGATAGGAGAAAGACCTGGAGGGGGTGTCGGTACTCTCAACATATTCACACACTTGAATGTGAGAGCAGTGAGCTGAGGAAGGGTGTCACACATTACAACATTTGTGACTTGCTTGTGCTTGAACATTTGCTCACATCCCCCAAAAGAACTCTTGCATCTTGTCCATGGGAAATAGAAGCCCTGCAACTATGCATATATAAATTACATGTATCTCTGCAAGGAGAGAGATGAAGTACGAGAATTCTCCCGCTTCCAGTATTCATTGTATTTTTTTAAACATGCAGAGAGCCACACACTGGGTGATGCCTTGTTTGACGACTTTGTTGTTGACGTTGTAGAAAAAACTGAGACGACAAAGTAGAAAAATGAGACTAATAGAAAAATCCAAACAGATCCCTTTTCCCTATGTTATTGTGCCTGGGATTCTCGGTCTTAACATCAGACCTTGCCGATGTGTCTTTAGAGGTCACAGTCTCTGAGGAACATCAAGGAGTTGAGCTATTTGGTGTGTCAAACTGATTGCTGTGGCATTACAAAGCACCTGCCTTCAGCCTTTTTCTCCCTGCTTTTCTGCCTTGTTTAACAATGAAACTAAAGAAAAGTAGCAGTAGAGCCGTCTCTGAGGAATATGCTAAAGGCTACCCGAAACCATGATATTTGGAAATGATTCTACATGGGATTGATATGGGGCGATTTCACACATTATGCAACAGAAAACCCTGGTTTGCTCCTCCACAAGCCCATGCTTTGGGGACTCCACTTTCTACATATCTCCATTTGGAGAACTCTCCATTTATGCCTGCTCCCTGCTCCCTGCTCCCTGCCACTTAACTAATTCATGATCCGCAGGAGACCCTCCACTCTTGCTTCATGGCTGCTAAGCTTACTCAGGAGCTACCTTGTCAGAAGCATACACCTAACCTAACCAGCTCTACCTATTTTATCTTTAACAATACAGTGGTACCTCGGGTTACATACGCTTCAGGTTACAGACGCTTCAGGTTACAGACTCCGCTAACCCAGAAATAGTACCTCGGATTAAGAACTTTGCTTCAGGATGAGAACACAAATCGTGCTCCGGTGGTGCGGCGGCAGCAGGAGGCCCCATTAGCTAAAATGGTGCTTCAGGTTAAGAACAGTTTCAGGTTAAGAACGGACCTCTGGAACGAATTACGTACATAACCCGAGGTACCACTGTACCTTTGTGGGACACACTATAACATGGGTAGGCAAACTAAGGCCCGAGGGCTGGATCTGACCCAATCGCCTTCTAAATCTGGCCCGCGGACAGTCCAGGAATCAGCGTGTTTTTACATGAGTAGAATGTGTCCTTTTATTTAAAATGCACCTCAGGGTTATTTGTGGGGCATAGGAATTTGTTTATTTTTTTTCTCTCAGAATATTGTCCGCCCCCACCCCCAAGGTCTGAGGGACAGTGGACGGGCCCCCTGCTGAAAAAGTTTGCTGACTATAAGCTAACTGGCCAGTGTTTTCCAGGAGACCCTTTCAAGCAGTAGCTTTGTTGCATGGGCTACTTTCCAGTTCTCAAGTATGGAGGCTGATCTGAGGGACTCATTCAGCTGCTCCACAATCTCCTTATCCTCCTCTAGAACCCCTTCGGTTCTCTTGTCATCCAAGGGCCCTGTCACCTCTCTAAATGCTACCAACCTAATGTTTTCAGCAATGAACCCCTCCATTTTATTTATTTTTTAAAGCACCCCTTGCTTTTTAGGCTGCCAAATTATAAGGATGAGGGACTGAAGTCCAACTGTTTTTTGTCATTTAACTGTTACTCACCTTTTTTGACAAACAAAAACCAATCAAAAACCTGGTTGAAGTGGCATGTTTGTTTCTTTTTCAACAAACGAGTGTGTTGCAGGGGAGGGTGAGCAGATACACTTGAATATAAAAAGCCTCTGTCTCCTGGTGATTTATAACATGCATGTGTGGGCTGCTTTCATAGCTGAATGATAGCGTTAATATTTTTGCTCCTTGGTGATACCTTCTCAGAAATAGCCACATACAGCCACAAACAATGGAAATGCATGAATGTGAAATAGGATTGTCCTTATCACTCTTTCAGTGCTAAGATTTTTAAAAATTCTAATTATACAATGGAATACACCACTGAAACCTGTGCAATGTTGGACTAAGGCAGAGGGCAGCTGCCATAACACTAGAGGCCCAACTGCTGCATTGTTTGCAATGGACTTCCTGGTGAGATGGTGTCTTCAGGAGCCTCTCAATTCAGTATATATGGGGCAAAATGATCATTCAGGTATCCTGGTCCCAAGTTGTATAGGGCTTTATACATTCATACCTCGGGTTACAGATGCTTCGGGTTGTGTGATTTTGGGTTGCAGACCGCATCGAACCTGGAAGTACTGGAACAGGTTACCGTATTTTTCGCACCATAGGACGCACTTTTTCCCCTCCAAAAATGAAGGGGAAATGTGTGTGCGTCCTATGGTGCGAATACAGGCTTTCGCTGAAGCTGGAGAGCGAGAGGGGTCGGTGCGCACGGACCACTCTCACTCTCCAGGCTTCAGGAGAGCCGCAGCGCCAGTCCCACAAGGTCGGGGGACAGCGGGGAGGCGGAACACCACCATCCCGCTGTCTTCCGATGTGGTTTGGAGGCTGACGGCGGGGAGACGCGTGCTTCTCCCGGCCGCCAGCCCCGCAAGCTCCGGGGACAGCTGGGAGGCGCCGCGCGTCCTCTCTCAGTCCCCGGACCTGATCTGCAGGCGGGCGAAGGGGAGAAGAGCGCTTCTCCCCGCTGCCTGCCCCGCAAGCTCCGGGGACAGCTGGGAGGCGCAGCGCGTCCTCGCTCTGTCCCCGGACCTGATCTGCAGGCGGGCGACGGGGAGAAGAGCGCTTCTCCCCGCTGCCTGCCCCGCAAGCTCCGGGGACAGCTGGGAGGCGCAGCGCGTCCTCCCTCTGTCCCCGGACCTGATCTGCAGGCGGGCGACGGGGAGAAGAGCGCTTCTCCCCGCTGCCTGCCCCGCAAACTCGGGAGACAGCGGGAGAGGCGCAGCCGGGAGAGCACACACGGGGCTAAAGCAGCCCCCCGCGACCCTCTCCTGGCTGGAGAGGTGACGCACGCCTATGGCAGGAGCCTCCATAGGCGCGCGTCACCTCTCCAGCCGGGAGAGCACGCACGGGGCTAACGCAGCCCCCCGCGACCCTCTCCCAGCTGGAGAAGTGACCCGCGCCTATGGCAGGAGCCTCCATAGGCGCGCGTCACCTCTCCAGCCGGGAGAGCACGCGCGGGGCTAAAGCAGCCCCCCGCGACCCTCTCCCGGCTGGAGAGGTGACGCGCGCCTATGGCCGCTGCTCCCTGACCTGCTCTTTGGGGCTGGTGGTGGGCTTCCCCCGCCAGCCCCAAAGAGCAGGTCGAAAGGAACCTGAAGCCTGGAGAGCGAGAGGGGTCGGTGCGCACCGACCCCTCTCGCTCTCCAGGCTTCCAAGGTAGCCGCCTGAACGCACCTTAAACGGCACCTTGTTTTAGAACGGGAAAACAAAAGGGGGAAAATTCTCCCACTCTCTGCGCAGAGCCTCCTGCCGCTTCGCTGAAGGGGCGCTGGGCAGAGAGCAGAAGAATTTTTTTCCCTTGTTCTCCCCCCTCTAAAACAAGGTGCGTCCTATTGTCCGGTGCGTCCTATGGTGCGAAAAATACGGTACTTCTGGGTTTCGGTGCTTGCATATACGCAGAAGTGCTAAATTGCGCTTTGCGCATGCGCAGAAGCGCCAAATCATGACTTGCGCATGCAAGTTGCAGATGCTGCGGGTTGCGAATGTGCTTCCCGCACAAATCACATTCACAACCTGAGCGTCCACTGTACGCTGAAACCAGCACCTTGAAATTAGCCCAGCAGCTACTTGGAACCAGTACATTTATGGGGGAAAATTACACTGCAATCCTAACCTCTGGGAGTTAAGGGCCATTGAATTCTATTGAATTCTACTCAGACTTACTTCTTTGTAGATGTGGTTTGCATTGTGCTGTTAGTATTATCTATGGTCCTGGTCCCATCCTTGTCAAAAATCTTTTTGAAGTTGTGCTTCCCTGCATACCACAGCTGGTATTGTGGAATGATCCGAGATGTTGCGAACTAAAATAAACGATGCTGGTAACACAGAGATATTAATAGCAAATATTGGAGGAACGATTGGAAGCCAAGAATAGATAGATGACTTTCAAAAGTTTGAAATATTATGATTATAAGTAAATTAACTGTGATAATTGCATTCAGGCAAGGAATAAACAAGGTTATATCAGGCATTTGTGGAAGACTTGCCAACGTTTATACACTATTGGAATATAAATAAACTTCCAGCAAACATGGATTAAGTTATTGTCTATGAAATAATGGGATACGGCATTTTGTTTTCTTTTTACTCCCCCCTCCTTTTTAACTGTATGAGAAGCAGTATGTGTTTTCAATGAATGTATGCCCATTTGTATTCTTATATATACATATTTGATAAATTGTGGGGGAAAGGTCAGATTTATATATTCGATGGAAACTGTACATATTCTAAGATACTTTGTCAAAAGCTTTTTGAAAGTACAAATACAATGTGTCAGCTGAACTGCTTCTATCTATATACACGTTGACATTCTCAAATAATTCTAATAGGACTTTCCTTTGCAAAAGCCATGCTGACTTTACTTCAGTATGGCTTGTTCTTCTATATGCTTTGTTACGCTTTCTATATGCTTGTTTATCTTTAACAAGCCTTTCCACCAGATTTCCTGGGACAGACGTTAAGCTAACTGTCATGTAATTTCAGGGACACCCCCCAATCCTTTTTCTAAAATTGGTGTTACATTGGCTACTTTCTGGTCCTGAGGCTGGAGTCTGATCTGAGGGAACTGTTAGAGTTACATATTCGGCAGTGTTCCCCACTATTGCAAGATAGTAATTGTGTTTAAATCAGCATCTATATGTATAGATCAGCCTATGCAATCCTGTATCCTCTATTCTGCTGATTTATTTCTTCCATTTGGTGAGTGCGTATGTAGCCGCCCTAGAGAAAATATTTCCGTAGGATTCACCAAGCATCCAGATTCCAAGGGTCTGAGTAGTTTAAAGGCTTTTCATAAACAGTTTCATTACGAGATGAAGGTGACTGTGGCTGCTTTCTCTGGGATAAAACAATTGGGAACAATGGCTAAGTGAAGCTGTCATTTTTCCTATTGCTTAAGAATTTTTTCTAGGCACTAAAGGATAAAAATCCAGCAAAAGATCAAAGTTAAGATCAAAGAGACCCAAGGTATGCTTAACACTTGAATTGTCTAATGTGAGGCACCAATTATATTTAAACCAGAGATTCTTAGCCTACTTAAAATCACAGTCTCTCTCTCTGTCTCTGTCTCTCTGTGTGTGTGTGTGTGCAGAGAGAGTTTGAACTTCTGTGAACAAACATTTTCGTTCAACCAACAATACTTAGTCTGATCACAACAATGTGTCATAAATTGTATGAAGGGCAGGAGAGATAGAAATCATGGCATTGTCACAAACAGCCTTCTGAATCATAAATTGCTTCTAAACCTATAAAATCAATAGACTATATACATAAAACATCAAGGAAATCCGTAAAAATAATTAGGCATACCAAACTATGAACTTCTCTGCCTGCTACCTTATTAAGGAAAATTTACAAAAAGATGATGTACCGGTGGTACCTGACACCCAGCAAACTGGTGAAAATGTACAGAAAAGGGTCAAATCTATGCTGGAAGTGCCAAGAGGTAGATGGTGGTTGTGTAAATATGCTAGAGAATACTGGGAGATGATTCATACAGAATTAAAAAAGATCCTTAAGGTCTCATTTCCCCAAAGACCTGAGGCATTTCTATTAGAGATAACAAGCGATGATATTCCGAAAGAGGCGCTCAGTCTCTTTTTATATGCGACTGCTGCAGCTAGAGTGATATATGTGAAAAAACTGGAAAGGAAAAGAGAAACCCACGGAAGAAATTGGGCAGAATAAATTGATAGAATACACAGAATTAGTAACTTTTACTGCGAAACTAAGAAATTAGAATGAGTCATGGATAAGAGATGAGTGGAAATGTTTTGAAGAGTATCCTAGAGGGAATAATAATAATAATAATAATAATAATAATAATAATAATAATAATAATTTATATCCCGCCCTCCCCAGCCAAAGTCAGGCTCAGAGCAGCTAACAACAAGTAAAAATAGCACAGTGTACATAAAATCACACAGTCAATTAATTAAAATACATTATAAAATCAATTCAGAATCATATTAATGGCAACCATTGGGCTAGAGTTCTATGGGGATTACAGAAGGAGAGAGGGGGTCAGACTGTGCCTTGGCCAAAGGCCTGGTGGAACAGCTCCATCTTGCAGGCCCTGCAGAAAGATGTCAAGTTCCACAGGGCCCTAGTCTCTTAGGACAGAGCATTCCACCAGATCGGGGCCACGACTGAAAAAGCCCTGGCTCTGGTCGAGGCCAGCCTAACCTTCCTGTGGCCTGGGATCTCCAATAAGTTTTTATTTGAAGACATAAGGTCCTCTGTGGGACATACAAGTATGAGCTTTCGTGTGCATGCACACTTCTTCAGATAGTACACACACACGAAAGCTCATACCAATAACAAACTTAGTTGGTCTCTAAGGTGCTACTGGAAGAATTTTTTTAAAATTTTGTGTCGACTACGGCAGACCAACACAGCTACCTACCTGTAACTAGAATGGTGAATATTGTATGGATGCATAAACAAAACAAAATAAAAATGGCATACCTTAGAGTAGGCATACCTTAGAGTAGAAGAAGAAGAAGAAGAAGAGTTTGGATTTGATATCCTGCCTTTCACTCCCTTTAAGGAGTCTCAAAGCGGCTAACATTCTCCTTTCCCTTCCTCCCCCACAACAAACACTCTGTGAGGTGAGTGGGGCTGAGAGACTTCAAAGAAGTGTGACTGGCCCAAGGTAGTGATAAGGGATTTCTGAATTGTCACAAATAGCACCCAGCGTTATAAGTTGCCTCAAATATGATGGGTTTCATCACACACCAGAGTCTTTTGGCCAGCAAGGCCACAGCTGACCTGAAGCAGATGAGGCAGCAAGGAATGGAACTCATAAGCAAGGTGGGAAGCCATACTGTATATCTAAGCCCACACAATTTGTGGAACTGAGGATAAGATACCCATCAGGGAAGTCATGGTCAAATGGGTGTGGGATACAGAAAGTGGAAGCAGGAGAGAGAGAGGAATCATACACTAGTGCCACCTCGCAGGTGCTGGCCTCAGCAGTGAGTTGCCCGTTCTGAAGGAGTGCAGCTAGCAAGGAGCGAAGTGGGGCTGGTTCTCCTGGGCTACTTGATGCCCAAGCTCAAAAGTGCCTGTTGTCTGGCCCCAAATGCCTGCATTTCCTTCCTGGTCCTGGAAGGCCAATGAGCCAGGGAATTGGTGTCTGGGCCCATAGGGAGTCTCTGTTTGCTCCTGCAGTGTTTGACCATGCTCAGCTAACAGAGACAAGGTGCTCATGGGCCACACTGTGCTTCCTAAGCCAATCAAAATACTTGCTAAGGCAGGAGTAGGAAAGTATTGCTAGACCACAGCTCCCATCCCTGACCACTGGCTATGCTGATTGAGGCGGATAGGAGTTGGAGTCCAACAGTGTCTGGCAGCTCACAGTTCCTCTACCTCTGCTCTGTGGCATGTTGAGTTCTAGTTACATCTGGTTGATACTGGGCTTGATCCAGATTTCACCTTCCATTTCACTGTTCTGAAGGGGCCCCTAAACTTCCAGAACAGGGTGGAAAGTTGTGCTGGAGGCAATTGGCAAAAGTCACCTGCTCCAAGAGGAGCCTTCTCTGTGCAGAACTCCATGGAGGAGATGTATGTATGAGATGCAGTCCATTGTCACGGCCAACTTTTTCATACAGTAAAATTAATTGGCGGGAAATTCAGGGCAGAAGTGAGAGGAGCTGGATCTGCTGAATTTCATCTTGTCATGTTCCTGTTAAAGGCACAAGGACCTCTGTCATGGAAGGAATGAGTAACATAAAGCAAACTGTGCCTCTCCATTTGAAAAAAAACACATTGCTTCTCCAGCCATCCTTTATCTGAACAGTGAAATAGGAACGAGAAGACAAATTTCCTGTATCCAATGGTATGCAAGGGAAATGAAGACACAAAATAAACTTAACAAACCCCCATCGGGGTCTGCATGCATTCCTTTGCATGAGTTAAGTGTTTAGCTTTTGTGGTCCAATTATGTGCTTTCAAGAGGAGGAGGAATGTTCGCTAATGGAAAGGTGTGGCAGCCTAATGGGGTCTGGACAATCAGAGTTATTTGTCAGAGTCACAGGTATCCAGCCCATGCTTATGTTCCAGAGGAGGACTGCACAGTCCGTCCCACTCTCGGGAAACTGCACGAGGACTACAAATTGAGTTATGTAGCAATAACTGAAGACAAAGGTGTGGGAAAATGTAACAGCCAATTGGTTTCTGTGTCAGTTTCTCACCCAATGGATACAGTAGACATTATGCCAGGCATGGAAGAAAGATTCAACATCAAATGAAAGCTATGCCACTTAGAAGCTGGGTAAAAATGCATAATGTTCCCAATACAGTCATACCTCGTGTTGCGTTCTGCTCTTCTTATGAACTTTCAGTTTACAAATGTGGCAAACCCAGAAGTGTTTACTTCTGGGTTCGCCACCCGCACATGAGCAGAAGCGATCTGATCTGCGTGCTTTGCGCATGCACAGAAGCACTCGATCGCGCATGTGCGCGAAAGAGATGCTCTAGTTGAGGACTTTTTGGGGTGCAAACGGCACCCAGAAAAAGATTAAGTCCGCAACTAGAGGTAAAACTGTACTTAAGAAATGCCCAAATAATTGGCTCGCTGTTAAAAAAGATTTGCTGGTATCCTAAGTTTTTCCCAGTGTGCCTTGTCAAAGGCTCCTAAGGAAAATGTTTTGATGGAGTTGGAGGAAACCTCTTATGGCCTCCAACCACAAAAAGATAGCTGATCCGTAAGAGAACCTATTGATTAAGCAGAGGAAGCAAAGAGCAGGAATAAACCGACTCCCCCCCCCCTTTTCACACTGGAGGGAGTATTACCCATAATAACTGAATAGAAACAAGCGGTTGGATCCAAACGTGCAAGATGCAAGCAGAAAGATCCTTCCACTTGCATAAAGTCCACCCCACCCATGCCAGCAACTAGCTGCTCTTGACAATATTAGGAGGCATTGCTCCCTTTCCATAGTTGGCAATAGTGGGCATGGAGCCACTAACTCAAGAGGGTCAGTGTCTTTGTGTGGAGTGGCTCCTTGGCTTAGATTAGACAATTTCGGAATGACAGTTTTGTCAACAGATAATAAGCTTAATTAGGATGGCCACTTATGCATAGCCAAAGAGAGAAAGAGAGGAAATAGAGCTCACAGATGGGATGCAGATTTCCAGACATTGTGCACCTGCTAATTTAGATGTATAGGTGGACATTTATAAATAACTGCTTTAACTTAATTTCAGTAGAAGTACAGTACAAATCACCACAGTGGAGAAGACTACTGCCAGGTGATCTGTGTGCCTATTACCGAAGTGGTTAATTCAAGGCCTCTGCTCTCCCTTCTTATAGTGTTGTATCTTTACACAGGACTTGGGCCACAGAGCATTTCAAATACAAGATTGTCCTCTGTAAAATAGTATACATGGCCACAATAGCCAGTCGTGTCCTGTGTGTTGTAGTGTAGGGCTGGGTGATGTATCAATATATTGTCCAAAACCGGTTAGAAGTCCATATCGTGATATCAGTTGCATAATTTTTGACCTGGCAATATATTGCAAAACATGATGTATACGTGTGTGTTTGTGTGCTACGCAAAAACCACAATGCTTCTCCTGATTCTTGCAGCCCCAGTTAACACTTGCTGGCTCAGCTTTCCCCGCCTCGTGCAGGGAGCAGCAAATTGCCTGAGCAGGAGCAGGCAAAAATCGCGATGCAGGGAAAACTCTGAAGGCAACTGTTGCCTCTACAGGGCTCCATCCTTATATCAGATATCATGATATTGCAATGTTTAGCTGAGGGATATATCATGATGTTGAAAACCAGAGATTGCCCAGCCTTAGTGTGGTGGAGCCTCCCTCCCAACACTGGCATTTTATGGGGCTGGGATAGGAGAGCATAATGGTGGGGTGAATGTGGTGCAAATGCACTGGCAGAGCCAATACATGCATTCCAGGTAAGCTGCAGCGATGCTCTCCAACACCACTCCATCACTCAAGCTACTACCTGCCCATAGCCTTCACAATTAAAGGCACCATGCAAGAGTAAGAGCTTCTGTCTTATGAGCATTTGGAACCTTTTGGTTTTCTGCTGTACAGTGGTACCTCGGGTTAAGAACTTAATTTGTTCTGGAGGTCCGTTCTTAACCTGAAACTGTTCTTAGCCTGAGGTACCACTTTAGCTAATGGGGCCTCCTGCTGCCTCCACGCCGCCGGAGCATGATTTCTGTTCTCATCCTGAAGCAAAGTTCTTAACCCGAGGTACTATTTCTGGGTTAGCGAAGTCTGTAACTTGAAGCGTCTGTAACCTGAGGTACCACTGTATTGAACTAGATTCCAAACTAAGCAACTGTATGAATGAAATGATTTCGACTTGGACAATGAGATTTTCCCTCCTCTGCTCCCCCCGTGCATGTTATGCACCATAGCCAGATCTGCCCCGGGGGTTAGGGGAACCCCAGAACAGATTGCGGTTTGTTTGCCTTGGGAGTCTCATTGCACAAGCACAAGAAGTTGTTGGTTAGGCATTGGAATAGGTGTGCTGTGTTGGAGGATTGGGTATGGACCATCATCTACCCCTCCCCTTTGGGGTATTCTGTTAAAGGAATCAGGTGGTCGTGGATCCTGTCCGATGCCCTGCTGGTGGCTAGGGCCATGGCACGACCCCCGGTGACGTCATGGGGAAGCTTCCAGTTGTATTTGCATCAACAAGCTCCTCCCACTGGTTGTTAACCCTGAAATGACTCCCTGCTGAGCGGGGTGGAGTCATGTATTGCTGTTTTATCCAATGCCTAAGCCAATACCACTCACATGCTGTAACCAATAAAGTTGTGGCCTTATTTTGCCCCTTAACCTAAAATAATGTGTCTTTGTGTCTTATTATAATCCTTTGCGAGTGGTGGGTCCTCAACTCACAAGCTGAATTTGCTTCATGTGACTTTGGATTCAACCCTCATGGCTCTCATGTGAAAAGCAGGACAACAGACCTGAACGGTCTGCACAGCTGCCTTGTGTTAGTTAGCATGCTGGTCACATTGGAAAACTCCAGTCTTAATCATTCATTTACGGACATTTCAGGAAACCTGTTCAGCAATTCGATCTTATGGAGCATCATGTTCAAATGGCCCATTTTAACTTTGAAAGGAAGCTTTCTGCCTAATATAGGGCAATAAGAATGATTATGTTTCTCCCTGATTAAAGGTACAATCACAGATCAAGGAAGAACTATTTTGGTGAGAACTGACAAAGCAAAGACATCAAAGTGGTTTCTTTGCCATTTCTAACGTTATTAATAGGGTCGATATAGGCAAATGTATACAGAGAAAAATAGAGATGAAGGGTATTGAAGATGAAAGAGAAGCATTTAGGTGAATTAAGGGTGAAAAGGGGATATGTTTTAAGAGTAATTTATGCAATTAAAGATGCCAAAATACCACGTTTGGTCAAAGAAGAAGGGGGTGTCTGAATAAAACAGTTGAGAAGAGAACATGAAACTTGTGCTAGATTGATGGAAAGAAAAAAATAATGTATTTTTTTGGCAGTTCTAATTTCCTTGCCAGTAGGTGGCAGACTAGTCAATGCTATTGTTATATGCAAAATTTGTCAGGTCACACAGGGGATTCCCGCCCCACCCCCCCAGTACAACAATTCTTTAAAAACCAACTCTCTCCCTCTCCCTCTCTGTGTATGTGCTTTTCATATGGCTTTTGTGTAATGGAGTTTCAAGTATCCTTGAAACTTACAGAACAAACAGTTTTCCAAACATAATTTCAGAGCAGCAAACAGAAGAAGTACTTCAAATCTGAACTTTCATCATATCAGGCATTTAACAAACTAATCAGGCCAAGGCTAATGAAACAGAGAGGAGGAGGAGGAGGAGGGAGACAGAGAGAAAAGCAGCTTATTATCCAGCCCCCTGGTTTAAACTAATGAAAACCTAATTGGTCCTCTAGAATGTGGCCATTGTTATCAGAAGCTGGAAGGTTTTGCCAATTGTAGAGGAACATTTTCACAGTAAAGTCTCAGAAAATGAGATTTCAGAAACCCAAATGTTAAGTCTCTCTCTCTCTCTCTCTCTCTCTCTCTCTCTCTCTCTCTCTCTCTCTCACACACACACACACACACACACACACACACCACTTTGGAAAGGGAAATACAATATTTTTAAAGAATTCATTCAACTTGAATCCATTGCCATTTTTTATTCACAGCATTCAGTAAATGGATAATCCCTATGCAACATCTGAACACTATAGAGTTTTCAGCTAAATATGGAACAGATCCTATTGTTTTTTATTGAAAAGCATTGTGTTTGCTATAACGCTGAATAGTATTTCTGCAGATTAATCTGCTGTGAGTCATTTAAACAAGAGAGAGCCATCACCTGAAACTATAGTCAACAAATGCTGAACATTTGTGAACCTGCCCTTCCATAAATGCATTTGTTCTCTAGTCCAATTTATGATCGGAACAAATAAACAAATAGTCAGGCTTTAAGACTGATGCCCCCTCTCCCACCAATGGTCAGTTCTGAGTTTCAACTTTTGCCATTTATCTATGGTGCCATCTGAGTGTCTACTTTCTAGCCTGCTATTTCTGGAAGTGTTCAATGTTCTGCTTAGAACCAATCTGCCATTCAATCTGTCAGCAGGTGTTTTTGCTGAATACATCCGCAGGAGCCTTATGATCTAGCTCCCTTGTGAATACCAAAAACAAAATTTGAATGCATCATGATGACTGGCAGCCATAGAACACCGAGAGTATCATTTTGATCGGACCAGGGAGCACTTCCTGAATAAAAGTCTGCAGAAGATGACTATATAAATGATGGCTGGGAAGGAACCGTGTCATGGCTCCAGGCATGTAGAATTTGGTCTTTACAAAGCAAAGAACACCCTGCCCCAAAGTACTCTTTGGGATTGCGTTAAGCCAACCTTGTTGATGCTGGTTGTTCCCCCTCTCAAAATACTAGGGACATCCAGTGAAGCTGAATGTGGGAAGATTTGGGGTGGGCATAAGGAAGTAATTCACATAGCACATAGGTAAACCATAGAGTTCACTCTCACAAGACGTAGCAATGAGCACTGCCTTGGCTGGCTTTGAAAGAGGATCATGGAGGGTACAGCTCTACCTGCCACAATGCCTTTGTTTTGCTATCACTGTTGGAGGCATTGTGCCTCTGAATACCACTTACTGGAAATCATAAGCGGGGAAATGAAAGGTCTTGCTTGCAGGCTTCCCACAGGCATCTGGTTGGCCACTGTGAGAACAAAATGGTGGACTAGATGGACCTTTGGTCAGATCCAGCAGGGCTCTTCATATGTTTTTCCGGCTGTTTAAAGGTGTTGGCCATAGTAAAGAGATACTGTTTGGACTCCATCTCTGGAAGCCAAATGTGCTGGGCCAGCACTAATCACCCCAAAGCATGCACTACTATGTTTGGGGTTGCCTTGATGTTTTGCGCATGGGACAGGTTTATAAGAGTGGCTTGACAACGGGTTCCTATAAAAAGGTATTCATCTAATATTGTATTCTTGACCATCCATTCTGGACAAATAATTGGGACCAAAATTTTCAGAATAGATGTCTAATCTTCTGAGTCCAAGACTAGATCGACACTGACCTTTTTAATATTATTAGAACGATATTAGATATATCGTTCTAAAATGTCACAGGGCATACTGGTAAATTAAAAAAAGTTTCTTACTTTGTCTTGTCCGTAATAATGCACTTCCCGTTTTGCCAGTTCCTGGTTGTTCTGCATTACCCTCTGGTGTCACATTTTAGTAGCGCATTATTAACGTTACAAGCAAAACGTAATTTGTCCATCTGTGTTAGGAAAATAATTCCTTAACCCTTCCTTAACATGATAAACCATGAGTGTAGATCCCTCCTAGGTTAAATCAGCAAATAGTGCAGTTCAGGGTGAACAGAGGTTTCCAGATTAGGTAAGCATTAAAAAATGGCATGCAAAGAACTCTGGCCTAATGGTGCTGATTCAGTCCCATATCTCCTTGTCAGAGCTCCACACTCTTATCTTGGATGGATTTCAGATGAGGCCACAAGGAATACTCCAGGAATCTATGTACAGTGGTGCCTTGGGTTACAGACGCTTCAGGTTACAGACTCCGCTAACCCAGAAATAGTGCTTAAGGTTAAGAACTTTGCTTCAGGATGAGAACAGAAATCATGCTCCGGCAGCGCGGCAGCAGCGGGAGGCCCCATTAGCTAAAGTGGTTCTTCATGTTAAGAACAGCTTCAGGTCAAGAACGGACCTCCGGAACTAATTAAGTACTTAACCCGAGGTACCACTGTACACTATACTGGTCCAGGAATAAACAGGTCCAGGAATCCATGTACACCATACTGCTTCACAAAAACTCCATATCAGGAGTTGGGAAAGTTAGACCCAGAGGCCTATGCTCCATCCTTAGCCACACCCTTTCTCTCCAGGCCACACCCCTCACTGGCCTTGCTCCACACCTTACTTGAATGTTTTTGCCTGGCTGGAATGTATTATTGAAGAATCTTACTAGTCTGGATGGGGCATAGAGTGATATGCATGCAGAAACTAGCTTACTGGGCAGGCAAAATTTGCATTCATTGGTCTGCTTGCTTCGGTCTTTTGGCCCTGCCCACTCCTGGCATGTGGCCCCTGAAAGATTGTCCAGGAGGGAATGTGACCCTGGGCTGAAAAGGGTTCCTCATCCCTGCTCTGTATCATGTGCCCCATTGTCCTTACATTTGGACCACAGCTGTCTCTGATGCATCCATGGAAGGAGTGTATATATTTATGGGAGGAAAGAGCCATTTCACACCTCTGCAGGTGACTGAAAGATCCAGTTAGGCAGAAGTAATTAGGCAACAGGAGAACCAAATAAATCTCTGTATTAGTTGGAAGGCAGATAATTACTTCTGCAACCTGCAGTGATCTGAGGAGTTACACTTCTATCTTTATTTTTAACCAGCAGCTTCAAAACAAAAATAAAGCAAATTCAAAGTTGGAAAGAAGGCATAATGTCATTTTGCAGTGATGTCTTTGAAATCATTAGATGATGGGAGAGGGATTATTTTAGCTTGCTAATTATGTTGCAAAACTAATCTAGACAGTCTTACTTTCCCCCAAGTTCAATTGTAAGGACATTGTAGCTGTAGATAATTGGTGAGTGGGCATGTCGTAGCAATGATGGATGGGCTTTTTGAATTAAATGAATATTTCCTCTCTTCTCTCTAATGATAGGGAATTTTACTGCAGTTAAGGGGGGGGGGCTCTCTTTTTTCTGTTGCCGCTTCATCAGCTTTTATCATTTGCTGCTTCCAGCCATCATGAACATCAAACACATCTGAGAGCAACAGCTGGCTCTACCATGTGGCAGGGTGAAATAAGTTGCTTCAGGTGAATTTGGGAGGGATAATTGAAGGCATGGAGGACTGCTTGAGTGAGGTTTGAATGGTGTAGTGAGACTTTGTAAAGTATTTCCCCCAACAAAGGAAGAGGGAAGGCCATTTGGGGCTGTGGTCCAGGCAACAAAATGTCTTGAACAAGCACTTTCGAGAGCAGAATTATATGTCTGGAAGGTGTTTTCTCCCTCTATCGTTATCATCTTCTTCTTCTTTGGCGATCACTCGTAGCCAAGTAAGATTGTCTTCCATGAACACAGTCTTAACCATGAGTCTACAAGTGACTGTGGAGGCCAATTCTGGATCCACACGTCCTTCCACAGTAGGCACATAGGTTTCTGGGCAGGAGTTGAATCTTGGTGAGAGTTTGCCAAATGTGCCTTCCTCTTAGCATGTTTCTCCCTTTCGTTCTGAGTTTCACCCTCCCTTCAGATATCAAGGAAATAAGCAGCTACCCTATCTTTAAAAGTCATCTGAAGGCAGCCCTGTTTAGGGAAGTTTTTAATATTTAATGCTGTACTGTTTTTAACACTTGATTGGGAGCCGCCCAGAGTGGCTGGGGGAACTCAGCCAGATGGGTGGGGTATAAATAAATTATTATTATTATTATTATTATTATTATTATTATTATTATTATTATCAGCATTATCAGCATCATCAGCATCATCAGCATCATCAGCATCATCAGCATCTTCAAAATCCATGACACCTTTGGTAAAGGCTGTTTTCTGATTGGAGCAGTTGCAGGCCAGTATTTCCCAATTGCCAGTGTTTATACTACATTTTTTTAGATTTGTCTTGAGAGAGTCTTTAAGCCTCTTTTGCTGACCACCAGCATTACACAAAATTTATAACGGAGAGTGACGCATTCCCTGATCAAGCAGTTATCTGTTGCATCCTGTCCTGGTGAATGAATTGTGCACTCTCCCCTTAAGCACAGCCCAACTTCCAGATTCCCAGGCTGATTCAATAAGGAGTCAGTGCTTAGAGTGAACACAAGCATTATTTCCATTCAGCCACCCAGCCATGAGCACAAGTAGAAGCATAATGAGCTCCAGATATGGGAGGCAGTTCAGGCCTAAAGAATGAAAGGGCTTTGACACATCGTGATGGGAGAGCACGTAGAGCCATTGCCACTGAAGCCCTAGCCTTTTCTCCTGCCTGGCATGCAGCTTTTGGACTGCACAGAAGGTGCACTATCCAGCCTGTTGTGATAAACTATTAGAGAGTAATGGCAATTTCCAAATTCTATAAATAGGAAGGCAGAATGCCATCTTTGCATTCGTTGCCAACAGACCTAAAGCTGGGAAATGGGTAGTGAAGACAGCCAAAAATCCCAAAGTATACGTTTGGGATTTTTTTTTAAAAAGCTGACTAGTTTTCTTTTGAAGGAGAAGCACACACATTTACAAACCCTCCCCCTAACAATTTGACAGCAACTTCTGGGGAGGGGAAATCACTGCCAGAGGAGTTGGTGATTCAACAGATTGGATATTTCTTGCAAATTATTTTTAGGGGCCAAGATTCTGACTTCCAAAGGTTACAATAAAAACAAAACCCAACAGGTTAAAAAAAAAATTATCCAGTGGGATTTTTCATTTCTGACTTCCAC
The DNA here is from genome assembly GCF_964234715.1 of Podarcis melisellensis. Lineage (NCBI taxonomy): Eukaryota > Metazoa > Chordata > Lepidosauria > Squamata > Lacertidae > Podarcis > Podarcis melisellensis. The sequence goes on along the minus strand of NC_138530.1, from coordinate 24,906,817 downwards.
CAAGATTACTCTATACTTAAATATACAGGGACTATAAGTTAATTCCCTCTGAGAGCATTTTTTCTCATTATTCAGGCTTCAATTAATGCTATCTGCTGTCTTAGATGACAGATTTGTAGAGACACTTTATGATCTGTGGCATTGTGTTTGTGGCACAGGGGACATTGATGATTTACAGGAGGTTTTAGCCGGTTTGCTGCTGAATAACTAAGGTTGCATGGATGAGTTTCTGCATCAGTTACTGTGAGTAGAGTGACCATGTAACATATCCCACCTCCTTGCAAAGGGAAAGTGTGGTGTTGTCCAAAAAGAGAAGAAAGGAGCTAGAGAACTAGAGAGCAGGGCAAAAAGTAGAACTACCTCCATTGCCTGTACTCTTGTCAACATTCCAAGGGCAAAATATCTCTCACTTATCATTTAAGAGTCTTTTGATGGTGTCACTGCCCCCAATTAATAGCCACAGGAGAAGAAGATAGAACAATTTAAGAGTGGTTTAATAATGGCTAATGGTCTAATAGCTGTAGCAGAAAAATAACTGACTCCAGTTATTATTGTTACTATTACCCTTCCTCACTTCTATTTGTGTGCTGATTCTTCATTCAGTATTTAAGGAACAGCTGTATATTAAATTCATTGCAGGGCTAGCTCTGACAATGATGAAACCTCAACCTATTTTCAGGTGCATGCTATCAGGTCTTCTCTTTGGCTACTGAATATGCAACCGATCAATTTATACATTTTACACCCTTAAGAACTGGGCTCATAAAGTACAAGAGTTGCAACTGCGACCCACTGAACCCCCATGATAAATAATGGTGATGTTGGTAGGTTTAGAATTAGGATTATTGGGGCATTCTTTAAGAAGGTTTTTCTGATGTGGGTGGTGCTGTGAGTCATGCCACACTCGGCCTCATTAAAAACAGAAGCTGACATCTATCACCACTCAGAGCCAAGACCTTGGCAAATGCATGTGTTATAGCAAAGGAGCAGCAGGTGTTTTGCTTACAGCCATTGCCACCTGTCTGTTTGATACAGAGGACAGGTAGAGTTGAAAGCTGCCACTTGATTCTGGTTCAGCGCTGGAGAACTGGCTTTTCTGTTGACCTTTCCTCGTTGTCAGGTGTAGTCATTAGACTTGTTAGAAAGCTTGTCAGTCTGTCTCTTTGCTGCTACTTATCACCTGCTGTCAATTGAATCAGCAGTGCTGTGGCACGGCATCACGAAGGGCTGGAAGACACGAAGATCCTAGGCCCATGACATTGATTTGAGGTACAGCTCCTGGAAGGAAGCAAATTTTGATAGATTGCACAGGGTGCCTTAGCTATGAGAAGTCTCGTGGCATTTTCCTCCATACAATTATTGTGCCTGGCTGATTAGCACCCCAAAGTGTGAAAAGTGTGAAAATTCATGTATAATGAGTACTTCATAAAAGTTGTGGCAAGGTAACATGATGTAGGTTCCTGGTACAATGACACTAGCATGATAATAATGGGAGGTATTCAATCTATGTTATTGTAGCCTAAATCTTTGCCATTGTCTTTCTTGCGGGCTACAACGCTGGGATAATTGAGTTCTTAGCTCAGTAACCTTGAGGCTTGTTGGATCAATAGGCTGTTAGTGCTAGTTTGAGCAATATCATACAGGGCAACCAAAGCAGTTTCTGTGCCAAAACGTGGCCTAAACCCCAATTGAAATGGATCCAGAAAACCACTTTCTTCCAAAAGCACCTGAATCTGGCCTGCGACCACTCGCTCCAGAACCTTGCTCAGGAACAAGAGATTAGTAACTGGCTGGTAGTTAGCTAGGTTCTCTGAATCCAAGAAAGGTTTCTTAAGGAGTGGTTTTACCACTGCCTCCTTCAAACAGTTGCATAGGCATTAAAATCTGGTTACGTTCCAAAGATGAAAGTTCTTAAATTATTGGTAGAGGATCTTGAGTGGCTTGTTAGAGCCATGAGGCGAAGCTGGAGCAAACAGCTTCACATGCTGAGTGAATCAGGTAGACTGGAGGTTGAACAATCAATTCCTCCCAAGGTAAGGGGAAATGACCTCACTAAGCCTGGCAGGACAGCTTACTCCGTGGTATTAACTCATGTATGCATCAATTAGACTTAAGCATGTTGGTTATATGAGGCTGGTTACCCCACACTCAGCATCACCATCAATTCTGTCGCCTCTCTGCTCTGCCTGAGCTAGTGGCTCCAAGCAAGATGGATGGTAGAATAGGAAAATCCATTTCCATAAGCTATTCAGATCTCATCCATGGTGCCGCAGTTGCCAACGATGCTTATGCTGGGGTTATATTCTCCTCAAAAAAAATAAACACTCTCTCTGGTTAATTAAAAACCAGGAGATTTGCACTGAACATCTGATTTACTCCACCAGTACTCCATTACAGTGTCAGCGGATGAGGATGTCGTGAGTTCCAACTGTGTGAAAGAGTATTTTCTTTTGCCTCTCCTGATTCTTCCAACATACAGCTTCATTGACTGAAGCTGAGTTTAGTATTAAGAGAGACAGAAAGAACTTCTCCCTATTCAATTGTACGTTTGTGAATGAAACAGGTATTCCCAAGATAAAAGAAGTAATGGCATTAACTCACCCTCCCCAAATCAAGTGCAAATATGTTTTATGCTGTGAACTGCCCTGAGATCTATTGATGAAGGGAAATATACAAATTTAATAAATAAATAAAATTTAAGAATAACATTTCCCTGGAACTTCTCACCTTCAGGGAGTTTGCTTTGTTAATAACAAAGAACTCTGAATACCTGGTGATGACTGAAATTGTTTTTTCCTCTTGATTTTTTCCTGCAAATGTTGATGTTAGGATGTTCTATATCTCTTAACCTCTTTAAAATATCCTGATTTGGATTCTGAAGAACCAAGAAGCTCTTTTACATAGAATAAACTGAGCAGATGTTCTGCCATCCAACTCCAATTTATCTCAAATACCCATATCTGCATCTATTCATGGGTCATCTTGTTCTGTGTTGCAAGCATCAGATGATGTTATGACCTTGCATATATCATGATTATCTTGCATATTAATGGCTCTTTATGCTGGTTCGTACACAGCTTGCTTATGGATGATATGCAGGTTGAACTTTGCCCATCAGAATTCTTTAAATGAGAATTAGTGCAGAAATGCAGAACAGTGAAGTGATTAAGCCACAGAGACTGAAATTAAGGGCCAGGTTTTTAAGGCTGCCCGCTGTACACGTTTCACAGTAATGTTAGATAACAGGAGTCATGTTCAATTTGCTTCCCTACAAGGGAAATGTGATGCTCATAATAAAGCCATTTCATACATTTTCACGGATGTTGCTTAAGTACGTATTATAGGGTGTATAACTTTTTCTAATGTTAAATGCTCACACTAATGTTGAATAAATACTTAATAGAAAAACGCTAGCCGGGGACCAGCTTCTCTCTCACAAATCTACTTATCCCCTTAGGTCAACTGAACAGGTTCAAGTGCAGCCTCCCTTCTTTTCATGCAGGAGGATAATTTTGGCCCAGGCGCAAATGAGCCCACAGACTTTCCCAGCTAAAAGGGTCGTTATCACAAGTGCTCACTTGTTAGGTTTTGAGTCTTGCTTTCAATGTATCTGTTGCTTCTATGTTTTTAACTATGTGAATCCCACCATGTGAATCACCTTGAGACAGTGTTTTAAAACACTGTATTATTATTATTATTACTATTATTATTATTATTATTATTATTATTATTATACCCCGCCCATCTGGTTGGGTTTCCCAAGCCACTCTGGGTGGCTTCCAGCAGAATATAAAAAACATAATAAAACGTCAAACGTTAAAAACTTCCCAATACAGGGCTGCCTTCAGATGCCTTCTAAAAATTGTGTAGTTCTTTATCTCCTTGACATCTGATGGGATGGCGTTCCACAGGGAGGGTGCTACCGCCGAGAAGGCCCTCTGCCTGGTTCCCTGTAACTTTACTTCTCGCAGTGAGGGAACCACCAGAAGACCCTCGGAGCTGGACCTCAATGTCTGGGCTGAATGATGGGGGTGGAGATGCTCCTTCAGGTATACTGGGCCTCAGTCGTGGTGGTGATGATATTTAAACAGCCATGACTTGCAAACCCCATGGGAATGCCAACGCTGTGAGTCTCATACCACAAAACGTAAAGTGGAAAGGGACCCTGGATTTAAGTTCTCACACTTTTATATATAGTGCAAGATGGATTTGTCTAGTCTAGGCGGCACGCCGAATATTTCAAACGGGAGCAGTGATTAATGTATGATTTGTCAGGGGCTCAGATTGTTGTTTTGCCAGAGACGCCTCATAATTACTAGCTTTCTTCAAGAGATGCTTGGCTACCAGACAATGCTGGCGGCCCTGGAAATGGAAGACGGTGCGAAATTGACATTGCAGTTAATATTGACAGAAAACACTGGGCAAGAACAGTCCGCATGGGATTGTCATAGGAGAGGACTTCATAATGGTAAAGCACGTTGCAAAGTGCTACAAGTCCAATAAAGGGGCTGGGGAGAGATTTAGCAGATTAACTTTTTGGTGGTGGTTGGTAATACAATTCTTCCCCTGCTCTTAAAATCCCCACTTCAAATATACCGGTACATCTCCTTGACATTAAAAAATCTTTACTACACTCCTTTTATTTTTAATTCATTTAACTCATTTTGCAGTTTTAATATGGAAACTTAATGTTTGCAATCAATTTCCAGCGTCGAAATTGCCATCATTTATCCTGACATTGAAGCTGGCAATATTTGCTTTCTTTACAGCACTCGTTCATCATGGCTTCTGCCACAATTTTAAGGGAAGGTGCAGGGAAACTCTTGTTAATTAAAAAAAACGAAGCCTGTGAAATGGTTGGGTCATGCGGACTTACTTGAAAGAAGTGTGGGCAGAGTTAAAACAGAAAGGTGAACCCACAGAACAGTCTTCCCCAAGCTGGTGCCCTCCACATGTTGGATTTTATTTCCCACCATCCAGGTGCTAGCAAAATCACATCAAAAGCAGAGAGGAGAAAGAAATTCTGGCAACACTTTACTGAGGAAACTGAACAAAGTTTGTAATTTGTGGGAAAAGGAACAGAGAGGTTTTCTCTCTCCCTCCCCCCTCCCCATTGAACATAGCAGGCGAGCATTCAACCAAACATAAAGAGGAAAATTCCCTCAGAACCACACAGCCAATCAGAGCACATACTTGATCAGGAAACATCATGCCAGCCTGTCCCACCTCCCCTCATCTCTCTCTTGGCTGCTTGACTTTAATACTAACATACTTGATCCTTAAGCTGTACCCTGAATGATCTCTGTTGTTGCACTCCCAACACCCTCAACACTGATCATGCTGCATGGGGTTGACAGAGGGTGCAGTCCAACAAAAAAAACTTTGGAGGGGGGGGACTTTAGACATATGAGGTACAAACAAGAGAGAGAGCACAACTCCCTGAGCGCAGAAATTTGTCAAAACAATATTAGCAACAGAAACGAACCTTCTAGAATCTTCTAGAATTTTCCAGAACTTTCCAGTTTCTGCCCTCAAAGACTTTAGCCATTACATGGTAGGCAGCATGAGGATTACGTTGTGTGCCAAGACTGGAGTAGCTAGCACTTGGGAGAGAAGTGGTGGGGAAGTCTGGCGCTGAGGAGGGAAAAGATCTTTTCTCTCCAGGTCTGCCCTAAGCATAGCTGTCAACGTTTCCTCTTTTTTAAGGGAAATTCCCTTATTCCGAATAGGATTCCTCGCAAGAAAAGGGAAAAGTTGACAGTTATGGCCCTAAGTTCTCGAAGCTCCTGGTTTGATGTCAAAATGCCTCCTTGTCTTCGGCTTTCCCTTATTATTGCCAGGTTGGTTGGTTGCCACTAAAAACAAATATTATCTGCGATATGCTCTTGGATAAGGCCACTCTCAAGATTTGTGATGCCAAGGCCTGGCTGGGTGATGCCAGAAGGCCTCTTTTTGCCTCAGATGGTTCCAGCCAAATTCTCAGGATTAGGTCAGCAACAGGCCAGGAGACAGAAGCCCTTTTCTTACAATCAAAGCATGTAGCGTGAACACGCATTGGAAGCCCCCTCCCCAATCTCAAGTACACTCATTCCACTGTCAGTGATGCCCCTATCTGTAGTAGTAGTTGTATGAGTAGCTAATAATAATAATGTGCTATGCAATGTTTTGGTGAATTGGCTTTATTCCTCTGTTTACTTAGACTAGGGACCTGTCCACGCTTTGGTTTAATGTGACTCATGAACCCCTCACACCTCCTTTAATTTCCCCTCCTCCAACAACTCCTGTTCCATGCTTCCCTAAATCCAGAGATTCCCTGTGCTTTGAAAATATGAATGGGAGAGAAGAAGAAGAGTTTGGATTTGATATCCTGCTTTATCACTACCCGAAGGAGTCTCAAAGTGGCTAACAATCTCCTTTCCCTTCCTCCCCCACAACAAACACTCTGTGAGGTGAGTGAGGCTGAGAGACTTCAGAGAAGTGTGACTGGCCCAAGGTCACCCAGCAGCTGCATGTGGAGGAGCAGGGAATCGAACCTAGTTCACCAGATTACAAGTCCACCGCTCTTAACCACTACACCACACTGGCTCTACACTACATTACGCCGAGGCCCTGGAAGTTGTTTTCTGGTGTTCTTTTTCAAAAATCGCATTGTGTTTTATGCTTGTGAGTGTCCCGAACCACCAGGGGTAACCAGTGGCAAGTCCCGCCGACGTACACAATCCCACAGCTGATGCTAGCACATAGTTCAGCAGCCCAATAAGCCCAAAGTCAAAAGTCCAGCCGGGTTCCCACCTCTGCAGCCAATCCAGGTGTCAAGGCAGCTGGAGGTCAATCCTGCACAAGCACAGCCCCAAAGAGAATCCCACACCTCCTCCCAGAGCTAGCTTGCCCCACCTGGCCAGCTAGTGAGCTGGGCTGTGGACCCTTGTCTGCCTCAGCCTCCTAGAGTGTACCTCCCACTACTCCTTTTGCCACAGAGCCCACTGTGTTCAGGGAGATGAGGACACCTCTGGCACTGGTGATAGTTCTGATGCTCTCGTTCCTGTGCACTGACCCCCATCCCTTTAGCGTCCTCTATCGTCCTGTGAGTGCCTTTTTGTGATAATAATTTTTATTAGTTTTCAATTACAATAATCCAATAACAATTCCAAATTACAATCACTAATACCAATCATTCAGATGCCAAATTATATAATTTAGGTGGCCCCTCACATGCTAGAATTGATGGTTTGAGGATTTACTTTATTTCTGCATTCCAAAATCTTATTAATTTCAATTACCCTCCTGACAAAATAACAATCCCTTATACAACAACTGCAATTTTAACAACTTCCATTCATATCAACACATTAAATGATTTATAAATCTACAGGTGAAGCATTCAAACTATATCCTTGTTCTTTCTGTGTGTGGAAATTATTCTGTCCATGATGTTTCTTCCTGTCCTTGTAAAATATTATGTCTATCTTTTCCCGGTAAGGTGCCCAACTGCTCATATAGATCCTATATGATCGGCAAATAGGGACTGGTACAGGAAGTCTAATGATTGCACTGGTATCGGGAGGCCCGCCACTATTAATTTAGAACGGGGCTGAGGGGGGCGACCCAAAGTTGCGTATTGAAATTCCACCTCCTTTGCCGTACCAACCAGTGGTTAATAAAACCAATGATTTGCTTGTGCATACCTAGTGCTAGGAACAAATGTTAGGACTAGGAACAGTCTACGTAACAGATTTATTCAAGTAGTGTTGGGTTCCTTTTGAGCATGTTGCCATAGAAGACCTGAACATCAAGACTTCACCTTACCAGATCTACCTTAGAAATTCATGGGTATGCTACTGCGGTGTTGGATCTGTAATGTGGGCTTATAAGGGCATGATTTGTTTTGTTTGTTTAATATGCCCAAGTGGCTTCTAAGTGGTTTAGCTTCAGATTTGCCTCGGGAAAATTCAAAATTGCTCTTTGCGATGAAGCTTAGCCTTTCTACAGGCCCTAGTTGACACTGCTTTCAGGGGATTTAGGCAGCCGTGTCGAACAGTCCCTGTTTTAGCGAAACTAAACCTCTTGGATGGTAGAACCCGTAAGTTGCTATAACAACTAAAATAGCAGCAATCTCTCCAAAGCACACAGCATCTCCCACAAGGGTCATACAGGTCTTTCTGAGCTGGAATAAGTCATGGGGAGCAATCTAAAAACCAGCCGGGTGCCTCCCCTGGCTGGCTAACCTAGCAATCTTCATCCTGTTTCCTTGCCAGCAAGAGGTACGATCAAGGACAGTCTACCTTCTCTCAATATTTTTCCATGATAACACCTGCTTTTAAAGAGCTGGCATCCCTCAAAGGCTTCCCAGAGTAGATTGGGCCGCATCTGGCCCCCGGGTCTTAGGTTGCTTACCCCTGGCCTAAGCTTTCTCATGCCCTTCCTTATAATTTCTGAGCCCAGCTTTGATTCTTGAGCCAAGGCTGTAACATACTGTATTTATGGAGCAAGATGTCCTTCCTTCATTCGCCCTCCATCAGACCTGAATTATTACACACAGTCCATTTACAAATTGCCTGATTCTGCTAAGGGTTGTAATTGCTTTCACAAATAATAATCAATCTGAGCAGGAGTCAGTACGTCTTTTTCTCTCTCTTATTATGCAATCGCGGGTTTTGTGCAAATCGACGAAATGATATTGCGTCTCAGGCATCGCCTTTCCAAATGAGATCTCTCGCCTGGGCAACAGTGATACAACAGAACAATCGCTTTGTTTATTTGTCTTTCTTGTAGGCTGCCACACCGCACAGATGCATTAGGCTACGATGAGGGGGTGGGTTGGAAACAAAACATATTTGGATTGTAGTTCTATCAAAAGCAGTATGTTTTGAAACATATTGTAGAGCAGGCTTGTCCAACTTGAAGTAGGCTGTAATCTACGATCCAATATAAATGCTGGCAGTGTTCTACCACCCAGGGTTGGGTGCAGGGTGGGCGCGTGCTGCCTGCTTCCCCCCACATGGCAGGTATGGGTGATGGGCACTGACAGGGTAGGGGTGTGTGTGTGTGCAGTGTCAAAACAGCCCCTCCTGCTGAGAGGAGCTCAAGACAGGCTGCTCAGGTATGTCTTCAGTAGAGGGCAGGTGGTGTTCAACCAGAATTCGTCCTAGGATCGACAGTTTGGAAACTTCAGCTGGTGCAGAATGTGGTTTGCTTGGTGCTTTCTGAACAGAAATGAGTGTCCAGGGCTCAGGCAACAAGGAGATGATAGCAAAGGTTATATGATGCAGATGTTCTGGAGGCGGGAAACTGTTTTTCCCTTCCGTGTTCCCAACAGATGCTCATAATTGACTTCACCTGAACCCTCACTAAAGATGCATAGCATCACATGCCCCCAAGTCCCCCTTGAGTGAAATCAACAGGGCGGTTCTTTCAGACTGCGAATCTCCATGTGTGAATCAAAGGAGCCGCAGAAGTACATTGAAACCCCCGCTCCTATGACAAATTGCTGGGTCAGAATGATATTAATGCTTTTGCAAAGTATGAAAAGTTTTGGGATGAAATGCTGTGGGCAGTGGCACTTAACAGTGAATTGAAACACAATGGCATTTTGGGTTTTGTTTAAAACCTCATTGAATAAAGTGACTCACAGTCAGTAAACCCTATCCAGCTGTTAAACATCCATTAACGTCACAGGTTTTTCAAGTTTAGCCAAAGACTACCACTATAACCCGTTGAGAACTGTCAGCAGTCAGGCAAGCCATGTGCAGCGAGTCTGGATGCCGACTGCATTCAGATCTGACTTCTGAAGGTTAGAAATGGCAAAAAGAGGTTGGCGTTTGCATGCTCTGCTTCACTGAAACAGCAACGTGAAGACAGCTGCAGGTGCAGGCAAGGAGCTTTCGAGAAGAAGCAGCTCTATAAAACATCTCCCAATTTCAAGGCTTGATGCCTTGTACAGTATGTCTCCAAGGCAAACGTCTCGAAGTGCAGATAAACAGTATCTGCACCGAGGAGCAAGTTTCTTTACAGTAGAGTGACAGGTGGAGACCTGCAACAAAATGTTACAGCGTATTAGCAGCTGCCAAAAGGAGCGCTCCAATTCTCATAGGGGAAAGGGATGTTTTAGGAGGAGACTTTTCCCCAGCTGTGCTATGAAGCGCTGGCAGTTAACTCAAAGCTGAGTATCGGGATAAGGGAGGGATTTGATTTATTTTGCATTTAAATACGAACATAACCAAATCTGTACTTTCTGAAACAATACACAAACCAAAACATAGCTTCAAAATACGCCTTCAAATTTCACACCTCCGAAATTTGATTCTCCAACCAACAAATGTGTACACAAATGCAAATACGATGTGGAAGTTGTGTACGTGAACATGCATGTATTAGTGAAAAATAATATGCAAAAATGCATTATGTTGAGGAAAGTTGTAAAAATATGAACGTTAGGCAAAACTGAATATCTTTTTTTCATAAAATTTTTTATTGTTTTTTCCAACACATAATAAAAGACAAACACATTACAAAACAAAAACATACACCACATTAAACATATACCGACTTCCCCATACCTCCCTTTCGCTGCATCCTTATTCCAAAGTTCTTTAGCAACCCTTTGATCAGTTTATCTATTGATTGCCTTTCATTAAATTTCTTTATACTTAATAATTACAGCTGTATTTCTCTACTTCTTACCCCTTGACATCTCAACACTCCTCAATTTTACTACAGTTTTTAAGATATAATTTAAACTTCTTCCAGTCCTCTTCCACTGTCTCTTTCCCCTGATAGGCAAAACTGAATATCAAAATGAATATGTTAGGAGAAATGTACACTAAAATGTTGATTTTCACAAGGACTTTTTTTAAAAAAGCAAACAAATGTATTTGCACATCCATAATTTGATTTACTGGGCAGAGCATTTAAGTTAACCATTGGTCTTAGTAGCCTTTGGTTAGGAGCCAGAACATTTCCTGTAAAGAAAATCACCAGCCTCTGATTTGGCATAATTCAAGCAGCTATCTATTGATTATGCAGGTTTACAGCAAGTCGTTGAAACTGACTATTGAGCTGGTAAAAGGTCAGGGGAGGAAGTAAAGGAATGTTGGTCAGCAGTTTCAAGTACAGAGAATGATGCATTCTTAAATCCCACTGAAATCAGCAGGGATTGCTGGCAGATTATCTTTGATTATCTTTGGGCAGGCGTTGCCTGGTGGTTAATATGTCAGGGTGAAGTTTGATTGGTTTCTTAAAGAATATTTTTAATACCAGTTGCTGGTATCCTGGTTAGCACCATGACCACAGTGCACAGAAAGGGAATTTTAACCTTTCCCACCTCCCCTGCTCCAGCCCAATCTCATGATCACAATGAAAATCACTTCTCTCTCTCTCTTTTTTTTTTTAAGAATAATTTTTTATTAACCGACCACTCACATCAAATCAAACCAAATTACATAAATTCCAAATTACACAGCCGAATTTTAAATTTTTGTTGGGGGTACCCATATTTCAAGTTTCGAAGGGGATCCAATCAACTTCTTGCTTCTTACTGCTGTTTTAATGTCCACAAAGCTAATCTTATGATGTTCACAGTACTATCCAGTCCTTTCTTACTGTTTTTCCACATCTCTTGTTATTTTCATATATTTTTCCTTTCTCTTTGTGACCTCTGATAATCTCCGCAAGCTGGTTAGAACAGTTTGTAATCCTGCGTGGATATTATTATTTTTTATACAGTAGCCATATCCAGACGTTTTCCATATAACATCACTTCCATACATCAAAACAGTCTTAGCGTCATTAATCTTCACCAATCTGCCTCCTTTCTCAAAACCTCTGAGGAGATTCACTAGGAATGCAGTCTGAAAACAAGTCCTTTCTTCCTCCCGGCTATAAATCCTCTGGCAAGATGGCGACTCCGAATTAATTGCTGCGCCATTCCTAAAAGCTCTTATTGCTTCTCAATCTTCATAAAGCATACTTTTAGTTAAAGTTTATCTCCACACAGACCTTAATCATCCTGCTTGGGTCAGTTCAACCGACGATTCTAATGAGGAGGGGTTCTTGTAAATCACATAGAAGGAAAGTAAAAAATGTCCCCCCCCCATTCAGTCCCATTGTTGTCAACATACCCAGCCTTTGGTGTATCTTCATCGTAAAATATTCCTGTTTCTCCAACCCGTCGTCTTCTTTCGCAGAGGTCACTTAAATTAGCAGACTTCACTCCCCTTCTTCACTTGAAATATGTGCATTTGCTTCTTTTGTAATTAATTATTCCAAATTGCTGCAACTAGTGCGCGATCAGAGACAGCGTCCAGGAGAGCCGAGGTCCACATGGGGACATTCTGCCTAGGGCCCTCACCCCCTTCTTTCGAATTAGGGGGTGATTTATGGGCACAGCAGGCAAGGGCAGTGTTCCCCATTTCCTTGGGGCAACAAGGCAGGTTGCCTACTCCCATAACAGCCTCTTAATTACCCCGTGTGGGTCGGAGAGATGGTATTGTCGGCCATCTTCCAATGCGCCCCCTAGTGGCCCCCCGAAAATCACTTCTCTCAGGAGAGAAGCGGCCATTAACATAAATTAGAGTTTCTAAGCCAGAGAGTAGCTAGGGACAATTTTTTATTATTATTTATTTATTGCTAGAATAATGGAAAGAGTTAACACTTTCCCACCAAACCATGGTCCTGTTCCTGTCAGGACCCCAGGCCACTGGCATTTAAAGTATAGAGGAAAATATACATGAAACTTGATGTGGTGCATTTAGTGCTGTGCTTAGTTTGGGCCTTGGCCTTGTCTACATTTCCACTGGGTCTGAGAGGTTTTCTGCTTGTCCCTTACTTTCTAGTCACGGATCTGAGAAGTTTTTTTCTTTGTCCTGCCATTTCCCCCCAGAAAAAAACACACCACTGTTTACTGCTGAATCAGAACAAATGTCAATCCACAGAAAAACCAATTAATGTTTGTTCCAGTTCAGCAGCAAACAGCAGATTTTCCTGAGGGAAAGCGATGGGACAAGTAGAAGTGTGGCCTTAGTCTGCCATCTTAGTTTCTGATATGACCAAGGACTGGGCTACATGTTTCAACTAGGATCCAAAGAAACACACAGTTCCACACTCAGAAAGGGGCTTGTGGTTCTGGGAGGGGTGGGCAAATATTCAGCTTTCCTGTCTTAAATTCAGTTCCTCCATTTTTCAACAAAATCTTCGTGCCATTTACTGTGAATTTCTCCTCATAAACCTGCTTTTGTACGCAATGCTGCCTAATATACACTCTCCCCCAAAGCAGTTTCCTCTCAAATAATGCATTTTTAATGTTATTTTCATTAATATGTGTTTTATTACCTTAATATGCTCATGTGGATTTGCCCAGTTGTAGAGAGGGCATGTCTCTTCATGGAAGTACTTCCCATGAGTTAAGGTAAAATGTTGATTTCGCATTTATTACACATTCATGATGATTTGTGCTCATGATGCTATTGGGGCAGTCATACGTGGTATCACTTTTATTACTATTGGCACCTGCAAATGGTTTGGAAACGGTAATACTGCTTTATTTCCAATTGGTGTGGGTTTAGAAATGAGACAGTGCAATGATACAGCAGCAGCAGCAGCAGCTAAAAGCCAAGGAAGCATCACTTCCTTATCTTGCAGTGTCTCAATGCTACTGCTGTCATACAATATCAGGGAGGGAAGGTTCATGATGCCAAACATCTCTTATGCCAGATGCAGCATCTCCTAAGCAGTTAACCTCTGTAGTGGAGTTTCTTGCGTGAGTGCAAGTTGTCAGATATATTTTCGGTTCATTGTTGTCACCCTTCAGTCCTGGGATTTATAGCTGTCACTGACCAGAGTGGGTAGCGATTGCCCTTCTAGTCAGATGTTAAAAGGATGCTGGATGATTAGATTTCCTTTGAGATTGCCTGGGGCGCATCATATATGCATAGCAAGATGTCTGATACTCTTCAAATAAGAAAAGAATGTTCTGTTCTTGCTGCTCTTTATCGCCAACGACACTCATTGTAGCATCAAAAGAAGGGGGGGCATTTTTATGAGCTTGGAGGTAACGGAGTGCCTCTCAGTGGTTAGAGCATCTACTTTGCATGCAGAAGGTCCCAGGTTTGCCCCCCTGTGTCTCCATGTGTGGCTGGGAGGAAACCCTGCCTGAAACCCTGGACAGCCTCTGCCAGTGTAGACAGGAGTGAGCAAGATGGACCAATGTCTGCCTCAGCATAAGGCAGCACATTCCTATGTACCTATCTATAGCATTCCTTCAATTCTGAAGCAAATTCAGGTAACAGAATAGCGTACCAGCTACTCCAGTGTATGGTCACTTACAAGGATAAGATCAGGTATATGTGGGAAGAGCAGGGAATACCTGAAGCCACAGTCAGTCTGGCATGAACTATGGTTCTGCACTTCAACTGCAGGGTAGTGATCTTCACTACAGGAATATTCTTTCAATGGTATGTCAATAAAATCATAACAACACTTGCAATATTTTGCAATGGGATTTGCCATGCTCCACAAGCAGTGGGGGGGGGGGGCTAGGGGGGCCATGGCTCCAGGTGCAAATTTATGAAGGAGTGCAATCAGGTGCCCCCCCCAGGCTTCCTCTTTGAGGCTGGAACAGCAAGGAGGCAAGCTGCATGGGGCCATTGGGACTGGGGTAGGGATAGTGCTTCCTTCTTGTGGTCAACAAAGGGATGCCCATGTGCGCCCTTCCCCTGGGAGGGAAAGGGGAGAGCACCGCTGCTGCCACCGCCACCACTACCCACCAAGGATGGAGGGAGTGGAAGGCAGGAAGGAACTGCTGGAGCCATGTGTGTTGCCCAGAGCACATCGCTGCAAGGATAGGAGGGTGAGGTGACACAGTGGTGTTCCTGGCTTTACATTTCTCTGCCTTAGCTCTGCTCTCAGGTTGGGGCTAATTTGCAAGGAGAGACTCCATTGATTAGACACTGGCTGGTAAAGGGACTGACCTCTGCCCAGTCCACCAGGGGGTGCAACACTTGTCCTGCCACAGGCATTGGCAACCCACACTACCTGATTGCTCCATGATTGCAGGCATGGGATTTTTGTCTTTCACATGACGGTATATGTTTTGACTCCACAGAGTGGGAAGTGACAGAGACAGGATGTTTGTGTTACTGTGTTCTGTGAAATGGGACTATTGTCCTTTGTTCTTTTTCTCTTTGCTGTCTGATGCTAGAGAGAGAGGGAGCCATGTTGCAGTGCTCCATGTGTGTTTATATGTAAATAAAGTAGATTAGCCAAAATGCTGAGCTGCTGAGGTCTGTCACGCAAGGTGCGCAAACCCTGCGGATCCCTAAGTGTGCTGGTGTCGGTTGGCATCAGTCGCTGTGATGTTCTGGCAGAAGAAAGCTTTTGAAGCTCCCGAATGAAAGACCAGGAGGGAGAGAACATGCCAGTCGGGCACGTGTCTCTGCCAGGGTCCTACTCGAGTGTAGGCTGAACTCCTGACACCTGTCCACAAGTACCCTTCTGACATACCCCAGGCATAAAAATTTGACATGGAGAAGAGGGCAGTGAGACTATGCCACTGCCCATTGAGGCTGGCACCGGAAAGATCTAGCCTACATATGAGCAACTGCTCACACAGAAGTGCCCCTTTGCAAACACTGTTTTTATGCAGACATTGGGGAAAAGATGGGGAGACAAGTCCAAGGGATATGGCAGATAGCAGCACTCTTAATATCATGGATCAATTGCATTTCCCTGCATTGACTGAAATCATGTCCTGCCCAAGTACCCTGCAATAGCAGTGTCAATGTTTGGTTACGGTTACTAGGAATCAAACGACACCTTTTCAGATTAATGTTGATGCAGCAGCAACTCTCATAGGTTCCAGGCTTCTTCTTCAGAGGGAGAAGTGAGGCAGCCGACAGAAAGCAATACGAGGCAGTTATCTTGTCAAAGGAACTCAGGGTTTAATACACAAGAGCTTGTTTTGTAACGGAGAAACCTGTAATCTTAAAACTCAGAAAAGGAAAGGAGAAAGGTCATCTCCTGCACCTTGAAACACTCAAATGGGGTCAGCAATTAGGAAGAGGCTAATGCTTGGCTTTCAAAGTGCACATCATTCAGAGTGCTGATTCAGCAAATGAGATCCACTGAGGTGCCCTGAGCAAATATCAATGGGAGCCCAGTTACGGTTACAATATTCAGTTCTTTTAAAAGCTGTCTGCCTGGGGTTCTCCCATTTCACCCCTAGAAAGCCCACCATGTGCAAAGAAAATGAGCACTGGAGATCTTGCAAACAGAGGAAGGCTTCCTGCAGTGGTTTACTGTAGGAAGTGGTTGACTGTATCAAAGCAACTGGGAAATGGGTGTGTGAAGGTTAAATGACAAGACTGACGGCTCTATTAAGGCAGCTGCACACACCACGATTGTGGCAGGAAAGACCAATACCATATTACAGCAAACATGCAACGTGGGCATTATATATACTTGGATTCTATATGCATCTTTACACACCCATATGCACCCATTTAGGGAAAACACTAATGTAATTCTTGCTTCAGGAAACAGTGGTATTGTAACAGGACTTTGAGCAGCAAACACATAAGATGTGGCCATTGCAAATTCATGTGTGTATCTGGAAAACCTGGCTCAATCAGATTTTTGATTCATTTGTGCATCGCTTACAGATATATTTATATTGTGTGTGCTGCCCACACATCAACAGGGATTCTCATAGCAAACAAAATGTGTGGAGCTTTCTGCATAATACTGTGGGTGTATGGTGGATGAAAGAATCCTTGAGCGGGTGCTCAGAGTTGTTAGGAGACCCTATTCCCCTGTTCCTGAACTGCATTGGGAAGATGGATTGGTTGTTAAACCACTCTAGAAACTGTAGCTCTGTGAGGGGCATAGGGTTCTCCTAACAGCTTTCAGTACCCTTAAAAAACTACAGCTCCCATGATTCTTTGGGGGAAGACATGACTATTAAAATGGTATAGTACTGTCTTACATGTACAGAGCAGATTCATGCAAGATTCATGCTCGATAGGTTTTTTTTTTTAAAAAAAAATATTTTTATTAGTTTTCATTATAACAAACATAACAAAAAACATTAAGAAAAAAATGATTTAAAATCAACTTTATCATTTTACATACTGTTTATAAAATCAACACAATAGCGAAAGGTGGGATTTCTACAATCCCTCGACTTCCCTCCACCCTCTCTGTGGTTCCATTATTTCATTGTTAAATCATGCATGTCCAAGTCATGTTTCCATCCATTCATATCTGTTTTTATCTATTATTGTAATGTTGCAAATATTTTTTAGAATCCTGATGATGCATCAACTTGTATACCATGGGTAGGCAAACTAGGCCATTATGTTTTATTCTTGGCTTCTTCCCTCTCTAGATAAATCTTGAAATATATTTTTGCCATTCTTTGAAGCATTTCATATTGGTGATCACTGGTATTGATTGAAATAAAAATAATATTTTTGGCAATATGTTCATTTTAATAACTGATATTCTTCCTATTAATGACATATTCATTCTTTCCCAAATTTCTAGGTTCCTCTTTAGGTCCTTCCATGTTTTTTCATAATTGTCTTTAATTATATTTATATTTTAGCTGTTAACCAAATCCCTAAATATTTCACTTTTTTTGTGACTACTTATACCTGTCTTCTCTTCTATCTGTATTTTATCTTGTTCTGGAACATTTTAATCTATAAGTTTGGTTTTACCTTTATTTGATTTAAAACCTAATACTAGACAGAAATATTTTATTTTCCTTAATACTTCCGACAAAGAATCTATTGGATCTTCCACCGTGATAACTAAGTCATCTGTGAACGCTTTCAGTTTGTAGGCTTTATTACCTACCTTAATTCCTTTAATTTCATCCTCCGCCCTTATATTCCTTGCTAACATGCTTGATTGTTCATATTGCAAGTGGATGCCCCAATTTGCCTTAAAAGCATTAAAAATCTAAACTTGGGGCAATGGCCAGTTCATGCACAAAGAAGCAAAAATAGATGGCAAACACACGTTCACCAGCAGAAGGAAAACTCTTGAGCCACTATTAAAATATCCACAGGGAAAAGCAGCCTGTTTCAGAACTTGAGGGTTATTTCTTGACAGTCCCTTTAAGGAATGCCATCTAAATGCTGCATCCGTACAGCAGAATACATTAGCAGTCTCCCACAGTAACCTGAAGGAAACAGGCTGGCAATGCCAGTAGGGGCTCCCATTTCGCAGGCGCTGGAAAGTGGAGTGCAGTCTTGTCACATCCATGATAATCTGACTGGCCACTGAACTGCTGCATTAAGTGGCCAAGATAGTAGACGTACAATTTTCTCACCTTGCTGCCCATTACATTTATAAAATGCTTGGGAGAGGAATTTTGGGGAACAGAGCTAATAGGGTTTATTGACATTCTAAACAGCAGTTTGGAAGAGCATCAGGGAAAGGTGGTATAATTCTCCCCCCCTGCCGCTCATGTTGCTTACTTTCAGTAATTGCTTGCTGTAGCCTTGTCCTTGAACAGTTGTTGAATATACAATCTGGGCTCCTGTAGAAAGTCCTTTTTACAGAAAGGCTGTGTAAATGCTCTGAATATATATGTAGGCAATCCTAATGTCTTCTGCTCTGCGGCTGATTCTTTTTCTTTACAAATTGGCTAGTGACTAGTTAGCACATGGAGAGAACCCAAAGATAAGACGGTAAAAGAACTGATTAGGCATAGCAAATGTAGATGCATTCGGTCAATAGACAATGCCAGGACCTCCTTTGCCTCTTAGAGGCGCTTGGCTCTGTTGTTTTTTTAAAGTGCATCCCAGATCCTGCCTTTTTCACACGTCATTAAAGCCATTTGCAGCTCCCAGCTTTTGGCCTAAAAGCATCTCATCATTTCAAAGGGGAGCATCTTGTCATCTCCAATGCTGTCACATCGAACCTGCTGTGATGCATGTACCTGCATCTAGATGAATTTGGGGAGTTAATTAGATATAACAGGATGCAACAGAATATTAAATCAAAGCAGTGGATTCCTCCAAGTCCTCGCCCCTCCCCAGCTGTGATGTGAGAGTTTCATAATCCCCCAACTAAAAGCTTCACCTTTACATATCTAAAGTTCACCAAAGAGGCAAGCTACAAAAAGCAATGATAGGCATTTGGCACATCTCCTGTTCCTTTATAATTGCAATCACTTTGCTGACCTTTTCTTTCCAAGGCTGAGATGGGGAGTGCGGGTGGCTGTAAATGGAACTGCAGGTTTGCAGCAAAAAACAGTTGTGGGTGGCACCAAATGGCCAGTCTCCTTCAATACTCCTCTCCGCTCAAAACACACATACGCCAAAGCATTTTTTCAATGATGTTTCTGAATACACATACAGATAAATTTAAGAGGTGGACAGTCTGTTTGAAAAGGAACAAAGGCCAGTGTCCATCGTGATAGAATGCACATCCGCCATGCAAACTGTGAAGCCAAGAGGAACCCAGTCTCATGCCATGGTGTGAATGACTGTGATTATACCTGCCTTCCTCCTGTGTTTAACAAGCACTGTGAAGCGGAAAAGAACCAATGTGTACTGGATAGAGAAGTGGATTTGGATTAGGTGTCTGAGGTTCAAATCCCTGCTCAGCCATGTGTGGCCTTGGGCAAGTCACTGACTGTACTCAGATATCACATTCTCTTGTTTTCCAAACAAGGGGCCGGATTTACGTAGGTTTGATGAGGCCCTAAGCTACTGAAGGTAATGGGGCCCTTTATATGTCCAGCTGTGCTTTGTCAACAACAAATTGCCGCTGTTTTTTGTGTTGGATATATGCTATATGGTAATTTATGGACCTAATAGGTATCAAAAGCCATTAGCACATGCAGAATGTAGGCACCCTATATACAGAAATGAGCAAACCAGTGATATTTTAGGGAGCAGGCTAGCAGGCAAGGCCCGTTACTTACATCATAGGAGCCTACACAGCACAAAACACTGTTGCTGCATGTAGGGGTTTTTATTTTGTTTTTTATTTTATATTCTGGAAATGTACATCCAGTTTTTCCCTTTGCATTTTTTTGGGGGGGCCCAAGAGAGTGGGACCCTAAGCTATAGCTTGTTTAGCTTATATGTAAATCCAGCACTGGCTATGCTAGCTGGGGCTGATGGGAGTTGGAGTCCAGCAACTTCACAAGTTCCCCATCCAACCATGGATGAAGGACTGGGAATAAGGCATGTTTGTGTGTGTGCGCCCTTTCCCCACTTTTTCCATCCCCTTCCCCTTGCATGCCCTGCTCAATAGAGAATTCCTGATCAAAACACAATTTGCATCCTGTTTCAGAAGGATCACTCGTATCAAATTTTCCCAGTCACAGCAAACAAAGCAGGAAGTGTTCTGCTCTACTTCGAGTGTGCCAGGAGAAGGAGTTGCATCTCAAATAATCCAGACTATAGATTGGAGGATCAGAGAGCATGATCCCTGAGCACGGCCACAATCTCTCAACTAATCCACCTCATGGGTCCATTGCGATAAAGTGGGATCAGCCTTGAACTCCACAGAAGATTGGCATGATACCA
Source organism: Podarcis melisellensis (assembly GCF_964234715.1). Lineage (NCBI taxonomy): Eukaryota > Metazoa > Chordata > Lepidosauria > Squamata > Lacertidae > Podarcis > Podarcis melisellensis. The sequence goes on along the minus strand of NC_138530.1, from coordinate 24,886,277 downwards.
ATGTGTCAGAAATAATATATGAGACTCCCACTGTCCAGTTTGATAAGGCATACTCTTCTTGCAAACAGTTCCATGGAGATAATGGAATTACCTGCCCATATACCATCACAGTGTTCTGGACGGCAGCCCATAGAACTCCAATCCCCAACCATTAAAACCAATTAGAGATGTGTCGTTCATCTCAGTGGGATCTCAACGCTATACGTGGAATATCTGCAATAATAGAGAACAGTCAGCATAGCCGAGTTTGCTGCTGCCAAAAACATTTCAAAGTGTTTTGTAATTAGAACTTCATTATTTATCTTTCTGGGTGCTTTTAGATTGGCAGCGGCGATGCCGATCTCTCGTCTGACAGCAAAATCAAATGGTACAGGGTGCTGGGACCGACAGCTACAAAAGATGAATACCCAATTTCCAAACACGTTCGCTTGAAGGGGAAGCAAGTGCAAAAAGAAAGAGAACATAGGCACTGTTGCCATCCTGTCATAATACGCACACCCCTAGCCAAAAGGTATCATGAAGCCATTTCACATCTGACTGCCTTTGATTTCCCAGCCTAATGGACCAGATTCTGGGATATAAGGGAGGATTGTAAGCCCTTAATGATGTGAGTTCAAGTCTCATTCATTCTCTTCTACAGAAAGGCTCCCTCCTGTTTGCCAATCATCCGTCATCTGCCTCATTGACCCCTTGCATTGTAGGCCGCAGAAACTGGTGTTTCCTAGCTAATAGGCTGGCCATCCATCTCTTGAAGACCTTCGGATTTGCTAGTTATTTAAAAACTGAAAGAAAGTGAACAAATACTACTGGGAGCATTCCCATACCGAAGCAGTGCTACGTATAATCAGGATCAGGATTATGTGAGGCTTTTGCAAAGGTGTACACAAAGCTCTCACTTAAAATAGGGAGTGGAAGTGAAATGAATAGTGTGAGTCTAATAGGAGGATGGTGTATTCCTGTTGTGTTTTATGATTTTCCTGATATCGTAAATGAGCCAGAACTGGTCTGTGACCGTAATAATACAATTCAATTCAAGTATGATGGGAATCAGGGAGCACAGAAGCAGGTACAGGAAAACATGAGCTTTTAAGAAATTCCAAAGGAAGAACTTTCAGGAGTTGGGAATTGCAAAGACCTGTAGGGCAGTTCAGAACATTCTGTGTTAAAACCACTTCCAGGCTATTAATGCAAGAAAGGGGGAGAAACAATAGATTTGCCTTTCATAATAGAAAATAAAGTTGTTGTTGTTTTAATAAAGATATTAGGATGAGGTTAAATTTTATTCTGTTTCTAGGAGCGTGTTATATATAAGATGCAACCACAAATATGAAGAAAGCATCATAATCTGGGGGAAATCACTTGGGAGATGATATACAAACTCGGTGAAAATGAGAGGGGGAGAATGTGTTAGGATGTGGAGGTCAAACTCTGGATCAGGTCCATTTAGTCCAGCATCCTGTACTCACAGTGGCCAACCAAATGCCTGTGGGCAGCCTGCCAGCAGGATTTCAGGTACAAGAGTACTCTCCCCTTCTTTGGTTTCCAGCAACTGGTATTCAGAAACATTGCTGCTTCTATCTGTGGTGACAGAGCATAGGCATCATGGCTAGCAACCATCGATTGACTCTCCTCCATGAATTTGTCTAATCCTCTTTTAAGAAAGCCCAACAGAGACTCCATCTCCTCAGAGTATTGCAGAAAAACAATGTCAGTCAGCATCTGATGATCTCCTTCTACTGGTCAACAATAGAAAGTGTCCTTTCATACTGCATCACGGTGTGGTACGCTGGTTTGACACCATCTGATAGGAAGTGCCTACAGAGGGTGGGGAATACAGCACAAGATATTATGGGCTGTCCTGTAAATCTGCTGGATGAAATAGCAGTAGAATGTTGCCTCAGGATAGTGAGGAAATTCTCAGGGATGATTCACACCCTGGCTGGCACTTTCTTGATCTCCTGCCCTCAGGCAGAAGATTTAGAAGCATGATTAGTCCCACCAACAGGGTAAAGAACAGCTTCTATCTGTGGGCTGTTAGGCTGCTGAATGAAAAGAACAGGGCAACTGACTTTCGGGTTTGGTTGGGTGTGTCAGTAAAGGAGGGGAATTAAGACTAAGAGAGTTGAGTGGGGGTGCTCGTGTAACCTCACCGTATACAAGTTGTACAAGTGACAATAAAGTATTTCAATTTTAAAGCCACCCAACTTGGAGGTCAGCACTGTCTTCTGTGAGAGCAAGTTCCAAGGGTTAACTATGCACTGTGTGAAGAAGTACTTCATTTCATCTCTCTTGAATCTTCCAGTGTTCAGCTTTGTTCGACCTCCATGAGTTCTAGTATCATGCAAGAGGGAGGAAAACTAAAAAGGAAGGGGAATAGAGCTTGAGAGAATGGAAGGGGCAGGGAGGAGCTGGGAAGTGTGCCCCCAAAGATTCAGGAGAGTGTGTGTGAGAGATGGTTGAGGGAAGGCACAGGCAGACGTTGGTCTTTCAAATTTCAATTTGGCCCTGTGTGAGGCCAAATTTCGGGGCCTCCCGCCCCTCACCTTCCATTTGCTCAGTTCACCACATCATAGCTGTGATGCCCTGCAGACCCTCTAGGCCCAGTGCAAGGGAACTGGTCACGTTGTCCTATATCCACAGGGAGAAGAAAATCTGGCAGAGAAGTCTGGGAAACTAATTACAATAAGAGAAGATGACCTTTAAAAAGATAGGAGCATCAATTTAGGATCCTGAGAAGAGGGTTAAGATTCAAAAGAGCTCCACATGGATAAAGGAGAAATTAAACTGAAAAAGCCCTCAATGAATTCATATTTTTAGAGTGGCTTTTATTATTTTTAGTTTTATTAACAAGCCATGACTGCATAATAAAGTTTGGTTTTTGGTTGTTGTTGTTTAAAAAAAGAAAACTTTGTAATAACTGTTCTGTCATGCTCTTAACACAACAAAGGGATATGTGACTTGAGCATAGATATCTAATCTATAGGACCCCTTGATGTTTATACATGCACATATCCTTCCTCAGTTACCTTGGCAACCACTCCCAGGGAACTAGCAGGGTTATTCTTTATGGCTTATTTATCCTTCCCTTCCTCTGTGGAGCTCAGGGCAGTCACTGTGGCCTCCTCGCCCTTATCACAACATCCTTGCAAGAATGGTGGCCGTCAGGCTGCTGCCACCGACTCCCAGCCCAGGAATGTACAAAGACAAGGAAATGTTTCTTACCTTCCACTTTTTACTCAGTATTTACAGAGAGAGGCTATAGAACCCAGACTCTTGGATAATGGCGTTGTCCTGAGTGAATCTCCCCCCCCCATCTCTCCCACTTCCTCATTTGTCAGTCTCATCGTCTCTCCTACGGGTGCTGCTAGGTGCCCTCTGTCTTTGAGCTCTTTGCTCTCCTACTTTCAAGGCTCGCCGGGTTCTGGAAGAAGGGTGTGTGATCTGGAATGCTTTCTAAAGACACTATGTCCGTCATCTGTCACCCCCCATGGTGCTTCTTCCTCCTCCTCCTCCTCCATTATTTCCCAACTTTTCCTCGTCATCTGCCTCTGAGCTGTGACCTCCCTCAAACCCCTTGTTGTAATTCTGAACCATCTTCTTTTTCCTCCACCCTGGAAGGGTCAAGATGGGAAGGCGGTCTCCACCGTTCCTCCTCTGCCCATTCCCTGACAGTGGTTGGCTCAAAGTCAGCCAATGAGCTTCAAGAGGAGTGGAAATTTGAATTGAGGTCTTGCCCAGCCTCTGTCAGGAATGGCCCCTCCCAGAGCGACAGCGAGGACTCTGAGGGGGAGGGGTGGCAGACTGGGGGAAAAACAGTGGTACCTCGGGTTACATACACTTCAGGTTACAGACTCTGCTAACCCAGAAATATTACCTCGGGTTAAAAACTTTACTTTAGGATGAGAACAGAATGATTTGTCATACAATGATTTGTCATACAATATAACTGCTTACCCATAGTATATTCGAGGCAACTTGTCCAGATAGAGTAACCTTCAGTGATTACAGTGGTACCTCGGGTTACAGACGCTTCAGGTTACAGACGCTTCAGGCTACAGACTCCGCTAACCCAGAAATAGTGCTTCAGGTTAAGAACTTTGCTTCAGGATGAGAACAGAAATCGTGTTCCGGCAGCGCGGCAGCAGCAGGAGGCCCCATTAGCTAAAGTGGTGCTTCAGGTTAAGAACAGTTTCAGGTTAAGAACGGACCTCCAGAACTAATTAAGTACTTAACCTGAGGTACCACTGTAGTGGCTTGGTTCCTTCCTATCCCATCCAGGAATTGAGGCTGTAAAGTCCCAAGATAGTGTAGGTCAGATGGAGACAGTCGAGGCTTCAGAGGAACTGCAGCCTTTAGACATCACTCTGAGGAGGGTGGAGACTGATTCGGGGGTGGAGGGAGTCCCCACAGGCTTGCAGAAGGGGCAGAGCCCAGGCTTGGCATCAGGCTAATAGGAGGCAGGTCGCCCGATGGAGGATATCCTGTTGGCAAAGAGCCCGCCCTTCAGTCGGGTCAACTTCTTCCCAAGAGGACTAGAACTGTGTGCTTGGCATGTAACTACTGCGTAAATACTAATAAATCTAAGTGCAATTAAACCATCAGCTTGCCTCATTCTTGGCAGGGGACAGACATCTGGAATACTGACAGCCTCATTGGAAGGAAATAACTTTTAAAAAGAAAAGAAATTAAATATATATATAACTTAAGAAACTCATTGCCACCAGATGTTATCATGGCCACAGATCCTTGAAGAGGATTACATACTTTCATGGAGTCATAGAAAAGATATCATCTGCTGTTATTTGTTATAGGAAAGATCAGGTGTTTGTCGCGTTTATAGGATTTCTTATCGGAGGGGCTTATAACAATTTGACAGTTCAAAAACAGAAAGTTACAAATGGTGTTGGTGTATATCAGGTATTGGGATGTAAGAGGGCACTTTATTCTGTTTTGCCCTTTGTTCATTGAACGCAGCACTGATTCCGTTCTGCTGCAGTTTGTCTTCTGCCTAAAACATGCTTTTTTTGTCTTGCTGTCCAGTGTGGCAGCTGCATAACTTCTGCAATTAATTGTTTAAATTATGTAACGGCATTGTCATTATGTTACTCCACCCCATTCATTTCAGTGCAAAGGAAACCCAATGCAAACAAGGGGGGTAATAATTAGTTGTGTATCGTTTGCTGACTGAAAGCAGCAACAACAGCAAATACTTGTTGCATTGACTGGATTGATTTCCATTCCAGACAGAGGATGAATAAGGAAATATTATTGGCAATTTTTGCTCCCATTTCTGTGGTCATTGGAATTCTCCAACATAACTCTTGAGGTACCAAAAGCAAAATTGTGGATAAGCACAGGGGAAGACTACAGCCATCACCCCTGCCTCAAAAAAGCAAGCAGCTGGTCATTGTGGGAAACACAATACTAGACACGATGAACTCTTGGTCAGATCTAACTAGACTCTTTTGTTCTAATAAGAGGGCTCAGCCAGCCACAGCCCACCACAGAAAAGTAATTTTTCTTCACCATCATTATCAGCACACAGTCACAGGCTGCTTCCGAAAGCCTTTGTATTGAAATCCCTTCACTGCGCAACAGAAAAATTCAAATTGTAAGATATAAATATTGGCTGTAGAACAATAGCTCTGGAAAATGTTGCTACTTGCAGTAATCTGCAATTAGCGACTGGAACCATTTCTTTTGTTGGCTAACTGGAAGAGATTTGTGTGCACAGACAATGGATTTGGCGTCAAACTCAAAGCACGCCTTGCTAATTTATACTTTTAGGTGAAGTGTATCTCTGGGCCAGCACAATGTCAAAAAATGGTTGGAGGATGAGCATTTGATTCCATCAAGTACTGTCTGTTGCAGACTCCTTTAATGAATGTATCCAGGAGCCGTTATCACTGAGCAGCAAAAGAAGGATTTACAGATATTACATAGTGCTCCCATCCCTTTTGTTAAACTCTGGTTTGGCATTGAGAAGGTAGATAACATTATGGAAAACAAAAGGAGTTTTACATCATTTATCAAGCAAGAAAGCTTTAAGCCATTTGTTCTCCACTTGAATATGTGCCTCATCTGGCATTGTTGCTAGAGGTGAATTATTTGTGTATTACCCGTTCCTGCTTTCTTTATTTGGGTTGGGGGAGGTGAGAAGGTTTATTCCCCCCCCCCAAAAAAAGAAACATGTCTTTCTTTTGAGTATACCACACTTTGAGGAGCTGGTAAACTGGTAAATTGATCAGACACATACAGCCAGTGGCCTGGTTTGCACATCACATTAAACTGTAGCTAAAATAAACTTTGGTTTGATGTGAAATTGTGGGTGCTTTGCTCCTCTCCAACTCCTGCAGCTGCTGCTGTGCTGTCCAGCAAACCATGGTCTGGCTGCTTACCTTGCCTGAACCTGAACAAAGCACAAGATGTGAAAGAGAAAAAAATGAACCACAAGACCAGGTTTGGATGACAAAGCAAGGTAGACCATAGTTTGTTTCCTTGCAGGGGGGCAGCAGCAGAAGTGGGCAAGGATTTCAGCAGTGTACATTAGCACACTGCCCATTCTCCGGGAAGACAACGTCTCCCAGTAAAACTCACTTTGTCACCCTTTGCAGTTTTCTTCACGGCACCAATGTACCATACCCTCCAACATTTCTGTGATGAAAATAGGGACACCATAGTCAATAATAATAATAATAATAATAATAATATTTATACCCTACCCATCTGACTGGGTTTGCCTTCAGATGTTTTCTAAAGGTTGTATATTATCTCCATGCATCACATAACTCCGTACCCTCCGATGAAAACAGGGATATCCTAAGGAAAGTGGGACGTCCTGGGATCAAATCAGAAACTGCGACAGCTTTTGCAAATCCGGGACTGTCCCTGGAAAATAGGGACACTTGGAGGGTCTGATGTACTGTTTGTCAATAGAAGAGGCAGGGAGAGTTGTGAGGATTAATTAACTATTTTCAACTCTTTGTTACACTGAGGTACTGATAAAACACCTGCCCTGTTAAAGCGTCCCATCTTATGAAGCAAAGGTATATGAAAGTGCTCCTAAAATTACTTCTGCTTTAAAAGATGGAAAACGTGTGTGAGAGAGAAAGGGGGGTAACCTCCAATTCCTCTCATCTAATTATGTCACTGATACATGAGTCCTCACAGCTGTCACTTTTTAAAAGATGCTTTAAGTTCAGCACTGATAATCACCCGGTCTGCTTTTATTTATTTAACTTGTTTCATGAAACTTGCATGCTGCCTGATGGTAAAATAATAAAAAAAATCCCAAAGGGGTCTGCAAAAAAAAAATGAAACAATAAAATTCTGTCAAAACAGTTAAAAGCCGCTATTTAAAACATACAAGAAATAACTAAAACCAACAATGAGCTAAAAGCAGATTGAAATGCACACTTCGTTAATGCAGCTCTTGTTTGAGACAAAGAGATGGAGAAGTGTTTGGGTCATATCAAGTACAGTGGTACCTCGGGTTAAGAACTTTATTCGTTCTGGAGGTCCATTCTTAACCTGAAACTGTTCTTAACCTGAGGTACCATTTTAGCCAATGGGGCCTCCCCCTACTGCCGCCGCACGATTTCTGTTCTCATCCTGAAGCAAAGTTCTTAACCCGAGGTACTATTTCTGGGTTAGCAGAGTCTGTAACCTGATGCGTCTGTAACCCGAGGTACCACTGTATTCCTTTGCGGTGACTGTCATCTGATTCAAGCAGGGAGAAAGTCAGATTCTGGAAATGGCTGCAGCTGAGGGATGTTCGTGCAGCTCCATGTTGCTGGACCACAACTCCCGTCTTCCCTGACCATTGGGCACACTGAACAGGACTACTGGGGGTTGGAGTGCAACAAAGACCACAGGTCCCCCCACCCCCTCTGTAGCTACCCAAAAGGTAGCTGGCTCTTAGAGAACTGTGTGCATTTGGATTTCCAGCATAGAGATCTTTTGACTTTACTGTTGTCTATGCTATGCCATAACATGACACAAAGACAAAACAAAAAAAATTCCTTCCAGTAGCACCTTAAAGACCAACTAAGTTAGTTCTTGGTATGAGCTTTCGTGTGCATGCACACTTCTTCAGATACACTGAAACAGAAGTCACCAGACCCTTCTATATAGTGAGAAGGTGGGGAGGGGTATTACTCAGAAGGGTGGTGGGAATGGGTGATTGGCAGATAGCTGTGATGAGCCTGTTGACGACTCTTAACGACTGCTATAGGTCTTACAGGAAAAAGCAAGGGGTGAGAAGGTGAAAAAGAAAGGCGACACAAAGAAATCATGATAGAAGAGTTAGATAAGCCCCTCTGAGTTTGAGTCATTTTTTAACTAGTATTATCATAGAAAAATGATAATTATTGACTTGTTGGAGAGAGTTAATTGACTGCGAATCCGGGCAAGTTCTTTTGAAATACAATGTTGTTTAGTCGTTTAGTCATGTCCGACTCTTCGTGACCCCATGGACCAGAGCACGCCAGGCACTCCTGTCTTCCACTGCCTCCTGGAGTTTGGTCAAACTCATGTTGGTAGCTTCGAGAACACTGTCCAACCATCTCGTCCTCTGTCGTCCCCTTCTCCTTGTGCCCTCCATCTTTCCCAACATCAGGGTCTTTTCCAGGGAGTCTTATCTTCTCATGAGGTGGCCAAAGTATTGGAGCCTCAGCTTCATGATCTGTCCTTCCAGTGAGCACTCAGGGCTGACTTCCTTAAGAATGGATACGTTTGATCTTCTTGCAGTCCATGGGACTCTCAAGAGTCTCCTCCAGCACCATAATTCAAAAGCATCAATTCTTTGGTGATCAGCCTTCTTTATGGTCCAGTTCTCACTTCCTTGAAATACAATAGGTTCATAATATGCCAAAATTAAATCAATTTATTAATTATAGATCAATGAAATAATGATTTGTGGATCGATTACATTTCTTCAGAAAGTGCAGCAAGAGAGAAATGGTTGAACAGAATAAGAGCAAAACATAGACCCAGAAATCCTGAGGGGAATATAAACCCTGAGGTAAATTAAACTACTGTTGAGGATGTTAAAAGAGGAGCCCCACTAGGGAAAAATAAGACAGCAGTGGCATGTCTGTGTGTACCCAAAATGACATTTAGATGTTTATAATGCTCTACTGTACTATTAATTTGCTTCCCACAAAAAAATCTAATTTTCATTTTGACACTGCCATGAGAAACAGCTTTGATTGAAAATGACTGTGCATTTCCCTGCCACTTGGGCCATGTAATATAACTTGACATTTGGCTACAAAGGTGAAATACTGTGTCCCAATTCAAAGGTTAACATACTTGCCACTCAAAACCCACTACTAAACAATCAGAGCTCCATATCACTGCCATAACACGTGTAAAGAGAAAACTGCATGGGTTGCTTAGATTGTGCAACTTCCACTTGTACACTTGACAAGCGGCAATAGAGTGGCTACCTCAGAACTGCTTAAAAAGAGAAAAGGCACCAATGGAAAAGGACAGAAGAAGACACCGATTTGCATACAGTGTGTATATGTGTATATTGGGGTGGTGCCTCCCAATTTATTCTGCTAACTGCCCCCCACTGCATCTGCACCACCTCTCATCATGCTATAGTTCACAGCGCCATCTGTGACCACTGAAACTACAGATTGATGGCATTTAGAGCAAATATATATAGCAGGATATATACACAAATTTAGAAATCAATAAATAGAAATACAATTTACCTCGTCAAAGTGGGGAACAAGACTGTGTGCCTGCTCAGTCTGCTCTCCATGTGCCAAACCTGAAGGCCCTTGCTCTCCCTTTTTATGATTCTTAATCTTTAAACTAGACTTGGATCAGACAGCTCCTCAGATAGAGGACTGTCCTCTATAAAGCATGAGACATGGCCACTCTATGCTGCACTGTAAAAGTCTAAGACTTTGGAGCTGAGCTTTCAGGCAGTAGCTGTGTCCATTAATTTCAGGGAGTCTACTCTGAATACGACTTCATTGTATAAAGAAGCTTTAGTTTTCTCTCTCTTGTTTTGTCTTCATATCCAGTGTCCCTACCATTTGCCCCTCAGACTTAAATACCCTATCTTGGCAAAAAAAAATTCAGCAGAATCTATCTGGACTGGATCTCCTTTCAAAGGGATTACATAAGGAAACATGCTTTTGTAAGAAGCGACATTCCTGGTGATGGATGGCAGCATATCGCAGCAAAATTGGAAAGATACTCAGGATGAACTGATCCATTAAATCACCATTTTCTGTAAATACATTTCGCCTATCAGATGGCTTTCTGCTACCCAGATTATATTTTTCTAACCAACAGGTGTCAGCAATCATACTTGTCTATAACCCTGAAGCTAGGTGGAAGGTTGGAAATAAAACTGAAATCAGAGCTGCTCCCAGGGGTTGGCAAAGTAGGTCCCCGCTGTGGGCACAGCTCAGGGAGCGGCCACAAAAATCACCTGTCAGACGATGGAGAATATGATGTACAGTATATGTTTGTGGTGCCATGACACTGCTGTCGTGGCCAGGACAAGCACAGGAGAAACTTCCAGTCCTTCTCGCACCACGGCACAAAGGGGTGCAGTAAAGTGATTTTTTTCCCCCAGGATGCGTGTGCTGATATGGCTCCTTGCCTCTGAGCCTAATCTTATATATGTTTAGTGAAATGTAGGTTCATTGGGACATAAATGAGCACAGGGTTTTAACAGAGCAAAGTGCTTTCTGAAGCCACATCAGTGCTTAAACTATTGTATAACATATACTTGAGATGTGGGTGGTGCTGTGGTCTAAACCGCTGAGCCTCTTGGGCTTGCCAATCAGAAGGTTGGCATTTCAAATCCCTGTGGTGGGGTGAGCTCCTGTTGCTCTAGCCCAGCTCCTGCCAACCTAGCAGTTTGAAAGTATACCAGTGTGAGTAGATGAATAGGTACCGCTGCAGTGGGAAGGTAAACAGCATTTCCGTGTGCTCTGGTTCGCATCACGGTGTTCCGTTGCACCAGAAGTGTTTTAGTCCTGCTGGCCACATGACCCAGAAAGCTGTCTGCGGACAATCACCGGCTCCCTCGGCCTGAAAGTGAGATGAGCGCCACAACCCCATAATTCCCTTTGACTCGACTTAACCATTCAGGGGTCCTTTACCTTTTTTACCTTTACCTTTTCTAACATATAACACTTTAGAGTATGTTTGCTTCAGAGGTAGAACAATATTCTGGTTCTGATAGCCAATGTACGTTTACTTTGAAAGATGCTCCTGCGGGTTATTTCAATTTGGTCCATTGCCTTCCCCTCCCCCACCTCCCCACGCTCCATGCAACATCTGTCACCAGACACCTTCATCCATGTTGAGGGATGTCATTCATTCCATCTCTTTATTAAAAGCAAGCTTTCAGCTAGCATACTTTATTTTTTATCAACCTAACTTAATGTTTTTATTTGTGTAGCCAAATAAAGGGAAATGTACAAGAAGAGCACGTTTCTCACGCCACAGAATACCCGTTCCACATTTGTAAGAGCTTGAGGGTTTATTGGGTATTTTGTGTTTTTATATTGTGATTTTATGTTGTAACTGCCCTGAGACCTGTGGGGATAGGGCGGTATACAAATTTAATAAATAATAAGAATAATGGATAATTTAGTATGGAACCCCTTCACCTTGGAACTCCCTGCCTCTTGAGATCAAGCAGGTACCTTCACTGCACTTTTTTCAGTGCCTACTAAAAACATTCCTCTTTAGACAAGCCTACCCAGATACTTAGAAAGTCAAGGCCATTTTTCTCTGTTTTGTATGCTTTACAGTACAGTTGTGGATTTTTCGTGATTTTATTCTTTTATCTTTTTGTAAACTCTTTTGAGGGTTGGTTGGTTTTTAACACTCAAGCAGTGTATAAATTTTATGAAACAAATAAATAAATTCTGAGGGTTCGCTTATTTCATATAATAATTAGTGGCTAAAATTTTACAAGTAGCTGACAATATAATTAGTTGAATACTTGATGTTGGGCAGAAAGAACCTTATCCTTTTCACCTTGTGATTGTGTGGGAATGTTGTGGATAGGAGGAGAGGATATATTGATTTATTATTATCCTTCCTCACTCACGCTTGTGAGTCAGTAGCAGAGTACATTCCCCTGTATATTGCAGGAAGCTACTAGTTGGTAGATTCATCTGAATCGCTTGAGTTAAGTGATCCAGTCTGGCTTGTCCAGACTGGATTGTTCCTGGTAAATTCCCCTTTATTCCCTCTTAAAACAATAAAGACACAACAGGCTTCTTTAAAAGTAATGATAAGAAGTTTACTTACATTCAGTTCACAGTATGATCCTGAAGGCAGGCTTTAGCTTGTACTTACAGAAGAGAGTGTGAGTTAATCCCATATGAGGATTAAGCCCATGTGCTACTGGCTGAGAGCCAGCAGACAGCAAAATATATCAAGATCAGAAGAGAGCAGCAAAAGAGAGGAAGATAGCTGTGTGACTGGTCCCTTTACAGGGTCTCACCCATCACCCTGGTCACAAGCAGGGGGAGAATGCTCCAGACAGGTGTGACAGGAAGTCCTCCTGCCTGGAGTAACATCCCCCTGTGTGTCCACTCTGGGCAAACAGGAAATGTTGTACTTGACTGCTACCTAGACTTTCTAGGTAGCCTGCAAAATAAATTTTCACAAAATAGATGCTTAGAACTACGGATGGATGGATCAGTCTATTTATGGGCTGTGCAAATTTCACATGTGTTCATGCATATGTTCAATCCCATTTCTGCAATAATCTGTGATGGTGATAATTAAATAAAATCCAAGCCAAAAGAACCCATATTTAAATGCACATTTAAATAAACATGTATAATAATATTTACATGTTCATTTTATCACAAAATGCTGTAGTTTTGGATTTAATTTCACTTAGGCATTTCTAAACATATTTTATCCTAAAATATACATTTCGGTGTATTTTTTTTAGTCAGTATCTGGATTGCAAAGTTTGCAAAGTGTGAAGTTTGAAGAATAGTTATGCTCTTAAGAGTTTATTAAAATCATTCAAGTCATGGCAAGTAGAATAATTATTGTCAGTGCTTTATTTTGGGGGGAAACCCTGAAGGAACTCGGCTAATAGGGTATTGGGTAAACAGGCAGGATCACAATGGCTCTTATCAATACTTGACCTAAAGAAGGAATAACATGCATGGAACTGTGACAGATTTAGCAGGCCCTCATAATTGCATCGGCTGAATTTGTTTTGTTATCCAATTGCCGCAAAGTCTTTTATTTCATCACTTCCCATCTGCAACTAAGTAGAACAGCTGCCATTGTAATGGTGTTCACCATTTTAAATCATGCAAAAATGCAGGTGGAAAATAGAACTCATGGGTTTATAATGGCTTTGGAAGTAATTTAGATGAATGTTGAACCTGTTGTGGAGTTTGTGAGGCTCTGCTAAGCTTGGGGGTGTTTTTCTTCTGTGGCTGCTACGATATTTAACTCCAAGAGCGTGCTATACTTGAAAATTCAGAAATCTTATATTCCTATTCTGTTTCAGGCAGACCCCTGTTCCCCTCACAGAGATACAATTCCCAGAGTTTCCTATGGAGGAAGATTGATTGCTAAACAGCTCTGGGAAATGCAGTTCTGTGAGGGGAATAGGGGTCTCCTAACTACTCTCAGCATTCTTAACAAGCTACACCTCCCATAATTCTTTGGGGAAGTCATGAAAAGTGGTAGTATAATAATTTAAATGTATGGTGTGAATGTGGGCTTAGCCTGCTGTCCAGTCTGCCAGCTGCTGCTGGGCAATGTCAAGTCGTCTCCTGCCCTCTCCCTTCTTATAGTTCTTTATCTTTAAATTTGACTTGGACTGGACATCCCTTCAAATAGAGAACTCCTCCGAACAGAGGACCTCCCTCCACAAAGTGGGGCACAAGACCATCTTTGGAGGCACCGAGAGAAACGATAACTGGCAAGGAAACAAATGGCATTACTAGGTTACATTTTAGAAAGAAAACTTAAAAGGTTTGGACTGCCTTGTTATTGCACTTGGGCTAACACTTTCATTAATCATAAATAGAATATAAAATGAAGATTGGAGGAGACATAAAAATGGAACATAAAATCATAAAATGATTCAAATGTGCCCTTAGCAGGAAGTTAAACTGGCAGGCTGAGGCTGAAGGGACCTCGGAGCCTATATAATACTAATGGAGAGTTATTGCAAAGGTGTAACATGAAGGTATTCCTAAAGTTAGTGGAATAATGGGAATGTTGAAAGCCAGAAATAAGCAGTTAATGCTAATGTACTGATGCTTTCACATAGTTAAACTTGTGCATCCATTGATTCCAAGATCCAGTATGAGATATTTAGCATCCAATGTTAGCCCTACTCAGAGTCACCCATTTCAATGAGTGGACATAAGAACCTGCTGGATCAGAACAATGGCCAGCATCCTGTTCTCACAGTAGCTAGCCAGATGGCTGTGGGAAGCCTGCAAACTAGACATGATCACAACAGCACTCTGCCTACCTGTAATATCCAGCAAATAGTATTCAGGGACATCGTGGTTTATCTCGGTTCAATAATTTCAGTGGGTCTCTTCTGAATAGGACTTAGTTGGATGCAACCCTTCAGCTGCAATTCAGGGAACAAACTGTTGAATATAGTGGGACTTATTAAAGGTAAAGGTAAAGGTAAAGGTAAAGGGACCCCTGACCATTAGGTCCAGTTGTGGCCGACTCTGGGGTTGCAGCACTCATCTTGCTTTATTGGCTGAGGGAGCCGGCGTACAGCTTCTGGGTCATGTGGCCAGCATGACTAAGCCGCTTCTGGCGAACTAGAGCAGCATACAGAAATGCTGTTTACCTTCCTACTTTGACGTGCTTTCAAACTGCTAGGTTGGCAGGAGCAGGGACCGAGCAGTGGGAGCTCACCCCATCGTGGGGATTCAAACTGCCGACCTTCTGATCGGCAAGTCCTAGGCTCTGTGGTTTAACCCACAGCACCACCCGTGTGGGACTTACCTCTCAGTAAACACACAAAGGATCAGTCAGGTCATAATAATAACAACTGAATGATACTCAATACAACCAATGGAAGCATGGCCCTCGAACAACAGGCTTGTTCCTTGAACTATGTGAATATTGCACAAGTACCAGGATGGTCTGAGGCAGTCTAAACGCAAAAGTAACTGATATGCATGCTGAGATTGGAAAAGTGACTGTCTCCATGAATTCCCACAGTGAATTCTCTGTTAACTCTCTAATGAATAGGCTGAATATCACTTGAATTAAAGGTAATTTTATGACGTCACTCACGGATTACCTTCATACACCGAAATGGAAATTGGGAGCCTGCCGAACATGTTTTTCACAGCACCACAGGAGTCTGAATTATAAGTAACAAAACAACATGTAATATCAATCAAAAGTGATTCTACAAACATCTGGAGAAAGAAGCGGGGTGTGTGTGTGTGGGTGTGGTGTTACTCCGACTGCAAAAGTAAGAAATCAGAACCTAATGGAAGTATATCTAAGCAAGACTGCTGACTTGTAACAAACATGGGTATGATTTCATCTCATAACAAGGCAACACTGGAAAACTTCTGGACTATGTGAAACACAGAATTATTCATAGAAAGATAAAGGTATACTGTACTTCAGGCATATTTGCTAGAGTTTAGGCAGCGTTGTTCTCACAGTCGTGGCAAACCTGTACCCGGGTTGTGCAACTTAAGACTGCATCTTAAAGGCTAGAATATTCCTCAGTATCACAAAATTCTGTGCACATCTGAATGTAGGTCTCTTGGAAAGGGCTAGGTTAGAACCAGGGGGAATTTCTGAATCGAGTTTGGTCTTACTTCTGCCTTTATTCATTATTTGGCTCTAGCATTACTTCCTAATGCAGTAACATAGAAAGGAAATTATCAATTTGCAGCTCTTATGCATGGAACACTGTATTATTCATGGATAAGCCAAAAATTCTCTTTAGACTTCAGTTCAAAAATGGATTTTGTTGTGTCTACCATTTTTATTTTACCCAGCAATTTCCTTGAGTGAGGAAAGGAAACATTTCCCTCTGTCTTAGCTGTTTTCAGAGCAATGAGAGGGAACATTATTCATTTCATTATGAAGCCAGTCCGATGAGGACATTTTTTCTTGATTTCACCCTAGGGACTGGTAGTTAAAACTTAATCGTTCATTTATTATGAATTAGCCATGTGGCATACATGGTTCTCTTCTTCCACATTTTATCCTCACAACAACCCTGTGAGGTAGGTTAGGCTGAGAGGCAGTGACTGGTCCAGGGTCACCCAAGGAGTTTCATGGCAGCTGCCAGCTCCCAGGACTGCAAGGATCATTTTGTTGTTGTTTAGTCGTTTAGTCGTGTCCGACTCTTTGTGACCCCATGGATCATTAGTGCCAGTAAATTCAGCCAGATTTTACCCCCTGAAAGTTAGCGTGCACAAGCACGC
Source organism: Podarcis melisellensis (assembly GCF_964234715.1). Lineage (NCBI taxonomy): Eukaryota > Metazoa > Chordata > Lepidosauria > Squamata > Lacertidae > Podarcis > Podarcis melisellensis. Next base: position 24,869,829 of record NC_138530.1, on the reverse strand, counting down.
ACGCACGCACGCACACACGCACGCACACACGCACACACCACAATTTGCTTCCTGGAAACAGGGTAATGACATTGGAGGGCCATTTTGGGTAAGTCCTAAAATGTTTGGGGAAATCCTAAACTGACTTGACCATCTCACAAAAGGTCTGGGAATACTAATCCTTCAGTGAGTGCAAAATTAAGGATTAGTGACTGAATAAAAGACCACTGGGAGCCCTCTTTAAACTTGCCTGTGTTTTCTAGCAGGAATGTGAGACATCAATAATAAAGTATAAAAATGCAAGTTGCTTGTGAAAAATGTGCCATTCTTCTAGAGACAAGAAAAAAAACCTGTCCATCTCAATTAAGAATGGGCTGGATTTTTCTGAGTCTTTGTGGGGGATTTCTCAGGGGAAATCTGAAATTCAAAATAACTACATTTCCCAGATACCTCTCCCCTCACAGAGCTACAAATCCCAGCACCCTTAACAACCTACATGTTCCATAATTATTTGGGGCAGGGGGAAAGGGGAGATGAAGTCATGTGCTTTAAATGTATGGTGTGCGCACAGCTAAGAAACGAAGACCCCATCTGCACTACACATTTAATGCAGGTGCATCCCACTTTAGCCAGCCATTGCTTCTCCAAATGCGTGCTCAGCCATAGGAAAACAAATAGGACACGGGTGGTGCTGTGGTCTAAACCATTGAGCCTCTTGGGTTTGCCAATCTGGAGGTTGGTGGTTCAAATCCCTGTGACGGGGTGAGCTCCCGTTGCTCTGTCCCAGCTCCTGCCCATCTAGCAGTTTGAAAGCACGCCAGTGCAAGTAGATAAATAGGTACTGCTGTACAGTGGTACCTTGGGTTAAGAACTTAATTCGTTCCGGAGGTCCGTTCTTAACCTGAAACTGTTCTTAACCTGAGGTACCACTTTAGCCGATGGGGCCTCCCGCTGCTGCCGCACCGCCAGCTCATGATTTCTGTTCTCATCCTGAAGCAAAGTTCTTAACCCAAGGTACTATTTCTGGGTTAGCTGAGTCTGTAACCTGAAGCGTCTGTAACGCGAGGTACCACTGTAGTGGGAAGGTAAATGGCATTTCCGTGTGCTCTGGCTTCCATCACGATGTTCCATTGCACCACAAGCAATTTAGCCATGTTGGCCACATGACCCGGAAAGCTGTCTGTGGACAAATGCCGGCTCTCTCGGCCTGAAAAGCAAGATGAGCGCCGCAACCCCATAGTTGCCTTTGACTGGACTTAACCACCCAGGGGTCCTTTACCTTTTTTATAGGCTTAAGCTCCAGAAAAGTACTGGAGCAAGGGGGGTTGGGGTGAAGAGAGAAGGATTTGTCCACAAAGGAATGAGTAAATGAGCTTAGAAATTAGATGAATGTAGTTTTCTCAGCTAGACCAGTCTTAAGTGCACCAGGTAAATTGCTCAACGACACACCCACCTCTTTTTCCTCCTTGGAGCTCAAGAGTTCTGAGGTGTTAAATAGCTCTTGCTCCAGGCTGCCTTCCCACAGTCCATTATGCGCTTGCAGCCTGAGGGGGAGGCCGGGTTGGAAGCGGTGCATAATACATACTTTAAAGTGAAAGGCATAAATAATACATATGGTGTAGCTATTTGCGACCTTATAATGGCTTCGGTCTTTGACTACGATGTGGAACTACTGCCAGGAAATTGTGTCAGAGAGTGGATGGGAGCTAAGTGATATCCCCGCAGAGGAATAAATGTTTTGTGACAGGGAGGAGCTAATGAAACCCGAACCTCCCGAGTCCTTGCACTTCTCCTCCCCAAAACATTTTAATTTTAAGGCTGTAAAGTGCATGAATGTTCACAATTGGGATCTGCAGCCAAAAAAGAAGAAGCTGGTAATAAAATGTGAGTGATAAAGGTTCAGACATTTCTGGCTGGTAAAAAAAACTGTGAGGAAGCACAGATCCAGGTGCATGAGTAGGTTATACAAAAAAACACCATAAAAACATTGAGCAGAGATATTCACGATAAACAAATATATAAAGATATATAAAGTGATTTGTGACCCAAGTGTGACACTCTCATTCAGATGCATGTTTATTTTTTGGTGACGAACGAAACCAATAATTAAATGTTTAAATCAAAAAGTTTTCCGTTTCTGTCTTCTCCTGCTGCTCTGATTACCACAGCATAATATAAGAGTAGCTGAAGAAAGAGGAAGCAATAATGTGTTGTGGGTCACTGGAATAAACATATTGTTGTTGTTTAGTCGTATCCGACTCTTCGTTGCCCCATGGACCAGAGCACACCAGGCACTTCTGTCTTCCACTGCCTCCCGCAGTTTGGTCAAACTCATGCTGGTAGCTTCTAGAATACTGTCCAACCATCTCATCCTCTGTCGTCCCCTTCTCCTTGTGCCCTCCATCTTTCCCAACATCAGGGTCTTCTCCAGGGAGTCTTCTCTTCTCATGAGGTGGCCAAAGTATTGGAGCCTCAGCTTCACGATCTGTCCTTCCAGTGAGCACTCAGGGCTGATTTCCTTAAGAATGGAGAGGTTTGATCTTCTTGCAGTCCATGGGACTTGCCAGTGTCTCCTGCAGCACCATAATTCAAAAGCATCAATTCTTCAGCGATCAGCCTTCTTTATGGTCCAGCTCTCCCTTCCATACATCACTACTGGAATAAACATATAGTTTTAATGATTAGCTGCATTCATTCTTCTAGGATCCAGAGCAAACTTCTCTGAAATGCTGTTTGAATGCTTTAAAAATCCTCTCTCTGAATAATATTTTCACAGTAAATCACTTAATTTTTTTTAATGGCTCTTGTGTGTTCATGTGCACATGCAGACACAGGCCAGTTATTAAAAACATAGTTAAAAAAATACCCCCCCCCCATATATGACAATCTTTTACAACTGATGTATCCTTGTAAGATTATATCAGGCTGGCATAGATGTAGCAGTTAATGAACTGGACTAAAAAAACCCCACCTGTATTAGGCTGTTGTTGACAGGCTCAGCTCTGAACATTGTATAATGTTGTTGTTAACAAGCTGGGCTCTGAGGACCGCTATAATAATCTGAACTCCTGTAGGAGGAAAAAAGTGAGCTCTAGTTTCTCATTCAGACATGTGACGGTTGCAGTATTCAGTGTATGAAAGTAGAAAAACTTGTATCGGAGAAATGGCAGACCCAAATCCATATGATTATACCTGGGGGACTGTGCTTTTTCTCTCATAAAAGTTTGGAAATCAGTTTCTGAATGCTTGTGCTACAGGAGTTCTTACATTTAATTCCTAACCTTCTTTTGCACTTTACTATTTTTACCCTAATTGGTCCATTAGGACAAAACTGTACATTACATGCTGCCAAGCAGATCTTTTCTTTGAATACCTGTCCGCTGAGGTGAGCATTTCATGCATCTGATGAAGTGGACTCTAGTCCACACACACACACACACACACACACAAACCGATCTCATAATAAAACGTGCTTGTCTTTAAGGTGCCACACAGGCATATTTCTTCTTCCTGGCCAGATCTATTTCCCAAGCCATTGTGAAACAACTATTTTATATGTTTCCTTGTTTTATTCTTCTGATATCCCACCGGTCCTCCAGGAAACTCAAGACAGAATACAGTGGTAACTTGGCTCTCAAACGCCTTGGTACTTAAACACCTTGGAACCCAAACACTGCAAACCCGGAAGTAGGTATTCTGGTTTGTGGACTTTTTTTGGAAGCCGAACGTGCTTCGTTTTGAGTGTTGTGTTTCCGATTTGAGTGCCACGCTTCTGTTTTGAGTGTTACGCTGAGGTCTGTCTGTTTTTGCTATTTATTCTGTGTTTTCATTTTTGCGGCTCTTTTTTGTGTGTGACTGTGTGGAACCCAGTTCAGCTACCGATTGATTGATTGATTGATTGTGTTACTGCAGTACATTGTTTATTGCTTCATTTTATGGATCAATGGTCTCATTAGATAGTAAAACTCATGTTAAATTGCTGTTATAGGGGTTGTTTTTAAAAGTCTGGGACAGATTAATCCATTTTGTATTACTTTCTATGGGAAAGCACACCTTGGTATTGGAACGCTTTGGTTTTGAAACGGACTTCCGGAACAGATTAAGTTTGAGAGCCAAGGTACCACTGTACATATAATAATAATAATAATTTATTATTTATACCCCGCCCACTCTGGGTGGCTTCCAACAAAATATTAAAATACAATATTCTGTTAAACATTAAAAACTTCCCTAAACAGGGCTGCCCTCAGATGTCTTCTAAAAGTCTGGTAGGTGTTTTTCTCTTGACATCTGGTGGGAGGGCGTTCCACAGGCCAGGTGCCACTACTGAGAAGGCCCACTGCCTGGTTCCTGTAACTTGGTTACAGCCAATGTAGGTTTTTCAAGACCGGTGTTATGTAGTCTCAGTGGCCACTCTCAGTCACCAGTCTAGCTGCCGCATTCTGGATTAGTAGTAGTTTCCAGGTCACCTTCAAAGGTAGCCCAACACAGAGCGCATTGCAGTAGTCCAAGCGAGAGATAACTAGAGCATGCACCAGTCTGGCAAGAGAGTCTGCAGGCAGATAGGATCTCAGCTTGCATACCAGATGGAGCTGGTAAACAGCTGCCCTGGACACAGATTTGACCTGTGCCTCCATGGACAGCTGTGAGTCCAAAATGACTGCCAGGCTGCACACCTGGTCCTTCAGGGGCACAGTTACCCCATTCAGGACCAGGGAGTACTCCACACCTTCCTGCCTCCTGTTCCCCCCAAAACAGTACGTCTGTCTTGTCAGGATTCAACCTCAATCTGTTAGCCGCCATCCATCCTCCAACCGCCTGCAGACACTCACACAGGACCTTCACCGCCTTCACTTGTTCTGATTTGAAAGAGAGGTAGAGCTGGGTATCATCCGCATACTGATGAACACCCTGATGATCTCTCCCAGCAGCTGCATGTAGATGTTGAAAAGCATGGGGGAGAGGACAGAACCCTGAGAGCCCAGGGGTCTGAACACTCATCCCCCCCACCACTTTCTGAACACGGCCCAGGAGGAAGGAGCAGAACCACTGTATAACAGTGCCCCCAGCTCCCAGCCCCTCTAGATGGTCCAGAAGGATGTTATGGTCGATAGTGACGATCCAGCAGAACTAAGAAACAGCTCTCACCTTCATCCCTAGCCCACCGGAGATCATCAACCAGTGCACCCAAGGCTGTTTCAGTCCCATGACGAGGCCAGAATCCTGACTGGAAGGGATCCAAATGGTCCACTTCTTCCAGGCGTGACTGGAGTTGCTCAGCAACCACTCACTCAATCACCTTGCCCAAGAATGGAAGATTTGAGACTGGGCAATAGTTGGCCATATTGGCCGCATCTAAAGATGGTTTTTTAAGAAGCGGTTTGATAGCCGCCTCTTTCAGCAGGTCTGGGAAGTCTCCCTCACAGAGAGAAGCATTCACCATCCTGCAAAGCCCATCACCCAGCCCTTCCCTGCTACCTTTTATAAGCCAGGATGGGCAAGGATCAAGGGAACAGGTGGTTGGTTTCAGCCTGTCCACATCCTCAGAGGTAACAGATTGGAATTGATCCCATGCAACATGGTTCTCTGCTGTTTTATCACTCAGCCAGGCTGAGAAATACTGACTGTCCTGACAGTGGAATCTTCTCCCTCGGGAGGTTTTTAAGCAGAGGTTGGATGGCCATCTGTCATGGATACTTTAGCTGAGATTCCTACATTGCAAGGGGAGTTTTTTACTGGACCTTTTAATTTTCTTTTTTCTTTTTTAGAGGAACTATTGCACTGTTTTTCCACAGACACTGAATTGCCAGTAGTCCGTGATTTAGGATAACTAATGCATATTCACTTCTTAGCTCCCCTGCCTATGACTTTCATGTCCTATTGTCTTTATTAGCTAGCATGTTTCATCTTGTTTATGTCCTCCCCAATTCAAAATGTATCAGGAGACATTGCATTCACTCCTGTGGAGCTTGGCTTCCTGGCTTTAGCAACGTTTGTTGCCCAAGACAGTGCTGCTCATCAATTCATTAGAGTTTTTGCTTGACACAAAGTAATATTTTACATAACTACCGCTGATGAATAAACAATTTTTTTGGTATTAAATTTCCTTGCCTTCATCATGAGCAGTTAATTGGCACCTCAGAGAGAAACAGCATAAGGAGTTTTTGCTAACTGAAACATTATATACAAATGCTGCAGTTGAGTTTCAGCATATTAGATGAGTCATGTCGAAAATCAGGAAGCTGATATGCATGCAGGATCATGTGCACTGATCCACCTAGATCAGGTTTTTTCCCATTCCAAGGGTCACAGGCGAGTTAATAGTGATTATTTGTTCTCAAAAAAGTCTGCATAATAAGTTAATGGTAGTGGATAAAGACTAGAGACACATACTTAGAGTGGGTTCAGACTCCCACTCCAACCATGTAGCTCAATGGGTAACCTTCAGACATAGAATTATAGAATTGTAGAGTTGGAAGGGACCTCAAGGGTCATCTAGTCCAACCCCCTGCAATGCGGGACTCCTGCCCACATCTATCCCTGGGTGGGCTCAAACCACCAACCTTTGGGTGAACACACTGACCCATTGAGCCGCAAAGGTGTTTCATGCTAAGTGTGTTTAGGAATTGGGCCCCACTGAACCTAAATGGACTTACCATTTGATTTGATTCCCTCCCTCTCTTTTTTCTTTTCCTTCTCCTCCTACGATGAGGCTACATTTTAATATTTTGATGTTTCAATATTTTAATGTTGTATTTTAATATGGTTTTTAAGTTGTAATCATTCAACTTGTTTTTATTATTGCTTGTAAGCCGCTCTGAGCCCGGCCTTGGCTGGGGAGGGTGGGGTATAAATAAAAATTATTATTATTATTATTATTATTATTATTATTATTATTATTATTATTATTAATTACCTCTGAGTAGACGTGTATAACATAGGATTGGAAAGTTAACCTTTGGCAGCAAACACAACGAAGATGGCAACTCCCCTGAAATGTTTCACACAATGCAGAACTAAGTAATCTGTGGAGCTAGCTTGTACTAATGAAGGACTGCTACACAATTTTCAAAACTAGGACATGTTGCCAAGGCATTTCTTGGTAACATTGGCCCTGGTACTCAAGTGAGTGGGGGTGAAGGCACATCCATGCAGGAGCTTGCAATGCTATCTTTCTGTGGGCACAGGATTCTTACCACATGCTAAGTATGGTTGACTTGCCCTTTGCTAGGTTTTGTAGCTGCTTACTTCGGCCATCTTGCTTTCTAATGTCTGGATTTAAAATAGAGTAATAAAAATGCAGATGAGCTTCTTGAATAGAGGCCTGTGACAGTGAGGCTAATGGACTTTGGGGTATGTTATAAACTCTTCCTTCTGGTAACGCTAACATCAAATGATGGAAAGGGGAGCTTTTTGAATGTAGCAGACATTCTGTTCATTATCATGAGCTGCTATATGAAATAGACTGAGTATCTTATTTATCGGCATATAAAAGGGGTCTGAGAAATTCCCAGAAATGGGAAATTATGGCAGGATTAACCAACAATTCCTTTTCTAATAGGAAGACTAAAGCACTTGAGGTATTTTGGTTTAGAAGAAAGATAAACGAGGGTTCATCTGCGCTTTTGTTTGTCTCATGATTTCAAGTCATGGGCTCTAAGAGGTTTTCCTTTTGTCCTGCTACTTTCTCTGGGAAAACCCACTGTTTACTGTCAAATTGGAATCAGGCTTTCGGAGGTGTGGCTTACACCATAGTGGGACATGAAATAGAGATATAAAACAAAAAATGGTGTGGCGAGGGGGAAAGATAGGCTTTTATTCAGTGCTAGTACCACACAGTATACAAACTGAAATTGATTGACAGAACTAAGGGTGGCTTTAAAGGAGGATTTCACCAACTGGAGGCAGAAATGATGGGAAAGGAAAGAGGAAGAGTTCTCTTGTGCTCAGATCTGGCTTGTGGATTTCCCCCAGGCATCTGGGTGGCCACTGCAAGGACAGGATGCTGGACTAGGTGGGCCACTGGCCTGATCCAGCAAGCTCTTACTGTGTTCTTATCTACGGTCACGTCCATGCCATACATTTCAAAAACAGAAGTTTTGAACATAGCTCAGAATCTCACACTTTGCATGCAGAAGTTCAGTCCCTGGCATCTTTGGGTGAAAGGAAAGTAGGAGGTCAGGTGAAAGACCTTGCCAGACGCCCAGGTCTGGGTGCCAAAGACCAATCAGATTTGGAAGCAGTGGTGAGTCTGACCCTGGGGGCCTGGATGGCTCAGTTGATTGGAGTGTGGTGCTGATAATGACAAGGTTGCAGGTTTGATCCCCGTATGGCGCAGCTGCCCATTCCTGCATTGCAGGGGGTTGGACGAGATGATTCCCAGAGTCCCTTCTAACTCTACAATTCTGTGATTCTATGACCCAGTAAGGCAGCCATGCTGTCCTTTAGCTCATTATCAATACTAGAGACATGAGAAATCCCACTGAGATATTTCATTAGGCTTCTAAGTCTCTCTTGGCTTCCCTTTCAATGACTCTGATATTTCACCTGAGCGGGAGCCTCCAAATTCTCTCTGAACTTCAGCTGAGGCAGAATTGTGATGTCAGCTTTAATATGCATACCTGGTGGCTCACAGTGTTTCTGATTTCTTAGCTACTGCCACCTCTGCACAAGAAAGCTGAATACACATTCATTTTGCACCACGCACCCCAGTGCAATGTGTGTTAAATATATATATATATATATATGAAAGAGCTGAACTGAAATCATCTCATTTGCTCAGTTTTTACTTTTTTTCCTTCCATGTGCCCTCTTCGCAATATTTGGGGTGGGGTAGGAAGGACAGGCATTTCCAATTCTCTTTCACAGGAAACACTTAAATCACTTCTTTTGAAGATACAAACATTAGGAGCAGAGGGGGGAAAGAGAAAACCCACAATCCAGAAATTTTCCACAGTAAATGTACATCTGGATTAAATTGGGAAGGGTAGAGATATGGAATGTGTAGATGCTGGAAATAGTGGCATACAACAGCAGCATCAGTCCCATGATAAACACTCTTCTGGAAGCACATTTGGGTTCTAAAACTTCCACCACCCTCAGCCATTTAACAGTCTCCCACTCCCATGATTTTTGTTGTTGGTAAAAGCATTTGTAATTTTACCATCCTTCATCCCTAAAATATCAGAGGTTGGTGCTATATGGGGCTTTATAAAATAACCAACCATGCAATTAAACAATATCAGACTCCCAAACACGCCAACAAGATAAACTATGAAACAATTCTACCCTTACATGCAATGCAATTTTGTTTATCTCTCTTCCTTCCAAGCCACCTTTTCTCTGTGACTTAACTCTTAGTCCTCCAGACCTCTGAAAAGCATGCCTGTTGTTCCCATTACCATTTTTCTCACATTCTCTTGTGCTGAATTTTCAACTGTAGGCACCTCAGGGCAACAGCTTAACATTTTGCTCATTATTCTGTAAGGCAATGGTCACACCAATGGTGTTCACGTAAGTGACTATAAATCATCATTGGGACACAACAGCATAACCGATTTGGAAAGGCGAGTTGAGATAATGCGTCGCTGGATCTAGGAAGCTCCATTGCCCACGCAAGGACTTCCCAAGTTCAGAAACAAGGCTATAAATAGGGTAATTATTAAATGGAGGTTTATTTGTTTATTTAGGTAGGCTATGTTTAGACCACCTTATCCTAGGATCTCTGGGCAGGCCACAAAGAAAATCAATCAAATGACGAAGTCTCCATTTAAAACACATATTCCAAAGAAAATGCAATTAAAAACAACATATCTGCAGTATCAAATAAAGGCCTGGACAACAAAGGCATCTGAATTTCAGTGATGAATTTGCCTTCTATGTGTCCCACCATAGAAAATGTCTATCCATGTGGCACTGCCAAGCATACAGTTCCCAGTGATGGTACTGGGAAGGTACTGGGAAAGAGAACTTCCTTGGAAGATCTCAACTCATGGGCAGGAACATAGAGAGAGGGGCTCTCCTTCAAGTATAGAGGTCCTAAGTCATTTGGGGCTGAATATGTTATTTGTAAAAGGCTGGATTAGAGTCACTGGGCTACCTCTGCTGGAGGGAGCGGTTGAGGCAATTTTCACAATTTCCTGTGCCCTTGAATACTGCTCTGCCATGTTGGGGCACCCTCTGGGAAAATGTAACAGTCAGTGTAGGAAGCAGGAGAGGGAATGGGCAAAACTGGACCACCAACTCCTTCTTCCAGTGGGAGACTTAGTTGGATCTCAATCCTTTCTGTCAGTAGGAACATAGGAAGCTGCCTTTTACTGAGTCAGACCATTGGTCCACCCAGCTCAGTACTGTCTACACTGACTAGCAGAGGTTCTCCGGGATTTGGGGCAAGAGCCTCTCCCAGTCCTACCTGGAGAGGCCAGGGATTGAACCCTGGACCTTCTACATGCAAGGCAGATGCCCTGCCACTGAGCTATGGCCCTTTATTAAGCAGAATGAGCTATTCCATCTGGATTAGAAAGGGATGAATCTGTCACATGTCTCATTTTACCAAAGCTGAGTTCAGCTCGCCCACATCCGTGTGTGAAGTTGTCTTTTAAAAGCCTGCGCACACAAAACTATGCATTTTATGAGCATTTCTCATCCATATGTAATTTTGCATGCAATTTGCCGACTGTGTGCATTTTGTGAGTCATTTTCCATCATAGAATGCCATTTTGTACATTATTTCCACTAATGGGTGCATTTTTGGGCACCATTTTGACTGGAAAACTGTGTCACAAAATTCAATTCGCTTACTGGCTTAGGAAGCATACACTTCTCCCCCATCCTCACCTAGAAAATTCTCTAAATTTTGTTGTTGTTTAGTCGTTTAGTCGTGTCCGACTCTTCGTGACCCCATGGACCAGAGAACGCCAGGCACCTCTGTCCTCTACTGCCTCCTGCAGTTTGGTCAAACTCACGCTGGTAGCCTCGAAAACACTATCCAATCATCTCGTCCTCTGTCGCCCCCTTCTCCTTGTGCCCTCCATCTTTCCCAACATCAGGGTCTTCTCCAGGGAGTCTTCTCTTCTCATGAGGTGGCCAAAGTACTGGAGCCTCAACTTCACAATCTGTCTATCCTTTCTGTACCGTGGTGGAGAGGGAAACGGTCAGATCCCGACCGCACATACAAAGTCACCCTGCAGCTTCCAGCAGAACTGGCGCTGGATCTCCTTATGTCATTGCTACTTTATGCATGGCTTTTGCGTTGAGATGTGTACAAAGTGTTTGCAAAGATGAAAAACTCTCATTTCCCATTTGGCAGCTCTAACTGCCAAGTTCACCTACCTCTCTAAACGGCAGAAATTAGCAAAGCTATTTGTTTGTGTGTTTGCCCAGCATTGAGGAGAATACCAAGTAGGATTAGCATCATGAGGGAAACATAACGTCTCATTATTTTGTGTGCCTGTTATAACTCTCTTAATATAAATATACCTCTTTGACATGTGTTTATTGATTTGTTTAGCTGCTTCTTGTTGTTTTTAATTAACATCTATAACACAAAAGTTATTTCTTACTGGTACTAACGTTTTGTTAGCTAAAATTATGAGGAACTAGTAATCATAACTCGGCTCATAACTCCTGAGGGGCAGAGTTCAATTATGTGCCTGATAAGATTATCACTTGTTGACTTGGATGTATTTAAAGGAGGATGGGGGGATCATGGAGGATAAAGCTATCAATGGCTACTAGCCATTAATCAGGACGCAGGTGGCGCTGTGATCTAAACCACTGAGCCTCTTGGGCTTGCTGATTGGAAGGTCGGCGGTTCGAATCCCTGCGATGGGGTGAGCTCCCATTGCTTCTGTCAACCTAGCAGTTTGAAAGCACGCCAGTGCAAATAGATAAATAGGTACAGCTGTGGCGGGAAGGTAAACAGTGCTTCCGTGTGTTCTGGTTTCCGTCACGGTGTTCCATTGCGCCAGAAGTGGTTTAGCCATGCTGGCCACATGACCTGGAAAGCTGTCTGTGGACAAACGTCAGCTCCCTCGGCCTGAAAGTGAGATGAGCACTGCAATCCCATAGTCACCTTTGACTGGGGTCCTTTACCTTTACCTTACCTTACTAGCCATGATGACTGGGTTCTGCCCCCACTCTCAGAGGCACTCTGGATACAAGTTGCTGAGCATTGCAGTTGGGAAGAACGCTTTTGCTAGCTTTCCATGGGTATCTGGTTGGCCACTGCAAGAACGGGATGCTCGGCTAGATGAGCCATTGACCTGATCCAAAAAGGCTCTCCTGGTGGTCTTATGCCCCAGGTGGCTGCCAAGGGTAGCCCTTTCAAAGAGGCCTTCCTTCAACAACAACAGATCTCAATATCCTTTTTACCTCAGTGCAGAAACCTTGGTTAATCAACTCCTTGAGCTCAGAAATGGTGATGAGGTTTCAGGAGGAAGTTGAGGGAAAGCCGTGCTACGAATTAAGGGGGTTTAGTAGCAGAAGGAAATGGAACAGGTGAGAAGGGGAGCAAGTCCACAGTGATGAGTAAAGCAAGGGTGGCAGAACTGCAGCTGTGTAATATAATCTGTGGCCTGAGGGACATGAAGTTGTGAGCCATATGTGAGCCATATGAAGGCTGTTTCCCTGGTGGGCCTTGCCCAGATCATGTGATGATTGCTCATACTAGGGCCAATTGTCCCTGTGAAGCAGGGTGTGTGTCTCTGTGTGTGTGTGTGTGTGTGTGTGTGTGTGTGTGTGCAGATTGAAAGCAGTGGTGCAACTCAGATGACTCACCATCGGCACCTGCTGATGACTCACGCCATCCGCACCTGCTGATGATGTCACTGCTCAAATAGGGAATAGAGAGCCCCGCCATAATGGATTTGTTTTTTTATGGTCGCTATCTACATTAGTAGCAAATAAACTGGACCTGAACAGTGAATAACCTTGTGTGGCCTGGATTAATGAAGGAGTCACACCTGGTCAAGGGCAACATCTGTAAAGATCTTGCTGCAATATTCAGTCCCTGATTTTTGTCATCACTGCTGTCACAGGTAGGGCTGTTCATAGAGCCAGATGCAGCAGCAAATGTGGATTTAACTTCGGTTTCTACACACACCCTTCTATCCTCCATCCAGGCAAACAAGAGGCATTAGTAGAGTTCACAGACTCATTGCTCCCATGCAAAAACACTCAGGGAAGGTGCAAAGCAGGTGAGGGATGTGGCCTGAGTGAGCCCCAGGAGTCAGGCAGAGAGGCCTGGCATTTGGCCCTGAGTCTGAAGTTCCCAACCCCTGATCTAGAACTGATGTTCCCATTGAAATGCACAGGGTGGGTTTCCTTGTGACATTAGGAATGAATGGAATGGACACATACACACACACACACCGCCGCCACCACTTTTCTTGCTCAGCGCAAGCCTTTTCGTGGAGTACTAGAGCGTGGAAAGCTGGCTGAGAGCCAGCCACTCCCTCCGACTGCTCTTATCTAAGAAACACACAAACCTTCTAAGCGAGGGTTGTGTTCAAAGAGAGGCCTGGCTGCTATTTGAAGGCCTTTGGGGATTTATGTGGTTCCACCCATACAATCAGCCTAGAGAAACTGGTGTTTAAGTCTATTAATTCTCACCTCTATCCACAATCCTTGCATTGACTTTGAGTTTGTGTAAGAGATGGAGTAAACTGAAAGGTAACAAGCAGCTCCATGCAATAGCACTACTGTCTTGTAGAGTGATTATATTGTTTTGTAATACTGCATTTAGGGATGTGCTAGATAGTGTCCACATGTGGAATGCTAGGCACATCTGAATAACAACAAAAATCCCTCTTTGAATCATACGTCAGCTGCCTGGGATAATCTGCTCATGTATATTTATGGGAAAGGTCCATAGCTCAGGAGCGGAGCATCTGCTATGCATGCAGGAGGTCCCAGGTTCAAATTCCTGGCCTCTCTTGGCAGGGCTGGGACTGTCCCCTGCCTGAACCCTTGGAGATCGGCTGCCAGTCAATGTAGACAAAATTAAGAAAGATGGATCAATGGTCTAGCTTAGTATTAGGCAGAGTCCTACGCTCCTGTATCATCAGCTATTGAGCATGCAGAGTTATCAATTCAAATAATGAAAATGGATATCCTTTCCCACTCTGGTTCTCTAACACTTAGTGTGATATATTTTTTCCTGTTGCAGATTGTATTCCGGAAGATTAGTGATGTCAAGCGAGAAGAAGAAGAGAGGATGAAAAGGAAGAACGAAGCCCCTTTAGTCTTGCCACCTGACCATCCAGTCCGTCGGCTTTTTCAAAGATTTAGGCAGCAGAAGGAGGCCCGGTTGGCTGCAGAAAGAGGCCGAGACGACTTGGATGTGGAGAAAGGCAACATTCTGGGAGACCACCCTTCGCGCACTGTGGTTAAAGCTAGCATCGTCACCGTCAGGGAAAGCCCCGCAACGCCAATCACCTATCAGTCTGCTTCAACATCCGGGGTATCCGATCAGGCCAAGCTTCAAGCCCCGGCCTCTGACTACATAGGGGCGAAGGTGGCAGGAGACTTTCCGAAGCGCAAAGGCTGGGCAAAGTTCAAAGATGCCTGCGCAAAGGGAGAAGACTGGAACAAAGTCTCCAAGGCGGAATCCATGGAGACGCTGCCGGAGAGGACGAAAGTGGTGGGGGAAGCCACTCTGAAGAAGACTGACTCTTGCGACAGCGGCATCACGAAAAGCGACCTGCGCTTGGACAACGTGGGGGAGACGAGGAGTCCTCAGGACCGAAGTCCCGTCCTGGCAGAAGTCAAGCACTCGTTTTACCCCATCCCCGAACAGACTCTTCAGGCCACGATGCTGGAAGTGAAGCATGAGCTGAAGGAGGACATCAAAGCTTTAAACACAAAAATAACGAACATAGAAAAACAGCTTGCTGAGATACTAAGGATATTAGCCTCTAGAAGAAGCTCGCAATCACCACAGGAGTTGTACGAAATATCAAGGCCACAGTCTCCAGAATCAGAAAAAGACCTTTTTGGAGCAAGCTGAGGTGGTTCTTTTAAGCAGATGTCAACCGGATACCCCCTGCAAACACAACAAAACACCCACTTCAACATGTTTTAAGCGAAACATTTAATCTTTTCTTGATGAACTCCATTGAGGGGCCAATCCGTTAACCATGTTCTCCCCTCTCTCTAAATGGTATAGTAACAGGAATTGCAACCTCGTGTCGAGATGGCAGCTGACTCTGAAGTCTTTTTGACAGCAAGGGTATAGTTTATAATGTTTATTTTTCCCCTCCTTCTTCGTCAGTGCATCCTTTACCCCTCAAACTGACTTTTGTTATAGATAAAAAAGAAAGAAAGAAAAAAGACATTAATAGAAAACTAAGTCATATGTTAAGCCCAGTTCATATACTTACCTGGTTGTTGGAACTTTTTTACATGGTGTTTATTCCTGGGCAAATTCTCCCTCCACATGTCAAATAGTATCTGACACAGGGGCTTCACGTGTGAATGAACAAGTGAAGGCCTCCTTTTGAAGGGGAAGAATCATGTCAATCAGGCGTTCACGTGAATGAACCTGCATGTTAACATTACACTAACTGCATTTATACCATACGTTGAGCTTTGAAGAGTTATGACTTCCCCCAAATAATTCTGGGGGTAAGGGTGCCTGAGAGTTTTCAGAGACCCCTGTTTCCTTCACAGAACTGCAATTCTCAGAGGGGTTTAGCAAGCAATCCCTTTTCACAGGTAATACAGGGAACTGTAGTTCTGTTAGGGGGTTCCTAACAGATCTTAACAAACAGTTCCCAGGATCCTTTGGGGGAAAGCCATGACTGCTTAAAGCCGTCTCATAGTGCTTTCAATGTGTGGTGTGATTGTGGTCCATATGCGTGTGTGGTGGTGTGGAAATCAGGGAGAGAAAGAGTTCCAACACTTTTATTACAAGAGGACCCACAACCGCAGGAAACACTTTAGGTTTCCACAGCCTGGTGCCCTCCAGGTGTCTTAGACTACAACTCCCGTCAGCCCCAGCCAGCAACATTGTACTGACTGGGGTGCATGGGAGTTGTAGTCCACATATCTGGAGGGCACCAGAGTTCAGATAGTGGAAGTACATGAACTGGGCTCCTTTCAAGCTTTGGAACTTGAACATGACTTTACATTGCAAGCTTGCTGAGTAAGATCTCATCATTGTGAAATTATTTAGCAAGTCCCTTCGCCTTCCTCCTTTTATGTCTGTATAGCCTTTATAGATCATGTGAAATGGCAAGGTTTCACATGGTGGTGATAATGAGGTGGTCCAGAAAAGGGAGCAAAAGGTGGACTTCCTTATCAAAGTATGCAGTGTGTATTTTCACATATGATTCGTAGGTGCCATAATTTATTGCCACCTGGTGGTAGAAAAATCTCAGATTTGGGTTGATATCATCTAATGGCAAAGAAACATGAAACTGCAAGGTGGAGTATCCCTGTCATCAAAAATATTTGGAGTTTTTTTTTAAAAAAAGAGGCCTTCCACACTAACGTGTGTTTGTGATTTTATAAACAAACTCCTGCCCCCACCCCAATGAAAAATTTATATTTTCTGCTCATGACATTGTTTTGAACTCTCCACTTTGCCTTTTGAGTTCCCTTTAAACAAGATATATGCCAAAGGATGTGGAACTATGTATACGTTAAGACCAATGATGCACACCAACCATTTTGATGCATTTTCTCATTGTAATTGTCCCTTAGGGAGATAGATTGTGCTGTTCTGTCTCTTATCTCATATTCTAAGCTAATGCTGTCTCCCTTGAAATGTATTGAGGAAGACTAACTAGGGCACCTGTAGAAGTAAAAGCAAGTGGGGAAAGAAATTGTTTGTATTAAGGAAAACTCTATTGTACCAAAGGATGCTGCACCAATGAGACAGGGAAAATTGCTTAACAGAGAAAGACTGTGTTGCTAGTGGTCTAGTGGGCTTGGGGAACCCTCCACATGTTAACAGCCTCCCACAATCCTTGGCCATTGGCTATAGTTGCTAGGGCTGATGGGAGCTGTAGTTCAGTCACATCAGAGCGGGGAAGTGGTACCACGTCCTCATGATCACAACTGCCATGGAAGAATAATGCTGCAAAGTGCTGAATCTAAACTGACCTGTAGTTTAACGCTCAGAGATATATTGTTTGGACTATTTTTAATTGAAAGAGCTGTTCATCAGCGATGCAGACTTCCTTTCCAAGATGTGGACTGGATCCTGAGAACTGTGGATGGTGCCCGGCTCATGGAAATCAAATTAGTCCCAACAAATTACTTACATCCACTGATTTCAATGAGTCTGCTCTGAGTATTAGTCTCTGTCTGCACTACCCATTTAAAGCGCTTTGATACCACTTTACAGAGTCGTGGCTTTCCCCAAAATAATGCTGGGAAGTAAAGTTTGTTAAGGGCATTGAGAGTTCCCCTCACAGAGCTACAATTTTCAGAGTGGTTTAACAATCAGTCACAGGGAACTGTGGGCACTTTGGCTCTGTGGGGGAAACAGAGGTTCTGCTAACAACTCTCAGCACATTTAACCAACTACAGTTCCCAGGATTCTTTGGGTTAGGCCATGATTGTTTAAAGGGATATGATACTGCTTTAAAGGTAGAGTGCAGGTGGGGTCAGTGCAGTGAGTCAGACTACACTCTCTGTGCTCAACTCCCTTTCCCACAGTAGCACCTCCCTGTGCCATTTACCAGATTTTGTGCCCCCATCAAAAGCACAGCAGTATTGCAGATATCCTCGAGTGCAATGCTGCCTCTGAGGAATAGCAGCAGGAGAATCTGCTGGGGCTTAAAAAGAAAAAAGTCCTGCACACCAAAACGGGTGCTTTGAATCCCAGCCGCGGTCTTTGCATATGGTTTTGATTGCCGTTAAACTGCAGGGATGCAGAGAGAGCATTTGCTCTCATCTTCATAATTATTAGGGACAAAAATAGAAAGCGATTCCAATAATACACAGTACATAAAGCTCAGCAGTTAGTAACTCTGCTGCAGTGCTGAGAAGCAGCTCTGGAGGACGTTAGTTCCTTAAGATTAATTTCTTTCAGACAAAGGCAATCACGGACTGCTGCGTGGGAAAGCTGGTGCCATTTTGCTTAGTTTATCCCACAGGATGTTTATAGCTTGCACCAAGTCATAAATTCCAGGGCTGCAGTGTTTACTTGACTAATCAGTTAGGTGGATTGATTAAAAACCTTTAAATTAATTAACCTTTCCATGAATTGGCAGTGGTTTGTCAAAAAAGGAAGGAAGGAAGGAAGGAAGGAAGGAAGGAAGGAAGGAAGGAAGGAAGGAAGGAAGGAAGGAAGGAAGGAAGGTTGGAGCAGATTTCTGTTCATGGATTGAGTTGGCCCCACCAATTTACTTCTTGCTGTAGTCTTGTGTGCTTTTCTTCTGAGCCCCTTCTGAAGGTCTGTGATCCTATGAGGTGATGTGGCATTCAGGGCTGTAGCTGGAAGGAAGAGTCAAAGAACACACACACACACCGGTTCACATGGGAGTGCCTTCCGCTTGCACAAGAAGCACTTTTGAGTCCAGCAAATGCATTTATTTTGAACACTGGCATTTGCCAAAACCACAAAGGCAGGTCCAGTTTGGGAAGAACACATGCCCCGTTCTGTGATGCTGCTTATGTGACACATCTAAGCACCGTTCCAAAATTAAAGAAAGCAGGGTTTATTTTCCTCCCTTCAAATCTATTGTTTATCAATATGAAAATGTCTGCAGATTTATTTCATTACTCCCTCAATGAAAAGCCATATGTTTGAACAGGGGGACAGGATTAATAAGTTTGTCTGATTTTGTGTACCAAAGGCTATTAAGTGAAAGGCTTTAAGTGGATAACCAACAAATAGTTTTCTTTGCTTGATGCTTGGATTTAATATCTATATATAGGTGTGTGGGAGAAGGTGCGAGAGAAGGGGAGGGAGAAACTCTATAGGCTTATAATATAGGGTAGTGGCCATATCCCAGAGGTAGAGAAGATGCTTTGCATGTAAGAGGTTCCAGATTCAGTCCCCAGCATCTCCAGGTAAAAGATCTCCATTAGAACCATGTGGACCTGCTGCCAGTCAGTGTAGCCTATACTGAGCTAGATGGGCCAATGGTCTGATTTTGGGTAAAGCAGTTTCCCATGTTCCACTTTGCAGTGCCAGAATTTCAGGATTTAAGATTCCAAGGGCATCTACTCCAGAATGATATGAAAAACTGATTTCCTATTCTGCAAAGGTATGCAGTGGATAGAATAGCCGAGGAAGCAGAAAGCACTTTCTGTTGAATTAAGCTTATTTTTCCAAATGAGTACATCATTAGATTCTAATGTTTCCTTCGTGCCAACCTGATGGGGAACTGTGCTTGCTTGCAAGATCTTGGCAGCAAGGCCCCACCATTGCCAGACAGTCTTGCTTTCGCAATAGCCCTTCCTCACATTGCTATCCTTTATTCACTTACACTAGAGACTAAATCATTGCAGTCCAGTGTCGTTTCTTCAGCAGCACCAAGCGGTTAAAGGCTGCTGTTGTCTTTCATTAAAAGCTGCCCCTTGCACCTCTTGCAGCTTTTACTGCTTTGTGTCCAGCTGGTAGAGCATGAGACTCTTAATCTCAGGGTCATGGCCTTGAGCCCCGTGTTAGGCAAAAGAATCATGCTTTGCGGGGGGTGGGATTATATGACTCTCATGGTCCCTTCCAACTCTGCAATTTGGTGATTCTATGAGTGCCCTATCTGTCTGTCTACTTGTCAAGTTATTTACATTTAGCAACACATGTGGGAACACCGCTCACCTCCTCTAGTACTGCCACGAGAAGGAAAACGGAACCATAGTTTATTGTTCTGCCCAACCTAGGAACTTTGGTTATTGGTTCTTGTGCGAAGCAAGCTAGGGATCATTAACCACAATCTGATGTTAGCTTGCATCTGTAAAACATAGTTAATGCTAATAACTTTGAGATATAACTGAGAAAGTCCTATGGGAGTGCCAGAAGAGGAGGAGCTCCTAAACCTGAGGCCCATGCATGTAATGCTAAACTATGCATACCATAAAGAGACGCAGCATCTCACTGAGGGGGAAAAACACCCAACCAGTAAAGGAGGCAGAAGCTGCAAGATGGAAGCTACTAATTAACCTTACAGGGGACCTTTGCAGAATGGGACTTACTTGAGAATAAGCTCTTGGCCATGGCAAAAGACGTGACTGGATAATATCACGTTATATTAAGTACCACTTGAACCCATTTTAATTACACTTCCAGCTCATTGCAGAAAAGCAATGCTCTCAGCAATGCTAAAGATCCCCAATTTGGAATCAAGCAACTACAGGTTAACTTTCAAGGCAAATTCAAGAACCAACCAATTAACACAGACCAATACAACATGTGCCCTGCCTAGCCAAATACAGTCCACCAGCCATAAAATGTGTTCTGCCAGGGGCTTAATAAACATGTTGCAATCTCTCAGATTTTTTACAAGCCACACAGGGGCTGAGAGAAAGTGGCCCCTCAGAATTCTCCATGCCTTTGTTGGCAGAAAAAGGCAGGGAATTTCACTGAATATTCTTCAGGCCAGGGCTGAAATTATTTCAACAGTTTAAAAGGAACTTGAAAAAGATTGTACAAACAACAACAACAATAAGAAAATTGTTTCCTGTGAAATTTCAGCTCACTTGAAAGTTCATTTATTTTGGTGGGTGGGGAAGCAATCAGCTAGGGACCAAATTGTTTCTTGCTATACTAAAAAAAATTGCATCACGTTAAAACAAGATTTACAGTTGGAGGGTAATCATGGAGGGCAAAACTGGGGAGGTCATTATGCAAAGTATTATACAGCGGAGGACTGGAATTCTTTAATAGATCAGGAGAAGCTCAGAAGAGAAATTTTTCAAAATATGGTCAAGAAAGTTAGCTCTACTGCCCCAGCCCAATTTCTGCACTCCTAGACAAGAGCAAAATGAGTCTATTGAACATGGAATGCTGCCTTTGGCTTGATGTCTCAAGTTGTGTAGGACTTCCTTGAATTATTGTGCTCTTATCCCCCCCCCTCAATGCATTCTGATCCCCTTTATTCTTCCATTCATAGTATCAGTAAGATAGCTACAATTCAGAGAACCAGGAAGAATCTTGCAACACAGGGCACCCACAGCTAAACACAAAGAAAGTTATTTGCAAGCGGGTGAATTGTAACACATGTAAAGAGCAGAGGGAAGAGGAAAATATAAGCAAAGCTTGCTACGTTTAAATATGCCCTTGGAAATAGGCAAAATGTGTAAAAGAAATATCCTTTTCACCATAGATGCTGAAAACTGCTGCCCCATTGTGGTACAATGTAACACTTTCCCACAGTCAGGGGAATAATCTTAGTAGAAGACACTCAACTGTTGATCTTTACCATGGTGAAATGACTTTGGAGGTTACCAGATAAATCAAATTTAATTTGTACTCAATTTCAGGGCTTTAAAAAAGAGGTGGGGGGAGGAGCAAATCTCTGAAATGATGCAAATTCTTCTCAGAATCCGACACCCATATTTTTAAACGTTGTGTGTCTTCAGATACATGTGTTTCTGTTGGAGATTTCCTGTGCAATATTAAAAACACCCTTCTTGCTTTAAATTTCATTTACAGCGGTGTCCCGATTTCCCCGAGAACATCCAGTTTAACAGCTCCGAAGGTGATGTTCTGCATCTACACTCCTTCACTTAATGAATCGAAAGAGCTATTTGCTGTGAACATCCTGGTGATTTTTGTTTCTTTGTTTCGACTCAGTATAGAGTTGGCGTGGACCCATTTAAAACACGATTTTATTATTTTTTAAAAAGCAATCTTTATTAATAAATGTGTATGTGATTATGCAGCTACACAATACGTGTGTCTGCATTAGTTCCGTCTATAATTAGTGTTATTGGACAATTCACAGCATATTCTTCACTCTGCGATCAAGATATCAAAACAATAACAGAAGTCTTCCCCCAGTGGACAAATGTATTCTGTTGGTCCAGTTCAGCAATGAGGATCGTGTTAATCTGCAGTGGGGCAGGGGTGTTTAATTTCCTTGTTCTGCTTAATATTTCTATAGTATACTTTGATTGAATTGTAACTGTGCTGCTGGGATATGGTCTAACAAATGTCAGGGCAGCCAGGACTCTTATGCAGAAATCTCAGAGCTGTATTAGATGTCTTTCTGTGTAAATAAGGAGGCGATTAATATTTAACCCTTGAGGGAAACACGAGCATAATCTTAAGGCCAGAATTGCGGTCTCTGCCTTGGATGAGATTTCAATGTGCATGAAATGTGCAGCACATAGACCACATCAGCATGGACACTTCATTCAGCCATGAAGATACAGGCCTGGAGATGGGTTTTTACAGCCACAGCTAATGTAGATGGTGGACTCCCAAGTCCCTTTTGAACCCCACACTAGCTAGACGCATCTATTGGCACGTAAGGGGATGTGGGTGTGTTCGCACAAGGTCACTGGCTGTTGCGTGTGCTTGGCTGCATGTAAAGTGAGCTGGTTTTCCTTTGTTTCAATACCTATGGCTTTTTAATTTTAAAAGTGAAGATCTTCCAAGCTGGCTGGCACAAACCTTCCAGTGCCAGGCTTGTATGAGAAATTGCAGGCAAGGAGGGCAGAAATAAATAAATACATTAATTGTGCCACAGGGCACAGGGTGGTGGGGAAAATATGTTGCCCTGACCTTGAGACAAATTTCAAGAGGTGGGGAATCAGATCTTGCACTGATTCCCCCCTTCTGCTGTTGAGGAGTAGCTCCTCTCATCCAGGCCTTTCATAGTGCAACAAGTGTGCAGAAAGCTGCAAAAAAATTGTGATGCTGCCACAGCGTGTGTGTGTGTGTGTGCCCGCCCTACTTTGTGCTGCAGAAAGTGCCTGCTTTTGTTCACGGAGCCCTTTGTTGTTGCATGGATGGCATTGTCGTGGTACAAAATTGCAGTTCCAGGAATTTCAGGAGTTGTGCTCATCGCACGTCAGGGACTGCTGGTGCAACACCCCTTGCCACTTTTCCTATTGTCATGGCTGTATTTGCTAGAAGGACTTATCTTCCCTGCACCCCACCCTCTCGCATTGTTTAGCTCGTGTGCTTCCTTTGGACTCCCCAGATGAGCCAGCGAAATCTGTAGCTCTCCTCCTTTGCAGCGATAAGGTGGTGACGAAGAAGAGGGCTGAGGATTCAAGGGCCTAGAGTCGGGTTGGCGAACGGTGACCTATCTAATAGGCAATGCCAGATGGGGCTGGAATGGAGCTCAGTGACACCTGAAGGGCCAAAGGTCCCAATTCATGACCTAGGAAACCCAGCAGGCACAAATCACTTTTGCCCCTCAATGACATAATGGAAGCAAAACTGTTTTCACCTGGGAAGGGCCATAGCTCAGTGGCAGATCAGCTGCTTTGCATGCAGAAGGTCCCAGGTTCAATCCCCGTCATTTTCAGATAGAGATGTGAGAGACCCTCAGTCTGAAACTGGAGAGCCACTGGCTATCAGGGCTGGGCAAGATGGACCAATGGTCTGATAGGAACTTTCCTATCTTCTGATGTTTCTGTATAGCAGTAGTTCTGAAGCAGGTCCAGTGGCAACATATTAGGATACTAGCTACTCCTGGGTATGGGGGTTCTGAACCAGGATCTTGTCAGCATTTACTGAGTTTTGGCACTGACCACGGTTTTAGTATATAGTCCCGTATTACATTAAATTGCATTTGGGTCTCGAATGTGCTTGAATATCTGACTATTGGTTGTGTGTGGAAGACTGACATCTGCCATAGCTTTCCATCTGCAGTACAGACCAACTGAAGCAAGGCCCACTTTTTTTCTCATGGGTGAAAAAGCCCCTTGGGAACGGCCATGCCCTTTGTCCTTTATGGGAAGCGTATGCAAAGTATAGAATATATATGATTCCTGTTTTTCCATGCCTAGATCCAGTAGTCTAAAATGTAGAAAATGTAGGATATTTAGATAGCTACTATATTTCTTACAGGACAGTGGTAGCTGGCCTTTTCTGACCCAAGGGTCGTATTGGCAGTCACCCCTGCACGGACCACCTGTCAATGGTGGGCAAGGTCAAAATATAATTTGTGTGTTTGTGTAAGTGTGCGTTCATGCACGCGCGCACACACACACACCACAATTACGAATACAAATACAAATTGCACGTAAACATGCAGGCATACACACACATACACAACTATTTCTCTATCTCTCCCTCTCTTAAGGCACAATGAGGGTCTCTTAAAAAATCATCCCCACCCAAGCACGAAGATGGGGGAGCACAATATGTGATGAGCAAAAGGCTGTGCTTCAAGGACCACCACCATGGAGAGAGCTTTTGCCTTTTACTTTTTGCCGATACAGCACTTAACCTCCCAATCTCAGTACTCCGAGGCTCAGTGCTGCGACTGAGAGACAAAACTCCTCTGCCTGCTCTTCAGAGGAGTATAATCGCTACCGGGCAGGCAGAGGGATTTAATCTTTTGATCTCCACACTGAGCACTACAACACTGAGATTTGGAGGCAAAACTGCGGTGGGTTGGCAGGCCACTCCTCGCAGCTTCCCCAATCTGGCCTGAGGACTGCGGTTTAACCTCCCCTGCTTTGGAGCAAGGTTTGGCATGCGAGTGGAGTGAAATATATACCCACTGGTGGTGCTTTCTCGCCACTGCCACAGGTCACCTGCAGGTGCTTCTTAAGCTGCCCTTATCGCAAAGCTGACCCTCTCTGAGCGCCATGGTTTGCAGGCGCCCCTCCATGCTGCGTTTCCCAACTTGGTGCGACTGCGCTTGTGCCATAGGTGGCTGTTGACTCCTTGGCTTCTGACTCAGTGGAAAACAGTCAGGCAACGCAGCCTCTAGGGGAGTAGGAGGGAATAACCAATCATCTGCATTTCAAAGTAATAATAAGCATTTCAAAGACAGGGATCCTCACTGGGAGGCTTCCCAGAATGCAGTTATATAAGAAACACTGTCATTAGTACAGTATCTTTGATCTGAGTTGTTTTCCCCCACCGCACCCTCATGCCACACACTGCTGTGGCAAGGATGGATTCGCGCTAAGTACGAAAACAAAGCTTCTTGCAATAAGTTGTTTTTAACATTTAGCCTTAAGACCCCTTTCCGTCAGTGATAAAGAGTTGAAACTATGATGCTGTCATGGACTCCCTTTCTACCCTTCTGTATAGTGTTCACTACAGTGTTGCCTCAAGATATAAAGCACTTTGATTAGATTTCTTAAGTCTAATGGAAATCGTGCATCGGTAATTCGATTTATTTCTCCACATATTGCCTTCTGACTAGTTTTTCTGTAGCCTTTCCCCCCGTTTGTCTGCAAGGACACTTCATCGCCATTGCCACAGACACTTTTATATATCAGGGAGCTGACACCTCATGCTGCTAAAAGTGTTTTGTGTATTGATCGAAGTCTCTCTCACACCCATTCTTCTTGACCATGGTAGTGTGCTTCTTCTGCCGCCATCGTCTATCTCCACATGACGCCCGAGTGTCGTAGGACCCGGTGTGACAAATCCCACAATGTTATTGTAACTGGAATTAGAACTACCAATGCTGGAGGTGTCTGGGATTTTTAAAAGGAATAAATGCTCATTTTTATTTTTATTTTGAAAGAGATTTTCAAAGGGCAATGATTTCCCTCCCCACCCCCATTCGCCTTATTCCTATTTAATGTCCTCTGTTTTGAAAGGAATCATTTGAATAATAGAAAGATTCAATAATCTTGTATCAGGATGAACTGCTAAATGAAGTAATATGACTTTTCATAATGAATGTGTTTTATTATTGTACCTTCATACGCTCCATATTTTTCCATCACCTGGAAACCTTCCTTTTCCACATCTGCATGGACACTTTACGGATATCCAGTAATGCAGTTTTTCTGGCACTTTAAAAGAAAATGTACTCCACTTGTTTTTCTCCTTTCCAGAATCCACCAAATACTATCTCTTTTTTGATTATTTCTTTGCATTTGTCACTTTGTCTTACTGAGCATGAACAAAACAAAGATGAATAAGTAGATACTATTTTTGTGGTCAGCTGAAAAAGCTGCCAGTAGAGAGAGTATATATCTCCTGTTTTGGAATGTCCTGATAAAGTTGCTGTCACAAGACATGAATAAATACCCCCTTACTGACATTTTTAAACAAGCACAAATAATATTTGTAAAGACAAATTTTAATTTTATTTATTATAGTAATAAACTATTTTATACATTACAGTGTCTTGCCTCTGCAGTGTGTGATTTTCTGCTTGGACAAATGACTGTAATTTTAAGTTTCCTTTCAAAGGCTGCCTGATTATTTCTGAATGCATGTGAAATTATTGATTGCTCTGCCATTTTTTTTTAAAAAAAATACTTTTGAGTTCTCTCTCATGGGAGGCATTGCCCATGTGGTCTCTGTGGTTTTGTAAACATGGACAGCTCTGAATTCCATAATTGGGGATTCCAGAAATTAATTGCCACAGTTCAGGATTCCAGAGTTCATGACAAGAAGGCCTTGCTTCTAAAGTTTTAATTTATTTACCACCCTTAGGAGTCCAGGGCAGTGCTCAATAATCTACGGGTGTAATTCCTTTAGTCCTTTTAAGATTGTTGCTCCAGGAGAGGCTTCTCCTTTAAAAAAAAAAGTGTGGGGAGCAGCCAATTTTTGCTGTTTCTCTTCCTCCCATTCAGAGCTCTCCACTAAGCAAAAACTGTTCTGGGCCTTGGGGAATCAGTGAAAATCACCGCCTTCTCTGCTAGCAGACACCTCTCCTGGGTCAAAAGCCCTTGGCATCACTGGGACATAACCCTGTATTCCAGCACAAAAAGCGCGGGGGGGGGAGGGAGGAATCAATAATCTAACAATAAGTTAAAATAGGAACATTTTCTGAGGTGGCTTCCCATTTGTGGAATACTCTCCCCAGGGAGGCTCCCCTGGTGCCTTCATTACATATCTTTAGGTGCCAGGCAAAAACTTCTCATAGGCTGTCATTTTCTGTCACGGTGTTTCCTGAGTCTCAGACAGAAGCGAGCTTTTAATGTGTGAAGTAGGAGTTGGAATCTAGCACGGTGATTGGTCAGTTTCGTTGCTACCACCTCCAATGGTGGCTTCCTTTCCTTTCCTCGTGTTTCCTGAGTCTCAACCTCATGCCATCGTGGAAGTTACTGTGAGCTGTCAGCTGTGTAATATGAGGTAATGCATGTTCTTTGCACTTTTGTCCATTTACTGTATTTATTCCCCCTCCGATTCGAACTATAAAAAGGTGATTTTCTTGAGTCAAAATGAGAGTACCCCTAAACATTTTTTTTAGAAAAAAAAGCACTGGATTAAACAATTGATTGTCAGGGGGTATTGTTGGTTATTGGTTGTTGTTGTTATGTTATGTGTCTTGTGTTTTTACACTGCAAATAACCTGTGACCTTTAAATGAAGGGCAGTATATAATTTTAATAAATAGCAGCAGCAGCAGCATTTTTGCAATTGCAATGCAGGTATCAGGTCAACCTCTTTGGGGACAGTCCACTACAACTGGGGCACCACTGCTGAAAAGGTCCTTTTCTGTTTGCCAAACCAGCATCCTTTTGCTGATGGATCCATCCCGAGAAGCCCTTCAGCAAATCTCAAAGCACAAATCAATTACTGTGAGAAGAGACACTTGTTCCAAGCACTTGGGCCCAAGCCCTTTTTGTGCTTTGAAGGTAAGAACCAGCATCTTGACCAGGTCTTAGAGCCTAAGATGTAATGCTCTTAGCACCAGTCCCTTCAATAACTCTTTCTGCTGCAGCCTCACTTTCCTAGTCAAATATACCTGCTAGTAGCAGCCACAGAGATGATAATAACAGGAGCCAGACCCTGTTATGCTCAAGAATGCTGTGCTAGCCATTTTCCAGCAGCCAGACTGCTGAAAAAAAACACCACACTATTGATCAGGACTCCTAGCGTCTCAGCATTCTTGGGCAAATAGAAACTTTGTCAGTAGCCCTTGTGGCAAAGCACCTGCTAGTTCAGCTGCCATCTTTCTCAATGAATGAATCCTGAGGTTTCTGCCATTCAGACCCTGTCATTCAGTCACAATTCCCCTGTTCTTCAATGGATGATGAACTAGAAAACTTGATTTTGTGTAGATGCCTTATTCAGCACCAGGGGAAGTATTTGATTGGGGGTTATTTTCTACAGTTTTGGTTTTTTTAAAAAATGTCCCCACCCAGATGAGCTGTACTGCTTTCTTAAAAAACAAACATCCCATCCCAAACCTTCAGTGTTTGCACATGCCTGCTACGCCACAGGGACCTTTACTTCAGTGAGAAGAGGCACAAATCCACAGCTCAGCATACAGAAACATAGAAAGTCAGGCCATTGGTCCATCTAGCTCAGTATTGTCTATTCTGATTGGAAGCAAGACAACGGCTCTCGAGGATCCCACACAAGGTTCTCTCCCAGCCCTACATAGAGATGCTGGGGATTCAAACTGGGCAAATGCTCCACCACGGAGCTACAGCCCCTTCCCCTGGACCTTAGCCCCTTGGCAGTTACTTTGTGGGGGTTTCATCTTGCTCCCAGTGCTGTTCCTCATTGATATGAAACTACTGGAAGGAGTCCTCAGGGGATTCGGAGCGATGTGTCAGCAAGGGATAGTCTGAGTCACTGTGGTCCCTGCATTGGCAACCTCAAGACTGAGCTACTGAAAGCTGTAGCTAGGAGGGCATGCCGCAGCCTCGCTGCTGAGTAGGACGCCAAGCATGTGATGCCACTTCTGAAAGAACCACACCGGCTGGCAATTTGCTAAGAAACCAAAGGCAGGGTTCTTTTGTTGGCTTACAAAGGCTTTATACATCGACAAAAGCACATTAAAATTGGCTTCTTAGCAAATTCGTACATCAATAAAACGGAGCAAAAGGCAAAGAGAATAAATTGATGGAAGGAAGGCAGAGAGCAAAGGTAGAGGGAGGGGAAGTGAGGCAGCAGATCTGACCCCACATGGCTGCATCAAAAGTCATTGCAGGGGTGTAAAAGGTAAAAAGCAACACTACTTTGAATTTCTGGTCCATGGCAGCCTTGGAAAAGTATCTCTCACCAGGGCATTGTGAGATCACACACACTGATGTCCACAAATCTCCTTGCAATTTTTTTTAAAGCTGTATAAATGGTAAGTAGCATCAGTGCATGGAAGGATAGACTCCCCTCTTCATTAGTGGTTTTTTTCTTTTAAAAAAATGTTTTTATTGATTTTCAGCAATAATAAAACAAACGGCCACACATGTGGATACTTCCTCCACGAATGATTCAGATGCATTGGCTCAAAACAGGAGACTTTCAGTAACAAAGAAGCAGATGTTCTTCTTGGGGCTGTGGAATTCAGAAAGCATGAGAAAGATAAAAATATAAAGCAACACTTTAGCAAACTGATAAATCGAATCATGTGACGCCCTCTGAGTTCTCTCAAGTTCTCACCTAATGTGATGATGGGCTCCGGACTATTGTCTTTTAAATTTACAAAAGCAATAAAATTAATACCTTGTGTTAATAAATGAATCATTTTTTTTGTGACAACATGGTATTGTTTTTAATTTACTTGTCAATTTTTCATTTAGCCAAAAACCACACTTACCAATAGTGGCTGGAAACCCAGCCAGATAGGCGGGGTATAAATAATAAATTATTGTTATAATTATTTTATCAATGCCACTAGTCAACAGTTGCTCATTCGAGGCACCTCCAGGATTCAACTTTTGTTAAGCTGCCATGAGAAGGTGATCCTTCAAGGACTTGCTCTTAATGTCCCTGTCCAGAAAGAGATCTACATCCTTACAGGTTAGCAAACTTGAATGGATTTCCTGCATTGGCTGGGGGGTTGGGCTAGATGGCATTTGAGGTTCTCCTCTTTCTACAGGGCAGGTGAAAGTACAAGTGATATGAAAACAACATCATTCTACAGCTTGGCCCCAACGGGTGTCTGTCGTACTATGATCAGAGCGCATTCCTTGTCTCGCTCCTCTTCTCCTGGGTCTCGAAGTGACATCTCCGAGAAGCTTGCTTGCTGGGAGCTGTCACGGCCTGCTCCAAGGCAGGGAGCACACCAGTTTTGATGATCCGTCCATAATAAGCTCCAGTTGTAGGTGATTCATCCCTGCGTTCAGCTGGGGACACATCTTGTTAGGCAGCCTGACGTAACACAGTCCGCAGGCAAAGGGTTATGGGAGGCAAATGCACCTA
The DNA here is from genome assembly GCF_964234715.1 of Podarcis melisellensis. Classification (NCBI taxonomy): domain Eukaryota; kingdom Metazoa; phylum Chordata; class Lepidosauria; order Squamata; family Lacertidae; genus Podarcis; species Podarcis melisellensis. The sequence continues at coordinate 24,839,649 of NC_138530.1, read as the reverse complement.
ACCGGCAGTATTTTTATTTCAGTGTTTAAAAAAAAAACCCAGCAAGAAGAAAAGATGGCAGCCTCATTACCCTAAGAGTGTAGGCTGTTTACAGGTAGGTAGCTGTGTTGGTCTGCCATAGTCGAAACAAAATAAAAAATTCCTTTCAGTAGCACCTTAGAGACCAACTAAGTTTGTTATTGGTATGAGCTTTCGTGTACATGCACACTTCTTCAGTGTAGGCTGTGTTATTTTACAGAAACATAGGTCCTGTTTTCCTTAGGGTGCCTTCTCATTTCTTACCCAGCACAAATATTTTCTGTAATGCAAATCCTCTCACATATTAATATGTGCTGGATTTCTTGCTTTGCTGAGTTAACACAGGGAGTAGGCCTCCTTTTGCGATGTATCGACTTACAACTTTTCACTGAGGAAATCGGCTAATGGACATTCACCCCTTTTGGGGCGGTTATCCTCCCACTGTTGCTCCTCCCCACTTTTGCCGTGGCCCCACCCATTGGCATGTGGCCCTCAGAAGGTTGAGAACAAGGGAATGTGGCCCTTGGTCTGAGAAGGGTTCTTTTCCTTTGATCTAGGTTTCCTAGTCATTGCTCAGCACTCTTATCTACTGCCATACGAACTCCTTTAAGTAGGTGGGCTTTATTGGCAAACTTGTCAGTTTTGTAAAAAGCACTGCTCCAAAGTTCTGGGGAAAAATCAAGTGACCTACAGGACAAATCAGAAACAGCAAGTTCAGGGCATATGTAAATCGATGTATACTAAAGCAAAAAGAACGTCATGATGCTATTGTTATAATTGACTATTTCATGGATTTTTCTTTTTTAAAGAAGTTAAGCTCCCGCCCTGCTTTGACCTGCTTTGAGCAGATTAGCCAAACTAAGAAGCTTTTCATTCTCTGATGTGAAACCGATATGGGAGCAAAGCTTAGTGCACAATTTGTAATCAAGGCAGAATGAGAGAGAGCACCAATTAGTCTGATTGTACCAATAGAACTGTTGCAAAATGGCAATTGCCTTATGCTAGCTTGTTGCATCTCACATATCTCACATATCTAATTTTGATGTCCCTGCCAGCCCTCATGCTGCCAAAATTTGATGTGCCCTGCCCTTGTGCTGCCTTCCCAAGCCAGCTAAGAGAGGCACTGGGTTTGTGAAGGAGGTGCAAGGAGGTGGCAGGTTCTTAGAGCCCTCCCACCTCCTTCTGAAGATGGGAAAGTGCTAACAAGGCTTTGGGAAGGAGGGTGGAGGACCTGAGGACCCTATCAGAGCCCTCACGCCACCTTCCCAAAGACCGCCTCCTTATGCAGCTTTGGGAAGGCAGTGCTAGGGCTGTGGGAAGAGTTGTCAAATGCTGCTGATGGCTGCCAAGAAAGGCCTTGAGAGCATGTTGGACCACCCTGCTCTATCTGAAGGGCTATGAGGCGACAGGCCTCTCCTCTATTCAAGGGACTTTCTGCTCCAACTGCCTGTCAGACTTCAGGGAATCCAATCCCTCCCATCGTGGCAGCCAAGAAGCAGACAAACAATAAACGTTCTTCCCAAGCAATTTATTCAATACAGTGGAACCTCGGGTTGCGAACATGATCAATGAGGGAGGCACGTTCGCAACCCACAGCGTTTGCAACCCGCAGTGCCGTGTCTGTGCACGTGTGGGTTGCGATTCGGCGCATGCACAAGCACCGAAACTCGAAGTAACCCGTTCCGGTACTTCCAGGTTTGGCACGGTGCATCTGTAACCTGAGGTACCACTGTAATTCACAGAGAGCAATGAAGGAATGCAGTCTTCCTATGATAATGGCATTGCTCTGAGTAAGGTCCCCCCCCTCCTATTCTACGTCATGGCTGCATCAGCTAATCTGAGCTTTCTGCCTTTGAGCTTTCTGTCTGACTACCCTCAATGCTTGCCTGGTCCTGGGAGCGGGGTCAGGAATGCTTTCCAAAGACACTGAGTCTGTCAGCTGTCTCTCCCCTGGTGCTTCTTCTTCTTCCTGCTGCTCCTCTTCCAATGTTTTCCAGCTTCTCCCCTCTGCAGCCTCTGAACTAGGACCTTCTACAAACCACTATTCTAAATCCATACTGTCCTCCTGTTCTCGGGAAGGTTCAGGAGAAGGAGGGGCGGTCCCCAGCATTCCTCTTCAGTCCAGTCCCTGACACTGTCATTGAAAGATAAAGAATTCTAGGAAGGGCATGAGGGCCTCAAAGCTGCCCATCAACTGTGAGCAACACCTCAACTGCACACTGAGCAAACAGGGAGGTCATGGTCTTCCCTTCTATGGTGAGATGTATTTCTGTTTTGATTAGAGCCAGTGTGGTGTTGTGGTTAAGAGCGGTAGACTCTTAATCTGGTGAACCAGGTTCGCGTCTCCGCTCCTCCACATGCAGCTGCTGGGTGACCTTGGGCTAGTCACACTTTTTTGAAGACTCTCAGCCCCACTAACCTCACAGAGTGTTTGTTGTGGGGGAGGAAGGGAAAGGAGATTGTGAGCCGCTTTGAGACTCCTTAGGTCCGTGATAAAGTGGGATATCAAATCCAAACTCTCTCTTCTTATTATTTCTAAATTTGCATTTTTGCAGATGAGTCAGGGAAATTATATGCAAAACTGTGCTCCTTTGGGGGGGGGGGCAATGCGGAAGTGACCACCCTATTCCCAAGACCAGTTTGCTGACACACATATTTACTGGATTGGAATTCAGATGTGCCCCTCTAGGAATTTCATAAATGCTTTTTTTGTGAAATGATATTGCCACTCTAATTCCTGGGTACACAACAGCCAGATGGAGATGTCACATGGAGACAAGAGAGGTGACGCAGGCCAGAGGTTCACATGCCAAAAGAACAAATTATCTCCTCTAGATCCACAACCTTGGCCTCAAAGGAGTAGCTGTCAGTGAAGTAAGCAGTAGGCCAGAATAGAGCCCAATTAGCATGCCATTTTGGGCCAAGATTCTGTCATTTTTATTCCATGGCCTAAGAGCAGATGGACTGATGGTGTAAATACTTACAGGTATGGGCTTGCTTTCAAACTGGGTCTTGTGGTAGATTTTAAACATTTATATTGCATCCATTTTGATACAACAGTGTCAATCAATTAAAAAACAATTTGAGACTGTTTACTGTACCAACCTTTTATTCATCCCTAATCCTTTCTCAAAACTCTTCTCTTTCATTTCACTTTTGTACTCAAATTTTCAACCTTCTTCTATGAATGTGATTCCAAATTAATGATTCTGGATTTAGTTGAAAGCCTTGTTTGGATGACATGCTAAGCCAAACTATGGTTTAGCGCAGCCTGGTGCAGCAGTGAAAAGGATCAGAGAAGGAGAAATGGCTGTCAGCAGCTCTCCAGGAGATCACACTAAGCCAGGGGTTGGCTTAAGATGTCATGAGAAATGTCTTACAGTGAGCCAAGACACTCGGTAGTCCACACCTTCCAACATGCAACAACCAGGGGAAAAAGACCAAATCAGTACAATATATTATCAAAATAGAATCTGTAAACATTTTTTCCTCCTAAAAACATGCGGAATAATGAGTAACAAAAGATAATAGTATCCAAAAATCGTCTTCTCTTCAAAATTTCTAAAATCGAAGGATCCTGCTTCCAGGTAATTGACTGCTGGAATTCTGGGGGTGAGGGATGTAAAAATGGTACTAGAATACTGTTTGGAGGTGTTTTGTAGTTTTATTTTTGCCAATATTACCTTCCTGGCAATCCCAAAAAATGGTGGGAGGAGAATGAAGGTGGATAAAGTGCTTTTTCCTACCCCCTGCTAGGACCAAAGGATTCCAATCTCAAATTTGTATTTATTTATTGAATTTATATACCGCCCTATACCCGGGGGTCACATCCTTAACTTTGGCTGGGTCTCGTGAACTTACCAGATTATATAGTCATATATATCCACATTAGATAAAGGTAAAGGACCCCGGGATGGTTAAGTCCAGTCGAATTCGTAAAATGCTAGTCAAATGCTAGTCTGCTTTCAGGCCGAGGGAGCCAGCGTTTGTCCGCGAACAGTTTTCTGGGTCATGTGGCCAGCATGACTGAACTGGTTCTGGTGCAATGAAACACCGTGACGGAGGTCAGAGTGCACGGAAACGAAGTTTACCGTCCTGCTGCAGCGGTACCTATTTATCAACTTGCACTGGTGTGCTTTTGAACTGCTAGGTTGGCAGGAGCTGGGACAGAGCAATGGGAGCTCACCACCATTGTGTGGATTTGAACTGCCAACCTTATGATTAGCAAGCTCGAGAGGCTTGGTCGTTTAGATCACAGCGACACCCACATCCCCATACCTACATTTTTTTTAAAAAACCCCAACATTAAAAACATATCTTCAAATAGTTATGATCTATAAATAGCATCTTGAGAGACAAATACATTTTAAAAACATTTGCATTGATTTAATGCCCCCCCCCAATGTATCTTACAATGACTTCCAGAGTTTCAAAGGCTTTGGCAAATGCATACAGATGAGAAATTCCTACACCTCTTGATGGGCAGCATGTCAGGATACACTGGTATACTGGTATGGCATTGTACATCGAGAGACACAAGATGGGGTTCATAGGTCAAAGGTCCCTTCTTGAGAGGTCTAGAGGGCATCCCTTCCAATAACTGCTAATGCCTGCTGTAAGTCTGTTGCCATTCAATCCCAACATGAGAGTAGCAATAGAGGAATCCCCAAACAGAGAGTGTCACCCATGGCCAGCCTGTGAATAGAAGAAACAAGAGATTAGGCAGATGCAGAGCACTAGAATCCAGTGAATGAGCCAGAGATGCAAAGCTCACCAGCTCAGCAACTTTTCAGTATTCGGCAGCTCTGGAAAAGGGTGAATGCCATGCAAGGAATCATTTTAGGAAAGGAATTGAAAGGAAAACTGTCAGTGTTGCAATGCTGTTGCACAAACCTCTGGTGCTCTCCCAGCTGAAATGCTAGGTACTTAGTGTTCTAGTCACCACACCTCAAAAAAGAGATACTGCCGAGCTGGAAAAGGTTCACAAAATGGCAACCCAAATGATAAAGGGACTGGAGGAGCAACAGGTACAACATTTGAGGCTTTTCTTTATGATATATGGTTCATTTACACATACAACCTGAGCTTATGATGGAGGGATTCACAGCATTCACACCCCAAGAGGTTCTGGCTTCTCCACAGCAGCCTTGGACTTAAGTAGACTCCAACCATTGCTCTCAAATGCTTCTCTCTGACTCTCACTCTAGCCTGCGGCTTATTATGTCCGTTTTACAACTCCTGCAACCCTAAAACACTTTAAAACTAATACTCATTTGAGGAAAGAAGGGAGGGAGCACACTCATTTGCAAATAAGATTTTCCCTTGATCTTTTGTTGTCCTAATCGCTCCTTATCCCCAGGCTATGGCCTCGTGAAGAAGGCTAGTCCGGGTTTAATTTGCTTTTGACAACATTGGAGGCTTTTCGGTTTAGAGAAAAGGCAAGTAAGAGGCTTAAGAGAAGCGTTTAGAACTATGCAAGATGTGGAGAAGGTGGAAAGAGGTAAGTTCCACCCCTCCACACACACCTCATCACACTAGAACACTAGATGTACAATGAAGCTGAATGCTGGAAGATTCAGGGCAGATGAAGAAGAGTTTGGATTTGATATCCCGCTTTCTCACTACCCTAAGGAGTCTCAAAGCGGCTAACAACCTCCTTTCCCTTCCTCCCCCACAACAAACACTCTGTGAGGTGAGTGGGGCTGAGAGACTTCAAAGGAGTGTGACTAGCCCAAGGTCACCCAGCAGCTGCATGTGGAGGAGCAGGGAAGCGAACCCGGTTCACCAGATTACGAGTCTACTGCTGTTAACCACTATACCACACAAACAAGAAACGACTTTTTCACATAGCCTGGAAACTTGCTCCCACAAGTGGCAGTGATGCCACCAACTTGGACGACTTTAAGAGAGGATTGGACAGATTTATAGAGGAGAAGGGTATCGAGCTGGCTATGTTCCACCTCCACTGTCAGAGGCTATATGCCTCTGAATGCCCATCACTGTGAATAAGCTACTACCTTGGGGCTTCCCTTTGGCATCTGGCTGGCCACTGTGAGAACAGGATGCTGGACTATGATGGACCATTGGCCCGATCTAGGAGGGCTCCTCTGAAGAATAAGGATGCCTGGAGCAGATCTGATGCTACCTGGCATCATCTCAGCAGATGCTCAAGGTAGCCCTCCAGGCCTATTCATGTAATTGAACTGATACGAGCTCAGTCCACCAGGCCCTGCTGCCTCATACCTTTGATTCATTTCAAGCTCTCTCTTTTATCTTTGTCTGAATGGAGAACTAAAAAGAAAAAGGAAGGTTAAGCACAGATGACTTTCTTTTCGGTCTTGGCAGAATGCTCCAGGCTTTGGAAGGAAGTGAAGCAAAATAAGGCGTCCTTTCATTTAAGCCATCTCTGGAGAGTGGGCATCAGGGTGAGTAGGAAAGAGAGGAAGATGGAAAGAACACATCTCTCCAGAAACACTAAGGGGAAATTTCATTCCACTTAGACTTGATATCAAATGCATCATTACAGGTTTTTGTTGCCGAGATGTGCAAGGACTCTGTGATTTAGGTAAGGCCAAAGCACCCTTGAAATGACTGCTGTAAATGAATGGTTCGTGTGTTCTTATTATTTGATTATAGAGAAGGGTACGAGATGACATGCAGGTCATCACAGAGAAGCTGAATTCTTCGGTGACATCATTGGCGTCTGCTTGTCACATTCTCTCCTCCTCACATTCTCAGCTCTTCTTGAAGCGCTTGCCTCTACCTGGATTTCTACAAACATTTCAATTTGCAAAAATAGAACAAGTGTTCAGAAGTTAGGGGAAAGTGTAGAAAAGTAGACTTTTCTTATTTCCTTTAAAAAGTGATGTTAGTTGCCTTGTGTGCTTCGTAAGTGAGCTAGAAAGACAGGTCATAAAACATTGTAAAAAACCAGATGATATTAATGTCCTTGAACGAACAAGAGTTGCTAGCTTAACACTGTGAGTTAAATGAGTGATTTTGGATGTTGACAAAAGATGAGCAATGTTTCTTAACTTGAATATCTGTGCATAGACTTCTGAATGGGCAACAGGACTTTTTTTCAGCCGGAACTTGCTTTCGCAGCGATGCTGGTGGTGGAGCAATCAGGTGGAGAAGCGTTTCCCCCCCAAAAAGTGTTGCTTGTTTGCCTCCCCGCCCCCCAAAAAAGCCAGGAGTTCCTGTACCTCTTTTTCTAGAAGAAAAGCACTGTTGGGCAATATACATGCACTGGTGTAGGTCTCAAAAATATGTGCTTTGCTGGACACATAGTTGAGAATGAAGAGTTTGGGATTAATAAAGGTTGAACAAATGAGAACCCTTTGAACTTCTAGCTGGAGTTAGCTGAGACTGGAGGCAAAGCCTTGGGGCATGTGTGTGCTCTAGGAGCTGCAGGTAAGGAGTGCCTGTTTCCTTCCATTATGCTCTGCTGGTATATTGCAAAAAACAGCACAACTTTCCCCTTCCAAAGGAAACTAACCCTGGGAATGCTGCTCATGGGAATTCCTAATGTTCAGGGAAGCAGGGAATGTAAAACGAGAGGAAAGAAAGCATTTCTGATCACTGCTGCTCAAAGCAAAACCAACAAGAATGTGCCGATTTTGTACAGCCCCAATTTCTTTTGGAAATGATAAAACTGAAATCCAGGTTCTGCTTTAGAGTCGCAACACCTGCATTACAAGCAGCAAGGAACTGCATGTGGGCCAGTTGCGTGGAGTTGCATGCAGGCAAGTCAGGAGCTGGAGTCAGGAGATGGTCAGCAATAAAAACACCAATGCCAGTGAAGTTAACTCTTCATTCATAGAAACCCAAACAGCTCAGGTGACCACAGAAACTCTTCCCAGCAGGTCTTGCTCAAATGAGCCAGTTGCGAGGACTCAAGGTCCCTGCCTTCCCACAGCTGCCTGTCTCCTCCTCTCCAGAGTTTTCCCCAAACAGCCAGAGACTGTATCTGCTTGCAACTAATCTCCCCTCTGTGTGTTCTGGGAGCTCGGGGGGGGGGAGGGAGCTGGTCGCAGCAGCAGGGGGAGACTCTCTGGGTTCTTTTTCTACATATAATTTTTATTAAATTTTCTGTTTTACAATATAGAATACTCATTTAAACATCCGTAAAATATCAGTGACTTCCCTTCTTCTCTTTCCATGCATCATTTTGCATATCACAAATCCCTGCGTATTTTACATAAACTAAACCATTCAGTATTCCATTACTGCATCCATCAAAACTTATTTACACTGTTGAATTTATCTTAATGCTGCCAACGTTTTCAAGAGTACAAAATCCACCCCCACCATATATTCAATAAACATTTCCCAAACTTCTCTAAACGTACAGTGGACACTCGGGTTGCGAACGTGATCTGTGCGGCGCGTGGGTTGTGATTTGGCGCTTCTGCGCATGAGCAAAGCGCAATTTAGCACTTTTGCACATGCGCGACCCCCGAAACCCGGAAGTAACCCGTTCCAGTACTTCCGGGTTTCAGTGGGTCTGTAACCCGAAAAAACACAACCTGAAGCATCTTTAACCCAAGGTATGACTGTATGTTCTTCTTGTTCTCTTATTCTATATGTTAAGTCCGCAAGTTGCACATATCCCATAAGCTTAAGTTGCCATTCTTCTTTTGTTGGGACCTCACTCATTTTCCATAGAGACTCTCTGGATTCTTCAGCAGCCTGCCTCATCTCTGTCTCCTGTCCGCTCCCTACTCTCCTGCCTCTGAGTCTAGACTGCTCTCTGTCACAGCCTCTTCCTGCTCACTAAACCCTGCTGCCTCTTCATCTTCCAACACCTCCTCCCCCTAGTCTTCTACCTCTGACCATGCATCGTCATCCCCCACCAATCCCCTAGCTCTGAGCCTTCTCCCCCCACCCCAGGATTCCCTGGGGGGGGGTTCCCCAGCTGGGGCCTCTCACCACTCCTCTGCATCCAGCCAGTCCATGCCACCACCCCAGAAAACAGTAGGAACATTCTGAGGTTCTTCTTTTCCTTCTAAGGTAAAGGTAAAGGGACCCCTGACCATTAGGTCCAGTCGTGACCGACTCTGGGGTTGCGGTGCTCATCTCATTTTATTGGCTGAGGGAGCCGGCGTTTGTCCGCAGACAGCTTCCGGGACATGTGGCCATCATGACTAAGCTGCTTCTGGTGAACCAGAGCAGCGCACGGAAACGCTGTTTACCTTCCCGCCGGAGTGGTACCTATTTATCTACTTGCACTTTGACGTGCTTTTGAACTGCTAGGTGGGCAGGAGCTGGGACCGAGCAATGGGAGCTCACCCCGTCGCGGGGATTCAAACTGCTGACCTTCTGATCGGCAAGTCCTAGCCTCTGTGGTTTAACCCACAGCACCACCTGTGTCCCTTCTTTTCCTTCTAGGGGGAAAGAATCTCAAGGAACTTTCTCGGAGAAATGTCTTGAGAAACCTTGGCTCAGCTCAAGGAAGAAGCACTAGCATTGCTGCAAGGGAGAGCCTCAGCTTTCATTAGGATACAGCAGGCAATGGGGAAAAGGACCCGACAGCATTCTAATGAGGGCTCTGAATTTCTCTGCACTGCAGCATCTGTGGAGCAAAACTGAGCAATTGCATGCAACTTCAATTGTTCTGAATAGAACTTTTCCTGCGTTAGAGACTTCTGGGCTATTCAATAAAAGCTGGGAGAAAAATCAAGCTGTGCTCCTTTGGCCCAATAGTAGCAGCACTTGGTAGGATTGTTTTGCAACGTTGTCCCCACCCCCCCCCCCCACAAACAAAAGGCAGAGTGTCCAAATGGTTGGTGCAGCTTGATTCTATTGCAAGCCCAAAAGGAACAAATAGATGTTGGCTCTCTCAGCACCTTCCAGTTATTTATTGCATTGCATTGCAGGAAGATAGGACTCTGCTTTAGGTGAAGGTCAGGCCATTTCTTCATCTAACCCGGCATTGTCTACTCTGACTGGAAGCAGCTCTCTGGGCCAGTACAAAAAAAAAAGGTTGCAGGTGATGGGAACACATGGTTCCTTCCAATTTAATTGCTGGATTAAATACCTATAGTGGTATTCAGGACACGGCTGATGCTGTGGTCTAAACCACTGAGCCTCTTGGGCTTGCCGATCAGAAGGTCGGCGGTTCAAATCCCCGCGATGGGGTGAGCTCCCATTGCTCAGTCTCAGCTCCTGCCAACCTAGAAGTTCGAAAGCACGCCAAAAAAAGTGCAAGTAGATAAATAGGTACTGCTCCAGCGGGAAGGTAAACGCCGTTTCTGTGTGCTCTGGTTCCTTTACCTTTTTTTTTTTTTAGTGTTATACAACACTAGTCCTACTCAGAGTAGATCCATTAAAATTAAAGGACACGACTAAGTTATGACCCATTTGAATGGGTCTGTTCTGAGTAGGTCTTATTCCACCCCTACATTTTGAGTTTTATTAATTGGTTGGGGGCCAAATTTATTTACTGGGACCTTAAAAGTCAGGAGACACTTGTTTACATTTTGAAACTATTTTGGTTCTGGTTTGTTACAGCAACAGGACCTGGAAAAACAGGAGAGCCAAAGTATGCAGGGGTGTTATGGAAGTCGTATTTGTTTAGAATTCTTATCTACTGATGTATCCACTGAGTGCTGTGTCCTGCTTATGGATAGATAATGGTTGTCTTTGACCAGGAACAATAAGGGTGGTGTGTTTTTTTTTGGGGGGGGTACATTAGGAATCACCTTTCCCCCCAACCTGATCCTGCTCTTGGGAGGAGGGAAATCCACCCAGAAAAGTGAGTTTTGGTCAGGATATGCAAAACCTAGCTCAAAATCCTATACTCTCTGGGTGTGGGTGGGTGTGCATGCATACATGCACATGTGTGTGATGCTACCTTTATGTGTATGAACAAGAATTTATTCCCTACTCAAAGCAGTATAATTTAATTAAATTTAATTTTATAAATGGGTTCAATTTATATTTCACCTTTCCTCCAAGGAGCTCAAGGCCATAGGTGTGGTTCTGCCCACCTCATTTAACCCCCACAGCAACCCTCTAAGGCAGGCTAGGTTGAGAGGCCCAAGATCACCTAGTGAACTTCGTGGCTGAGTAGGTATTCGAACCCTGGTCTCCCAGACCCATCACCCTGACCACAACACACTGACTCTCACATATATAGATCTGCATGGTGCATAGAAGATGCCTCTTTGCCAAACACCTTCTAACCAGCATCTATTTATGCTGCCAAGGACTAAAGATGGCATTTGGCTCCCAAGTCCCTTTTCTAATTTGAATCCTCTGCACAATGCAGGCAGCAACTGTGCATCAAACCATACATGTGATCAAAGGGGCGGCTGCCGTTGCCAGAGCTAAAAGTAGCTCAGTAATTGAAAACAACCATTTCCTGCAGTGAATCGATGTTGCAAAACTTGGAGTGGGATATTCTGCCCCCCCCGTCCCTCCCCCACCCCCATTCTTTGTGGCAGGCAATAGATCTTCAGCAGTGTATAAAGCAGCAAGCATTTTTTTTTAAAAGCACAAAACCAGGCTGCATGAAATCCAGCACTCAGCTTGCCCCCAAATCGTTTTTGGGCTTTTTTTGTGCTTTGTCAGATGGCTATGCTGCCAGGAGGAGATTTCTTGAAAGAACAATGCCTTGCTGTCATTATTTTCTTTTCCCAGCTCGAGAGGTACGTGCAAATTAATGCAGGGAGGACTGCGGCGCAAGTGAAACGCAGAGTGCAGGGCTCAGAGGTTTCCATTAAATTTTCCACAGCTTTTTGAGAAAGCTCAGCTTTAAACAGCTGCTTCGGTAATTGATTTACGCAGGGAGAGAAGAGCCCAAATCCTAACCAATCTGTGATCAATAATGGTTTTTTCTGCAGGCTGAAAAGGACGCTGGGGGCTGGGGAGTTAACAGTAGGTGGCATGTAGCCGACTTTGACGCCTTATTTTCTCTTTTCTATTTGTACTTGCTGTAATAGTCAATTGAAAACGTAGATCTAACTCTGACCTCCTCTGTCAGCAACACTGATTACCAGCCAGGAGCCTGTTTGTTTTTCAGTTGCCAAAAAAATTGGGGGGCGGTGGGGGGCAGAATCAGTAATTTTAATCTGCTCCACTTGCTTCTGACATTTTAAATCTTAATTTGAGTTTAAACATCATCTAAAGCTAGGGCCAGGGTAGATAAGATTTGCAAGACTGCACAGTCAAGAGCACGGATTGTGTACACCACAGGAAGAGGCACCGATAAAATTTGAATGTTGCAGAGAGAAATAAAATTGGGAGGGGGATACAGCCCTGCAGCAATGAGTCAAAAACAACAACAACAAACAAACAAAACCAGCCCTTGACCGGTGTAGTCCCAGAATCACAAAGGCTATGGAAACAAGGCAAACTCAAATGCTAAAGAGGAATGTGCCAGCCATGTTTCTGAGAAAATGAACTTTCAAGTCCTCGTTTTATCTTACTTCCTGACAAATGAATTCACAGCAGAAGCGTATTAGCTTCTGGGGCAGTGAATGAAATGGAAGAAGAGAAAGCTTTTACAGTAAGAACCCAGGAACAAAGCAAGATCGTCGTGGCCCCATCTGCATGACACGTACAGTGGGAGAGCATCTCTTTCGCATACCTAAGTTCCCAGGCTCAATCTTCCTCAACATCTATGTGGCATTTGCCCTCCTAGGTGGGTCATAAGGAAAGGTTTAAATGCATGTGAAGTGATTGGCCAGTGGGAACCCAAGGGGAGGAGTTAGAGTTGGAGTTGTGTGGAAGTCGGTCGGGTTAGAGAAGGGAGAGTGAGGATACGTCTGTGGGTTGGGATAGTTTGATGTGAGGGAGATAGAGAATCTGTTGAGAGGAGTCAGATAGACAGTTGGGATAATTAGTTAGAAGTTATTAGGAAGGTATAGGCCGGTAAGAACCTAAGATTAAGAAACTGACAAGAAAAAATATCTGAAACCATAAACTTGTTAAGGCTTATAAAATAAACTTGTTTATTTGGTTTAATGTTAACAACTGTCTGGACTCTGTGTGTACCCGAGAGAAACAGGTTGGTGGCAGCGGGGAAGCAATCACAGTGGTGGCACAGGGATCAATAGACCGTCAAATGTCTGGGGACCCTGTGTGATCGCCACAATCTACAACTAGGGGTGGGAGAGACTCCTGCCTGAAGCTCTGGAGAGCCACAGCCAATCATTGCAGATGATACTGAACTAAATGGACCAATGGTCTGACATGGCCTAAGGCAGCTTGCAGGGTGTTCCGAAGACAAGCCCTTCACACAGCAATGAGAGTTTCAGGAGCCTTGTTCTCTTCTGTATCTGGCCACCCTGATAAATACCGTATTTTTCGCACCATAGGGCGCACCGGACCATAGGGCGCACCCAGTTTTTTGGGGGGGAAATAAAGGGGAAAAAATTATTCCTCCCCCCAGGTGCGGGGCTGGGGCGGGGGAAGCTCGAGCTTCCCCCGACCCCAGCCCCCAAACAGGCACCTCTCCGCAAGCAGCGGGAGCGTTCCCGCTGCTTGCGGAGAGGTCCGCGAAGCCTGGACGCGCTGAGCTCAGCGCGCCCAGGCTTCGGCATGCAGGCAACTCTCCGCAAGCAGCGGGAGCCCAGCGCTGGGCTCCCGCTGCTTGCGGAGAGGTCCGCGAAGCCTGGACGCGCTGAGCTCAGCGCGCCCAGGCTTTGGCATGCAGGCACCTCTCCGCAAGCAGCGGGAGCGTTCCCGCTGCTTGCGGAGAGATCCGCGAAGCCTGGACGCGCTGAGCTCAGCGCGCCCAGGCTTCGGCATGCAGGCACCTCTCCGCAAGCAGCGGGAGCCCAGGCTTCAGCGAAAGCCTGCATTCGCACCATAGGACGCACACACATTTCCCCTTCATTTTTGGAGGGGAAAAATGCGTCCTATGGTGCGAAAAATACGGTAATCAGTGACAATGTTGTGCTGCTCTACCCCACACTTAGCAGTAATAGTTGGCATGTTTGTTTGGCAGCATGTTCACACTTCTGTCTTGGTGGCATCTATGCTGGCTCTGTCACATGCACAGAATGGAAGACGTCAGGATCCTCAAATAATGTGCTCTGTGGGGAGCTGTCCTCAGGCACCAGGCCTATGGGCAGACCAAGTCTGAGCCACAAAGATGTCTGTAAACATGACACGAAGGCTGGCAACATCAACTCTGCCATGAGTGCCTGGAGACACTCGACGGTCAGGTCATGTACCCGCAGCAGTGATCAGAGGAGGAACGACTGCTGGGAGAAGTGCAGAGAGAAGAAACACCATCGTGTATCTCAGCAGTGAATCCAGACGGCTTCATCTGCTGCAGCTGCAATAAAACATGTCTCTTTCACATGTGGTTTCTACAGCCACAGCAGGCACTGTAACTCGCCAATGGTTTGACTTTGCCCCCTCTGGCACGCTCCTCCATTGTCTCCCAAGACAGGCAGATGCCAACAGAAGACTACCTAACACTATACAGTGGTACCTCGGGTTAAGTACTTAATTCGTTCTGGAGGTCCGTTCTTAACCTGAAACTGTTCTTAACCTGAAGCACCACTTTAGCTAATGGGGCCTCCTGCTGCTGCTGCACTGCTGGAGCACTATTTCTGTTCTCATCCTGAAGCAAAGTTCTTAACCTGAGGTACTATTTCTGGGTTAGTAGAGTCTGTAATCTGAAGCGTATGTAACCTGAGGTACCACTGTACATTATTTTGTGTCACACAATCTTTGCAGGAAACGAGGCCAGTGCAAATTGCATTAACCCTCTTCAATATTGCATTGTTTTGGTGCAGGGCATACAAGGAATCTTATAAACGAACAATAGCTTTATGAGGGGGACTAATTAGGAGCTGCTACTCCATTTTAAGAACCAATCTGGATAGCTCCCCAGGAATGCCAGCAGCATGGATCACTGCCCATGGGCAAGGGCTATGTAACAAGGCTTAGGAGCACATCCTACTTAGGAGCGGACCCCATTCTGAGCTTCTTCAGGTGTCCAGGAAATTAACCCGGTCACTCTGGGGTTTCCAGAGTGGATGTGGATTATTTCACCCAGCGCTACATTCAAATGGTCTCTCGTCCAATGCATGTTTGCATGTTAGATATATAAGCAGATAGACCAACTGTGCAACAACCAGAACGTGTAGATATTCTCTTTGATTTAGACTGCAAACCTGCAACAGTTTCCTGTCAAATTAATAATTCCATTTACCATCTGCTTCAGTTTTTTTGGGGTGGGGTGGGGGTGGGACACACATTATCACTGAGGTAGACTACCTGCTATAAAAATTCAGCACAAAACCCATTTGCATTTTTAAAAGACCCTGAGAACACCTTTTAATCCATTTGGGGTGGGGATAACAGTCCATCCAATTATTTCTTGCAGTGTTTATACTCAAGTGTGGACCAGTGTCATCCAAGGCACACCATCAATCATTTCTCATAAATTATAATGGCCTTAAATGTAAAATGCTTTGCACCGTTTACCGTGTAAATACAAAATCAATGTAATTTTCCCTGATAATGACAGGATCTCTCTCTTTCTGCAATCAGCATCGTTCATTTGACTGAAGTCCTGATAATTTAATGTACTGTCATGCATGAAACTGGATTGTCACAACAGATTTAGAGAGAATGCCGAGTTTTAGCATTTCATTATGGCGAGTCTGAGCTCCCAGAGTATCTTTCGTGTCTGAAAGGAGATCCTGAGAACAAGCAGGCCTCAAGAATTTTGATCATAACACATTCTGGCAACCAGTAAATATTAAATAAAAACTGCAACTCGCCAATTTTATGACTGGAATGTCAAATTTCAGGGAATGCTTCGTGAAACCAGTTCACATAGATGTTGATGCGGCAGGACTATACTGTGATAAAAGAACAGAAACCGACTCGAACGTATTAAAAGCCTTCCTGTACTAACAGGTGATCTGAGAGGAAATTCTTTTACTGCACCCAAGTTATAGAAATGCTTGTCTGCTCCCAATGAAAGTGTTTCCGTTATTAATTGCATGCATTTTTGCAACGTAGCAATAAAAGCTGTCAAGCTACTGTTCTGTTCCTCTGCTTCCTGCTTCCCTGAGCACAGCATAAAATTCCAAGCAAGCTTTTACATGATCAACTCCTTTGCATGGACAGGGCTAGCTCAAGGTATTTTGCTGCCTGAAGCAAAACAAGATGGTCTCCCTTCCCCCCAGTTCCACACCCAGAAGCCAATTGGACGGGCAGTTGAATCTTGCTTTGACACTAGCAACAGGACAGTGTCATCCGCCACACCACAGAGGAGCAGGATAATGCAGGCGGTACATGACAGGCCATGAGGCACACCACACACTATCTTCCATCAGAGAACAACAGCCACCTCATGCCACCTGCCACCTGTAGCAATTGCTCCCCTCTTGTCTTATGGTAGGGTTGGGCCTGTGCATGGAGGAAAGACTGGAGACAAAGGCCACATCCACACCATACAAATAAAGCACTATGATAACACTTTAACAGTTGTGGTTCCCCCAAGGAATCCTGGGAGCTGCAGTTTATTATACCGAAGATTGTTGGGAAACCTCTATTTCCCTCCCAGAGATACCACTCCCACAGTTCTGTGGAAAGAGGGATTGATGATTAAACTCTGTATTTGCAGCCAGCGTCTCTGAAGATAGTATCCCAGGTACCAACTGATCCTTGGCATGAATACCTGAGGCCTAAGGACACACACGGCTAATGCAAAGCAATGACTGTAAAAGCAAGCATGGACTACAGCTTGTTCCAAGAACTAAATTTGGAGAAACCTCCTGCATTTCTTAGCTCTTCTCTTCTTGCTTGCTGCCCTGGCATACAAATTGAAATCACCAACATCATCTCCCAACATGTTGTTTATACACTGGGATAAATTCAATAGGTTTTGGTTATGTTGCAAGCATATCCAATATGGGGCTGTGCCAGCATAGGAATATACACAGAGAGGCGCCATGGTGGGAATCAGGGAGGCAGCCCTTTGTGTGTGTCATTCTAGAAGCCTTTTAGCCATCCACAGAATCAGCGACATCAATGCTATTGTATGCTCTTGACAGACCCTTTCTAGTAAGCACAGGTGGTGCTGTGGTATAAACCACTGAGCCTCTTAGGCTTGCCGATCGGAAGGTCAGTAGTTCGAATCCCCGTGATGGGCAGCATTGCTCTGTCCTAGCTCCTGCCAACCTAGCAGTTCGAAAGCACACCAGTGCAAGTAGATAAATAGGTACCACTGTGGCAGGAAGGTGAATGGCATTGTTCTGTGTGCTCTGGTTTCCATCATGGTGTCCCGTGGCACCAGAAGCAGTTTAGTCCTGCTGGCCACATGACCTGGAAAGCTGTCTGTGGACAAACATCAGCTCCCTCGGCCTGAAAGTGAGATGAGCGCCACAACCTCATAGTCACCTTTGAATGTACTTAACCATCTAGGGCAGTGTTTCCCAACCTTGTGCCTCCAGCTGTTTTTGGCCTACAATTCCCATCATCCCTTGCCACTGGTCTTGCTAGTCAGGGATGATGGGAGTTGTAGGCCAAAAACATCTGGAGGCACAAGGTTGGGAAACACTGATCTAGGGGTCCTTTACCTCCCCCCCTTTTTTTAGTAAGCGGCTATAATGAGAGTGTAGCTAACAAGCAGGCTGGGCTTACACAAGGGATGGGGCACCAGATGTCACTGGACTTCAACTCCCATCAGCCCCAGCCAGCATGGCCAATGGCCGGAGATGATGGGAATCGTAGTCCAACAACATCAGGAAGGTCACAAGTTCCCCATCCCTGACTTACCCTGTTGGATTTGCACTGGGTGAGACTGTAGCGACAACGGAGCCAAACAACACATGTGTTGTCTCAGCTTTGTGTATCTACTAGGCTGGTGTGCAGAAAGACACCATAGCAGCTGGTGAATGTACAAACATTTCCAAAGGCACGGTAATTTGTTTTCAAAAGACCATGTTTCATAATGCAAAGCGTACAGATGCCCTGTGTATCTAGAATACCTGAAGTGCTCAGCGCTGGGAGGGGGGCAGGCGGAATACGCACAAGCACCACATGGAAGACCAGAGAAAATATCTGCTTTTCTTTTCCCCTGTCATATTAATGGTGCTGATTCAAGAGGGTTTTTAATACGTGCGAAACCCAAAAGAAATATCTTATAATTACTTTAATTAGTTTCCCTTCCAAACTACCTATAAAAATGATAAATGAAGTTGATGAAGCTGATTTGCATATATCTGCCTCTTGGTGGCTTCTCTTTCCACTTCCCTTTTTAAATCCATGGCATGAAACAGACAGATTGTGCTCCATAAAACTCTCATCTTTCTATGTCACTGACAGGGATATTATGTTCATGGCAAACTGGCAAGATTAATTAGGGATGGGCTATTTGCATTTTGGCATCTCTTGCTCTTGTACACATGCTAATAACTTAATGGGTGGTGGGGTAGGAATACTACTTTATTTTTTTACCACGATGGTGAGGTCCCTTGGAAAGTCCCTTTGCAAATAAAGCGGCGGCGTCATTTATATACGGTCCAACAGCTAGACTGACTTTTATTAAGTTGGTGGGGTTGGAAGTTAAATCAGACCTAAAGTTACAAGAAAGGCTGGAACGGTTTCTGTCATGTTCATGGGCTTAGGTCTACCGTGTGACAGACATGTGTTTGGTAAAAGTATCCTTAGAAATATTTGTTAGGGTAACAAGCACATTTTCCAAAATTAGGGCAACTGCAATTTCTAACTGTTTTATTAGAAGCAGTAATGGAAGCAATTGAAATTATTATTGGGCTAAAGCAACCCTTGACCTCATGGTAAGCAATGAAGAGGAAGGGGGCAAGACTCGATTGCTCAGGTCTGCTTCCTTCCCACCCCACCTTTCATGCTTGTTAACTAAGATCCTGAACATGGAATGGAGCAATAATCATTTTTTTAAAAAAGGTTGTTTGACAACTAGGAATGGCCACATAAGCAGATTTCTGTTTTTCTTGGCTTCTTAGTTTTTTCAATCTTGACTTCACTTCTCCAATATCTTCAATATCAGTTTGGCATTTGCCCTGCAATTAAAATTCACTAGCATTTTGGGGCAATTTCCCCTCCCAGCCCCCCACTATAGACATTTTTTGGATGCCATTTTGCCCAATACTTTTGCAAAGCAATTCCGCACAATATAATACATTTTTTTGGGATATTGCACTAATGTACACATTTGTTGGATAAATGGACTAATATATGCATTTTCCCACCCTTTACCCTGGTATGTGCATTTTTGCACACAGCACTTGACAGGGGAGCTGCACTGCAAAATTCAGAGAAGTGCAACACGGATTCAAGTTTTTAAATGTTTCAGTTTGCTGCTTGTTGTTTTAGAAAGTGCGTATTTGGTAGATCTGCCTTTAAATCCAGGTGGAATAAAATGTCTTCCCTGACAGCAGTGCCTGAATGATCCTGAATGCCTCCTCCTTGGTTGTTGGGCTGCCCCCATCCCACTTTGAAAACTGAGCTGGGTGCTGCAAATAATTTGAAAAGACTGGATTGTTCCCATATCTTGTGGCTATCCAGCTCGGGAAGGAGACCACCGTTTCCTCAGTAGGATGCGTACTTGTCTGTAGCCAAGCATATCATATCTGCTCCCCCTTATTGTTCCCTAATGAAATGCTTCATCTGGAAAAGATAGCCGGGAAGGAAGCGAGATCCGAGGTGCTCAGCACACACAGCCAGAGGCGCAGAGAGGCTTCCGCAAGCAGCTTTCCTTGCAGCCAGCTGCTCAGTGCATCGTGATCCCTGCCAAGGCATCTCTCTGGTTCATCAATTGACAGCACCTGCTCCCCTCTCAGCTTATTGGATCAGAAACGTCGGAGCACCTGGCTGAGCAATGGCACCAGTGACTCAGCATTGCCTCCCACAACCTCAGCCCACGGCAGCCGAGTGCGGGAACCTGATTCTTCCCTTCTCTTTTTGCAACCAGAGAAGCAGACGCATAAAAGTCAGGCTGCACAGTGGCTCTCGCCGTCACATCCTCAAACTGTACACTGGAGCTGCCATCAGATAGTCTCGTATTTGGGTGAAACCACCCAGGGAAACCAGGGCTGGAGTTTCCAACATGGATTCAGCAGAGAGTGAAGTTTAGAGCAGCCTTTGTCAACATGGTGCCAGCCAGGTGCTTTTAAAAAAAATACAACTCCCAAAAACCTCAACCAGGTGTTTTGGAGTACAGTGGTACCTCAGGTTACAGACGCTTCAGGTTACAGACTCTGCTAACCCAGAAATAGTACCTCAGGTTAAGAACTTTGCTTCAGGATGAGAACAGAAATCGTGTGGCGGTGCAGCAGCAGGAGCAGGAAGCCCCATTAGCTAAAGTGGTACCTCAGGTTAAGAACAGTTTAAGGTTAAGAACGGACCTACAGAACGAATTAAGTTCTTAACCCGAGGCACCACTGTACTACTCAATGGGTAGGCAATCTAAGGCCTGAGGGCTGGATCCGGCCCAAGGCTTCTAAATCCGGCCTGCGGATGGTCTGTGTTTTTACATGAGTAGAACGTGTCCTTTTATTTAAAATGCATCTCTGGGTTATTTGTGGGGCATGGGAATTTGTTCATTCCCCCCCCCCAAATATAGTCCAGCCCCCCACAAGATCTGAGGGACAGTGGACTGGCCCCCTGCTGAAAAAGTTTGCTGACCCCAGTACTACTCTCATTAATGCCCCCCAACCCTAATATCTGGAGGGCGCCAAGGTCAAGAAGGCTACTTTATAAAAGCAGGTGGGTACCTTTTTTTACAAGCCAAGAACAAGAGGGAAAATATGACAAAGTAGTTTGTCAGATTACTGTGTGCCAGAAGTGAGAAAAGATTCACCCCCCAAAATTACCTCTCATGCACAACTATGCAGTGGCGTAGCGTGGGTTGTCAGCACCCGGGGCAAGGCAAGTAATTTGCGCCCCCTAACCCCCAGATGTTGCGCCCGGTGCGGCCGGGCCCCCCTGCACCCCCCACGCTATGCCACTGCAACTATGGAGAGGACATGAGTCAGATCCTCAACTGTATCTCGTCACTCCAGCACAGTGCCTTCTCAGCAGTATCAAATGACCTCTTGTGCCAGTATGATGATTTATTTTTTATAATGGGTAGCCCAGACACTGCAGAACAGAAGGGAAGAAGTCTCTGGTTCCATCTCTCAGCCAGGGGGCTGCTGGTGGGTGGGTGGGTGTGTCCGTGTTCTCAGCAGCAGGGAGAATCTGTCCAGATTGTGATGACTCTGGCATCAGACTCTAAAGGATGAGGTGAGGACTCGGAGTCAGAAAGGGAGCTGCATACAAGGCCAGCCCTGAAGTGTGCCTGCAAGACAAGCCTGTGGTGCCAATGCCCCTCTGGCGAGAGGATATCACACTGCTGTCCTCAGGACTCCTTTGCAGAAGCTCTGGTTCAATCAGAGTCTCCCCCACTGTTTTTTTGGGGGGAAACTGTTGGAGCCCCTTTAACTGAAACAGCATCTGTCAGCGAAGGGGGAGCATGCAAGTCGAGAAAACTATTCTCTCTCTATCGCTCTCTCTAATATAAAAAAACCAATACAACTTATGCACTGCTTGATTGTAAAAAAAACAAACTCAAAGCAGATTACAAAAAAGACGAAACCATAAAATCAAAAAAAATTCACGACCCTAATTTAAAACATACAAATGTTAAAATATTAAAACCTGTTAACATTACTTCAACTTTCTCAGCATCTGGGTAGGCTTTTTTTAAACAAGGAATGGTTTTAGCAGGTGCCAAAATGAGTGAAGGGACCTGCTTGATCTCCACAGGCAGGAAGTTCCAAAGTTGCTGTCACACTAAACAAGCAAGTTCTTAAAAATGTGGAACAGGTATTATATGGTAGCTGTAGTTGTAAACTTCTGCTCCTATACAGGGCTCAGCCTAAGGAAGACTGTTGCTGAAGTAACATTACAGCCTTGGTCTCTTACAACAGCAAGACCAGCGCTTGCTGGCTACACATAAGCAGTCTTTACACATGCATAGTGCTTCTGAATATGGTTTCTAAATAAAGATGCATATGGTAGCAGAAAGAGTATACTAAAATACATTATACTATAGAAAATAACTTTGCAAAAATGTGTATATTAAGGAAAATTGCATACGAAGATTTGTATATTTGGAGAAATGCTGTTGAATTTTCATGAGGACTTGTTTTTTAAAAAATTGGAGGCTGGCCTGGAAGTCTGGAGAACTGAAGAGCAGAAAAAGAGAAAACTTGTCAGATTCATCCATCCCTAAAACTGAGAGCTGAACAGAAATACCATGGAGCTTACTAAGTTTCCAGTAAAAATCTTCCTTTTTTTGCCTTGCACTGTAACTAGTTTTTCATATTCTACTGTCTCTCTAAGGATATTATGGCTCCCCTTCTGTGTTTACAAAAATAAAAAAATCTTTGGAGGCCAGTTGCAAGATGTATAACGAACCAACTCTCAGTATCAGGGGAAATTTTTGCATGAATGAATCTGATTTGACTTTAATTACTGCTGTGAATAAAGAAACCTCTCTCTATTTAGCAAATGTTATGCACTTGTAATTGTCATGTAAGTGGAAAATCAATGTTCTCTTACTCTCCTTCCCCCCCTCCATCTGTAAACATAGCCATGTATTCTAAAAATCAGTAGAAACAGTCACAACAGGAAAAGGGTTCCCTTAATTTATAAAAGTTGAAAACCATTGCTGTAGGATAAGACACTCTCTCACTTTTTGTGCACTTGGGTGAAGAAGCACCAAGCAGAGATGCTCAGCGACTGTAATGTGCTTAAACACAGCCACAAATTCTCAAGGCCTAGAGCCTGTCCATGAAGAAGGGGGCCTTGGGACTATACTGCTGGTCCTGCCCTGGTGTACTCAATGAAACTTGTGCAGATGTCTCTGTAGAGAGACTATGCCCTGGATTCTCAAAATATTAGGACCTGGGCCTATCCAATGAAGACGAATGTTGAAAGGACGGACAAAATAAAGTACTTCTTCACACAGCGCATAGTTCAGGGGTCAGCAAACATATTCAGCAGGGGGCCGGTCTACTGTCCCTCAGACCTTGTGGGGGGCTGGACTATATTTTGAAGGGGGGAAATGAACAAATTCCTATGCCCCACAAAGAACCCAGAGATGCATTTTAAATAAAAAGACACATTCTACTCATGTAAAAACACGCTGATTCCTGGATCAACCGTGGGCCAGATTGAGAAGGCAATTGAGCCGGATCCAGCCCCTAGGCCTTAGTTCGCCTACCCATGGCATAGTTCATCTATGGAGTTTGCTCCCACAACAGGTAGTGACAACTTTAAAATAGGATTACACAAGTGCTTGGAAAAGAAGGCTATCAACGGATACTAGACACAATCAGGAACACAATGCAGGAGCCAGGCCCTCTCAAAATTATGCAGCGTCCATGCCAGGGATTGAGCCAGGGAGTCAATACATGCAAAGCAAATCTTCTCCCACTGAACTGTGGCTCTTCCCCAGTATACTTCTGAAGTTGATGTCACACTCAGATCCCACTTGTGGACTTCATGCAGGCGTCTGTTTGGCCACTTTGAGAACAGGTTGTTGGGACAGAAGGTCCTTTGGCCTGATCCAGCAGTACTCTTAAGTTCTTCCTTTGCTCACTTCTCATGAAGAAGAGGATGATCGGTTTGGCAAAGTGGTGAGTTGTGAACAGGCCAAGACAAATCCAGAGGCTCTTGTTCTTCCAGACAGCAGCAGAGGCCAGAGTGTGCCTCCCCTCGCTTTTGTGGACCAAGGGCAGCTGACCATTGTAGCACAGTCTTCTTCCTGGTGGCGAGACAGAACTCCTTGCAGTTACTCCTCCTCTAGCTGATGGATGGGAACAGGTTTGTCCTCCTCCTGCTGTGATGTTCTTCAAGGGAGGGAGGTGTGAACCTCACAGCAACCCTTGGCTGCCTGGCCAGTGGCAGAGGGCAGAGTGTGCCTGCCTTCAGCTCTGCAGTCCCAGAGCAACTGCAGTTGGAGCTGAGAACTTGACATCTACACCAAAACATCCATATACACTCATGAGCAGAGCTGTGGTTATGCTTCTGTGGGTTCGTTTCACCTTTCCTTGGAGGGTTAGAAAAACTACCCAATCATGATGGGTATTAAGAACAACAGGCATATACTGTGAGCAAGGATAGCTGTTGTTGTTATTTAGTCATTTAGTCGTGTCCGACTCTTCGTGACCCCATGGTCCAGAGCACGGCAGGCACTCCTGTCTTCCACTGCCTCCCGCAGTTTGGTGAGACTCATCTTCATAGCTTCGAGAACACTGTCCCACCATCTCGTCCTCTGTCGTCCCCTTCTTCTTGTGCCCTCAATGTAGCCTGTCAAAAAGGATGGCTACGCCAGTGTTTTTCAACCTTTTTTGGGCAAAGGCACACTGGTTTCATGAAAAAAATCACGAGGCACACCACCATTAGAAAATATTTAAAAATTTAACTCTGTGCCTATATTGACTATATATAAAGTAATTCTCTTGAATAGGAATCAAATAAACACAAAGAAAGTATTTTATAATTACTTTATTATGAAATAGTAAGTAAACAGAAATATGAAAAATTATAAAATACTTTATTTTTAAATCTTTCGAATTTTTCAATTTTCCCCACGGCACATCAGGCAACATCTCGCGGCACACTAGTGTGCCACGGAACAGTGGTTGAAAAACACTGGGCTACGCAATGCCTAATCCAAATGGCTAGAAAGCTATTGTCAGGACACAGCCTGTGTGCATCCATCCCTGCTGGTGCTTGAGAGATGGAGGAGCAGAAGGGTGACAGGTGAGATGCCACTATGAATAGACAGCTCTTGGCTAAACAGAGATGACCAGGATACATGCACACTATCTAAAGTGTTTAGAGCTTTGCAGAGGAAAGCCAGCAAATTGAATTTAATATATAGGAGACTACAGGATCTTTGCGCTGTGTAGGCACTGGAAATAAAAGTACAATTACAAGGTGCTGTGACAGCTGCAAAACAGTGTTGGAGGCAGCCTCAAACTGTTATGCAAACACTGCTGTGTGTTTGGCATCACATTTGCCCCTCAGAGAGAGAGGAGCCTGAAATAAACAGCATTTGCTGCAGTATTTCTCCCCATATCATTTCTTGTGATTTATTATATATGCTTATCTTTCTAATTCTAGCTTTTTAAAAAACACACCATCACCACCACTTGACCTTTTCCTTCAAAGAGCTGCATTACCAGAAGTCGCCTGCGTAATAAATGAAAGTGTCTGTCTGATAAGAAAGTCTGTAGAGGCCAGCCCTCACATTTCCATAAAATGCATTTTATACAGTTGAATTACGCCATCCTCTTAATTTTTTTCTCCTTTGTTTTAAGAGCAGCAGTGATATTTTAATTCGCCCTTTCTCCAAATATCTTAGCATGTCTGCAACGCATAAGTAACTTTTTAAGACTAGCTTACTCTATGCTGAGGGGACGTGGGTGGCGCTGTGGGTTAAACAACAGAGCCTAGTACTTGCCAATCAGAAGGTCGGCGGTTCAAATCCCCGTGATGGGGTGAGCTCCCAATGCTCGG
Organism: Podarcis melisellensis; assembly: GCF_964234715.1. Classification (NCBI taxonomy): domain Eukaryota; kingdom Metazoa; phylum Chordata; class Lepidosauria; order Squamata; family Lacertidae; genus Podarcis; species Podarcis melisellensis. The sequence continues at coordinate 24,814,104 of NC_138530.1, read as the reverse complement.
TCCCTGCTCCTGCCAATCAAGCAGTTTGAAAGCATGTAAAAGTGCAAGTAGATAAATAGGTACCACTCTGGCGGGAAGGTAAATGGCATTTCCGTGCGCTGCTCTGGTTCGCCAGAAGTGGCTTAGTCATGCTGGTCACATGACCCGGAAGCTGTGCGCAGGCTCCCTCGGCCAATAAAGCGAGATGAGCGCTGCAACCCCAGAGTCAGCCATGCCTGGACCTAATGGTCAGGGGTCCCTTTACCTTTTACTCTAAGCTGGGGACAGTTAGACTTGGCCTCCAAGGCGGAGAGCAGAAGAGTATGCTAGCCCTTCTTCCTGTCCTCCTTTGGAAGAGATCCTGGAGGTCAATATGAGCAGGGGTTGAGACCCCGGAACTTTATTTTGTATAATGAAAACATGCAAAGTAAGAGTTGAAGTCTCCCACGTATGAAATTAGGTGGCAAGGGCATTTGGTCTCCTCAACCTGCTTTCTCATTTCGCCTCCGCAATGAGAGTCATGAGCCCCACCTCCCTCTCTGGTCCCATTTCCCTCTCCACAGCTGTTGGAGCCAGTGTGGTGTCGTGGTTAAGAGCGGTGGACTCGTAATCTGGGGAACCGGGTTCGCGTCCCCCTCCTCCACATGCAGCTGCTGGGTGACCTTGGGCTAGTCACACTTCTCACAGAGTGTTTGTTGTGGGGGAGGAAGGGAAAGGAGAATTTCAGCCACTTTGAGACTCCTACGGGTAGTGATAAAGCAGGATATCAAATCCAAACTCTACTTCTTCTTCTCTGACACTTCCATGATACCTGTCCCACTACCCACCCCGACAACCTCAGATACTAGGAGTAGCTCTGCCTTTCCTTAGGGGGATGTTGCCTCAGCCTCAGCCAGGAGGCAGACACCTGCCCCGTCCCCTAGATGTAGGAGGAGCCAAAGGACAAAGGCCCAGAGACTTCTGCTTACTAGGCATAGTGAGAGACTGCAGAAATGCCTACTGCACTAAGTTGGGCCATCTCCAATGCTATATATAGGATAGCAAGGGGTGCGTGGTAGTATTCGATCAACCCCTACAGCTTTGGCAGTTAGAGCACCTGACTTTGTTGCAGCTGTATTTTGGGTTAATTATGTGTATTGGCTGAAGTGCCTCAAACCAGTGATTTGCATATCTAAACATTAAAGCCTTTGGAAAGAATCCTCCTTTGAGTCTTTGTTCTTCATCAACTAGGAGTCGAGACACCGAGTCAGATTAAAGTCCAAAAATCTAGAGGTGTTTCGCATTTCCAGAGGGAGCCACAGCTGTATCTATGTCTGTACAGTGGTACCTCGGGTTACAGATGCTTCAGGTTACAGACTCCGCTAACCCAGAAATAGTACCTTGGGTTAAGAACTTTGCTTCAGGATGAGAACAGAAATGGCTCGGCGGCAGCGGGAGGCCCCATTAGCTAAAGTGGTACCTCAGGTGAAGAACAGTTTCAGGTTAAGAACGGACTTCCAGAACGAATTAAGTTCTTAACCCGAGGTACCACTGTATCTATATACAAGTATTCATATATCATATGAAGGACATCCCTCTATAACACCTTGTCCATTGCTATGATAGACAGGCATTTCTCTAGTCAGCCAATCAGGGAAGAATTTTAGCTGCCAAGCACAGAGCTTGGATGTGTTTGTAAAGTAGGGTGGGGAGAGAGAGGGTTCAAGTCAGTAGTGGATGGCATGGTGGGATGGAAGCTCTTCCCTGATCTTGCTGATGCCGACCAAGAGGGAGAAGGGCAAGGCGGCAGTGCAGTGCAATTGTACCGGTAGGGGTGTCAGATTGACTCTGCTGCTGCATTTGCACTGCACCAAACTCACAGCTTCATTGCCCCTCACCTTTCAGGTAAGGAGCAGTAGCACGTCTACCAGAGTTTGGGTAAGTTCCTCTGCCCCACCAACTACTTGCTAAAGGAGGAGATGAATGCTGCCTACTTGCCAAGCACCTTTTATCCTAGGACTTGCCGATCAGAAGGTCAGTGGTTCGAATCCCCGCGGCGGGGTGAGCTCCCATTGCTCAGTCCCTGCTCCTGCCAACCTAGCAGTTCGAAAGCACATCAAAGTGCAAGTAGATAAATAGGTACCGCTCCGGCGGGAAGGTAAATGGCATTTCTGTGTGTTGCTCTGGTTCGCCAGAAGCAGCTTAGTCATGCTGGCCACATGATCCGGAAGCTGTATGCCGGCTCCCTCGGCCAATAAAGCGAGATGAGCGCTTCAACCCCGGAGTCAGCCACAACTGGACCTAATGGTTAGGGGTCCCTTTACCTTTACCTAAAGAGCGGGCAAATAATAAATACAAGAAATCTAACAAACAACTTGGCCGAAGTAAACATTATGGATCACTTACGGAACAATAAAATCAGCCCCAACTGTTTTTTTGTTTTTTGTCTGATCATTTTGGAGGGTGGGGCTATCCCTCTGCCTCCCATACTAACAGGAGGGGCTTCAGTCCCCCTTCCCCCCTCATTTCCAGGGACCCGTGCTGTCAAGGGAGTTCTTTTACGAGGGAGAATTACCAATTCAGCTCATCTTTAGCCTTTTTTCTTCTTTCCACGCATTTGGGTTTAATGTGTCCAAACTGTGATCAGTTTCCTACCCCATGTGAGATGATATTTCAATGCTAATTTTAATTTTGAAAGTAACTGCATACTTCAAACGAAGGTGAATTAGAAAACAGAAAGCCTTTTTAGCAGAGGCTCTGAGCATTTTCCAAGGCCATCGTTCCAGCACCTGGCCGCCCAACACTAATCTTATTTAAAACCAGGGGAGAGAGAAAGAGAAATATTACCATTTTGTTCCCCAGCACATCACATTTCTTGAAGCTTTTGTAATTACCCGTGATTTATTTAAATTTGGCCTTGCTTGCATTTACTAAACTGTGATGTTCCCTACCATTCTCCAGTCTAATAGGGATGTCTGGCCTTGAATTAATGAGGGACAGCAGGAATTTCATACAGAAGCCAGCAGGCAAAACTCATGTGTGTATTTGCAGGATTAAGTGGTAAAAATGGTTCCACTTCCCTCTCTTCAATTTGTGTAATTAAAGTGGGGGGAGGGACACCTTATCTGACAATTGCTCCCACTAAAAAGGTCCCCATACCATGACTTAAGTGTGTTCTGCACTGCCAGCAGAATCCACCCTCACAAACAGCACAGGAGTATATGAAGGAGAGCAACATGTTTTGCTGTATTATTAGAAACTAGCTTCTGGGCATACACCTCCTGTGTCTAGAGAGGACACTTCTCAAGAGGTTGCCAGTAAATGAGAATATTCAAACTGGCAAGCAGAGGGAACAGCAGCAAGCACTCGCTCAGTTCTCATTTTGTAATGTGGCAGACCCACCTGCCCAACAAATATGGCAGCAAAGGCTACAGGATATACAAGCTACAGAAGAGATCGAAGGGGAAGAAAAGGGGAAGCAGGACTTGGTCTTAAAAAAGCAACAGGTAGTCATAAATAATACAGTACTTCCTCTTGAGCAACAACTCCACCTTCACATTACTTTCAGATTTGCAAATTTGAGAGGTAAATAAGCTGGCAAAAGCTACTAGTCCTTGCTGTGGGCTGTCCTAGGATGGATGGTATGATGGCCTGGGATTCGGACTCAGATGCTGAACCTGAGGGATCCCAGCCTGCACAGGATCCCCCGCCTCCAGAACCAGCTGAGCCAGGGCTGGGGCATGAGCCTGAAGGGTCCTCACCTGTGCTGGATCCTCAGGTGCAGACACCAGCTGAGTCTGCTGTGGCTCCTGAGGTGATGGAGGATCCAATGCCTGCAGGTGCTCCACTCACAGCTCCGACAGAGGAAGCTGAGGTTGCCTCTGGGTCTGGTAACCCTCCAGCCTCTCCTGAGCTGCAGAGGCTCAGGGCAGAGAGGCAGAGGGAACTAAGTTCCCGCAGGAGGAGTGCTCGCCTCCAGGCCAGGAGAGGCGAGTCACCTGAGGATCCGGGCTCCCCTATGACTCGGGGCAGATAAAAGCTGGCCAGCCCCAGTCCCAAGTTGTGGGAGCAACATTGTTTGTTCCTAGTTCCGAGCTCCTGACCTGCCCTGGCTCCCTGCTTGCTTGCCTGTGCCTGACTTCACCCAACACCCTGCCCTGCACTTCAGCTACTACGGGCTGCCTCCACGTTGCACCTTTGACCACGGACTGGACTTGGAACTTGCCTTTTGGGTAACCCACGGGATCAGCACAGATGGAGACCTCTGTCCCTTCCTCCAGAAGCCCACTCCAGCCACTTCATCATGGTTCCTGCACTGCAGAGGGTTGGACAACAAGACCCTTGGGGTCCCTCTATGATTCTATGGTTTGCTTGTGGGGAGGTTAGATGATGTCCAATCAAGTGTTATCCCACACTTTCCAATGTAGCTCCTGGTCACTTTCCTTATCTCAGAAAGGCCAACATTTTGGAGAAGTGGGTTTGTTGCACAACCTCCCAACCAACTATAATGGCATAACCTGAATTTGCTGGTGTGTGACTGAATCCCATCTGAAAACAGAGGTTCAGAAAGCACCCTGCATTCCCACGCTGTATGCTGCAGAAGAGGACATTTTCCTCTTTTGGCTTGCTGTTGATGCTGGACAGAGTGCTCCATTCCTCCTCTGCTAGTCCACTCACCTAGCGGCCTATTGCTCTCTGTTGCCTACGGCTACCAGCTGTGTGCTTAAATACAGCACTGTGCCAATTCACAACAGCCAGCGCTGCATGAATATTTATGTATGCAAAATAAACCAATGAATAAAGCAATAAGCCACCAGAGCTCAAGTATACCCAGATGTGCAGTGCCTGGCTATGTTTACTTAGTCGTGAGCCAAAGCACTGGCACACATCTTCCTGAAGTGGTGTGGCATAATGTTCTGGTCTTCAGCTGGTGGGATTTCCAATGGCATAATAAACATCAAAGCCTCCATTCCTCCCTACGGATTTTAATTTACAAAGGACATTAAAATCAGCACCAAAAAACCCCCTTCATCTTACCGTGACTCATCAAGAAGAGGCAAGCTTTTAATCTCCTCTGGACAGCATGGGAAGAATAAGCAACAAGCTCTCGCGCGTCCCATGAATGGACTCAAAATGTCATCTGCCACAGGTTGCAATAAGACAGTTGAATCACTGAACTAAATCCCTGTCCGGGGCACTGGAAATCCATCCAGGCCTAGGATCTTAATCTGGCCATGAAAAATCCAAAGCAAAAACAGAGACAATGAAAAATATTTCAGCTTTCAACCTTCTCCGGTGCCCTCTCCCAACCCATTTCAGTTCCAACCTCTGTCTAGGGGGCAAGAGAAGGTAGCTGTGCATCCATTTTAGCCTTGGGAGGACAGAAATTTTGGGTTCCAGGTATAAAGACATCCTCAGGCGCCAACATTTACTTTCATGATCACCATCACTTTTGAAATCAAGTGTTCTCAAACTCCACCCTCCATGGTTGAAAACTGCTGAGGGTCTTGGCAAACCACTCAGTGATTTTTCAGCCCATCGTAGCAAATGTAATGTGCTGTGCTAGGTGCTGCATTATCTTTAATTGCATTTTTACAGAAAAGCTGTGGTCCACCTGCTTGGGGTGCACTGGTGGTCTGTGAATCACATGTTTGGGAACCCCTGCTCTAATCTCTCGGGGTCACTCACACACTGCCAAAACAGATAATGAAAGTGGCCACAGATCTGTGTAAAATTGGCATATGCTAATTGATATGAAAATGCAAATATAAAACATACACTTAAACAGAATCATTGGTCTATCTGGTTCAGTGTTGTCTACACTGACTGGCAGTGGCTCTCCAAGGTGTCAGGCAGGGTTCCCTACCTAGAGTTGCCAGGGATTGAACCTGGGACCTTCTGCATGCAAAGCAGATGCTCTGCCCCTGAGCTATGGACCTTTCCCATAAATATACATGAGCAGATTATCCCAGGTAGCTGAAGTATTATTCAAAGAGGGTTTCTCCCTTGTCTTATTCATAAGTGCCAAGCGTTCCACATATCTAGCATATCTCTAAAGTCAAGAATACAAAATAATATAATCGCTTTTTAATTGGACTATAATTTAAATAGAAACCCAATCCACCTCACCACCTGCTAATCAAGGTACTAACTGCTGAGGGGCAACTTCTTTTTGTGTAATTTTTTTATTAAATATTCTGTTTTACAATCTAGAGTACTCATTTAAACATCCTTAAAATATCAATGACTTCCCTTCTTCTCTTCCCATGCTTCATTTTGCATATCATAAACGCCTGCATTTTTTACAAGAAAACTAAACCATTCAGTATTCCATTATTACATCCATCAAAACTTATTTACACTGTTGAATTAATGCTGCCAACGTTTTCATGGGTACACAATTTCCGCCCATATATTCAACAAACGTTTTCCAATCTTCTCTAAACGTATGTTCTTCTTGTTCTCTTATTCTGTATGTTAAGTCTGCAAGCTGATGGGCAGCTTCAAAAGCCCTGCTCTTTCTCCTTTCTTAGGGTTTAAAACCTTGCTTCCACAGGACAGGCCTTGAAATAGAAAAACAGATTACTGTCCACTGTCAAGCAAGATGCACGGCCACCCAACCCTAATCTGAACCCTGTGTAGCCGTGAGTCTTATGTGTCTTCCCCAATATCCTCTCGTTACTAGAGTATCCATTGGGACTGGTAGGCAGAGGGACTAATAGTAGCTGAAGCCAGAGCCAGTGGCGGGAAGAGCGTTCTCATGACTGGTTATAGGTCAAAAGGCAAGCAGCTTGAAGCAGCGCCCCTAAATAGACCAGCTCAATGAAGTAGGAAAGAAGTGGACACATTTCAGTCTTGAGGGATCTACTCTGTTTATTACCAGAACCCAAGAGACAGATAGAAAACAGTGGCATGGATAGAAACTGGTATCTAAGGAACTGGGAGGTCGCTCTGCCCAGGGATTTTTCAGTATCAGAATTGAACTCTTGGTGCTTTTATAGAAAAATCTACTCCTGATTTCCCCCCAGTCTTTCTTAATTTAGAAAAAAATGTTTGTTTTTTAAAAAAATGCTGCTTCTAAACAATTATGAGTTTGCTTATCTACTGCAAATCGCCCAGAGATCTACCAGTAGATCTTGATCTTTTTTTCTTTTTTCTTTTGCATAACCCTGGTTTAGAAAACTGCAAGGCAAAGATCATCAACATAGCCAAGAAGAAATTACTTTTGAGGTTGTTTTGAATTTGCTAGCTGTCTTCACTTTTTCCCAAAGAAAAAGAGCCAAAGCTAACATTGATTTTCTGCTTCTCAGTAAACCCCCAAACAGACAGTTGTTCAAAAGAACTGACAGAGATGTTGCTGGTGATCTTCAAGGAAGCTCCCTAGATACGGTGCCCTGGGAGACCTCAACGTCACGTTGACAAGAACTCAGAAATTGGGCCTGATATTTGGGCAGACAGTGGAGAAATCTGTTCGTTACCTATCTCCAGTTAAATATGACCAGAGCATGGATTGTTCCACGCTGAGCTGGTATCCACAATGCAAGCTGCACAAAAAAGAAAGAAATCAAGGAAGTTGAAATACTGAGGAGAGAGGGAGAAAACAGTATGAAGCTCCTCTTTCCTGTCTTGCTTCCCATTTTAATGAAAGCCTATATTAAGCCAAGCTCCCTGTTCATAGTTCTGATTATGTCAAGTTATTTTAGAATCCAAGTTATTTTAGAATCCAAAGGTTGGTTATGGAAATTGTTTTCATGTAAATAACTTCTCCTGTAGTGACATGAAACAGGCCTTTTTCAGTGGTGGCCCCCTGTTTATGGAATGTTGTCCCCAGTACTAGCTGCTTTTAGGCACCAGGCAAAAACATTATTTTTCACCCAGGCCTTTGGATCTTAATTTTAGCAGAGTAGGGTAGAGTTGGATCCCTCCTTCTCTCTCTCATTTGTGTATTTTAGGATGTTTTTATACTTGTTTTCAACGTAAATTTTTTGTAAGTTGCTTTGAGTTTCATTTTTTGTACAGAAGCGGCTAATAAGTATGAATTATTATTATTATTATTATTATTATTATTATTATTATTATTATTTCTACAAATAGCTTCCTGTGAGGCACCTCTATTCTCAAATTATAAAGAGACACTGAAACAGTGTATCTCATGTGGCTTTTTAAACTCAGGTATACAGGGGCGCTCCTCAGGAAAATACCTAAAATGCCCTTGCGTGAATGCACATAAGGCCAACATCTATTTCCCCCTAGAGCTCATAATGGCCCAAACTGATTCTATCAGAAGAAAGACTAACAGATAACTTTTGTTACCATCCTGTCAGGGGTCCCTTTACCTTTTTAAGTACTAATAGTGAATTAATTCACCGTGTGGACGCTCATGAAACCAAAATGGCAACATCATCTCACAAGGAGAGTGTATCAGTATGCTTGGTGGAACTTCAATATTTGTTGGAGGGGGGTGAGGGATAGAAAATGAGGTGGGGTGGAATGGAGTATCCTGTAGGCATGGATGTCTAGATTCCCTGAACAGGAACATTCACAATACCTGCTCAGACTAACGGAATAGGACAATTATAATAGTACATACTGTAGATATGATTTCTAAACAAGTATGTGGAAAGGCTGGAACAGGTCAACCTTGAAACAGGCTTGTAAAATTAACCCAAACCCAAAATATATGCATCAAACTTGTTCAAGAGCCAACCTTCACGAAGTGGAGGTGAATGTAAAGCATTCATTGACTACACATGCATTAGTCAAAACTATTTCCCATATCTCTTCCCAGAATCCTGACCGCACCAACGCCTGTGTATTTCCATTTCTTATTCCTTTAGCTTTGCCTTATCATTCAGACAACAAACTTGATGATAAAGCTGAAGACCCTGTATTTTCATTTGGCCTATCAGCAAGGAAAAGAAGGATGAGAATTAAAAACCTTTCCGACAGAGTCAACAGACGCGACTCTACAGCTTCATTTTTATGGAAATTTAGAGAAGCAGAGATGTTATGTCCAAAGCAATAAAACTTCATCCTAAAGTGTGTGGTTTTTTTCTTGCTAAGGCAGGATGCAAGGCCTGAGCTGAGGTAGGGAAAGGCATGATCACATCTTACTCTACCGGAAGCCCACCTCCTCAGTAAATATATTTTCTCAACTATGCCAGAAATTGCCTCTCACTCTTCCTGCATCTAAATAAACTCCAGGCTTCATTTGAATGCATTATTGTCCTGTGAAAATAAAGCAATAATTATTGAGTGCCCGTGTGATTTCTATTCTTTTCTGAATGAAACAGAAAGTCAAGGAAACAGTGGTTTGCAATTAAGGAGCTATCTTGGTGTAACAAAATATATCTCCTGGAAGAGGAAAGACCACTCAGGAATAACTGTATGCTACTGCACACATTCTTCTGGCGCTGTGGTCTAACCCACTGCCGATCGGAAGGTCGGCGGTTCGAATCCTCGCAACGGGGTGTGCTCCCGTTACTCTGTCCCAACTCCTGCCAACCTAGCAGTTTGAAAGCACGTCAAAGTGCAAGTAGATAAATAGGTACCACTCCAGCAGAAAGGTAAACGGCGTTTCCGTGCACTGCTCTGGTTTCACCAGAAGCGGCTTAGTCATGCTGGCCACATGACCCGGAAGCTGTCTGCAGACAAACACCGGCTCCCTTGGCCAATTAAGCGAGATGAGAGCTGCAACCCCAGAGTCGGTCACGACTGGACCTAATGGTCAGGTCCTTACCTTTACCTTTAAGCTACTGAAGGTAATGGGGCCCTTTCACCAGAAGCGGCTTAGTCATGCTGGCCACATGACCCGGAAAAACTGTCTGCTGACAAATGCCGGCTCCCTCGGCCAGTAAAACGAGATGAGCGCCGCAACCCCAGAGTCGTATGCAACTGGACTTAACTGTCAGGGGTCCTTTACCTTTTTACTGCACATATTCTTCGCCCGCAGTAAGTTCCCATCTGTAGTCTACAGTTAAAGCAGTATCATTCCACATTAAACAATTTTTTTATTTATTTATGGCTATTAGCCCATAAAATATGTACAAACATAAAAGCACAGAAGCATAAAAACCGGTACATCTAACAACAGAAGGGGAACACCACGATGCAAGGGTGGTCATTGAACAGTGACAGTAACGGCTTGGGGCCCGGAAAGATCCAAGGTACGGTTCACAGAAAAAGGAGAACTGGAGACGAGATCCGTCATGCACTCTCATCATGACTGTCCGATTAGTTTTTGTTGTTGTTGTAATTTTTTGGTGGTTTTTGTGTGTGAGATAACCGCGTTCAGGAATCTCGCCACCTGCAGAGTTACAGAAGGATCTGTATCCTGCAAGAGCAGTGCGGCATGTGACTCAACAGGCCTGCCAACCAAGCGCAGTAAAGCAGGACCCAGGAATTTAGTCCTAGCTATGCTGTGTAAGGGACAGTTGAACATTATATGAGGAAGAGATTCAACTGTTTTCCCGTCACACTCGCATAGCGGAGACACCAAACCCTTGGAAAATCTGTAGCTCAACAGGTTCGATGGAAAAACATCAACCTTGCACGAATAAATGCAAGTCGGTGTGGTGCAGATGAAAGAGATGACATGTATGATGATTTCCACATTAAACAGTCATGGTTTCCTTCAAAGAATCCCGAGAACTGTTATTTAAGGGTGCTGACATTAGGAGACCCCCATTCCCCTCAAGGAGCTACTTCAATATTGTTATTATTGTCTTGCTGTTCGCTGCCCTGGTCTCCTTCGGAAGCAAGGGTGGGATAACAACCCAGCAACTCATCATTATCTTCCTCCTCACCATCTGGCCCTTTGCCCCACACAGAATATGTCTTAGGCTTCCCCTGACATTTCCCTTTTGTTATCACAGCTCAAGATTTGGGCAGGCTACCGCTGAGCGTTCTTCATATGCTATTTCTTTTCTAAACATTCATTATCTTTGTTGATTGCTTCTGAATCCCTTCATTTTTTTTGACACTCAGTATAGCAATCATCAAGAACGATGCAATGTTGGAAAGATAATGCGTGTTTCTGAATACAGTGCTTTTAAAGCAAATAAAACTGGCGCATGTCTAATCACTCCTCTTCTTTGAACATGGGGTGCTAACTATGTTTTGCATAGGAGATACCTGTCGGCTGCAATAAAACATTGCCAATCACATTGGCCTGGAATTAAACCCAATTTTAGCTCTTTATATCCACTGTGTTTTCTGGTCTTGTGTTTCCTTTCCGCACACAGAAGTTGGTTTCAACAGGGATCACCAGTAGGCATATTTTGAATTTTGAAAGTGTTGGGGAACCAGTAAAAAAAAAAAGACAGCGCACTAATAGCAAAAGCAACCTCAACACGGTTTATGCAGCTATGGAGTTTTCCATTAAAAAATTCCAAACCTTGCCCAACAAGAAAGAGCTCATATGAATTGCGCATTCATTTCATGACATTAAAGAAGCAAACCTCTTTCCACATTTCCCTCTCCGGTACAATTAATTTTCAGTCTCTGATATGCCATATTACAATGCATGTCAGGCGACACACGCCAGGATGTTCAGACCTGTCGTCCCCCAAGTGGTCTCTGGTGCTGCAGGGGGCAGCTGCCACTATGGTGGAGTCAAGTGGTTGTCTTGTCTGTGATGTTTGAAGGCTCCCCCTCCCTCCCTCCTTCTTCTCTCATTTGTTCTCATTTACTAAGCTCACAGATCCAAGAACAGCCACTTACATACTTTCTCCAGCTTTGCTATCTTACTATTAAGTACAGTGGTACCTCGGATTAAGTACTTAATTCGTTCTGGAGGTCCGTTCTTAACCTGAAACTGTTCTTAACCTGAAGCACCACTTTAGATAATGGGGCCTCCTGCTGCTGCTGCGCCACTGGAGCACGGTTTCTGTTCTCATCCTGAAGCAAAGTTCTTAACCTGAAACACTATTTCTGGGTTAGCAGAGTCTGTAACCTGAAGCGTATGTAACCTGAAGCATATGTAACCTGAGGTACCACTGTATAAAGAAAGATAACATGTTTGCATATCACTAAGGCGTATTTGAAAAACAAGTCATTGTGATTTAGTTTACCATACACATGCCTCAACAAGCTTTTTGGCTGATAAAAGTTAGATTGGGCTAAAGTTGTAGATTTTGTCAGCCCAGTTCTGTTATTGGGAGCTATCCCACAACCCAACGACAATTTGTGCTTTTGGCTGGCATCTGTCTGTCTCAGGAGACAATGGAAATGGCTTGACCTTTTTTCCTTTTTTTGTAATTAGGTGAGGAAAGCCAATCTGTGTTGATCTCAGCCAGACCAACGTGGTTGAAGTCAGCAGAGGCTGACTGCAAAACACAGCTGCTATATAATGCATTGCAAAGAGAAAATGCATCAGCCCAAAAAAGGACATATATTTGCATAAAATTTGTATATGCTAGTTTACTTGCACACACAGAGAGAGAAATACTTAAGATAGTTTAGACAGAAATGTACTCAATATAGTAGGGAAACCTGTGACCCGTGGCTGTTCCAATGGATGGGCAGTTTCCAACACCCTGGTTCTTTATCCTTCAGCTGGAAGTGGTTTAAACAGCTGATCACACAGAGGACTATTTCAAAAGGAAGACTGCCATCTGCAGATGGACGTATTGATGAAGCTACAGGCTGAACACAATGTATAAAACTGCCTTTACTACCCTCCAGAAGTGACGTAAACTTCTTTTCTTGTTAAAGGAGACCAGTGCTGTATTTTCTTGGGTAAGTTCATTTCCAAGACAGTTAACATTTTACAAAATTGTTTTAAACAATGCAGTCACCTCACTTTTAACCTTTAAGGATGTCTTGGATTAAAAGCCTAAATAAACAAGCAGATTGAGCTGCCATAACACCACTTAAGAATCTGTCCCATTGATCGTGCCTCGAATTACACTTGCTTTATTTGTGCGTGATTTGAAGAAACCTCTCTCGTAGTGTTAAGGAAAATCCTATTTGTGAATAATCTCTCTCACTAGAGACATTGTTTGGAAATCATTCATCCCCTTGTGTGGATTAGCTTGGTAATGCTACCCAAGGTCAGTTTGCCTGCGCTGGCTATCTCAGCCAGCCATGTAGCTTGCCTGCTGCTGCCCAGGAGACTTTAATTTGTACGGTCTGATTTATAAATTCCCTCCCCCCACCCCACCATTTTAATTCTTGCTTCATGCAGGTGAGGGGTATTTATTTTAGCTCAGCACACTGTGTGCAATCAGATCTGTTTTGAACTTTGCGCTCTTCATGGCATCCCAGCCGAGTTTCCCTCTGCCATTGCAGAGAGAATTACTCTTTCAAATTAAGGAACTTAAAAGGGAATAGATGTGCTTCAGGGGCCATTAATCCTCACGTGAGGGGGCAGCAGTCATGAACCACACGGGAACCTGTTTTTCAGGCTGTTGACAGCTAGGCCTGAACACAGTAGCTTGCATTTATATTTTGAGCGCTTCCTGCTTAGATTCCCCACTGCCCCCCAAAGCGAGGAGCGTTCTTTGAGCAGTTGCATCCTGGTAATTTTCAAAAGCCAAAGCCAAATGGTGCCCTCAAGCAGTCTTCTTTTTTAAAAGAAAAGAAAACCATAACTTTAATAACAGACAAATCGTTGCCGCTTTATCTGTCCCCTGAGGCAGCTGCCACATTCTGCCTAACGGCAGGGCCAACCCAAGACAGAGTCTCTTTCACTATGACAAACCTTAGAGTGATCTACTCAATTTTCATGGCTGATTGAGAGTTGAATTAGCCCATGCTTTTTAAAAAAATAGGTACCAGTGGGGGCGGAGGGGGGACATGGAGGCTGGACAAACCAGTTCTATGCTGGGGCAGACACTGCAGACTAGGTCTTATAGATATTAGTAAAATTTTGAAAATTTTGAAAGCCTGTGTCTCTACTGTAACCAATAAAGGCCATGGCCACTTTAAACTCCATTTCCAGTTGAAGTGTCACTCTTACTCTCCAGTTGGCCACTGCCCCACACTGCAGGTACTGGGAGAAGGGAGTGACTGAAGACTGCTACTCCCCAAAAAGTGTAGCATTAAGATTAGTAGTGAAACTTTTACGTCTGGAAAGAACCACAGAGTTGCGCTCTGCACTATGTCCCTTCATCAACCTTATTCTCCACAATAATAATGCTTTCCGTATAAATACTAGAATGGGAGCCATTTTCATCTTCAGAACAAACAGAAGCCAGTAATTTTTTTGGGGGGGGGGGGAGAGCCATTTTTAACATTTAGAATGTCTTTCAAAATGATTTTTTAAAAATGCTTGATTTCTGCACCCCCAGTGGGTTAACGTACCCACATTCTTCTGCTCCCCACGAGAGAACAGTTTCCTACCGGAAGGATAATCACTGTTATTTACTGCAGCTGGGAAAGGGCGATAAGTAACAAAAGTAAATATATGTAGAATTTCCGTCAAAGTCTAGCTTCAAGAATAATGATGCTTACAGTTAAGGGATGTGTGTTTTTCTTTTTTTAAAAAAACACCAAAGAGATGTAATTTACAATAAGACAAAAACACTTTTTCCAAATGATTATTTGTGCAAATATGTGGAAGGCAGACTTTGCAAAGAAATTGCTACATTTTAAACAAGTTTCAGCCTTAGTCTAATAAAATATTTAAGGCGATGGGGATTAGGCTGGAGTGTAGGAGAAGACATCAGGAGTGATTTTAATATTATTCTGCTGCATTGGTGAGCACAATGGTGCCCTTGAGGTCTTTCCTTGGTGCTCACAAAGCCTCTGTGCTCCCTTGGTCATGTGGTGGGGAGAGCAATTATCTTTCTCTCCACTTAAAAGCACATTATGTGTATACTACCCTTCATCCGTAGATCTCAGGGCAGTTCGCAGCATAAAAATACAAGATAAAAACACAAAACACATAGCAGAAACAAGAACACACCAGTAACCCCATTCCTCACCCCCATGGAGAAGAAGGAGGAAGATAGAAGAGTGACACTCTTTCCCGCTTTATCTTTCAGCTCTATGGTGCTTTCCAAGGTTCAGATTAAGGGTTTATCCAGACTTCCACTTGTCCCACCACGCCCCGCCCCTGGGGAAACCCAACCTTTGCCGCTGAACCACAGCAAAAGTCTGTTGGATTTTCCACGGATTGATGTTTGTTCTGATTCAGTGCCAAAGAGCGAGTTTTCCCAGGGAAAGCCATGGGACAAACAGAAATCCGCTCAGACCTACGCTTTCTAGACATGGGACAAGTGGAAGTGTAGACAAGCCCTAATTCTGCTGGATCCAACTTTTATCCAGATACATTGGGAAAAGGAATTGTGTGCCCATGTGCTTTCCTTCTGTCTCTTGGGGGAAGTGATTGGGGGAAGAGAAGTGAGCAAAGGGTTGGAGCCCAGGGCACCTGCTCAAAAATCCAAATTCTAGCAGGAGCGACTCATATAAAATATAATATAATATAACTCATATAAAATATAATAAAATATAATTGTTGTTCACATGCACACCCAGAATATGTGGCAATACAAATAGCAAGAGCATCCTTTTAAACAGTACAAGCATAATTGGGCTGCACATAGTATTGCTTCTCTTTGCCCGAGCATCATTGCACCTACTCATCCAGGAATCAAAGCCCATGGCAAGAGGCTACCATGTCTGGATCCCAACTGCATGGGGGAATTGCACACAGAGATGAATGGGGAGAGAATAAAATGCCCTGCATGCTGGATACACCTTATCCCAAGTGTCTGTGCTTGGCAGTAAGACACTGTGGATGGCCACAGCATAAAAATAATTTAAATAAATCAAGCTTGCTTGGTGGTGACAGGGGTAGCTAGAAATTGCCCCCCTCCAGGTGGAAGATTAACCTTTCAACACTTTTTGTAGTTCAGGAGAGCTGGTGAATGGAGTGGAGGCCTTGCCACACATATTTTTTTCTCCAGTCTGACCCAATAGCTGGGTTGCATGTATGGATGGGGAAATCTCATAACTTTAAGGCATGGATGGGGAAATCTCTCAATGTTGGTTTCTCTCAGTTAAATGCACTTCCCCACATTTCCACATCAGTTTGCAACAGTGATGATGTTGGGGATGATTTTAAGAAGTCCTCATGAAAATTCACCAGCAGATTTTGGTGTGAGTTTCTCTACATATATTTGTATGGAGTCTTGCATACAAAAAGGCTGAAATCGTTCCACTTAGCACCTGAAGAACATCACAGTCTGGAGCCTGTACTAGACCACCCAAAGAGCTGATTAGTGAAAAGCCAGCCGTGCAAAATAGGACAACACCCAAAGCACAATCCCAATGGTGAACTCTTTCGGATCAGCACTCTGTTTTTAATCTGTGTAAAGTAAAAACACCAACCAATAAATTATTGGAAGTAGGGAGCTAAGTAACATGTATGTGCAGGGAAAGAAGTGTTTATTGCCTTGCGTCGCTATTTACTTTTTCAATCCGTAATTTTTCTTTTGGCTCAAGCAGGTCCTTAAGGCAGCTGACAATCATTTATCAGAAAACAAACCACAACAGCCTATATAACAAAATAGGAAAAGAACATTAATATCTCAGCAGAACAGAGCAACAGGCTTGGCATCTCAATTATTAAATTTCCTGAGGCACGTCAGCTCACTACCCCAAGCTAACTATTGCTCATTTAATGTTTCTTGAGTCCATACTCAATATTTCATATACAGTTACTTCTCAACAACCATGCTTCTCTCTTGTGTTATGTTTCACCTTGCAATATCAAGCAGAAAGCTGCAGGCCAGGATGCCAAAGTCCTCTACAAAAAGTAAAGAGGCACACTGAATACTATGAGCTCACGTAAAATAAAGAACGAAGCAAATTTAGAGATCATATGACAGTTTTGGGGGACCCAGAAACTACAGGCATTTGCAATCACTCTGACCTAAGGTGGCAACCTATGCGCATTACCAAATATTTGGGCCAAAGAGGGCACAGATTTGCATAGCAGTTGCATATACCAATTTATGTGTTGTATCCAGCACTGTTGTCATGCTCCCACAGGGGACCTCTGCTTGTACAACTGAACTCCCCCCTCCTCTTCCCCACAGGTCTGGAGGACTCTCTGGAGCAAATTTGGGGGACACATGGGGGGAGGAGAGGAAGGGGGGGTCCTGTTTCACAAGCGGATGTCCAGTTGCATAGAACTGGAATACAACCCTACATGTACAGATGCAAGTTCAGAAATAATTACTGCAATTATTAGAAATGCAGTTGTCTCCCCACAAGGGGACAAATGGGGCAAGATGGCTTGTGGGTCTGCTCCACCTGCTACCCAGATGCTGCTACTGATGGGCAACTCCAAGGACGTTGTTTTCCCATTGGATGGCTCTTTTATCTTTAAACTGTTCTTGGACCCTCCTAACAGAGGACGATCATCTGACAGCCCTTCAAACAGAGGACGGTCCTCTGCAAAGAAGAGAACAGGGCCACCCTAATCTGATCGCAGGACCAGGGCCTGTGAGCGTAGATTAAGTTGTACACTTACAAGTCCAAGTAGCTTTCTTTGGTTTAAAATTGCAATGTTCCAGTTCATTATTAAATACAATGCCTGCCCAAAGTCATTTGATTCAACAGAACCCTGAGCAGTCAAGACAATCGGGTAATCTGGGAGAAAATCATGCTTTCGTCTCTTGCCTCTAAAAATAGTGTGTACATCTTCTTTTTTAAATGCTGTTTTACCTTCCCTATGACAATGACTGGTTTTTCAGCTCTATGCAAACAGACAGAACAAATACCAGGTTATATTTGGCTACATGCCAGGTGGCTGAAACAAGAACAGACCTTCGTACTATGAGCCTGTTCACCCAGTTCTTCATTCGCACATGCAAAGGATCCTGACAGCTGAAGGACAAGACCCTTTCAGACTACTGTAATATGTGAACTCAGCGATTCTGGATATAGGATCCAACCATTCCTGTGACCAAGCCAGCTTTTGTTATAATGAGAATTATTATTGCCGAGTTTACAAGCTACATTTGCCCTGCATTTTGCTCACAGTGAAATTTCTGAGCCGAGAGGGTTGTGGTTGGCACACATCAGAAGACATTGGAGGGGGGACTCAAGGAAGTTTTGATGTAGCTGAAACCCTTCTCAAGGAGAGTGATGGTGATGGTTCCATGAACCCTTATCTGGGATGTCCAAATAACATTGATTCTTTCAACTGGGCTATGTACCTAGCAGAGGTTGGCACAGAGAGAGTGGTGTTGCTCTCTTGCTCCCAATGCTATGAATCACTGCTGGTCACTGAGAGGGGGAGGACAAGGCATAGGGAGCTCAACACGCTGTATGAACAGTGCCGCCCTGCCTGTACCACCCTGCTCAGGCTATCTATGTCATTTGCCTCCCGATGACATTGGATGTCCAGGTGAAGACTGCTGTTGATATGGTGTTGGTTCGTGTTTGATCTGCTTTGTACATAATCTGTAACGATGCAGCCAACAACTAATTCATAAAGATGGGTCTGATTATGTAGAAAACAAAACATAAAATGTCCGTTCTGCTGTACTTCAAACTTAAGCTACTGTTGCAAATGGCAAGGCAGATCATTTGAAGACAAAATAAAGAAGTTCCCATCCAAGAGAAAAATCACCTTTCTTCTGCCGGGTTCAAAGATGCAATTTTACATATTTCAGCCACGATCAGGAAGGATCTTACACTTTTCACAAAAACACCAAAATTCACATCATTTGTGGACTAAAACACAATGACAATTTTCAGATATTGGTTTCTACTTGCAATAACGTTTCTACTTGAGCATGGTATAACACAAAGTTACGTATCTCTCTAAAAACATGATATGGTCCCAAAGCTACCCTGGTGTGTTCAATCATGCAACTGTATTGTTTAACGTGTTTTATATAATATACACGTGCAAATGCACAAATGGGATAACTGTGAAAAGTTCAGATCTGGACCTGCACTATAAGAGGTCAGCTGAGGAGTAGCAAATGGCTGCTCACACATTTTAACCCAGAATTACAGCATAGTGTGCTGCAATCCCAGTGCTCCCTGCTCTCTATTTATAGAGCTGCTTGGCCTTTAATGTTAGGGTTGCCATACGTCAGGAGTTTCCTGGACATAGACGGTATTCAGCCCTCGTAAACAGCGTCCGGGCAGAAATCGCTTAAATGTCTGGGACGTATGGAAGCCCATGTATGGCAACCCTATATAATGTGGAAGACAAACAGCAAAGAACTATGATGCTGCTCTGTGTTTCTGGGATGGGTAAGTGCAGAGCTTTTCCTGATGCTAGTAGTGATTCCTTGATAGTTGAAGCAATGGGTAATTAGGTGGCTGTGAAGGAGGGAAGGAACCGCACAATAAGGAATTGTTGGTGGTAGACTGCCATCTCACAAACTATTATTTGCAAAGTTCTTCTAGGTAACTACCTCTCACATAAATGGAACAGAGGAAAGAGAGAGTCATAGAAAGATTATTTTTAACACTCTGTAATTTAATGTCTCTTACTTCTCAACAAGGAAGATGTAGTACCATTGCCCTGAGCAGTTTTGAAATTGAGTTTTTCACTTTTCAGTACTATGGGTCTGACCAGCAAATTGCTTAGAAGTGATATTTCATATCCTGTTTACTGCACAATGGGGGCAGCATAACTTGTACAGAAAAACAATTATTGCTGAGGCACCTAAAAACTCTGTATGATGCATACAGATGCAGCGAGTGCCTTCGATGAGGAGAGGAAACATTTTGGGCATCCTAGACATTCTCTGCATCTGGTGACATAGTCCCCTGCTCATGAAAGTTAATGCTACAATAAAAGTGCAACAAAGGTGCAAAATGTTGTGTGAAATGAAAATACATGAGAGCTGGTCCAACTGTGATGCCTACTGGTGTAATGGCACCTTTGAGAACTCCTGGCACCCACAGAATCTCTGAGCCTCCCCATACACACTCACTGCCTCCTTCGTTACACGGCAGCAAGGATGGGTACCTTTTTCTCCCTCAAAAAACACAGTGAACTGAAAGAGGAAGTGGGAAGAGCAACACTCTCTCCCACTTCCTCTTTCATCTCTATATGCTTTTACATAGGAACACTGGAAGCTGCCTTATACTGAGCCAGACCATTGGGTCCGTCTAATTCAGTATTACTGGCATTGACTGGCAGTGGCGCCGAACCCTACCTGGAGATGTCACAGGTTGAACATAGGACTTTCTGCATGCAAAGCAGAGTAGAACTTAGTTGGATGCAACCCAATATTTTTTAAATGCTGCTGCTTAGTTTATCCAACTTTGGCTTTAATGCTTGTTGTCTGCTTTTAGGGATTTTATATTATTATTTTTTGTACTGGTCCATTGTGCTAAAGGACACGCCAAGTACCAGCAGGAAATGCTTCTAAAAAGTGCCTGAAATAAAAATAAATAACAAAGGTTCAGGCTGAAAGCCAACAAGCCCAGGGGAAATGCTACAATGACTACTGCTGAGATGATGTCAAGGACAAGGAGGACTAACTGAACAAAAAGCATATAGTGCAAGACACAGGGAACGGCATCTGAGAAAGCTGCTCATGTGTTTTGCAATGCTGAATCAAATTCCAGGAAGGCATGTCTCATAATAATAATAATAATAATAATAATAATAATAATAATAATTTTAAAAAATCAGATTGCTATAGCTTGCCTTCTATGAAGATCCTGTTCCAGTAGATTCTGCCAACATGATTCCCTCCGAGAAAGATAAGGTTGGAGAAGATCAACCACATGGTAGACACAGATGCCAGAGCTGCATGGAGTCGCCGACAGCCTCTTGGGGACAAAAAATGGTTCTGAAAAGAAGGTAAGTTGGATTTAATATACAAGTTAGGAAGGGATAATTGCTGGGCATGTGGAGAAGTAAAAGCATATTACAGCCATATTTTCTGGAACTGTCCCCAAATACAGGGATGTTTTTTCCCCTTGGAAATAATATCAGAATCGTTAGGAACACAAATCCCTATGGAACCTAAGACATTTCTGCTTGGATACATAAAAGGTGCTTTCATAGACAGTGATCAAGAGATGGCAATCAATTTGATTACTTTAGCTCCTCTCACTACTTTTAAAGAGATTGAAAAGATCTGGACCATGGTGAAAATGGTCAAACGAACCTACTACCGGAGAATACAAGCAAATAAATTCATGGAGAAATGGGTATTTTTCTTGATATATTGGAATAGCAAGTATTATAACGTAGACGTTATGTTGTTTTCAGTTTATTGTTAAGTTTTCAGGTGGAGATTTTGTTACTGCGTTGTAAACTTCTTGTTTATTGCAAACCATAAAAATATCAATAAAATGGTTCTGAAAAGCAAATTTTAAACAGGCAGCTAACAATAAAATCTTAATACTAGAAGGTTAGAAATAAATCATGGTGGTGTTAGGGTGACCGCTATAGGTATAGTGAAGTCGTGAGAGTGGGGAGAAGCCCTTGCTCTCCTGTAAATGTTAATATTTTTAAAAAAGAGATGGGGAACTTGCCACTCTACAAATCCCATTACCCTGCCCCTGGCCTTGCTGGCAGAGGGTGGTGGAAGTGGGAGTTCAACAAATCTGGAGCATGGCAAGTTCCCTGTCCTTGGTTTACAGCAATAGGGCATCGTTCTAGGAAGAATTATCCGCTGCATTGAAAGTAATGCTGGAAAGCACCTTGGCTTAGTGCACCACATTTAAAGGAATTGTCCTGGGATTTATATAGGTTTTAAAAAACACACACCCCAACAGAGTCAATAGTTGTCTTCCAGGGGTACTACACAGAAAGTTTCAGAGCACATACAGCAGCTATATTTCCAGACAACTCACTGGTTTTGCAAACTGTATGGTTATTGTGCAAACCAATTAACAGGGAACTCCAAACCCAAGATCTGCTGAGATAAGAGGGTTTAGATTCAGCAGATCTTGGGCTTTCCCAACTGAGATGTGTACTCAGCCAGGGCTATGGCAGCCTAAGTCGCTCACCCCACTTTAGCTGGGACTCAGCTGGCAGAACTTGACTTACACCATAGTTAGTCTCCAAAAGGGGTTCTTCCAGCAGCGGGACAAGGAGAGAATTACATGTATTCCAACCCCGCTCTCAGCTCAGTCATGCAACTGTGCAACCCAGCAGAACATAGTTCATGAAAAGGGTGGCGTAAGTCAAATTCATCCAAGTTCCTTGTGAACTGTTTGGAACGGGGGAACTTACAATGGCGTTAACTTTCGCCATTGTAACAGTAATGCACATGTGTGCATAACTGTGATAATTATGCATGGTGATAGTGTTACAAGATGTGGAGAAAATGGAAAGGGAGAAGTTTCTCTTTCATAATAGCAAAATTTGGGGTCATCCAGTGAAGCTGAATGTTGAAATATTTAAAGCTTTCAATGGCTGCTAGCCATGCTGGCGACATTCTTTTTTCCACTGCCAAAGGCTGTATGCCTCTGAACACCAGTTGCTGGGAATCACTCAAGTCCTGCTAGCAAGCTTTTGACAGGCATCTGCACCGCAGGGGTTGGACCTTGGGTCCCTTTCAATTCTACAATTCTATGATCTGGTTGGCCACTGTGAGCCCAGAATCCTGGACAAGATGGATCTTTGGCTTGATCTAGCAGGCCTCTTCTTATGTTCTTGCTTTTTTCATGAGCAGGGAGTCTGGATTGTGTTTGACAGCTTGAATGTTCAATACTACAATAATCAGTATGCATTTCAAAAACAGCAACACAGAAGTCACTATAGGCTAAGAGGCGTGAGTAGGAAAAATTAAATTCACATAGCAAATTAAGCACAGGGAAGTTAACTCAAAATATAAATACCTTTCTTGTCTCCATAATTTAGCTTTATGATTATTCTTCTACCATAATTGTTTTTATTGAAGGATCCAATTAATATTACTATATACCTTCCTCTATTAAAGCTGCTAAGAATTCATATCACTGGGTTAGCAGATTGTTTTCCAAAAAATCAAATGAAATAACTTTGGAAACAGAGGTTTTACCACCATAACACGCACATAGTTTTTAGAGGAGGAAAATCCGTAGGCATGCCACCCGTAGGCATTCCCTCCATAACATGCACAGATATTTCCCCTTACTTTTTAGGAGGAAAAAAGTGAGTGTTATGGTGCAAAAAATATGGTATGTTTAAACTTAACAGCAGAGAACTAGACACATCTGCTCAGATGTTCAAGGGAACTCACTCTCAGGTAAGCAAGTATAGGTTTGCTGCCATTTAATATGTGCAAGCAACAGTATTCCTACTTCTATTTGTTTCAAAGATAGCAATCCATAATTTATTACATTTTTTACATACCCTTGGCCATGTTTGTGAAGCTTTCAATGTTATGCATGTATAAAACATTCAGAGCTTTCTTATTACAAGGTTGACACCAACCACAGAGTACATTAATATTAGAGTGAACAGTCTGGAAACACATTTAGCCCTCTATTGCACTTGCAGTATTTTTATTTGATTTTTTTTTAAACTAGCCTTGCAGTGAACTGGGTTAAACTAGCCATAGTTTACTGCTAAATTACATGTTTCAAAACCGTAAGAAATGCCATTCATGTGGTTGGTTTAATTGCTGCTTTAAGTCCTCTTCTCATGTTATCCATATGAAAGGCTCTCTGTGTAGAAGGGGGAATGGGGGCTGACTCTGACCCCAAAGTTGCACAGATCCCAGGTACACCATCCATAAGTTGATGTCTGCATAAGAGAAGCCCACATTCACAGAGGAAAATGTTGTGATGGGTAACTGAAGCCGTGCTCAAGTGTTACTTTGTGACAGAAAATAATATTTGTGTAGGCAGTGCTGTTTTTCTAGAAAAAGAGGTGCCAGAACTCACCATGAACACCTCCCTCGTTCTCTTAGAATGGCAATGGCACCCACCTGAGAGGTGCTAGAACGGTGTTCCAGTGTGTTCCAGCTGAAAAAAGCCCTGAGTTTAAGTCCACCTTTTTACAAAACCAACTAATTCAGTTCAAGTTCATCCAAATAAACTTTTCCTTCATAAAAAGTTCATCCACAGCCATTTTCTTTCAGCTTTTGGTATGTTGCAAGCCGCTGGGCTGACGTATAGAGTCCAAACCAAATCAGGGTTCATAAACAAGTAAAAAGATGTCTGACAGAGAAAATGTCAACAGGTGAAGTTTTCCTTGTAATTGTATTTTTATACAGGAAAAAGTTTACCCTTGTTTACTGTGCCAGCCACACAGCTGTAAAAGGCACAAGGCACCATTTGCAGTATTCCTGTTATCCTCACTGAAAACAGGTCTTGTTTGAAGAGAGTTAATCTCTTCAGCAGAAAAAGATACAGAAAATGCCTCACATTCATTCCTTTTAATTGCTTAGCAATCCTGTTTAAGTAAGTGTCCTTCGCCATAGCAGTGCCCCCATATCTGCCTAATAAGCCTTAGAAAGTTGACTCCACATTTGGTTTTCTAAATTTTTCAGAGATGTCCAAATGATTTACAAAAAGAAAGAAAGAAAGAAAGAAAGAAAGAAAGAAAGAAAGAAAGAAAGAAAGAAAGAAAGAAAGAAAGCAAGCAAGCTAAGGATTTGGGCCTCAGTGCTGAATGGGTGAAGGGTATGGACATGAAGATGAGCTAGACATTATTCAGAGTTCTACCCCAAAATGAATGTAATTCACCTTTAGTTCACCTGGCTAGTATGGGATCTATCTTCAAAAATAGCTCATTAAATTTTGAACTAGTTCAGTGTACTCCATTAAACTGAATTAGTTCATTCCCAGCACTGGCTTTTACTGGCACTTCATTGAACACAAGTAGAACCATCTGGATGGTCATAACCCTGAATCTTGAGTTGTACTGTGGTTCCTACTTACACTCTAGCAAACACAGTAAAAAAAACAACCTTCAGACCTCCAATCAAGTTTGGAGGCTGAGGGACCAAGGTTGGGAACACCGGAGGATGGGGCCAGCATGTGCTATTTACATGAATTATTTGTTAGTAATACCCCACCTTGGGGTGTCATGAGAGTTCAAGCAGGGGTGCTTGAATAGGCGAGAAATCCTGCTCAGCCAAACATCAGTTCAAATCTTGCCAAGCAGAATCAGGGCTT